>NC_142571.1:5240000-6682500 GCF_041283825.1 Pyrus communis | reverse complement strand
TTAAGTTAAAAAAGAACAGTCCAATTCTACCCAAACTATATACACAAACCGAGAAAAGCAGAACAAACAGTGGTGCAAAGGTGTATAATGACACTAAATCTTCAAATGAAATTAAAAAAAAAATTACCCAAACCAATATAAAAGCCAAAGTCATCCCTAGCAACTGTAAAATAACAATTAAAAAACGAAACCCATATAAGTTCACAACAAATTAAAACGTCTAGATCAACATTAACATTAAATTAGCTACAAACCTAGATAAACCAATACTAAATTAGACTAAACTAATAACAAATAAGCTTCAAATCAAATTCCAAATCAAAAATTTGGATAAAACCAACAACAAAACCACACCTTGTTCCTGTTCTGTCTCCCCCCTCTTGCTTTTCTCTTCTGCCTACTCCCCATATTAAGCCTTTTTTGCCTCATTTTTTTCTCTTTTGGCTGCTCACTTAACCCCCTTTTTTTTTTCTCTTCACTTTCCTCAATTTCCAGTCTCCCCCTTTCTTCCACATCTATCTTTTTTTCCTCATTTTTTTCATCACTACTCTTGACACTAATTCTCCACTCTTTTCTATCTCTTAATTATTTCACTCAATCAAAAACATGGGATCACATTTTCTCAAGCAACCCAAAAGCACTGACCAACCCAAAATCAGAAAAACATCCAAACTAAAACTTACAATCACCATTGTCAAGCAGCAAACGATAAATTAGAAATATAAAACAAAGAAAAAAAAAAAAAAAAAAAAAAACAGAAATACGCTAAAACATGCCATCGGCGAACAACATACCTTGAAAAGAGTAGACGCACGCAGCTATTCGAGACCGATCCCACTGAAACACAATTTGTGCGCTTCGACAAAAAGGGGAGAAATCCAAATCTCAACCAATTGGCCCCTCGTCTGAATATCGAGAGCACAAACAAAATCCCAAAATAAACCAAAAGCAAGGTTTCCTTGGTGGGTATTTTGCGAGAGGGAAAACGGAAGATTTGAGGGTGGGAGAAACGAAGAGAAAGATGGGTTCGTGGTGAGTGAAGGGGTGAAAGGAAATCCCTGGAAATCAGCCTACCCCGTACTTCTCCCTTACTGTTTCTCCCTAAACCCATATCAGTAGAGAAGGAGAGAGAGGAAGAATGAGAGATGAGTACAAACTTGAACTCCAGAGCTTCGTTCACCAGAATCACTTCCCATTCCTAAAATTAGGCAAATTCCCAACAATAATAATAAAAAAACCTCTTAGATTTCACTTTCACTTAATCATAGGCATCCACTCATCCGTAACAAATGGAGAAATAAGCAAAAATCACCTAGAGACAACACAGAGTCCACTGTTGCTGCCTCGGCAGCATCTTGAACAGGAAGAATACCAATTAACCCTTTCTCTCCCCCTGCTATAACTCATGCTCCACCAATCAAAGAAGGTGATCCACCGTGAAAAACATGGTTAACCACCATGTACGACATGAACCAAAGAAACCCACTACTGAAGCTATATATAAGAGCAAGTCCACCGTTGTGGACTGCTCGGAGGACAGTGGACCAAACAGGGCTCCATAGCCTGGCTGCAAGCTTCCAGCGTTGGGAGCCCGAGGGATTGGGCAGGCCCGAGCAACAGGCCCGTGAGGAATCGCCAGCCTGCGAGCCCGAGGTGGACTTGATGCAGGGCTGACGTCAGGCTGGCGTCAGTCCCTTTTTAAAATTTTTTCTGTCAAACGCGTGCGCCTCACCCGCGTGTGGGGACGCGTTAGCAGACAAGTTTTAGACCACAGGGGCCCGCGGTGCGTTCGATCTGAACGACTCTTTAACTTGGACCGTTCGATTTCAACGATAATAAAAATTAAAAAAGCGTATTTAATAGCAACCGTTCGATCTGAGATCAACGGTCGATATTAAATAGGCTTTATAAATAAATAAATAAAAGAAAAAATAGTTTTAAAATTAAGAAAAGTTACCATTGTGACACGTGGCATAATCTGGAGTGTTGGAATTCAAATTTTTTTTATATCCAACGGCAGAGATTAATTAGTTGAACAAAAATTAATAAAAAATTGTAAAAAATCCGAAAAAAAATCTGAAATTTTTTTAAAAAAAATTGTTTTTACTTTTCTATAAATACCTTCTCTTATCATCTACCTTACACCACAATTTCATATTTTCTCAACTACTTTCAATCACATTCCTTTTTTTCTCTCAAAGTTTCAATCCATTTTTTTTTCAACAAAATGACTACTGATGAAGGTACGAATTGGTCGCTTCTTGAAGATGTTGCGTTGTGTACTAGCTGGGTTGAAGTTACTCATAGTTCGCTTACGGGTAATGAGATGCAGTTGCGAGAAATGTGGAGTCTTATTCATACCAATTATCTTGAGAAAATTGGTGGGAAAAGAACCAAAGAATCGATGTCCAGTTATTGGAAATTACTTAGCCAATCGTTTAGTACGTGGAGAGACGCCTTGGCACAAGCTAGTACTAATATTCGAAGTGGGGAAAATTACTCGAATCAGGTAACAATATATTATTTATTTGTTTGTACTATACCCAAGAGTTCCATAACTCGTCGTTGCCTGCTTCTATCAATGTTTCCGGAACGGCTAGGCCTGCAGATCTGACCCACAACTTGGATGACTCGACGGGAATGTGAGGCTCTGCCCATTCTTGCTTCGTCATCTCTCCTTCTACGCTCCTCATCCTCTTCCCTCTCATTTTTTGCCACCTGGAGATTGAACATTCATTCTGATTGGTTAAACAATTCTTCATTTTCTTGATCGAGTTTCCACATCATCCTTGAGGAAGAAGAAGACACTGTAAGAAAGAAGCATAAACTATGAATAATGATAGAGATTTTTGTGAAGAAGGAAGTAGAAACTATGAATAATAATAGAGATCTTTAGAAAATTGGTGTGAGATTTGTGAGGATGGATCGTGGATTATATGGAGGATTCAGAAAGGATTAGGTTGTAGATAATGTCACATGGCATGCCGTCATTCGTTAAAAATCTGATGGAAATCTACCCTCAAAGATTGTAAACAGATTATGACACGTGGTGCGACGTGATTGGTTAATAATCGTATCAGAAATCCATCACCAATAATTGTATTTTCGGATAATGACATGTGGCATGTCGTCATTCGTTAAAAATCTGATGGAAATCTATCCTCAAAAATTGTAAACAGATTATGACACGTGGCGCGACATGATTGGTTAATAATCTTATCAGAAATCCATCACCAATAATTGTATTTTCAGATAATGACACGTAGCGCAATGAGAACGATTAAAAATTTTATCCGAAATTACAAATAAAATTATTTTGTATTATTTTATAAATAAAAAAAATACTAATATTTTATTGCCTATTGCCAGGGCTATTGAAGTGCAACGGTGGAGATGCAAAAGACGATTACTGTTCATTAGGGCAGTTATTGTTCACCAGGTGAATACCATAGTGTATTGCCTGGGGGGAGGTTTCACATGCTGGAGTTGCTCTAATCATTGAAAGAAAACCTTTTACGTCCAGCACAAAGCAAACTACAGTCGAAATTTCAACAAACCAAAATAATATGCAGATAAATAAATAAATAAAGGAAAAAAATGGTCGAAATTTCTTTGATGTCCAGCATTGGAACCATCCGAGATTGTGTAGCAATAATGCAGCAAACACCGTCAGAGAATGGGGATAAACATAATAGTTATACGCACATACCTACCAGAATACTATAACGAAAACAACTAAACATGTAAATTCAAAGGTCACTCAGAACATGCTAAAAGTAAAAACTAAATTGCATAGCGATATATCTGGATTTACCTTTAAAGTGGCCTATGATATGTCGTTAATAAAAGGCCCGAATTCTTTGTCCACTCCGCTAAATTGGTAGGAGCTTTTGCTTTACCAATCAGAACCTTAAAACAAAACCTGTAAAAGTATGATAGCGATGAAGACCTGGTAAGTTTATTACATATTGTTTCAAATACAAATTGAGACTCGTGGGAAAAAAAGAAAAAGAATGAAATATCATATCATATTCCGACAACACTCTGAGAAGGTATGAAATCATCTCATCTAATTTTATGACAAATGGGTGAAACTCGTTAAAGAAACTCAACAATGGGTAGAACGTTTAAGTCTTATCTGATGAAAGAAGTGATGACGTTGTAGTTATTTCATCAGGAGGCGTTAAAACCATGAATCAAGAGGATTACAGACAAGGGATTTCAAATATTTTAATTATAAGAAGACTTGTTTGCAATACAGAGAAAAAGCTTTTTATTGTTGATAAAAATGCACACAACACCATTGGAAGTTTAAGGTGTACACAAGAATTGATTCCCCTGAAACTATCATTAATTCAAAAGAACCAAAATTTTGTTATGTCAATGCAGAATAAATGGGAAGTAGCACTCATTACCAACAAACTTGTGTAACAGTTTATTGCAGAGAGAGAGATAGCTGATGGTAAATTAAAAAAAAAAACAATTGGTTTTAGAGAAGCGACTTCTCAATTTCATATTCTTATCAGTTAATTTCATTAATCTCTTATAGTGAATTTACATAAAAAAAATAGATGACAAATAGATACATATAAATAGTTAAAATATCACTTCGCAGAATATAAACCCTATGAGAAGAAAATAAAAAGTAGAAAAGTCTCCCTTGAGTATGATCAACAAAACCACAACAAAGGTGGCTAATTATGGAAATATCATGCCGCATGATTCGAATTAATTTATCATAACCATGGTCTGTAACAGAGTGGAAATATCACGCCACATGATTCGAATTAATTTATCACTAATCTAAATTCTAAAAATGGTAAAAGTGAGAAAATATACCTATCAACCTGCTTGCTGTGCTTTGTGTAATCCAAGTTCCACTGTGTGACTCTGCACAGCTGCATAACCTCCGGTGGCGAACGCTCTGAAAAGGTTTAAATTGGCAGCAGATTGCCAATTAGAATTGAAAGGCAAAAACATCATTCCACATATTTCCACTGTGCTACAAATTGGCTACTAAATAGCAAAAAAAATTCAAACTTGAGCTCCCAAGTTGTTTTTTTTGAAAATTTCAGGCATATAGTGAAGAATCAAGATCGGTCCCTCGTAACTCAATTGAACCAAAACACCTTAGTAACACAGAAGACAACTTCTTTTTACGATATTGCGTTTGATATTTCTTTTGCTATTTACGTACACCCAGCGATTGGGAAAATGATTGGTATATAGATGTTAAATAGTGGAAAATGAAAAGTGTTGGTAAACATTGAGTGGTATGGAACTTCGAGCAATAAAAAACTAAGGATTTGATGCGAATGTCTGTGAAATGAATAATTTGAGGTTATGTTATACATAATGTATTGTTTTACTCGTAAAAATTATTCCATAATTGCTTGGGGTTGCTTTGATATTCAGAGTGTTAAGGCATAGTTGGAATTTGAGTCAAAAGCTGATACATTTTTCTCTGGAGCTTGTGTAGTAGAAGTGGTGTCATCAGTTAGATGTAAAACAGAGAACAATTAAAGGCATTAGTGAACACTGAATAATGTGAAGATCAAAGTTAAAGATATTAGATAGATGTGAAATAGACTTGCATTCATAAATAAGCAATAATACCAACATGACACTACAATTTTAAAAACACACATCTTGTCAAAATCAAACTTTCATGTGAGAGACAATTTTAAATTGGGTAACATTTAGTGAGAATGTAAGGAAATCAGAGGACATAACTCATCTCTCTCTGCATAAACATTTAAATAACCAAATGCCAGTTATTGGAAAGCTGAATTACCGGGCCAAATTCTTCTTTTTATTCAAACAGCCATCTCCACTTGCTCTAAATAAAAAGGAGGGATTGTATGAACCACAACAATTGCCATCTCCACTTGCCCTGCATACAAAAGAGTAATAGTATACAGAGACGCTTTCATTTTTGCCTACGTATAAAGAGTAATAGTGTACAGAAATGCTCTTATTTTTTGGAATTCACCAAATGGAAAATACATGTATGTACATTATAAAACTTGATGACTCGAATGCATGAAAAGTACCAATCTCTGTTGATTTTTTTTTTTTTTTTTTTTTTTTTTTGGCTTTTTCGCTACTTGCCCCCCTTTTTCCGTCTTTATAGATTAAGGAAAGCAACACATCAAGGAGTTTTAGAGGTCTTCCTATTCATTTGGACAGTACTATTCTCCGTCTTTATCAAGCAAACACTATAAACCTGTAATTAACAAAGAGATGTGCTATCCACACACACTAAATTACTTCTTACGCACCTCTTGTTAATTTCTGTCCGTTGATTTTCTTCAATTCATTCGATCCGATGGCCGAAAATTAGAAGGGTGTGTGAGAAGTAATATGGGGTGTGTGGATATCACACCCCTTAACAAAACAAATAGTGTTAATTCAAAAATTAAAACATGCAAAAATTAAAAAAAAAAAAAAACAACCCAAACATGCAGGAACAAAAATTAAATAAAATCAAACACCACATCAATCCAAAACCCAAAAATTTTTTCGTTTCTTTTCCTCCAATCAGACCCTGCAAATCCAAATGGATACGGCCCCAGAAGAGCTCCAATTTCTCAACATCCCAGTCATACTCAGAGAATCCACCACCATCCCCAAACAGTCTTCTACCTCATAACCCTATTACACACTTTTCAGCCCATGATAACAAAAAAATCATCAATCAGATGAAAATTTACACAAACCCTAGAAATCCTACGAAAAAATAACTAAAACCCAATTATATTAAATAAAAATTTTGAAGCAGATCTTACATGAAATAGAAGGCACCTGAGGTGCTGAGGAATAGTTTAAGACCAACATCAACGCCAACCTGACCGGAATTGTTGGAAAAGAGGAGATTTCGAAATTGTTATGTTGGTTTTAGGGTTAGATTAAGACTTACGAGTGAGAGAACTTGTAGAATTTGATTTATTGGTTTGAGGGCTTGAGGTTGTTTTCTTATTTAATGCAAAGAAAACTTGAATCAAATGCCAAACAAAAACCCCAAAATCTTACCTGATGACAAATCAGAGGGAGAGCTTTGGGGAATAAGGATCGGAGAGGATTTGGAGGTGGAATCTGCTGACGCTGGGGTGAGTGAAGATGATGTTGCAGTCCAGGTGTCGGTCGACGATGAAGACACCACTCAAATTCAGCCCATCTCAACAGAATGCAACAGTTGAGGATTTCTGCAATTTGTTGGTTTCAAGGTTAGATTAATTGTGAGAGAAACTGTAGAAATGAATATGTTGGTTTGAGGGTTCGAGTTTTTTTGTGATGATTGTAAGCAACAGAAGAGATGAAGTGGTGAGCAACAGAAGCGGTGAGAGTGCAACCAGGAAGAGAGTAAACAGCAGGCAAAAAAGGAAGGCAACACTGAATTCTTCTTGACTACCTATTTAGTGAGTTCTTGGACCTATTTAGAGAGTTACTGGAATGAAATGAAGCCAACTCTGCAACAGAGAAACAAACGAAAAAGTCAAAATCCAGAAATCCAAGTTTAACTCAATCAAATATAATAACCAATCAAAGTTGCAAACTGCAGATTCTCACAATGTAAATTTGTTTCTCAAGGACAGTTGGTCTCTCTCTCTCTCTCTCAATACAACATTTCAAACCAGACAATAATTAATAAAATAGAAAATTGAAGTACCTGGCAAGTTTTTCTTTTTATACACACCGTCATCTCCACTTGCTCTAAGGAGGAATTGTGTGAACCACCCTTCATTCAAAACATCACAACATCTGCACTTATATAAAGGAAAAAAAGAAATGGACCAAAATAAAATTATCCTATAATCCGATTATACAGAAGGCCAAACTCTTGAGTTGGGGCTGGTGGCCGTCGACCACATCATCGTCTCGATTTGAGAGAAAAGGGTTTGTTTGGCTCTTTTGTCTTATTATTTACATTAACCATTTCCAAATTAACAAGGAAACACCTGTTAAACCTAAGTATATGCTGAAAAGGATCTCTGCAAACTGGAAGGATTGTCTTATTAAACAACAAACAAGAAACCGGCTATAAATAAGCCTTACAAAACAAATGGAACGGAAAAACTGCAGCCCACGTTAAACATAATCCTAAACGTGGTAAATGACTAAGTCTCAAAGAAAACAACTACAACTGATTCCTAAAAACTAGGGTTTATTGAACCATGCAGTTAACCTGCTTACAAAAGATAACCCTATGTTTACGTAATGGATAAAACCACTGCGTCCACAAACCTTAATATTCTATCATCCTCCCTTAAACTGATTGCAGTGCAATTAGTTTACACCTGGTTCCAAACGCATCCCCATAAGCCCACACATCTTCAGAAAGGCATCAGTCTTTAAAGGCTTAGTGAATATATCTGCTATTTGCTCCTGAGTGATGCAATGGACCAGCTGCACAGTTTCATCTTTAGTCAATTCACGAAGAAAGTGGAAGCGCACATCTATGTGTTTGCTTCGACCGTGCATGACAGGATTCCTAGAGAGCTTTATTGCTGAGCTATTGTCACAATAGATTATTGTAGGACCTCGCTGGACTTGACGTAGTTCTTGCATTATCCTTCTTAACCAGATTGCTTGACACGCACATGAAGTTGCTGCTATAAACTCAGCTTTAGTTGTTGATAATGTAACTATAGGTTGCTTCTTCGAAGCCCAACACACAGCTCCTGCACTCAACATAAACAGATACCCCGATGTGCTCTTTCTGTCATCTAAGTCGCCTGCATAATCACTATCTGAAAAACCTCTGAGCTCAGCATGTCTTCCCTTTCTGTATTGAATCCCGAGACCAATCGTGCCTTTCAAATACCTCAGAACCCTTTTTGCTGCTGCCAAATGCATTTCTGTTGGACACTCCATAAATCTGCTAATTAAACTTACCACAAACATAGTGTCAGGCCAAGTAGCTGTAAGATACATGAGACTCCCCACGATTTGTTTGTAGACAGTGCTGTTGACCTTTTCACCCGTGTCATCCTTTGTCAACTTGGTACCTGGAACAATAGGATTCTGTACTGAGTTGCAATTCTCCATATTGAACCTTTCCAACACTTCCTGTGCATACTTCTTTTGACATATAAATATTCCTTCTTCCTGCTGCAAAACTTCGATTCCAAGAAAGTATCTCATCTTACCAAGATCAGTCATTTCAAACTCATTCATCATTGACTGCTTAAACTCAGTGAACATGTATTCATCATTGCCAGTATAAATGAGATCGTCAACATATAGACAAACAACAAGAATTTTACCTCCATCGCCAGTTTTGATAAACAAGGTGTGCTCATATGGACATTTCACAAACCCTTCCTTCAAGAAATAAACTTCTATACGACTATACCAAGCACGAGGGGCTTGTTTAAGTCCATATAAAGCTTTTCTTAGTTTGTAAACTTTATGCTCCTTATCCTTTAGTACATACCCAGGTGGTTGTTCTACAAATACTTCTTCATTAACCTCCCCATGTAGAAAAGCACTTTTCACGTCCAATTGATGAATTGTCCAGTCCTTTTGCGCAGCAAGTGCAATCACAATCCGAATAGTTTCCAACCTGGCCACATGAGCAAATACTTCAGCATAGTCGATCCCATATTCCTGAGCATACCCCTTAGCCATCAGCCGAGCTTTGTACTTGTCTACCTCTCCATTCTCATTAAGCTTCGTTTTGTAAACCCATTTGACTCCAATCTTCTTTCCACCTTTAGGTAAATCCGTTAATTCTCAGGTGTTATTCCTTTCAATGGCTGCAATTTCGACATCCATAGCTTTCCTCCATTTAGAACTTGTCACAGCTTCATTGTAGTGAAGCGGATCACGGTCAGCTAAAAGCGCCAGATGCACCATGTCCTCTTCTTCAGATAATCCTTCTCCTGTTACGTAATCTCTCATCCATATTGGCGGAGCCCTAGTTCTGCCTTCCTCTGGACTGGATGCATTTACTTCCGAGACTTGATCCGAGTCACTGTTGCTGCCTGTGTTATTGTCATTCTCACCAGAGTCATTGCCATCTTCTCCCTGACTATCAACATCATTATCTTCAGTTGGTTCATCTTCATCTTCATCCCACTCCAAAACTGCTAAGACAGCTTCATGATAATGTTCCTCCCAATCCCAGCTACTGTTCTCATCAAAACGAACATCACGACTAATTATGATTTTCTGCGAGACTGGATCAAAAAGACGATAAGCCTTCGACCCTTCGCTGACTCCAAGCAGCACGCACTTCAGACTTTTGTCATCCAGCTTAGTCCTCTTATTATCTGGAACATGTACATAAGAAATACATCCAAAGACTCTGAAGTAACTTACTGATGGTATCGTCCCACTCCATGCCTCCTCGGGGGTTTTATTTTTGACTGCAAACGTGGGACTTCTGTTGAGCACATGTACAGTCCAGTTTGCTGCTTCTGGCCAAAAGGTCATTGGCATCTTCTTCTCGATCAATAGACTTCGAACCATGTTCATGATGGTCCGATTGTTGCGTTCAGCCACTTCATTCTGCTGCGGGGTGTAGGCTACTGTGAGTTGACGTTGAATCCCATTGTCAACACAGAATTCAGCAAACTCATGAGATGTGAATTCCCCTCCACGATCCGTGCGTAGACTTTTGATACTTGCACCTGTTTCTTTCTCCACAAGGCTTTTGAATACTTTAAAGGTTTTAAAAGCTTCTAACTTCTCAATTAGAAAATAGATCCAAGTCTTACGACTAAAATCATCAATGAATGTGAGTAGATACCTCTTCTTGCTGTTAGATGTAGGTTGTATCGGGCCACATATGTCTACATGGACAAGTTTTAAGATTTGATCAGCCCTCCACGTACTGTGCTTTGGAAAAGGATCTCTTGATTGTTTGCCTATCAGACAATTCTCACACACTCTTGAGGAGTCCCTTATTTCTGGTAGTCCGCTCACCATTTGCTTCTGTTGTAGAGTCTTTAATCCGCCAAGACTCAAATGCCCATATCGACAGTGCCACAACTGAACTAGATCATCTGTAATGGCTGTGAAGCATGCCTGTTCATTGAATTAATGCTGAGCAACAAGGATGAACATGCGATTTGCAGCCATGACCGTCTCTATGATCAGTCCTCGTTCAGGATGGTAGATCTTGCACCTCCCGTGCTGAATGTGAATAGCAAGACCTCTCTCCTGAAGCTGACCAATACTCAGGAGATTGTTCTTTAAGGCAGGTACGTAAAACACCCCCGTGATCACTTGAATTATTCCATGCACTTGAAGTCGAATATTCCCTTTCCCCAACACAGCCATGCTAGTATTGTTTCCTAGTTTCACCATTTCTCTGAAACTTCCATGAAAGTCCGAGAACAATGTTCTCTTTCCACACATATGGTTACTGCAACCTGAATCCAGGAACCAGATGTCCTCTTTGATCTCCTGAGTATCCACGTATGCCATGAGCAACATCTCTTCACTTGCTTCTGCATAGTTGACTTTTCCTTCCTTGTCTCTCTTGGGGCATTCATACTGAAAATGCCCTAGCTCATGACAGTTATAGCATTCAATTGTTGACTTGTCAAACATCTGTCTGCCCCTTCCTCTACCTCTTCCACGATAGCTTCCGCGACCACGGCCTCTTCCACCATAGTTCTCTTTGTGAACCACCTTTAGAGCTTGTTCTTCCACGACATGTCCAATCATCCGCTGCTCATAAACCAACAAACTACTTTGCAGTTCGTCAATTGAAAGAATGTCCAAGTCTTTGGATTCCTCAATTGAACAAACCACATAGTTATACTTAGGAGTCATAGATCTCAAAATCTTCTCAATGACTTCTACATCTGTCAGTTTGTCACCATTGATCCTTCTTTTGTTGGCTATGGTTAACGTTCGACCAAAGAATTCGTTCACAGTCTCTTCTGTCTTCATGTGTAGCATCTCAAACTCCTTTTGAAGAGCCTGCAACTGTGCTCGTTTAACTCGAGCAGTTCCTTGATACTTCTGCTTCAACGAATCCTAAATCTCCTTAGCCGTGTCCTTGTTCAGGATTGTTTCCAAAACAGCTCGGTCGATTGCTTGAAACAGGTAGTTCTTAGCCTTTAAATCTTTCAACTTGTGCTCCTCGAACACTTTTCGTTGCCCTTTTGAGAGTGAACCACCTTCTGGTACTGCAGGGATTCCATGCTCCACAAGACTCCAATATTCCTTTGAACGTAGGAAATTTTCCATAAGCATTGCCCAATGATCATAATGCCCTTCCAGCTTCGGGATGGATGCTTGCACAAAACCACTTCCTTCTCCTGCCATGTTCACGTACTTCTGCACTCAAAAGATTACGATCTCTCAAGCTTCGACCAAGAGCCCCAGGGTGGGGCTCTGATACCAAATGTTAAACCTAAGTATATGCTGAAAAGGATCTCTGCAAACTGGAAGGATTGTCTTATTAAACAACAAACAAGAAACCGGCTATAAATAAGCCTTAGAAAACAAATGGAACGGAAAAACTGCAGCCCACGTTAAACATAATCCTAAACGTGGTAAATGATTAAGTCTCAAAGAAAACAACTACAACTGATTCCTAAAAACTAGAGTTTATTGAACCATGCAGTTAACCTGCTTACAAAAGATAACCCTATGTTTACGTAATGGATAAAACCACTACGTCCACAAACCTTAATATTCTATCAACACCATGATCAATACCTATGTTGCTCCATTCTTGTGATCCAAATTTGAAGAAGGCCGATGGGGAGGGGCAATTATAAGTGTCATCCTCTTTGTTTCTCCTATCCCTACATTGTCGACCAAAACAACATCAAACCAAGGGCAATACAATCCAATGTAATGCTCACAAAATTTGAGCTCCAAACAAAGTCACAGGTCAGCAATCACCTAATCGATCATAACACCATTGCAAATATGAAAAACATAAACAATTAAGTCAGCAACATGATATGCCATCCCTTTCATATGAACACGGATTGCAATAAACAATTACAAGTCGAGAACAATTAAATCATCATCATGAATCGCAGTGTAACATGAACACCATCAATTAGAAAAGACAGAGCTATATGGCAATAAACATGTAGAGAGTAAACATACAGAGAGGAACTGCTTCAGATCCTTCCCAAAAGCAATCTTCCACATGATAACAAAAGAGCAGTTGATCTCTGATCTAATTGCAGACACAATCTGCAGAACCGACTTCTATGGAATTTGAACTTGTGAAATGTGGAGGGAGACCTGAATGTAACAAATTGGTGTTAAGTGAATAATTCCAAACATATAAAATTTAGATCATCACACCCGAACACAAACAGAACAATTAAATAAAGAATCGAAGCCATATGCAATCTAATTAGACAAATAAGTGAACATTACCATGCCGAAATCCGAAAGGCCAACAGAAATCTCTCATTACAGCACAGAAGACAAAACTTAAAGGACAAAACTTAAAACTAATCAAAATTAGGTGAACCAATTATAGAGAACATAACCCTTGTAAACAATCGGGAAAAGATGCTTTTAAATCCCAGAAAAAAAATTGAGAGGAGTTTTTATAAAAAACCATCATTTCAATTATTTTCCAATCTCACAGTTGGGATTAAACAGAAAATATAACTAAAAATGCCAACTTTCTCAAAAAAACTATGACTATTTTTACAAATTTCCATTACCCAACACTGAAAAATCAGAATCACGAAGCAACGAAGAGCGGAACACACGATAACCAAAACGTTAAAAACAACATGTACCCATTTCAAAGACCAAAAATCCTGCAAGGACAAAAAAATCCCAGAAAATCAGTACATCAACACTACCTGCAAAACGCCAAAATCAGAAAATTATTAAAAGAACCCAAAATCAGTGGCATGGTACTCATTTCTCCATCATTCAGTAGCTAATGACCTAATGAAAAAGAACCCAAAACAGACAGCTTAAATTATGGAAAATGTTTATAAAGCTCATGAATAACTTTCAGAGCCTGCATAGAAATGGTATAGCGCAGATAACAACAGACAATAAAACTATGCACAGTATAACCTAAATCCGATATGTTGCATTCCACACACACACAGATATGTCTACATATATATATAGATGACCCACAGAGATTAACATCATGCAGAGGTGTGCACGCGCACACACATAAAATATACATGCATACTTAATTTTTCAGACAATAATACCACACAGCATAAGTTGCAAGCTGGGACTATTTGGTTGACTCAAAAGAAATTTATGGGTTAGAAAAAGCCCAAAAAAATAGAAAGACGAATGTTCGTTCACATCTCACGTCAACAGGAGGATGAATGCCCCTGCAAAAGACAACAAAGCAATCCACAATCATCCAACAAATAAGCAAAATTTCTTGCCAGTCAGTAATTATGGTCATATCTACTGCAGCGCTAAAAAGTAGATTTTTTCATGGCCCTGATGCTGAACAGTGAAATGAAGGGTGGACACCTATTTTTTGCATCTTTGGACTCAAGGGCAAGAGAAACCTACCAGTCCTCAAACAAATTAGGACACACTTGCGGATCGGCCAATGATTCTGGAGCTTTTTTATTGACCTGCCATATTGCAAATTAAAAGTACAAAATTAAAAATACTTGGAATAGCTAAATATATGCAAAAATCTTTCCTTGTTTCAATTCAATTGGTCGATAAAGTAGAAGACATAACAATTTTCCTTTGGTATGACTTCTACATCTCATATATACATTTCACTTGAAAGAAAAGCATCGTGTTCATGAATCAAGAAAAACACTGCAAAAGTCTAACCTTGTTCAGGTCATTTCTCCAAATTGAAACTATCTCTGAAACCTTGTTTGGCAGGTAAGATCGTGCCATCAAAGCTACTTTAGGTATCCGTCCACTGCAATGAAAGATAACGAAACCCTATAAAGCAGACCACAAAAATTAGACAAAACTAAAAACTAAACAGTTAAAAAAAAAAAAAAATTTAATCAAAAGGGCTTGAAAAATTTTAGTTTTAATCAAAAATCATGTTATAAGTTTTGTTTAATGATTAGTACAAGGTCTATATTATAGTAGTCCAACTAAAAATGGCCTACCTATAATAAATTATGATTTGTTGATTTTACCCCTAACTTTTTTAGGTTGAGTTCCATATTTTCTTCATTAATGGAGTTCATCGTTGTTTTGCAGACCTTCTTCTTTTTCTTTGAAACAAAAATATGGATCCTCATGCTATCTAATTTATATTTTCTATTATTTCGTTGAAATGTGATCGTTGCTATTATTCATAGTGTATTCGAGGTACTGTTTTTCATATTTTCTTTGTTAGTGGAGTTCATTGTTTGTTTCTTCAGAAAATAAATTTGAGATCTACATGCTATTCAATAATAACGACGGGTCACTGTTTCTGGACTGTAAAAATAAATTGTTTCTGGAATCTAAGTTACTGTTTATGGAATCTAGGTCACTGTTTCTGGATCCAAATGAAATACACATTGTTTCTTAAATGTAAGCTAGAAAAGAAATAATGAAATTCACCGTATTTGGATTCAAAGCAAAATAAGCATCATGTTTCTTAAATATAATCAACTGATGCATGAAAGAAAAGAAACTGTCAAAGGTTAAAATATAGACTGTTTCTAAAATTTAAGTCACTGTTTCTGAAATTTAAGTCACTGTTTCAGAATTTTGGTTCTTTTCTTTCCAAATACAGTGTTTGTTTATGCATAGACAAAACAAACATTGTATCTGATTTTTTTTTTTTTTTTTCCAGAAACAATGTTATGTTTTGGGTTCTCCAGAAACAGTTTTATGTTTTGGTTTTTTTTTTTTTTTTTCCAGACACTTTTTTCGCCGGTTTCTGCCATTAAACTTCTTTGAACTTGTTTCGCACTAATACAAAAAACACTTTGCGCGACGCAGGTCCTTCGTCGCGCAAAGTCAAAAAGCGTCGTGCAAAATTTTGCACAACGGACCTCGGTCGCGTGCTAACCGTCGCGCCAAGGCATTGACAGAAGGGTTTGCACGACGAAGAAGATACCTATGTCGCGCAAAGACCTTTTGCGTGACGTAGGCTGAGTCGCACAAAGTTTGCACGACGCAACCTACGTCGTGCAAAATGGATTAGATCACTTTTTGGTTTTGGTCAAAATTTTTTTTTTTTTAATTTTTAATAATATTGTAATTAAATTCTAAACAATAATTAATTAACCAAAGAAAAGTATTTAATTATAAAATATATGAAAATGTACATACAAGATGTCCGAACAAAAGAGAAAAAATTACAAGTAGTCTTCTAGGTGAAGTGGCTCGGAGGTTGAAGTTGGAGTAAGATCAGGTACTGGTAGCGAGATTTGGATGCCAATCATCTGTATGGCTCGTACAAGGTCTCTCAAGTGCCCAACACAAGCCTTCAGCTCCTCGCCCTGGGCCCTTATTTGCTGGCCCTGGACCGCAAGCTGACCCTTTAGGGTTGTCACTTCCTCCTTCAATGCATCGACCTTTGCAGTGTTTGACCTAGAGCAGTAGATGCTAATAATGCGGGAAGCTCATTGGTCACACTCCGACGACAAGTGATCAACTGTGACATCTATACACATTTTGAACCATAAAATTATAACATTAGAAACTAATCATTTCTTGCATTTGAAACTAATCAATTAGCAACCAAAGTAATAAGTAGGTTACCAACATCCTTAATTTCAAAACAAGAGGAACTACCTATCCATTTTCATAGCCAACAAAAAAAAAGTGCATCCAGTGAAACAAAAAAGAATGGGTAATCCGACACTATTTTATAAACAGTAAGCTCTATTTTATTTAAAAAACCTATAGGGCGTGTTCGCTTGGGTTGGCTTTAGTTCAAGCCCTCATTTTAACAAGGTCAAAATAAGGAGACTAGGTGAGGCATTAGTCCCACTTAGTGAGATTGCTAAATAGAATCCTGTTTGATACAATTTAGACTAACTCATAAGAGCTCAATTCGGCAAACTAATGCGGTGTAGCAAACATAGCCATAAAGTCCAAGCGAAGCAAATAGCTAGAAATCCTACCCCCTCTATTTTTCTGATGTGACAAAATAAGGAACAAAATAAGCCACCAAGGAATGCACTATTACGGACAAAATAATCGTCCAAGAGTTCCGTACCTTGTTGTTGCCTGCTTCTATCAAGGTTTCCGGAACGGCTGGGCCTGCAAATCTGACCCACAGCTTGGATGACTCAACGAGAATGTGAGGCTCTTGACATTCTTGCTTCGTCATCTCTCCTTCTACGCTCCTCATCCTCTTCCTTCTCATTTTGGGCCACCTGGAGATTGAACATTCCTTCTGATTGGTTAAACAATCCTTCCTCTTGCTCATCGAGTTCCCACATCATCCTTGAGGAAGAAGAAGACATTGTAAGAAAGAAGTAGAAACTATGAATAATGATAGAGATTTTGGTGAACAAGGAAGCATAAACTATGAATAATGATAAAGATCTTGAGAAAATTGGTGTGAGATTTGTGAGGATGGATGGTGGATTATATGGAGGATTCATAAAGGATTTGGTTGTAGATAATGCCACGTGGCATGCCGTCATTCGTTAAAAATCTGATGGAAATATATCCTCAAAAATTGTAAACAGATTATGACAAGTGGCGAGACATGATTGGTTAATAATCTTATCGGAAATCCATCATCAATAATTGTATTTTCGGATCATAACACGTGGCGCAACGAGTACGATTAAAAATCTTATCGGAAATCCATCACCAATGATTGTCTTTTCAGATTTTATGACAAGTGGTGCAACGAGAACAATTAAAAATCTTATCCGAAATTACACCACAATTATTTTGTATTATTTTATAACTTTTCGGATAATGATACGTGGCGCAACAAGAACGATTAAAAATCTTATCCGAAATTACAAATAAAATTATTTTGTATTGTTTTATAAATAAATAAAATACTAATATTTTATTGCCTATTGTCAGGGCTATTGAAGTGCAACAGTGGAGATGCAAAAGGCGATTACTGTTCATTAAAGGCAATTACTGTTCATTAAAGGCAATTACTGTTCACTGGGTGGATAGCATAGTGTATTGCCTGGGGGGAAGGTTCCCATACTGGAACTGCTCTAACTATTAAATAAACTTATCACTTGGTTTTTTTTGTTAACATTCAAAGTTTTAAAGCTATTTTCATTAGTTTTTCTTATAAATGATCGGAGATCTACAGACCTTCCCCTCTCCATCTGAAGTGAAACAGACCAAATAAACGGCAAGACTTGACGTCAGGGTTAAAATTGGAAGCTTAATAAATTATATTCCTTGGGCTAGTCCTGATTTGATGTTGGGCTTTGTCATAACTATTAAATAAGCTTATCACTTGGTTTTTTGTTAACATTCAAAGTTTTAAAGCCATTTTCATTGGTTTTTCTTATAAATAAGGCTTTTTAGCCATTAGGGTTACAAATGCATTATTTTGGAGAATTTTAGACTTTTTACCTACAAGGTGTTTTCTATCCGTGTTCTTAATAATATTTTGTTTTATGATTGTTCGTAACTAATTTCTTTTGCTAGGGCGATGTCTTGAGTCTTAGCATGAATATGTAGTCTTTATTTAATTGTTTATGATATTATGCATGCGTGTTTTGAATTATTAATCACTGTGTTTAAACTATCTTTGTGTCTTAAAGATTCGCGGCCATTAGGATGTTTAAATAAGTAATTGGATGCAATTTCTGTTGGAATGTCACCCTGAAATTAAGGAATGCTTCTTGTCGTTAATAATTGTAATTTCACGTAGGATGAATACGACGTCTTAAGTGTTACATGGTTTTTTGAAGTGTTTTTATAAAGCTTAGGCTAAATAGCCAAAATGGTCCCTAAGATTTGTATAACACAACACTTTGGTCCCTGAGATTTCAAATCAATAGAAGTGGTCCCTGAGATTTTCCACCATCCATCATTTTGGTCCTTCTATTCAGAACTCCGTTAAGTGTCTCGGAGCTCTTGGCCGGAAGTTTGGGTAATTTTCAAAGGTTCGTAACTCAACCATTTCTTAACCAAATTCAACCCATAATATATCAAAATGAAGATAGGAAAGTGTAGAATAATATTATACCATTTGGAAGCCCAATGGTTGCTGGATATGGCCGAAAAATAGCCTCAAAGTTGACTGGTCCGAGGGAAAACTGGAAAACTCACCGGAAACTAAGTAAACTTTAAGCATTCATAACTTCTTCAATACTCAACAAAATCAAGTGATTCAAAAACAAAAATCGTACTTCTTGACGAGATGAAGAGAATGGTACCTTTTTCAACAACTAAATCACCTTGGTTTGGCTGGAAAATGGCTCAAAAGTGGCTGTCTTGGTCTTAAGTTACCCACTTTCGAGCCGTTTTCCGGAAAAACTACGGCGCATTAGCTGTCAAAAAAGGTACCATTCTCTTTGTCTCATTGATAAGTATGATTTTCATTTTTGAATGACTTGATTTCGTTGAGTATTGAAGAAGTTATGAACGTTTAAAGTTTACCCAGTTTCCAGCGAGTTTTCTAGTTTTCCCTCGGACCAGGCAACTTTAAGGCTATTTTCCGGCCATCTACAGCAATCATTGGGCTTCCAAATAAGTATAATCTTATTCTACACTTTCCTATCTTCATTTTGATATATTATGGGTCGAATTTGGTTAAGAAACGATTGAGTTACGAAGCTTTGAAAATTGCCCAAATTTCCGGCCAAGAGCTCTGGGACACTTAACGAAGTTTTTAATGGAAGAACCAAAATGATGGATGGTGGACAATCTCAGGGACCACTTCTATTGATTTGAAATCTCAGGGACCAAAGTGAGGAGTTATGCAAATCTTAGGGACCATTTTGGCTATTTAGCCTAAAGCTTAATGAGTATTTCATGTTCATAATTGATCTGAACGTTTGGACGGGTTGCATGTTAGATATACGTTCTATGTTGGAGGTTCCAAGTACGACATATATTAGGAAAACTTGACCTTTGAAATATGCATGGGTAATTCGTAAGTAATTGGAAGAACTACGTAGGATTGTTAAGGTAACGGTGAAACACCTTTTCTTTCATTTAAGAAATCAAACTTCACATCTAGCTAGAACAAACTCCATCCCTTTTGTGCAGCCAAAGCTATCAAAGTTCTAAACTGGTGCAAATGTTTCATTGTAGTTGATGAGTCAATATTATATCATATATTTTATTCTATTCGTAGTTATATTTTATTGCTTATTTTGGTAGAATTTTGATATTTTGTTATGTATTTTCAATGTAGGACATGCAACTCCCTCTTGAGCATAAAGTGAACAAATGGACGAATTTTGGAGTGGGTCCAATTAGAGGATGTTCGTGAGTTTTTCAAGATGATTGTGTCAAAATTCTAGATTTTTCTACCAAACCGTTCGGACGGCAGAGAAAATCAAACTTTTGACCAACCAAATCAACTACAATTTAATCTCAAAAGGTCTCTTTTGAAAGTTGAAGACATCCCCAACTTTAGCTTTGTATGTTAATTGTTTGAAAACTTAACTAGCTAGCGTTTGTGATCCATTTAATTATGGATTAAAGCACAATATGTTATGGGAGATGAAGTTTGGACAAGAGGCGATGTGTACAGCTACGACTTTCTCTTATTGGAAAAGTTTACAGCAAAAAGACCAACCGATAACATGTTTCAAGGATCTTCAAACCTGCATAACTTTGTTAAGGCATCTGGTAGATATTGTCGATCCCTCTCTTAATCAAGAAAATGTTGAGGGTGATCAGATGAATGCTAGTCATCACATTAACGAGGATATCACAAGCATTGGCATATAATTTGAAGAAATCATTGTTTCGATTTTAGAAATCAGCGTTGCTTGCTCTGCAGAGTTGCCTAGAGAGAGGCTGGACAATAGTGACACGACACAATCGTGTCGGATCAGAAAGAAGCATACTGAGTAGCATTGGCATGTCAAGTTAGTAATGTTTCTTATGTAAAACTAACTTTTCCTTCGTATTTTGCTTGATCGATAAACACAGAATTACTATTTGCTCGCAGATGGCAATCTGTTCCCTTCGATCAATAAAAACAGTATTACTCAAATCTTTGTAACTACATTCTGAACCGGAAGCCTTCTTGCTTTCTACTAAATGCGATACACGTCAAAACATACATTTCCAACATGTAAATGAAAATCGGGAGTTAAAACTCAAATAAGCGCAACTCAGTCATCCCTTCTTTTCTTTTTGGGGAATACCAAGCAACAACATTCCCTGATCGTATAAGTCTCAAGGAGTAGCCCAAGTTGTATATGAAATCCTCAATATGTGGGGCATGTTTCCCGCGTAAATAGTCAAGTGCAACCCTAGAATCCGCTCTAAAGACAATTGGCCCATAAATCTACAAAGGAAAGGTAATGTGTCAATAACAATTGGATTTTCATCCCAGTAACCAAAACATTCACCCCAGCCATGCATGTTAATAGCCATATATAGGAGCTCAGCTTTTCATCCTCTTATTTTAAAGTTCTACGCTGATCTAAAAGTTGTACATTAAGACACATGAGCAGTAAAACGACTATACAGATACATCAGCAGAAAAATGACTGTAGATTATTGAAATAAGACAGGGCATACACGCTTCCACAAGTACCAATTAGCAAATGACTATGCAAGTTTTGTAACATATTGTGCATAACTGCATTTAAAAATTCTCTTCCAACTTAAGGTGCACAACATTTAAAAAGTTACGGTATAAATGGAAATACCTGCTGTTGAAAGATTAGATTGATCCTAGGGGAGGACATCGGATCTTTTGCACTATTAGCAGACGAACTCTTCAAACCATTAATAACCCTTTTAGCCAAAGCTGTAGTTGAACAAATATCCCGACGACAATCAATCCTGATTAGATCACTGTAGAGCTCTCTAAATTTCCCGTGCTGGAAAGTATAGCAGAGAGCCGAAAAAATCAGCACTTAATGGACTTCTCTTCTTATTGCTCCTAGAATTTTCCTTGTCTCCCTTCATATCAACTGCCACTAGGTTGTACCCATCCTGAAACCAGGCAGTGCAGCTTCCACCAAAAATGTAATGCCACCATTGACCAGAAGAAAAAGTGAGAAATGGCATTACAATTTCATTTTGCAAATAAAAAAGAACTACATCGCTAACAATGACTAGGTTGACTACTCATTAATTTTGACAATTATAGAAGTCCGTATCTGGTCTTCTCTGGTGCAAACATCAGGAAATGGTAAAAGTAAAAACCTTAAGAGATTACATACTGCCGGCAACGGACCTGGACTCATAAACACAAAACAAAAATATTGAATTGTTCTGTTAGAACTGTTAAGATTTGAGTAAGCTTCCATTAATCTGATCATTTGGATTTCGATGGGAGCAAGAAGAATGAAGAGAGAAGAAAACACTAGAGAGAGAAGCAGAGAGAATATTTCATAACAGCATCATTCTTTCGTTTAGAATGGTGCTCCACTTTCATATATTCTTTCATTCCTTACATCAGTCATCATCACCATTCAATACATAAGCCATTGTGATTATGACACATGGCAATTACAAGGCATGTGAGGCATTAGAATGAAAACTGATCTAAGACCTACATTTGGCTAATGAGCTCAAACTATCTCAATAGAAAACAGTTTCACAAAATGACAAATAGAAAAACTACTAAGTACACCATTTACTAACAAGTAATTAGTAAGCAATTTACTTTTCAACACTCCCTTCTAAATTGCTAACTGATTTCACACCAAGTAGGCTTCTCAGGTAGTTGAATCTGTCTTTGGGAAGAGCCTTTGTAAAGATGTCTACAATCTGTTCTTCACTCTTGCAGTAAATCAAATCAATTACTCATTCTTGAATTGCATCTCTAATGAAGTGAAACTTTCTGCCAATGTGTTTGGTTGTCTGATGAAACACAGGGTTCTTAGACATAGCTATAGCAGAGGCGTTATCACAGAATAAGGGAGTTGCAGTGGCTTGCTCATCTCCAAAGTCCTCGAGTACAAACCTAAGCCAAATGGCCTGTGTAGTTGCTTCAGCCGCGCGGACATACTCAGCTTCTACAGTTGAAAGTGCCACACTGTGCTGTTTAACAGAGGCCCATGAAAATGCCCCACTTCCAAATGAAAAAGCATACCCTGAGGTGCTTTTCATGTCCTCCTCAGAGCCACTCCAGTCACTATCACAGTAGCCAATCAATAGAGCAGACTTTCCAACCACATATTCAATCCCAAAGTCAATTGTCCCCTGGATATACCTTAGAACCCCTTTAGCAAATCCATAGTGCTTCTTGGAAGGTTTATGCATGAATCGTGCAAGTAAACTAGCAGAGAACATAATATCTGGTCTGGTTGCTGTCAAATACAGCAGACTCTTAACAATTTTCCTGTATAAACTCTCATCTGTAGGTTCACTATCATCATCACTTCTCAATTTGTCAGTTGCAACCAATAGAGTGCTCACTGGCTTGTAGTCTTTGAGCCAAATTTATCCAAGAGTGTCAAAGCATATTTTTTCTGATGTATAAATATACTCCCTTTAGTTTGAGTTACTCCCATTCCAAGAAAATGATAAAGTAAACCCAAATCTGACATCTCATACTTGCTCATCATTTCAGTCTTGAATTCTTGCATCATTTCATCACTGCTCCCTGTATATACTATGTCATCTACATAGATTGACACGATTAGAGCCCCAACACTTTTTTTTGGTTCTCATATAAAGAGTTGCTTCACTTGAACTTCTGTGAAACCCACAATGAATCAAATATGTGTCAATTTCACCATACTAGGGTGCCTGTTTAGACCATAGAGGGCTTTTCTCAACATATACACCTTGTGTTCAGCCCCTTTCTGTGCAGCTAGAGTAATAAGTGTCTTAATAGTATCTAACCTTGCCACTGGAGCAAAGGTTTCATTGAAATTAATACCTGGTTTCTGTGTGTAACCCTTGGCTACAAGCCTTGCCTTGTGCTTTTGAATGGAGCCATCAAGGTTCAGCTTTGTTTTATATACCCACTTCACTCCCACAACAGGTTTGCTACTTGGTCTGTCTTCCCAAGTGGAATTTTTTTCAATCATCAACATCTCTTCTGTCATAGCCTTTTTCCAAGCTTTATCTTTGACTGCCTCACTGAAATCTTTAGGTTCAATAATGCTCATCTTACCTTGAGCATAAACATCACTCAAATTCTTCCATTTCTGTGAAGTATGATCATAGGTCTATGAGATTGAAACTAGAGAACCAAGTGAACCAGATTCCTGAGATGCTCGCAGGTCTCTAGTTGTTTGTGATCTCAGAGGAGATTGCATAGACTGAGGTGAGTCATTTGACTCTGAGTCAAGTTTAGATATCCTTGAGCTTCCTTCATCATTCCAAGGAATAAAGACTTGCACTACCTCATTAGATTCCCATTCCCACATTGCTTTCTCATCAAATATCACACTCCTTGATAATTCAACTTTCTGAGTTCTCAAGTTGAAAACCCTATATCCTTTTTCACAGTTGCCATATCCAACAAATACTCCCTTCTCACTAGTTTCTTCCAATTTGTGTCTTTTCTGTGAAGGAATGTGAATGTAACATAGAGAACCAAATATCTTCAAATGTTTGACACCTGGTTTTTTCCCACCAAATGCCTCAAATGGAGTTATGTTGTTCAAAGCACTTGTTAGACACCAATTTTGCAAATACATAGCCGTGTTCACAGCTTCAGCCCAAAACTTCAAGGGAATCTTCTTTTCAAACATCATTGTCCTAGCCATTTCAACCACAGCACGGTTCTCTCTGCAACATCGTTTTGTTGTGAAGAGTAGGCAACAGTTAATTGCCTTTCTAACCCCATATCTTCACAAAACTTAGAGAACTCTAGGGATGTGTATTATCCACCCCTATCACTCCTGAGTTTCTTAATTCGATAACCACTTTATAACTCAACCATGCATTTGAACCGTTTGAAGATGTTGAAGACTTGTGACTTGTGCTGCAGAAAGAACACCCAACACATTCTAGTGTGATCATCAATAAAGGTAAGGAAGAATCTGTTCCCTCCAAGAGTAGTGATCTGCATTGGACCACAGATATCAGAGTGAATCAGCTCTAGAGGTTGTGATGCTCTCCTAGCCTTTTCCTTATCGAATGGTTCTCTGTGACCCTTCCCTGTAGCACATCCAGGGTAAACATGCTCAGTGACTTGTAATTTAGGTAAACCCTGCACCATTTCCATCTCTTGCAGGAGCATCAATATGATGTAGTTTAGATGTCCATATCTTCTATGCCACAACCAAGATGACTCTTCAACAGTTTCTCTATTAGCCATAAGAGGATTAACATATTCTAGACTTAAGGGAAAACATCTGTTTCCTTTCATTTGAACACTTGCAATCAAATCTTCCATCTGTCTTTCTCCATATATATCAACCATGTAATCACCAAACATAAGCCAATATCCATATTCTACCATCTGCCCTACACTCAATAAATTCTCATCCAATCCAGGTACAATCATAACCTCTTTAATATATCTAGCAAACTGGATCGCAGTCCTTGATGAAATGACCAAATCGATTGCAACCATGACACTTTGGCTTTCCTTTAAACCAACACTCACCATAATGTAGCTTATCACAATGTTAGCATTTTCCCTTAGCCTGATCAGGTTTTCCCCCTTGATCATATTTTCCACCTTGATTGACAAAGTTCTGAGGTTTAGGGTCCCATTTCTTTCGCTTCGATTTCCAATTCTTCTTTGGTTTAGAGTTACCTAAAGAGGGATTTGACTGAGTTCACTTTGGATTCACACTCATACTACTGAAAGCTCTCTCAGTGGTACTCTTAGCATGCCTATCAAGGCGCTATGCAAATCCTCTCAAAGAAGCAATAACCTCTTGCACCTCAATAGTTTCAATATCCTTAGTTTGATTGATCACATAGCAAACTGGATCAAATTCTTTGGTCAAGCTTATAAGCAATTTCTGAACCAAATGCTCTCTGGCTAAATCTTCCCCATACCCTTTCATTTGATTCACCAACTCGAGAAGACGAGTGAGATACACATACAAGGTTTCATCATCCTTCATCCTCGTGTACTCGAAATCACGGCGTAGACCCTGTAGTTTGATGGATCTCACTTGTTTATCACCATGAAATTCCTGGTGTAAAATATCCCAAGTGCCCATTGAGGTCTCCTCATTCGAGATCCTAGGAAAAATAACCTCCGAAACTGCTCCTTGAATGATACCCAAGGCCTTAGCATCCTTTATTAGCTTATCACTCAGCGAAGCTTTCTCTGAATCTGATGAGCCTTCCTCTTCGACCTTCTTCCCCTTCGATTCTGGAATTTCAAAACCCTTTTCAACCAAATCCCAGATTCCATGCGATTTGAAAATGGTTCTCATTCGGATCTTCCAAAATTCATAGTTGCCACCATCGAATATTGGAGCCCGAAGATCACCACCACTTGACCCAGCCATTTGAGACCTGAATCAATAAACTGAAGATTAAAGGTCAAAACGAGGAAAGCAAATGCATGCTTTGTGAAAGAGCACCAATTTGTTGCGGCGTCCTTTCACCATGCCCTTCTGTGCTCAACTTTATGGATGATGACGGAGACACAAGAAGCTGTGTACATAATCCAAACGAATAAAGTGACTTGTCCAAGACATGCATTGCCACATCTTTGAATGTAGCGACCTCCATCTCACCATTAGTAAATTCAGCTTTAACAGAAGATAAAAGTTTCTTCCGGCAGAACTGCCCAATTAATCCAAGCCACCTATTTTCATGCAGATCATGTAACAAGGGAATTAGTATGTCTGACAACTAAGAGTGCTAACCGGATTTGGTTAATGTGAGATGACTTTGGTCTAAGCATAGTAACTCTTAAATCACTCCTTTAACAGAAAACATGCTCAAGGAATTAGGACATTAAACTCAACACATTTGGATTGGTAATTACAAAAATTCAATGCATTTACACAGTACATTCATTAGCTAGGATACTGTTCAAATTTCAAAACATCGCAAGAAACCTTTTCACCTAAGAAATCCCATAAAAAAAATTGGATAATCCCAATCAGTGCTCTGATAAACATGATAAAGCTTTGATGCTCGCAAAAAACATAAGAACCCCCTTGCAAATTTTTAAAATAACAAGGCAACAAAAAATTCATGCTTTATGTGTTGTACCACTAGAACTAGGCAAACAAGCTTTGTTTGGCTGTCAAGCTTTCCACTCAAGCTCTCTTTCTCACATCAAGTAATTCACCAATAACGCAAAGTTTATGCAATATACGAATTTGGCAATTAGTAACATAAAAATTGTTTACAGAAAATACGAATTTGGAGAACAAAAAAAATGTTCATTTCTCAGCAAACAGGAGACAAATTATCTTTGCTAACCTTTTTCCGTTAACCAATTCCCTATAACAACAATTCCAATTGCTCCTCTCTCCAAACTTTCCCAGCAACAAAACAAACAACAAACGAATCACACCCATTACTCATCATTTTCTCAGTAACCATACAAACCACAAACTGATCCACGGAAACACATAAAACGAAAAAAAATATCAATTAAACGAAAGTATAACATAAATTTGAGAAAATCCAATAGGCAATAGCTAAGCAAAGAAGTTGTAGCAGTGTACCAGTTAGAGGTAGCTGGTCCGAGCAAGAGGGACTGGAGAGAGAAAGAACCCAAGTCCCTGTTAGTAGTGGGGGAGTCGGAAGGTATAACACCCAAAGGGAACCCATTTCCCAGAAGAGAGAGTTGCTGAATCCTGAGGGCTCAGCTGGCTCAAGCACCGTCGAGAGGAAATGGGTCGCCGGGAACGGCCTTGGCGGAGTCCTCAAGGGTCTGAGGCGAAGAAACGTTCAAGTCCCAGAAGGCTGAGTCCATTGCCGTCCTCAGGTTCGCCATTGTTGGCTGTCGAAATAGCGAGGGAGTGTGAACTCTTTTTGGTTTTGGTTTTGGGGTTTAAGTGGTGGGTTTGTGATGGTTTTATTTGTCTCTTCGTTTGGGTCCTTATCTGTCTTGAAATGAGTTTCAAGACATGAGTTTGAAGTAGGGCTGGGCACGGGCCGGGCCGGGCCCAATTTTGAAGGGACCGGACCGGAACTAGGTTCAAAGAGAACGGGGCGGGCCGGGCCGGGGATTACATTTTCTAATATAAGAACCGGACATTACCTGGCCCGGTTGAAACGGGCCGGTTCGAGCCGGGTCCACGGGTCCTTTATTTTTTTTTTTTTATTATTTTTTTTTGTTGTTTGAAAAAAAAAAAATTTGTACGGATTGCAGATTGCAATCTGCACAAAATTGCACAGATTGCAAACTGCACAGATTGCAAAACTGCACAGATTGCAAACTGCACAAAACTGCACAGATTGCAATCTGCACAAAACTGCACAGATTGCTTTTCTCATCTTGTTATTGTTTCATCGTTAATTGAGTACATCTCTTGGTAGTCTAGAATTTGGATTCTAACTCAAGTTACATTTCAGGTTGCATTTAGGACCAAGGTCTTTCACCCAAACATTAATAGCAACGGAAGCATATGTCTTGATATTCTCAAGGAACTATCTTTGCCCATGTGCCCCACACTGCGAGCGTAATGCATGAATACCTTATTAATGAGATCCTTCTCAGCAAACTTCAGTGAATCAATTATCAACCTCTTCTTTGGATTGGCAGGCCTTAAATTTCCCTTTCACCACTTCCAAGTTCCAACTACAAAAAGGAGATAAACATCAGCTATGCTCTATTATAATTTTCCTTGTATCAATTAAACTTTACCACTCATATACTTAACTGCGATAGTTCTACAACTGCTCAACATATAGCGTCAACCGAGATTTACGAGCCACAAAAATATGAAAACTTACTGATGCTGAACTTACCTCATGCTCAAAGGAAATCCATCGAACAAGAAAATGGGACCTTAAGTTCTCTAATGAGTCTAATTCGTGGTTAGGACTTAGGATGCCACGAATAGGTCTTGCATTTTGCTTTACTTTATTCTGGTTCTGAAAAAACTATCCATAATTTTACATCTGTGAAAGATGGGATATATACGGATACTTCACTAACGGGTAATTATTTAAACTAAACCAAATAAAGCATTTCTATCTTCATCAAATAACATAACAATCAAATACTCTTAAATTTCTGCAAATTTAAATACCAAACAACTTAAAATCTACAATCTATAAGCAGATCCATAAAATTCAAAACCAATAAACAGTA
Source organism: Pyrus communis (assembly GCF_041283825.1). Lineage (NCBI taxonomy): Eukaryota > Viridiplantae > Streptophyta > Magnoliopsida > Rosales > Rosaceae > Pyrus > Pyrus communis. The sequence continues at coordinate 6,653,285 of NC_142571.1, read as the reverse complement.
TTGGAAAAATCAACATTTAGAGTCCTCCAGGAATTAGAGGCAGGGGAAAGGGATACAAAGAGGTTTACCTCCATCTGTTTTCTAACACTCCTACTACATATGAAATTTTGAAATGCCTGCTTCTTGTGATAGCTATTCAACATGGATGTCATCTCAGATGCTTTTGCCTTACATATCAGCTCAACAAACTCCTAAATACAGAGATGAAAGTAAAATTCAATGGGCACATTGATGAGAAAGAATAAACAAAACTAACTATTACGGTTTTAAATAGATCCAATTATTGTTGCTTCGTAAATTAATTCTCTCTAAGAAGTATATGATTTGTAAATTATATTAACATGAGATTTTTTTTTTTAAATGGTATGCAAACTACATAAAACAGGGATACTGTGAAGGAACAAAACTGAAACATATATTCAGTTACCATTTGTTAAAACGAAGCATCATATCCTCTGCATAAGATGGTCCATGGTAAGAGAGAATGTAAATTAAAGCTCATCTGCAGTATTCAACTAAAGATCTATTACCAGTTCACATTCATAAAGAAAAGCATAGATACACCAACTTGAAGATGATAATGGCATTGAAAGAAGATGAGATAGCAGGCTACCGTATTCAAACCACGCCCATATGACAAAGAAATATATCATCCCGGGGTTCCATCATCTTCCTTTAGAGGTGCATCATCTTCAAGCCAAAAATGCTTAGGAAATTGATGTGAGCTAACATCCGTTGCCTCAGACAATCGCTTCTTAAGTTCCACAATAAGGACTCTGCAGCAATTACGAATTTGTGTTTGTAAAGAAACTCATCCGCACCAACATAACAGCCACCATATAAAAACGAAATCAGAATGATTAAAAAAAAATCGTCCAAAGGTTACCTACATGATATATCTCTTGCACCAGCGTGAAGATCACTAGGACATCGGAAGAAAACTATAAAAGCATGCCATGGCTGTTTACTCATGCCAGACAGGCCCAGTAATTGATGCAAGCTAGCATCTGTTCCCTTGGGTAATTCTACTTTACAGTTCCACACCACAGTTAGCTCGCTGCCGCATCCACAAAGGCCATAAATGAGTCTGTCCTGTCACATTGTATTAACAGATACTTAGGATTGATTTTACAAGAGTCTTGATAACTAATGCTGATCCATAAAATTCTAAATGTTGATTTCTGCAAGTAATCAAATCGCAGCAGTCCATATAATCAATCAAAAAGCTTATGCAATCATAGCCCCAAAAACCCTAAATTCCCAAATCAAAAACCCACGTAATTCCTAAATCAATTGAAAAGCTTATGCAAAAATCCTAAATTCCTAAATCAGAAACCCTAATTCATAAATTACCTAGGAATTTGCAGGATGATGGTAGTGTTCTCGACGGCGAGGTTGGTGTGGACCGTGTCGTGGTGGTCGGAACTCGCGATTGGGAGGATTGAAGGAGAGTCAGGAGACGATCCTGCGATGGTGATGGTGGCTACCTGAGGTCCTGATGTAATGTCGACAGTCACTAACTCACTATGAGTCTCAGGGAGTCGAGTCAGTAGGGGTCTGAGACGAGAGAGGAGAGGAGATTTGGGGAGTGGGGTCTGAGACGATCGAGCGAGGTCTGAGACGAGAGAGGAGAGGAGATTTGGGGAGTGGGGTGTTGTCGACTGTGGGAGTCTGGCAGGCAGAGTCTGAGACTCTTACTTGAGTGCGATCAGATTAAACCAACGGATCAGATTAAATCTCAAATTTTTGGAAGGTGGAAACGGTTCGGGTCGGGGACCCGTTTCCTCAGCAATTAAGACCCGTCCCGCCCCGCAAATGACATGGACCCGCCCCGCCCCGCCCCGCCCCGCCCCGCCCCGTTTCAGGATTTTAAAAACAGGACCCGCCCCGAATCGCTCGGACCCGCCCCTACCCGCGGGTCCAGGCCCCGTTTGCCCAGCCCTAGTTTGAAGAAGACACCCCAAGAGATAGGGATGACAATTCTAATTGTTTAACTCGATAATAGTGGATAATCGTCTGAATAGATTGGATTTGGGTATAAAAATTCGGGTATATTTTGGGTATGGGAAAAAAATATGAATATTATTCGGTTATGATTTTGGATATGGTTATAAGGGACAGAATCCGTATCAGTTCCCGAATCCAAACCGAATAATATATAATATAATTATTCATAATATTAAAATATTAAAATATATATACACACACATATGAATATTCATTATTTGCCAAATCCCTTACTTTGAGTGTAAATACAAAAATTGCATTATGTGAGTTGCATTTTGTGGGAATGTTCATAAGTTTTGATATAAATCAAAATCTATGAGAATTTAATGGTACTTATGGGAGTTATCAAAAGATCAACCAACATTATCAATGTTTAACTTTAATTTTTATGCTCCACAAGATCCATTCATTAAATTATTTTATACATCAAATATTTAATGACGAAATTAATATTTAATAAATTATCATGTGTCAATTAAACGAATATATTTTTTGTATTGACAAAAATGGATATAACCGTTAACCGATGGGTATGGTTATGGATAATACCCTATGGTTAATTTGCGGTTATAGATATGGTTAATTTTCATGGTTATGGGGTTGGATATAACACTTTCATCCCCAAACCGAACCGTTGCCATCCCTACCAAGAGATCTCTTTTTCAAACAAGTTCTAAGGCATGGGTGTATCCTCACTATCGCGTTCCGTGCTAATGACATAATATTACATAGAAAAACTTATACAGTTATAATTGTTTCATTGGCTTGAGACTCCACCATGGCGACGTATTATTGTCATAAAAGTCCTCTGCGAGAAAGTGATTAGTGGTTGAGAAATCCACAAAATCCACCATGGTGTGAATGGAAAAGGTGGTGATGAAGAGCTCATATGTTATGTTTCAATGACGGATGGTACTAGTTTAAGGGAGGTGAATAGGTTCCAATTTATAAATCTAATGCCAATTTGGATTAGCAAATTTATTGTCACATCCACATCACATGAAGGTATCTTACATGTATGCATTTAAATAAACTACTAAAATGTACATAGCAGACGTAGGAAAATCCCTAGGCTCCCAAGTCAGGGTAAACACTAAGGGTGTGTTTGTTGCACCGGATTAATTCAGAATGGATTAGCCTTAGGGACTAAGCTGGATTGACTTAGACTAGACTAAGCTGGACTGATTTAGTGAAGCATTTGGTAGAGTGCCGGACTAAAAAAAAGAGTAGTTAACAACTATAACTTTATATCATTAAATACACATTTAATAATATTTTGTTATTAACTCAATAATATTTTATTTTTTATTCAAGCTTTTTCTTTGTGTTTGTGCCTGGGACGCTCTTCTCTATCTGGACTTTCTCTTTGGGAGTTCATTCTTTTCTTCCTCGTTAGTGTCGTCCCCCAGCACTCATTTTTTCCTGCAAAACAATATCCTTCAAAGTGATTTTTCCTGCAAAATCGTCCCTAAAGCTACTCTCTCCTCCGTCTCTCCATGTTTCTTTGTACCAAAGCTACTCTCTACCTTTCTCAATCCATTTCTCAGGAATTTTCTGGGAAAATGTTTTTTGTTTTGGGAATTATTGGGAATAAGGAAGAATTTTGTATGGGGATTGTTGTTGTTTTTGTTTTGAATTTTTTTTTTTCAAATTTTGGTGTTGAGATTTAGGCAGTGGATGGGCTAGGTTTCAGATCTGGGAAAGAGAGAAGCAGATAGATGGGCAAGGGAGAGAGAAGCAGATAAATAGATAAATACAAATTCTTTACAATGCTAATATAAATAGATAAAACAAATTCTAGCCTCACATCTGACACAATCCCATCCTGCCTACCCTTTGAATTGTTTAGTTCAAAAACCTGCATAACAATAGAAGGATGAGCTTCAACAACTCAGTAAGGACATAACCTTGTCATAGTAAATTGACAATATTAAATTAAGTGTCATGGTATAACCCCCTAAGTTGCATATTTTGTTCGAAGATAGTTCGGAATTTGTTTATGTATTGAAATTTGAGGATAGGTCCTTTATGTTGTGCAAGACACTCTTTTTCCTTTGACCGGAGTGAAATTCCCGGCAAGGTTTTATCAAGGCCTAGTATGCACACTATTCTCAATTTGTTTGTATTTTGAATTTGCTTGCAATGAATTATCGTACTTCTGTCAAAAAAAAAAAAAAAAAAAAAAAAAAAGCATGCATTCATTATTAACAACAATGTAGACTGCAATGCAGAATCTTCGTCTATACCCGTTAATCCGTATAAGTAAACACCCAGACCTCGTACATCCCATTTCGTACTTATACCACTTGGTCTCGAGTGACTAATTGTACGAACTAAATCATCCCAATTTCCCGTTTTGTTAGTCGTCTTGCCAAAACCCTTCGTCGCCAATCCGGAATTACCCTAAAAGAAACTGTGCACTCTGGGCTCGCCTGAGACTTGGTACCTACGGCTCAACTAGACAAAAGATCCTTTTCAACTACCCTCATTTCAAATTCCTTTACACCCCATTTAGATACGGTAAAATAAAATAGAATTTCACTTAAACTAGGGAATTTAGGATGGGAAAGCAGTTTTCCCTCGTTTAGGAACCTTGCAGCATGAGAAATGCCAATTTCTACGGGAAAAAAGGTGGAAACTGGGGACGAAGATTTCTGAGTTTAATTTCCTCCTAAAGAGGTGTAATTTCACAATTCCAACAACGGTGAGAATCCCGAATTCAGTCTGCATAATTTGAAGAGTGAGGAATATTTCGATAATGTTCAATCTCGATCCTGGATCTACTTAATGATTCCTTATGCATATAGTTAGATATCTTGTATTCTGAGGTACCTCTTGCATTAAAACGCAGTGGGAGAAAACAGAAATGAAAAAGGACAAGTATACATATAGACATTAGATATATGAATATGTTTGAATAGAGAAGCATTATGTTGGCCTTTGGAATGTTTATGCTTGGGGATCAATAGTAATACATTTTCTGTGTGAAAATGCATGTAACAGGAAATCAAAAAAGGGTATACTCATTATAGAATTGTGAATTTTGTTGATAGTTTTATGTTTGGTGTGCTTATTATGTTTTTTTTTCTCCGATTGAATTGTCTATTTGGTATGTAATTAACCTTACCTGGGAAAGGTGGAGGGTTTTTGGTGATGGTGGTGGCTTTTTTTTTTGGGTTTGGGGGGGGGGGGGGGGTGGTTCTTCCCCTGAACTGTTTACTTCACTTCAATGGAAAATACTATTATCCCATAAATATTTGTTGCATATCACAATATATCTTTGTTCATACATTCAAATAGGTATGTAAAATACTCATATTGTAGACATGCTAACGAGGTTAAAGCGACAGCGTGCTATAAATGAAGAGGAAAATAGGTAAAAAAGGAAAATTATTGTCAGTACAATTATATATGTTATTGTCATGGTCATGCATTGGCATAGTACGAGTGTTCTTCTCAAAGAACCTTCAAATGATTGGGATCAAGAAAGGCAATCTTTCCTTGGTCGATTCCTCGATGGAAAGGATTCAACATGCATTGAACAATTACGAGTTAGCAAGAGTGCATTTAAGCAGTTATGTGAAATTTTACAAGGGATTGGTGGATTAGTTCGCATGAGAAATGTGTCCATTGAAGAATCTGTTGCAATTTTTTTTAATATACTTGCCCACAACTTGAAGTTTAGAGTCATCGGTTTTCATTATTATCGTTCCAAGGAAACAATTAGTTAGCAATTTCACAATGTGTTGCATGCAATGATGAAAATAAGTCAAGAATATGTGAAATATCAGCCATGTGTTATTGGCAATTCTGAAAGAGACAAGTGGCGGTGGTTTGAGGTAATCAATCAACAACTATACCAAAAAAATATGTCTTCGTTTGATATCTTCATTAGCTTTTTAGACTTATCTCTTCTTTTTTTTTTCATTTGTATGACATTTTTATTTAGAATTGTCTTGGAGCACTTGATGGAACTCTCATACCAGTAACAATAATGGATGAGGAAAGATCAAGATATCAAGATAGAAAGGGTGATATATCCACTAATATGTTAGGAATTTGTGGTCCAAATTCAAGATTTTTTTATGTGTTACCTAGATGGCAAGGCTCTGCATCTGATGCTCGTGTTTTGCGTGATGCCTTACATAGGATTATTCCAATAAACTATAACTAAGAATAGGGTGAAATATATGGCATAATATGGACTCATCATTCAACATTGAATTATTCCACAAATGACTTGGAATTCTATGCCATTGTTCAAGCATTGCAGTATTGGAGGCATTATCTGATCTACAAAGAGTTTGTTATGTTCTCCGATCATGACTCTTTAAAGCATATAAACAATCAAGAAAAATTACCAACAAGGCATGCTAAGTGGGCAGCATAGTTGCAAGAATTTACATTCGTCTTAATGCACAAAGCCGGTGTGCAAAATCAGGTTGCAGGTGCTTTATGTCGGAGGAAATATTTACTTGGCTCGATGAGAATTCAAGTATTGGGGTTTGACTCTTTGAAGGATTTATTGAAAACTGATCCTTTCTTCTCTACATTTGTTAAAGATCTTAAGCATGGAACTATAACATAATATGTGTTGCATGATGGGTTTCTCTTTAAAGGGAACCAACTTTGCATACCAGAGTCTAGTTTAAGATTGAGGATCATACAAGAGTTACATAATGAAGGCCACATTAGAAGGGACAAGACCTTGAGCTTATTTCTTTCTCTTATTTCTGGCCTACCATGCGCAAATATGTATATCGTTTTGTAGAACGATGTCGAATCTGTCAAGTTTCTAAAGGCAAAGCGGCAAACGCTGGATTATACATGTCATTACCCATTCCATCACAACCATGGGTAGATATAAGCATGGATTTTGTTTCAGATTTGCCTCATACTCAGTGCAGTGTAGACTCAATTTTTGTTGTGATGGATCGATTTTCCAAGATGGGATTGTCTGCAAAAAGACAATGGATGCTTCAAAAGTTGTTGAGTTATTCTTTCATGATGTATATCGAATTCATGGGTTACCAAGATCGATTATTTCTGATCAGAACACCAAATTTCTGAGTATTTTTTTTAGGAGCCTGCAGAAATTAGCTAATACAAATTGAATTTTAGCAACGCCTCATCCTCAACCTGATGGGCAAACTGAAGTTGTGAATCGCTAATTAGGGGACCTTTTGCTTTGCCTAGTTGGTTAGCATCTGAAGTCATTGGACCACAAGTTATGTATTGTGGAGTTCGCCTACTATTGTTTCATCAATTGTAGCACCAGAATGTGTCCTTTCTACATTGTCTTTGGCTTAATTCCACTAGCACCAGTTGATCTTGCTCCTGTACCAAACGCGAAAAGAATTAGTGGCAAAGATGAAAGTTTCGTTGATAATGTCAAGCAGATCGATAGCATGACGCACAAGCACCTTCAAGAAACAAGTCAAAAATACAAAGCTCATGCAGATTCCAAAAGGCGAATGGTGGAGTTTGATGTGGGAGAATTTGTTTGGGCAGTTTTGACGAATGATCGTTTTTCAGCTGGAGATTCCAATAAACTATTTGCAAGGAAGATTGGGTCATATGAAATTCTTGAAAAGATTAACCTCAATGCTTATCACCTGAAGTTGCCTAGCCATATTCGTACTTCTAATGTGTTCAATGTGAAACATCTCATTCCATTCAAAGTGGACAACGAAGATACTAGAGATGCAAATTCAAAGGCGAATTTTCACCAACCCAGAAAGGATGATGCAAATATGATGGCTAGTTCATTTATGGACCGTTGGGATAAATTGAATGCTTAACATTATTAAGTACTACTTAATAAATTCAATAACAGCTTAGGGCCTTTTTTTGGCTGATCATAACAGCCATGACGTTTTTATTGCTGATAATAGCCTTTCTTTATGTAATTTTCAATTTTCAATGCTATTAAGTTTATTGCCCTTTTAAATTCTGAATGTAAGTTACAAGTTGGTGATAAAACCTACTTCTTGCTGGAAGGTGGGGATGTTAGACCTTTTTTGAATGAATGAAATATGCAGAGAGATTTCTTTCTTAGTTTGTGCCTTTTTGTTTGTGAGATTGTTCAGCTTTGTTCTTCTAGTTGTCTATGTTGTAGGTTGGTACTAGAGACGGGGTTTTGGGGTTTTCAGGACTCTCCTTGCACTAGGAAATAATGGACTCTGCATATCAATTTTTCTTTTCATTTTATTTTGTTTTTAGTCGTTGCACCTTGCATCAGTTTGATATTTTGAAAAAATGTTTCTAATTTGAAATCCAAACTGCTAAAACTATTTAGATGGCAATTTCCAACTCTAGTTTGTGTTGGATTTATCCAATATAAATCAACCTTTAAGTGGTCTACTACATGTAATAGGAATGTAATATTGGAGAATAATGTTGATTGTGATTTGATCTCTTAAAGATATCAATCCTATATAAGGTGTCTTATATTGGAAATAGGATTGATGGAATCCTTAATTGAATATGATTATGATACTTGACTTGGAGGCTAAGAAAGTAAGTTTAGGTTTCCTTTATGGATGGAAACCCTAACTTTTAGCCTATATAAAAACACCGGTCCCTATAAGCCTTAGAACACACAACATAATGCTTCCCATGGAGTAGTTGTATTATGCTAGGAGTTTATAGAAGACATTGGTGTCGCCATGCCCTTTCTCCTTCCTTACTCGAGTACCATGGTTACAACTGGAATCAGGTTTGTCACTCATTCGCTTGTGTTTTAATTGTATAACCTTATAAAGCTAACAGTTTGACCATCGCAAAGTCTAGTAGCACACACTTTTTCCAACTTAACTTGTAAGCTAAGCAAGAAAATAGAATCAAAACAATGTAGTAGCTAACTTTCAACACTTATTTCAAGCTGGTATGCTAGTAATCTATACATAAAGCCAACACAAAAAGTGAATAGTGTTTTTGGTGTCACCAAGCTTCAACAAAAAATTTAGACAAAATGCCCCCAAGACAAAAAATACAAAGACATCCCAAAATAATGCATCAAATAAGGTAGGAGCATTTTTGTCATTTTACCAGTGTTTCTTTAATAATTAATTTTTTGTGATTTTTTTTAATTAGTACCTCACAATAGGCTAGCAATAATGTGATTAAATTTTATTTTTATTTTTAAACACGTTCAAAACATCTTAAGAGACATGTAATGCCGGTTATAAAAAATTATTTCACACGCGGATAATAATGTGATTAAATTAGTTGTCAAATGATTTTTTTTTAACAAACGATATTATCTACACTAAGGGGGAGGGGGTGGGCTTAGCCTCACAATGAACTAGTAATAATGTGATTCAATCATCTGTTTATTAAATATTATTTTCTCTATTCTTAATGTAAATTCTATAGAGATTGATTTTATTATATGAATTCAGCTACTTTAATTGATTTATGAGGGGTTTCTTTTAGCATAATTTAAGATTATTCATTTACTTCAAATATTTGACTTTTCTTTTGTCATTTTATTAAGACTTATGTGGGCTTGAAGGATGGACTAATCCTTTGAATCTGGTAACAATATGTATCATCCTCTAGAACAAAGTTCTCTTTCAAACCTTTCAATCAATCAAAACTACTCTCGAAAACGGCTTTTCTTTAACCTAAGCAGTTTCTTAAAAACTCGTTTCAGATATAAAACTTATGAATACATAGACATACTTTTGTTATTTCTAATAATATAGCTCGATAATAATTCATTTCTTTTAAAGCATGCCTCGACCATTCAAGACTTATGTGGGTGTCTAATATAATTGAAGTGCAACAGTATTTTTCTGGAATGTTACATTATTTGTAACATTTGTTGGCATAAATAAATGACACAACACTACACCAAAATTAGCAATTAACATTGTACAAAACCAAAGATAAATATATATATATATATATATATATATATATATATATATATATATATATATATATTTTTTGCATACTATCGATGAACAAGAATGAGCAATGTTTGATGTATCCGGACATGATTATGCAGTGTTATTATTTTACTCAAATATAAAACAAAAATTTGTTATTTTATTAATATACCCAAAAAGTGACATACATCAACATTGTCGCCTAACTTTATTATAATACGTAGAATAATACACCATATAACTTGTATTTTTGATATCCATAAAATTTTCTCAACAAAAACACATTCATCAAGCAAGTCACTATGTCCTATAAAAATTAAAATAAAAAATCAAGCTAGTCACTATGTCATATTGTTTATAATCAAAGAGAAAATTTCACACAAAACCAATCAGGAGAAAGAAAGAGACCAATCAGCTTTTTTCTTTAGTGACCAATTAGATTATTAGAAGGAAGGCAGCAACCAATGAGAGGGGAAAGCAAGGAGGGAAGGGAGAAGGATAGAACCGGCCAACCTGGTTTCTCCACCCAATCTGGTTCCTTGACCCGGTTCTATCTCCTCCGTTCGCTGTCCGTTCGAAATGGTTCCAGTGTCTATGTTAATCTCTCGGTGATCCCAATGTCCCTGTGATGTTAGATTTTTAAATTTCAAACCCAATTTTACAAATCAAAGCCACAAAGTTCCGAGTTGTTCAGCGAGTTTCCCCATTTACCGGCGAATCCGACAACGATTACCATCAACCACCACCACCAATAGACTCCCTTCAACCTCGGGAACAAAGCCCATGCATTGGTTGGGGCGTCAGAGCTGTTTTGGAGTCGAATCAAGAACACCCAAAATCAAGGGTTTCTGGCAATTCGTGGGCAAGTTGAGGTGTTTCTCGGAAAAATTGGACTTCGCCACAGGTATGAAACTTTCTCCACTCATTGAGATCTACATGCATGTATAATTTGGTAATTTTTGGAAATAGTTAAATTTTCGGACGAGTCAGGGCGGCCGGCCGCCGTGTGCGGCGGCGCGTGGGCCGAGGTACCCCCTGACCTTCATAGGCTAAATTTGATACCTCAATTCCATATGTGAAGTCTGATTGACAAATCTCATCGCTTGAACATAGTTTTGTTAGAGACTGCTACTAGGTCATTATATGAATCGACAATCCGACCGTTGGATCGTCATCAAACTTTAATAGGTTATTATTCGTAATATTTGAGGACTTTTGGAACTTACGGATCGGGAATTCAACGTACAAATCTTCCCGAATTAGATTTGTAAGTTTGTAATATAAAACGTCAACCGCCACATGAATTCGTGATTGATGGAGATCCGACCATTGGATCGTAATGAAAAAATTTAGTATGTTGGTTAGAAGCATAATTTGGACCTTAGGAAGTTACGAATCCGAAATACGATCTGCAGATCTTCCGGATTAAATTACTAGGGTGTGGTCCCTGTATATCAATTTTTCTTTTCGTTTTATTTTGTTTTTAGCTGCTACACCCTGTATCAGTTTGATATTTTGAAAAAATGTTTCTAATTTGAAATCCAAACTGCTAAAACTATTTAGATGGCAATTTCCAACACTAACTTGACCATCTCAAAGTGTAGTAGCAAAAACTTTTTCCAACTTAACTTATAAGTTAAGCAAGAAAATAGAATCAAAACATGTAGTAGCTATCTTCCAACACTTATTTGAAGCTGGTAGGCCAGTAATAATTGATGAATGCTAGCTGTATCCACCAGTCTTCCACGGCACTGTCCAATACTAGAGACAATATAGTTGACCCATATATGCCAAGTCAAGTCCAAATATTCCATAATGAATCAGATTATTTACAACCAAATGTTGATGCACAAAAGCTGATCCCCTTCAAGATGGATTTCATTTAAGAAATCTTACTTACAAACCTATAAAATTACTACTAAATTATACACTAATGGTATGAAGTGACCGTAATTGTTCCTTTTCTTTTCTCTACTAGTGTGGTAAAGTTTCCATTACTTGTTCTTTAGATAATGTTAGGAAAATTAAATTTGCAGACAAAATCTTGTAAACTAAATAACATGAAAATTGATAATTGAATTATGACTTAAGCTTTGATAAATGTGATGATTCTTACTAGTGACACATCATTTAGTTTGTAAATTTTATTTATAAATTTATTCTTCTTAGCATTACCCGTATTCTTTTGTGTATATACTCAATCCAATCACGTGACGGAAACACGCATCAATCCGGAACGAGAGGAGTCAGAAGACCTACACTATTTGTTGGCATAAATAAATGACACAACACTACACATAAATTAGCAATTGTCATTGTACAAAACCAAAGATAAATACTTTTTTTTTTCTTTTTTTGGCATACTATCGATGACAATCAAGTGTTGATGCACAAAAGCTGATCCCCTTAACGTTGGATTTCATTTAAGAAATCTTACAAACGTATAAAAGTACTACTAAATTATACACTAATGGTATCAAGTGACCGTAATTGTAACTTAAAACCTTTATCTTCTCTTATAACTTAGAGTGGCGGAGCTTTTTTTATTTATTTTTTCTTTTCTCTACTGGCGTGGTAAAGTTTCCATTACTTGTTCTTTAGATAATGTAAGTAAAATTAAATTTGTAAATAAAATTTTGTAAACTAAATGATATGAAAGTTGATAATTAAATTATGACTTAAGCTTTGATAAACGTGATGATTCTTACTAGTGACACATTATTTAGTTTGCAAATTTTATCTACAAATTTAGTCTTTTTAACATTACCCGTATTCTGTTGTGTATATCCTCAATCCAATCACGAGATGCAAACACGCACCAATCCGGAAGGAGAGGAGTCAGAAGACCTAGACTATTTGTTGGCATAAATAAATGACACAACACTACACCAAAATTAGCAATTATCATTGTACAAAACCAAAGATAAATAAATATATATATATATATATATATATATTTTTTTTTTTTTTTTTTTGCATACTATCGATGAACAAGAATGAGCAATGTTTGATGTATCCGGACATGATTATGCAGTGTTATTATTTTACTCAAATATAAAACAAAAATTTGTTATTTTATTAATATACCCAAAAAGTGACATACGTCAACATTGTCGCCTAACTTTATTATAATACGTAGAATAATACACCATATAACTTGTATTTTTGATATCCATAAAATTTTCTCAACAAGAACACATTCATCAAGCAAGTCACTATGTCCTATAAAAATTAAAATAAAAAATCAAGCTAGTCACTATGTCATATTGTTTATAATCAAAGAGAAAATTTCACACAAAACCAATCAGGAGAAAGAAAAAGACCAATCAGCTTTTTTCTTTAGTGACCAATCAGATTATTAGAAGGAAGGCAGCAACCAATGAGAGGGGAAAGCAAGGAGGGAAGGGAGAAGGATAGAACCGGCCAACCTGGTTTCTCCACGCGATCCGGTTCCTTGACCCGGTTCTATCTCCTCCGTCCGCTGTCCGTTCGAAATGGTTCCAGTGTCTATGTTAAGCTCTCGGTGATCCCAATGTCCCTGTGATGTTAGATTTTTAAATTTCAAACCCAATTTTACAAATCAAAGCCACAAAGTTCCGGGTTGTTCAGCGAGTTTCCCCATTTACCGGCGAATCCGACAACGATTACCATCAACCACCACCACCAATAGACTCCCTTCAACCTCGGGAACAAAGCCCATGCATTGGTTGGGGCGTCAGAGCTGTTTTGGAGTCGAATCAAGAACACCCAAAATCAAGGGTTTCTGGCAGTTCGTGGGCAAGTTGAGGTGTTTCTCGGAAAAATTGGACTTGACCACAGGTATGAAACTTTCTCCACTCATTGAGATCTACATGCCTGTATAATTTGGTAATTTTTGGAAATAGTTAAATTTTCGGACGAGTCAGGGCGGCCGGCCGCTGTGTGTGGCAGCGCGTGGGCCGAGGTACCCCCTGACCTTCATAGGCTAAATTTGATACCTCAATTCCATATGTGAAGTCTGATTGACAAATCTCATCGCTTGAACATAGTTTTGTTAGAGACTGCTACTAGGTCATTATATGAATCGACGATCCGACCGTTGGATCGTCATCAAACTTTAATAGGTTATTATTCGTAATATTTGAGGACTTTTGGAACTTACAGATCGGGAATTCAATGTACAAATCTTCCCGAATTAGATTTGTAAGTTTGTAAAATAAAACGTCAACCAACACATGAATTCGTGATTGATGGAGATCCGACCATTGGATCGTAATGAAATTTTAGTATGTTGGTCTAGAAGCATAATTTGGACCTTAGGAAGTTACGGATCCGAAATACAATCTGCAGATCTTCCGGATTAAATTACTAGGGTGTGGTCCTTGTATATCAATTTTTCTTTTCGTTTTATTTTGTTTTTAGCTGCTACACCCTGTATCAATTTGATATTTTGAAAAAATGTTTCTAATTTGAAATCCAAACTGCTAAAACTATTTAGATGGCAATTTCCAACACTATCTTGACCATCTCAAAGTGTAGTAGCAAAAACTTTTTCCAACTTAACTTATAAGTTAAGCAAGAAAACAGAATCAAAACATGTAGTAGCTATCTTCCAACACTTATTTGATGCTAGTAGGCCAGTAATAATTGACGAATGCCAGCTGTATCCACCAGTCTACCACGGCACTCTCCAATACTAGAGACAATATAGTTGACCCATATATGCCAAGTCAAGTCCAAATATTCCATAATCTAGAATCAGATAATTTACAACCAAATGTTGATGCACAAAAGCTGATCCCCTTAAAGATGGATTTCATTTAAGAAATCTTACTTACAAACCTATAAAATTACTACTAAATTATACACTAATGGTATGAAGTGACCGTAATTGTTCTTTTCTTTTCTCTACTAGTGTGGTAAAGTTTCCATTACTTGTTCTTTAAATAATGTTAGAAAAATTAAATTTGTAGACAAAATCTTGTAAACTAAATGACATGAAAGTTGATAATTGAATTATGACTTAAGCTTTCATAAACGTGATGATTCTTACTAGTGACACATCATTTAGTTTGTAAATTTTATTTACAAATTTATTATTCTTAGCATTACCTGTATTCTTTTGTGTATATCCTCAATCCAATCACGTGACGCAAACACGCACCAATCCGGAACGAGAGGAGTCAGAAGACCTACACTATTTGTTGGCATAAATAAATGACACAACACTACACATAAATTAGCAATTGTCATTGTACAAAACCAAAGATAAATAATTTTTTTTCTTTTTTTGGCATACTATCGATGAACAAGAATGAGCAATTTTTTTATGTATCCAAGCACGATTATGTGATATTATTATTTCACTCAAATATAAAACATAAATTTGTTATTTTATTAATATACCTAAAAAGTAACATAAGTCAACATTGTCACTTACCTTTATTATAACACGCAGAATAATACATCATGTAACTTTTATTTTTGTATCCATAAAAATTTCTCAACAAAAACACATTCATCAAGCAAGTCACTCTGTCCTATAAAAAAATAAAAAATAAAATCAAGCAAGTCACTGTGTTATACTATTTATAATCAAAGAGAAAATTTCACGCAAAACCAATATCTCTATTTTTTTTTTTTCATTTGTTTTAAGTTAAAAAATGAATACATCACTTATTATTACGGTCTAGTGATATTCCTCTTCACTGGAAGTGAGAGGTCTTAGGTTCAATTTACACCAAAGATGAATTTGAACCATATTATTAATAACACATTATAAGACTTAACCCATTCTCCACCCCTTAGTGTAGATAATATCGTTCGTTAAAAAAAAAATAAAGAAGAATGAATACAATAATTTAAAAACAAAGTGAAATATACCTAATATTAGTTCACAAAATTAGATGTAAATTGAATTTATTCGTATAATTAAGTTAAAAAGAAAATAGAGATATTTTTTTGGTCAGGTCAATGCAAACTATATCCCTCATCGACTCCGATATCGGTGGCTGTAGGTCCACTGCACGCGTACGGAGCACTCTGGTTATGATTATAAATTGGATTCTGCTAAAGCTGCTAGACAGACGATCAGTCCTGCTATACTCTTTTATAAATTGAGTTTTAACTTCCGCACAAAACAAATATCATCATCATGGGGATGGGGTTTTACAACTCCATTTCTGCAGTGTTTTTGTCATCCTTTTTTATGCATGCTTTCATTCTTCACTCTTGCCTTCCTTGTTTCGCCCTTCCGGGAAATGAGACAGATAGACTCGCTTTGCTTGAAATCAAGGCTAGCATAACTCATGACCCTTTTCAAGTCCTGACTTCATGGAATGAAACCATCCACTTTTGCTCTTGGCATGGCGTTACATGTGGTCGTCGTCATAAGAGGGTCACAAGCTTGAGCCTGTGGTCCTTGAAACTTGGAGGATCTATATCGCCGCATGTTGGGAACTTGAGTTTTTTGAGAGTCATTGATCTCCAAAACAACAGCTTAGGCCATGAAATTCCTCCAGAATTCAGCCACCTGCACAGATTGCAACACCTACTGTTAAACAACAATTCACTGAGTGGAGAAATTCCCACTAACTTGTCGCGTTGCTCTCAGCTCCTCACGCTCGATGTTGGTTCCAATGTGCTGATGGGAAAGATTCCAAAGGAGCTTGGCCTCTTGTCAAAGTTAAGATATTTTCTCATACACTTTAACCACTTTACAGGAGGAGTCCCTACTTCTTTTAGCAATTTATCATCTCTTGAAGGGTTCTCCGCACCTTCTAATAATTTGAGTGGCACTGTCCCGGATATTTTTGGCCGAATGACCAATCTTAGCTTTCTTGTTTTTGGTGGAAATAGCTTTTCGGGTATGCTTCCTCCCTCAATCTTTAATCTCTCTTCTCTCACACGCCTTGCTATGGGAGAGAATGAAATCCAAGGGAGTCTACCCTCAAACTTAGGTATGGTCTTTCCGAGTCTCCAAACATTTTCTATTACCAATAACCAATTCAGTGGATCTATTCCTGTTTCATTATCAAATGCCTCAAATCTATTTACATTGGGGATCGGAGGTAACCACCTGCATGGAAAAGTCCCTCCATTGACGAATTTGCATAAGCTTGAGTGGTTAATCCTTGCTGACAACCATCTCGGAAGTGGGGGAATTGATGACTTGACCTTTCTCTGCGATTTGACCAACGCCACCCATTTAGAAATTCTCCAAATGTCTACCAACAATTTTTGGGGCACGTTACCTCAGTGCATAGGAAACCTGTCTTCTTCTCTTCAAATCTTCCTTCTAGGTCAAAATAAAATATTAGGAAGTATCCCGAATGAGATTGCAAATCTGGCTAACTTAGAGGTTTTGTTGTTGTCTGAGAACCAATTATCAGGTCACGTTCCCCCTGGTGTAGGAAAGCTGCACAAGTTATACCTATTAAATTTGAGTATGAACTCTCTTTGTGGCAATCTTCCATCCTCTTTCGGAAATTTAAGTCAATTAAATGTGTTAAGCTTAGCAGGCAACAAACTTCAAGGCAATATCCCGCCGAGTTTAGCAGAGTGTCAGAATTTGAGGATCTTACATCTTGGTGCCAACAATTTCAGCGGTATCATATCGCAAGAAATCTTTGGTCTGCTGAACTTGTATAATTTGAGTTTAGGACAAAATCAGTTTATAGGCTCCCTGCCAGAGAACATAGGAATTTTAATAAATCTAGAGTATTTAGATATCTCTGATAACATGTTATTCGGTAAAATTCCGGCTAGTCTTGTTAGTTGTATAAAATTAGAGTACCTAGACATGCATGGAAATTTCTTCAATGGGACAATTCCATCAACTTTGAGTTCACTAAGAGGTCTTTCAAAATTGTATCTTTCTCACAACAACTTGTCAGGCACCATTCCAGAATTCTTAGAAGGTTTTGTATTTTTGGAATCTCTGAATCTATCTTATAACAATTTTGAGGGCATGTTGCCGATCAAAGGAGTGTTCAAGAATGCAACGGCGACATCAGTTGAAGGAAATAGCAAGCTTTGCGGGGGCATACCTGAGTTTCATTTGCCAAAGTGCAAACTCCAGCATGCAAAAAAGAAAGGATTGAGCTTAACCATGAAATTGGTTCTCTCCCTCGTTTGTGGGATTCTTGGAGTCATTTTTGCACTAACCTTTTTGTACCTTTATTGCTCACGGAGGGACAAAAAGGGTCAAGCTGCAACTGATTCGGACAAATTTCCCCAGGTGTCTTACCAAAGTCTTCTAAAGGCAACAAATGGATTCTCCTCAACCAACTTGGTCGGTATGGGCAGTTTTGGGTCCGTTTATAAAGGAGTATTAGAGCAAGGTGAAACTACAGTTGCCATCAAGGTACTCAACCTCGTTCGTCGCGGAGCTTACAAAAGTTTTATTACTGAGTGCGAGGCTTTCAGAAATATTAGACACCGTAATCTTGTCAAGGTACTCTCAGCATGTTCTGGTTTTGATTATCGCGGTCACGACTTCAAGGCCTTAATTTATGAGTTCATGGTTAACGGGAGCTTGGAGGAATGGCTGTATCCAATTCATACAATTGGTGAGACAAATGAGAGGCCAAGGAGCTTAACAATTTCTCAGAGGTTGAATATTGTTATTGATGTTGCTACGGCATTGGATTATCTCCATCATCATTGTGAGACGCCAATAGTTCATTGCGACCTCAAACCCAGCAATATTCTTCTCAATGAGGACATGGTTGCACATGTAGGTGACTTCGGGTTGGTGAGGTTCCTACCAAAAGCTGATGAAAATTCTTCGGGAAATCAATCAAGCTCTTTAGGGATCAAGGGAACTATTGGTTATGCTCCTCCAGGTAAATACACTTGGTGGTTTATTTTTCCCTAGCTAGTATTTTAAAATTGTGCAGTATTTATTTTAAAATTTTCAAACATGAAATGAGCTTTTAGCACTTCACTAGAAAATTAGAATCTAATGTTCTGAATTGTGGAATGCAGAATATGGCATGGGACATGAAGTGTGGACACAAGGTGATGTGTACAGCTTTGGCATCCTCCTGTTGGAAATATTTACAGGAAAAAGACCGACCGATGACATGTTTCAGGGAACTTCAAACCTTTATAGCTTTGTGAAGGCAGCTCTGCCTGAGCAAGTGGAAGAGGTTTTGGATCCCGTTCTTGTTCAAGAGGGTAATCATCCTAATGAGGGGAGGGCAAGCAATCGCGTCCTAATCATAGAAAGTTTAATCTCTGTTTTAGAAATTGGTGTTGCTTGCTCAGCGGAGTTGCCTAGAGAAAGATTGAACATCTGTGATGCTGTGGCACATATGTGTCGGATCAGAAACAAACTTCGAGCAAATGGTATATGCGAATAGAAGCTTATTGTTAATATGTGGTATAGCATGTAATAGTATTGATGTTATGTGAAAGCGTTCTCGTATTTGTTAGATAAAAAATGCAGTGCAAATGGCTAGTTGATCAATGCTTGCCAAACAAACTTATTTGCATCGAATTATGCTTGAACAATGACATTCTAGCTTTGCCAAACATTACAGGACGAACACTCTGAAAGAATTAAAATTAAAAATTAAAAAAGAAAGTTGTCGAAAGTATTCATCAAATTTCAAACCTATGTTTGATTTCCTACTCTCTGTTGAGATGCTTATCCCTGGTTGAAAATGGGAAGCGTTCCATGGTAGTTTATTGCTTTTTTTGTTTTATTTTTTTAGAAAACCTAGACGGTACGAGGAGAATTTTATTAATAACAAAAAGTAAGTTACACCTAGTTAAGGGAGACATAAACCTAACTCCTCGTAATACAAGAAAAAAGAATAAAAAATACATGAAAAAGAAGGGGTATATAAACCTTACTCTTCTATAAATGAAACAATAAAGATACGAAAATACGCATTCATCAGTCATCCATTCATCAACATTGAGCATTCATCATCGACACGAATGCAGAAAAGAATTTGAGGCTGAGTTCAGTCATCCATTCATCAACATTATCTGAGCATTCATCATCCATTCATCAACATTTATCTTTCGCTCACTTACTCTCATATTTCATTAAAATATTGTTTTACACATAGTTTGGGGGTGGTCCAGGCAACACAGAGGTGGGCATTCATCAAAGCCATGTCACAGAAAATTACATGAGCATTGACGAAGTTTTAGGTCTATAAATGCATGACAGAAACACTTCACAAATCCGTATGACTTTCAGAGATATTAAACCATGCTTAATTTTAACGGAGTAGAGGGATTTGATTTACCTTTCATTTTGTAGATCCGAGTTCTTGCAGCCATCTTTGCTGTGTGTACAGCACCTTCAATTATGAGCCATTGCTCCTTGCAGTTCCTATTCCCCTTGGCCTTACTCGGATCCCCAAGTCTACATACAGAAAACATACATGCATGAGTCAGAATTTCGTTTTCATTTGAGCTTCGGTTGTGAAAACGAAAGGGAGAAATGGTTGGATGCATTTTTATTTCAGATATCACCAAGTGGAGACCATAATCGCAGAGAGAATGAGAGATATTTACCTCGGTTTTCGCAGAGGAATGCACGATGGTGACAATCTGGGCTAGAATCAAAGATCGCCATGGCTGGGTTCCGCTTGTGACAGAGATGGAGATGGATTCATGTTTTGACGTTCTGGGTTGATGATAGAAGCTAGGGTTTCAGTTCCATGAGAAATGAAGAGAAAGAGGAAATGAAACAGATAGCTTTCACGGCTCTGGGCTCGCGGGTACGGCGCTAGTTAGGAGAGATGTGGAAACGGGCCTCTAGTTCATGTTTCCTGTCACGGGTTCAACTCTCCAGAGCACTGAAATTTTGCTTCTTTTTCCAATATTTTCCAGCGCCTCTATTTCTTTCTTGTTAGCAGGTCACCACTTCGAATCGTAGGTGTGTCGGTTTCATTGTCTTTTCTTTCATTTCTGTTCCTGTTTCCTTTGTTATTTTATATTTTCTTTTATTGTTTCTTTCTTTTATTTTCTTTTGTCTTTGTTAGCTATTTTTCAGTTTTTAAGGTTTTAATATTTTTGTTTTCTTTCTTTATTTTTTCCGCACCTTGAGGATAATGTGTGATTTAAGTTTGGGGGTGGGAAGGTAAAATTTTTAGATTTTTAATTTTTAAGTATGCTAAAATTTTTCATTCTTTTTAAGTTAATAGTCATAGATCATTTTAAACATTTGAACAAATGGACATGGTGGAAATTAATTCCACAGTAGAGTCTTTTCTATTTATTGTTGTTTTGGCACTAATTCATGAGTTATCCTTTCACAATTAGCACATTCACACCAACATGATTTGTGGGGGTGAGATTGAAGCACTTGCTTTTCGTCTGAGTTAATTTTTTATATTTTTGTTCTAAAAAATATAAAGTTTAGTTATTGTTATAAATAAAGTAATAATTGTTCCACCGAGACTTTGCTTAGTAACCAGGTCAGTCATGCCTAATCAGCAGTGATCTCGCGTCAAATAGTAGAGTCTTGGCATGGGGCAAGGTGGTTAGTTGGTTTCGTAGCCTTTTCAGCTCGAATTAGTAAGTCCTTAGGGGCGTTCTACACCTAGTGCCCTTAAGCCCTTGTGGTTTCGGAGCCATTGACCTAAAACTCATTACATGGGTTGGATCGAAAGTTTAAGTGAACTAACATTGCGCAACCACTTTTATTACTATCTTCTTCTTCTTTTTCTTAAGTCTTTTCCCACCATGTGCAGTCGGCTATGAGGGATGCAACATGAAGACTTTCTAGGCGGTCGCCCATCCTAGTACTACTCTCGTCCAAACTCGTTTAACTTCGGAGTTCGGATGGACTAGACTCTATGGTGGTAAGGGTTTTAGTCGAGTCTTTTTAACTTCAAAATAGTTATGTTTGAACATAATATAAGAAACTCAAACCCCAAGCTACCCTTCTTTTTTGTTGGTAATTTTGCGATTTAATCCATTTTTTCTTGTGGGTACTCACAGGTACAGAGTGTTGTGAGGTGCTCTCTTCCTTAACCTTGACAGATGAAGATTTGGACAAGCTGGGGTTCGAGAAGGTCGCCGAGGAGTTCATCGGAGAGTGCAAGTCGGACGCTTTGCTTCTCCGCCACAAAAAAACAGGTGCCCAAGTCGCTTCCATGTCCAACAACGACGAAAATAAGGTCTTTGGCATCGTTTTCCGAACCCCACTATGAGTATATCTCAAAATTTTCATTTTTTGTTTGTTTGTTTATTAGTTAATAAAGTGGAGCTACCCATTTATGTAGTTGCTGATTTTCTGTGCTCTGCTGCCAGTTAGTCTGATATTTGTATCATAATTAAACTTGTGGTTGTGTGATTTTGGTGTAGGGAGATATGAGGAGTGATGAAGGAGATGCATAAACTGTAGCTAGCTGCATGAAGTAGTGAGATACATGAAGGAGCTATATAGTGATGAACAAGCTATATGAAGGAGTGATGAAGGAGATATATACACTGTATGTACAAAAGGGAAGATGCTTTTATCTGCACATCTTCAAAAGAATTCAAGTTTGCATTTTCGGAGTTTGATGACTGGTGTTAATATGTTCAAACACATATCTTAGGTTTGTAATGAATGTATTGGCTTTACCACATTGATCTTATATACTTTTGTTTTTATTAATGATAATACAAAATATTCTTTAAATAATGCTCAATGGAATTTTTACCAAAAAAAGTGTAAATTTCTTGACTCAATTTCCATTGGAAATGTCTATTATTTTATTTTTTCCGATGAAAATAATATCTATGACACATTAGAGTAGTAGTTAATGGTTGAAAATTGTAATTGCGACAATTGTGCATTCTCACAATAAAAATTATTTTGTTGGAAAAAAAATTTCTAACACTATTATTTGGTCAAAATAACATCATCGCAAAAAACATGTCATCTTTTAGAAAGTAATTTCAACAACTATATAATTATTTAAGACCACATTACCTTGTCAAAAATAAAATAAGTTTGTCATTTTGAAAATTCATTTCCGACAAAAAACTAACTACTAATGACAAGTCTTGTGCGTAGATAATAAAGTATTTTCGACGGCTAGTTAGAAAAAATTATTTCCAATGGGACAATTTGCAACTCCCAGCGAGGGCTTTTCTCCATCGAAAATAAATATTTGTGACGGCAAAATGCCTTTTTCGACGGTATTTGATCGTCGTTAATGACACTTGGTTTTATAGTAACTTGTAAGCTAAGCAAGAAAATAGAATCAAAACAATGTAGTAGCTATCTTCCCCAACACTTATTTCAAGCTGGTAGGCCAGTAACAATTAATGAATGCCAGCTATATCTACCAGTCTACCACGGCACCGTCCAATACTAGAGACAATATAGTTGACCCATATATGCCCAGTCAAGTCCAAATATTCCATAATCTATAATCAAGATAATTTACAACCAAGTGTTGATGCACAAAAGCTGATCCCCTTAAAGTTGGATTTCATTTAAGAAATCTTACTTACAAACCTATAAAAGCACTACTAAATTATACACTAAATGGTATGAAGTGACCGTAATTGTGACTTAAAACCTTTATCTTCTCTGATAACTGAGAGTAGCGGAGCTTTTATTTATTTATTTTGGTGTGGTAATGTTTCCATTACTTGTTCTTTGGATAATGTTAGGGAAATTAAGTTTATAGGTAAAATTTTGTAAACTAAATGATATGAAAGTTGATAATTGAATTATGAATTAAGCTTTGATAAACATGATGATTCTTATTAGTGATGTATCATTTAGTTTATAAATTTTATATATAAATTTAGTCTTCTTATCATTACCGTATTATTTGTGTATATCCTCAATCCAATCACGAGACGCAAACACGCACCAATCCGGAAGGAGAGGGTCAGAAGACCTACACTATTTGTTGGCATAAATAAATGACACGACACTACACCAAAATTAGCAATTGTAATTGTACAAAACCAAAGATAAATACTTTTTTTTTTTTTTTTCATACTATCCATGAACAAGAATGAGCATTTTTTATGCATTCGAACACGATTATGGGATGTTATTATTTCACTCAAATATAAATCGTAAATTTGTTATTTTATTAATATACCCAAAATGTGACATACGTCAACATTGTTGCCTACCTTTATTATAACACATATAATAATATGCTACATAACTTGTATTTTTGGTATCCATAAAAAAATTTCAACAAGAACACATTCATCAAGCAAGTCACTGTGTCATACTGTTTATAATCAAAGAGAAAATTTCACACAAAACCAATCTCTCTCTTTTTTTTCATTTGTTTTAAGTTAAAGTATGAATATGCCACTTATTATTACGGTCTAATAATATTCCTCTTCATTGGAAGTGAGAGGTCTTAGGTTCAATTTTCATCAAAGACAAATTTGAACCACATTATTGATAGCACATCGTGATGCTTAACCCACTCTTCATCCTTTAATGTAGATAATATTGTTCGTTAAAAAAAATAAAGAAGAATGAATACAATAATTTTCAAAAAAGTGAATATTCCTAATATTAGTTCACAAAATTAGATGTAAATTGAATTTATTCATAAAATTAAGTTAAAAAGAAAAGAGAGAGACTTTTTTGGTCAGGTCAATGCTATCCCTCATCGACTACGATATCGGTGGCTGTAGATCCACTGCATGCGTACAGAGCACTCTGGTTATGATTATAAATTGGATTCTGCTAAAGCTGGTATACAAACCATCAGTCCTGCTATACTCTTTTATAAATTGAGTTTTAACTTCCTTACAAAATAAATAGCATCATCATGGGGATGGGGTTTTACAACTCCATTTCTGCATTGTTTTTGTCATCCCATTTTATGCATGCTTTCATTCCCCACTCTTGCCTTCCTTGTTTCGCCCTTCCGGGAAATGAGACAGATAGACTCGCTTTGCTTGAAATCAAGGCTAGCATAACTCATGACCCTTTTAAAGTCCTGACTTCATGGAATGAAACCATCCACTTTTGCTCTTGGCATGGCGTTACATGTGGTCGTCGTCATAAGAGGGTCACAAGCTTGAGCCTGCCGTCCTTGAAACTTGCAGGATCTATATCGCGGCATGTTGGGAACTTGAGTTTTTTGAGAGTCATTGATCTCCAAGAAAACAGCTTAGGCCATGAAATTCCTCCAGAATTCAGCCGCCTGCACAGACTGCAAGACCTACAGTTAAACAACAATTCACTGAGTGGAGAAATTCCTACCAACTTGTCATGTTGCTGTCAGCTCCTCAGGCTCGCTGTTGGTTTCAACGTCCTGATGGGAAAAATTCCGAATGAGCTTGGCCTCTTGTCAAAGTTAAGAGTTTTTTCCATCCACTCTAACCACTTTACAGGGGGAGTCCCTACTTCTTTTAGCAATTTATCATATCTTGAAAAGTTCTCCGCATCTTTTAATAATTTGAGTGGCACTGTCCCGGATATTTTTGGCCGAATGACCAATCTTAGCTTTCTTGCTTTTGATGTAAATAGCTTTTCGGGTATGCTTCCTCCCTCAATCTTTAATCTCTCTTCTCTCACAGTCCTTGCTATGCTATCCAACGAAATCCAAGGGAGTCTACCCTCAAACTTCGGTATGGTCTTTCCGAGTCTCCATACATTTTCCATTTCCCATAACCAATTCAGTGGATCTATTCCTCTTTCCTTATCTAATGCGTCAAATCTAATTGAATTTTCGATGGGAGGTAACCAACTGCATGGAAAGGTCCCTCCTTTGACGAATTTGCATAAGCTTAAGCGGTTAGTCCTTGCTGTCAACCATCTCGGAAGTGGGGGAATTGATGACTTGACCTTTCTCTGCGATTTGAGCAATGCCACCCATTTAGAAATTCTCCAAATGGCTACCAACAATTTTGGGGGCACCTTACCTCAATGCATAGGAAACCTGTCTTCTTCTCTTCAAAAATTCAATATAGGTCGAAATAAAATATTAGGAAGTATCCCGAATGAGATTGCAAATCTGGCTAACTTAGAGGTTTTGTTGATGTCTGAGAACCAATTATCAGGTCACGTTCCCCCTGGTGTAGGAAAGCTGCACAAGTTATATGAATTAGGTTTTAATAGGAACTCTCTCTCTGGCAATCTTCCATCCTCCTTCAGAAATTTAAGTCAATTATATGAGTTATACTTAGGAGTCAACAACCTTGAAGACAATATCCCGCCAAGTTTAATAGAGTGTCAGAATTTGAGGATCTTATCTCTTGGTGCCAACAATTTCAGCGGTATAATATCGCAAGAAATCTTTGGTCTGTTGAACTTGTATGTACTAAGTTTACAACAAAATCATTTTATAGGCTCCCTGCCAGAGAACATAGGAATTTTAATAAATCTAGAGTATTTAGATATCTCTGATAACATGTTATTCGGTAAAATTCCCGCTAGTCTTGTTAGTTGTATAAAATTAGAGTACCTAGACATGCATGGAAATTTCTTCAATGGGACAATTCCATCAACTTTGAGTTCACTAAGAGGTCTTACAAAATTGTCTCTCTCTCACAACAACTTGTCAGGCACCATTCCAGAATTCTTAGAAAATTTTGTATTTTTGGAATCTCTGAATCTATCTTATAACAATTTTGAGGGCATGTTGCCGATCAAAGGAGTGTTCAAGAATGCAACGGCGACATCAGTTGAAGGAAATAGCAAGCTTTGTGGGGGCATACCTGAGTTTCATTTGCCAAAGTGCAAACTCCAGCATGCAAAAAAGAAAGGATTGAGCTTAACCATGAAATTGGTTCTCTCCCTCGTTTGTGGGATTCTTGGAGTCATTTTTGCACTAACCTTTTTGTACCTTTATTGCTCACGGCGGGACAAAAAGGGTCAAGCTGCAACTGATTCGGACAAATTTCCCCAGGTGTCTTACCAAAGTCTTCTAAAGGCAACAAATGGATTCTCCTCAACCAACTTGGTCGGTATGGGCAGTTTTGGGTCCGTTTATAAAGGAGTATTAGAGCAAGGTGAAACTACAGTTGCCATCAAGGTACTCAACCTCGTTCGTCGCGGAGCTTACAAAAGTTTTATTGCTGAGTGCGAGGCTTTCAGAAATATTAGACACCGTAATCTTGTCAAGGTACTCTCAGCATGTTCTGGTTTTGATTATCGCGGTCACGACTTCAAGGCCTTAATTTATGAGTTCATGGTTAACGGGAGCTTGGAGGAATGGCTGTATCCAATTCATACAATTGGTGAGACAAATGAGAGGCCAAGGAGCTTAACAATTTCTCAGAGGTTGAATATTGTTATTGATGTTGCTACGGCATTGGATTATCTCCATCATCATTGTGAGACGCCAATAGTTCATTGCGACCTCAAACCCAGCAATATTCTTCTCAATGAGGACATGGTTGCACATGTAGGTGACTTCGGGTTGGTGAGGTTCCTACCAAAAGCTGCTGAAAATTCTTCGGGAAATCAATCAAGCTCTTTAGGGATCAAGGGAACTATTGGTTATGCTCCTCCAGGTAAATACACTTGGTGGTTTATTTTTCCCTAGCTAGTATTTTAAAATTGTGCAGTATTTATTTTAAAATTTTCAAACATGAAATGAGCTTTTAGCATTTCACTAGAAAATTAGAATCTAATGTTCTGAATTGTGGAATGCAGAATATGGCATGGGACATGAAGTGTGGACACAAGGTGATGTGTACAGTTTTGGCATCCTCCTGTTGGAAATATTTACAGGAAAAAGACCGACCGATGACATGTTTCAGGGAACTTCAAACCTTTATAGCTTTGTGAAGGCAACTCTGCCTGAGCAAGTGGAAGAGGTTTTAGATCCCGTTCTTGTTCAAGAGAGCAATCATCCTAATGAGGGGAGGGCAAGGAATCGCATCCTAATCATAGAAAGTTTAATATCTGTTTTAGAAATTGGTGTTGCTTGCTCAGCGGAGTTGCCTAGAGAAAGATTGAACATCTGTGATGCTGTGGCACATATGTGTCGGATCAGAAACAAACTTCGAGCAAATGGTATATGCGAATAGAAGCTTATTGTTAATATGTGGTATAGCATGTAATAGTATTGATGTTATGTGAAAGCGTTCTCGTATTTGTTAGATAAAAAATGCAGTGCAAATGGCTAGTTGATCAATGCTTGCCAAACAAACTTATTTGCATCGAATTATGCTTGAACAATGACATTCTGGCTTTGCCAAACATTACAGGACGAACACTCTGAAAGAATTAAAACTAAAAATTAAAAAACAAATTTGTGGAAAGTATTCATCAAATTTCAAACCTATGTTGGATTTCCTACTCTCTGTTGAGAGGCTTATCCCTGGTTGAAAATGGGAAGCGTTCCATAGTAGTTTATTGCTTTTCTTGTTTTATTTTTTTTAGAAAACCTAGACGGTACGAGGAGAATTTTATTAATAACAAAAAGTTACACCTAGTTAGGAGGGACATAAACCTAACTTCTCGTAATACAAGAAAAAAGAATAAAAAATACATGAAAAAGAAGGGGTATATAAACCTTACTCTTCTATAAACGAAACAATAAAGATACAAAAATACGCATTCATCAGTCATTCATTCATCAACATTGAGCATTCATCATCGACACGAATGCAGAAAAGAATTTGAGGCTGAGTTCAGTCATCCATTCATCAACATTCATCATCCATTCATCAACATTTATCTTTCGCTCACTTACTCTCATATTTCATTAAAATATTGTTTTACATATAGTTTGGGGGTGGTCCAGGCAACACAGAGGTGGGCATTCATCAAAGCCATGTCACAGAAAATTACATGAGCATTGACGAAATTTTAGGTCTATAAATGCATGACAGAAACACTTCACAAATCCGTATGACTTTCAGAGATATTAAACCATGCTTAATTTTAACGCAGTGGAGGGATTTGATTTACCTTTCATTTTGTAGATCCGAGTTCTTGCAGCCATCTTTGCTGTGTGTACGGCACCTTCAATTGTGAGCCATTGCTCCTTGCAGTTCCTATTCCCCTTGGCCTTACTCGGATCCCCAAGTCCACATACAGAAAACATACATGCATGAGTCAGAATTTCGTTTTCATTTGAGCTTCGGTTGTGAAAACGAAAGGGAGAAATGGTTGGATGCATTTTTATTTCAGATATTGCCAAGTGGAGACCATAATCGCAGAGAGAATGAGAGATCTTTACCTCGGTTTTCGCAGAGGAATGCACGATGGTGACAATCTGGGCTAGAATCAAAGATTGCCATGGCTGGGTTCCGTTTTTGACAGAGATGGAGATGGATTCATGTTTTGACGTTCTGGGTTGATGATGGAAGCTAGGGTTTCAGTTCCATGAGAAATGAAGGGAAAGAGGAAATGAAGGAGATAGCTTTCACGGCTCTGGGCTCGTGGGTACGGCGCCAGTTAGGAGAGATGAGGAAATGGGCCTCTAGTTCATGTTTCCTGTCACGGGTTCAACTCTCCAGAGCACTGAAATTTTGCTTCTTTTCCCAATATTTTCCAGCGCCTCTGTTTCTTTCTTGTCAGCAGGTCACCACTTCGAATCGCAGGTGTGTCGGTTTCATTGTCTTTTCTTTTATTTCTGTTCCTGTTTCCTTTGTTATTTTATATTTTCTTTTATTGTTTCTTTCTTTTATTTTCTTTTGTCTTTGTTAACTATTTTTCAGTTTTTAAGGTTTTAATCCGTATGACTAATTCATGAGTTATCCTTTCACAATTAGCACATTCACACCAACATGATTTGTGGGGGTGAGATCGCAGCACTTGCTTTTCATCTAAGTTAATTTTTTATATTTTTGTTCTAAAAAAAATAAAATTTATTTATTGTTATAAATAAAGTAATAATTGTTCCACCGAGACTTTGCTTAGTAACTAGGTTAGTCATGCCTAATCAGCAGTGATCTCGCGTCAAATAGTAGAGTCTTGGCATGGGATGAGGTGGTTAGTTGGTTTCATAGCCTTTTCAGCTCGAGTTAGTAAGTCCTTAGGGGCATTCTACACCTAGTGCCCCAAAGCCCTTGTGGTTTGGGAGCCATTGACCTAAAACTCATTACATGGGTTGGATCGAAAGTTTAAGTGAACTAACATTGCACAACCACTTTTATTACTATCTTCTTCTTCTTTTTCTTAAGCCTTTTCCCACCATGTGGGGTCGGCTGTGAGGGATGCAACACGAGGACTTATTAAGCGGTCACCCATCCTAGTACTACTCTCGTTCAAACTCGTTTAACTTTGGAGTTCGGATGGACTAGACTCTGTGGTGGTAAGGGTTTTAGGTTAACTTCAAAATAGTTATGTTTGAAGTTAGTAAGTATTAACTAAAATGGACAAGTGGTAAGGGTTTTAGTCGAGTCTTTTTAACCATGTTGATTCATTTTATACCAAATGAAGTTCATGAGTTTTTTTCTAATTAATTCTAAATGGCTTAGACTCTGTGGTGGTATTGGTTGGAATTTTTTAAAAGATGTTCTAATTTTAACATTTTTTATGGATTGCAACTTGAAAGTGAAAATTGTCATAGTCAATTTTTGTTAAAGTTTTTAGTTTGTTAGTTTTTATTTTTTGTTTTTGAGTTTTGTTTTGCTAGAGGACAGGCAAAAAAAGTTTTTAGTTTGTTAGTTTTTATTTTTTGTTTTTGAGTTTTGTTTTGCTAGAGGACAGGCAAAAAGCTAAGTTTGGGAGTATTTGATGAGTACATATTATACCATATATTTTACCCTATTCTTAGTTATAGTTTATTGGTTATTTTGGTAAAATTTTGATACTTTGTTTTCTATTTTCAATGCAAGGCATTCAACTTCCTCTTGAGTAAAAAGTGATCAAACGGATGAATTTTAGAGATTTCAATTGAAGGATGTTCGTGAGTCTTTCAAGATGATTGTCCCAAAATTTCAGATTTTTCTACCAAGTCGTTTAACCGCGGCGAAGAAAAGAAGGCACAGCGCGTAGCTTTCCCAGATTGACGTTTTTGAACATTATGGGTATTTTGGAGGTGAAGATGGAATATTTTGAGGAAGATTTGCTTTGAGGATTTGATGGGGACGATGCAGGTTTTGTAACACATTGTGCATAATTGCATTTAAAATATCTCTTACAACTTAAGGTGTGAAACATTTAAAAAGTTAAGGAATAAATAGAAATACCTGCTGCTGAAAGATTAGATTGATCCTAGGGGAGGACATCGGATCTTTTGCACTATTAGCTGAGGAACTCTTCAAACCATTATCACCCTTTTAGCCAAACCTGACGCTGAACAAATATCCAGGCGAGCATCAATCCAGGTCAAATCACCGTAGAGCTCTCCAAATTTTCCGTGCTGGAAAGTATAGCAGAGAGCCGAAAAAATCAATACTGAATGGACTTCTCTTCTTACTGCTCCAAGAATTGCCCTCGTCTCGGCTCATATCAACTGCCACTGGGTTGTACCCATCCTGAAACCAGGCAGTGCAGCCTCCACCTAAAATTTAATGCCACCATTGACCAGAAGAAGTGAGAATGGCATTACAAATTAATTTTGCAAACGAAAGGGAACTATATCACTAACAATGATTAATTTTGACAATTAAAGAATTTCGTATCTGGCCTTCCCTGGGGCAAACATCAGGAAATAGTTAAAGTAAAAACTAAAGATACTGCATACTGTCGGCAACAGATCTGGACTTGTAAACACAAAATAAAAATATAGAATTGTTCTGTTAGAATTTGTCTCTAGAATTATTTTTATTACTATTATTTTCTTTTACTGCAGTCACACCTACTAAAAGGAGGTGACATACTCCTTAAGTCTACTGGCTTTTAATATACTAAAGTAGAAAACTACACACATACAATATAAATGAAACTAAGAGGTACCAAAACATGTATACATGTATAAAAACATGCAAATGTATAAACTAAAAAATTATAATATACACCTGAGTATTGGTATGAAACTTCAAAAAAACTGTAACGAGATAATACAAGTTATCACAGAAAATATGAGTAACGTGTTAAATTACCAAAAACTCCATATACTGCAGCATGAGGTTCTTTAAGACGCACATCATAAGATGGCCGCCAAAACAAACCCTTTTCTTTCTGTATCATGATGTCTTTTCGTGTCTCATTTTGACTCCAAAGATCTTGGCTTTTTTCATAAGAAAAGGCAGCCTTTGCGCAGAATCCAGGCATTAGAGAAGGAGGTGCCTCATCATCTATGGAATTAACTGCCTGGGGATGACCACTGTTTTTATGTACACCAATGTGGTACCGCAATCCAGATTTGGAGACAAGTGATGACATATCTAAGGAAATTGACTCAGGCACATCCCAGTATTTTCCCTTATGGTCAACTAACAGTTCAGGCCATGCAGCCTCAAGTGTAATATCATGGTAAGGAAGCTGCAAACACCTTAAAGGTTGAGAAAATTTAATGCATGGCTCATAATTTAAACAGGAAGATAAATAAAGGAAATAAAGGTACAGACATGAACTTTTTCACTCAAACAGCTTAGGCAGCACATGTGCAATGTTAAAGGTACTGATATTAACTTTGTCAGTACATGGCTCTTAATTTATAGACATGAAACTTTCCAATTTTATCTATGTTCCCTGCAGTGCATATGTGCAATGTTATCAAGTAATGTAACCTATAAAGAAAAGTGGTAAACAGAAGAAACTTGTAAATTAAGATTTTTGAAGCATGTTGATATATACGAACCTATATCCAAGGTATGTTCAGGAAAGAAATGAAAAAATTGTGGCCTCATTTAGTCTCTAAGATTGGATTGAAATGGACAACCCACTATATTCAAGGTATGTTGACGAAAGAAATGAAAAAATTGTGGCTTACTTGAAGGTTGGAGATGGATTATTTTCCATTCCAATCCACCAAAATGGTAAGGATCAGAAGGGATTATTTTCCATATCCCCCTTCTAATCACCTCAATATGAAAAATCATTCACCCCTATCTTTAATATACCCTCAATATAGTAGTTTGTCCATTCCATTCCAATCCTAGAGACCAAACAAGGCCCTACTTTTCAACAATTAAGAAATTAGGAAAGAATACTTTAAGATTATACATGCTGACAGAATCTGGTAAAGTTCAAGTGATACATCCCTATAATTACTTATTTTTAACTTCAATTCCTATAAGAGAAATTTGTCATATGAAAGAAAGAAAAAAATCGCAGTTGGATGATACTACAACCTAGCATGAACAAACCCAAAAAAGAACTTTAAACCTAACAACTCCAATCAGTAAACAAATTATCCACCTAGCCATAGCAATTGTACAAAAAATGAAGAAATTGACACCCATAAATCCCTCAAACTAGCTTCAAAAACCCGGCAAACAAGGGACAAAAGGAATTCTGACTGTTTAAACATTTGATTAAAGGTCAAAACAAGAAAGTAAATGTGTGCCTTATGAAAGAGCATCAATTTGTTGCGGCGTCCTTTTTTCTCACCATGTCCTTCTGTGCTCAACTTTATGGATGAGGACGGAGACGAAAGAAGCTGTGTGCATAATCCAAACGAATAAAGTGACTTGTCCAAGACACGCTTCACCACATCTTTCAAAGTAGGGACCCCCATCTCATCATTGGTAACTTCAGCTTTAATACAAGAAAAGAGTTTCTTCGGGCGGAACTGCCCAATTAATCCAAGCCACCTATTTTCACGCAGATCATGTAACAAGGGAATTAGTATGTCGGACAACTAAGAATGCTAATGTGAGATGACTTTGGTCTAAGCATAGGGATAATCCCAACCAGTGCTCTGATAAACCTGATAAAGCTTTGATGCTCTCGAAAAACATAAGAACTCGCTTGCAAATCGGTAAAATAACAAGGCAACAAAAAATTCATGCTTTATGTGCTATACCACTAGAACTAGGCAAACAAGCTTTGTTCGGCTGTCAAGCTTTCCACTCAATCTCTCTTTCTCACATCAAGTAATTCACCAATAACCCAAAGTTTATACAATATACCAACATCTTCCTAAATATCAAACAAAGAACAAACCAAACCTAGAAGCAGAGGCTCCTTAGCAATTAGTAACATAAAAATTGTTTACAAAAATACGAATTTGGAGAACAAAAAAAAGGTTCATTTCTCAGGAAACAGGAGACAAATTATCTTTCCTAACCTTTTTCCTTTACCCAATTCAACCCCATAACAACAATTTCAATTGTTCTTCTCTCCAAACTTTCCCGGCAACCAAACAAACAACAAATGAATCACACCCATTTCCCATCATTTTCTCAGTAACCATACAAACCACAAACCAATCAACAGAAACACGTAAAACGAAAAAGAATATCCATTAAACGAAAAATAAAATAAATTTGAGAAAACCCAATAGGCAATAGCTAAGCAAAGAAGTTGTAGCCGTGTACCAGTTAGAGGTAGCTGGTCTGAGCAGAGGGACTGGTGAGTGAAAGAACCCAAGTCCCTGTAAGAATTGGGGTTGTAGGAAGGTATAACACCCAGAAGAAAGAGTTGCTGAATCCTAAGGGCTCGGCTGGCTCGAGCACCGTCGAGAGGAAAGGGGTCGCCGGGAACGGCCTTGGCGGAGCCCTCAAGGGTCTGAGGTGAAGAAACGTTCAAGTCCTAGAAGGCTGAGTCCATCGCCGTCCTCAGGTTCGCCATTGTTGGCTGTCGAAAGAGTGAGGGAGCGCGAATTCTTTTTGGTTTCGGTTTTGGGGTTCAAGTGGTGGGTTTGTGAAGGTTTTATTTGTCTCTTCCTTTGGGTCCTTATCTGTCTTGAAATGAGTTTGAACATGGTGTATCCTCTTTATCGCATTTGTGCTAATGACATGATATTAAGTAGAGAAAAACTTATGAGTTATAATTGTTTCATTGGCTTGAGACTTTACCATGGCGATGGATCATTGTCATAGAAGTACTTTGCGAGAAAGAGATTGATGGTTGGGAAATCCGCAAAATCCACCATGGTGTGAAAGGAGAAAGTGGTGATGGAGTGCTCATATGTTATATTTCAATGAAGGAAGATGCTAGTTTAAGGGAGGTGAATAGGTTCCAATTTATAAATTTAATGTTAATATCGATTCTCAAATTTCACATTCGCATCATATGAAATATCCTACATAATAAACAAATAAATGTACACATAGACGTAGGAAAATCCTCAGGCTCCCTCCCAAGTCAAGACAAATGAGGACGGAAAGACTTGCAAAACTCATCAACTAGTAGGCAATTTTATCTCCAAGCTTTGCTACTCAAACTTTCTTCAACCTTTAAGTGGAAGTGGCACGATACTAACGCAGTCAAGTGCAATCCTGGAATCCGTTCGAAAGACAATTGGCCCTTAAATCTACAAATGAAAGGTAATGTGTCAATAACAATTGGATTTTCATCCCATTAACCAAAACATTTACCCCAGCCACGCATGTTAATAGCCATATAAAGGAGCTCAGCTTTTCATCCTCTCATTTTAAAGTTCTACGCTGATCTAATAATCGTACATTAAAATACATGAGCAGTAAAACGACTGTACAGATACGTCAGCAGAAAAATGACTGCAGATTATCGAAATCAGACAGGGCATACACTATCACATCCCAGTGTCGACTTCGCCGTAACACAATATTGTCCGTTTTGGGCTCCGATCACGCCCTCATGGTTTTGTTTTTGGGAACTCACACGAGAACTTCCCAGTAGGTCACCCATACTGGGATTGCTTTCGTCCAAGCTCGCTTAACTTCGGAGTTCCGATGGAACCTAAAGCCAGTAAGTTTCCAAAAAGCCTTGTGCTATATGGAGGTGCGCATGTACATATAAGGCATGTCACCCTCTCTCCATTGGTCGATGTAGGATGTTACATACGCACTTCCACAAGTACCAATTAGAAAATGACTATGCGGATTTTGTAACATATTGTGCATAACTGCATTTAAAAATTCTCTTCCAACTTAAGGTGCACAACATTTAGACAGTTAAGGTATAAATAGAAATACCTGCTGCTGAAGGATTATATTGATCCTAGCGGAGGACACCGGATCTTTTGCACTATTAGCAGGGGAACTCTTCAAACCATAAATAACCCTTTTAGCCAAAGCTGAAGCTGAACAAATATCCAGACGAGAATCAATCCTGGTTAGATCACCGTAGAGTTCTATAAATTTCCCGTGCTGGAAAGTATAGCAGAGAGAGCCGAAAAAATCAGCACTGAATGGATTTCTCTTCTTATTGCTCCTAGAATTGTCCTCGTCTCCCTTCATATCAACCGCCACTAGGTTGTACCCATCCTGAAACCAGGCAGTGCAGCTTCCACCAAAAATTTAATGCCACCATAGACCAGAAGAAAAAGTGGGAAATGGCATTACAATTTCATTTTCCAAATAAAAGGGAACTATATCACTAACAATGACTAGGTTGACTACCCATTATTTTTTACAATTATAGAATTTTGTATCTGGTCTTCTCTGGTGCAAACATCAGGAAATGGTAAAGTAAAAAACTTAAGAGCACTTCCAGCATGGAACCCCTCAGGTAATAAACTATGTTATCCACCTAGTGAACAATAACTGCCCTTAATGAACAGTAATCGCCTTTTGCATTTCCACTGTTGCATTTCAATAGCCTTGGCAATGGGCAATAAAATATTTTTTTTTTTATTTATAAAATAATACAAAATAATTTTATTTGTAATTTCCGATAAGATTTTTAATCGTTCTCGTTGCGCCACGTGTTATTATCTGAAAAGTTATAAAATAAAATAATATAAAATAATTTTATTTGTAATTTCAGATAAAATTTTTAATCGTTCTCGTTGCGCCACGTGTCATAAAATCCGAAAAGACAATTATTGGTGATGGATTTCCGATAAGATTTTTAATCGTACTCGTTGCGCCACTTGTCATTATCCGAAAATGCAATTATTGGTGATGGATTTCCGATAAGATTATTAAACAATCACGTCGCACCACGTGTCATAATCTATTTACAATCTTTGAGGATAGATTTCCATCAGATTTTTAACAAATGACGACATGCCACGTGACATTATCTACATCATAATCCTTTCTGAATCCTCCATATAATCCACCATCCATCATCACAAATCTCATACCAATTTTCTCAAGATCTCTATCATTATTCATAGTTTCTACTTCCTTCTTCACCAAAATCTCTATCATTATTCATAGTTTCTGATTCATTTTTACAATGTCTTCTTCTTCAAGGATGATGTGGGAAATCGATTAGTAAGAGGAAGAATTGTTTAACGAATCAGAAGAAATGTTCAATCTCCAAGTGGCCCAAAATGAGAAAGAATAGGATGAGGAGCGTAAAAGGAGAGATGACAAAGCAAGAATGGGTAGAGCCTCACATTTCCGTCGAGTCATCCAAGCTATGGGTTAGATATGCTGGCCCAGCCGTTCTAGAAACCTTGATAGAAGCTGTGGTGTAAGGTAGATGATAATGAAAACGTATTTATAGAAAAGTAAAAAAAAAAAAAAAAAATTTAATTTCAAATTTTTTTTTTTGGATTTTTATTCATTTTTTACAATTAAATTTTTTTTTTATTCAACTAATTAATCTCTGCCGTTGGATTTTTTAAAAATTGAATTCCAACGCTCCAGATTGTGCCACGTGGCACAACGGTAACATTTCTGAATTTTAAAACCTTTTTTTTTATATTTATAAAGGAGAATAATATCAACCATTGATCTCAAATCCAACGGTTGATATTAAATAAGATTTTTATTATGTTTTTTACCGTTGCAAATCTGATGGTCCACATTTTCTTGCTGTTGAGATCCAATGGACCATGGGAAGCGACGTGGCTTCCCAACGGTAACAATTTGAAACTGCGTCGTGGGCCCCATTCGCTGAAAACATGTCGGGTGACGCGCCCCCACACGCGGGCGCAGTGCACGCGCCTGATAGAAAAAAAATAAAAAAGGGGTTGACGCCTAGCTGACGTCAGCCTTGCGTCAGATAGCCTTTGGGCTCGCGGCTGGCAATTCGTGACAGGCCTGGTGCTCGGGCCTGCCCTGTTCCTCGGGCTCCCACACACTGGAGTCAATAGGCCGGGCCCTCGGGCCCTGTTTGCTGGCCTGTTTCCCGAGCAAAAGCCAACACTGAAAGTGCTATAAGAGATTGCATACTGTCGGCAACAGACCTGGACTCATAAACACAAAACAAAAATATTGAATCGTTCCGTTAGAACTTTTGTCTCTAGAATTATATTTTATTACTATTATTTATGATGTTTCTTTTACTGCAGGCACATCTACAACCACGGAACAGATGAAAGGAGGTGACATACTCATTACATGTACTGGGTTTAATACTAAAGTAGAAAACTACACATACAATATAAGTGACACTAAGAGGTACCAAAACATGTATACATGTATAAAAACAGGCAAATGTATAAGCTAAATGTTATACAATATTGCACCTGAGTATTGGTATGAAACTTCCAACAAAAATGTAATGAGATAATACAAGTTATCACAAAAAAATATGAATAACGTGTAAAATTACCAAAAATTCCAGATACTGAAGAATGAGGTTTTTTAAGACGCACATCATAAGATGGCCGCCAAAATCAACCCTTTTCTTTATGTATCATGATGTCTTTTCGTGTCTCATTTTGCCTCCAAATATCTTGGCTTTTTTCATAAGAAATGGCAGCCCTTGCGCAGAATCTACGGAATTAACTGCCTGGATGTTTTTATGTACACCAATGCGGTACCGCAATCCAGATTCGGAAACAAGTGATGACATATCTAAGGAAATTGACTCAGGCAAATCCCAGTACTTTCCTTTATGGTCAACGAACAGTTCAGACCATGCAGCCCCAAGTGTAATATCATGGTAAGGAAGCTGCAAACATCTTAAGGGTTGAGAAAATTTAATACATGGCTCATAATTTAAACAGGAAGATAAATGAAGGAATAAAGGTACAGACATGCAATTTTTCACTAAAACAGCTTAGGGAGCACATGTGCAGACATGAAACTTTCCCCTTTTATCTATGTTCGGTGCAGTGCATATGTGCAATGTTATCAAGCCATGTAACCTATATTTAAAAGTGGTAAACATAAGAAACTTGTAAATTAAGACATTTGAAGCAAGTTGATATATATGACCTATATCCAAGGTATGTTCAGGAAAGAAATGAAAAAATTGTGGCCTCATTTGGTCTCTAAGATTGGATTGAAATGGACAACCCACTATATTCAAGGAATGTTGACGAAAGAAATGAAAAAATTGTGGGTTACTTGAACGGAGGAGAAGGATTATTTTCCATTCCAATCTGCCAAAATGGTAAGGATCAGAAGGGGTTATTTTCCATCATGTCTTATCCCCCTTCTAATCCCCTCAATATGAAAAAGCATTCACCTCTATCTTTAATATACCATGAATACAGTAGTTTAACCATTCCATTCCAATCCTAGAGACCAAACAAGGCCTTATTTTTCAACAATTAAGAAATTAGGAATAATACTTTTAAGATTATACATGCTGACTGAATCTGGTATATGTTCAAGTGATTAATAGCTCCTATAGATAAATCCTTAGAATTACATATGTTTAACTTTAATTCCTATATGAGAAATTTGTCGTATAAATCCTTAGATTATACATTTAATTTTATTTAACTTTAATTACACATCGACATCTTATGAAAATATCCTAGATATATGCATTTAAATAAACAAATGGAGTGTACTAAGTCAGGATAAACACCGAGGGCGCGTTTGTTTGCCCTTGCTAACTCTCATTGGATTGGACTGGACTAAGTGTTAGTCCGGTCCCCTATTTGTTACCCACTGGGACTAACGTTAATGACACTAATCTTCACTCGCCTTGACTAACCATGGGATTAGCCGGTCATAGTGAACCCCCTCAAAAACCATGGGATTGCTAGCCCCGTTTCCAGAACTGCATACGATGTTTGCATTGCAAGTCTACAAGCATGCTTCTGGGCAACTCTGTTTGCCCACCCATGGCCGGATCTGAAACTCAATCCCACCCACAACCTAAATCTCAAAATCCAGCCACCAAAATTCGAAAAGAAAAAGCAACACAATAACAATAACAATCTCAATAGAAAAATTCTTCCTTATTCCCGAAACTTCCTAGAAATCTCCCAGATAATTTTTCTTTTTCCCAAAAAATTTCGGAGAAAAATGGATAGAGAAGGGGAGAGAGTAGCTTTGGGGATGAAAAGAGATGGAGAGACGGAGAGGGAGGAGAGAGTAGCTTTGAAGATGATTTTGCAGGAAAATGGTTTTGAAGTGTTTTGCAGAAAAAAATGGAATTGAACTTTGAAGCATTTTGAAGGAAAAAAGATGGGAGGAAAGGAAATAATGGCGATGAAACCAAAGAGGAAGAAAGTATTCTCTAGAGAGAGGTAGAACGGTAGAAGAGTGTTTAGAAGGAAAAGCTTGATCTCATAATTTAATATTATTAGACATATATTAAATATTATAATATTATAATATATTAATTATTCTATTTTTTAGTACGACACTACATCAAACAGTTCACTAATTTAGTCTGATTTAGTCTAATCTAAACTAGTCAAACTTAGTCCCCAAACCTAGTCCAGTCTGAGATAGTCCGGTACAACAAACATACCTAAGAGGCTTAGAAAACTCATCAATTAGTAGGCAATTTTATCTTCACGCTTTGCCACTCAAACTCTTTCAACTTTTAAGTAAAAGTGGCATGATACTAACACGAATCAACTTCTTCTCAAATATTTGCAAAATAGAAATATTGCAGCAGCAACAGGGTTAATGTTCCTAAGCACGGTGTAAAGACGGAATTGGCCCCATATTATTGTTCAAGTTGCCCTTTGGTTTTCCATATGCACAGTAAAATTACGAAATTTCCCATGTTAGCATGTGTATCTGTGTTGTGAGCTGTCGTTCATGCTTTTCTCGGTGGTTTATGGAATTCGACATCAACTGTTTTCACACCATCGAACGAATCGACTCATCCCAATCTCCTGCACCTCTTCCTTCCTGCTCCAGTGCTCCATTTTCGATAGCCTTCCTCATCTTTCAACGAGATTCTTCAATCAAACAAAACCACCGCCAACTCTGTAAATTGCTTTTCCACCTGTTCACCCAAATTCGATGACTAGCTCACACGCGAGAACCGCGACGTACCACCACTCCATCCTCTCATTTTCCATAACCCTCTATACGGAAGGTAAGCAATTTATCCTACTTTAGATTTTTAAAAATTCTTTACCAAAGAAATTAATCTTCTGGTGATTTTTCTAGGGTTCCAAGGATTGAAAAAATTATGGGTTCTTGGAGGATTGGAGTGAGTGAATCTTCCCCTCCGCCTCTTCGCCTCATCTGGCAAAACATCGTCCCATTTAGCTCTGTTGCTCGCAATTAACAGAAAAATATTCGAAACCTAAAACCCTCAAACCAGCAAAGCGAATTCCCACACTTAAAATTCGAACCCAACAAATCGATTTCAAGTGCTAAGCGGCTAGGTTCTAGGTCTGCTAATTCCGGCGAGCTGTTTTCGTACGAATGCCGGCAAACCGTACCGTGTCGTCGTCTTGCCTTCGTCTTTCAGTTTCGAAATTCCAATTTAAGGTATGAGGGGTTTCAAATTTATTTATACAATATTTTTAGCAAACCAAGTGAGCTATCCATCGATGAAGCAGAGTGGGTAGGATTAGTTGCTTCTTTTACAAATTGTAATCACCGCCAATTTTCCCACTTTTACAAATTTATTTATACGAGAATTTATTTTATTTATTTTATATTTTTGTCTCCTTTTTCTCTGTTTAGCGGTCGATGAAAGCAGAGTGGGTAAGATCAGTTGCTCTGCAGCCTCACCCTCCAAACGCTACCCCATCACTTTGCTTCTCGGCGATGGCATTGGCCTCAACCTCGCCCCCTCCATCGATGGTTTCTTTTAATTCTGCTTCCGTTTTCTGAATTTTATTTCAGGTGCCTGAGAAACGGTGGGAAAATTAAAAGGAAAAGTCTTTTAATTTTCCCATATTTTCTTTGGGTTAATGTTTAACAATTTGAGCTGCTCTGTGTGTTGTATAATCGAGAAATTTTGTTGGGAAATTAGTAATTATATAACATTTGGATATTTGTATAACTGAATATGTTTACATAAACGAGAGATTGATTTTAAGTATGAAGAAGTACCTATTGGTGGAGCTGGCTTGGATTTGACTGGAGTGCCATTACCTGATGAGACCCTTTTGTCAGCTAAGCAATCGACGCAATTATTCTTCTCGAAGCAGTTGGGGGTAGGTCATGATTGTACTTCTCAATCCGTTTTATTTCTTAGTGATTATCCTTTTCAAGTGATATAATTTAGTTAATTCGATTATGGTTTTTGTTTCAAATTTTGGCTTCAATATCTTTACTTTGATTCTAATGAATGAAGCGAATTGTTCTCAAAATTTCAAGTTTTTCATGAATATGTTGCAT
Source organism: Pyrus communis (assembly GCF_041283825.1). Taxonomy (NCBI): domain Eukaryota; kingdom Viridiplantae; phylum Streptophyta; class Magnoliopsida; order Rosales; family Rosaceae; genus Pyrus; species Pyrus communis. Next base: position 6,611,013 of record NC_142571.1, on the reverse strand, counting down.
TTCTTTAAAGCATGATTTGATTTTTTATTGTAATTTCAACATTTTGGATCTCTGTATGCCTTTTTATTATATTATTGCTCATTGGATTGGATTGATTTGGTGTGCAGAATTTGGAATTTGTTGAGGGGGCCTAATGTTACCATTGATGAAGTCTGCGCTTTTGGAAGGTAAGTAGTGATATTTAATTATCATTTTGTCAAATTTTAAGGGAAATTTCTGAATTAGGTGTGTGCTTGATCCGAAAAAGTCTCGGAACATTGCAATTCTTGCTTATTGCATTGTGTCCAATTTGGAAGGTAAGTTGTGATTCTGTAAGGATGTATTGAAGGGCCATTTGTTTAGTTCGTTAGTGGAATTTCGTTATTTCCGATATACTTGGTATAATTGATGATTAAGGTTTGAATGTCATAAGGTTCCCTTGGTTTATGATTGACAAATAAGAAGGAATTGAAGAAGTGGGTTTAGCCTTTTAGGTTAGTGGGGAGAACTGTTACAGAATTGTACTTCTTGTTATTGCAGGGAAATGAAACAGAATTGTCCCTTCTACAAAATTATCGAGTGGTAGCAAATTTGCAGATTCCCTATTCAATTGAAGTAATTTGTTTCAAATTTTATTTGTCTTCCTGTAATTTTCTGAAAAAAGGATTGTTCTGTTGCAAAAAGCAAGGCGATGCTCCCATCTCTTCAAGACTTGAAGTTTTCTATATTCCCTGGCTTTGTCTTCGAATTCAGGTATTTTGTTATTTGATTGCGTTGTATTTCTTGATTTGAATGACATGGATGCATCTAGTCCCGCAATTAACCATGAATTCCATGGGGTCCCGTAAACTTAATCATAATTGGTAATTTTGATTAATTTTTTAAAGTTTTGACTGATCAAAACAGTTTCAATATACTTATTGTAAGTGCTATGGATAGTTGGTTTGATGTGGTTTATCGCTACTCAAATGACTACAAAACACTCAAGTAATATGTACAAATTTCTTCTGATTTCACAATTTCCATGAATAATTCATGCCTTTTGTTATGTTTACTTGATTTCTAGTATCATCATGTTACTCGCCAAATCATGTTACTTGATTTCTGTGTTTTTCCACATCCAATTTCTAAAAATGATTTCCATCTGTCCAGGAATAAAAAATAAAAAGGCTTTTTAGCCAAACTGGTCCTTGAGATTTGCCTAACTCCTCACTTTGGTCCCTGAGATTTCCAATCAATATAAGTGGTCCCTGTGATTGTCCACCACCCATCATTTTGGCCCTTCTGTTAAGTGTCCCGGAGCTCTTGGCTGGAAGTTTAGGCAATTTTCAAAGCTTCGTAACTCAATAATTTATTAACCAAATTTGACCCATAATATATCAAAATGAAGATAGGAAAGTGTAGAATAAGATTATACAAATTTGGAATCCCAACGGTTGCCGGAGATGGTCGAAAAATAGCCTCAAATTTGACTAGTCCAAGGGAAAACTGGAAAACTCGCAGAAAACTAGGTAAAATTTAAACATTCATAACTTTTTCAATACTCAACGAAAATAAGTGATTTAAAAAATGAAAATCATACTTCTTGATGAGACGAAGAGTGGTATTTTTTTTCAATGGCGAACTTCTTGTGGTTTGGCCGAAAAATGGCTCGAAAGTGGCTGTCTTAGTCTTGAGTTAGCCAATTTCAAGCCTTTTTTTGGCCAAACCACGGAGAGTTAGTGGTTGAAAAAAGGCACCATGCTCTTTGTCTTGTCGAGAAATATGATTTTCATTTTTGAATCACTTGATTTAATTGAGTATTGAAGAAGTTATGAACGTTTAAAATTTACCTAGTTCAAACGAGTTTTCCAGTTTTCCCTTGGACCAGTCAACTTTGAGGCTATTTTCCGAGCATCTCTGGCAACCATTGGGCTTCCAAATAGGTATAATCTTATTCTACACTTCCCTATCTTCATTGTGATATATTATGGGTGAATTTGGTTAAGAAATGATTGAGTTACGAAGCTTTGAACATTGCCCAAACTTCCGGCAAAGAGCTCCGGGACACTTAACATAGTTTTTAACGAAAGACCAAAATGATGGATGGTGGACAATCTCAGGGACCAAAGTGAGGAGTTGTGCAAATCTAAAAGACTATTTTGGCTAAAAAGTCAAATAAAAATAAATAAATGATTTCCATATTGCACAAAATAAAATATAAGTATCCCGAATGAGATTGTAAATTTGGCTAACTTGGAGGTTTTGGGGATGTTGAACCAATTATCAGGTCACATTCCCCCAGGTGTAGGAAAGCTTCACAAGTTATATCTATTAAATTTGAGTAGGAACTCTCTCTCTCTGGCAATCTTACATCCTCTTTCGGAAATTTAAGTCAATTAAATGAGTTAAGCTTAGAAGGCAACAACTTCCAGGCAATATCCTGCCAAGTTTAATAGTGTGTCAGAATTTGAAGCTTTTATATCTTGGTGAGAACAGTTTGAGCGGTATCATATCGCAAGAAATCATTGGTCTGTTAAACTTGTATATATTTAGTTTACCTCAAGATCATTTTCTCAGCTCCCTACCAAAGGATGTAGGAATTTTAATAAATCTTGAGTATATAGATATCTTTGAAAACATGTTATTCAGTGAAATTCTGGCAAGTCTTGCTAGTTGTATAAACTTAGGGTACCTAGACATGCATGGAAATTTCTTCCATGGGACGATTCCATCAACTTTGAGTTCTTACAGAATTGTATCTTTATGACAACTTGTCAGGAGCAATTCCAGAATTCTTAGAACATTTGAATTTTTTGGAATCTCTAAATCTATCTTATAACAATTTTGAGGGCATGTTGCCGATCAAGGGAGTTTCGGGGGGGGCATATCTGAGTTTCATTTGCCGATCAAGGGAATCTCTGAATGCAATGGTGACATCAGTTGAAGGAAATAGCAAACTTTCCGGGGGGGGGGGGGGTCATATCTGAGTTTCATTTGCCAAAGTGCAACTCTCCAGCATCCAAAAAAGGAAGGATTGAGCTTAACCATGGAATTGGTTCTCGCTCTCATTTTTGGAGTTATTTTTGCACTAACCTTTTTGTACCTTTATTGCTCACGGAGGGACAAAAAGGGTCAAGCTGCAAGTGATTCGGACAAATTTCCCCAGGTGTCTTACCAAAGTCTTCTAAAGGCAACAAATGGATTCTCCTCAACCAACTTGGTCGGTATGGGCAGTTTTGGGTCCGTTTATAAGGGAATACTTGAGCAAGGTTAAACTACAATTGCGATCAAGGTGCTCAACCATGTTCATTTAGCACAGCTTACAAAAGTTTTATTTATGAGTGCGAGGTTTTCCGAAATATTAGACACCGTAATCTTGTCAAAATAGTCTTAGTATGTTCTGGTTTTGATTATCGCGGTCACGACTTCAAGACCTTAATTTACGAGTTCATGGCTAACGGGAGCTTGGAGGAGTGGCTATATCCAATTCATACAATTGGTGAGACAAATGAGAGGCCAAGGACCTTAACAATTTCTCAGAGTTTGAATATTGTTTTTGATGTTGCTATGGCATTGGATTATCTCCATCGTCATTGTGAGACGCCAGTAGTTCATTGCAACCTCAAACCTACCAATATTCTTCTCAATGAGGATATGATTACACATGTAGGTGACTTTGGGTTGGTGAGGTTCCTACCAAAAGTTGCTGAAACACTACGAAAAATATGGGCTTTGGTGTACACAAATGAAGAGTTTGTGTCTTTGAGAACACTAATATGGTGGAACAGTGTCCATTCAACAAAGGATACGATGTATTGTGCCCAGTGTAAAAAAAAAAATGGATACAAACACATTATTGGGCACAAAGCCATGCCAAGTAGCACATATATATATAATTATTGGTTTGACAATTGTATGACAAAATATAGGCACAAAAACTTTAGCGTAAATTACACTTTTATGCTTCAGGTTTGGGGTCTAATTCAATTCCTTAGAACATCTTCAAAACATTTCACTTTCATACCGTAAGTATTATTTTATTTCAAAATAATACATCTGTTACATTTTCCATCCATTAATCCGTTAAGCGCTGACATGGCTGCCAAATGCGTGCCACATGGCAAATATTTTTTTTTTATTTTATTTAATTTAATTTTATTTAATTTAATTTTATTTTATTTAATTTAATTTTATTTTATTTATTAACTTGAATCTTCTAAAAGAAGAAGAAGAAGAAGAAGAAGAAAAAAAAAAAACAAAAAAACAAAAAAACAAAAAAACAAAAAAAAAAAAGCCCATCTTCATCTTCCTCGACCCCCTTTCCTTGCAACCCACCCCTTTCTTCCCCTTCCCGTCTTCCCCAAACCCATCACACACATCCTCGGCACCCACCCTCGCACCTCATCCCTCTTCCCTCCTTTATAAACCCCACTCCTTAAATCCACACCCATTAGGGAAGACGGGATCTAGGTTTATGGGTTTTTTTGGATGGGGTTTTTTTTTTTTTTTTTCCCTCCTTTTCTGGGTTGCAGATGGGATGTGTTTTTTTGTTTTTTATTCCCCTTCTTTTTTGGGTTGCAGATGGGAAACATGAATGGGGGAAGATAATTTTTTTTTTTTTTTTTGGTGGGTGTTTTTGGCCCCGCGCGCCGGCCCCGGGGGGGGGGGGGGGGGTGGGTTCCGTCGTGGTGGTGGGGTGTGTGTGTGATGGGATCTGGGTTTCCTAGGTTTTTTTTTTTTTTTTTTTTGAAGATTCTAAATAAATAAATAAATAAAAATTTGTCACGTGGCGCACATTTGACAGCCACGTGGCGCACATTTGACAGCCACGTGGCACAAATGTGGCAGCCATGTCAGCGTTTAATGAACAATAGATGGAAAATGTAACGAATGTATTATTTTGAAATAAAATAGTACTTAAGGTATGAATGTGAAATGTTTTGAAAATGCTATAAAGAATTGAAATAGACCCCAAACCTAAGGTATGAAAATGTAATTTACCCAAAACTTTTAGCGTCTATAAATAAACAGTAGCACACAATTTGTTTGTGTCTGTGGAACATGCGAACATCTTTTTGCAGAATTGTGATGTTTCCATTTCTACTACTTGATCCTTCTTACAGTTGAGACATTGGATTTTGTTGTGTGATCCATCTTGATTTTATGAAATTTTATGATTTATTTCAAATTTTGACATTTTCATTTTCAAAATAGAACGTATTGGGCACAATAAGGGAAAGTCATATGATAACTTTTTCAAAACAGAGGCACATGATTTTTTTTTTTTGTGCTTACCATTTTGAGCACAAAAACACCACATTGTACTCTATGATCAAGGGGCACACCCATAGAAGCACACATATAAATACCGTGTTACAAACCATTAGCGTTCTCACACCAGCGACTTGCTCTGTGTGAAGTATTTTGCAACAATGGCAGACGATCGATACTTGACAGTTGACCTACTCAAAGTCTATAATGAGATTTTACCGAAGGCTTTCAGTCAGGAAATGAGTAATCTCGAACCATTGATTAAGTGAGTTGAAAGAAATTCCAAAGTTGTTACTTGCATTTTTAAAAAAAAAGAAAAAAAAATCATTATGGACTACTTTAAGTGCTATTTCTTCGTATATTTAAACTCATCATTTGTGTTGGAAAATAACAGATATTGGATACACAAACTAGTGCTTGACTGATGCCAAGTCCAGTAGGACTTCTGCAATTTGGTAGGCCTGTAATAATTGGCAATGGAAAGCTATTTATGGGTCCGGATCTCTCCCACCAAATCCAATGATCCAGACCCTTAAAATTTGATCAAACAGCTAAAAATAGGGGTTTATTTAAAAATTATAATAATTTTAGCCGTTAAATCAAATTTCAAAGGTCCGGATCATTGAGTTTGGTGGAAGAGATCTGGAGAGGATCTCTTCCCCCATCTATGCATCCATTTTCCAACACTGAGAGACCATCAATAATTGACTGGACTAAATTATGCAGAAGAAATTTTCCAACACTAGCTAAAGTAGTTCTAGGCCAGTGCTATATATATTCCAAAAAGCAAGTTGAAAGCTGAAAACAGATGCATTTTTGCCAAACTAGTTCATCTGAAAATGATGATTTCATTTAATTTCTTGGGTTTTACATCATGATTTGATATAGCTTCTCATAGGTGAAGTATTACTGGCCTACTTTGCAAATTAATTAGCTGTATAAGTCTTGATTACACGTTCAAAGCATGAATTCAAATCAACAATCTAATTTCACCACTACTTTAAATGGGGAATCGAACACGATTTATAACAGTGCCTCTTTGCCACCATCTATCGGCAATAAAATTTGACAATCCTTAGAAGAGAGATTTTTCCATGTACTCATAACACAAGTCGGTACATTACATGTTATAATAGAAGCGGAAAGAAGTTATTTTTTTGAAGTATTACTTTATTTATATTATGACACGTGATGTACCAGTTCATATTTTGTGTACACTAAAATATACGTACGGATTAGGTTGGCATGACCAAATGTAGAGGGCTATGTTTGTGTGAAAGAGTATGCACTATTGCTCCAACTCTTGGAAACCTTTGCTGACAGTCATGTCAACTGACACATACTCCAAGTCTTTTGCCAACGTTCACTTTCAATAGTTCTGTTAGTGTTGGGCAATTCAACCATGCGTCAATGATTACGATAGTCTTAGGTGTGGATCCACCATCCAGCATGTTTTTTCTGCGTGAGTCAACTTCCCTATTTATTATAGCCTTGTAATTGGGGATTTCATGTACCTAGATATCCTTATACTTATATACTTATTTTCTCCTTGAGAGAAGAATACAACACAAAAATACAAATCCAAAAACTCTCATCAAGTTTTACACTTTTTAGTCGTCTGATTTTGATCCTCTTTGGTCTCTTCGTAAGTAATGGTGTATTTGTTTGGACTGTATTCAGAAAAAGGAAAACTAACGAAAAATCCAAAAATACTTTAGTTTTAATGAAAAATGACAAATACATGTATAGTGAATAGTACTAGGGAAAGGTAAAAATGTGGTTTTTCGTTAAAAGTGAACAGGACCGGAAGTGTTTCATTAAAACTCCCTTTGGAAATGACTTACCACGCATCTCACATATATCACAAAGGAAATTTTACTAACATGGGCTTGTCTTCTCCAACTTTAACTTCGAAAAATGATAAAGTGTAACTTCTTTTTTTGTTATCAATAAAATTTCCCTCGTACTGTCAAAAAAGAAAAAAAAATTTATACTTTTATCTTGGTATCAAATTGGTCCTTGTAACTCTTTCTATGCAGAATTATTAGCAATTATTATTGGTGTAAAGTTTGCATATTAGCGAGGATGACATTGTCTTTGGTTGGAAAGTGATTGTTTTAGTGTTATTTTTTCTTTCCAATTGATTGCTTTTGACCCTCCTTGGCCTCTTCGTACGCAATGATCTATTTGTTTAGATCGCATTCGAAAGATGACTTTCTGCACCTCTCACATATATCTCGAAGGGAATGTTGTTGTAGACAATTTTGCTAATATAAGTTTGTCTTCTCCAACTTTGGCATGGCATCATTCCCCTCTACTGGTAGCTCATACTGATTTGTTTTCAGACTATGCTGGCTTTCCTGGCTTCTGCTTCTCAAATCAATGTGCATATCAACATACAAGTTTGTCTCACTTTCTAATTTTATTTTCTTAACCCTGTGATCTTACTTAATTTGTTTTACAGGTTTAGACCTTTAGGTTTGGCTATAAAGAACAGGAAGTGGCTCTGATCACTTCATTAGTACCAATCCTAAAATCAAATGCTATCTCAAAAAAGTACATAGAAAGTTTTGAACGCTAACCTCAGGACCCTTAGCTTCATCTTACCCCTTTAGACAGTATGACTTTCATGAGTAATATGGCTCGCTATAATCTTGCGACTCTCTTTGTTTCCATTTTTTTTTTTTTTTTTTTCTAGAGAACCTCAACGATATATTATAAGGAGTACACAATGAGATTTTATAGTACTAATAAAAACAGTTTTTTTTTTAATATAAATATTATTTTAAAGTCCTTTCAAAATTGGGACCATGTACAATTGCACCTTTTGGTCCCCCAAAGCCACCTCTGCCGCCAAGGGTGGAGCTACCATGGGCCTAGGGGGCGGATGCCCCACTGAGATTTTTCTGATGCTGGCATGTTGCTCAAACTGATCTGGTTCTTCAGCAACAAAGTTCCCATTGAGATTTTTTTGGTTCTGCTCCGATCTGGTTCTGCAGCAGCAAAGTTCCCATTGAGAATTTTTTTTTTAAAATCCAGGCCAAAACGACATCGTTTGGTCCTGGTAAAAAAAAAATTAAAAAAAATGTGAACGAAACGGCATCATTTCGTATATGTTTGAAGGAAAAAAAAGTATGTTATAGTGGGGGACCGCTTGTCCCCACAGTCCCATTCCATCTCTCCGTTTAGTTTTCATATCCCTTTGCGGCTTGCTAATCAGAGAGCAGAGTGGTGCTGCTTTTCCCCCAACCCCAACAACTTGAAACGGAACGGAACAGGAGCAAAGTTGCTCTTCCCAGCCACGCCAGCATCCAACCACTCTAACCAGCCACTCTCTAGCCGACATGTATATATTTAGGTAAATTTTTTAATTCCTAAATCTATAATCCCTAACCCTAATTAATTATTTAAGATGAATTTTTGTTTAATTGGTATAGAAATATAGAATCGTATAGATATGGTAATGCACTAATACGGTTGCTGACTTATTGATTATTGATATGAATTCTATGCTTATTGATGAATGAAATTATGAAATTACGAATTCTATGAATATGGGTATACATTTATTCATATGATTAGTTGAATTAAATGTTTATTTGTTGAATAATTTGTGTGCTTATTGGTAGTGGTTAATTGAATTGTTTCCTTGGTTGGATATGGATTCGTTATTAGGCATATTAGTATAGTATACTCTAGGATTAAGAGTCTAAGAATTTTATTGAGATTTTTATTCTATAAATTCTACAAATTACGTGTGAACCTTATATGTTATTGGTCAATATGACTGACTTTGCAGACTGAAACGTCATGGAGAGGTTTTTCAAAAAAATATCAGTGCCGCCATCCCCAGTTATTGAGAAAAATAAGGATACTCCGGGACAAGATAGTAAAGAATTTATTTTATCAAATCTTCCATCAGATCTTGGTAAGCGAATTCGAATTTTGGATTACAATCCTAATATTCGAGATCAAGTACGAAGAGTGTATGTGCTAGCTAGTCCCCAACAACCTAAAACCCATAATTTTCCTTACAAGAAATATAGAGACGTGCAAAGACGATTCAACCCTACTTGGTTTGATGATTTTCCTACTTGGTTGGAATATATTGTAGAAAAAGATGCTGCCTTTTGTCTATGTTGCTACCTTTTTAAACCAAACATTGGAGAACAAGTAGGTGGTGATTTCTTTGTTGGCGAAGGATTTTCTAACTTGAAGAAGAAAGAAAGACTTCTAACTCATATTGGAGGCGTCAATAGTGCACACAATCAAGCATGGAGTAATTTTGAAGCTTTAAGGAGTCAAAAACAACATATCCAGTCTTTTTTCTCTAAAACTCATGATGAAGCTCGAATTCAATATAGAGCTCGGTTGAATGCATCAATTGATTGTTGTCGATTTCTTTTGAGACAAGGGCTTGCATTTCGTGGTAATGATAAATTTGAACATTCAAGCAACCATGGGAACTTTCTTGCCGACCACAATGAGGATGTGAAAGCCGTTACTTTGAAAAATGCTCTGGAGAATCACAAATTGACATCACCAGATATTCAAAAAGACATTGTAAATGCTTGTGCAACTGAGACAATCAAGGCTATTATTAAAGACGCTGGCATTTCGTTGTTCTCTATTTTGATTGATGAATCTCGCAACGTATCAACGAAGTAACAAATGGCTATTGTATTGCATTATGTGGACAAGAATGGGCATGTCGTTGAGCGTTTTATTGGCATTGAGCATATTATTAGTACCACTGCTCTCTCACTCAAGGAAACCATTGATGAGGTATTTTCTAGGCATAAATTGAGCATGTCTAGTTTGCGTGGGCAAGGTTACGATGGGGCTAGCAATATGCAAGGTGAGTTCAATGGTCTTAAAGCTCTTATTATAAAAGAAAGTGGATGTGCCTATTATATTCATTGCTTTGCACATCAACTTCAATTAGCTCTTGTAGCTGTGGCAAAGAAGAACATCCAACTTGAGTCTCTTTTTAGTATAGTTACTATTTTGGTAAATGTTGTTGGAGCTTCATCGAAGCTTTGTGATCTTCTTTGAGAGAAGCAATCAATTGCAGTTATTGAAGCACTAAACAGTGGTGAGTTTATAAGTGGGAAAGGTAAAAATCAAGAAACTACTTTGAAACGTGCTGGAGAAACACATTGGGGTTCACACCTTGGTACTTTAGTAAGTATAATGACTATGTTTTCATTCATACTTGATGTACTTGAAGTAATAGCAGATGATGGAGTAAGCTCTCAACAAAGATGTGAAGCGAATAATTTATTGGATTCCATGCAAGCATTTGATTTTGTGTTTAATCTACACTTGATGAAAGATATACTAGGAATAACCAATGAATTGTCACAAGCATTGCAAATGAAGGATCAGGATATTGTAAATGCCATGAAGTTGGTTGGAGTTTGTAAGCAAAGGTTGGAGATAATGAGGAAAAGTGGTTGGGATTCTTTACTTAGTCAAGTCTCAAAATTTTGTCTTAATCATGATATTGACGTGCCTAATATGGATGATATGTTTCTTTCTCAAAGACGAGGGCAACGAAAAGCACAAGCAGTCACAAATATGCATCATTATTGTGTTGGGATATTTTATGTTGTTTTGGATTGGCAGCTTCAAGAACTAAATAATCGTTTCAATGAGACCAACACTGAGTTACTTCTTTGTTTGGCATGTTTATGTCCAGCGGACTCCTTCTCTGCTTTTGATAGCCAAAAGCTATTGCGTCTTGCCCAATTTTATCCTAAAGACTTCTCTACGAATGAGCTAGTGATACTTAAGATTCAACTTGAGACTTACATTGTGGATATGCGGTCTAGCATTGAGTTTTCAGGTTTAAAAGAGATTGGAGATCTTGCAAAAAAAAAAAATGGTTCAATGCAAGAAACACAAGGTGTATTCGCTGGTTTACTTGCTTGTGACATTAGCACTACCTCTTCGAGTTGTTATTGCAACCATTGAAAGAGCATTTTCGGCCATTAAAATTCTGAAGAATCGATTGAGAAATCAGATGGAAGATCAATGGATGAATAATAACATGGTTATTTTTATAGAGAGAGAGATGTTTGACGGTATTGGTAATGATGTTGTCATGCAACGCTTTCAGAACATGAAAATGCGTCGAGGGATATTGTAAGGGACTATTGTATGAAAAACTTTATGGATTAATATATAAGTATTGTGTTTAGTAAATTCTTGAGCTTTTTAATTATGACTTTATTGTTTGAGGATGCCCCCATTCACACAAATCTCTGACTTCATCCCTGTTTGCTGCAGTGGTTGTTTGATCTCAGCCTTGCCCATACCTAAGTTCCCATTACCTATTATTTTGTGTATATCCTCAATTCATTCACAAGACGCAAGCACGCACCCAATCTGGAACTAGAGGATTGAGGACGAACATTATTTGTTGGCATAAACAAATGACACAATAATGCACCAAAATTAGGAATTGTCATTGTACAATACCAAAGCTAACTATTGTTTTATTGGCATACTATCGATATGAACAGGAATGAGCAATTTTTGATGTATTCGAACACAACCATATGTTGTTATTATTTCACTCAACTTATAACTCGTGAATTTGCTTTTTGTTTTTTTTTTTAATTTTTTTTTTTATCAATATACATAAGAAGTAAGATATATCAACCTTGTCGTCCACCTTTATTATAATACGTAGAATAATACACCATCTAACTTGTATTTTTAGTACCCATAAAAATTTCTCAACAAGAACAACACATTCATCAAGTTAGTCGTTGTGTCATACGGTTTATAATCAAAGAGAAAAATTTCATACAAAACTAATATCTCTCTTTTTTCATTTGTTTTAAGTTAAAGAATGAATACAATAATTTCAAAAAAGTGAACATTCCTAATATTAGTTCACAAAATTAGATTTGTATTGAATTTATTCATCAAATTAAGAGAAAAAGATATATTTTTTTGTCAGGACATCCCTCATCGAGTACGATAGCGATTGGGGTGGCTGATCCACTACGTACAGAGCACTCTGATTAGGATTATAAATTGGATGCTGCTAAAGCTGCTAGACAAACAATCAGTACAGCTCAACTCTTTTATAAATTAAATTTTTACTTTCGCACAAAACAAATATCATCATGATGGGGATGGGGTTTTACAACTCCATTTCTGCAGTGTTTTTGTCATCCGTTTTTATGCTTGCTTTCATTCTTCACTCTTCCTTTCCTTGTTTCGCCCTTCCGGGAAATGAGACAGATAGACTTGCTTTGCTTGAATTCAAGGCTAGCATAACTCATGACCCTTTTAATGTCTTGACTTCATGGAATGAAACCATCCACTTTTGCTCTTGGCATGGTGTTACATGTGGTAGTCGTCATAAGCTTGAGCCTGCCGTCCTTGAAACTTGCAGGATCTATACCGCCGCATGTTGGGAACTTCAGTTTTTTGAGAGTCATTGATCTCCGGGCAAACAGCTTAGGCCATGAAATTCCTCCAGAATTCAGCCGCCTGCACAAAATGCAACACCTACGGTTAAGCAACAATTCACTGAGTGGATAAATTCCCACTAATTTGTCGCGTTGCTCTCAGCTCCTCAGGCTCGATGTTGGTTTCAATGTGCTGATGGGAAAGATTCCAAAGGAGCTTGGCCTCTTGTCAAAGTTAAGAGTTTTTGCCATCCACTATAACCACTTTACAGGGGGAGTCCCTACTTCTTTTAGCAATTTATCATCTCTTGAAAAGTTCTCCGCAATTTTTAATAGTTTGAGTGGCACTTTCCCGGATATTTTTGGACGAATGACCAATCTTAGCTTTCTTTCTTTTGGTGAAAATAGCTTTTCGGGTATGCTTCCTCCCTCAATCTTTAATCTCTCTTCTCTCACACTCCTTTCTATGGTAGAAAATGAAATCCAAGGGAGTCTACCCTCAAACTTAGGTATGGTCTTTCCGAGTCTCCAAACATTTGCCATTTCCGCTAACCAATTCAGTGGATCTATTCCTGTTTCATTATCTAATGCGTCAAATCTAATTGAATTTTCGATGGGAGGTAACCAACTGCATGGAAAGGTCCCTCCGTTGACGAATTTGCATAAGCTTAAGCGGTTAATCCTTGCTGACAACCATCTCGGAAGTGGGGGAATTGATGACTTGACCTTTCTCTGCGATTTGAGCAATGCCACCCATTTAGAACTTCTCATCATATTTACCAACAATTTTGGGGGCACGTTACCTCAATGCATAGGAAACCTGTCTTCTTCTCTTAAAAATTTCCATATTGCTCAAAATAAAATATTAGGAAGCATCCCGAATGAGATTGCAAATCTGGCTAACTTGGATGTTTTGGACATTGCTGAGAACCAATTATCAGGTCACATTCCCCCTGGTGTAGGAAAGCTGCACAAGTTATATAAATTAAATTTGGGTAGGAACTCCCTCTCTGGCAATCTTCCATCCTCTTTCGGAAATTTAAGTTAATTACATGAGTTATACTTAGAGGTCAACAAACTTCAAGGCAATATCCCGCCAAGTTTAATAAAGTGTCAGAATTTGAGGATCTTATCTCTTGGTGCCAACATTTTTAGCGGTATCATATCGCAAGAAATTGTTGGTCTGTTGAACTTGTATAGATTAAGTTTACCTCAAAATCATTTTCTAGGCTCCCTGCCAGAGAACATAGGAATTTTAATAAATCTAGAGTATTTAGATATCTCTGATAACATGTTATTCGGTAAACTTCCCGCAAGTCTTGTTAGTTGTATAAAATTAGAGTACCTAGACATGCATGGAAATTTCTTCAATGGGACGATTCCATCAACTTTGAGTTCACTAAGAGGTCTTACAGAATTGTCTCTCTCTCACAACAACTTGTCAGGCACAATTCCAGAATTCTTAGAACGTTTTGTATTTTTGGAATCTCTCAATCTATCTTATAACAATTTTGAGAGCATGTTGCCGATCAAAGGAGCGTTCAAGAATGCAACGGCGACATCAGTTGAAGGAAATAGCAAGCTTTGTGGGGGCATACCTCAGTTTCATTTGCCAAAGTGCAAACTCCAGCATGCAAAAAAGAAAGGATTGAGCTTAACCATGACATTGGTTCTCTCCCTCATTTGTGGGATTCTTGGAGTCATTTTTGCACTAACCTTTTTGTACCTTTATTGCTCACGGAGGGACAAAATGGGTCAAGCTGCAACTGATTCGGAAAAATTTCCCCAGGTGTCTTACCAAAGTCTTCTAAAGGCAACAAATGGATTCTCCTCAACCAACTTGGTCGGTATGGGCAGTTTTGGGTCCGTTTATAAAGGACTACTTGAGCAAGGTGAAACTCCAGTTGCCATCGAGGTACTCAACCTCGTTCATCGCGGAGCTTACAAAAGTTTTATTGCTGAGTACGAGGCTTTCAAAAATATTAGACACCGTAATCTTGTCAAGGTACTCTCAGCATGTTCTGGTTTTGATTATCGCGGTCATGACTTCAAGGCCTTAATTTATGAGTTCATGGTTAACGGGAGCTTGGAGGAATGGCTGTATCCAATTCATACAATTGGTGAGACAAATGAGAGGCCAAGGATCTTAACAATTTCTCAGAGGTCGAACATTGTTATTGATGTTGCTATGGCATTGGATTATCTCCATCATCATTGTGAGATGCCAATAGTTCATTGCGACCTCAAACCCAGCAATATTCTTCTCAATGAGGACATGGTTGCACATGTAGGTGACTTCGGGTTGGTGAGGTTCCTGCCAAAAGCTGCTGAAAATTCTTCGGGAAATCAATCAAGTTCTTTAGGGATAAAGGGAACTATTGGTTATGCTCCTCCAGGTAATACACTTGGTAGTTTATTTTTTCCTAGCTAGTCTTTTAAAATTGGGAAGCATTTATTTAAAATTTTTCAAACATGAAATGAGCTTTTAGGACTTCACTAGAAAATTAGAATCTAATGTTCTGAATTGTGGAATGCAGAATATGGCATGGGACATGAAGTGTGGACACAAGGTGATGTGTACAGCTTTGGTATCCTCCTGTTGGAAATATTTACAGGAAAAAGACCGATCGATGACATCTTTCAGGGAACTTCAAACCTCTATAGCTTTGTGAAGGCAGCTCTGCCTGAGCAAGTGGAAGAGGTTTTGGATCCCGTTCTTGTTCAAGAGAGCAATCATCCTAATGCGGGGAAGGCAAGGAATCGCGTCCTAATCACAGAAAGTTTAATCTCTGTTTTAGAAATTGGTGTTGCTTACTCAGCGGAGTTACCTAGAGAAAGATGGAACATCTGTGATGTTGTGGCACATATGTGTCGGATCAGAAACAAACTTCAAGCAAATGGTATATGTGAATAGAAGCTTATTGTTAATATGTGGTATAGTATGTAATAGTATTGATGTTATGCGAAAGCGTTATTGTATTTGTTGATCAATGCTTGCCAAGCAAACTTATTTGCATTGAATTATGCTTGAACAATGACATTCTAGCTTTGCCAAACATTACAGGACGAACACTATAAAAGAATTAAAAATTAAAATTAAAAAACAAAGTTGTGGAAAGTATTCATCAAATTTCAAACCTATGTTGGAGTTCCTGCTCTATGTTGAGAGGTTTATCCCTGGTTGCAAATGTTCCATAGTAGTTTATTGCTTTTTTTTTTTTTTTTTTTTTCTTCCCAAAAAACGTAGACAGTACGAGGGAAACTTTATTAATAACAAAAAATAAATTACACCTAATCAGGGAAATATAAACCTAACTCCTCGTAATACAAGAAAAAAGAATAAAAAATACAAGAAAAATAAGGGGGACATAATCCTACTCTTCTATAAATCAAACAATAAAGATTCAAAAATAGGCATTCATCAGTCATCCATTCATCAACATTTATCCGAGCATTCATCATCTACACGAATGCAGAAAAGAATTTGAGGCTGAGTTCAGTAATACTTACAGTGGGGATTGCGGAGAAGATCCCTGTGTTGTTTGGAAATCCCCTTCGCTCGCTCGCTCTCATATTTCATTAAAATACCGTTTCACATATAATTAAGTTTGGGGGTGGTCCTGGAGGAAAGAGATCCTTTGCGGATCCCTTCCTCCTAATCCACTAAATCAGGTAATTTGTGTCATTGAAATTTAATTCAACGGTTACAAGTAGGGATCCACTTTAAAAGTTATAATAATTTAAACCGTTTGATCAAATTTCAATGGTATAGATACCTTGATTTAGTGGATTAGAAAGAAGGGATCCGCATAGCATCCCATTCCGGTCCAGGCAACACAGAGGTCGACATTCATCAAATACATGTCACAAATCTAGTATTTTTGCTCAATATATGTCACATGGAGGCATGCAAGCACACAAAAAATTACATGAGCATTGACGAAATTTTGGGTCCATGAATGCATGACAGAAACATTTCACAAATCCGTATGACTTTCAGAGATATTAAACCATGCTTAATTTTAACGCAGTGGAGGGATTTGATTTACCTTTCATTTTGTAGATCCGAGTTCTTGCAGCCATCTTTGTTGTGTGTACAGCAGCTCCATGTGTGAGCCATTGCTCCTTGCAGTTCCAATTCTCCTTGCAGTTCAATAAACATACATGCATGAGTCAAAGATCGCCGTGGCTGGGTTCCGTTTTTGAGAGATGGAGATGGATTCATGTTTTGACGTTCTGGATTGAAGATAGAAGCTAGGGTTTCAGTTTCATGAGAAATGAAGAGAGAGAGGAAATGAAGGGGATAGCTTACACGGCTCTGGGCTCGTGGTTAGTCAGAGAGAGAGGTTCCCAAACGGCGCTAGTTAGGACAGATGAGGAAATGGGCCTCTGGTTCATGCTCCCTGTCACGGGTTCAACTCTCCAGAGCAATGAAATTTTGCTTCTTTTGCCAATATTTTCCAGCGCCTCTGTTTCACCAGGTCACTACTTCGAATTCCGGTGTGTCAGTTTCCTTGTCTTTTCTTTTATTTCGATTTCTGTTTCCTTTGTTATTTTATACTTTCTTTTATTTTCTATTTCTATTTTGCTATTTTATTTTCTTTGTCTTTGTTAGCTATTTTTCAGTTTTTTCAGGTTTTAATATTGTTGTTTTCTTTCTTTATTTTTTCTGCACCTTAAGAACAATGTGTGATTTAAGTTTGGGGTGGGAAATTAAAATTTTTAGATTTTTAATTTTAAAGTATGCTAAAAAATTTCATTCTTTTTAAGTTAATATTCATAGATTATTTTAAACATTATAATAAATGGACATGGTGGAGATAAATCCCACAGTAGAGTCTTTTTCTATTTATTGTTGTTTAGGCACTAATTCATGAGTTATCCTTTCACAATTAGCACATTCACACCAACATGATTTGTGGGGGTAAGATTGAAGCACTTGCTTTTCGCCTGAGTTAATTTTTTTTTTTTTTTTGTTTTTTTTTGTTTTTTTTGTTCTTTTTTAGAGTAAAGTTTAGTTATTGTTATAAATAAAGTAATAATTGTTCCACCCGAGACTTTGCTTAGTAACCGGGTCAGTTCTGCCTAATCAGCAATGATTCTCGCATCAAACAGTAGAGTCTTGGCATAAGGCAAGGTGGTTAGTTGGTTTTGTAGCATTTTCAGCTCGAGTTAGTGAGTCTTTAGGGGTGTTCTACACCTAGTGCCCTAAATCCCTTGTGGTTTGGGAATCATTGACCTAAAACACATTACATTGGTTGGATCGAAAACTTAAGTGAACTAGCTACTACTATTATAACTAGCTACTGCTATCATTGACCTAAACCACTACTATAACTATAAAAAAAAAAAATTGAAAAACAGAAAAGAAGAAAAAAAAATGTTATGTTTGAAGTTAGTAAGTATTAAATAAAAAGGACGAGTGGTAAGGGTTTCAATCGAGTCTCTTTAACCATGTTGGTTCACTTTACACCAAAGGAAGTTCATGAGTTCTTTTCTAATTAATTCTAAATGGCTTAGACTCTGTGGTGGTATTGGTTCGAATTTTTTAAAAGATGTTCTAATTTTAACATTTTCTATGGATTGCAACTTGAAGGTGAAAATTGTGTTAGTTAAGTTTTGTTAAAGTTTGTTTTTGGTTTGTTAGTTTTTATTTTTTGTTTTTGAGTTTTGTTTTGCTTGAGGACAAGCAAAAAGCTAAGTTTGGGGGTATTTGATGAGTCCATATTATACCATATATTTTACTCTATTCTTAGTTATAGTTTATTGGTTATTTTGGTAGAATTTTGATACTTTGTTATTTATTTTCAATGTAGGGCATGCAACTTCCTCTTAAGCAAAAAGTGATCAAACGAATGAATTTTAGAGTGATTCTAATTGAAGGATGTTCGTGAGTCTTTCAAGATGGTTGTATCAAACAAGGCCCAACGTGCAGCTTTTCCAGATTGATGTTTTTGAACGTTTTGGGTATTTTGGAGGTCAAAATGGAATATTTTGAGGAAGAACCATTCTGGGGATTTGATAGGGACGATTTAAGCTTTCAAAAGAGACCTTTTGGGAGCAAATCAGAGTTGATTTGGTCGGTTAAAAGTTTGGTTTTGTGAGAAGTCCGAATTTCAGTTCAAATAGGAAACCTTTTATTTGCTAATTTATTATTTTTATTATGTTTCATAGTTTTATTCTAAGACTTTTGCTAGATAGGCTTTTATTTTGTAGTAGTATAAATAAGGGAGCTTTAATGAAAATTGCTTGGACTAAGACTATTTTAATAAAAAACCAATCTATAGTTTTATTTAATCAAAAGCATCTCAAAATTAACCATAAGGACATGCCTCCAAATTCTACACGAACTGAATTACAAAGTCCAAAATGTTCAAAATTAGGTTCCAAAATTACCCCTAACACAAAGAATATGCAGCCCGTTACAAACTTCAATATAATTGCAACCCTACCACCCACGTTGGCACGATCTGACCGACTGAGATTATATAACTTTTGGCGGTGAATCAATGATACGGATTTCAATTAATTTTGAACAATCATTGTTGCCCCACCATTTCCCTATCTTTTGCAAAAATTGCTTTAGTATAACACACACACTACTGCCGTCTGCTGCCTGGTGCAGGCATATTGTACATAAGTTGTTTAAGCCAAAAAACAGAGGAAGTGATTTTTTTTTTTTTTTTAAGAACCAGTTAGTAACTTCACCACGACAATCTAACATTTTGGGATAAGAAAAACTAACAAAGGCATTTCAATCTCTTCTACCCATAACTGTCTCTGACATTTTAGAGGTCTTGTACGAATTTAATAAAAAGACCCTCCTTATTAAAAAAAAAAAATTGAACAATATATTCATAAAGCTCAACAATCAATAATAGAGAATAATTGAAATCCGTATCAAGGTAAAAAGTCGTAAATTATGCATATCGTGTATGGCCTGATGCATGTCGACTGATGGGTGATTTATTATTTACAACTGGCCTTTTTGTTTTTTCGACCCTAATATATCAATTTTGATTTTGACCACCGTAATTTGCAATTGGGAACTGGGGAGGCATCTATATATAAATTATACGTAAAGTTACGGTCATCTTTATAGCATCATCCTCGAACTCCTACAATTAATTTTGAATTTATTACATATTGTTGTTTCTTTTGGACTGGCCTCATAAGATTCAAAGATATACAGGGACTAAGCCGAGATTTTATATCATTTTTTTTTTTTTTTGCCATTATTTCATAAATAGTGAGTAATTTTCTAGTAGTTCTAGAAATATAATGTGTTATTTTAGTTTAATTTCAAAAATAGTGTGAGTTACTTTGGCATATTTCTAGAAATAGTATGTACTAGAAAATATGCCCGTGCACAGTGGCGTAGTCAGGATTTTCAAATAACGGGGTCATAATATCAACCAAAAAGCTTCATTGGGTCATTTCGTCGAGCATCTAATAGGCACCTGCGAATTCTTGCCAACACATGCCAAAATTTTATATCAACATATGTCGACGACTACTATTACTTGTACAGGCTTGTCGAGGGTGGATGTAAGATACTGTGGAGTAATGTTGAAGACTTTCAATGCTTTTCAACAAAATGATTTCATACAAGAAGAGAGAAAAAGAAGACAAATATGATAGAAGAATGTCACGCCCCAATCCCGACATACGTCCAGAATTGACACGTGGCGTCAACAAAAATCCGTATCTATCATATCCCACCTCCGGGATATGGCCAAGCACAACTCAGTAATCGAATCACATAGTTATTTTCGTATGCTTTATGGCTGCATCTAACCTCCCTGTTAGACTGCCTACGTACCCTAGACAGGGATCAAGCCATTCGTAGTTCGTCATGCACAATAATTGACATATAACACAGTCCGATTAAGTCGAAAGGTATAACATTTCTCAATCAGTCAATAGAACTTGACAAGCATGAAAATACTAGACTCAGGGTTACATAACAACCCATCTGAAAATCATGATTTCCCCTCCAACAATATATAGGCCATTATGTCACAACATGATACCGCAATTCACAACATATATCATTTCAAAGAATCAACGATGTATAATACCATTCTCTACCCACATTTATCGACAAGTCTAGTCATAATAATAACCATGGTATCCAACATAACAATCCCACATGACGATTAACATATCCCACTTCAACCCTCACATAAATTCCAAACGTTTCCCACATAAATTCTCGTTTCATAGCGAGTAACATATTTAAGAATTAACAAAGAACATATTAATCTCTAGAAACATTAATCAACTAAAATACTCATGATAACTCCACTCATATCCAACGTCATTCCACAATCACATCAATCAATAATGTCAACCATTACATCATCAATAACACATACAACAAGTCAAAACGCAAGGCTAGAGCAACACAATTCAGTTGAAGACTACATCTTTGAAAAAGGGGATTTTGGACCGCACAACGGACCAAGCTCCAAAAGGGATTCCGGACCATGACTCAGCGGAATCCAAACAGAACTCAGTTCCAATCCACCCAACCGAATTGAACGGAAGTCCAAGAAACATAACAACGGCTCGAAGGAACAAGACATGATTCAAGTTACCCAATTCACGAAACTCAACGAACGAAGCAATATTGAGCAAAATCCACATCACAATGGGGCATCGGTCATTTACTAGAACTCACATCTCCCAAGCAATTCAATATGCGTTTCAATCACATGTCACAGCCATTTCCAATACCCAAGTTACATCACATTTCACTTCATCATACTAATCACTATACTTCCAACATTATATTTCAATACATAGCTTGTAACATATCAAGGAATCACGATTAACATTTAATTACGTTAATCAATCAATGAGATAACATATCATTTCACGAATTTAATTAAAGAACTCTACACAATTCCCAATTTGGGTTAAGAATAATAACATGGTAATTCTAATTTATTTTCACAATATCTATTGTGGGTAATTCCCATCTACTCGAATTTAGGATTCTAAATCACCTTACGGAATGAACAAGAGCAAGGATTCCGGACCACTCAACGGAATCCAACAACATTGGGTTCCGGACCACTCAACGGAACCAAAATATCAAGCGGTTTCCCATAATCTACCCAAACCTGTCATATGTAAAGTCAATGCCCATATTATGGAATTGGTGCACTGGTAATTCAGGCACTCAGATAAGCTGAGAGACTCGGGTGAGGGACAATAAAATAAGCATGTGATACAATAATAAAACCGGCCATCAATCATAATTTATAAACCTTGAATATAAATCTTTCATAGGAAATCAATACCAAACTTTTGAAAACTCCGAGGGAGGCACCCAGACATCCAAAAGTTCATTTTAAACGACCATAACATCTCACACCCATATTCACATACACACAATGAAAGTAGAATTAGGCGACACTGTTCATCCAAAACCTACACTTTGCAACCATCTCAAACCAAACTCCATGAACTAAGGTGGATGCAATCCCGGATCATCACTCAACGGGATCGCGGAGTAAGAGGGATTCCGGACTATCACTCAACGGAACCCAAACCAAGATACGATTCCGGACCGTCACTCAACGGAATCGCGGAGTGGAGTAGGAAGGATTCCGGACCATCACTCAACGGAATCCAAACCAGGATACGATTTCGGACCATCACTCAACGAAATCGCAGAGTAGAATGTGTAACACCAATCGATAAAACAAGACATGGATCAAGTTACTCAAGGTACAAAGACTCAATGAAACGAGAATGAATAATGACATGAGGGTTGAAACATGTTTCGAAGCAACAAACCCCATAACAATGGATTAACGGTCCACTACTAGCTCTCGCATTTCATCACATCAATCCAATCATACAATACAAACCATATTTCCAATCCACAAGTCAAATCATACTTACTGAAAATAGATCACTGGCCACAAATAAACTAACACTTCAATAGAATTCATATTTAATTAACATAGGTCTATGGCGTATGTATATATATAATTCACATTTCAATATGCAATTCGAATCACTTTTCCACAATATTACCCATCCATAATCAAACCACATTTAATAAAAATAGATCGATGGCCAATTATAAAAGAAATCACATTTTAATAGCTTAGTTTGGTTAGTAATGTGTGCTACTTGTATTTATACTCTTGATTGTACTTTTGTGTTCCGATTAGGCTCTTCAAAGGAACAAAATTAATATTATCTAAAGAAAGTACATTGATTATGGAATCTACCACTCAAATAATATCACTCAACTAGTAGTAAAGAAGATTAGAAAGGAAACTGGAAAAGAAAATTGATGTGGCAAAAAAAGTACTCTACTTCTCCACAAAATCTGCAGAAAACAGCACTATTAGACCAAGTTTAGGCTCCCTTTGGGACATTCCAAACTAAACCAAATCATGTGATATTATATGGGTTTTGAAGCTTGTGTTCTGTACTTTAAAAGCATACAAAGTTTGTAGAAAACGGAGCTCTAAATTGGAAGTTATGCCAAAAGGAAAAACGGAGTCTTGAAACTGGAAACCCAATTTTCTGCTGCTGTTTGGCAGCCCGCGACCCAAACTTAAAGAAGGTTTTGATCAACCAAAACTCAACGAAATTGAGTGAAACCAATTGGGGTACGATCATGAGCATATATACTTTCAACACACTAAAAATTTTCTCCAAAGGAGCACATGAAGGCCTAGAAATTAAGAGCCAAAGAAGGCTACTCGAAACTTGAGTTTTCTTTGCAAAGAAATCAATTTTCTGCAACTTACGTAACAAACCACTTCCAATTCATATCACACATCCCAAAATACTTCCCGGTAGTCCAGAAGTCATGTACACAACATCCAAAACTAACATGACTCAAAATTAACAAGAAATTGACCTTTGAACCAAACCCTTGATCAAGAAATTTGATCTACACACCCAACAATTGAATCTTTGGAAACCAAGCTAGACATAGGTTCACTTGGTCACTAGAAGGTATTTAAAACCTAGACAACACTCGGGAATGATCCCACGCACTGCCACACGCGGTGGAAGCCAAGATGGAGGGTTTACAACCCCGAATTTCAACCTTAACTAGAGGAGCTCAAATTTACGTGGTAGCTAGAGCTCAACAAGGGAAACACTTTTCACAACTAGGCCGGCGATAAATTCTAACCGGAAACAGTCCAATTTCACCGGAGAAAACCGGATTTCTAGGTGTTCTAAACACCCAACTCTAAAATGAATACGAAAGCACAAACTAAGCATACCCACTTGAAGATTATGAAGAGTAGATGAAGTTTCATACCTCACTCGAAGGAAATCGTTGCCGGAATCACCGGAAAGATGATAAATCCGCCGGTAAGGTCGTGGACTTTGCGACCTCGAACTGCACGGATGGAAAAAGAAATGGGAAAATATAAAATCACAGAGATGTAGAGCTCGTCAAGAGCTTTCCAGGGACACCAAGATCATCCAAAACGGAGCTCGGATGAAAAAGATACAAGCGGGTCAAGTTTGGTGGGTTTATGGGTCAAATTTCCCCCTAAAACGGTTTTGTGCAGTTTCCCCCCTCCCATTTTCTGAAATCCCCCCAATTTATAGCATTTTGGTAATATAACCAAAATGCCACCAACTTCAAACGACTCTAACTTCTCCGTTCAGACTCGGAAATAAGATCTGTTTGCGTCTCCGCGCTCACGGAATCGAACTCTACCTAACCAATTCAAGAGTTGACCGAAAAGGTCGAGAAAATTGTAAAGGACTAAAGTACCCCTCACTTCGTTTTCTTAAATTTGGAGAAATAAGGAACTAGTTCCAATCAAATCTTCGAAATACGTCAAGAATAAAATAAAATAATAATTTTGGGGACGGGATACCACAAAGAAAATAAAAGAAGTGGGACGAGGAGGTCGTAATTTAGTTTGCCTTAGTTGTTTGTTGGAGTCAAATACAATATACAAGCAAATATACATAGAGTTTTTAAAGTTATTGGGGTCAATGACAACCAATGACCCCGTGCTGGCTCCGCCACTGCCCGCGTGTTGCTGCGGGACTTTAATGCACCAGCCTTGACTACATGAATAAGACACATTTAAGCTAACAAAAAAATCAACATAATCATGAACGAATAAAAAGAATAGATCTAGGAAATTATAAAAAGCATTGTAATTGTGGATCCAGGAAATTATAAAAATCCACCCAGCCAAGAGACAATATAATAGTTGTGGGAAGGTGAGTATGCAACTAAGAATCTAAGATATACTTGATTTGCAATTCCATTATAATTTCACACAAAAAAAGATCAAATTTTGATTGAAACATCAAACAAAACAATCTCATCTATTACAAATTGGACCAACTAAATAAAGAATCTATCAATATGATTTTCAACCTAACTATAAAAAAGAGCTTTATAACAGCGCAATCAACATTATTTGAACTCAACTAAAAAGAAACTAATTGCATGTTATAAATTCCATGGGTAATCTGATTTTGCAAATTAAAAAGAGTCCAAGAATATTGAAAATTACTAAACCCCATCACAACAAACCCAATACCCATACCTCCCTTCCGTTGCAGAAAATCCTCCCATCTCTCTCACCCTTGTCCCATTTGTCTGTCTCTGCAAATCGCAGAAAACAAACCCTAAACCAAATCCCTGAAATCCCTCGCCTAAATCCTCCCACATCTCTCTTGGACACCCCCTATCTCTGACTCTGAAAACCCTAAATCAAATCTCCTAATCCTATCTTGGACCCCCATCTTTGCCAATTGCATAAACAAAAACCCAAACCTAATCATTCAAATCCCACCAAAACCTAATCCTTGAAACCCCACCCAAACCTAATCCCTGAAACCCATTACCTCAAACACCCAACACCTCTCTCTCTCAAATAGCCCTAAACAAAGTGCCTCGTAGCATCGAATCGACCTGCACCACCCTCGGGCGAGATCGAGAGCGGCATAATAAGATATTTGTCAGAGAGCTGCGAAACAGAAAAGTAAAAATGATAGGTAAAGCAAACAACACAGTGGAAAGAGAGAACCCAACGATGATCGGTTCTACCTTTCATATTTCCATTTTAATGTACTAACAAGGAAATGATAGTATATTTTATAGAGAAATATAAATATTGTTTTCAATGAATTAATAGGATTGCAAATGTAATAGCTACATACAGTGAGGTAGGAGAAATGATGGAAGACGCACTGAAATTTGAGGTCCATAGGTTGAGAATAGTCCATAGCATTGATCCATATATGGATATATTGCACAGACCAACAATTCAATCTCCGAACAAAGTATCATTTATCAGCAATTGTGACATTCATTATTCCTAAAAAAGTTATTGATTCACAAATAAACAAATGAAAGTAATCGGAAAAGAAACGGTTACCACATGTTGTCTAAATCTGAACTCAAAATGACCATGATATTTTCCCGGTGATGATTACAGAGAGACCACTGCCTGAGACTTCTGTCTGTCCCCTGAAAACAATGTCTTGAACTTATTTATTGGATAAATGTGTGTGTACCCAAGAACTACACTGAAACAATCACAAAGATTCAAACTTCCACAGTAAAAATGATCTGCAACTAATAAAAAAAAATAATCGACTGGAAATCACATATAAACCCAAATGAAATCTGAACCCCCCCAAGCAAAACCAAAAAACACCCTAAATAGACAATTAAACAGAACCAAATGGGGGTTCAGATAATTTTTTTGTTATTGTTTCTCTCTTTCATGCAAGCTTACATCAGTAAAGGAAACCAGAGATTTTAATCTTTTACCTTTTACCTTGGGTCTAAGATCCTCAAGTCGTGCATTCTCCAAACGGTTGTAGAAAGCAAAAAGCATTGTTTCCTGGAAAAGCACCAATATTCAGACATTTGCACAACTAATGGTGCACTAATTGAGCTCCCAACCTCTAAGGATGCTAGCTTCATCATATAGCACTACAGTTAAGCACATTTCTTTCCGAAATTAAATTAAGAACAAATTTGACATTCACATGCCACAACAATTACACTATTCCATGAAGTAATCTTACTATCACAGCCAAATTGACAAAAAACATGCAACAATCCTTTTGAAAACAAAATTCAACCCATTAATCATATACTCATTTAGCACTCTATATACAAATTACAGAGTTTCAATAATTTTCCGAAAACAACAAACCCAACAAACATGAAAAAATAAATAAAAATCTAAGTTCCCAATAGTATAATCCATCAGAAACATACAAACTAGCACATGTTTAAGGACCACGAGAAAGAAGCAGGGTAGTTAAGCATATCAATATTTGCATAAGATGAACCAACATTTGAAAAGTATAAGCAGATGGACGAACACAGAGAGAAAACACCTAAATTTACAGCAAGATGAAAGCTTAATGGGAATTACACATCTCCATTGGACCAAAGGATCATAGACCCAACACCAAACACCTCATCGTGGCCAAACCAAACTAAACTTTCATTCAATTAAGTCTCAAACACTTTAATTAAGTTAAAAAAGAACAGTCCAATTCTACCCAAACTATATACACAAACCGAGAAAAGCAGAACAAACAGTGGTGCAAAGGTGTATAATGACACTAAATCTTCAAATGAAATTAAAAAAAAAATTACCCAAACCAATATAAAAGCCAAAGTCATCCCTAGCAACTGTAAAATAACAATTAAAAAACGAAACCCATATAAGTTCACAACAAATTAAAATGTCTAGATCAACATTAACATTAAATTAGCTACAAACCTAGATAAACCAATACTAAATTAGACTAAACTAATAACAAATAAGCTTCAAATCAAATTCCAAATAAAAAATTTGGATAAAACCAACAACAAAACCACACCTTGTTCCTGTTCTGTCTCCCCCCTCTTGCTTTTCTCTTCTGCCTACTCCCCATATTAAGCCTTTTTTGCCTCATTTTTTTCTCTTTTGGCTGCTCACTTAACCCCCTTTTTTTTTTCTCTTCACTTTCCTCAATTTCCAGTCTCTCCCTTTCTTCCACATCTATCTTTTTTTCCTCATTTTTTTCATCACTACTCTAGACACTAATTCTCCACTCTTTTCTATCTCTTAATTATTTCACTCAATCAAAAACATGGGATCACATTTTCTCAAGCAACCCAAAAGCACTGACCAACCCAAAATCAGAAAAACATCCAACTAAAACTTACAATCACCATTGTCAAGCAGCAAACGATAAATTAGAAATATAAAACAAAGAAAAAAAAAAAAAAAAAAAAAAAAAAAAAAAAAAAAAACAGAAACACCCTAAAACATGCCATCGGCGAACACCATACCTTGAAAAGAGTAAACGCACGCAGCTATTCGAGACCGATCCCACTGAAACACAATTTGTGCGCTTCGAAAAAAAGGGCAGAAATCCAAATCTCAACCAATTGGCCCCTCGTCTGAAAATCGAGAGCACAAACAAAATCCCAAAATAAACCAAAAGCAGGGTTTCCTTGGTGGGTATTTTGCGAGAGGGAAAACGGAAGATTGAGGGTGGGAGAAACGAAGAGAAAGATGGGTTCGTGGTGAGTGAAGGGGTGAAAGGAAATCCCTGGAAATCAGCCTACCCCATACTTCTCCCTTACTCTTTCTCCCTAAACCCATATCTCCCTGCCGAAAATCCTCTCCCCTACCCCCATACTCCCCCGTCTCCGCAACGGACAGAACTGTCCCTTCTCCAGTACGCGTCCAGCATGTTTGAAGCTTGTCGACCGTCACGACTTGGTTTGTAGGCTCCAAGGAGAGAGATACGGGGAGCGGAGAGAAAGGAAGAGCCGAGGAAGATGAAAGACCGGATTTTCCAGTAGAGAAGGAGAGAGAGGAAGAGTGAGAGATGAGTACAAACTTGAACTCTAGAGCTTCGTTCACCAGAATCACTCCCCATTCTTAAAATTAGGCAAATTGCCAACAATAACAACAAAAAAACCTCTTAGATTTCACTTTCACTTAATCATAGGCATCTACTCATCCGTAAAAAATGGAGAAATAAGCAAAAATCACCTAGAGACAACACAGAGTCCACTGTTGCTGCCTCGGCAGCATCTTGAACAGGAAGAATACCAATTAACCGTTTCTCTTCCCGTGCTATAACTCATGCTCCACCAATAAAAGAAGGTGATCCACCGTGAGAAACCTGGTTAACCACCATGTACAACATGAACCAAAGAAACCCACTATTGAAGCTATATATAATCATTGAAAAAAAACCTTCTACGTCCAGCACAAAGCAAACTATAGTCGAAATTTCAACAAACCAAAATAATATGCAGATAAATAAATAAATAAAGGAAAAAAATGATCGAAATTTCTTTGATGTCCAGCATTGGAACCATCCGAGATTGTGTAGCAACAATGCAGCAAACACCATCAGAGAATGGGGATAAACATAATAGTTATACACACATACCTACCAGAATAGTATAACGAAAACAACTAAACATGTAAATTCAAAGGTCACTCCAAACATGCTAAAAGTAAAAACTAAACTGCATAGCGATACATCTGGATTTACCTTTAAAGTGGCCTATGATATGTCATTAATAAAAGGCCCGAATTCTTGGTCCACTCTGCTAAATTGGTAGGAGCTTTTGCTTTACCAATCAGAACCTTAAAACAAAACCTGTAAAAGTATGATAGTGATGAAGACCTGGTAAGTTTATTACATATTGTTTCAAATACAAATTGAGACTCGTGGGAAAAAAAGAAAAAGAATCAAATATCATATCATATTCCGACAACACTCTGAGAAGGTATGAAGTCACCTCATCTAATTTTATGACAAATGGGTGAAACTCGTTAAAGAAACTCAACAATGGGTAAGAATGTTTAAGTCTTATCTGATGAAAGAAGTGATGACGTTGTAGTTATTTCATGAGGAGGCGTTAAAACCATGAATCAAGAGGATCACAGACCAGGGATTTCAAATATTTTAATTATAAGAAGACTTGTTTGCAATACAGAGAAAAAGCTTTTTATTGTTGATAAAAATGCACACAACACCATTGGAAGTTTAAGGTGTACACAAGAATTGATTCCCCTGAAACAATCATTAATTCAAAAGAACCAAAATTTTGTTATGTCAATGCAGATTAAATGGGAAGTAGCACACATTGCCAACAAACTCGTGTAAAGGTTTATTGCAGAGAGAGAGATAGCTGACAGTAAATTAAAAAAAAAAAATTGGTTTTAGAGAAGCGACTTCTGAATTTCATATTCTTATCAGTTAATTTCATTAATCTCTTATAGTGAATTTACATAAAAAAAAAAAGATGACAAATAAAAAAAAATAGATGACAAATAGATACATATGAATAGTTAAAATATCACTTCGCAGAATATAAACCCTATGAGAAGAAAATAAAAAGTAGAAAAGTCTCCCTTGAGTATGATCAACAAAACCACAACAAAGGTGGCTAATTATGGAAATATCATGCCGCATGATTCAAATTAATTTATCATAACCATGGTCTGTAACAGAGTGGAAATATCACGCCACATGATTCGAATTAATTTATCACTAATCTAAATTCTAAAAATGGTAAAAGTGAGAAAATATACCTATCAACCTGCTTGCTGTGCTTTGTGTAATCCAAGTTCCACTGTGTGACTCTGCACAGCTGCATAACCTCCGGTGGCGAACGCTGTGAAAAGGTTTAAATTGGCGGCAGATTGCCAATTAGAATTGAAAGGCAAAAACGTCATTCCACATATTTCCACTGTGCTACAAATTGACTACTAAATAGCAAAAAAAAAAGTTCAAACTTGAGCTCCCAAGTTGATTTTTTTTAAAATTTCAGGCATATGGTGAAGAATCAAGATCGGTCCCTCGTAACTCAATTGAACCAAAACACCTTAGTAACACAGAAAACAACTTGTTTTTACGATATTGCGTTTGATATTTCTTTTGCTATTTACGTACACCCAGCGATTGGGAAAATGATTAGTATATAGATGTTAAATAGTGGAAAATGAAAAGTGTTAGTAAACATTGAGTGGTATGGAACTTCGAGCAATAAAAAACTAAGGATTTGATGCGAATGTTTGTGAAATGAATAAATTTGAGGTTAAGTTATACCAAATGTATTGTTTTACTCGTAAAAATTATTCCAGAATTGCTTGGGGTTGCTTTGATATTCAGAGTGGTAAGGCATAGTTGGAATTTGAGTCAAAAGCTGATAAATTTTTCTCTGGAGCTTGTGTAGTAGAAGTGCTGTCATCAGTTAGATGTAAAACAGAAGACAATTAAAGGCATTAGTGAACATTGAATAATGTGGAAATCAAAGTTAAAGATATTAGATAGATGTGAAATAGACTTGCATTCATAAATAAGCAATAATGCCAACATGATACTACAATTTTTAAAACACACATCTTGTCAAAATCAAACTTTCATGTGAGAGACAATTTTAAATTGGGTAACATTTAGTGAGAATGTAAGGAAATCAGAGTACATAACTCATCTCTCTCTGCATAAACATTTAAATAACCAAATGCTAGTCATTGGAAAGCTGAATTACCTGGCCAAATTCTTCTTTTTGTTCAAACAGCCATCTCCACTTGCCCTGCATACAAAAGACTAATAGTATACAGAGACGCTTTCATTTTTGCCTTCGTATAAAGAGTAATAGTGTACAGAAATGCTCTTATTTTTTGGAATTCACCAAATGGAAAATACATGTATATACATTATAAAACTTGATGACTCGAATGCATGAAAAGTACCAATCTCTGGTTTTTTTTTTTTTTTTTTTTTTTTTTTTTTTTTTTTGGGCTTTGTCGCAACTTGCCCCCCTTTTTCCGTCTTTATTAAGGAAAGCAACACATCAAGGATTTTTCGAGGTCTTCCTATTCATTTGGACAGTACTATTCTCCATCTTTATCAAGCAAACACTATAAACATGCAATTAATAAAGAGATGTGCTATACACACACCTTAAATTACTTCTTACACACTTCTTGTTAATTTCTGTCCGTTGATCTTCTTCAATTCATCTGATCTGACGGTCGAAAATTAGGAAGGTGTGTGAGAAGTAATATGGGGTGTGTGGATATCACACCCCTTAACAAAACAAATAGTGTTAATTCAAAAATTAAAACATGCAAAAAAAATTTTTTTAAAAAAAAAAAAAAAAAAAACCCAAACATGCAGGAACAAAAATTAAATAAAATCAAACACCACATCAATCCAAAACCCAAAATTTTTTTCGTTTCTTTTCCTCCAATCAGACCCTGCAAATCCAAATGGATACGGCCCCAGAAGAGCTCCAATTTCTCAACATCCCAGTCATACTCAGAGAATCCACCACCATCCCCAAACAGTCTTCTACCTCATAACCCTATTACACACTTTTCAGCCCATGATAACAAAAAAATCATCAATCAGATGAGAATTTACACAAACCCTAGAAAACCTACGAAAAAATAACTAAAACCCAATTATATTAAATAAAAAATTTGAAGCAGATCTTACATGAAATAGAAGGCACCTGAGGTGCTGAGGAATAGTTTAAGACCAACATCAACGCCAACCTGACCGGAATTGTTGGAAAAGAGGAGATTTCGAAATTGTTACGTTGGTTTTAGGGTTAGATTAAGACTTACGAGTGAGAGAACTTGTAGAATTTGATTTATTGGTTTGAGGGCTTGAGGTTGTTTTCTTATTTAATGCAAAGAAAACTTGAATCAAATGCCAAACAAAAACCCCAAAATCTTACCTGATGACAAATCAGAGGGAGAGCTTTGGGGAATAAGGATCGGAGAGGATTTGGAGGTGGAATCTGCTGACGCTGGGGTGAGTGAAGATGATGTTGCAGTCCAGGTGTCAGTCGACGATGAAGACACCACTCAAATTCAGCCCATCTCAACAGAATCCAACAGTTGAGGATTTCTGCAATTTGTTGGTTTCAAGGTTAGATTAATTGTGAGAGAAACTGTAGAAACGAATATGTTGGTTTGAGGGTTCGAGTTTTTTTGTGATGATTGTAAGCAACAGAAGAGATGAAGTGGTGAGCAACAGAAGCGGTGAGAGTGCAACCAGGAAGAGAGTAAACAGCAGGCAAAAAAGGAAGGCAACACTGAATTCTTCTTGACTACCTATTTAGTGAGTTCTTGGACCTATTTAGAGAGTTACTAGAATGAAATGAAGCCAACTCAGCAACAGAGAAACAAACGAAAAAGTCAAAATCCAGAAATCCAAGTTTAACTCAATCAAATATAATAACCAATCAAAGTTGCAAACTGCAAATTCTCACAATGTAAACTTGTTTCTCAAGGACAGTTGGTCTCTCTCTCTCTCTCAATACAACATTTCAAACCAGACAATAATTAATAAAATAGAAAATTGAAGTACCTGGTAAGTTTTTCTTTTTATACACACAGTCATCTCCACTTGCTCTAAGGAGGAATTGTGTGAACCACCCTTCATTCAAAACATCACAACATCTGCACTTATATAAAGGAAAAAAAGAAATGGACCAAAATAAAATTATCCTATAATCCGATTATACAGAAGGCCAAACTCTTGAGTTGGGGCTGGTGGCCGTCGACCACATCATCATCTCGATTTGAGAGAAAAGGGTTTGTTTGGCTCTTTTGTCCAATTATTTACATTAACCATTTCCAAATTAACAGGGAAACACCATGATCAATACTTATGTTGCTCCCTTCTTGTGATCCAAATTTGAAGAAGGCCGATGGGGAGGGGCAATTATAAGTGTCATCCTCTTTGTTTCTCCTTTCCCTACATTGTCGACCAAAACAACATCAAACCAAGTGCAATACAATCCAAAATAATGCTCACAAAATTTGAGCTCCAAACATAGTCACAGGTCACCAATCACCTAATCGATCATAACACCACTGCAAATATGAAAAACATAAACAATTAAGTCAGCAACATGATATGCCATCCCTTTCATGTAAACACGGATTGCAATTCAAATATGCCACATTATTTACAAACAATTACAAGTCGAGAAACAATTAAATCATCATCATGAATCGCAGTGTAAGATGAACACCATCAATTAGAAAAGACAGAGCTATATGGCAATAAACATGCAGAGAGTAAACATACAGAGAGGAACTGCTTCAGATCCTTCCCAAAAGCAATCTTCCGCATGATAACAAAAGAGCAGTTGATCTCTGATCTAATTGCAGACACAATCTGCAGAACCGACTTCTATGGAATTTGAACGTGTGAAATGTGGGGTGGAGACCTAAATGTAACAAATTGGTGTTAAGTGAATAATTCCAAACATATAAAATTTAGATCATCACACCCGAATTCAAACAGAACAATTAAATAAAGAATCGAAGCCATACGCAATCTAATTAGACAAATAAGTGAACATTCCCATGCCGAAATCCGAAAGGCCAACAGAAATCTCTCATTACAGCACAGAAGACAAAACTTAAAACTAATCAAAATTAGGTGAACCAATTATAGAGAACATAACCCTTGTAAACAATCAGGAAAAGTTGCTTTTAAATCCCAGAAAAAAAATTGAGAGGAGTTTTTATAAAAAACCATCATTTCAATTATTTTCCAATCTCACAGTTGGGATTAAACAGAAAATATAACTAAAAATGCCAACTTTCTCAAAAAACTACGACTATTTTTACAAATTTCCATTACCCAACACTGAAAAATCAGAATCACGAAGCAACGAAGAGCGGAACACACGAGAACCAAAACGTTAAAAACAACATGTACCCATTTCAAAGACCAAAAATCCTGCAAGGACAAAAAAATCCCAGAAAATCAGTACATCAACACTACCTGCAAAACGCCAAAATCAGAAAATTATTAAAAGAACCCAAAATCAGTGGCATGGTACTCATTTCTCCATCATTCAGTAGCTAATGACCTAATGAAAAAGAACCCAAAACAGACAGCTTAAATTATGGAAAATGCTTATAAAGCTCATGAAGAACTTTCAGAGCCTGCATAGAAATGGTATAGCGCAGATAACAACAAACAATAAAACTATGCACAGTATAACCTAAATCCGATATGTTGCATTCCACACACACACAGATATGTCTACAATATATATAGATGACCCACAGAGATTAACAACATGCGGAGGTGTGCACGCGCACACACATAAAATATACATGCATACTTAATTTTTCAGACAATAATACCACACAGCATAAGTTGCAAGCTGGGACTATTTGGTTGACTCAAAAGAAATTTATGGGTTAGAAAAAGCCCAAAAAAATAGAAAGACGAATGTTCGTTCATATCTTACGTCAACAGGAGGATGAATGCCCCTGCAAAAGACAACAAAGCAATCCACAATCATCCAACAAATAAGCAAAATTTCTTGCTAGTCAGTAATTATGGGCATATCTACTGCAGCGCTAAAAAGTAGAATTTTTCATGGCCCTGATGCTGAACAGTGAAATGAAGGGTGGACACCTATTTTTTGCATCTTTAGACTCAAGGGCAAGAGAAACCTACCAGTCCTCAAACAAATTAGGACACACTTGCGGATCGGCCAATGATTCTGCAGCTTTTTTATTGACCTGCCATATTGCAAATTAAAAGTACAAAATTAAAAATACTTGGAATAGCCAAATATATGCAAAAATCTTTCCTTGTTTCAATTCAATTGGTCGATAAAGTAGAAGACATAACAATTTTCCTTTGGTATGACTTCTACATCTCATATATACATTTCACTTGAAAGAAAAGCATCGTGTTCATGAATCAAGAAAAACACTGCAAAAGTCTAACCTTGTTCAGGTCATTTCTCCAAATTGAAACTATCTCTGAAACCTTGCTTGGTAGGTAAGATCGTGCCATCAAAGCTACTTCTGGTATCCGTCCACTGTAATGAAAGATAACGAAACCCTATAAAGCAGACCACAAAAATTAGACAAAACTAAAAACTAAACAGTTAAAAAAAAAAATTAATAAAAAAGGCTTGAAAATTTTTAGTTTTAATAAAAAACCATGTTATAAGTTTTGTTTAATAATTAGTACAAGACCTATATTATAGTAGTCCAACTAAAAATGGCCTACTTATAATAAATTATGATTTGTTGATTTTACCCCTAACTTTTTTAGGTTGAGTTCCATATTTTCTTCATTAATGGAGTTCATCGTTGTTTTGCAGACTTTCTTCTTTTTCTTTGAAACAAAAATATGGATCCTCATGCTATCTAATTTATATTTTCTATTATTTCGTTGAAATGTGATCATTGCTATTATTCATAGTGTATTCGAAGTACTGTTTTTCATATTTTCTTTGTTAGTGGAGTTCATCGTTTGTTTCTTCAGAAAATAAATTTGAGATCTACATGTTATTCAATAATAACGACGAGTCACTGTTTCTGGACTGTAAAAATAAACTGTTTCTGGAATCTAAGTTACTGTTTATGGAATCTAGGTCACTGTTTCTGGATCCAAATGAAATACACATTGTTTCTTAAATGTAAGCTAGAAAAGAAATAATGAAATTCACCGTATTTGGATTCAAAGCAAAATAAGCATCCTGTTTCTTAAATATAATCAACTGATGCATGAAAGAAAAGAAACAGTTGAAGGTTAAAATATAGATTGTTTTTGGAATATAAGTCATTGTTTCTGAAATTTAAGTCACTGTTTCTGAATTTTGGTTCTTTTCTTTCCAAATATAGTGTTTGTTTATGCATAGACAAAACAAACATTGTATTTGATTTTTTTTTTCCAGAAATAGTTTTATATTTTGGTTTTTTTTTTTTTCCAAACACTTTTTTCGCCGGTTTCTACCATTAAACTTCTTTGAACTTGTTTCGCACTAATACAAAAAACACTTTGCGCGACGCAGGTCCTTCGTCGCGCAAAGTAAAAAAGCGTCACGCAAAACTTTGCACAACAGACCTTGGTCACGCGCTAACCGTCACGCCAAGGCATTGACAAAAAGGTTTGCACGACGATGAAGATACCTATGTCGGGCAAAGACCCTTTGTGCGACGTAGGCTAAGTCGCACAAAGTTTGCACAACGCAACCTACGTCGCGCAAAATGGATTAGATCACTTTTTGGTTTTGGTCAAAAATATTTTATTTTTATTTTTAATAATATTGTAATTAAATTCTAAACAATAATTAATTAACCAAAGAAAAGTATTTGATTATAAAATATATGAAAATGTACATACAAGATGTCCGAACAAAAAAGAAAAAATTACAAGTAGTCTTTTAGGTGAAATGGCTCGGAGGTCTAAGGTGGAGCAAGATCAGGTACTGGTAGCGAGATTTGGATGCTGATCATTTGTATGGCTCGTACAAGGTCTTTCATGTGCCTAACACAGGCCTTCAACTCCTCGCCCTAGGCCCTCATCTGCTGGCCCTGGACAGCAAGCTGACCCTTTAGGGTTGTCACTTCCTCCTTCAACGCATCAACCTTTGCGGTGTTCGACCTAAAGCAGTAGATGCTGATAATGCGGGAAGCTCATTGGTCACACTCCGATGATGAGTGATCAACTGTGACATCTATACACATTTTGAACCATAAAATTATAACATTAAAAACTAATCGTTTCTTGCATTTGAAACTAATCAATTAGCAGCCAAAGTAATAAGTAGGTTACCAACATCCTTAATTTCAAAACAAGAGGAACTACCTATCCATTTTCATAGCCAACAAAAAAAAAGTGCATCAAGTGAAACAAAAAAGAATGGGTAATTCGACACTATTTTATAAACAGTAAGCTCTATTTTATTTAAAAAAACCTATCGGGCGTGTTCACTTGGGTTGGTTCTAGTTCAAGCCCTCATTTTAACAAGGTCAAGATAAGGAGACTAGGTGAGGCACTAGTCCCACTTAGTGAGATTGCTAAATAGCACCCTGTTTGATACAACTTAGACTAGCTCATAATAGCTCAATTCGGCAAACTAATGCAGTGTAGCAAACATAGCCATAAAGTCCAAGCAAAGCAAATAGCTAGAAATCCTACCCCCTCCATTTTTCTGATGTGACAAATAAGGAAAAAAATAAGCCACCAAGGAATGCACTATTACGGACAAAATAATCGTCCAAGAGTTCCGTACCTTGTTGTTGCCTGCTTCTATCAAGGTTTCCGGAACGGCTGGGCCTGCAGATATGACCCAGAGCTTGGATGACTCAACGGGAATGTGAGGCTCTTGCCATTCTTGCTTCGTCATCTTTCCTTCTACGCTCCTCATCCTCTTCCTTCTCATTTTGGGCCATCTTAAGATTGAACATTCCTTCTGATTGGTTAAACAATCCTTCCTCTTGCTCATCGAGTTCCCACATCATCCTTGAGGAAGAAGAAGACATTGTAAGAAAGAAGTAGAAACTATGAATAATGATAGAGATTTTGGTGAACAAGGAAGCATAAACTATGAATAATGATAGAGATCTTGAGAAAATTGGTGTGAGATTTGCGAGGATGGATGGTGGATTATATGGAGGATTCATAAAGGATTTGGTTGTAGATAATGCCACGTGGCATGCCGTCATTCGTTAAAAATCTGATGGAAATCTATCCTCAAAGACTGTAAACAGATTATGACAAGTGGCGAGACATGATTGGTTAATAATCTTATCGGAAATCCATCACCAATAATTGTATTTTCGGATCATGACACGTGGCGCAACGAGTACGATTAAAAATCTTATCAGAAATCCATCACCAATGATTGTCTTTTCGGATTTTATGACAAGTGGCGCAACGAGAACAATTAAAAATCTTATCTGAAATTACACCACAATTATTTTGTATTATTTTATAACTTTTCGGATAATGACACGTGGCGCAACGAGAACGATTAAAAATCTTATTCGAAATTACAAATAAAATTATTTTGTATTATTTTATAAATAAAAAAAAATACTAATATTTTATTGCCTATTGTCAGGGCTATTGAAATGCAACAGTGGAGATGCAAAAGGCGATTACTGTTCATTAAAGGCAATTACTGTTCACTGGGTGGATAACATAATGTATTGCCTGGGGGGAGGGTTCCCACGCTGTAACTGCTCTAACTATTAAATAAACTTATCACTTGGTTTTTTGTTAACATTCAAAGTTTTAAAGCCATTTTCATTAGTTTTTCTTATAAATGATCGGAGATCTACAGACCTTCCCCTCTCCGTCTGAAGTGAAACAGACCAAATAAACGGCAAGACTTGACGTCAGGGTTAAAATTGGAAGCTCAATAAATTATATTCCTTGGGCTAGTCCTGATTTGATGTTGGGCTTTGTCATAACTATTAAATAAACTTATCACTTGGTTTTTTGTTAACATTCAAAATTTTAAAGCCATTTTCATTAGTTTTTCTTACAAATAAGGCTTTTTAGCCATTAGGGTTACAAATGCATTATTTTGGAGAATTTTAGACTTTTTCCCTACAAGGTGTTTTCTATCCGTGTTCTTAATAATATTTTGTTTTATGATTGTTCGTAACTAATTTCTTTTGCTAGGGTGATGTCTTGAGTCTTAGCATGAATATGTAGTATTTATTTAATTGCTTATGATATTATGCATGTGTGCTTTGAATTATTAATCACTGTGTTTAAACTATCTTTGTGTCTTAAAGATTCGCGGCCATTAGGATGTTTAAATAAGTTATTGGATGCAATTTATGTTGGAATGTCACCCTAAAATTAAGGAATGCTTCTTGTCGTTAATAATTGTAATTTCACGTAGGATGAATACGACGTCTTAAGTGTTACATGGTTTTTTGAAGGGTTTTTATAAAGCTTAGGCTAAATAGCCAAAATGGTCCCTGAGATTTGTATAACACATCACTTTGGTCCTTGAGATTTCAAATCAATAGAAGTGGTCCCTGAGATTGTCCACCATCCATCATTTTGGTCCTTCTATTCAGAACTCCGTTAAGTGTCTCGGAGCTCTTGGCCAAAGGTTTGGGCAATTTTCAAAGGTTCGTAACTCAATCATTTCTTAACCAAATTCAACCCATAATATATCAAAATGAAGATAGGAAAGTGTAGAATAATATTATACCATTTGGAAGCCCAATGGTTGCTGGATATGGCTAAAATATAGCCTCAAAGTTGACTGGTTCGAGCGAAAACTGGAAAACTCGCCGGAAACTGGGTAAACGTTAAGTATTCATAACTTCTTCAATACTCAACAAAATCAAGTGATTCAAAAACAAAAATCATACATCTTGATGAGATGAAGAGAATGGTACCTTTTTCGACGGCTAAATCGCCTTGGTTTGGACGAAAAATGGCTCGAAAGTGGCTATCTTAGTCTTAAGTTACCCACTTTCAAGCCTTTTTCTAGAAAAACTACGGCGCATTAGCTGTCAAAAAAGGTATCATTCTCTTTGTCTCATTGATAAGTATAATTTTCATTTTTGAATGACTTGATTTCATTGAGTATTGAAGAAGTTATGAACGTTTAAAGTTTACCCAGTTTCCAACGAGTTTTCCAATATTTCCTCGGACCAGTCAACTTTAAGGCTATTTTCCGGCCATCTACGGAAACCATTGGGCTACACTTTCCTATCTTCATTTTGATATATTATGGGTCGAATTTGGTTAAGAAACGATTGAGTTACGAAGCTTTGAAAATGCCTAAATTTCCGGCCAAGAGCTCTGGGACACTTAACGAAGTTTTTAATGGAAGAACCAAAATGATGGATGGTGGACAATCTCGGGGACCACTTCTATTGATTTGAAATCTCAGGGACCAAAGTGAGGAGTTTTGCAAATCTCAAGGACCATTTTGGCTATTTAGCCTAAAGCTTAATGAGTCTTTCATGTTCATAATTGATCCGAACGTCTGGATGGGTTGCATGTTAGATATACGTTCTATGTTGGAGGTTCCAAGTACGATATATATTAGGAAAACCTGACCTTTGAAATATGCATGGGTAATTCGTAAGTAATTAGAAGAACTACGTAGGATTGTTAAGGTAACGGCGGAACACCTTTTCTTTCATTTAAGAAAGCAAGCTTCACATCTAGCTAGAACAAACTCCGTCCCTTTTGTGCAGCCAAAGCTATCAAAGTTCTAAACTGGTGCAAATGTTTCATTGTAGTTAATGGATCAATATTATATCATATATTTTATTCTATTCTTAGTTATATTTTATTGCTTATTTTGGTAGAATTTTGATATTTTGTTATGTATTTTCAGTGTAGGACATGCAACTCCCTC
Source organism: Pyrus communis (assembly GCF_041283825.1). NCBI lineage: Eukaryota > Viridiplantae > Streptophyta > Magnoliopsida > Rosales > Rosaceae > Pyrus > Pyrus communis. The sequence goes on along the minus strand of NC_142571.1, from coordinate 6,570,180 downwards.
TTGAGCATAAAGTGAACAAATGGACGAATTTTGGAGTGAGTCCAATTAGAGGATGTTCGTGAGTTTTTCAAGATGATTGTGTCAAAATTCTAGATTTTTCTACCAAGCCGTTCGGACAGCAGAGAAAATCAGACTTTTGACCAACCAAATCAACTATGATTTAATCTCAAAATGTCTCTTTTGAAAGTTGAAGACATCCCCAACTTTAGCTTTGTATGTTAATTGTTTGAAAACTTAACTAGCTAGCGTTTGTGATCCATTTAATTATGGATTAAAGCATATATGTTATGGGACATAAAGTTTGGACAAGAGGCGATGTGTACAGCTACGACATTCTCTTATTGGAAATGTTTACAGCAAAAAGACCAACCGATAACATGTTTCAAGGATCTTCAAACCTGCATAACTTTGTTAAGGCATCTAGTAGATATTGTCGATCCCTCTCTTAATCAAGAAAATGTTGAGGGTGATCAGATGAATGCTAGTCATCACATTAACGAGGATATCACCAGCATTGGCATATAATTTGAAGAAATCATTGTTTCGATTTCATAAATAGGCGTTGCTTGCTCTGCGGAGTTGCCTAGAGAGAGGCTGGACAATAGTGACACGACACAATTGTGTCGGATCAGAAAGAAGCATACTGAGCAGCATTGGCATGTCAAGTTAGTAATGTTTCTTATGTAAAACTAACTTTTCCTTCGTATCTTGCTTGATTAATAAACACATAATTACTATTTGCTCGCAGATGGCAATCTGTTCCCTTTGATCAATAAAAACAGTATTACTCAAATCTTTGTAACTACATTCTGAACCGGAAGCCTTCTCGCTTTCTACTGTCTAGCTAAATTACCTAAATGCGATACACGTCAAAACATACATTTCCATCATGTAAATGAAAATCGGGAGTTAAAACTCAAATAAGCGCAACTCAATCATGCCTTCTTTTATTTTTGGGGAATACCAAGCAACGACATTCCCTGATCGTATAAGTCTCAAGGAGTAGCCCAAGCTGTATATGAAATCCTCAATATGTGGGGCATGTTTCCCGCGCAAAGAGTCAAGTGCAACCTTAGAATCCGCTCTAAAGACAATTGGCCCATAAATCTACAAAGGAAAGGTAATGTGTCAATAACAATTGGATTTTCATCCCAGTAACCAAAACATTCACCCCAGCCATGCATGTTAATAGCCATATATAGGAGCTCAGCTTTTCATCCTCTCATTTTAAAGTTCTACGCTGATCTAAAAGTCGTACATTAAGACATATGAGCAGTAAAATGACTGTACAGATACATCAGCAGAAAAATGATTGCAGATTATTGAAATCAGACAGGGCACACACGCTTCCACAAGTACCAATTAGCAAATGACTATGCAAGTTTTGTAACATATTATGCATAACTGCATTTAAAAATTCTCTTCCAACTTAAGGTGCACAACATTTAAAAAGTTAAGGTATAAATGGAAATACCTGCTGCTGAAAGATTAGATTGATCCTAGGGGAGGACATCGGATCTTTTGCACTATTAGCAGACGAACTCTTCAAACCATTAATAACCCTTTTAGTGAAAGCTGCAGTTGAACAAATATCTCGACGACAATCAATCCTGATTAGATCACTGTATAGCTCTCTAAATTTCCCGTGCTGGAAAGTATAGCAGAGAGCCGAAAAAATCAGCACTGAAAGGACTTCTCTTCTTATTGCTCCTAGAATTTTCCTCGTCTCCCTTCATATCAACTACCACTGGGTTGTACCCATCCTGAAACTAGGCAATGCAGCTTCCACCAAAAATGTAATGCCACCATTGACCAGAAGAAAAAGTGAGAAATGGCATTACAATTTCATTTTGCAAATAAAAAAGAACTATATCGCTAACAATGACTAGGTTGACTACCCATTAATTTTGACAATTATAGAATTCCGTATCTGGTCTTCTCTGGTGCAAACATCAGGAAATGGTAAGTAAAAACCTTAAGAGATTACATACTGCCGGCAACGGACCTGGACTCATAAACACAAAACAAAAATATTGAATTGTTCTGTTAGAACTGTTAAGATTTGAGTAAGCTTCCATTAATCTGATCATTTGGATTTCGAAGGGAGCAAGAAGAATGAAGAGAGAAGAAAACACTAGAGACAGAAGCAGAGAGAATATTTCATAACAGCATCATTCTTTCGTTTAGAATGGTGCTCCACTTTCATATATTCTTTCATTCCTTACATCAGTCATCATCACCATTCAATACATAAGCCATTGTGATTATGACACATGGCAATTACAAGGCATGTGAGGCATTAGAATGAAAACTGATCTAAGACCTACATTTGGCTAATGAGCTCAAACTATCTCAATAGAAAACAGTTTCACAAAATGACAAATAGAAAAACTACTAAGTACACCATTTACTAACAAGTAATTAGTAAGCAATTTACTTTTCAACACTCCCTTCTAAATTGCTAACTGATTTCACACCAAGTAGGCTTCTCAGGTAGTTGAATCTGTCTTTGGGAAGAGCCTTTGTAAAGATGTCTACAATCTGTTCTTCACTCTTGCAGTAAATCAAATCAATTACTCATTCTTGAATTGTATCTCTGATGAAGTGAAACTTTCTGCCAATGTGTTTGGTTGTCTGATGAAACACAGGGTTCTTAGACATAGCTATAGCAGAGGCGTTATCACAGAATAAGGGAGTTGCAATGGCTTGCTCATCTCCAAAGTCCTCGAGTACAAACCTAAGCCAAATGGCCTGTGTAGTTGCTTCAGCCGCGCTGACATACTCAGCTTCTGCAGTTGAAAGTGCCACACTATGCTGTTTAACAGAGGCCCATGAAAATGCCCCACTTCCAAATGAAAAAGCATACCCTGAGGTGCTTTTCATGTCCTCCTCAGAGCCACTCCAGTCACTATCACAGTAGCCAATCAATAGAGCAGACTTTCCAACCACATATTCAATCCCAAAGTCAATTGTCCCCTGGATATACCTTAGAACCCCTTTAGCAAATCCATAGTGCTTCTTGGAAGGTTTATGCATGAATCGTGCAAGTAAACTAGCAGATAACATAATATCTGGTCTGGTTGCTGTCAAATACAGCAGGCTCCTAACAATTTTCCTGTATAAACTCTCATCTGTAGGTTCACTATCATCATCACTTCTCAATTTGTCAGTTGCAACCAATAGAATGCTCACTGGCTTGTAGTCTTTGAGCCAAATTTATCCAAGAGTGTCAAAGCATATTTTTTCTGATGTATAAATATACTCCCTTCAGTTTGAGTTACTCCCATTCCAAGAAAATGATAAAGTAAACCCAAATCTGACATCTCATACTTGCTCATCATTTTAGTCTTGAATTCTTGCATCATTTCATCACTGCTCCCTGTATATACTATGTCATCTACATAGATTGACACGATTAGAGCCCCAACACTTTTTTTGGTTCTCATATAAAGAGTTGCTTCACTTGAACTTCTGTGAAACCCACAATGAATCAAATATGTGTCAATTTCACCATACTAGGGTGCCTGTTTAGACCATAGAGGGCTTTTCTCAACATATACACCTTGTGTTCAGCCCCTTTAATCACAAAACCATCATGTTGATCCACATATACCTCTTCCTCGAGAACACCATTCAGAAAGGCTGATTTAACATCCAATTGCCACAATTTCCAACCTTTCTGTGCAGCTAGAGTAATAAGTGTCTTAATAGTATCTAACCTTGCAACTGGAGCAAAGGTTTCATTGAAATTAATACCTGGTTTCTGTGTGTAACCCTTGGCTACAAGCCTTGCCTTGTGCTTTTGAATTGGAGCCATCAAGGTTCAGCTTTGTTTTATATACCCACTTCACTCCCACAACAGGTTTGCTACTTGGTCTGTCTTCCCAAGTGGAATTTTTTTTCAATCATCAACATCTCTTCTGTCATAGCCTTTTTCCAAGCTTTATCTTTGACTGCCTCACTGAAATCTTTAGGTTCAATAATGCTCATCTTACCTTGAGCATAAACATCACTCAAATTCTTTCATTTCTATGAAGTATGATCATAGGTCTATGAGATTGAAACTAGAGAACCAAGTGAACCAGATTCCTGAGATGCTCACAGGTCTCTAGTTGTTTGTGATCTCAGAGGAGATTGCATAGGCTGAGGTGAGTCATTTGACTCTGAGTCAAGTTTAGATATCCTTGAGCTTCCTTCATCATTCCAAGGAATAAAGACTTGCACTACCTCATTAGATTCCCATTCCCACATTGCTTTCTCATCAAATATCACACTCCTTGATAATTCAACTTTCTGAGTTCTCAAGTTGAAAACCCTATATCCTTTTTCACAGTTGCCATATCCAACAAATACTTCCTTTTCACTAGTTTCTTCCAATTTGTGTCTTTTCTGTGAAGGAATGTGAATGTAACATAGAGAACCAAATATCTTCAAATGTTTGACACCTGGTTTTTTCCCACCAAATGCCTCAAATGGAGTTATGTTGTTCAAAGCACTTGTTAGACACCAATTTTGCAAATACATAGCCGTGTTCACAGCTTCAGCCCAAAACTTCAAGGGAATCTTCTTTTCAAACATCATTGTCCTAGCCATTTCAACCACAGTACGGTTCTCTCTGCAACACCGTTTTGTTGTGGAGAGTAGGCAAGAGTTAATTGCCTTTCTAACCCCATATCTTCACAAAACTTAGAGAACTCCAGGGATGTGTATTATCCACCCCTATCACTCCTGAGTTTCTTAATTTGATAACCACTTTATAACTCAACCATGCATTTGAACCGTTTGAAGATGTTGAAGACTTGTGACTTGTGCTGCAGAAAGAACACCCAACACATTCTAGTGTGATCATCAATAAAGGTAAGGAAGAATCTGTTCCCTCCAAGAGTAGTGATCTGCATTGGACTACAGATATCAGAGTGAATCAGCTCTAGAGGTTGTGATGCTCTCCTAGCCTTTTCCTTATCGAATGGTTCTCTGTGACCCTTCCCTGTAGCACATCCAGGGTAAACATGCTCAGTGACTTGTAATTTAGGTAAACCCTGCACCATTTCCTTCTCTTGCAGGAGCATCAATATGATGTAGTTTAGATGTCCATATCGTCTATGCCACAACCAAGATGACTCTTCAACAGTTGCTCTATTAGCCATAAGAGGATTAACATATTCTAGACTTAAGGGAAAACATCCGTTTCCTTTCATTTGAACACTTGCAATCAAATCTTCCATCTGTCTTTCTCCATATATATCAACCATGTAATCACCAAACATAAGCCAATATCCATGTTCTGCCATCTGCCCTACACTCAATAAATTCTCATCCAATCCAGGTACAATCATAACCTCTTTAATATATCTAGCAAACTGGATCACAGTCCTTGATGAAATGACCAAATCGATTGCAACCATGACACTTTGGCTTTCCTTTAAACCAACACTCACCATAATGTAGCTTATCACAATGTTAGCATTTTCCCTTAGCCTGATCAGGTTTTCCCCCTTGATCATATTTTCCACCTTGATTGACAAAGTTCTGAGGTTTAGGGTCCCATTTCTTTCCCTTCGATTTCCAATTCTTCTTGGGTTTAGAGTTACCTAAAGAGGGATTTGACTGAGTTCCCTTTGGATTCACTCATACTACTGAAAGCTCTCTCAGTGGTACTCTTAGCATGCCTATCAAGGCGCTATGCAAATCCTCTCAAACAAGCAATAACCTCTTGCACCTTAATAGTTTCAATATCCTTAGTTTGATTGATCACATAGCAAACTGGATCAAATTCTTTGGTCAAGCTTATAAGCAATTTCTGAACCAAATGCTCTCTGGCTAAATCTTCCTCATACCCTTTCATTTGATTCACCAACTCAAGAAGACGAGTGAGATACACATACAAGGTTTCATCATCCTTCATCCTCGTGTACTCGAAATCACGGCGTAGACCCTGTAGTTTGATGGATCTCACTTGTTTATCACCATGAAATTCCTGGTGTAAAATATCCCAAGTGCCCATTGAGGTCTCCTCATTCGAGATTCTGGGAAAAATATCCTCCGAAACTGCTCCTTGAATGATACCCAACGCCTTAGCATCCTTTATTAGCTTATCACTCAGCGAAGCTTTCTTTGAATCTGATGAGCCTTCCTCTTCGACCTTCTTCCCCTTCGATTCTGGAATTTCAAAACCCTTTTCAACCAAATCCCAGATTCCATGCGATTTGAAAATGGTTCTCATTTGGATCTTCCAAAATTCATAGTTGCCACCATCGAATATTGGAGCCCGAAGATCACCACCACTTGACCCAGCCATTTGAGATCTGAATCAATGAACTGAAGATTAAAGGTCAAAACGAGGAAAGCAAATGCATGCTTTGTGAAAGAGCACCAATTTGTTGCGGCGTCCTTTCACCATGCCCTTCTGTGCTCAACTTTATGGATGATGACGGAGACACAAGAAGCTGTGTACATAATCCAAACGAATAAAGTGACTTGTCCAAGACATGCATTGCCACATCTTTGAATGTAGGGACCTCCATCTCACCATTAGTAAATTCAGCTTTAACAGAAGATAAAAGTTTCTTCCGGCAGAACTGCCCAATTAATCCAAGCCATCTATTTTCATGCAGATCATGTAACAAGGGAATTAGTATGTCTGACAACTAAGAGTGCTAACCCGATTTGGTTAATGTGAGATGACTTTGGTCTAAGCATAGTAACTCTTAAATCACTCCTTTAACAGAAAACATGCTCAAGGAATTAGGACATTAAACTCAACACATTTGGATTGGTAATTACAAAAATTCAATGCATTTACACAGTACATTCATTAGCTAGGATACTGTTCAAATTTCAAAACATCGCAAGAAACCTTTTCACCTAAGAAATCCCATAAAAAAAATTGGATAATCCCAATCAGTGCTCTGATAAACATGATAAAGCTTTGATGCTCGCAAAAAACATAAGAACCCCCTTGCAAATTTTTAAAATAACAAGGCAACAAAAAATTCATGCTTTATGTGCTGTACCACTAGAACTAGGCAAACAAGCTTTGTTTGGCTGTTAAGCTTTCCACTCAAGCTCTCTTTCTCACATCAAGTAATTCACCAATAACGCAAAGTTTATGCAATATACGAATTTGGCAATTAGTAACATAAAAATTGTTTACAGAAAATACGAATTTGGAGAACAAAAAAAATGTTCATTTCTCAGCAAACAGGAGACAAATTATCTTTGCTAACCTTTTTCCGTTAACCAATTCCCTATAACAACAATTCCAATTGCTCCTCTCTCCAAACTTTCCCAGCAACAAAACAAACAACAAACGAATCACACCCATTACTCATCATTTTCTCAGTAACCATACAAACCACAAACTGATCCACAGAAACACATAAAATGAAAAAAAATATCAATTAAACGAAAGCATAACATAAATTTGAGAAAATCCAATAGGCAATAGCTAAGCAAAGAAGTTGTAGCAGTGTACCAGTTAGAGGTAGCTGGTCCGAGCAAGAGGGACTGGAGAGAGAAAGAACCCAAGTCCCTGTTAGTAGTGGGGGAGTCGGAAGGTATAACACCCAAAGGGAACCCATTTCCCAGAAGATGTTGGTATTCACAAGAGTTTACTAACTCAATACCAAAATATGTGGGTGATAAGTTTACAAACTCTATCACACCTCTCACTTTCACTCTTAATAAAATTGGACAAAGAAATAGAGAAATGAGGGAAGCAACAAGCTTTGAAAAACACTTGGACTTTGATATATGAAAAGAGAGTTTACAAACTCAATAGCTTACAAGCTGAAAATGAGAATGGGAAATGGGATTTGGATGATATGCTCTAAGGCTTAGCAAGATGGCCTATTTATACAAAAACTGAAAAAATAAACAATCCAACAATACATATAATGAATGATGGTGTTCCACATCTTTACACCCTTTCAAACACATGCAGCAACTTTGATAGTTGGCATACACATGCATTGCATCATGGCAGGTTGTAATACCTTCCTTTCGGCTAACACATGGAGGAACACTGTTGTCTTCCTGCTAGCACATCACATGGCAGCACACTTGCTGTCTTTCATCACCATTTGGTGAATAATGAAGGAGCAATGATGATTATATTTTGCTGGAAACAATCTGTAAAGAGAGGTTAGCATCACATGGACAGATCACATGACTTTTAATTTGAATTTCCAACAGAAGAGAGAGTTGCTGAATCCTGAGGGCTCGGCTGGCTCAAGCACCGTCGAGAGGAAATGGGTCGCCGGGAACGGCCTTGGCGGAGTCCTCAAGGGTCTGAGGCGAAGAAACGTTCAAGTCCCAGAAGGCTGAGTCCATTGCCGTCCTCAGGTTCGCCATTGTTGGCTGTCGAAATTAGCGAGGGAGTGCGAACACTTTTTGGTTTTGGTTTTGGGGTTTAAGTGGTGGGTTTGTGATGGTTTTATTTGTCTCTTCGTTTGGGTCCTTATCTGTCTTGAAATGAGTTTCAAGACATGAGTTTGAAGAAGACACCCTAAGAGATAGGGATGACAATTCTAATTGTTTAACTCGATAATAGTGGATAATCGTCTGAATAGATTGGATTTGGGTATAAAAATTCGGGTATATTTTGGGTATGGGAAAAAAATATGAATATTATTCGGTTATGATTTTGGATATGGTTATAAGGGTCAGAATCCGTATCAGTTCCCGAATCCGAACCGAATAATATATAATATAATTATTCATAATATTAAAATATTAAAATATATATACACACACATATGAATATTCATTATTTGCCAAATCCCTTACTTTGAGTGTAAATACAAAAATTGCATTATGTGAGTTGCATTTTGTGGGAATGTTCATAAGTTTTGATATAAATCAAAATCTATGAGAATTTAATGGTACTTATGGGAGTTATCAAAAGATCAACCAACATTATCAATGTTTAACTTTAATTTTTATACTCCACAAGATCCATTCATTAAATTATTTTATACATCAAATATTTAATGACGAAATTAATATTTAATAAATTATCATGTGTCAATTAAACGAATATATTTTTTGTATTGACAAAAATGGATATAACCGTTAACCGATGGGTATGGTTATGGATAATACCCTATGGTTAATTTGCGGTTATAGATATGGTTAATTTTCATGGTTATGGGGTTGGATATAGCACTTTCATCCCCAAACCGAACCGTTGCCATCCCTATCAAGAAATCTCTTTTTCAAACAAGTTCTAAGGTATGGGTGTATCCTCACTATCGCGTTTCGTGCTAATGACATAACATAGAAAAACTTATACAGTTATAATTGTTTCATTGGCTTGAGACTCCTCCATGGCGACGTATTATTGTCATAAAAGTCCTCTGCGAGAAAGTGATTAGTGGTTGAGAAATCCACAAAATCCACCATGGTGTGAATGGAAAAGGTGGTGATGAAGAGCTCATATGTTATGTTTCAATGACGGATGGTACTAGTTTAAGGGAGGTGAATAGGTTCCAATTTATAAATCTAATGCCAATTTGGATTAGCAAATTAATTGTCACGTCCACTTCACATGAAGGTATCTTACATGTATGCATTTAAATAAACTACTAAAATGTACATAGCAGACGTAGGAAAATCCCTAGGCTCCCAAGTCAGGGTAAACACTAAGGGTGTGTTTGTTGCACTGGATTAATTCAGAATGGACTAGCTTTAGGGACTAAGCTGGATTGACTTAAACTAGACTAAGCTGGACTGATTTAGTGAAGCATTTGGTAGAGTGCCGGACTAAAAAAAAGAATAGTTAACAACTATAACTTTATATCATTAAATACACATTTAATAATATTTTGTTATTAACTCAATAATATTTTATTTTTTATTGAAGCTTTTTCTTTTTGTTTGTGCCTGGGACGCTCTTCTCTATCTGGACTTTCTCTTTGGGAGTTCATTCTTTTCTTCCTCGTTAGTGTCGTCCCCCAGCACTCATTTTTTCCTGCAAAACAATATCCTTCAAAGTGATTTTTCCTGCAAAATCGTCCCTAAAGCTACTCTCTCCTCCATCTCTCCATGTTTCTTTGTACCAAAGCTACTCTCTACCTTTCTCAATCCATTTCTCAGGAATTTTCTGGGAATTTTTTTTTTTGTTTTGGGAATTATTGGGAATAAGGAAGAATTTTGTATGGGGATTGTTGTTGTTTTTGTTTTGAATTTTTTTTTATCAAATTTTGGTGTTGAGATTTAGGCAGTGGATGGGCTAGGTTTCAGATCTGGGAAAGAGAGAAGCAGATAGATGGGCAAGGGAGAGAGAAGCAGATAAATAGATAAATACAAATTCTTTACAATGCTAATATAAATAGATAAAACAAATTCTAGCCTCACATCTGACACAATCCCATCCTGCCTACCCTTTGAATTGTTTAGTTCAAAAACCTGCATAACAATAGAGGGATGAGCTTCAACAACTCAGTAAGGACATAACCTTGTCATAGTAAATTGACAATATTAAATTAAGTGTCATGGTATAACCCCCTAAGTTGCATATTTTGTTCGAAGATAGTTCGGAATTTGTTTATGTATTGAAATTTGAGGATAGGTCCTTTATGTTATGCAAGACACTCTTTTTCCTCTGACCGGAGTGAAATTCCCGGCAAGGTTTTATCAAGGCCTAGTTTGCACACTATTCTCAATTTGTTTGTATTTTGAATTTGCTTGCAATGAATTATCGTACTTCTGTCAAAAAAAAAAAAAAAAAAGCATGCATTCATTATTAACAACAATGTAGACTGCAATGCAGAATCTTCGTCTATACCCGTTAATCCGTATAAGTAAACACCCAGACCTCGTACATCCCATTTCGTACTTATACCACTTGGTCTCGAGTGACTAATTGTACGAACTAAATCATCCCAATTTCCCGTTTTGTTAGTCGTCTTGCCAAAACCCTTCGTCGCCAATCCAGAATTACCCTAAAAGAAACTGTGCACTCTGGGCTCGCCTGAGACTTGGTACCTACGGCTCAACTAGACAAAAGATCCTTTTCAACTACCCTCATTTCAAATTCCTTTACACCCCATTTAGATACGGTAAAATAAAATAGAATTTCACTTAAACTAGGGAATTTAGGATGGGAAAGCAGTTTTCCCTCGTTTAGGAACCTTGCAGCGTGAGAAACGCCAATTTCTACGGGAAAAAAGGTGGAAACTGGGGACGAAGATTTCTGAGTTTAATTTCCTCCTAAAGAGGTGTAATTTCACAATTCCAACAACGGTGAGAATCCCGAATTCAGTCTGCATAATTTGAAGAGTGAGGAATATTTCGATAATGTTCAATCTCGATCCTGGATCTACTTAATGATTCCTTATGCATATAGTTAGATATCTTGTATTCTGAGGTACCTCTTGCATTAAAACGCAGTGGGAGAAAACAGAAATGAAAAAGGACAAGTATACATATAGACATTAGATATATGAATATGTTTGAATAGAGAAGCATTATGCTGGCCTTTGGAATGTTTATGCTTGGGGATCAATAGTAATACATTTTCTGTGTGAAAATGCATGTAACAGGAAATCAAAAAAGGGTATACTCATTATAGAATTGTGAATTTTGTTGATAGTTTTATGTTTGGTGTGCTTATTATGTTTTTTTTTCTCCGATTGAATTGTCTATTTGGTATGTAATTAACCTTGCCTGGGAAAGGTGGAGGGTTTTTGGTGATGGTGGTGGCTTTTTTTTTTGGGTTGGGGGGGGGTGGTTCTTCCCTGAACTGTTTACTTCACTTCAATGGAAAATACTATTATCCCATAAATATTTGTTGCATATCACAATATATCTTTGTTCATACATTCAAATAGGTATGTAAAATACTCATATTGTAGACATGCTAACGAGGTTAAAGCGACAGCGTGCTATAAATGAAGAGGAAAATAGGTAAAAAAGGAAAATTATTGTCAGTACAATTATATATGTTATTGTCATGGTCATGCATTGGCATAGTACGAGTGTTCTTCTCAAAGAACCTTCAAATGATTGGGATCAAGAAAGGCAATCTTTCCTTGGTCGATTCCTCGATGGAAAGGATTCAACATGCATTAAACAATTACGAGTTAGCAAGAGTGCATTTAAGTAGTTATGTGAAATTTTACAAGGGATTGGTGGATTAGTTCGCACGAGAAATGTGTCCATTGAAGAATCTGTTGCAATTTTTTTGAATATACTTGCCCACAACTTGAAGTTTAGAGTCATCGGTTTTCATTATTATCGTTCCAAGGAAACAATTAGTTAGCAATTTCACAATGTGTTGCATGCAATGATGAAAATAAGTCAAGAATATGTGAAATATCAGCCATGTGTTATTGGCAATTCTGAAAGAGACAAGTGGCGGTGGTTTGAGGTAATCAATCAACAACTATACCAAAAAAATATGTCTTCGTTTGATATCTTCATTAGCTTTTTAGACTTATCTCTTTTTTTTTTTCATTTGTATGACATTTTTGTTTAGAATTGTCTTGGAGCACTTGATGGAACTCTCATACCAGTAACAATAATGGATGAGGAAAGATCAAGATATCAAGATAGAAAGGGTGATATATCCACTAATATGTTAGGAATTTGTGGTCCAAATTCAAGATTTTTTTATGTGTTACCAAGATGGCAAGGCTCTGCATCTGATGCTCGTGTTTTGCGTGATGCCTTACATAGGATTATTCCAATAAACTATAACTAAGAATAGGGTGAAATATATGGCATAATATGGACTCATCATTCAACATTGAATTATTCCACAAATGACTTGGAATTCTATGCCATTGTTCAAGCATTGCAGTATTGGAGGCACTATCTGATCTACAAAGAGTTTGTTATGTTCTCCGATCATGACTCTTTAAAGCATATAAACAATCAAGAAAAATTACCGACAAGGCATGCTAAGTGGGCAGCATAGTTGCAAGAATTTACATTCGTCTTAAAGCACAAAGCCGGTGTGCAAAATCAGGTTGCAGGTGCTTTATGTCGGAGGAAATATTTACTTGGCTCGATGAGAGTTCAAGTATTGGGGTTTGACTCTTTGAAGGATTTATTGAAAACTGATCCTTTCTTCTCTACATTTGTTAAAGATGTTAAGCATGGAACTATAACATAATATGTGTTGCATGATGGGTTTCTCTTTAAAGGGAACCAACTTTGCATACCAGAGTCTAGTTTAAGATTGAGGATCATACAAGAGTTACATAATGAAGGCCACATTAGAAGGGACAAAACCTTGAGCTTATTTCTTTCTCTTATTTATGGCCTACCATGCGCAAATATGTATATCGTTTTGTAGAACGATGTCGAATCTGTCAAGTTTCTAAAGGCAAAGCGGCAAACGTTGGATTATACATGTCATTACCCATTCCATCAAAACCATGGGTAGATATAAGCATGGATTTTGTTTCAGATTTGCCTCATACTCAGTGCAGTGTAGACTCAATTTTTGTTGTGATGGATCGATTTTCCAAGATGGGATTGTCTGCAAAAAGACAATGGATGCTTCAAAAGTTGTTGAGTTATTCTTTCATGATGTATATCGAATTCATGGGTTACCAAGATCGATTATTTCTGATCAGAACACCAAATTTCTGAGTATTTTTTTTAGGAGCCTGCAGAAATTAGCTAATACACAATTGAATTTTAGCAACGCCTAATACTCAACCTGATGGGCAAACTGAAGTTGTGAATCGCTAATTAGGGGACCTTTTGCTTTGCCTAGTTGGTTAGCATCTGAAGTCATTGGACCACAAGTTATGTATTGTGGAGTTCGCCTACTATTGTTTCATCAATTGTAGCACCAGAATGTGTCCTTTCTACATTGTCTTTGGCTTAATTCCACTAGCACCAGTTGATCTTGCTCCTGTACCAAACGCGAAAAGAATTAGTGGCAAAGATGAAAGTTTCGTTGATAATGTCAAGCAGATCGACAGCATGACGCACAAGCACCTTCAAGAAACAAGTCAAAAATACAAAGCTCATGCAGATTCCAAAAGGCGAATGGTGGAGTTTGATGTGGGAGAATTTGTTTGGGCAGTTTTGACGAATGATCGTTTTTCAGCTGGAGATTCCAATAAACTATTTGCAAGGAAGAGTGGGTCATATGAAATTCTTGAAAAGATTAACCTCAATGCTTATCACCTGAAGTTGCCTAGCCATATTCGTACTTCTAATGTGTTCAATGTGAAACATCTCATTCCATTCAAAGTGGACAACGAAGATACTAGAGATGCAAATTCGAAGGCGAATTTTCACCAACCCAGAAAGGATGATGCAAATATGATGGCTAGTTCATTTATGGATCGTTGGGATAAATTGAATGCTTAACATTATTAAGTACTACTTAATAAATTCAATAACAGCTTAGGGCCTTTTTTTGGCTAATCATAACAGCCATGACGTTTTTATTGCTAATAATAGCCTTTCTTTATGTAATTTTCAATTTTCAATGCTATTAAGTTTATTGCCCTTTTAAATTCTGAATGTAAGTTACAAGTTGGTGATAAAACCTACTTCTTGCTGGAAGGTGGGGATGTTAGACCTTTTTTGAATGAATGAAATATGCAGAGAGATTTCTTTCTTAGTTTGTGCCTTTTTGTTTGTGAGATTGTTCAGCTTTGTTCTTCTAGTTGTCTATGTTGTAGGTTGGTACTAGAGACGGGGTTTTGGGGTTTTCAGGACTCTCCTTGCACTAGGAAATAATGGACTCTGCATATCAATTTTTCTTTTCATTTTATTTTGTTTTTAGTCGTTGCACCTTGCATCAGTTTGATATTTTGAAAAAATGTTTCTAATTTGAAATCCAAACTGCTAAAACTATTTAGATGGCAATTTCCAACTCTAGTTTGTGTTGGATTTATCCAATATAAATCAACCTTTAAGTGGTCTACTACATGTAATAGGAATGTAATATTGGAGAATAATGTTGATTGTGATTTGATCTCTTAAAGATATCAATCCTATATAAGGTGTCTTATATTGGAAATAGGATTGATGGAATCCTTAATTGAATATGATTATGATACTTGACTTGGAGGCTAAGAAAGTAAGTTTAGGTTTCCTTTATGGATGGAAACCCTAACTTTTAGCCTATATATAAACACCGGTCCCTATAAGCCTTAGAACACACAACATAATGCTTCCCATGGAGTAGTTGTATTATGCTAGGAGTTTATAGAAGACATTGGTGTCGCCGTGCCCTTTCTCCTTCCTTACTCGAGTACCATGGTTACAACTGGAATCAGGTTTGTCACTCATTCGCTTGTGTTTTAATTGTATAACCTTATAAAGCTAACAGTTTGACCATCGCATAGTCTAGTAGCACACACTTTTTCCAACTTAACTTGTAAGCTAAGCAAGAAAATAGAATCAAAACAATGTAGTAGCTAACTTTCAACACTTATTTCAAGCTGGTATGCTAGTAATCTATACATAAAGCCAACACAAAAAGTGAATAGTGTTTTTGGTGTCACCAAGTTTCAACAAAAAATTTAGACAAAATGCCCCCAAGACAAAAAATACAAAGACATCACAAAATAATGCATCAAATAAGGTAGGAGCATTTTTGTCATTTTACCAGTGTTTCTTTAATAATTAATTTTTTGTGATTTTTTTTAATTAGTACCTCACAATAGGCTAGCAATAATGTGATTAAATTTTATTTTTATTTTTAAACACGTTCAAAACATCTTAAGAGACATGTAATGCCGGTTATAAAAAATTATTTCACATGCGGATAATAATGTGATTAAATTAGTTGTCAAATGATTTTTTTTTAACAAACGATATTATCTACACTAAGGGGGAGTGTGACATCCCGTCCCGGGATTACTAGAACGCACGTGTGAAATTACATTATTGCCCCTAGTTCGTTTTTGTCATGTTGTGGGTTGTTTTGTGTGGTGTGGCATGTGTTGGACCACACACACACACTCACACACTCAGTCACTCTTCTTTTCCCTCTGTCTCTCCCGTGTCTCTCTCTCTCTTTCCTTTCTCTTCCACCATTATCGTACGGACAAATCTATAACCCACCAAAAACCTCACAGATCGAAGAAACTAAGGGTACCATTGGACTTGTGAGGTCAAGGCGAGCACAGACATACCATTTTCAGGTAAGGAAACTACCATTTTCACGTCGATTCGAAGTGGTACGAATTGTGTACTGTTCATGCAAGTTTAATTTAGTTAGTTCTTGGACTTTTGAAGGTGGTAGTTGTGTTGGTGAGGTCCCAAGGAGCTTGGGAGTGCATCGTTGGACGGTTTTGGACGTTGGAACCAAGAACTGTAAGTTTGGCCGATTTTCCATGTTTTTGAAAAGTTTATTCCAGTTGTTTTTAGGCTCTAAAACTAGTCCAACGTGGTAGATGAGGTTTAGGGCTTCATTTTGGTATAAAATGCGTGAAAAATGGATGAAAAACGAAGCAGAATAGTGAGTTTGAAGTTTTCCAGTTTTCCGACCAGTTTTCCGGTGACCGGAGTCCGGCGAAGGTCGGCCGGAGAAGAAAGGGGAATATTCCGTTAAGTTTAACGGAATATTCCTAACGGCAGGGGTTAAGTTTAACGGAATATTTCGTCAGTTTAACGGAATATTCCTGACGGCGTCTGTTGACACCGTCAGTGTGCCTGGCACGTGGCCGCGCGTGGGGGCGCGTGGGTCCGTGCCTGTTCTGGCGCGTGGGGGCGCGTGCGGGGTCCAAAAATTATTTTAAAAATATGGTTGTGATCCTGAGGTTGTGTAGAGCACGTTGGTATATTCATTTGTCCATTTTGAGCAATGTATGAGAAGTTTTTTACGAGAAATGGGTTATGTGCTTTAAAGTTAACGTTTTTATAGTTATTTCGCATTTAGGTGACACGTACCCCGAGGACGAGCGTGCACACGCGAGACAGGGGGGCTACGACCCTTCTACGTACCAGTGAGTGGGCTTTTGTTTTCCGTATATACCTATATACATTTATATTCTCAGAAATTGATAAAAAGGGTTATTTACATTATGCCATGCACTTTATTATTATCGTTTACGCATCATTGCATGCATTATTGTGGCATACATATACATATGCATATTGGGTGCTGTGGACGCACAGGTAAGTGCCAGGTAAGTGACATTCACGTTTATGTTTCAGTAGTGGTTTGAGATGCCTAGAGAGCTCATAACCTGCACCCCCGGTGTTAGTGCTCCCGCCCAGAGTAGGGCACAGTCCTTCACGTGATGTTCACCTCCCGCACCACACGCTCAGCTTGGATCCAAGTTAGGTGCATAGGCCTGTCGTACAGACCACATTAGGTGGTTCCGACTCGTAGGTGAGTCGCGATTATTCGCACAGTCTTCACGTGATCGTAGCACTAGAGCGTATATATATGTTACACCCAGGCCTGTCGTACAGACCACCCTGAGTGGTTCCGACTCGTGGGCAGGTTCAGTTATAGAGTTGAGATTTGAGCTCTAGATGCAGCCGTACAGGTCACGTTAGGTGACTCCGGCTGCCAGATGTTATGATGTGATATGATGTATACCTGGGCACTTACATTCATTATGAGGCTTTGGCATGGCATATTCTCGAGCATGAATGGCATATCTATACATATGTTTATATATTTATTTTCTGGGAAGTATACAGGTTTTACGGCGAGGGGTTAGAATGTATTTTGCTAAATGATTTTCAAAGAGCTTTGTTTTTGCCCACTCACGCTTTTGTTTTGCGCCCCTCCAGGTTCTAGTTGCTTAGCCGTTGCGGTGGTTTCCCTTGAGAGCTTTCCGGCGTTCTGACAGACACTCCACATTGTAGGGTCGCCTTCGGGCGTACTACTGTTGTCGTTTTTGTTTGGGCTGCTATAGACCTGCTCTGAAATTGTATCTCACTTACTAGCACTTATTTTAGTACTTTGTATGCTAGTTTCTAATTATTCGTACTTTTATATTACTACCCTATTAGCTTCCGCACGTGCACATGGCTACGTCACCTTCGTGTGACGGCCAGCACGCTCCGATCTCGGTCGGGGTGTGTCAGTTTGGTATCAGAGCCTAGGTTTGGCAGTCCTGCGTCTGTGTGAGTATTCTAATGGTTTTGGTGTCTTCTGTCAGAATTATGCCGCCTCGTCGAGAACCCCGTCGCTCTTCTGAGCCTAGTATCCCCGATATTACTCAGTTGGGGGAAGCTTTTGCTACAGCCCTTCAGTCAGTGATGCGCCCTCCCCAGAGGACTCCTCTGGAGACCATGTTGAAGTTAGATAAGTTTAAGGGCAGTGAGGGGCACGAGGGCGCAGAGCGCTGGCTAGAACACTTAGAGAAGACCTTCCGTGTGCTGCATAATCAGGGGAACTAGCCTATGGAGAGGTGGGTCGAGATGACCTCGTGGTTTCTGGATACGGAGTCGGCAGCTTGGTGGGAGCAGGAGGTCCGTAGGTTGACTCTGGATCAGAGGATTGATTGGAATGTTTTTACGGATTTGTTCAGGAGGAGGTATGTGCCCCCTGAGTACATTGACCGAAAGAAACAGGAGTTTACCGACCTGAAACAGCGGAAGATGTCAGCGAATGAGTACTACCGGAGGTTTACAGACTTGTCTCGTTATCACCCTGATGTCGCTGGTAATCCGGCGGAGATGCTCCGTCTTTTCCGATTGGGCACCAGGAAGAAGTAGCGTTCTATGGCGCCTACTGTCCATAGCGAGACTTACCGGGACTTCTATGAGATACTGTTGAGGATCGAGGACTCTGAGAATATGTCGAGCGACACTGATGAAGAGAAGGACAGCAACCAGAAGAAAGATGACAAAGGCAAAGGTCAGGTATCGCTCGGGCCCCATCAGACTCAGAACTTCAAGAGGGGTGGTGCTAGCTCGAGTTCTTCGAGTGGTGGCTTCAGTGCCACTGGACAGGGTCGTGGAGGTAGATTTTCTGGTGGCGCTAGAGGCCAGAGGCAGGGCGATGGTGGTCGAGGCAGAGCCCCTATTTGCCGCAGGTGTAACAACCGGCATTTCGGCGAGTGTAGACGTGGTAGCAACGGTTGCTTCACATGTGGACAGGTGGGACATAGAGCGGCGAATTGTCCCCAGGGTCGGCAGCAGCAGAAACCACAGCAGACCTTTATGCCGCCACCTGCACCACTTCAGCAGATCCAGGGTCCCAGTAGTTACGGCCAGACGGGTCGAAGTGGTGCTTACCACTATCAGGGTGATGCTGTCCTTATGCTCCGGGGCAGTATCAGCACCCTCAGGACCCCTATTCCTTGGGTGGCTATCCCCAGTATTCAGGCGGCTATATGCCGTATCCTCCAGCTCCAGCGGGTGGTTCTCAGTGGTATCAGGGAGGACAGTATCAGCAGGGGGAGATTGCCACTAGCAGTGCAGGGTCTTCGAGACAGTCGGGCCAGCCCAGTCAGGGACGTGGTGCTCAGGGACGCGGCGTTCAGGCGAGCGGAGGCCGCGGCGGGCGTCAGCAGGGACAGGGGCGTCTTTACAATATTTCTCTGCAGGACGCTCAGAACAACCCGGACTTGATTATGGGTACGTTGAACATTCTTGGTTGTTTTGCTAGAGTCTTAATTGATTGTGGAGCTACGCATTCCGTAATTTCTCATACATTTGCTCAAGTGACGCAACCTCGCCCCCACACCTCTAGGGTACGATTTAGAGTTCGCTATGCCTAGAGGAGAGAGATGTGTTGTAGATTGTGTGTACCCAGGGTGTCCAGTGATCGTAGAGGGTGTTGCTTTATCAGCCGATCTTATTCCGTTAGATATTGTGGATTTTGATGTGATTCTGGGCACGGATTGGTTGCACTTCTATCGTGCCAACATTGACTGTTACGGGAAAGTAGTTACGTTTCACCGACCTGGACTACCTGTGGTTACTTTCGTGGGTGAGCAGAGTGGGGTGAGACATGGTATTATTTCGGCGCTGCGAGCGAAAAAGTTGTTATCTAAAGGGTGTCAGGGATATCTGGCTCATGTGGTGCTAGATGAGGCCACTCCTGGTAGAGTTGAGGATGTGAGAGTGGTCAGACACTTTCCTGACGTTTTTCCGGAGGATTTACCTGGTCTACCCCCAGACCGAGACGTAGAGTTCACCATTGAGTTACTTCCAGGTACAAATCCCATTTCTTTAACTCTTTATCGTATGGCTCCCGCGGAGTTAAGGGAATTGAAAGTTCAGCTGCAGGAGTTAGTGGATAAGGGATTTATCCAGCCTAGTACTTCGCCTTGGGGCGCTCCAGTTCTGTTTGTGAGGAAGAAGGATGGAACTTTGAGGCTGTGCATCGACTACAGGCAATTAAATCGGGTGACGATTAAAAACCGTTATCCATTGCCTCGTATCGATGATTTGTTCGATCAGCTGAGAGGTGCTTGTGTGTTTTCTAAGATAGACTTGAGGTCTGGTTACTATCAGCTGAAGATCAGTAGGGAGGATGTCCCTAAGACGGCATTCAGAACTCGTTACGGTCATTACTAGTTTCTGGTTATGCCATTTGGGTTGACAAATGCACCAGCAGCCTTCATGGATTTGATGAACCGGGTATTCCAGCCTTACTTGGATAGATTTGTTATTGTCTTCATTGACGATATTCTGGTGTATTCTAAGTCGAAAGCGGAGCATGTTCGACATCTTACATTGGTGTTGAAGAGGTTGAGGGAACACCAATTGTATGCTAAGTTTAACAAGTGCCAGTTCTGGTTAGATCAAGTTGCATTTTTGGGGCACATCATTTCTGCTCAGGGTATTTTGGTGGACCCTCAGAAGGTTGCAGCTGTGGAGAGTTGGGAGCAACCGCGAACCGTCACCGAGGTGAGAAGTTTCCTTGGTTTGGCGGGGTATTATCGAAGATTTGTTAAGGATTTTTCGGTGATTGCCTTGCCGTTGACGAGGTTAACAAGGAAGGATGTTAAATTTGAGTGGGATGATAGGTGTGAGCAGAGTTTCCAGCAGTTGAAGCATTGTCTCACTCATGCACCTGTTTTGGCACTCCCAGATGATAGTGGTGATTTCGAGGTTTATAGCGATGCTTCCTTGAATGGTCTGGGATGTGTGTTGATGCAGCATGGTAGGGTGATTGCTTATGCTTCGCGGCAGTTGAAACCTCATGAGTCGAATTACCCTACACATGATTTGGAGTTGGCTGCTATCATCTTTGCGTTGAAGTTGTGGAGACACTATCTTTACGGAGAGAAGTGTAGGATCTTTACGGATCACAAGAGTCTCCAATATCTTTTTACTCAAAAAGAGCTTAATCTTCGCCAGCGGAGGTGGTTGGAGTTGCTCAGCGATTACGATTGCACGATTGATTATCATCCTGGTCGTGCGAACGTAGTGGCCGATGCACTTAGCAGGAAGTCTCAGGGCCGCATTAATGCATTGTACGCTAGTCGTATTCCTCTCTTGGCGGACTTGCGTGCTACGGGAGTAAAGTTAGAAGCAGAAGACCGAGATGTGGCTTTACTTGCTAATTTTCAAGTTAGGCCAATTTTGGTCGATCGGGTGCTTGAAGTTCAGGTAGCTGATCAAGAAACTCAAGAACTAATCCAAGCTCGAGAGCAAGGAAGGAGTCGAGACCTCAGATGGCATGTTGATGCTAGAGGGTAGAATGTTCGTGCCTAATAGTGTGGAGTTGAAGAAAGAAATTCTCGATGAAGCACATATCTCGGCTTATGCCATGCATCCAGGAGCTACTAAAATGTATCATACCATTCGACCGTTTTATTATTGGCCGGGTATGAAGAGGGAGATAGCCGAGTATGTGAGCAGGTGTGCTGTTTGTCAGCAGGTTAAAGCAGAGAGGAAGAAGCCGTTTGGGTTGTTGCAGCCACTTCCCGTTCCAGAGTGGAAATGGGAAAATATCACCATGGATTTTGTGTACAAGCTCCCGCGTACACATAATGGCTTTGACGGCATTTGGGTGATCGTTGATCGGCTTACTAAATCGGCACATTTTATTCCAGTGAGGGAGAAGTATTCCTTGAGCCGTTTAGCAGAGTTGTTTATCTCGAAGGTTGTGAAGTATCATGGTGTCCCTGTGAGTATTGTCTCGGATCGTGATCCACGTTTCACATCTAAGTTTTGGGTGGCTTTTCAGGAAGCTTTGGGCACGAGATTACTTTACAGTACGGCGTATCATCCACAGACAGACGGACAGTCAGAGAGAACTATTCAGACCTTGGAGGATATGTTGCGAGCTTCGGTGTTGCAGTGGTGATGCTTGGCACCAGCGGTTAGATTTGATGGAATTTGCCTACAACAATAGTTTTCATTCGAGCATTGGCATGGCGCCATTTGAGGCCTTGTATGGCAGAGCTTGTCGCACACCGTTGTGTTGGTCAGAGGTTGGAGAAAGAGTTTTAGTGGGTCCGAAGATTGTTGAGGAGACTACTCGGAATGTTCAGGTAATCAAGTCTAACCTGAAAGCAGCTCAGGACAGGCAGAAGAGTCTAGCGGATCGGCATGCTACGGACAGAACATATGAGGTCAGAGATTGGGTATTTCTAAAACTTTCACCGTGGAGAGGTGTTGTGCGGTTCGGAAAGAAGGGGAAGTTGAGTCCCAGGTACATCGGACCATACGTGGTCACAGAACGAGTTGGTGAGGTAGCTTACAGGTTGGAGTTGCCTCCGGAGTTGGCTAGAGTGCATAATGTTTTTCACGTGTCTATGCTCCGACATTATGTTGCTGATCCATCTCATGTGATACCTCCACAACCGTTAGAGATTAATCCAGATTTGACGTACGACGAGGAGCCGGTGACGATACTAGATTGGAAAGAGAAGGTTCTGAGGAACAAGACGGTGAATCTAGTGAAAGTTTTGTGGAGGAATCATTCAGTTGAGGAAGCTACGTGGGAGACAGAAGATCGGATGAGGGATTTGTATCCTCAATTGTTCTTCGACTACTAGGGGTTGCTACTTAGTTGTTTTGAATTTCGGGACGAAATTCTTTTAAGGTGGGAAGGTTGTGACATCCCGTCCCGGGATTACTAGAACGCACGTGTGAAATTACATTATTGCCCCTAGTTCGTTTTTGTCATGTTGTGGGTTGTTTTGTGTGGTGTGGCATGTGTTGGACCACACACACACACTCAGTTACTCTTCTTTTCCCTCTGTCTCTCCCGTGTCTCTCTCTCTCTTTCCTTTCTCTTCCACCATTATCGTACGGACAAATCTATAACCCACCAAAAACCTCACAGATCGAAGAAACTAAGGGTACCATTGGACTTGTGAGGTCAAGGCGAGCACAGACATACCATTTTCAGGTAAGGAAACTACCATTTTCACGTCGATTCGAAGTGGTCCGAATTGTGTACTGTTCATGCAAGTTTAATTTAGTTAGTTCTTGGACTTTTGAAGGTGGTAGTTGTGTTGGTGAGGTCCCAAGGAGCTTGGGAGTGCATCGTTGGACGGTTTTGGACGTTGGAACCAAGAACTGTAAGTTTGGCCGATTTTCTATGTTTTTGAAAAGTTTATTCCAGTTGTTTTTAGGCTCTAAAACTAGTCCAACGTGGTAGATGAGGTTTAGGGCTTCATTTTGGTATAAAATGCGTGAAAAATGGATGAAAAACGAAGGAGAATAGTGAGTTTGAAGTTTTCCAGTTTTCCGACCAGTTTTCCGGTGACCGGAGTCCGGCGAAGGTCGGCCGGAGAAGAAAGGGGAATATTCCGTTAAGTTTAACGGAATATTCCTAACGGCAGGGGTTAAGTTTAACGGAATATTCCGTCAGTTTAACGGAATATTCCTGACGGCGTCTGTTGACACCGTCAGTGTGCCTGGCACGTGGCCGCGCGTGGGGGCGCGTGGGTCCGTGCCTGTTCTGGCGCGTGGGGGCGCGTGTGGGGTCCAAAAATTATTTTAAAAATATGGTTGTGATCCTGAGGTTGTGTAGAGCACGTTGGTATATTCATTTGTCCATTTTGAGCAATGTATGAGAAGTTTTTTACGAGAAATGGGTTATGTGCTTTAAAGTTAACGTTTTTATAGTTGTTTCGCATTTAGGTGACACGTACCCCGAGGACGAGCGTGCAAACGCGAGACAGGGGGGCTACGACCCTTCTACGTACCAGTGAGTGGGCTTTTGTTTTCCGTATATACCTATATACATTTATATTCCCAGAAATTGATAAAAAGGGTTATTTACATTATGCCATGCACTTTATTATTATCGTTTACGCATCATTGCATGCATTATTGTGGCATACATATACATATGCATATTGGGTGCTGTGGACGCACAGGTAAGTGCCAGGTAAGTGACATTCACGTTTATGTTTCAGTAGTGGTTTGAGATGCCTAGAGAGCTCATAACCTGCACCCCCGGTGTTAGTGCTCCCGCCCAGAGTAGGGCACAGTCCTTCACGTGATGTTCACCTCCCGCACCACACGCTCAGCTTGGATCCAAGTTAGGTGCATAGGCCTGTCGTACAGACCACATTAGGTGGTTCCGACTCGTAGGTGAGTCGCGATTATTCGCACAGTCTTCACGTGATCGTAGCACTAGAGCGTATATATATGTTACACCCAGGCCTGTCGTACAGACCACCCTGAGTGGTTCCGACTCGTGGGCAGGTTCAGTTATAGAGTTGAGATTTGAGCTCTAGATGCAGCCGTACAGGTCACGTTAGGTGACTCCGGCTGCCAGATGTTATGATGTGATATGATGTATACCTGGGCACTTACATTCATTATGAGGCTTTGGCATGGCATATTCTCGAGCATGAATGGCATATCTATACATATGTTTATATATTTATTTTCTGGGAAGTATACAGGTTTTACGGCGAGGGGTTAGAATGTATTTTGCTAAATGATTTTCAAAGAGCTTTGTTTTTGCCCACTCACGCTTTTGTTTTGCGCCCCTCCAGGTTCTAGTTGCTTAGCCGTTGCGGTGGTTTCCCTTGAGAGCTTTCTGGCGTTCTGACAGACACTCCACATTGTAGGGTCGCCTTCGGGCGTACTACTGTTGTCGTTTTTGTTTGGGCTGCTATAAACCTGCTCTGAAATTGTATCTCACTTACTAGCACTTATTTTAGTACTTTGTATGCTAGTTTCTAATTATTCGTACTTTTATATTACTACCCTATTAGCTTCCGCACGTGCACATGGCTACGTCACCTTCGTGTGACGGCCAGCACGCTCCGATCTCGGTCGGGGTGTGTCAGGGAGGGGGTGGGCTTAGCCTCACAATGAACTAGCAATAATGTGATTCAATCATCTGTTTATTAAATATTATTTTCTCTATTCTTAATGTAAATTCTATAGAGATTGATTTTATTATATGAATTCAGCTACTTTAATTGATTTATGAGGGGTTTCTTTTAGCATAATTTAAGATTATTCATTTACTTCAAATATTTGACTTTTCTTTTGTCATTTTATTAAGACTTATGTGGGCTTGAAGGATGGACTAATCCTTTGAATATGGTAACAATATGTATCATCCCCTAGAACAAAGTTCTCTTTCAAACCTTTCAATCAATCAAAACTACTCTCGAAAACGGCTTTTCTTTAACCTAAGCAGTTTCTTAAAAACTCGTTTCAGATATAAAACTTATGAATATATAGACATACTTTTGTTATTTCTAATAATATAGCTCGATAATAATTCATTTCTTTTAAAGCATGCCTCGACCATTCAAGACTTATGTGGGTGTCTAATATAATTGAAGTGCAACAGTATTTTTCTGGAATGTTACATTATTTGTAACATTTGTTGGCATAAATAAATGACACAACACTACACCAAAATTAGCAATTAACATTGTACAAAACCAAAGATAAATATATATATATATATATATATATATATTTATTTTTTTATTTTTTTATTTTTTTTTTGCATACTATCGATGAACAAGAATGAGCAATGTTTGATGTATCCGGACATGATTATGCAGTGTTATTATTTTACTCAAATATAAAACAAAATTTTGTTATTTTATTAATATACCCAAAAAGTGACATACGTCAACATTGTCGCCTATCTTTATTATAATACGTAGAATAATACACCATATAACTTGTATTTTTGATATCCATAAAATTTTCTCAACAAGAACACATTCATCAAGCAAGTCACTATGTCCTATAAAAATTAAAATAAAAAATCAAGCTAGTCACTATGTCATATTGTTTATAATCAAAGAGAAAATTTCACACAAAACCAGTCAGGAGAAAGAAAGAGACCAATCAGCTTTTTTCTTTAGTGACCAATCAGATTATTAGAAGGAAGGCAGCAACCAATGAGAGGGGAAAGCAAGGAAGGAAGGGAGAAGGATAGAACCGGCCAACCTGGTTTCTCCACCCGATCCGGTTCCTTGACCCGGTTCTATCTCCTCCGTCCGCTGTCTGTTCGAAATGGTTCCAGTGTCTATGTTAAGCTCTTGGTGATCCCAATTCCCTATGATGTTAGATTTTTAAATTTCAAACCCAATTTTACAAATCAAAGCCACAAAGTTCCGGGTTGTTCAGCGAGTTTCCCCATTTACCGGCGAATCCAACAACGATTACCATCAACCACCACCACCAATAGACTCCCTTCAACCTCGGGAACAAAGCCCATGCATTGGTTGGGGCGTCAGAGCTGTTTTGGAGTCGAATCAAGAACACCCAAAATCAAGGGTTTCTGGCAGTTCGTGGGCAAGTTGAGGTGTTTCTCGGAAAAATTGGACTTGGCCACAGGTATGAAACTTTCTCCACTCATTGAGATCTACATGTCTGTATAATTTGGTAATTTTTGGAAATAGTTAAATTTTCAGACGAGTCAGGGCGACCGGCCACCGTGTGCGGCGGCGCGTGGGCCGAGGTACACCCTGACCTTCATAGGCTAAATTTGATACCTCAATTCCATATGCGAAGTCTGATTGACAAATCTCATCACTTGAACATAGTTTTGTTAGAGACTGCTACTAGGTCATTATATGAATCGACGATCCGACCGTTGGATCGTCATCAAACTTTAATAGGTTATTATTCGTAATATTTGAGGACTTTTGGAACTTACGGATCGGGAATTCAATGTACAAATCTTCCCGAATTAGATTTGTAAGTTTGTAAAATAAAACGTCAACCGCCACATGAATTCGTGATTGATGGAGATCCGACCATTGGATCGTAATGAAATTTTAGTATGTTGGTCTAGAAGCATAATTTGGACCTTAGGAAGTTACGGATCCGAAATACGATCTGCAGATCTTCCGGATTAAATTACTAGGGTGTGGTCCCTGTATATCAATTTTTCTTTTCGTTTTATTTTGTTTTTAGCTGCTACACCCTGTATCAATTTGATATTTTGAAAAAATATTTCTAATTTGAAATCCAAACTGCTAAAACTATTTAGATGGCAATTTCCAACACTAACTTGACCATCTCAAAGTGTAGTAGCAAAAACTTTTTCCAACTTAACTTGTAAGTTAAGCAAGAAAATAGAATCAAAACATGTAGCAGCTATCTTCCAACACTTATTTGATGAGCAAGCAAATAGAATCAAAACATGTAGTAGCTATCTTCCAACAATCAAAACATGTAGTAGCTAGCTTCCAACACTTATTTGATGAGCAAGAAAATAGAATCAAAACATGTAGTACTATCTTCCAACACTTATTTGATGCTGGTAGGCCAGTAATAATTGACGAATGCCAGCTGTATCCACTAGTCTACCACGGCACTGTCCAATACTAGAGACAATATAGTTGACCAATATATGCCAAGTCAAGTCCAAATATTCCATAATCTAGAATCAGATAATTTACAACCAAATGTTGTTGCACAAAAGCTGATCCCCTTAAAGATGGATTTCATTTAAGAAATCTTACTTACAAACCTATAAAATTACTACTAAATTATACACTAATGGTATGAAGTGACCGTAATTGTTCTTTTCTTTTCTCTACTAGTGTGGTAAAGTTTCCATTACTTGTTCTTTAAATAATGTTAGAAAAATTAAATTTGTAGATAAAATCTTGTAAACTAAATGACATAAAAGTTGATAATTGAATTATGACTTAAGCTTTGATAAACGTGATGATTCTTACTACTGACACATCATTTAGTTTGTAAATTTTATTTATAAATTTATTCTTCTTAGCATTACCCGTATTCTTTTGTGTATATACTCAATCCAATCACGTGACGCAAACACGGATCAATCCGGAACGAGAGGAGTCAGAAGACCTACACTATTTGTTGGCATAAATAAATGACACAACACTACACATAAATTAGCAATTGTCATTGTACAAAACCAAAGATAAATACTTTTTTTTTTCTTTTTTTGGCATACTATCGATGAACAAGAATGAGCAATTTTTTTGTGTATCCAAGCACGATCATGTGATATCATTATTTCACTCAAATATAAAACATAAATTTGTTATTTTATTAATATACCTAAAAAGTAACATACGTCAACATTGTCGCTTACTTTTATTATAACACACAGAATAATACACCATATAACTTGTACTTTTGGTATCCATAAAAATTTCTCAACAAAAACACATTCATCAAGCAAGTCACTTTGTCCTATAAAAAAAATAAAAAATAAAATCAAGCAAGACACTGTGTCATTTGGTTTATAATCAAAGAGAAAATTTCACACAAAACCAATATCTCTATTTTTTTTTCATTTGTTTTAAGTTAAAGAATGAATACGCCACTTATTATTACGGTCTAGTGATATTCTTCTTCACTGGAAGTGAGAGGTCTTTGGTTCAATTTTCACCAAAGGTGAATTTTCACCATATTATTAATAACACATTGTAAGGCTTAACCCATTCTACACCCCTTATTGCAGATAATATCGTTCGTTAAAATAAAAAAATAAAGAAGAATGAATACAATAATTTAAAAAAAAAAGTGAAATATTCCTAATATTAGTTCACAAAATTAGATGTAAATTGAATTTATTCGTATAATTAAGTTAAAAAGAAAATAGAGATATTTTTTTGGTCAGGTCAATGCAAACTATCCCTCATCGACTCCGATATCGGTGGCTGTAGGTCCACTGCACGCGTACGGAGCACTCGGTTATGATTATAAATTGGATTATGCTAAAGCTGCTAGACAAACAATCAGTCCTGCTATACTCTTTTATAAATTGAGTTTTGACTTCCGCACAAAACAAATATCATCATCATGGGGATGGGGTTCTACAACTCCATTTCTGCAGTGTTTTTGTCATCCTTTTTTATGCATGCTTTCATTCTTCACTGTTGCCTTCCTTGTTTCGCCCTTCCGGGAAATGAGACAGATAGACTCGCTTTGCTTGAAATCAAGGCTAGCATAACTCATGACCCTTTTAAAGTCCTGACTTCATGGAATGAAACCATCCACTTTTGCTCTTGGCATGGCGTTACATGTGGTCGTCGTCATAAGAGGGTCACAAGCTTGAGCCTAACGTCCATGAAACTTGCAGGATCTATACCGCCACATGTTGGGAACTTGAGTTTTTTGAGAGTCATTGATCTCGAAGCAAACAGCTTAGGCCGTGTAATTCCTCCAGAATTCAGCCGCCTGCACAGATTGCAACACCTACGGTTAAACAACAATTCACTGAGTGGAGAAATTCCCACTAACTTGTCGCGTTGCTCTCAGCTCCTCGGGCTCGATGTTGGTTTCAATGTACTGATGGGAAAGATTCCAAAGGAGCTTGGCCTCTTGTCAAAGTTAAGGGTTTTTTCCATCCACTTTAACCACTTTACAGGAGGAGTCCCTACTTCTTTTAGCAATTTATCATCTCTTGAAGTGTTCTCCGCAACTTCTAATAATTTGAGTGGCACTGTCCCGGATATTTTTGGACGAATGACCAATCTTAGCTTTCTTTCTTTTGGTGAAAATAGCTTTTCGGGTATGCTTCCTGTTAAAGATGCTCCACATGCAGTGTGCATTGTGCTTTACAGATTTCAATCTGTGCTTTACAGATTGGAACTGGGATCCCACGTTAAGGATGTATGATTATTGCAGGAACATGGACACATGCAATAGTGGACAGCAAGGCCACTGCATGTGTATACTGACTGATGATTCATAGACAGCAAGGATGCCACTTCCAGTTCCTTTGTTTATTTGCATACGAGTGTAGCAAACTGTATATAAAACTCTGCTGCAATTGCAGCAGATTGATTCATTCAAATATACAGATTGGATCCAAGTTTAATATGGTATCAGAGCACCGATCTTGGTGACTCTAGAAAGCTCATTCTGCTTCCGCCACAAACACAACCAGTCCATCTTCATTAAACACAGCCACCATGGGCGACGAAAGACCAACTGAGACGATACCCCATGTATCTGATCCTCTCATTCTGCATCATTCAGACTCACCAAGCCTTGTCTTAGTCTCACAACTTCTTGATGGACACAACTATGGACAGTGGAGCCATTCTATGCGAATCGCCCTCAGCGCCAAAAACAAACTAGGGTTCATTGATGGATCAATCAAGAATCCCGCAAGCACTGATGCCAAGTATCCAATTTGGCAGAGATGCAATGACATGGTCTTGTCATGAATTTGGCAATCCGTGCAGGGCAACATTGCCCACAGTATACTCTACTGCAAAACTGCATCAGCAGAATGGAGAGATCTTGAGGATCGTTTCTCGCAAGGAAACGATTCCAGGATCTATCAAATTCGACAAGAAATTTCCGAACACCGACAAGGACAGCTATCTATTTCAGATTATTACACAAAATTGAAAGCTCTCTGGGATGAACTAGCATCATATCATGGGCCCATTGCCTGTGAATGCGAAGGATCCAAGGCACATGCAGACAGGGAAGAAAAAGAGAAAGTCATGCAGTTCTTAATGGGTCTGAACGAGAGTTACTCAATCATACGAGGTTCTATCTTGATGATGAGCCCACTTCCAGATACACGACGAGTCCATGGATTGGTTCTTCAACATGAACGCCAATTGGATGTGGTAAATCGACGTGAACCTATCGCCCATGCAATGCAAACCAGTCATTCGACAGCACCAAAACGAGGCTATGGTGCCAACAACCCTAATTCACAGAAGATATTCAAATGCAGCTACTGTGACGGAGGACATCCAGTCGAACTTTGTTTTTTCCTTATTGGATTCCCTGAAGGACACAAATGGCACGGGAAGATTGTGCAACCCAGAAATAGACGTGCACCTCCAACTTCCAACAATGTTGAAGCATTACCGTCGCCAGCTACCAAAGCAACAACCTCCAACAAATTTGATGCAACGTTCACAACCGAGGAGTACAACCAACTCATGGCTCTCCTTCGCAATAAGAATGGTACCGATCTGCCCCTTGCACATGCAACAGGTATCTATACACCCAACTGCAATTTTGCACATTATGATCCAACATTGTATTGGATCGTGGATAGCGGGGCCACAGATCATGTTTCTCACTTATCACTCAGCCATAATCACACTAAAACCCAACATGATTTTGTTGGTTTACCAAATGGCGGATAGGCTGCGATTGAAACCATTGGGTCCATTAAATTGTCCCCCGAGATAACTCTTGATGGAGTTTTACATGTGCCACAATTTCATGTGAATTTGTTATCTGTGAGTAAGTTGACCTGGGCATTGAAGTGCATTGTGATATTTTACCCGGGTTTTTGCGTTGTGCAGGACATGGCTACGAAGAGGATGATTGGCCTGGGCAAGCAGTTTGATGGACTTTACTACCTCACTCCAACACAAAACCCTCATCTCCTGAACCATGTCAAACGTACCTCGGCACTTTGGCATCAACGTCTTGGGCACCCATCCTCGGCTCCCCTTCACTCTTTATCCCAAACTATCCCAGAAATTATCTTTAATTCTACACATGTTTGTGATGTTTGTCCTCTAGCAAAACAAACTCGTTCATCTTTTGTTTCCAGTTCAATAAAATCAGTTGCTCCTTTTGATTTGATCCACTGTGATATTTGGGGGCCACATAAAATCCATACACACTCTGGGGCATGCTACTTCCTCACCATTGTAGATGACTTTACCCGTTTCACATGGGTTCATCTTATGCGATTTAAATCAGATACACAAACCTTGTTGCACTCGTTCTTTTCTTGGGTCAAAACCCAGTTTCATCGTGACATTAAAACCCTTCGTGCGGACAATGGGGGAGAATTTGTATCTATGCGTTCGTTTTTAGACACTCATGGCACCCTTTTTCAACACACCTGTGCACACACTCCTCAACAAAACGGGGTAGTTGAACGCAAACATCGCCATCTTTTGAACGTTGCCCGTGCCTTACGATTTCAAGCTAACCTACCCTTAAAATTCTGGGGGGAGAGTATACAAACTGCATGTTACCTTATTAATCGCCTTCCAGCACCCTTACTTTCCCACAAATCTCCCTATGAACTCTTGCATGGGACACTACCTACATACTCTCATCTCCGGGTTTTTGGGTGTTTATGCTATGCCACCAACCTCACCCCCTCCCACAAATTTGATGCTCGTGCTCGTCGCTGCCTCTTCCTGGGTTATCCCCTTGGCCAAAAGGGCTACCGTGTTTATGACCTTGATAGCAAACGCGTTTTTTCCTCTCGTGATGTCATCTTTCATGAGTATATTTTCCCCCTTGCTACCTCACCACCAGAAAAAGACCTCGACTTCCCTGTCTTACCTATCCCTTATGACGATCCCACTCCTGCACTCCTCTCAACTCAACCCCTTCCAACTCCTGACCTCCCTCCCACTGCCGATATCATTCCTTCACCCCGAGACATACCTCCCTCGCCAGACATCCCTCCCTCGCCAGCATCTGCTTCCTCACCTTCGCAACCTCCTTCTCTTCGCCGCTCCGACCGCATTAAACACCCACCTGCCCATCTTCGTGACTACCAGACACATCATGCTGCTTTGCTTCAGCGCAGCGTCATCCCTTCCACCATGTCAGGCACCCGATATCCTCTTCAACGATATGTTTCTTACTCCCATCTCTCTCCTGCTCACTGCTCTTTTGTCCACAACATCTCTCACTTGGTTGAACCAGCCTCTTATGAGCAGGCTCGTCATGATCCTCACTGGCTTGCAGCCATAAACTCTGAGATTGAAGCCCTTGAAGCCAATCTCACCTGGACTATGGTTCCCATCCCTCCTCACCAACGACCCATTGGCTGTAAATGGGTCTTCAAAATCAAGTACCATTCCGATGGTACCATCGAACGCTACAAGGCTCGCCTTGTCGCTAAAGGGTTCACCCAGCGCGAAGGGATTGATTACAAAGAGACGTTTGCTCTAGTTGCTAAACTCATCACTGTCCGCTGTCTCTTAACTGTTGCTGCTGTTCGCAGCTGGTCTCTTCATCAAATGGATGTCCAAAATGCTTTCCTTCACGGTGCATTGCATGAAGAAGTCTATATGATACCGCCTCCTGGATATCGTCGACAGGGGGAGACCATGGTTTGTCGACTCCACAAATCGTTATACGGACTCAAGCAAGCTTCTCGCAGCTGGTTCCAACGTTTTTCATCTGCCATTCAAGAAATTGGCTTCCAACAGTCCCGTGCGGATTACTCGTTATTCACTCAGGTCTGTGGACAATCTATTACTGTGGTATTACTCTACGTTGATGACATGATCATTGCAGGAAATGATGAGGAAGCCATTAGTCGACTCAAGAAGTTTCTTAGTGGTTGTTTCCGAATTAAAGATCTCGGACCATTAAAATATTTTCTTGGTGTCGAAGTTGCACGGTCCAAGGCTGGGATCTCCATTTGCCAACGTAAATATACCTTGGATATATTGGAGGAAGCTGGTTTGCTTGGAGTAAGACCTGCCAAGGTACCCATGGAACCTGATTTAGTGTTGACAACAACGGGTAGTGATGCTCTCAAGGACCCGACTCGATATCGACGTCTGGTTGGTAAACTGATCTACCTCACCATTACAAGGCCAGACGTTACGTATGCAGTAAATAATCTCAGTCAATTCATGCAAAAACCCAAACTTCACCATCTTAAGGCAGCGCATCGCCTTCTCCAATATCTGAAAGAAGCACCCGGACAAGGCTTAATGTTCTCTTCCCAAAGTGAATTACATTTAATCGGTTACTGTGATGCAGATTGGGCACGTTGCCCCATTACCCATCGATCAGTGACAGGTTATTGTATCTTCCTTGGAAAGTCACTTGTGTCCTGGAAAAGCAAGAAACAAGTTACAATAGCTCGTTCCTCTGCTGAAGCGGAGTATCGATCCATGGCTGCAGCTACTTGTGAATTAAGTTGGCTGCGATATTTGTTGAAAGATTTACGTGTTGAGCATTCCCAACCGGCAAAGTTATTTTGTGACAACCAAGCGGCTTTACACATAGCTGCAAATCTTGTGTATCATGAACGTACAAAGCATATTGAGATCGATTGCCACACTGTTCGTGAGCGGATTGAAAGGGGAGAAATTAAAACTTCCTATGTCAGAACGGGAGAACAAGTCGCAGACTTGTTTACTAAGCCACTGCGTGCGCCTATTTTTCAAACGCATCTAGGCAAGTTAGGCGTCATTGACATTCACGCTCCGACTTGAGGGGGAGTGTTAAAGATGCTCCACATGCAGTGTGCACTGTGCTTTACAGATTTCAATCTGTGCTTTACAGATTGGAACTGGGATCCCACGTTAAGGATGTATGATTATTGCAGGAACATGGACACATGCAGTAGTGGACAGCAAGGCCACTGCATGTGTATACTGACTGATGATTCATAGACAGCAAGGATGCCACTTCCAGTTCCTTTGTTTATTTGCATACGAGTGTAGCAAACTGTATATAAAACTCTGCTGCAATTGCAGCAGATTGATTCATTCAAATATACAGATTGGATCCAAGTTTAATACTTCCTCCCTCAATCTTTAATCTCTCTTCTCTCACAGTCCTTTCTATGGGAATAAATGAAATCCAAGGGACGCTGCCCTCAAACTTTGGTATGGTCATTCCGAGTCTCCAAATATTTTCCATTAACGGCAACCAATTCAGTGGATCTATTCCTGTTTCATTATCAAATGATTCAAATCTAATTGGATTGGAGATGGGAGGTAACCACCTGCATGGAAAGGTCCCTCCGTTGACGAATTTGCATAAGCTTAAGCGGTTAGTCCTTGCTGATAACCATCTCGGAAGTGGGGGAATTGATGACTTGACCTTTCTCTGCGATTTGACCAACGCCACCCATTTAGAAATTCTCCCAATGTTTACCAACAATTTTTGGGGCACGTTACCTTAGTGCATAGGAAACCTGTCTTCTTCTCTTCAAATCTTCATTATAGCTCAAAATAAAATATTAGGAAGTATCCCGAATGAGATTGTAAATCTGGCTAACTTAGAGCTTTTGGGGATGGACGAGAACCAAATTTCAGGTCACATTCCCCTTGGTCTGGGAAAGCTGCACAAGTTATATCAATTAACTTTTGATGGGAACTCTCTCTCTGGCAATCTTCCATCCTCTTTCAGAAATTTAAGTCAATTAAATGTGTTAAGCTTAGCAGGCAACAAACTTCAAGGCAATATCCCGCCGAGTTTAGTAGAGTGTCAGAATTTGAGGATCTTACATCTTGGTGCCAACAATTTCAGCGGTATCATATCGCAAGAAATCTTTGGTCTGCTGAACTTGTATGATTTGAGTTTAGGACAAAATCAGTTTATAGGCTCCCTGCCAGAGAACATAGGAATTTTAATAAATCTAGAGTATTTAAATATCTCTGATAACATGTTATTCGGTAAAATTCCGGCTAGTCTTGTTAGTTGTATAAAATTAGAGTACCTAGACATGCATGGAAATTTCTTCAATGGGACAATTCCATCAACTTTGAGTTCACTAAGAGGTCTTTCAAAATTGTATCTTTCTCACAACAACTTGTCAGGCACCATTCCAGAATTCTTAGAAGGTTTTGTATTTTTGGAATCTTTGAATCTATCTTATAACAATTTTGAGGGCATGTTGCCGATCAAAGGAGTGTTCAAGAATGCAACGGCAACATCAGTTGAAGGAAATAGTAAGCTTTGTGGGGGCATACCTGAGTTTCATTTGCCAAAGTGCAAATTCCAGCATGCAAAAAAGGAAGGATTGAGCTTAACCATGAAATTGGTTCTCTCCCTCGTTTGTGGGATTCTTGGAGTCATTTTTGCACTAACCTTTTTGTACCTTTATTGCTCACGGAGGGACAAAAAGGGTCAAGCTGCAAGGGATTCGGACAAATTTCCCCAGGTGTCTTACCAAAGTCTTCTAAAGGCAACAAATGGATTCTCCTCAACCAACTTGGTCGGTATGGGCAGTTTTGGGTCCGTTTATAAAGGACTACTTGAGCAAGGTGAAACTACAGTTGCCATCAAGGTACTCAACCTCGTTCGTCGCGGAGCTTACAAAAGTTTCATTGCTGAGTGCAAGGCTTTCAAAAATATTAGACACCATAATCTTATCAAGGTACTCTCGGCATGTTCTGGTTTTGATTATCGCGGTCACGACTTCAAGGCCTTAATTTATGAGTTCATGGTTAACGGGAGCTTGGAGGAATGGCTGTATCCAATTCATACAATTGGTGAGAGAAATGAGAGGCCAAGGAGCTTAACAATTTCTCAGAGGTTGAATATTGTTATTGATGTTGCTATGGCATTGGATTATCTCCATCATCATTGTGAGACGCCAATAGTTCATTGCGACCTCAAGCCCAACAATATTCTTCTCAATGAGGACATGGTTGCACATGTAGGTGACTTCGGGTTGGTGAGGTTCCTACCAAAAGTTGTTGAAAATTCTTCGGGAAATCAATCAAGTTCTTTAGGGATCAAGGGAACCATTGGTTATGCTCCTCCAGGTATTTACACTTGGTAGTTTATTTTTTCCTAGCTAGTATTTTAAAATTGTGCAGTATTTAATTTAAAATTTTCAAACATGAAATGAGCTTTCAGCACGTCAGTAGAAAATTAGAATATAATGTTCTGAATTGTGGAATGCAGAATATGGCATGGGTCATGAAGTGTGGACATAAGGTGATGTGTACAGCTTTGGCATCCTCCTGTTGGAAATATTTACAGGAAAAAGACCGACCGATGACATGTTTCAGGGAACTTCAAACCTCTATAGCTTTGTGAAGGCAGCTTTACCTGAGCAAGTGGAAGAGGTTTTGGATCCCGTTCTTGTTCAAGAAAGCAATCATCCTAATGCGGGGAAGGCAAGGAATCGCATCCTAATCATAGAAAGTTTAATCTTTGTTTTAGAAATTGGTGTTGCTTGCTCAGCGGAGTTGCCTAGAGAAAGATTGAACATCTATGATGCTGTGGCACATATCTGTCGGATTAGAAACAAACTTCGAGCAAATGGTATATGTGAATAGAAGCTTATCATTAATATGTGGTATAGCATGTAATAGTATTGATGTTAAGTGAATGCGTTCTCATATTTGTTAGATAAAAATATGCAGTACATATGGCTGGTTGATCAATGCTTGCCAAACAAACTTATTTGCATCGAATTATACTTGAACAATGACATTCTAGCTTTGCCAAAGATTACAGGATGAACACTTTGAAAGAATTAAAATTAAAAATTAAAAAACAAAGTTGTGGAAAGTATTCATCAAATGTCAAACCTATGTTGGAATTCCTGCTCTATGTTGAGAGGTTTATCCCTGGTTGAAAATGGGAAGCGTTCCATTGTAGTTTATTAGTAATAAAAAATAAGTCATACCTAGTCAGGAAGACATAAACCTAACTCCTCGTAATACAAGAAAAAAGAATAAAAAATACATTAAAAAGAAGGGGTATATAAACCTTACTCTTCTATAAACGAAAGAATAAAGATACAAATATGCATTCATCATTCATCCATTCATCATTCATCCATTCATCAACATTTATCTGAGCATTCATCATCTACACGAATGTAGAAAAGAATTTGAGGCTGAGTTCAGTCATACATACAATGGCTACAAACAAGAACTCACAGTTATAATAACTTCAGTTGTTAGATCAAATTTCAATAACACGGATTTTCTGATTTGGTGAATTAGGAGGAAGGGATCCGGACCGGATCCCTTTCCGGTCCAGGCAAAACAGAGGTGGACATTCATCAAAGCCATGTCTCCGATCCAGTATCTGCACAGTTTTTACTCAATATTTGTCACATGGAGGCACGCAAGCACACAGAAAATTACATGAGCATTGACGAAATTTTAGGTCTATGAATGCATGACAGAAACATTTCACAAATCCGTATGACTTTCAGAGATATTAAACCATGCTTAATTTTAACGCAGTGAAGGGATTTGATTTACCTTTCATTTTGTAGATCCGAGTTCTTGCAGCCATCTTTGTTGTGTGTACAGCAGCTCCATGTGTGAGCCATTGATCCTTGCGGCTCCTATTCCCCTTGGCCTTACTCGGATCCCCAAGTCTACATACAGAAAACATACAGAGTCAGAATTTCGTTTTCATTTGACCTTCGGTCATGAAAACGAAAGGGAGAAATGGTTGGATGCATTTTTATTTCAGATATCGCCAAGTGGAGACCATAATCGCAGAGAGAATGAGAGCTCTTTACCTCGGGTTTTGCAGAGGAATGCACGATGGTGACAATCTGGGCCAGAATCACAGATCGCCATGGCTGGGTTCCGTTTTTGACAGAGATGGAGATGGAGATGGATTCATGTTTTGACGTTCTGGGCTGAAGACAGAGGCTAGGGTTTCAGTTCCATGAGAAATGAAGAGAGAGAGGAAATGAAGGAGATAGCTTTCACGGCTCTGGGCTAGTGGGTAGTGAGAGAGCGAGGTTATCAAACGGCGCTAGTTAGGAGGGATGAGGAAATGCTTCCTGTCACGGGTTCAACTCTCCAGAGCACTGAAATTTTGCTTCTTTTTCCAATATTTTCCAGCGCCTCTGTTTCTTTCTTGTCACCAGGTCACCACTTCGAATCCCAGGTGTGTCAGTTTCCTTGTCTTTTCTTTTATTTCTGTTCTTGTTTCCTTTGTTATTTTATATTTTCTTTTATTGTTTCTTTCTTTTATTTTCTATTTCTATTTTCCTAGTTTATTTTCTCTGTCTTTGTTAGCTATTTTTCAATTTTTAAGCTTTTAATATTTTTTTTTTCTTTCTTTATGTTTTTTCCGCACCTTCAGGACAATGTGTGATTTAAATTTAGGATGGGAAAGTAAAATTTTTAGATTTTTAATTTTTAAGTGTGCTAAAATTTTTCATTCTTTTTAAGTTAATATTCATAGATTATTTTAAACATTTGAATAAAGGGATATGGTGGGAATTAATCTCACAGTAGAGACTTTTCTATTTATTGTTGTTTAGGCACTAATTCATGAGTTATCCTTTAACAATTAACACATTTACACGAACATGATTTGTGGGGGTGAGATTAAAGCACGTGCTTTTCGTCTGAGTTATTTTTTATTTATTTTTTTTTTGTTCTAAAAAAAAGTAAAGTAAAGTTATTGTTATAAATAAAGTAATAATTGTTCCACCCGAGACTTTGCTTAGTAACCGAGTCAGTTGTCACATCCCAGGCTCGACTCCACCGTAGCATGATATTGTCCGCTTTGGACCCTGACCACGCCCTAACGGTTTTGTTTCTAGGACCCTGACCACGCCCTACGGAATCTGAAGATAGTGAGCTCCCAAAAGGCCTCTCGCTAGGTAGAGATGAGAATATACATATAAGGCTTACATGATTCTCTCCCTTGGGCGATGTGGGATGTTACAATCCACCCCCCTTAGGGGCCCGAGGTCCTCGTCGGCACACATCCGCCCACGGATTAGCTCTAATATCAACTTGTCACATCCGGCCCGGGTCCTTACCATATCCCGGGCTAGACTTCACTGTAGCACGATATTGTCTGCTTTGGGCCCCAACCATGCCATCACAGTTTTGTTTCTGGGAACTCACACGAGAACTTCCCAGTAGGTCACCCATCTTGGGATTGCTCTCACGCAAACTCGCTTAACTTCGAAGCTCTTACGAAATTCGAAGCCAATGAGCTCCAAAAATTCCTCGTGCTAGATAGAGATGAGAATATACATATAAGACTTATAGGATCCACTCCTCTGGACGATGTAGGATGTTACACTAGTCCTGCATGATCAGCAGTTATTCTCGCATCAAGCAGTAGAGTCTTAGCATGGGGCAAAATGGTTAGTTGGTTTCGTAGCTTTTTCAACTCGAGTTAGTAAGTTCTTAGGGGTGTTCTACACCTAGTGCCCTAAAGCCCTTGTGGTTTGGGAGTCATTGACCAAAAACTCATTGCATGGGTTGGATCGAAAGCTTAAGTGAACTAACATTGCACAACCACTACTATTACTATAAAAAAAGAAAATTAAAAATCGAAAAGAAAAAAAAAGTTATGTTTGAAGTTAGTACTTATTAAATAAAAATGACGAGTGGTAAGGGTTTTAGTCAAGTCTCTTTAACCATGTTGGTTCACTTTACACCAAAAGAAGTTCATGAGTTCAGTTCTAATGAATTCTAAATGGCTTAGACTCTGTGGTGATATTGGTTGGAATATTTGAAAAGACGTTATAATTTTAAGACTTCAATACGTATAGTTTCCAAAATATACATACTACGTATAGTATGAAATACTTACCGTAGCCTGCAATATCTCAAAACTTCAATACGTCACAAATTCGTAAATAAGGATATAACTTCTAGTAATCACAACATCTCGCTGAAATAAATAAATCATATCGAGTGCTTATCGATACTTGCTGACACATGAGTTCATGTAGAGGTATTCTGACATGAACATGACTAAGTGTAATAATAATTTACGCTCTAATACTACAATCACTTGGAAACTGACGTTATGCGTATCACATATGAGTCCTAATTGCCTATAGCAAACTAGGACATGACTGTCACCTATAATGGATCCAAATGTGAGCGTACGGTATGATGTGAAATGACATTTTTGCCCCTAGTGGATAATTGTTAATTGTGTGGTTGTTTTGGCTATTTGGCTGGTGGCATCTCAACCACACATCCACTCATCCTCTTCACATCTGTTCCCGTGTTCCCCTCAGTCCCGAAGCCTCTCTCTCTCTCTTTCTCTCTCTCTCTCTCTCTCTTCTTCACTTACGTACAGACATATACCAAAACCCTTGAAAACGTTATGGATCGAGGAAGAAAACTATACCTTCGTGTTCATGAAGTTCATACGAGCTCAACCATACCCATTTCAGGTAGGAAATCGTTCGATTTCATGTTGATCCATGGAACCCCGATTTTGGTCATTGTTCATGCACACATGAAATGTTGTGTTTCAGGGAATTTGAAGCTTGTAGGAAGCTTGGTGAGGTCCTTATGAAGCTCAGGGTGGTTCGTTTGAAGGTTTTGGACGTCGGGATCGTGAGTTGCAGGTTTGGCCGAATTTTGTGAAGTTTTTCTGGCGAGATTTCGTGAACTTTAGGGCTTGCAAGTGGTAAGGTTTTGTTCTACTAGTTGTAAGCTTCATTTTGGTACCAATTTCATGAAATTTGGTTGAAAAACGACTGAGAAACAAAGGTTTGAAGTTTTCCCAATTTTCCCGCGACCGCGACGGTGCCGGAGGTTGGCCGGAGAAGACGATGGAATATTCCATCAGTTTGGACGAAATATTCCTAACGGCATCAGGTTAACTTTAACGAAATTTGTTAGTTTTAACGGAATATTCCTGACAGCGTTAACTGACGCCGTCAATGTGCCTGACATGTGGCCGCGCATGGCCGGTGCATGGGTGGTCGGAAAATTTTTCTAAAAATATGGGGATGTTCGTGAGGTTGAGTAGATCGCGTTGGTGTATTCATACACCTCATTTGAGCATTGTATGAGAAGTTATTACGTAATGTTGGTTATGTGCTTTAAATTAACGTTTTTATAGTTGTTTCGCATATAGGTGAGACCTATCCCGAGGATGAGCATGGTCACTCGAGGCAAGGGGGTTACGACCCTTCCACATACCAGTGAGTGGGCTTTTGGTTTTCCGTATATACCTATATACTTGTGTTTTTCCCAGAAAATCAAATAAGTGTTTATATGTTTTAAAGGCCATGC
This sequence comes from Pyrus communis, assembly GCF_041283825.1. NCBI lineage: Eukaryota > Viridiplantae > Streptophyta > Magnoliopsida > Rosales > Rosaceae > Pyrus > Pyrus communis. The sequence goes on along the minus strand of NC_142571.1, from coordinate 6,528,178 downwards.
ATAATGTTTGCATATTTATTTATGCATTTGTGGTTGCATATATATACATGTGTTGATGTTGTGGAGCACACGTAAGTGCCAGATAAGTGTATGGGTTATCATTGTGAGTTAGTGGTTATGTGAGATGCATAGAGAGCTCATAACCTGCACCCCCGATGTTAGTGCTCCCGCCCAAAGTAGGGCACAATCCTTCATGTGATGTTCACCTCCCGCACCACAAGCTAATCTTGGATCCAAGTTAGGTGCACAGTCTTGTCGTACAGACCACTATAGGTGGTTCCGACTTGTAGGTGACCCTAGATTATTCGCCCAACCTTCACGTGATCGTAGCACTTGAGCGTATTGATTTACACCCAGTCCTGTCGTACAGACCACTTTAGGTTCTGACTTGTGTGCATGTTTAGTTAGTGAGTTGTGGATTTGAGCTCTAGATTCAGCCGTATAGGTCACGTTAGGTGACTTCGGCTGACATGTTATTTATATTGTTTAACGTCACCTGGATTACCTTCATTCTTATGTTGAGACATTTGTCATGGCATACTTTTAATCATGTTTTTGGATATATATATATATATATATGTATATTCTGGTTTCTGGGAAAGTATACAGGTTTTACGGCGAGGGGTTAGAACTTTTGATATTGAAATGGTTTTGAAAAGCTTTGTTTTTGCCCACTCACACTTTCTATTTTGCGCCCCTCCAGGTTTTAGTTAGTGGTAGCTTGGACGGTTCACGAGGATTTGTCGGTGGTTCTGATAGAACATCACAAATGTAGGAATACCTTTTGGCGTTGTGTATTTTGTATTCATTCTTCTGGACGATACTTAGGTTTCCTGTGCTCTGCGTATTCGTCACTCACATTTTGCACTAGTACTACCTTGTTTATTAGTTTGGTTTTTATTTATTCGTACTTTTATTATTAATTTTGCTTCCGCATTGTGCACATGGTTACGTCACTCTCACGTGACGGCCAGCACACCTCGTCCATGATCGGGGTGTGTCAGTTGGTATCAGAGCATGGTTTTAGGGCAGTCCTAATTATTTTGTGAGTGTTCTAATTGTTTTGGTGTCTTCTGTCAGAACTATGCCGCCTCGTAGGGAACCACGTCGCTCTGATGAGCCTAGTTTCCCCGATGTAGCCCAAATGGGGGAAAGCTATTGCTACTGCCATTCAGTCGGCGCTTCGCCCTCCCTAGAGGACTCCTCTAAAGACTATGTACAATTTAAAGTTGGATAAGTTTGAGGGCCACGAGGGTTTTGAGGGTGTTGAGCGATGACTAGAGCATATTGAGAAGACTTTCCGAGTTTTGCATAATTAGGGGAACCTTCCTATGGAAAAGTGGGTTGAGACTACTTCTTGGTTTTTGGGGAAGGAATCATCATCCTGGTGGGATCAGGAGGTCCGTCAATTGTCCCCAGAGGAAAGAGTTAACTAGGAAGTATTTAAACTGTTGTTCCGGAAAAGATTTGTGCCTCCTGAGTACATTGATCGTAAGAAACAAGAATTTATGGAGTTAAGGCAAGGGAAAATGACGGCAAATGAATATTATATGAGATTTACTAATTTATCTCGTTATTATCCGGAGGTTGCTGCTAATCCGGTGGAGATGCTTCGACGTTTTTGTTTGGGCACTAAGAAGAAGTGGCGTTCGATGGCGACCATTACTCCCTACAACTCTTACCAGGAGTTTTATGAGATTCTGTTAAGGATTGAAGATTCTGAGAACATGCCTAACGAGAGTGAGGAAGAAGAAAATGACGGTAATCAAAAGAAAGACGATAAAGACAAGGGGCAGGCATCTTAGGGACCTCGCAAGACTCAGAGTTTTAAGCGGAGTGAGACTAGTTCCAGTTCTTCTAACGGTGGTTTTAGTGCCACTGGTCAAGGAAGAGGTGGTAAATTTTCTGGTGGTCTAAAAGGCCAGAGACTGGATGATACTGGTAGAGGAAGGGCTCCATTTTGTTGTAGGTGTAATAATCAACATTTTGGTGAGTGTAGGAGAGGCAGCACTGGTTGTTTCACTTGTGGGCAGATGGGACGTCGAGCTACTAATTGTCCCCAGGGTCAGCAGAGGCCCCAGCAGCCTTTTTTACCACCACCTGCGTCGATCCAGCAAGTTCCCGAACCTGGTAGTTATGGTCAGATGGGTCGTGGTGGTGCTTACCACTATCAGGGTGATGATGTTCCTTATGCTTCAGGTCAATATCCGTATCCCCAGGATTCTTATTTTCAGAGCAGGTATCCTCAGTATTCAGGCGGTTATATGCAGTATCCTCCTATTCCAGTAGGTGGATCTCAGTGGTACCAGGGAGGACAGCACCAGCAATGGGAGATTACCACTAGTAGTGCGGGTTCTTCCAGGCAGTCTGGTCAGCCTAGTCAGGGGCGTAGCGTGCCGAGTCGAGGTGGTCAGACTAGTAGAGGTCGTGGTGAACAACAACAGACCCAGGGGTGTTTTCACAACATTTCTCTGCAAGATGCTTAGAATAATCCAGACTTGATCATGGGTACGTTAAATATCCTTGGTTATTTTGCTAGAGTATTGATTGACTGTGGTGCTACGCATTCTATTATTTCTTATACATTTGCTCAAGTGACGCAACCTTACCCTTCACCTCTAGGGTATGAGTTAGAGTTTGCTATGCCTAGAGGGGAAAAATGTTATGTCGATTGTGTGTATCCGGGGTGTCCAGTGATGATGGAGGATGTAGTTATGCCAACTGATCTTATCCCGTTAGATATTGTTGATTTTGATATGATTTTGGGCACAGATTGGTTGCACCATAACCGTGCCAACATTGATTGATACGGGAAAACTATTACATTCCATCGTCCTGGATTACCTGTGGTCACTTTTATGGGTGAGCAGAGTGGGGTGAGGCATGGCGTTATTTCGGCAATGAGAGCTAAAAGGTTGTTATCCAAGGGGTGCCAGGGATATTTAGCACATGTCGTGTTGAATGATGTTACTCCCAATAGCGTGGAAGACGTAAGGGTAGTCAGGCATTTTCCTGATGTTTTTCCTGACGATTTACCTGGTCTACCACCAGACAGAGACGTGGAGTTCACCATTGATTTGCTTCTAGGTACTAATCTGATATCCTTGACTCCTTATCGAATGGCTCCAGCTAAGTTGAGGGAATTGAAAATCCAATTGCAGGAACTAGTGGATAAAGGTTTTATTCAACCTAGTACTTCACCTTGGGGAGCTCCAGTATTGTTTGTGAGAAAGAAAGACGGGACTTTGAGGTTGTGTATTGATTATCGGCAATTGAATTGGGTAACAATTAAAAACCGTTATCCATTTCCACGTATTGATGATTTGTTCGATCAACTTCAAGGTGCCTGTGTATTCTCTAAGATTGACTTGAGGTCGGGTTATTATCAATTGAAGATCAGTAGTGATGATGTTCCTAAGACGGCTTTCATGACTTGTTAAGGTCATTACGAGTTTCTGGTGATGCCATTTGGATTGACAAATGCGCCAGCTGCTTTTATGGATTTGATGAACAGAGTATTCCAGCCATATTTGGATAGATTTTTTATTGTCTTTATTGACGATATTTTGGTATACTCTAAGTTTAAATTTGAACATGTTCAATATCTTACTTTGGTGTTGAAAAGGTTGAGGGAACACCAACTTTATGCTAAGTTTAGCAAGTGTCAATTTTGGTTAGATCAAGTAGCATTTTTGGGACACGTCATATTTCCTCAAGGTATTTTGGTGGATCCTCAAAAAGTTGCAGCTGTTGAGAATTGGGAGCAACCACAGACCGTCATTGAGGTACGAAGTTTTCTTGGTTTAGCAGGATATTATCGGCGGTTTGTTAAGGATTTTTCCGTGATTGCTTTACCATTAATGAGGTTAACTAGGAAGGAAGTTCAATTTGAGTGGGATGATAATTGTGAGCAGAGTTTCCAGCAGTTGAAGTATTGTTTCACTCATGCACCTGTTTTGGCACTTCTAGACGATAGTGGTAATTTTGAAGTCTACAGTGATGCTTCCTTGAGTGGTCTGGGATGTGTATTGATGCAGCATGGTAAGGTGATTGCTTATGCTTCACGACAATTAAAGCCTCACGAATTGAATTACCCTACTCATGATTTGGAGTTAACGGCCATTATTTTTGCTTTGAAGATGTGGAGACATTATCTTTATGGTGAGAAATGTAGGATCTTTACGGATCATAAGAGTCTTCAATATCTTTTCACTCAGAGAGATCTTAATCTTCGTCAACGGAGGTGGTTGGAACTGCTTAGTGATTATGATTGCACGATTGATTATCACCCTGGTCGTGCGAATGTGGTACCTGATGCACTTAGCAGGAAATATCAGGGTCGTATTAATGCATTGTACGCTAGTCGTGTTCCTCTTCTAGCAGACTTGAGATCAACTGGAGTACGGTTAGAGGTAGAAGATCAAGAGGTAGCTTTACTTGCTAATTTTCAAGTTAGGCCGATTCTCATTGATCGTGTACTTAAAGCTCAGTTGGTTGATGGAGAGACGCAGGAAATAATTCAAGCAAGGAATCAAGGGAGGAAGAAGGACTTCGGAATTCGAGAATCGGATGGCATGCTTATGCAGGAGGGTAGGATGTTTGTGCCGAATGATTTGGAATTAAAGAAAGCAATTCTCGACGAAGCGCATATCTCAACTTATACGATGCATTTGGGTGGTACAAAAATGTATCATACCATTCGACCATTTTATTATTGGCCGGGTATGAAAAGGGAGATAGCTGAGTATGTGAGTAGGTGTGCCATATGTCAACAATTGAAAGCTGAAAGGAAGAAGCCGTTTGGGTTGCTGCAACTGCTTCCCGTTCCACAGTGGAAATGGGAAAATATTACGATGGATTTTGTGTACAAGTTTCCTCGTACACATAATGATTTTGACGACATTTGGGTGATTGTTAATCGGCTTACTAAGTTAAAGCATTTTATTCTAGTAAGGGAAAAGTATTCTTTGGCCGATTAGTTGAGTTATTCATATCGAAGATTGTGAAGTACCATGGCTTCCCAGTGAGTATTGTCTTAGATCGTGACCCAAGATTTACTTCTAAGTTTTGGGTGGCTTTTCAGGAAGCTTTGGGTACGAGATTACTCTATAGTACGACATATCATCCCCAGACAGACAGACAATCAGAGAGAACCAATCAGACGTTGGTGGATATGTTGAGATCTTCGGTGTTGCAGTTTGGTGATGCTTGGCACAATCAGTTAGATTTAATGGAATTTGCCTACAACAATAGGTTTCATTCGAGTATTGGCATGTCACCATTTGAGGCACTATATGGTAAATCTTGTCGAACACCCTTGTGTTGGTCAGAAGTTGGAGAAAGAGTTCTAGTAGGTCCAGAAATTGTTGAGGAAACTACTCAAAATGTTCAGGTAATTAAGTCTAACCTGAAGGCAGCCCAGGATCGACAAAAGAGCTTAGCGGATTGACATGCTACTGACAGTGTATGAAGTGGGTGATTGGGTGTTTTTGAAGTTGTCACCCTGGAGAGGTGTTGTCCGGTTCGGGAAGAAAGGTAAGTTAAGTCCCAGGTATATCGGACTATATATGATCACCAAACGAGTTGGTGAAGTGGCTTATAGGCTTAAGTTACCTTCTGAACTGGCTAGAGTGCATAATGTTTTTCATGTGTCGATGCTTTGCCATTACGTTGCAAATCCGTCGCACGTGATACCTCTTCAACCATTAGAAATTAATCCGGATTTGACGTATGACGAGGAACCGGTAACGATTCTGGATTCAAAGTAGAAGGTTCTGAGGAACAAGACGGTGAAATTGGTGAAAGTTTTGTGGAGGAATCACTCTGTTGAGGAAGCTACTTGGGAAACGGAAGATCGGATGAGGGATTTGTATCCTCGGTTGTTCTATGATTACTAGTGGGCAGTTTGATTGGCTGTTTTGAATTTCGGGATGAAATTTTATTAAGGTGGGTAAGTTGTGACAGCCCATCCCGAATTATTTATACCGTAGGTGTGAAATGATGTTTTTGCCCCTAGTGGATAATTGTTAATTGTGTGGTTGTTTTGGATGTTTAGCTGGTGGCATCTCAGCCACACATCCATCCTCATCCTCTTCACATCTGCTCCCGTGTTCCCCTCAGTCCCGAAGCCTTTCTTTCTCTTTCTCTTCTTCACTTACGTACGGACATATACCAAAACCCTTGAAAACGTTAAGGATCGTGGAAGAAAACTATACCTTCGTGTTTGTGAAGTTCATATGAGCTCAACCATACCCATTTCAGGTAGGAAATCCTTCGATTTCACGTCGAACCATGGAACCCCGATTTTGGTCACTTGTTATGCACACGTGAAATGTTGTGTTTTAGGGAAATTGAAGCTAGTAGGAAGCTTGGTGAGGTTCTTAGGAAGCTCGGGTAGTTCGTTTGAAGGTTTTGGACGTCGGGATCGTGAGTTGAAGGTTTGGTTGGATTTTGTGAAGTTTTTCTGGCGAGATTTCGTGAACTTTAGGGCTTGAAAGTGGTAAGGTTTTGTTCTACTAGTTGTAAGCTTCATTTTGATACCAATTTCATGAAATTTGGTTGAAAAACGAGTGAGAAACAAAGGTTTGAAGTTTTCTCGATTTTCCGATGACGGCGACGGCACCGGAGGTTGGCCGGAGAAGACCACGGAATATTCTGTCAATTTGGATGGAATATTCCTAACGGCGTCAGGTTAACTTTAACGGAATCTGTTAGTTTTAACAGAATATTCTTGACGGCGTTAACTGATGCCGTCAGTGTGCCTGGCACGTGGCTAGCGCGTGGCGGCACGTGGGTGGTCGGAAAATTTTTCTAAAAATATAGGGATGTTCGTGAGGTTAAGTAGATCACGTTGGTGTATTCACACACCCCATTTGAGCATTGTATGAGAAGTTATTACGTAATGTTGGTTATGTGCTTTAAATTAACGTTTTTATAGTTGTTTCGCATACAGGCAAGACCTATCCCGAGGACAAGCACGGTCACTCAAGGCAAGGGGGTTACGACCCTTCCACATACCAGTGAGTGGGCTTTTCGTTTTCAATATATACCTATATACTTGTGTTTTTCCCAGAAAATCAAATAAGTGTTTATATGTTTTAAAGGCCATGCATAATGTTTGCATATTTGTTTATGCATTTGTGGTTGCATAGATATACATATGTTGGTGCTGTGGAAGCACAGGTAAGTACTAGGTAAGCGTATGGGTTATGATTGTGAGTTAGTGGTTATGTGAGATGCATAGAGAGCTCATAACCTGCACCCCCGGTGTTAGTGCTCCCGCCCAGAGTAGGGCACAGTCCTTCATGTGATGTTCACCTCCCGCACCACACGCTCATCTTGGATCCAAGTTAGGTGCACAGTCTTGTCGTACAGACCACTATAGGTGGTTCTGACTCGTAGGTGACCCGCGATTATTCGCCTAGCCTTCACGTGATCGTAGCACTTGAGCGTATTGATTTACACCCAGTCCTGTCGTACATACCACTTTAGGTTCCGACTTGTGTGCATGTTTAGTTAGTGAGTTGTGGATTTGAGCTCTAGATTCAGCCGTACAGGTCACGTTAGGTGACTCCGGCTGACATGTTATTATATTGTTTAACGTCACCTGGATTACCTTCATTCTTATGTTGAGACATTTGTCATGGCATACTTTTAATCATGTTTTTGGATACATACATACATATATATATATATATATATATATATGTATGTATGTATATTCTGGTTTCTGGGAAAGTATACAGGTTTTACGGTGAAGGGTTAGAACTTTTGATATTGAAATGATTTTGAAAAGCTTTGCTTTTGCCTACTCACACTTTTTGTTTTATGCCCCTCCAGGTTTTAGTTAGTGGCAGCTTGGACGGTTCACAAGGATTTGTCGGTGGTTCTGACAGAACATCACAAATGTAGGAATACCTTTTGGCGTTGTGTATTTTGTATTCGTTCTTCTGGACGATACTTAGGTTTCCTGTGCTCTGAATATTCGTTACTCACATTTTGCACTTGTACTACCTTGTTTATTAGTTTGGTTTTTATTTATTCGTACTTTTATTATTAATTTTGTTTCCGCACTGTGCACATGGTTACGTCACTCTCACGTGACGGCCAGCATGCCTCGTCCACGGTCGGGGTGTGTCATAGTGGTGCTGCTCGGCTCCATTGTTTTTACAAAGATAAGAGAGGGATAGTTTGAGGGAAAGAGAGAAGAGAGAGAGAGATGAGAGATATGAGGGTTAGAGGGAAAAAGGTGAGGTGGCAGTCAGAGAATGGAGAAGTGAGGTGAGGGAGATTTGAAAAAAATTGAGAGATAATCCTGAGAGATAGGGAGACACGGGAAAGAGGTGGATGAATGGGGTGTGGGCCCCACTAGCTCACAAAACAAAGCCACAAAAGAAAAACAGAAAAATATATCTCGTAACATGAATTTACCAAAACGTCCTTCATGCTCTGAAATTTGTAAAATCTTCGTCGTAATTCCGAATTAAGTTCTACTTGCGCCTACGCGTTTGTATTGTTGAGTACTTCAAAGGTACGCCAAAAGAATATTTTGTATGTCTCACTATGCGCTAGTAAACAAAAGTCAACAATCTTACCTCTATGGCACTTTTGTCAAATCACTCTTTTAAAATTTATAAAATCATAAAATTAAGGATGGGTTGTCACAATCTACCCACCTTAAAAAAATTTTGTCCCCGAAATTTGAAATAAATTGCTATACAAAAATACTCAAAGATCAATAGAAAATACATAAAGAAGAAATCAAACTAGAGTAGTTACATAAAAGAGAATGTTATTATGTTGCGATCGGCGTGCAATGATTCCTCTTTTATGCCTCCAAACTCGTACTTTCCTTCTCCTTCAACACAATACTATATTATAATACTTTCATAAAAACATAAGGCCAAATACATACATACATATATATATATATATATATATATATATATATAAAATAACATAACATCAAAATACATATATACAATAACGTAGATTTAAAATAGTTGTACTGAAATCAAAATTGAACATAGAAATCAAGCTAGAGTGGTTACATAAAAGAGAATGTCATTATGTTGCGATCGGCGTGCAATGATTCCTCTTTTATGCCTCCAAACTCGTACTTTCCTTCTCTTTCAACACAATACTATATTATAATACTTTCATAAAAACATAAGGCCAAATACATATATACATATATATATATATATATATATATATATATATATATATATATATATATATATAATAACATAACGTCAAAATACATATATACAATAACGTAGATTTGAAATAGTTGTACTGAAATCAAAATTGAACATAGAAAGATTTCATGTACTCACTCATAGCGTCATGTACTTCGAAGATATGCGTGCAGCATCCTTGGGTCAAGCACAAAATATAATTAAATAAATAAATAAAAATATTTCCCGTAATGTGAATTTACCAAAACGCCCTTCATACTTTGAAATTTGTAAAATATTCGTCGTAATTCCGAATTCAGTTCCCCTTGCACCTACGCGTTCGTACCGTCAAGTACTTCAAGGATACGCAAAAAGAATCTTTCGTATGTCTCACTATGCGCTGGTCAACGAAAGTCAACAATCTCACCTCTAGGGTATTTTCATCAAATCACTCTTAAAATTTTTAAAATTGTAAAATTAGTGACAGGTTATCACACAATGCCTTAAGCCTTCGCATGAATATATAGTCTTTATTTAATTGCTTATGATATATGCATACATGCTTTGAATTATTAATTACTGTGTTTAAACTGTCTTTATGTCTTAATGATCCGCGACTATTAGGATGTTTAGATAACTGGACGCAATTTCTATTGGATGTCATCCTGAAATTGAGGAATGCTTCTTGTCGTTAATAATTGTAATTTCACTTAGGATGAACACCACATCTTAAGTGTTGCATGGTTTTTCAAAGGGCTTTCATAAAACTTAATGAGTCTTTCATGTTCATATTTGATTCGAACGTCCAGACGGGTTGCATGTTAGATATACGTTCTATGTTAGAGGTTTCAAGTTGGACATATATTAGGAAAACCTGACCTTTGAAATATGCATGGGTAATTCGTAAGTAATTGGAAGAACTATGTAGGATTGTTAAGGCAACAGCAGAACACCTCTTCTTTCATTCAGGAAAGCAAACTTCACATCTAGCTAGAACAAACTCCATCCCTTTTGTGTGGCCAAAGCTATCAATGTTCTAAACCGGTGCAAATGTTTCATTGTAGTTGATGAATCAATATTATATCATATATTTTACGATATTCTTAGTTATATTTTATTGCTTATTTTGATAGAATTTTGATACTTTATTATGTATTTTCAATGTAGGATATGCAACTCCCTCTTGAGCATAAAGTGAACAAATGGACGAATTTTGGAGTGAATCCAATTGGAGGATGTTTGTGAGTTTTTCAAGATGATTGTGTCAAAATTCCAGATTTTTCTATCAAGTCGTTTGGACGGCAGAGAAAATCAGACTTTTGACCGACTAAATCAACTCCGATTTAGTCTCAAAAGGTCTCTTTTGAAAGCTGAAGACATCCCCAACTTTAGCTTTGTATGTTAATTGTTTGAAAACCTAACTAGCTAGCGTTTGTGATCAATTAAAATATGGATTAAAGCACAATATATTATGGGACATGAAGTTTGGACACGAGGCGATGTGGTAGATATTGTCAATCCCTCTCTTGTTCAAGAAAATGTTGAGGGTGATCCGATGAATCCTAGCAATCACATTAACGAGAATATCACCAGCATTGGCATCTAATTTGAAGAAATCATTGTTTCGATTTTAGAAATCGGCGTTGCTTGCTCTGCGGAGTTGCCTAGAGAGAGGTTGGACACTAGTGACGCGACACAATTGCGTCGGATTAGAAAGAAGCATACCGAGCAGCATTGGCATGTCAAGTTAGCAATGTTTCTTATGTAAAACTAACTTTTCCTTCGTATTTTATTTGATCAATAAACACAGAATTACTATTTGCTTGCAGATGACAATATGTTCCCTTCGATCAATAAAAACAGTATTACTCAAAATCTTTGTAACTACATTCTGAACCCGAAGCCTTCTCACTTTCTACTGTCAAGCTAAATTACCTAAATGCGATACACATCAAAACATACATTTTCAACATGTAAATGAAAATCAGGAGGTTAAAACTCGAATAAGCGCAACTCAATCATCCCTTCTTTTCTTTATGGGGAATACCAAGCAACGACCTTCCCTGATTGTAAAAGTCTCAAGGAGTAGCTCAAGCTGTATATGAAATCCTCAATACGTGGGGCATGTTTCCCGCTCAAAGAGTCAAGTGCAACCCTGGAATCCACTCTAAAGACAATTGGCCCATAAATCTACAAAGGAAAGGTAATGTGTCAGTAACAATTGGATTTTCATCCCAGGAACCAAAACATTCACCCCAGCCACGCATGTTAATAGCCATATAAAGGAGCTCAGCTTTTCATCCTCTCATTTTAAAGTTCTACGCTGATATAATAATCATACATTAAAACACATGAGCAGTAAAACAACGGACAGATACATCAGCAGAAAAATGACTGCAGATTATTGAAATCAGACAGGGCAGACACGTTTCCACAAGTACCAATTAGCAAATGACGATGCAGGTTTTGTAACACATTGTGCATAACTGCACTTAATATATCTCTTACAACTTAAGGTGCGAAACATTTAAACAGTTAAGGAATAAATAGAAATACCTGCTGCTGAAAGATTAGATTGTTCCTAGAGAAGGACATCGGATCTTTTGCACTATTAGCTGAGGAACTCTTCAAACCATTAATCACCCTTTTAGCCAAAGCTGAAGCTGAACAAATATCCAGGCGAGCATCAATCCTGGTCAGATCACTGTAGAGCTCTCTGAATTTTCCGTGCTGGAAAGTATGGCAGAGAGAGCCGAAAAAATCAGCACTGAATGGACTTCTCTTCTTATTGCTCCTAGAATTGCCCTCGTCTCCCCTCATATCAACTGCCATTGGGTTGTACCCATCCTGAAACCAGGCAGTGCAGCTTCCACCTAAAATGTAATGCCACATTTGAAGATACTGCATACTGTCAGCAACGGATCTGGACTCATAAACCCAAAATAAAAATATTGAATTGTTTTGTTAGAATTTGTCTCTAGAATTATTCTTTATTACTATTATTTTCTTTTACTGCAGTCACACCTACCACCACGGAACACCATGAAAGGAGGTGACATACTCCTTAAGTCTACTGGCTTTTAATATAATAAAGTAGAAAACTACACACACAATATAAATGAAACTAAGAGGTACCAAAACACGTATACATGTATAAAAACATGCAAATGTATAAACTAAAAATTATAAGATATGCCTGAGTATTGGTATGAAACTTCCAAAAAACTGTAGCGAGATAATACAAGTTATCACAGAAAATATGAGTAACGTCTAAAATTACCAAAAATTCCAGATACCACAGCATGAGGTCCTTTAAGACGCACATCATAAGATGGCCGCCAAAACCAACCCCTTTCTTTCTGTATCATGATGTCTTTTCGTGTCTTATTTTGCCTCCAAAGATCTTGGCTTTTTTCATAAGAACAGGCAACCTTTGCGCAGAATCCAGGCATTAAGTAGGTGCCTCATCATCTATGGAATTAACTGCCTGGGGATGACCACAGTTTTTATGTACACCAATGCGGTACCGCAATCTAGATTCGGAGACAAGTGATGACATATCTAAGGAAATTGACTCAGACACATCCCATTATTTTCCTTTATGGTCAACGAACAGTTCAGGCCATGCAGCCTCAAGTGTAATATTATGGTAAGGAAGCTGCAAACATCTTAAAGGTTGTGAAAATTTAATACATGGCTCATAATTTAAACAGGAAGATAAATAAAGGAAATAAAGGTACAGACATGAACTTTTGCACCAAAACAGCTTAGGCAGCACATGTGCAATGTTAAAGGTACAGATATTAACTTTTTCAGTACATGGCTCGTGTACCTTCAAGAGGAAATGGGTCGACGGGAACGGCCTTGGCGGAGCCCTCAAGGGTCTGAGGCGAAGAAACGTTCAAGTCCCAAAAGGCTGAGTCCATTGCCGTCCTCAGGTTCGCCATTGTTGGCGGTCGAAAGAGTGAGGGAGCGCGAATTCTTTTTGGTTTCGGTTTTGGGGTTGAAGCGGTGGGTTTGCGATGGTTTTATTTGTCTCTTCCTTTGGGTCCTTATCTGTCTTGAAATGAGTTTGAACATGGTGTATCCTCTTTATCGCGTTTCGTGCTAATGACATGATATTAAGTGGGGAAAAACTTATGAGTTATAATTGTTTCATTGGCTTGAGACTCTACCATGGCGATGTATCACTGTCATAGAAGTACTTTGTGAGAGAGATTGGTGGTTGAGAAATCCGCAAAATCGACCATGGTGTGAAAGGAGAGGTTGGTGTTGGAGTGCTCATATATGTTTCAATGAAGGATGGTATTAGTTTAAGGGAGGTGAATGGGTTCCAATTTATAAATTTAATGTTAATTTCGATTCTCAAATTAATTTTTACATCCGCATCATATGAAATATCCTACATAATAAACAAAGAAAATGTACACTCAGACGTAGGAAAATCATTGGGCTCCCTCCCAAGTCAGGACAAATGAGGGCATAAAGACTTACAAAACTCATCAACTAGTAGGCAATTTTATCTCCACGCTTTGCTACTCAAACTCTCTTCAGCCTTCAAGTGGAAGTGGCATGATTCTAATGCAGTCAAGTGCAACCTTGGAATCCGCTCTAAAGACAATTGGCCCTTAAATCTACAAGGAAAAGGCAATGTGTCAATAACAATTGGATTTTCATCCTAGTAACCAAAACATTCACCCCAACCACGCATGTTAATAGCCATATAAAGGAGCTCAGCTTTTCATCCTCTCATTTTAAAGTTCTACGCTGATCTAATAGTCGTACATTAAAACACATGAGCAGTAAAACGACTGTACAAATACATCAGCAGAAAAATGACTGCAGATTATCGAAATCAGACAGGGCATACACACTTCCATAAGTACCAATTAGCAAATGACTATGCAGGTTTTGTAACATATTGTGCATAACTGCATTTAAAAATTTTCTTCCAACTTAAGGTGCACAACATTTAAATAGGTAAGGTATAAATAAAAATACCTGCTGCTGAAAGATTAGATTGATCCTAGGGGAGGACGTCGGATCTTTTACACTATTAGCAGAGGAACTCTTCAAAACATTAATAACCCTTTTAGTCAAAGATGAAGCTGAACAAATATCCAGATGAGAATCAATCCTGGTTAGATCACCGTAGAGCTCTCTAAATTTCCCGTGCTGAAAGTATAACAGAGAGAGCCAAAAAAAACAGCACTGAATGGATTTCTCTTCGTATTGCTCCTAGAATTGTCCTTGTCTCCCTTCATATTAACTGCCACTGGGTTGTACTCATCCTGAAACCAGGCAGTGCAACTTCCACCAAAAATGTAATGCCACCATTGACCAGAAGGAAAAGTGAGAAATGGCATTACAATTTCATTTGCAAATAAAAGGGAACTATATCACTAACAAGGACCAGGTTGACTACCCATTAATTTTTACAATTATAGAATTCCGTATCTGGCCTTCTCTGGTGCAAACATCAGGAAATGGTAAAAGTAAAAACCTTAAGAGATTGCATACTGTCGGCAACGGACCTGGACTCATAAACACAAAACAAAAATATTGAATTGTTCTGTTAGAACTTTTCTCTCTAGAATTATATTTTATTACTATTATTTATGATGTTTCTTTTACAGCAGGCACATCTACAACCACGGAACAGATGAAAGGAGGTGACATACTCATTACATGTACTGGGTTTAATATTAAAGTAGAAAACTACACATACAATATAAGTGAAACTAAGACGTACCAAAACATGTATACATGTATAAAAACAGGCAAATGTATAAGCTAAAAAGTTATACGATGTTGCACCTGAGTATTGGTATGAAACTTCCAACAAAAATGTAATGAGATAATACAAGTTATCACAGAAAATATGAGTAACGTGTAAAATTACCAAAAATTCCAGATACTGAAGATTGAGGTTCTTTAAGACGCACATCATAAGATGGCCGCCAAAACCAACCCTTTTCTTTCTGTATCATGATGTCTTTTCGTGTCTCATTTCGCCTCCAAAGATCTCAACTTTTTTCATAACAAAAGGGAGCCTTTGCTCAGAATCCAGGCATTAGAGAAGTAGGTGCCTCACCATCTACGGAATTAACTGCCTGGATGTTTTTATGTACACCAATGCGGTACTGCAATCCAGATTCGGAAACAAGTGATGACATATCTAAGGAAATTGACTCAGGCAAATCCCAGTATTTTCCTTTACGGTCAACGAACAGTTCAAGTCATGCAGCCTCAAGTGTAATATCATGGTAAGAAAGCTGCAAACATCTTAAAGGTTGAGAAAATTTAATACATGGCTCATAATTTAAACAGGAAGATAAATGAAGGAAATAAAGGTACAGACATGAACTTTTTCACTAACACAGCTTAGGGAGCACATGTGCAATGTTAAAGGACAGACATTAACTTTTTCAGTACATGGCTCTTAATTTACAGACATGAAACTTTCGACTTTTATCTATGTTCGGTGCAGTGCATATATGCAATGTTATCAAGCCACGTAACCTATATTTAAAAGTGGTAAATATAAGAAACTTGTAAATTAAGACGTTTGAAGCATGCTGATATATATGACCTATATCCAAGGTATGTTCAGGAAAGAAATGAAAAAATTGTGGCCTCATTGGTCTCTAAGATTGGATTGAAATGGACAACCCACTATATTCAAGGTATGTTGACGAAAGAAATGAAATAATTGTGGGTTACTTGAAGGTAGGAGATGGATTATTTTCCATTCTAATCTGCCAAATTGGTAAGGATCAGAAGGGATTATTTTCCATCATGTCTTATCCCCCTTCTAATCCCCTCAATATGAAAAATCATTCACCTCTATCTTTAGTATAACCTGAATATAGTAGTTTATCCATTCCATTCCAATCCTAGAGACCTTATTCTTCAACAATTAAGAAATTAGGAATAATACTTATAAGATTATACATACTGACTTAATCTGGTATATGTTCAAGTGATTAATATCTCATATAGATGTTGGAAAATCAAATAAAAACAGGTTGTTAATGGTTAAAACAAGCTGTCAGTTTCTTTCCAGGGTGTTTTTCAGCAACTACAAAGATCATTGCTTCCTCCATGTGTTAGCCGAAAGGAGATTGAAAGACAGCAGAGATGTGAGCTGTTGTAAGGTGGTTATTACAACCTGCCATGATGCAATGCATGTGTATGCCAACTATCAAAGTTGCTACATGTGTTTGAAAGGGTGTAAAGATGTGGAACACCATCATTCATTATATGTATTGTTGGATTGTTTATTTTTTCAGTTTTTGTATAAATAGGCCATCTTGCTAAGCCTTAGAGCATATCATCCAAATCCCATTTCCCATTCTCATTTTCAGCTTGTAAGCTATTGAGTTTGTAAACTCTCTTTTCATATATCAAAGTCCAAGTGTTTTTTCAAAGCTTGTTGCTTCCCTCCTTTCTCTATTTCTTTGTCCAATTTTATTGAGAGTGAAAGTGAGAGGTGTGATAGAGTTTGTAAACTTATCACCCACATATTTTGGTATTGAGTTAGTAAACTTTAGAATACCAACAATTGGTATCAGAGCCAGAATACCATTCTGGCAGGTGCAGCAGTTATGGCGTCCAACTTAGTGCAACTCCAAGTTCCCACATTGAAGAAAGAAAATTATGAAAGATGGTGCATCCAATTCAAAGCATTGTTTGGATCACAGGAGCTATGGGAAGTTGTCAGTAGTGGGTATGTTGTACCCACTGCCGAGCAAGAAGCCGTATATACTGCGGATCAAAGGAACACTCTCAAGGACTTACGAAAGAAAGACCAAAAGGCGCTGTATCTTCTATACCAGGGTTTGGAAGATTCAACGTTCGAGAAGGTTGCAGAAGCAACAACGAGCAAGCAAGTATGGGATACACTCAGTACAATCTACAAAGGAGTAGATCGGGTCAAGAAAGTGAGATTACAGTCACTTCGAGCAGATTTTGAAACTGCTCACATGAATGAAAGAAAGAACATCTCCGACTATCACACAAGGCTCATTGCGATAGTAAATCAGATGAGGAGAAATGGCGAGAGACTCGATGAAGTACGAGTTGTGGAGAAGATACTCCGGTCACTCACATCTAAGTTTGAGCATGTGGTGACTGTCATTGAGGAATTGAAGGATTTGGAGACAATGAGCACAGAGGAATTGCTAGGATCCCTCCTAGTTCACGAGCAACACATTCAGAAGAATGCAAGCCCCACAACGCTAGAGCAAGCTTTGGAGTCAAAGTTGAATATTGACAAACCAAATGGAGGTCGTGGGCAGTGGAACTCACATCGTGGGAGTTCATCCAACCGTAGCCGAGGACGAGCCCGAGGAAGAGGTCGAGGCTATGCACAAAATCAAGGTCAGTCTCAGGAGTGGAGATCTACTCGAGGAAAGGAGCATATCCAGTGTCACAACTGTAAGCAATATGGACATTATGCCAATGAATGTTCACATAAAAATGGAACTTACAGTCTTGCTAGCACACCATGATTCCAGTAGCCAATAAGATGTTTGGTATTTGGACTCTGGTGCAAGCAATCACATGTGTGGAAAGAAGGAGTTTTTTGCCGAACTCAAAGATGGGGCCTATGGATCTGTAAGTCTTGGTGACTCCTCAAAGTTGCCAGTTGAAGGCAAAGGGAAGATCAAGATCATCCAGAAGCATGGTAGAGAAGAATACATCTCTGATACCTACTACATACCAGGTATGAAGAGCAACATTCTG
Organism: Pyrus communis; assembly: GCF_041283825.1. NCBI lineage: Eukaryota > Viridiplantae > Streptophyta > Magnoliopsida > Rosales > Rosaceae > Pyrus > Pyrus communis. The sequence goes on along the minus strand of NC_142571.1, from coordinate 6,510,251 downwards.
AGCATTGGTCAACTGCTCCAGAAAGGGTACATTATACATATGGAGAACATGCTTCTCACTCTCAGGAATGCAAGGAGAAAGCTTATTGCACATGTTCGAATGTCAAAGAACCGGATGTTTCCGTTGAATTAGAACACAAAGATTGGAAGCTGCAACATCGGTGTAATGGAAGATGAGTCATGGAAATGGCATCTTCGATTTGGCCATCTTCATTTCAATGGCCTACAGTTGCTGTCAAGTGGAGGAATGGTTCGTGGTCTACCCCAAATTGAAGCCACACGCCAAGTATGTGAAGGTTGTGTGCTTGGCAAGCAAGCACGACTATCGTTCCCTGTTGGTGATACATGGAGAGCAAAGGCACCACTGCAATTGGTGCACACAGATATATGTGGTCCATTGGATCCCATGTCTTATGGAGGTAATAGGTATTTTATTACCTTCATTGATGATTTCAGTAGAAAGACTTGGGTCTATTTTCTCAAGGAGAAGTCAGCTGCCCTAAAAATTTTCAAGGAGTTCAAGGCACTCACAGAGGCTAAAAGTAACCACAAACTTGTGGCTGTGAGATCAGATAGAGGTGGAGAGTACACCTCCAATGCTTTCCAAGCATACTGCAAGGAGCAAGGAATTAGGCATCAACTTACTACTGCATATACCCCACAGCAAAATGGGATAGCCGAAAGAAAGAATCGAACCATCCTTGACATGACAAGGTCCATGCTTAAGGAGAAGAATTTGCCAAAAGAGTTATGGGCAGAAGCTGTAGCTTGTTCGATTTATTTGTTGAATCGATGTCCAACAAAGAGTGTCAAGAGGATGACACCACAAGAGGCTTGGAGTGGATACAAGCCGAATGTTACACACCTAAGAATTTTTGGGTGTGTTGCATATGCTCAAGTTCCAGAAGCCAAGAGGAGGAAACTTGATGATAGAGGTGAGAAGTGTGTGTTTGTGGGCTATAGTGAAGAGTCCAAGGCATACAAGCTCTACAACCCACTAACTGGCAAACTAGTGGTTAGTAGAGATGTCATCTTCAGTGAGGAAGAGACATGGAAGTGGAACAACAAAGAAGTCAGTAAAGAGAAGATCGTCTCCACTGATTTTGAAGAACCAGAAGTTGTACCACCTATTGAGCAACAGCCTGCTCAAACAATCACAACAACTCCAGTGCACAGAATTGCAAGGAGTGGTCCTACATCTAGTGAGGAAAGCAGCTCCTCAACTCCAGTAAGGTTAAGGAGTCTCACAGAGATTTATGGACAAGAAGAAGAAGAAACCAATTTTTTCTGCTTCTATGCAGACCATGAGCCTCTCTCATTCAATGAAGCTGTGGAAGAAGATTGTTGGAAGAAAGCCATGGAAGAAGAGATCCATGCCATCGAGAAGAATGACACTTGGGAGTTAACAAAGCTCCCACCAAATCAGAAGGCTATTGGTGTCCAGTGGGTTTACGAGATCAAACGCATTGCAGATGGAAGTGTGGATCGATACAAATCAAGGCTTGTAGCAAAGGGCTACAAACAGAAGTATGGAGTGGACTATGATGAAGTCTATGCTCCAGTTGCAAGACTTGACACGGTAAGATTACTAATCTCTCTTGCCGCTCAACACAAATGGAAAATTTATCAATTAGATGTCAAGTCAGCCTTCCTTAATGGAGTTCTTGAGGAAGAAGTGTACGTGGAACAACCAGAAGGCTTCCAAGTACAAGGAAAAGAAGATAAGGTGTATCGTTTGAAGAAAGCTTTGTATGGCCTCAAGCAAGCACCACGAGCTTGGAACTCAAGGATTGACAACTACCTTCACCAAAATGGATTTTAGAAATGTCCATACGAGCATTCAGTTTACATGAAGAACGGTGAAAAATGGGAGTTCTTAATTATTTGTCTCTATGTAGATGACTTGTTGTTTACAGGAAACAATGAAGCAATGTTCTATGAGTTCAAGCAATCCATGTTCAGTGAATTCGAGATGAATGACAATGGATTAATGTCATACTTTATTGGCATAGAGGTAAAGCAAGAAAGTGACTGTATCTACATCTCTCAACAAAAGTACATGAGAGATATATTGGAGAAATTCAATATGGACAAGTGCAATATTGTCAACACTCCAGTTGCAACTGGATTGAAGCTGTCCAAGGAAGGAGAAGGTGAGTTTGTAAACTCAACCGTGTACAAAAGCTTGGTTGAAAGCCTAAGGTACCTTACAATCACAAGACCTGATATAGTTTATGGTGTTGGACTCGTGAGTCGATACATGGAAACACCAAGGGAGTCTCATTGGCTGGCCGCCAAGAGAATTTTGAGATACATAAGAGGTACTCTAAACTATGGTCTATTTTATAATTTTGGTGAAGATGAAAAATTATTTGGTTATTCAGATAATGATTGGGGAGGTGACCAAGATGAAAGGAAAAGCACAACTGGCTATGTGTTTTTTCTAGGATCAACAGCTTTCTCATGGACTTCAAAGAAGCAATCAATTGTTGCTTTGTCATCGTGTGAAGCCGAGTACGTTGCTGTAGCCTCAACCGTGTGTGAGGCAATTTGGTTAAGAAATCTGTTGAAGTCAGTGTGTCATCCACAAGTGGAATCGACTGTGATTCATGTGGATAACATCTCAGCTATCAAGCTTGCTAGGAATTCAGTCCAACATGGAAGGAGTAAGCACATCGATACCAGGTTCCATTTTTTGAGGGACCATGTGAAGCAAAAGACAATCGAACTTGTCTATTGTCACACCAAGGAACAAGTGGCTGACATATTCACAATGCCACTGCCAGTTGAGCCATTCAAGTTGCTACGTGAAATGCTAGGGATAAAGGCGTTTTAATTTGAGGAGGTGTGTTGGAAAATCAAATAAAAACAGGTTGTTAATGGTTAAAACAAGCTGTCAGTTTCTTTCCAGGGTGTTTTTCAGCAACTACAAAGATCATTGCTTCCTCCATGTGTTAGCCGAAAGGAGATTGAAAGACAGCAGAGATGTGAGCTGCTGTAAGGTGGTTATTACAACCTGCCATGATGCAATGCATGTGTATGCCAACTATCAAAGTTGCTGCATGTGTTTGAAAGGGTGTAAAGATGTGGAACACCATCATTCATTATATGTATTGTTGGATTGTTTATTTTTTCAGTTTTTGTATAAATAGACCATCTTGCTAAGCCTTAGAGCATATCATCCAAATCCCATTTCCCATTCTCATTTTCAGCTTGTAAGCTATTGAGTTTGTAAACTCTCTTTTCATATATCAAAGTCCAAGTGTTTTTTCAAAGCTTGTCGCTTCCCTCCTTTCTCTATTTCTTTGTCCAATTTTATTGAGAGTGAAAGTGAGAGGTGTGATAGAGTTTGTAAACTTATCACCCACATATTTTGGTATTGAGTTAGTGAACTTTAGAATACCAACAATAGATACATCCCTAGAATTGCAAATGTTTAACTGTAATTCCTATATGAGATATTTGTCCTATGAAAGATAAAAAATCACAGTACGATTATACTACAACGGATCAACCTGGCATGAACAAACCCCAGGAAGAACATTAAACCTAACAGCTGCAATCAGTAAACATATCATCCACCTACACCCATAAATCACTCAAACTCGCTTCAAGAACTCGGCAAACAAAAGATAACATGAATTCTGACTCTTTAAACAATTTGATTAAAGGTCAAAACTAGGAAAGCAAATGTGTGCCGTGTGAAAGATCATCAATTTGTTGCGGCGTCCTTTTTTCTCACCATTCCCTTCTGTGCTCAACTTTATGGATGATGACGGAGACAAAAGAAGCTGTGTGCATAATCCAAATGAATAAAGTGACTTGTCCAAGACATGCTTCGCTATCTTTGAATGTAGAGACCTCCATCTCATCATTAGTAAATTCAGCTTTAATAGAAGAAAAAAGTTTCTTCGGGCGGAACTGCCCAAAACTCAATGCATTTGGATCAGTAATTTCACAAATTCAATGCATTTACACAGTACATTCATTAGATACGATATTTTTCAAATTTCAAAACATCGAAACAAACTTTTTCACCTACGAAGTCCCGTAAAAAGAAAAGTTGAATAATCCCAACCAGTGCTCCGATAAACGTGATAAAGCAAAGGAAACTTTCATGCTCTCGAAAAACATAAGAACCCCCTTGCAAATCAGTAAAATAATGAGGCAACAAAAAAAAATTCATGCTTTATGTGCTATACCACTAGAACAAGGCAAACAAGCTTTGTTCGGCTGTCAAGCTTTCCACTCAATCTCTCATTCTCACATCAAGTAATTCATCAATAACCCAAAGCTTATAGAATATATACCAACATCTTCCTAAATATCAAACAAAGAACCAAAACAAACTTAGAAGCAAAGGCTCCTTAGCAATTAGTAACATAAAAATCGTTTACAAAAATACGAATTTGGAGAACAAAAAATACGTTCATTTCTCGGGAAACAGGAGCCAAATTATCTTTCCTAACCTTTTTTCTTTACCCAATTCAACCCCATAACAACAATTTCAATTGCTCTTCTCTCCAAACATCCCCGGCAACCAAACAAACAACAAACGGATCACACCCATTTCCCATCATTTTCTCAGTAACCATACAAACCACAAACCAATCCACGGAAAAACGTAAAACGAAAAAGAATATCCATTAAACGAAAAATAAATTAAATTTGAGAAAACCCAATAGGCAATACTAAGCAAAGAAGTTGTAGCAGTGTACCAGTTAGAGCCTTAGAGGTAGCTGGTCTGAGCAAGAGGGACTGGAGAGAGAAAGAACCCAAGTCCCTGTTAGAAGTGGGGGAGTAGGAAGGTATAACACCCAAAGGGAACCCATTTCCCAGAAGAGACAGTTGCTGAATCGTAAGGGCTCGGTTGGCTCGTGTACCTTCAAGAGGAAATGGGTCGACGGGAACGGCCTTGGCGGAGCCCTTAAGGGTCTGAGGCGAAGAAATGTTCAAGTCCCAGAAGGCTGAGTCCATTGTCGTCCTCAGGTTCGCCATTGTTGGCTGTCGAAAGAGTGAGGGAGCGCGAATTCTTTTTGGTTTCGGTTTTGGGGTTTAAGTGGTGGGTTTGTGATGGTTGTATTTGTCTCTTCCTTTGGGTCCTTACTCCTTCTCTGTCCTGAAATGAGTTTGAACATTTTGTATCCTCTTCATCGCGTTTCGTGCTGATGACATGATATCAAATGGAGAAAAACTTATGATTTATAATAGTTTCATTGGCTTGAGACTCTACCATGACGATGTATCATTGTCATAAAAGTACTTTGCGAGAAAGAGAATGGTGGTTGAGAAATCCGTAAAATCCACCATGGTGTGAAAGGAGAAGGTGGTGATGGAGTGCTTATATGTTATGTTTCAATGAAGGATGATACTAGTTTAAGGGAGATGAAAAGGTTCCAATTTATAAACTAATGTCAATTTCGATTTTCGAATTAATTTTCACATCTGCATCATATGAAATATTTTACATAATAAACAAATAAAATGTACACGTGGACGTAAGAAAATCCTCGAGCTCCCTCCCAAGCCAGGACAAATGAGGACGGAAAAACTTACAAACTCATCAATTAGTAAGCAATTTCATCTCTACACTTCGCTACTCAAACTCTCTTTAGCCTTCAAATGCAAGTGGCACGATACTAACGCAGTCAAATGCAACCCTAGAATCCACTCTAAACACAATTGGCCCATAAATCTACAAAGCAAAGGAAATTTGTCAATAACAATAGGATTTTCATCCCAGTAACCAAAACATTCACCCCAGCCACGCATGTTAATAGCCATATAGAGGAGCTCAGCTTTTCATCCTCTCATTTTAAAGTTCTACGCTGATCTAATAGTCGTATAGTAAAACACGTGAGCAGTAAAACGACGTACAGATTCATCAGCACAAAAATGACTGCAGATTATCGAAATCAGACAGGGCAAACACGTTTCCACATGTACCAATTAGCAAATGACTATTTCAGGTTTTGTGGCACATTGTGCATAGCTGCATTTAAAATCTCTTACAACTTAAGGTGTGAAACATTTAAAAAGTTAAGAAATAAATAGAAAGGAAAACTAATGAAAATGACTTGAAAACTTTGAGTTTTAACGATAAGGACAAAATAAAGGATAAAGTGAATAGTACTATATTTGACTTTTAGTGTAAAAATATGGTTTTTCGTTAAAATGAACAGTACCACGAGTTTTTCGTTAAAACTCCCAATAAATAAAAATACTTGCTGCTGAAAGATTAGATTGATCCTAGGGGAGGACATCGGATCTTTTGCACTATTGGGGGAGGACATCGGAAATTAATTATCTAAAATTCGTAGACTTTTCGGGGTCACAATTAAGGTTTTCAAATAGATCTCGAAACCACAAGCGCATAGGCAAAAACTGTTTGCAAGTCCAGATTATAACAATATAGTTACAGACATTTAAAGTCATTTTACTAAAGTTTTTAAATTAATTAAACTCCCACTAGGTGGGAATGAGAACCAATCAAGGGCTTGGATTCGACCCAATCAGTTAATGGGTTATGGGACCAATCAGAAAATCAAGAGAAAGAAAAAGACCAATCAGCTTTTTTCTTTAGTGACCAATCAGATTATTAGAAGGAAGGCAGCAGCCAATGAGAGGGGAAAGCAAGGAGGGAAATGAGGGAAGGGAGAAGGATAGAACCGGCCAACCCGGTTTCTCCACCCGATCTGGTTCCTTGACCCGATTCTATCTCCTCCGTCCGCCATCTGTTCGAAATGGTTCCAGTGTCTATGTTAAGCTCTCGGTGATCCCAATGTCCCTGTGATGTTAGATTTTTAAATTTCAAACCCAATTTTACAAATCGAAGCCACAAAGTTCCGGGTTGTTCGGCGAGTTTCCCCATTTTCTGGCGAATCTGACAACGATTACCATCAACCACCACCACCAATGGACTCCCCTCAACCTTAGGAACAAAGCCCATGCATTGGTTGGGGCGTCAGAGTTGTTTTGGAGTCAAATCAAAAACACCCAAAATCAAGGGTTTCTGGCGGTTCGTGGGCAATTTGAGGTGTTTCCCGGAAAAATTGGACTTGGCCACAAGTATGAAACTTTCTCCACTCATTGAGATCTACATTCCTGTATAATTTGGTAATTTTTGGAAATAGTTAAATTTTCCAACGAGTCAGGGCGGCCGGCCGGCCGCCGTGTGCGTCGTTGCGTGGGCCGAGGTAACCCCTGACCTTCCTAGGCTAAATTTGATACCCCAATTCCATATGTGAAGTCTGATTGACAAAATCTCATTGCTTGAACATAGTTTTGTTAGAGACTGCTACTAGGTCATTATATGAATCGACGATCCGACCATTGGATCGTCATCAAACTTTAATAAGCTATTATTTGTAATATTTGAGCACTTTTGGAACTTACAGATCGGGAATTCAACGTACAGATCTTCCCGAATTAGATTTGTAAATTTGTAAAATAAAACGTCGACCGCCACATGAATTCGTGATTGACGGAGATCCGACTGTTGGATCGTAATGAAATTTTAGTATGTTGGTCTAGAAGTATAATTTGGACCTTAGGATGTCACGGATCCGAAATACGATGTGCAGATCTTCCGGATTAAATTACTAGGGTGTGGTCCCTGTATATTAATTTTTCTTTTCGTTTTATTTTGTTTTTAGCTGCTACAACTTGTATCAGTTTGATATTTTGAACAAATGTTTCTAATTTGAAATCCAAACTGCTAAAACTATTTAGATGGCAATTTCCAACACTAACTTGACCATCTCAAAGTGTAGTAGCAAAAACTTTTTCCAACTTAACTTGTATGTTAAGCAAGAAAATAGAATCAAAACATGTAGTAGCTATCTTCCAACACTTATTTGAAGCTGGTAGGCCAGTAATAATTGATGAATGCCAGCTGTATCCACCAGTCTACCACGGCACTGTCCAATACTCGAGACAATATAGTTGACCCATATATGCCAAGTCAAGTCGAAATATTCCATAATCTAGAATCAGATAATTTACAACCAAATGTTGATGCACAAAAGTTGATCCCCTTAAAGATGGATTTCATTTAAGAAATCTTACTTACAAACCTATAAAATTACTACTAAATTATACACTAATGGTATGAAGTGACCGTAATTGTTCTTTTCTTTTCTCTACTAGTGTGGTAAAGTTTCCATTACTTGTTCTTTAGATAACGTTAGGAAAATTAAATTTGTAGATAAAATCTTGTAAACTAAATGATATGAAAGTTGATAATTGAATTATGATTTAAGTTTTGATAAACGTGATGATTTTTACTAGTGACACATCATTTAGTTTGTAAATTTTATTTATAAATTTATTCTTCTTAGCATTACCTGTATTCTTTTGTGTATATCCTTAATCCAATCACATGACGCAAACACGCACCAATCCGGAATGAGAGGAGTCAGAAGACCTACACTATTTGTTGGCATAAATAAATGACACAACACTACACATAAATTAGCAATTGTCATTGTACAAAACCAATGATAAATATTTTTTTTTCTTTTTTTGGAATACTATCGATGACACACCCCGACCGAGATCGGAGCGTGCTGGCCGTCACACAAAGGTGACGTAGCCATGTGCACGTGCGGAAGCTAATAAGTAGCAATATAAAAGTACGAATAATTAAAAACTAGCATACAAGTACTAGAATAAGTGCTAGTTAGTGCGATACAAATTCAGAGCAGGTCTATAGCAGTCCAAATAAAACAACAACAGTAGTACGCCCGAAGGCGACCCTACAATGGGGAGTGTCTGTCAGAACGCCGAAAAGCTCTCAAGGGAAACCACCGCAACGGCTAAGCAACTAGAACCTGGAGGGGCGCAAAACAAAAGCGTGAGTGGGCAAAAACAAAGCTCTTTTAAAACCATTTAGCAAAATACAATCTAACCCCTCGCCGTAAAACCTGTATACTTCCCAGAAAATAAACATATATACGTATGTATAGATATGCCAATCATGCTCAGGGGTATATCATTCATGCTCAATATATGCCATGTCAAAATCTCATAATGATATGCAAGTACTCAGGTATGAGTCATATCAATCACACAATCCTCTGGCAGCCGGAGTCACCTAACGTGACCTGTACGGCTGCATATAGAGCTCAAATCTCAACTCCACATCTAAACCTGCCCACGAGTCGGAACCACCTAAAGGGGTCTGTACGACAGGCCTGGGTGTAACACGTATATACGCTCTAGTGCTACGATCACGTGAGGGCTGTGCGAATAATCGCGGGTCACCTACGAGTCGGAACCACCTACTGTGGTCTGTACGACAAGCCTATGCACCTAGCTTGGATCCCAGCTGAGCGTATGGTGCGGGAGGTGAACAACACGTGAAGGACTGTGCCCTACTCTGGGCGGGAGCACTAACACCGGGGGTGCAGGTTATGAGCTCTCTAAGCATCTCTATCCACTATTTAATGCAATCGTTAATTAACGCTTACCTGGCACTTACCTATGCCTCCACAGCACCCACATATAAATATATATGACATATGCATATGTATAGGTATGCCACAAATAATGCATGCAATGATGCATAAACGATAATAATAAAGTGCATGGCATAATGTAAATAACCCTTTTTAATCAAATTCTGGGAATATAAATGTATATAGGTATATACGGAAAACAAAAGCCCACTCACTGGTATGTAGAAGGGTCGTAGCCCCCCTGTCTCGCATGTGCACGCTCGTCCTCTGGGTACGTGTCACCTAGATGCGAAACAACTATAAAAACGTTAACTTTAAAGCACATAACCCGTTTCTCGTAATAACTTCTCATACATTGCTCAAAATGGACAAATGAATATACCCACGTGCTCTACACAACCTCAGGGTCACAACCATATTTTTAGAAAAAAATTTTGGACCCCGCACGCGCCCCCACGCGCCAGCACAGGCACGGACCTACGCGCCAGCACAGGCACGGACCTACGCGCCCCCCACGCGCGGCCACGTGCCAGGCACACTGACGGTGTCAACAGACGCCGTCAGGAATATTCCGTTAAAACCCCGGAATATTCCGTTAAAACTAACCGGTTCCGTTAACGGCGTTAGGAATATTCCGTCAGAATTGACGGAATATTCCGTCGCCTTCTTCCTTCGATCGCCGGCAACGTCGCCGGCGCCGGAACCTGGGAAAACCTGCAACTCAGGTTTTCTCACTCATTTTTCAACCGTTTTTCGTGATTTTTGGACCAAATGAAAGCCCTAGACTAGAAGAACAAGTCCCAACAAGTTTTAAGGGCTAAAACTAAGAGATTATACCTGTGCAATTTCTCCAAAACCGACCAACTTAGAACAGGACGATCCCGACGTCCAATTTTGTCCAACGAAGCACTCCGAGGCTCCTTGGGACCTCACCAACACATCTACAAGCTCAGAAAACCCAAAAACTTAATGTACAAACTTTGCATGAACAGTACACAATTCGGACCACTTCGAAACGACGTGAAAACAAAATGTTTCTCACCTGAAATTGCTACGGTTGTGTTCCCCTCGACCTCACGAGCTTAAATATGTCCTTGGTTCCCTCGATCTGTTAGTGTTTAGGGTGGTTGTGGGTTTGTCCGTACGTTTTCGAAGAGGAGGAAAGGGAATGGGGCTCGGGGAACTCACAGAGAGAGAGAGACAGAGGGAGACAGTGAGACAGTGTGTGTGTGTGGCCCTCAGCTTGCCAACACCACACAAAACAACCAAAACCAAATAACGAAACGAACTAGGGGCTAAAATGTCATTTCACTAGTACGTTTTTAAAAATCCCGGGACGGGATGTCACAATCGATGAACAAGAATGAGCAATTTTTTATGTATCCGAGCACGATTATGTGATGTTATTATTTCACTCAATTATAAAACATAACTTTGTTATTTTATTAATATACCTAAAAAGAAACATACGTCAACATTATCACCAACTTTTATTATAACACGCAGAATAATACACCATATAACTTGTATTTTTGGTATTCATAAAAATTTCTCAACAAAAACACATTCATCAAGCAAGTCACTCTGTCCTATAAAAATATAAAAAATAAAATCAAGCAAGTCACTGTGTCATACTGTTTATAATCAAAGAGAAAATTTCACTCAAAACCAATATCTCTATTTTTTTTTTCATTTGTTTTAAGTTAAAGAATGAATACGCCACTTATTATTATGATCTAGTAATATTCCTCTTCACTGGAAGTAAGAGGTCTTAGGTTCAATTTTCACTAAAGGTGAATTTGAACCATATCGTTCGTTAAAAAAAAAAAAATTAAAGAAGAATGAATACAATAATTTAAAAAAAAAAGTGAAATATTCCTAATATTAGTTCACAAAATTAGATGTAAATTGAATTTATTCGTATAATTAAGTTAAAAAGAAAATAGTGATATTTTTTTGGTCGGGTCAATGCAAACTATCCCTCATCGATTCCGATATCGGTGGCTGTAGGTCCACGGCACGCGTACGGAGCACTCTGGTTATGATTATAAATTGGATTCTGCTAAAGCTGCTAGACAAACAATCAGTCCTGCTATACTCTTTTATAAATTGAGTTTTAACTTCCACACAAAACAAATATCATCATCATGGGGATGGGGTTTTACAACTCCATTTCTGCAGTGTTTTTGTCATCCTTTTTTATGCATGCTTTCATTCTTCACTCTTGCCTTCCTTGTTTCGCCCTTCCGGGAAATGAGACAGATAGACTCGCTTTGCTTGAAATCAAGGCTAGCCTAACTCATGACCCTTTTAAAGTCTTGACTTCATGGAATGAAACCATCCACTTTTGCTGTTGGCATGGCGTTACATGTGGTCGTCGTCATAAGAGGGTCACAAGCTTGAGCCTGCCATCCTTGAAACTTGCAGGATCTATACCACCGCATGTTGGGAACTTGAGTTTTTTGAGAGTCATTGATCTCCGAGCAAACAGCTTAGGCCATGAAATTTCCCCAGAATTCAGCCGTCTGCACAGATTGCAACACCTACGGTTAAACAACAATTCACTGAGTGGAGAAATTCCCACCAACTTGTCGCGTTGTTCTCACCTCCTAAGGCTCGGTTTTGGTTCCAATGTGCTGATGGGAAAAATTCCAAGTGAGTTCGGCCTCTTGTCAAAGTTAAGATATTTTAGCATACACGGTAACCACTTTACAGGGGGAGTCCCTCCTTTTAGCAATTTATCATCTCTTGTAGGGTTCTCCGCATATTTAAGTGGCACAGTCCCGGATATTTTTGGCCGAATGACCATTCTTAGCTTTCTTTATTTTGGTGAAAATAGCTTTTCGGGCATGCTTCCTCCCTCAATCTTTAATCTCTCTTCTCTCACAGACCTTTCTATGCAGACCTGTAAACAGGTCGGGTTTATTGAGTTTAGGTCGGGTTCAATCCCATTCGTTAATTTAACGGATCATCCAAATTTAACCATTTAAGCTAACGGGTCACTTGAACCCAACCCGTTAAGCTAACGGATTGTCCGTTTCACCTGTTAACAATTTTTTTTTTTTTTTTTTAACCAGGTTAACAAACAAACAAATTAAAAAAAAAATGCAATTAAGCTCAAACAAAAACAAAACTTTGATTCAGGAACAAAATCGACATACAACAATTAATTTGGATAAGCTTGGACGAATGCAAATTCAACCACAACCCAAAAAGTCAGCACAATGTAATTGCCGCCGGCGCTGGACAAAACAACCTTTGGCAATTCCTCTTCTCCCTCAGCAAATTTCACCCCTGCTAGCGGAGTGGGTGTTCGGGATTTCGAAGAATTGCAGATGCTGTGGGATGTCAAAAGCTGAATTGAGAATTGCAAACGTACTAATGGGTTTCGCAGGTTCACTCAAAATGACCCGTTAACCATCCGACCCGTTTATCACTCACTCGAATACTAATTTTAACCAGTTGGGTCGGGTCGGGTTGAAAATGTCAGGTCTATTTCTATGGTATTCAACGAAAAACAAGGGAGTTTGCCCTCAAACTAAGGTATGGTCTTACCGCGTCTCCAAACATTTTCCATTAACCGGAACCAATTCAGTGGATCTATTCCTGTTTCCTTATCTAATGCGTCAAATCTAATTGAATTTTCGATGGAATTAACCAACTGCATGGAAAGGTACCTCCTTTGACGAATTTGCATAAGCTTAAGTGGTTAATCCTTGCTGACAACCATCTCGGAAGTGGGGGAATTGATGACTTGACCTTTCTCCGCGATTTGAGCAATGCCACCCATTTAGAATTACTCCAAATTTTTACCAACAATTTTGGGGGCACGTTACCTCAATGCATAGGAAACCTATCTTCTTCTCTTCGAATTTTCCATATTAATCAAAATAAAATATTAGGAAGTATCCCGAATGAGATTGCAAATCTGGCTTACTTGGAGGTTTTGGGGATGTCTGAGAACCAATTTTCTGGTCACATTCCCCTTGGTGTAGGAAAGCTTCACAAGTTATATCAATTAAATTTGAGTAGGAACTCTCTCTCTGGCAATCTTCCATCCTCTTTCGGAAATTTAAGTCAATTAAATGAGTTATACTTAGAAGGCAACAAACTTCAAGGCACTATCCCGCCAAGTTTAATAGAGTGTCAGAATTTGAGGATCTTATCTCTTGGTGCCAACATTTTTAGCAGTATCATATCGCAACAAATCGTTGGTCTGTTGAACTTGTATAGATTGAGTTTAGGACAAAATCATTTTCTAGGCTCCCTGCCAGAGAACATAGGAATTTTAATAAATCTAGAGTATTTAGATATCTCTGATAACATGTTATTCGGTGAAATTCCGGCTAGTCTTGTTAGTTGTATAAAATTAGAGTACCTAGACATGCATGGAAATTTCTTCAATGGGACGATTCCGTCAACTTTGAGTTCACTAAGAAGTCTTACAGAATTGTCTCTCTCTCACAACTTGTCAGGCACAATTCCAGAATTCTTAGAACGTTTTGTATTTTTGGAATCTCTCAATCTATCTTATAACAATTTTGAGGGCATGTTGCCGATCAAAGGAGCGTTCAAGAATGCAACGGCGATATCAGTTGAAGGAAATAGCAAGCTTTGTGGGGGCATACCTGAGTTTCATTTGCCAAAGTGCGAACTCAAGCATGCAAAAAAGGAAGGATTGAGCTAACCATGAAATTGGTTCTCTCCCTCGTTTGTGGGATTCTTGGAGTCATTTTTGCACTAACCTTTTTGTACCTTTATTGCTCACGGAGGGACACAAAGGGTCAAGCTGCAAGTGATTCGGACAAATTTCCCCAGATGTCTTACCAAAGTCTTCTAAAGGCAACAAATGGATTCTCCTCAACCAACTTGGTCGGTATGGGCAATTTTGGGTCCGTTTATAAAGGACTACTTGAGCAAGGTGAAACTACAGTTGCCATCAAGGTACTCAACCTCGTTCATCGCGGAGCTTACAAAGGTTTTATTGCTGAGTGCGAGGCTTTCAAAATATTAGACACCGTAATCTTTTCAAGGTATTCTCAGCATGTTCTGGTTTTGATTATCGTGGTCACGACTTCAAGGCCTTAATTTATGAGTTCATGGTTAACGGGAGCTTGGAGGAATGGCTGTATCCAATTCATACAATTGGTGAGACAAATGATAGGCCAAGGAGCTTAACAATTTCTTAGAGGTTGAATATTGTTATGGATGTTGCTATGGCATTGGATTATCTTCATCATCATTGTGAGACGCCAATAGTTCATTGCGACCTCAAACCCAGCAATATTCTTCTCAATGCACATGTAGGGGACTTTGGGTTGGTGAGGTTCCTACCAAAAGCTGCTGAAAATTCTTCGGGAAATCAATCAAGCTCTTTAGGGATCAAGGGAACTATTGGTTATGCTCCTCCAGGTAAATATACTTGGTAGTTTATTTTTCCCTAGCTAGTATTTTAAAATTGTGCAGTATTTATTTTAAAATTTTCAAACATGAAATGAGCTTTTAGCACTTCACTAGAAAATTAGAATCTAATGTTCTGAATTGTGGAATGCAGAATATGGCATGGGACATGAAGTGTGGACACAAGGTGATGTGTATAGCTTTGGCATCCTCCTGTTGGAAATATTTACAAGAAAAAGACCGACCGATGACATGTTTCAGGGAACTTCAAACCTTTATAGCTTTGTGAAGGCAGCTCTGCCTGAGCAAGTGGAAGAGGTTTTGGATCCCGTTCTTGTTCAAGAGAGCAATCATCCTAATGAGGGGAAGGCAAGGAATTGCGTCCTAATCATAGAAAGTTTAATCTTTGTTTTAGAAATTGGTGTTGCTTGCTCAGCGGAGTTGCCTAGAGAAAGATTGAACATCTGTGATGCTGTGGCACATGTGTCGGATCAGAAACAAACTTCGAGCAAATGGTATATGAAAATAGAAGCTTATTGTTAATATGTGGTATAGCATGTAATAGTATTGATGTTATGTGAAAGTGTTCTTGTATTTGTTAGATAAAAAAATGCAGTGCAAATGGCTAGTTGATCAATGCTTGCCAAACAAACTTATTTGCATCGAATTATGCTTGAATAATGACATTCTGGCTTTGCCAAACATTACAGGACGAACACTCTGAAAGAATTACAAATAAAAATTAAAAAACAAAGTTGTGGAAAGTATTCATCAAATTTCAAACCTATATTGGAATTCCTGCTCTATGTTGAGAGGTTCATCCCTGGGTGAAAATGGGAAGCGTTCCATAGTAGTTTATTGCTTCTTTTTTATTTTATTTTTTCAGAAAGCCTCGACGGTACGAGGAGAATTTTATTAATAACAAAAAGTAAGTTACACATAATCAGGGGATATAAACCTAACTCCTCGTGGTACATGAAAAAAGAATAAAAAATACATGAAAAAGAAGGGTGACATAAACCTTACTCTTCTATATATGAAACAATAAAGATACAAAAATATGCATTCATCAGTCATCCATTCATCAACATTTATCTGAGCATTCATCATGTACACGAATGCAGAAAAGAATTTGAGGCTGAGTTCAGTCATCCATTCATCAACATTTATCTTTCACTCACTCACTCTCATATTTCATTAAAATATTGTTTTACATATAAGTATGGGGGTGGTCCAGGCAACACAGAGGTGGACATTCATCAAACCCGTGTCACAGATCCAGTATCATGCACAGTTTTTGTCTCAGTATTTGTCACATGGAGGCATGCAAGCACACAGAAAATTACATGAGCATTGACGAAATTTTAGGTCTATAAATGCATGACAGAAACATTTCACATATCTCTATGACTTTCAGAGATATTAAACCATGCTTAATTTTAACGCAGTGGAGGGATTTGATTTACCTCTCATTTTGTAGATCCGAGTTCTTGCAGCCATCTTTGCTGTGTGTACAGCACCTTCATTTGTGAGCCATTGCTCCATGCAGTTCCTATTCCCCTTGGCCTTACTCGGATCCCCAAGTCTAGATACAGAAAACATACATGCATCAGTCAGAATTTCGTTTTCATTTGACCTTCCATCATGAAAACGAAAGGGAAAAATGGTTGAATGCATTTTTATTTCAGATATCGCCAAGTAGAGACCATAATCACAGAGAGAATGAGAGATCCCTCCTTCATTCAGAATGAGAGATCCCTCCCTCATTCAGATATGGCCAAGTAGAGACCATGATCGCCGGGAAAATTGGTTGGATGCATTTTTATTTCAGATATGGCCAATTTTAAAGTTCTTGGTTTGGGTAGTAATAGGTTCTCAGATGTGATCCCTCCCTCACTCTATAATCTCTCTTCCATTTGTATCATTGAAGTTACGGCTAACAGAATCCAAGGCACTTCACCTCCAAACCTAGGTATTGTCTTTCCAAGTCTAGAATATTTAGGGGTCGGCCACAACAAATTTACTGGACCTCTTCCTATTTCGTTATCTAATGCCTCAACTCTAACTTGTCTTTGGATGGAAGGAAACAAATTTCAGGGGAAAGTTCCTTCTTTGAAAAGTTTAGTTAATCTTGAGTCCTTGAATATTGCTTACAACAATCTTGGAAGGGGGGAAATCGATGACTTGAGCTTTGTTTGCGATCTGACTAATGCCACCCGTTTACAACAACTGATGTGCGATACAAACAATTTTGGGGGCAATTTAACTCAATGCATGGCCAACTTGTCTTCTTCTCTTGTATTCTTGCATGTAGAACACAATAAAATATCAGGAAGCATCCCCCATGGGATTGGAAATCTGGCTAACCTAGAGAGCATTTGGTTTGCTCAGAACCAATTTTCAGAAAGCATCCCCACTGATGTGGGAAAGCTTTGGAAGTTGTACGAATTAGATTTGGGTTTTAACAATCTCTCCGGCTATATCCCGTCGTCATTTGGGAATTTAAGTGAACTATCCATATTGAGTTTAGCCGGTAACAAAATTGACGGCAATATTCCCTCAAGTCTAGGTGAGTGCCAGAAATTGATTACCTTGATTCTTGCTAATAACAACCTCAGCGGTATCATATCCCCTCAAGTCATTGGTCTGTCATCTTCCTATGTGGAATTGGATTTCTCTAAAAATCAGTTGACTGGTTTCCTTCCCAAAGAAGTAGGAAATTTGATAAATCTGGAGAAATTTCGTGTTTCTCAAAACATGCTGTCTGGGGAAATTCCAACAAGTCTTGGTAGTTGCATAAAAATTGAATCTCTAGACCTGCAAGGAAACTTCTTTCAAGGGACGATTCCATCATCTCTGAGTTCACTAAGAGGAATCAAAGAATTATATCTTTCTCGCAACAACTTGTCAGGCTCGATTCCAGAATTCTTAGAGCGTCTTCAAGTTTTGCAATCTTTGAATCTATCTTATAACAACTTTGAGGGCATGGTACCAATGAAGGGGGTTTTCAGGAATGCAACTGCCACATCGATTGAAGGAAATAGCAAGCTTTGTGGGGGAATTCCTGGATTACATTTGCCCAAGTGCAAACTCCAACATTCCAACAAGGGAGGATTAAGCCCAAAAATGAAATTGATAATTTCTCTGGTTTGTGGGATTCTTGGGGTTACTTTTGCACTAGTCTTTTTGTACCTCCGTCGGCCACAGAGGGCAAAAATAGAGCGGACTTCAAGTGATTCAGAAAAATTTCTCTCAGTCTCTTACCAAAGTCTTCTCAAAGCTACTGATGGATTTTCCTCTGTCAACTTGATTGGTATGGGCAGTTTTGGGTCTGTCTATAAAGGAGTACTTGAGCAAGGTGAAACAATTGCTGTCAAAAGTTTTATTGCTGAGTGCGAGGCTTTAAGAAATATTAGACACCATAATCTTGTCAAAGTACTCTCGGCATGTTCTGGTTTTGATTATCGCGGTCACGACTTCAAGGCCTTAATTTATGAGTTCATGGTTAACGGGAGCTTGGAGGAATGGTTGCATCCAACTCATACAATTGGTGAGACAAGTCAGAGGCCAAGGAGCTTAACAATTTCTCAGAGGTTGAATATTGCTATTGATGTTTCTATGGCACTGGATTATCTCCATCATCATTGTGAGACGCCAATAGTTCATTGCGACCTCAAACCCAGCAATATTCTTCTCAATGAGGACATGGTTGCACATGTAGGTGACTTCGGCTTGGTGAGGTTCCTCCCAAAAACTGCTGAAAATTCTTCGGGAAATCAATCAAGTTCTTTAGGGATCAAGGTAACTATTGGTTATGCTCCTCCAGGTAAATACACAGTTGTTTATTTTTTCCTAGCTAGTATTTTAAGATTGTGCAGTATTTATTTTAAAATTTTCAAATATGAAATGGGCTTTTAGCACTTCACTAGAAAATTAGAATATAATGTTCTGAATTGTGGAATGCAGAATATGGCATGGGACATGAAGTGTGGACACAAGGTGATGTGTACAGCTTTGGTATCCTCCTGTTGGAAATATTTACAGGAAAGCGACCAACCGATAACATGTTTGAGGGAGCTTCAAACCTTCATAACTTTGTGAAGGCAGCTCTGCCGGAGAAAGTGGAAGAGGTTTTGGATCCTGTTCTTGTTCAAGAGAGTGATTGTCATGATGAGGATAGCAAAAGGAATCACGTCCAAATTGAAAAAAGTTTAATGTCAGTTTTAGAAATTGGTGTTGCTTGCTCAGTAGAGTTGCCTAGAGAAAGATTGGACATCAGTGATGCTATGGCACAAATGTGTCGGATCAGAAACAAACTTCGAGCAAGTGGTATATGTGAATAGAAGCTTATTGTTAGTATGTGGTATAGCATGTAATATTAATATATTTTATGTAAGAGAGTTCTCGTATTTGTTAAATAAAAAAATACAGTACATATGGCTAGTTGATCAATGCTTGCCAAACAAACTTATTTGCATACGAATTATGCTTGATCGATGAAATTCTAGCTTTACCAAACATTAAGTGACAAGTGGAGACGGGATCAATTTGCAGGTCTATGATAGAGCATTCATGTAAAGATGTTTTGTGTATGTCTGGTAAGGTTAAGGGTTAAAATTAAGTTGATGATGTAAGACTTAATTACATTTTGTAACGTCAATTTTCGGCTATATTGCTCAAACATGTTATATTTTAGAGAATGTGCTAGTTTGTGAAGAAGGATTCAAAACTACATGTGTTTTTGTACTCTATCATTCTTGTTGGTATAATGATTGGCTTCTCATACAAATTATATATATCATTTGCATGTTGCATTTCATTATTTTTTGGAAAGCATTTGTTTAGGGGAAGCTTAACAATTTGAAGATGTGTTTCTTTCGATGTTTATTTATTTATTTTCTTCGACTATTTCTTTGTTTTACTTTCCTCTTTTGAATTTGTCCTCACTTTCAAGTTTCATTCTTTTGAAGTGATTCCAATTCCTAGTAAGGAAAATTTTTTCCGTCTCATCTTGTATACATAGATAATTTATCTATTCATAGTAATCATAATTACTCTCGATGAATTT
Source organism: Pyrus communis (assembly GCF_041283825.1). Lineage (NCBI taxonomy): Eukaryota > Viridiplantae > Streptophyta > Magnoliopsida > Rosales > Rosaceae > Pyrus > Pyrus communis. Next base: position 6,490,326 of record NC_142571.1, on the reverse strand, counting down.
CATATTTTGGAACCATTGCATGATGTCATCTACACCATTGAAAGAATTATCAAATTCAATAGAGAGAATTACTGGAATTTTGCAAATCCTAAAACCCAAGTAAGAGGTAGGATAGAATAGAAACAAATATGTTATAGAGAATAATAGAGTTTTACAAACCTTATTGTCTTTATTCAATAAATTTGGAATTTAGAATGGCTAAATATATGAAATTCAAGAAGAATAGGGGGAATAGCTCTACCAATGCATACATGAAAGACGATTTTTTTTTAATTAAAGTGAATGATGGGTTTTAATTTAAATGTTATTGATTTGTGATAAATGATCATTTGAAATATTATACTTAATTTTGGGATGAGATCTGTTGGATGAAAAAGATAAATAATGATTGAATTTTTTTAGAAGTATTGAGAAGGGTTGCAAAGCAATAGAAATAAGTTACTACTAATCTTATTTTTTCAAGTCAGGGTAGGCCTTGGACTACTATAGTCCTTATGTGCCTCCGTCAGTTGTTATACCATTGTTAGTTTTGTGAGTTTATGTTTCCTTTAAGCAACCTTGATCTAGATTGCATGTGTGACTCTCTATATGCCAATTGAAGGCTCCAACAATCCTCCGAAAAAACCTGATACAATTATTTCTTAAGCTTTACATATCAAGGGGAAGTATCGTAGTTAATATTATTTAAGAGTGTGGTTTTGTAAATCTAGAAGTAGGATTCCAATAAGATTTGGAGGACTCGTGTTACTTGTAAGGCAAGTAAAGCCCACATAATTAGTATAATTAAAGGTGTAAGGCTACAAGAGAAAATAAGCAATTATAAAAAGTTGAGAGCGCTTTCTCTCTTACCGTCCCTTTCCTACCCTCACTTTCTATATTTTTCCTTAAGAAGTTTATTAGAAAGTTATATATATATATATATATATATTTATTTATTTATTTAATAATGCGATAAAGTTGGTGGGTTAGACAAATAATTGTTAGGTGCAAAGGGGTCGGTGAAAAAGTTTGATATTTTGAAAAAAAAAAAATATTTCTAATTTGAAATCCAGACTCCTAGGGCTATTTAGATGCCGATTTCCAACACCAACTTGACCCTGCCAAAGTCTACGAGCGCACTTTTTCCAACCTAACTTGTAAGGTAAGCTAGAAAATAGAAAGAAAACCAACCCCTTATTTAAAGCTTGTCGGCCAGTAATGATTTATGAATGCCAGCTATATATCTACCAGTTTACCATGGCACTGTGCAATGAGACAATATGGTCGACCCATATATATCTAGTCAAGTCCATAATATATATATATATATATATATATATATATATATATATATATATATATATATATATATATATATATTAAAACTGTGAATTAAATAAATAATTGTTAAGAAAGAGAAAAGTCTGCTAAATCTGTATGGATGGGCAATTTCCAACCCTAACTTGACCATGGCAAAGTCTACTAGCACACTTTCTCCAACTTAACTTGTAAGCTAAGCTAGAAAATAGACAGTTTAGAAGCTACTTTCCGACAAGCCGGTCGGCCAGTAATATTTGATGAATGCTAGAGCTATGTATCTACCAATCTACCGTGGCACTTTCCAACACTAGAGACAATATACTTGACCCATATTTGGCGAGTCAAGTCCAAATATTTAAAAATTTGGAATCAGATAATTTACAGCCAAAGTGTTGATGCACAAAAGCTGATTACCTTAAAGTTGGTCTTGTAGAATTATTAGAGTGACGGATTGAATAACCACTTCTAACAACATTGGTATTGTTTTCAACTTAGTAAGTATTATTTGCATAATTTGTCAGTTGTTGGGCTTTATCATAAAAAACCTCGGTGTTAGTTAGAATGGGGTAATGATACTTAAACTCTTCTTTTGTCATTGATAAGGTCAACGTAGGACATTTCAACACGCTCCCTCACATGAGACCCAATTAGTGAATCACACGTAAAAGATCTACAAATCAACAACCATATAAAGTTAAGGGGACTCATCCTACATGCAGGACCAAATCACCCACCATCATCGCGTGAAAAGGTCCCTCCTTTGACAGATTTGTATAAGCTTGAGTGGTTAATCCTTGCTAACAACCATCTCAAAAGTGAGGGAATTGACGACTCGACCTTTCTCTGTGATTTGAGCAATGCCACGGTGGGCAACGGTTATGGTAGGCGAGTAACCGCGGTTATTTATCCATAACTGTTTATGCTCATACGTGCATAACCGTTTACTGGTTGGGTAATTGTCTAAACGGTTATACACATACCCCGTCTACATGTTTTTTAACAACTTGAAAATTAAAAAAAAAATTTCATAATTTTCTTTTTTTTAATAATTAAACACCGTTATAGGTACATTCATCATACATTTCCGTATTTTAATTTTTTAAGTCCTTATACAATTCTAATAATTGAAATAATAGTTTAAGGACGATATTTTTAACTGTTACCAATGAAGGTAAATATAATATTTGGTAAGCATTATTGGGTTACACAAATTGTTTAGAAGGCATTTCTGTCAAAGCATTTCTGTCAATTTCATGGTTACTCGCAAGGAATTTAAATTAATTTGGCGAATTCCTTGATGATGAGAATCATCATTCCTGTAGTAGTGTTATTGAGAGAAGGACCGATGAATTCCTTGCTAATTTATTGGGTGCTAAGTATTATTGGATCGAGAACATGATTTGTGTTAATTTTACATATATAAAATAAATGGGTAAACAGTTACCTGTTTATAACCACGGTTAATGCCCATAACTGCCCATTTAAATTTCGCGGGTAAACGGTTATACCCATAACCGTTTATTTATCTAAACGGTTACCTATAACCGTAACCGTTTAATTTAAATGGGCGGGTAACCGCGATTACTCATAACCAATGAGTATTTGCCAATCCCTAATGCCGCCCATTTAGAATTTCTCGAAATGTTTTTTTTTTTTTTTTTTTTTTTGGGTCAAGAATTTCTCGAAATGTTTACCGACAAGTTTGGGGGTACGTTACCTCAATGCTTAGGAAACCTGTCTTCTTCTCTTCAAATATTCCATATTGCACAAAATAAAATATTAGGAAGTATCCCGCATGAGATTGTAAATTTGGCTAGCTTGGAGGTTTTGGGGATGCTGAGAACCAATTATCAGGTCACATTCCCCCTGGTGTAGGAAAGCTTCACAAGTTATATCTATTAAATTTGAGTAGGAACTCCTCTCTTTGGCAATCTTACATCCTCTTTCGGAAATTTAAGTCAATTAAATGAGTTAAGCTTAAAAGGCAACAACTTCCAGGCAATATCCTGCCAAGTTTAATAGTGTGTCAGAATTTGAGGCTCTTATATCTTGGTGAGAACAGTTTTAGCGGTATCATATCGCAAGAAATTATTGGTCTGTTGAACTTGTATATATTTAGTTTACCTCAAGATCATTTTCTTGGCTCCCTACCAAAGGATGTAGGAATTTTAATAAATCTTGAGCATATAGATATCTTTGAAAACATGTTATTCAGTGAAATTCCAGCAAAGTGTAGTTAGTTGTATAAAATTAGAGTACCTAGACATGCATGGAAATTTCTTCCATGGGACGATTCCATCAACTTTAAGTAGCACAATAATCCTAATTCTTGTCGTGTGGCTTGTTCTTGGCAATTGACACTGAAAATCTTAAACCTAACTACCTAAGCCTACTGTAACCATGGGAGAAAAGACAATATTGTCTTTTTTTGATCAAGTATCTCTCTCTGTTGATCGGGATAATTCAGGAAATTCGGGAAGAGTTTAAATTGCTTCTAGAGATCGTGACTACATGACGCATGACGAGTCTCTCTTTCATCCATGATTTATCCTCCAAAAGAGAGTGTCGTCACTGTCAATGGAACTATAATCTCAGTAACAGAGCCTGATCCAATTGCACTTACCCCATCTTTATCCTTACACAATACCTTGCTTCTTCCAGAATTATCAAATCATCTTTTTATCAGTCAGTCAAATTACCGATCGATTAGGTTATATCGTACTAATGTTTCTAGTACATTTTTTAAAAGGTACCAACCTTTGGGCTAAAACCTAGAATTTTTAGTCTAGAAACAGTTTTTCTGCTCCACTACTTCTGGCCTAAATTTTTAGCCTCAGATTATTAAATAATGAATTTAGGCTATTTTTTTTTTCTTAAAGTAACTTTTTTAAAAGAAAAAATTATGTAGACCATCATAATTTAATTTTTATGAACATTTTAACCTAAAAATATTTAGATTCTGATAAATATTGAAAAATCACAAACAGACACCATGAAACTCGTTAAACGCTATGAAAAAAATATGAAACACATAAAAGATTTTTTTTAATTATTTAGCCGTTACATTTAAATTTGAACCGTTAAATATTTTTTTTACTGTTGAATTTCATCAAATTAGATCTTAACCGTTGGATTCAATGAATTTATAAATATAAAACTAAATAAAATACATATATATGGTGGGCCAGCCCCACTAATCATGGGCTAAATCTGGCTTTTGTTTAGCTTTTAGCTTTTAGCCCACACATTTAGCATGAATTGGGTTGGATTTGGGGGGAGAATAAAGCCTAAAAAATAGCATTTAGCCCAGGGTTGGAGATGGTCTAAGAGAAGGGGGTTGTATTATGTCGACGATGTAGCTCCTAGCAGAGTGAATCAAGTACGCAGTGGGAATCGTGACAAGATTTAGAAGATTTAGTTAAGGCATTGGCGACTTGGGCATGCCTCGTTTGGCTATTTACGGAAGTTGGTTATGTTATTATTTACTAGTATTTCAGACTTTGATAGCCACATGTGTCTTTCTTTCCCTATACAAGTTGCTCGAACAAACATAAAGAATTAGATTTCAGGTGGTTCAGTTGGATCTTTTTCAACCACCACAGGATGACCCATGCTTCAGGCATAAATCTTTGAATGAAGATCATGGCGAAGACTTATTCAGCTTTTCCACACCATAACTAGCTACAATGATTTTACAACTAGTCATAGTCAAATGGGGTGTCATGTCTTCCACATAAAGTAGTTTCTTATTCGATCTCAGCCTTGCTCATACCTAAGTTCCCATTACCTATTCTTTTGTGTATATCCTCAATCCATTCACAAGACGCAAGCATGCGCCCAATCTGGAACTAGAGGAGTGAGGACGAACATTACTTGTTGGCATAAACAAATGACACGATAATACACCAAAATTAGGAATTGTCATTATACAATACCAAAGCTAACTATTGTTTTATTGGCGTACTATCGATATGAACAGGAACGAGCAATTTTTTATTTATTCGAATACGATCATATGATGTTATAATTTCACTCAACTTATAACTCGTGAGATTGTTTTAAGTTAAAAGAATGAATACAATAACTTCAAAAATTGAACATTCCTAATATTAGTTCACAAAATTATATTTATATTGAATTTATTCATCAAATTAAGAGAAAAAGATATATTTTTTTTGTCAGGACATCCCTCATCGAGTACGATAGCGATTGGGGTGGCTGATCCACTACGTACAGAGCACTCTGATTATGATTATAAATTGGATGCTGCTAAAGCTGCTAGACAAACAATCAATACAGCTCAACTTTTTTACAACTCCATTTCTACTTTCGCACAAAACAAATATCATCGTCATGGGGATGGGGTTTTACAACTCCATTTCTGCAGTGTTTTTGTCATCCTTTTTTATGCATGCCTTCATTCTTCACTCTTGCCTTCCTTGTTTCGCCCTTCCGGGAAATGAGACAGATAGACTCGCTTTGCTTGAAATCAAAGCTAGCATAACTCATGACCCTTTTGAAGTCCTGACTTCATGGAATGAAACCATCCACTTTTGCTCTTGGCATGGCGTTACATGTGGTCGTCGTCATAAGAGGGTCACAAGCTTGAGCCTGCCGTCCTTGAAACTTGCAGGATCTATGTCGCCGCATGTTGGGAACTTGAGTTTTTTGAGAGTCATTGATCTCCAAGGAAACAGCTTAGGCCACGAAATTCCTCCAGAATTCGGCCGCCTACGCAGATTGCGAAGACTGCGGTTAAACAACAATTCACTGAGTGGAGAAATTCCCACTAACTTGTCGCGTTGCTCTCAGCTCCTCAGGCTCGGTATTGGTTTCAATGTGCTGATGGGAAAGATTCCAAAGGAGCTTGGCCTCTTGTCAAAGTTAAGAGGTTTTGCCATCCACCATAACCACTTTACAGGGGGAGTCCCTACTTCTTTTAGCAATTTATCATCTCTTGAAGTGTTCTCCGCAGCTTCTAATAATTTGAGTGGCACTGTCTTAGCTTACAGGGGGATATTTTTGGACGAATGACCAATCTTAGCTTTCTTTCTTTTGGTGAAAATAGCTTTTCGGGTATGCTTCCTCCCTCAATCTTTAATCTCTCTTCTCTCACACTCCTTTCTATATTAGTAAATGAAATCCAAGGGAGTCTACCCTCAAACTTAGGTATGGTCTTTCCGAGTCTCCAAACATTTTTTATTTCCCATAACCAATTCAGTGGATCTATTCCTGTTTCATTATCAAATGCCTCAAATCTATTTAGATTGGGGATCGCAGGTAACCACCTGCATGGAAAAGTCCCTCCATTGACGAATTTGCATAAGCTTGAGTTATTAGACCTTGGTGACAACCATCTCGGAAGTGGGGGAATTGATGACTTGACCTTTCTCTGCGATTTGACCAACGCCACCCATTTAGAAATTCTCTCAATGTTTACCAACAATTTTTGGGGCACGTTACCTCAGTGCATAGGAAACCTGTCTTCTTCTCTTCAAATCTTCATTATAGCTCAAAATAAAATATTAGGAAGTATCCCGAATGAGATTGTAAATCTGGCTAACTTAGAGGTTTTGTTGTTGTCTGAGAACCAATTATCAGGTCACGTTCCCCCTGGTGTAGGAAAGCTGCACAAGTTATATCAATTAAATTTGAGTATGAACTCTCTTTGTGGCAATCTTCCATCCTCTTTCGGAAATTTAAGTCAACTAAATGAGTTATACTTAGACGGCAACAAACTTCAAGGCAATATCCCGCCGAGTTTAGCAGAGTGTCAGAATTTGAGGATCTTATCTCTTGGTGCCAACAATTTCAGCGGTATCATATCGCAAGAAATCTTTGGTCTGCTAAACTTGTATAATTTGAGTTTAGGACAAAATCAGTTTATAGGCTCCCTGCCAGAGAACATAGGAATTTTAATAAATCTAGAGTATTTAGATATCTCTGATAACATGTTATTCGGTAAAATTCCGGCTAGTCTTGTTAGTTGTATAAAATTAAAGTACCTAGACATGCATGGAAATTTCTTCAATGGGACAATTCCATCAACTTTGAGTTCACTAAGAGGTCTTTCAAAATTGTATCTTTCTCACAACAACTTGTCAGGCACCATTCCAGAATTCTTAGAAGGTTTTGTATTTTTGGAATCTCTGAATCTATCTTATAACAATTTTGAGGGCATGTTGCCGATCAAAGGAGTGTTCAAGAATGCAACGGCGACATCAGTTGAAGGAAATAGCAAGCTTTGTGGGGGCATACCTGAGTTTCATTTGCCAAAGTGCAAACTCCAGCATGCAAAAAAGAAAGGATTGAGCTTAACCATGAAATTGGTTCTCTCCCTCGTTTGTGGGATTCTTGGAGTCATTTTTGCACTAACCTTTTTGTACCTTTATTGCTCACGGAGGGACAAAAAGGGTCAAGCTGCAACTGATTCAGACAAATTTCCCCAGGTGTCTTACCAAAGTCTGCTAAAGGCAACAAATGGATTCTCCTCAACCAACTTGGTCGGTATGGGCAGTTTTGGGTCCGTTTATAAAGGAGTATTTGAGCAAGGTGAAACTACAGTTGCCATCAAGGTACTCAACCTCGTTCGTCGCGGAGCCTACAAAAGTTTTATTGCTGAGTGCGAGGCTTTCAGAAATATTAGACACCGTAATCTTGTCAAGGTACTCTCAGCATGTTCTGGTTTTGATTATCGCAGTCACGACTTCAAGGCCTTAATTTATGAGTTCATGGTTAACGGGAGCTTGGAGGAATGGCTGTATCCAATTCATACAATTGGTGAGACAAATGAGAGGCCAAGGAGCTTAACAATTTCTCAGAGGTTGAATATTGTTATTGATGTTGCTATGGCATTGGATTATCTTCATCATCATTGTGAGACGCCAATAGTTCATTGCGACCTCAAACCCAGCAATATTCTTCTCAATGAGGACATGGTTGCACATGTAGGTGACTTCGGGATGGTGAGGTTCCTACCAAAAGCTGCTGAAAATTCTTCGGGAAATCAATCAAGCTCTTTAGGGATCAAGGGAACTATTGGTTATGCTCCTCCAGGTAAATACACTTGGTGGTTTATTTTTCCCTAGCTAGTATTTTAAAATTGTGCAGTATTTATTTTAAAATTTTCAAACATGAAATGAGCTTTTAGCATTTCACTAGAAAATTAGAATCTAATGTTCTGAATTGTGGAATGCAGAATATGGCATGGGACATGAAGTGTGGACACAAGGTGATGTGTACAGCTTTGGCATCCTCCTGTTGGAAATAGTTACAGGAAAAAGACCGACCGATGACATGTTTCAGGGAACTTCAAACCTTTATAGCTTTGTGAAGGCAGCTCTGCCTGAGCAAGTGGAAGAGGTTTTGGATCCCGTTCTTGTTCAAGAGAGCAATCATCCTAATGAAGGGAGGGCAAGGAATCGCGTCCTAATCATAGAAAGTTTAATCTCTGTTTTAGAAATTGGTGTTGCTTGCTCAGCGGAGTTGCCTAGAGAAAGATTGAACATCTGTGATGTTGTGGCACATATGTGTCGGATCAGAAACAAACTTCGAGCAAATGGTATATGCGAATAGAAGCTTATTGTTAATATGTGGTATAGCATGTAATAGTATTGATGTTATGTGAAAGCGTTCTCGTATTTGTTAGATAAAAAATGCAGTGCAAATGGCTAGTTGATCAATGCTTGCCAAACAAACTTATTTGCATCGAATTATGCTTGAACAATGACATTCTGGCTTTGCCAAACATTACAGGACTAACACTCTGAAAGAATTAAAATTAAAAATTAAAAAACAAAGTTTTGGAAAGTATTCATCAAATTTCAAACCTATGTTGGATTTCCTGCTCTCTGTTGAGAGGCTTATCCCTGGTTGAAAATGGGAAGCGTTCCATAGTAGTTTATTGCTTTTGTTATTTTATTTTTTTAGAAAACCTAGACGGTACGAGGAGAATTTTATTAATAACAAAAAGTAAGTTACACCTAGTCAAGGGAACATAAACCCAACTCCTCGTAATACAAGAAAAAAGAAAACAAATACATGAAAAAGAAGGGGATATAAGCCTTACTCTTCTATAAATGAAACAATAAAGATACAAAAATACGCATTCATCAACATTTATGTGAGCATTCATCATCCATTCATCAACATTTATCTTTCGCTCGCTCACTCTCATATTTCATTAAAATATTGTTTTACATATAGTTTGGGGGTGGTCCAGGCAACACAGAGGTGGGCATTCATCAAAGCCATGTCACAGAAAATTACATGAGCATTGACGAAATTTTAGGTCTATAAATGCATGAGAGAAACATTTCACAAATCCGTATACTTTCAGAGATATTAAACCATGCTTAATTTTAACGCAGTGGAGGGATTTGATTTACCTTTCATTTTGTAGATCCGAGTTCTTGCAGCCATCTTTGCTGTGTGTACAGCACCTTCAATTGTGAGCCATTGCTCCTTGCAGTTCCTATTCCCCTTGGCCTTACTCGGATCCCCAAGTCTACATACAGAAAACATACATGCATGAGTCAGAATTTCGTTTCCATTTGAGCTTCGGTTGTGAAAACGAAAGGGAGAAATGGTTGGATGCATTTTTATTTCAGATATCGCCAAGTGGAGACCATAATCGCAGAGAGAATGAGAGATCTTTACCTCGGTTTTCGCAGAGGAATGCACGATGGTGACAATCTGGGCTAGAATCAAAGATCGCCATGGCTGGGTTCCGTTTGTGACAGAGATGGAGATGGATTCATGTTTTGACGTTCTAGGTTGATGATAGAAACTAGGGTTTCAGTTCCATGAGAAATGAAGGGAAAGAGGAAATGAAAGAGATAGCTTTCACGGCTCTGGGCTCGCGGGTACGGCGCTAGTTAGGAGAGATGTGGAAACGGGCCTCTAGTTCATGTTTCCTGGCACGGGTTCAACTCTCCAGAGCACTGAAATTTTGCTTCCTTTTCCAATATTTTCCAGCGCATCTGTTTCTTTCTTGTCAGCAGGTCACCACTTCGAATGCTAGGTGTGTCGGTTTCATTGTCTTTTCTTTTATTTCTGTTCCTGTTTCCTTTGTTATTTTATATTTTCTTTTATTGTTTCTTTCTTTTATTTTCTTTTGTCTTTGTTAGGTATTTTTCAGTTTTTAAGGTTTTAATATTTTTGTTTTCCTTCTTTATTTTTTCCGCACAAGGATAATGTGTGATTTAAGTTTGGGGGTGGGAAGGTAAAATTTTTAGATTTTTAATTTTTAAGTATGCTAAAATTTTTCATTCTTTTTAAGTTAATATTCATAGATTATTTTAAACATTTGAACAAATGGACATGGTGGAAATTAATTCCACAGTAGAGTCTTTTCTATTTATTGTTGTTTTGGCACTAATTCATGAGTTATCCTTTCACAATTAGCACATTCACACCAACATGATTTGTGGGGGTGAGATTGAAGCACTTGCTTTTAGTTAATTTTTTATATTTTTGTTCTAAAAAATAAAGTTTAGTTATTGTTATAAATAAAGTAATAATTGTTCCACCGAGACTTTGCTTAGTAACCAGGTCATTCATGCCTAATCAGTAGTGATCTCGCGTCAAATAGTAGAGTCTTGGCATGGGGCAAGGTGGTTAGTTGGTTTCGTAGCCTTTTCAACTCGAGTTAGTAAGTCCTTAGGGGCATTCTACACCTAGTGTCCTAAAGCCCTTGTGGTTTGGGAGTCATTGACCTAAAACTCATTACATGGGTTGGATCGAAAGTTTAAGTGAACTAACATTGCACAACCACTTTTATTACTATCTTCTTCTTCTTTTTCTTAAGCCTTTTCCCACCATGTGGGGTCGGTTGCGAGGGATGCAACATGAGGACTTTCTAGACGGTCACCCATCCTAGTACTACTCTCGTCCAAAGTCATTTAACTTCGGAGTTCAGATGGACTAGACTTTGTGGTGGTAAGGGTTAGTCTTTTTAACTTCAAAATAGTTATGTTTGAAGTTAGTAAGTATTAACTAAAATGGACAAGTGGTAAGGGTTTTAGTCGAGTCTTTTTAACCATGTTGATTCATTTTATACCAAATGAAGTTCATGAGTTCTTTTCTAATTAATTCTAAATGGCTTAGACTCTGTGGTGGTATTGGTTGGAATTTTTTAAAAGATGTTCTAATTTTAACATTTTTTATGGATTGCAACTTGAAAGTGAAAATTGTCTTGGTCAAGTTTTGTTAAAGTTTTTAGTTTGTTAGTTTTTATTTTTTGTTTTTGAGTTTTGTTTTGCTGGAGGACAAGCAAAAAGCTAAGTTTGGGAGTATTTGATGAGTACATATTATCTCATCTATTTTACCCTATTCTTAGTTATAATTTATTGGTTATTTTGGTAGAATTTTGATACTTTGTTATGTATTTTAAATGTAGGGCATTCGACTTCCTCTTGAGTAAAAAGTGATCAAACGCATGAATTTTAGAGATTTCAATTGAAGGATGGTCGTGAGTCTTTCAAGATGATTGTATCAAAATTTCAGATTTTTCTACCAAGTCGTTTAACAGCGGCGAAGAAAAGAAGGCACAGCGCGTAGCTTTCCCAGATTGACGTTTTTGAACATTGTGGGTATTTTGGAGGTGAAGATGGAATATTTTGAGGAAGATTTGTTTTGAGGATTTGATGGGGACGATGCAGGTTTTGTAACACATTGTGCATAACTGCATTTAAAATATCTCTTACAACTTAAGGTGTGAAACATTTAAAAAGTTAAGGAATAAATAGAAATACCTGCTGCTGAAAGATTAGATTGATCCCAGGGGAGGACATCGGATCTTTTGCACTATTAGCTGAGGAACTCTTCAAACCATTATCACCCTTTTAGCCAAACCTGACGCTGAACAAATATCCAGGCGAGCATCAATCCAGGTCAGATCACCGTAGAGCTCTCCAAATTTTCCGTGCTGGAAAGTATAGCAGAGAGAGCCGAAAAAATTAGCACTGAATGGACTTCTCTTCTTACTGCTCCAAGAATTGCCATCGTCTCCCCCAATATTAACTGCCACTGGGTTGTACCCATCCTGAAACCAGGCAGTGCAGCCTCCACCTAAAATTTAATGCCACCATTGACCAGAAGAAGTGAGAATGGCATTACAAATTAATTTTACAAACGAAAGGGAACTATATCACTAACAATGATTAATTTTGACAATTAAAGAATTTCGTACCCGGCCTTCCCTGGGGCAAACATCAGGAAATAGTTAAAGTAAAAACTAAAGATACTGCATACTGTCGGCAACAGATCTGGACTCGTAAACACAAAATAAAAATATAGAATTGTTCTGTTAGAATTTGTCTCTAGAATTATTTTTATTACTATTATTTTCTTTTACTGCAGTCACACCTACCACCACGGAACACCATGAAGGGAGGTGACATACTCCTTAAGTCTACTGGCTTTTAATATACTAAAGTAGAAAACTACACACATACAATATAAATGAAACTAACAGGTACCAAAACACGTATACATGTATAAAAACATGCAAATGTATAAACTAAAAAATTATAATATACACCTGAGTATTGGTAGGAAACTTCCAAAAAACTGTAACGAGATAATACAAGTTATCACAGAAAATATGAGTAACGTGTAAAATTACCAAAAATTCCATATACTGCAGCATGAGGTTCTTTAAGACACGCATCATAAGATGGCCGCCAAAACAAACCCTTTTCTTTCTGTATCATGATGTTATCATGATGTCTTTTCGTGTCTCATTTTGCCTCCAAAGATCTTGGCTTTTTTCATAAGAAAAGGCAGCCTTTGCGCAGAATCCAGGCATTAGAGAAGGAGGTGCCTCATCATCTATGGAATTAACTGCCTGGGGATGACCACTGTTTTTATGTACACCAATGTGGTACCGCAATCCAGATTTGGAGACAAGTGATGACATATCTAAGGAAATTGACTCAGGCACATCCCAGTATTTTCCCTTATGGTCAACGAACAGTTCAGGCCATGCAGCCTCAAGTGTAATATCATGGTAAGGAAGCTGCAAACACCTTAAAGGTTGAGAAAATTTAATGCATGGCTCATAATTTAAACAGGAAGATAAATAAAGGAAATAAAGGTACAGACATGAACTTTTTCACTCAAACAGCTTAGGCAGCACATGTGCAATGTTAAAGGTACTGATATTAACTTTGTCAGTACATGGCTCTTAATTTATAGACATGAAACTTTCCAATTTTATCTATGTTCCCTGCAGTGCATATGTGCAATGTTATCAAGTCATGTAACCTATAAAGAAAAGTGGTAAACAGAAGAAACTTGTAAATTAAGATTTTTGAAGCATGTTGATATATACGAACCTATATCCAAGGTATGTTCAGGAAAGAAATGAAAAAATTGTGGCCTCATTTAGTCTCTAAGATTGGATTGAAATGGACAACCCACTATATTCAAGGTATGTTGACGAAAGAAATGAAAAAATTGTGGCTTACTTGAAGGTAGGAGATGGATTATTTTCCATTCCAATCCACCAAAATGGTAAGGATCAGAAGGGATTATTTTCCATATCCCTCTTCTAATCACCTCAATATGAAAAATCATTCACCCCTATCTTTAATATACCCTCAATATAGTAGTTTGTCCATTCCATTCCAATCCTAGAGACCAAACAAGGCCCTACTTTTCAACAATTAAGAAATTAGGAAACAATACTTTAAGATTATACATGCTGACAGAATCTGGTAAAGTTCAAGTGATACATCCCTATAATTACTTATTTTGAACTTCAATTCCTATAAGAGAAATTTGTCATATGAAAGAAAGAAAAAAATCGCAGTTGGATGATACTACAACCTGGCATGAACAAACCCAAAAAAGAACTTTAAACCTAACAACTCCAATCAGTAAACAAATTATCCACCTAGCCATAGTAATTGTACAAAAAATGAAGAAATTGACACCCATAAATCCCTCAAACTAGCTTCAAAAACCCGGCAAACAAGGGACAAAAGGAATTCTGACTGTTTAAACATTTGATTAAAGGTCAAAACAGGAAAGTAAATGCATGCCTTATGAAAGAGCATCAATTTGTTGCGGTCCTTTTTTCTCACCATGCCCTTCTGTGCTCAACTTTATGGATGATGACAGAGACAAAAGAAGCTGTGTGCATATTGCATAATCCAAACGAATAAAGTGACTTTGGTCTAAGAATGCTAACCTATTTTCACGCAGATCATGTAACAAGGGAATTAGTATGTCGGACAACTAAGAATGCTAACCGGATTTGATTAATGTGAGATGACTTTGGTCTAAGCATAAGCATAGTAACTCTTAATTCACTCCTCCAACAGAAAACATGCTCAAGGAATTAGGACATTAAACTCAACACATTTGGAACAGTAATTTCAAAAATACAATGCATTTACACAGTACATTCATTAGCGACGATATTGTTCAGATTTCAAAACATCGAAACAAACTTTTTCACCTAAGAAATCCCATAAAAAAAAAAAATTGGATAATCCCAACCAGTGCTCTGATAAACCTGATAAAGCTTTGATGCTCTGGAAAAACATAAGAACCCGCTTGCAAATCAGTAAAATAACAAGGCAACAAAAAATTCATGTTTTATGTGCTATACCACTAGAACTAGGCAAACAAGCTTTGTTCGACTGTCAAGCTTTCCACTCAATCTCTCTTTCTCACATCAAGTAATTCACCAATAACCCAAAGTTTATACAATAAACCAACATCTTCCTAAATATCAAACAAAGAACAAACCAAATCTAGAAACAGAGGCTCCTTAGCAATTAGTAACATAAAACTTGTTTACAAAAATACGAATTTGGAGAACAAAAAAAAGGTTCATTTCTCAGGAAACAGGAGACAAATTATCTTTCCTAACCTTTTTCCTTTACCCAATTCAACCCCATAACAACAATTTCAATTGTTCTTCTCTCCAAACTTTCCCGGCAACCAAACAAACAACAAATGAATCACACCCATTTCCCATCATTTTCTCAGTAACCATACAAACCACAAACCAATCAACAGAAACACGTAAAACGAAAAAGAATATCCATTAAACGAAAAATAAAATAAATTTGAGAAAACCCAATAGGCAATAGCTAAGCAAAGAAGTTGTAGCCGTGTACCAGTTAGAGGTAGCTGGTCTGAGCAGAGGGACTGGTGAGAGAAAGAACCCAAGTCCCTGTAAGAATTGGGGTTGTAGGAAGGTATAACACCCAGAAGAAAGAGTTGCTGAATCATAAGGGCTCGGCTGGCTCGAGCACCGTCGAGAGGAAAGGGGTGGCCTTGGCCGAGCCCTCAAGGGTCTGAGGCGAAGAAACGTTCAAGTCCCAGAAGGCTGAGTCCATCGCCGTCCTCAGGTTCGCCATTGTTGGCTGTCGAAAGAGTGAGGAAGCGCGAATTCTTTTTGGTTTCGGTTTTGGGGTTCAAGTGGTGGGTTTGTGAAGGTTTTATTTGTCTCTTCCTTTGGGTCCTCATCTGTCTTGAAATGAGTTTGAACATGGTGTATCCTTTCTATCGCATTTGTGCTAATGAAATGATATTAAGTGGAGAAAAACTTATGAGTTATAATTGTTTCATTGGCTTGAGACTTTACCATGGCGATGTATCATTGTCATAAAAGTACTTTGCAAGAAAGAGATTGATGGTTGGGAAATCCGCAAAATCCACCATGGTGTGAAAGGAGATAGTGGTGATAGAGTGCTCATATGTTATATTTTAATGAAGGAAGATGCTAGTTTAAGGGAGGTGAATAGGTTCCAATTTATAAATTTAATGTTAATATCGATTCTCAAATTTCACATTCGCATCATATGAAATATCCTACATAATAAACAAATAAATTTACACATAGACGTAGGAAAATCCTCGGGCTCCCTCCCAAGTCAGGACAAATGAGGACGAAAAGACTTACAAAACTCATCAACTAGTAGGCAATTTTATCTCCAAGCTTTGCTACTCAAACTCTCTTCAACCTTCAAGTGAAAGTGGCACGATACTAACACAGTCAAGTGCAATCCTGGAATCCGTTCGAAAGACAATTGGCCCTTAAATCTACAAAGGAAACGTAATGTGTCAATAACAATTGGATTTTCATCCCAGTAACCAAAACATTCACCCCAGCCACGCATGTTAATAGCCATATAAAGGAGCTCAGCTTTTCATCCTCTCATTTTAAAGTTCTACGCTGATCTAATAGTCGTACATTAAAACACATGAGCAGTAAAACGACTGTACAGATACGTCAGCAGAAAAATGACTGCAAATTATCAAAATCAGACAGGGCATACACTATCACATCCTAGTGTCAACTCCGCCGTAACACTATATTGTTCGTTTTTGGCCCCGATCACGCCTTCATGGTTTTGTTTTTGGGAACTCACACGAGAACTTCCAAGTATGTCACCCATACTGGGATTGCTCTCACCCGAGCTCGCTTAACTTCGGAGTTCCAATGGAACCCGAAGCCAGTGAGTTTCCAAAAGGCCTTGTGCTATATGAAGGTGCACATGTGCATATAAGGCACGTCACCCTCTCTCTATTGGTCGATGTGGGATGTTACATACGCGCTTCCACAAGTACCAATTAGCAAATGACTATGTGGATTTTGTAACATATTGTGCATAACTGCATTTAAAATTTCTCTTCCAACTTAAGGTGCACAACATTTAGACAATTAAGGTATAAATAGAAATACCTGCTGCTGAAAGATTATATTGATCCTAGGGGAGGACACCAGATCTTTTGCACTATTAGCAGAGGAACTTTTCAAACCATAAATAACCCTTTTAGCCAAAGCTGAAGCTAAACAAATATCGAGACGAGAATCAATCCTGGTTAGATCACCGTAGAGCTCTATAAGTTTCCCGTGCTAGAAAGTATAGCAGAGAGAGCCGAAAAAATCAGCACTGAATGGATTTCTCTTCTTATTGCTCCTAGAATTGTCCTCGTCTCCCTTCATATCAACCGCCACTGGGTTGTACCCATCCTGAAACCAGGCAGTGCAGCTTCCACCAAAAATGTAATGCCACCATTGACCAGAAGAAAAAGTGGGAAATGGCATTACAATTTCATTTTGCGAATAAAAGGGAACTATATCACTAACAATGACTAGGTTGACTACCCATTATTTTTTACAATTATAGAATTCTGTATTTGGTCTTCTCTGGTGCAAACATCAGGAAATGGTAAAGTAAAAAACTTAAGAGCACTTCCAACATGGGAACCCCAGGTAATATACTATGCTATCCACCCAGTGAACAGTAACTGCCCTTAATGAACAATAATCGCCTTTTGCATCTTCACCGTTGCACCCTGACAATAGGCAATAAAATATTATTTTTATTTTTATTTATAAAATAATACAAAATAATTTTATTTCTAATTTCGGATAAGATTTTTAATCGTTCTCGTTACGCCACGTGTTATTATCCGAAAAGTTATAAAATAATATGTTTGTACCATACTTGACCAATCCCAAAACTACTATGCACCGGTCAACAGTATACTGTCAAGGACCCACAAGACTTTTCCTCCAACCAGGAGGCCAATTACAACGCGACACATGTCGATATCAGTGGCCAATCATAGCGCAACACGTGTCAATATCAGAGGTCAATCACAACAGGACACGTGTCAATGTTAGAACAAAGCTAGAAACTTTCTTCTATAAAAGGAGATCATTCTCCCACAATAACCCCTAATGTCATTTGTACTAAACTATTCACTACAACTCACTAAAAGAAAGCTTGAACCTATGTATTTGTGTAAACCCTTTACAACTAATGAGAACTCCTCTACTCCGTGGATGTAGCCAATTTGGGTGAACCACGTACATCTTGTGTTGTTTGCTTCCCTATCTCCATTCATTTACATACCTATCCACACTAATGACCAGAGCAACCTAGCGAATGTCACAAACTTAACACTTTATGTTGTACCAAAGTCCTCGCCGATTTTGTGCATCAACATTTTGCGCCGTCTGTGGGAATCACACTTATTCCTATTCTCTCCAGCTTTGTCAAGCTGGTTTCCACCATTCGTACACTTTCTTTTGACCAGGCACCCTTCTCCAACATGGGGAGTGAAGGGAGCCATAGCACGCAGAACGACATCCCCCTCGCACTTAGTGCGAAGCAACGAAAGAAGTTCATGTAACTTCTATTTGTTTTTTTTTTTACAATTTTAATTTTTATGTTTTTTTTTGTTTTTTACAAATTTTTTTTCTTCCTATAACTTCATTTTTTAAATTTTATTTTTTTCTGTAACTTCCTGTAACTTCTATTTGACAACATTTGTTTCCTATAACTTCTATTTTACAAAATTTGTTTCATATATTTTTTAAGTTCTATTTTTTTCCTATAACTTCCTAAGCCATTATACAATATTAAATTAAATTAAGTAACATGAAACAACATTAAACAATATGAAACAACATTAAATAACATTAACCAATATAAAAATTATGCAACATAAAAAAAAACATTTAACAACATGAAACTTAAACAACATTTTTAAAAACTTTTAACAATATAAAACTTAAACACCAACTCTATGCTTGTTTTGGACCAAAGATGTGCAACAAGATCCTGCTGTAGATACTAAGTTGTAGTTTTTAAATATAAGTTTGTAGTTTTTAAACATAAGTTTGTAGTTTTTAAATTTAAGTTGTTATAGTTTTTAAATTTAAATAATAAATTATGTTTAGCCCTATAACCCTTTAATCCTCGGTTGGAGACGGTTTTTTGTGGTAGGGGTAAAACGAACCCTATGACCCTTTGGCCTTCGGTTGGAGATGAAGGTAAAGATGACCCTGTACTGTTCATTAAAATATTAATATCTTAGAGGGCTAAAAGGTTTGTTCCATTGGAGATGGTCTTATTGAACTTGACTTTGAGACTGACTTTGTTGCTCGAAATGATATCTTTCAATACTTGGTAAGTGCGATTGATATGATCCCCCATATTTTTTTAGTTCTATTTGATTAGTTGTTGTTATAAGTATATGGTTGCGTACTTAGTTAGTGTATTCAATTGAGATTTTAAGGGATTTTAATTTTTTTTAATAAATTCAGGGGTATTCAATCAGGATTTTCATTGATTAACTGAAATTCAATGTGTATTCAACCAGAATTTTAAGATAATTTATTAAAATCCTTAGATATCTGGGTGTATTCAATTAGAATTTTAAAGAAGTTTATAACATTCTAGTGTATTCAATTAGAATTAGAATTTAAAGAATTTGCAAAAGTTGAGGAATTAGAGGGAATTAAAGAGATTTTATAGTTTATTTTAAGTATCCACGAGTCTCAACTCTTCCATTAAGATTTAGAGAGAATTAAATCAAAATTTTACATGAAATCTCTAAAAATCAGTTAAACTCTATAAAATTTCATAAATTTATACATCCAGTAAAATCTTTCAAAATTCCAATTAAATATACCCACTTCATTTCAGTCGTCCTTTTTTCCCCTTATTTCTTCTTCCTCTGCTTTGCTTTAGCTGCTGCTTCTTCTTCTCCCCCCTTTTGGTTCCCCCTCTCTTGCTTTATTTCTTCCGATGTTTTCTCTCTCTCTCTCTCTCTCTCTCTCTCTCTCTTGCTCTCTTCAAAATCCCACAACAGTGTTTGGAGTTGGAGGCTTTTGCTCTGTTGGGTTTTTTTTTTTTTTTTTTTACCAATAACTCAAAGGGCCGAAAGGTATTCCCATTTCATATTCTTCTCTCCCAATTTCTTTAGGGTTAATTTCAATTTTCTTATGCTGTTTGCAGCGGTGCTTTTTAGGGTTTAACTATTTGATTTCACAGATTCATTACAGACACAGTAAATAAGTACATTTTAAATTCGTATTTCATAACTTGGTTGCTTAATTCTACTGCCACTGTTCATCGGCCTCTCCTACGAAACAGCAAGGGTATGCAGAGATCATAATAGATGGGCTTTTTATTTTTATTATTTTTTTATCTTTTACATAATGCTCTTAAATGTTAATTATACATAGCATGGAGTAAGGTTATAACTCATCATCATCAACATCTTATTTATAACAATGTTGCCAAAATGCATTCTGATTATCAGGTATATCACTATGGAAGAACCAGAGCAAGTCCTCCACGAATACGGCTTGCATGGTGAATTTTAATCTTTCCAGGTACACCCATATCTATATCCCAAACAACTGTTATTATGTATCAATTTGTTAGAGTCAACAAATGTTAGAGTCAATTTATATAATTGATTTTTTGCTTTCCAGGTACAACCATATCTCACTCCCTCTGGTACTCTCTCTCTCTAAAATCTCTGTTGGGTTTCTACCAATATGTCAATTTGTATAATTTATTTTTTGATGTGGGATTTGGTGCATTTGATTTGGGTTATGGTTTGAGATGTTATTTGGAAGATTTCATTTTTGAGTTGGATTCATGGTTTTTGCTTAAGATCTCTCTCTTTTTATTTTTTTTATTTTTTTATGGTCGCTGTAGCTTGCTGTGCATGTGATATTTTCTTCCATGTCCAATATTATCCAAATTCATTACTACATTTCAAGAGCTTGCGACTTATAACTTCGCTCCCAACTCCCAAGTGAGTCTTAGATAGCAAATCACCCTAATAACCATTCTAAATACGTTAAATGGTGAAAGCGAGAAATGGTGAATCTAAATGGTGGTGTGGTACATCATGTAGAATCTTTTGAATTCAATTTGTCTTTTTTTTCTTCCCCTTTCTGTTAATTTAAATTGGGATTTGCTACTGATTTGTTTTTCCAGATTAGGAGGAAAAGAGAAATCATGTACATTTCACTGTTTTGGAACATTGCAAATAAATTGAATACACAAACAAATTAGGAAAAGATAAAGGATTATGCTTGATGACTGATTGGTTTATGGATTAGTTGTATGATTTGTCGTGTAGATCATGGTTTTCAGGTCTTTTACAGTTTTAGTGGTTGTGCTTAAGGGTAGATGATGTAGGATGGAGATAGTTTTTAGAGAATGCTGGATTTACATTCGTTTGGGTACATTCAAGTAGTTTTGTGTCCCTGTGAGGTATTTGGTATTCCTCATAGTTTCGTTCTTGACCATATTCCTTCTTGAATCTTCATCGATAAAGTGTTTCTTTGAGCTATTCTTTAAATTTGTCTTTTATGTTTGACCCAGTTATGACTTTCCCTACCTTTGTGTGCATGTACTGGTTTGAATTTATGTGCATTTTATTTGAAATGATTCGAATTGAATATTTATAACCAGAAGAAGTGATTTTTCTAATTGTGATAATTGTGCCTCATGTTTTGTTGAGGACTTTGATATTCTAATTTTTTCATGATAATACATCATTTCTTCTTGATAATACATCATGTTTGGGTGTTTAAACAATATTTGCCTAAAAGTGTGCTCTGTTTTCTAGTGGTATTTCAAATAAGGTAACTTCCCCAAACACTGACATTTTGGTTTTCTATTGGTATGCGTGAAACCAGCTTGATTCAGGTTACAAGGTTGAGAGGGTTGCGGATACTTGTCATATGTGGATAGTTAATCATGTTCAATAACCTTAGTTGGAGGGCCATTCACTTAAATTTTGGTTTCAAGTTGTAGAAAGATGGCTTTTTATGGGAATTTGGAATTAGCATATCACTTTTTGCAACACTAAAGATTGGGTTATAATGGATATGCAGATCTTTGAGAGGATAAACACTGTTTGACTGATCGCACAAGATTGGTTCCTGTGACCACTGCTCAGGTGTAGTTTCTTTTTATATTATGTTGAATTGACGACAAATAGTGCTCATCTTTGTTAATTGGATAGGATAAGCACTAATTGTCATCAATTCAAGGTAACACTAGTTTCTACTCGACCATTGCCTGCACTTTTGGACGATTTTATATGTGAATTTGATGCGAAAATGTTTACTTTTTGTGTTTAAATATGTACGCAAAATAAAACAATTATGTCTGTTGAGGATATCATTGCTCTGATTGGAGATAAGTGTGATGGAGTTACTGGACGGGTAAAATTTTGGACTATTCTTTCTTCTTCTTTCTATGAAATTTTAGTATCACTTCAGGATACGTTTCGAGATATCTTAGTGCACTTAAAAACATGCCGTAAATTTGAAATCTGACATCATTTTGTGAAGTCTTCTATGCAAGAAATCCGTTGGAGTCAAAATCTATTATTCAATCCGATCTTCTAAACAGAATAAGTCTAGAGGCATCCTTGAAATCCTTTAACTATTTTAAATAGATATTCCTATACCATACATGTCAGCCGTAATTGGTCAACTGTGAAGGTCACCAACTACTCAAACAAAACCCATCTCAATTAACTTATGGGCAATGTTTTAAACGTCTCTTGACTGTATATTTTATGTTAGAAAATAATGTGATGATTATACCTTCATGAAAGAAGAGGTAGTAAAAAAGAATTAGAAAGCGAGTGAATCATATAGGCAGTTTGTAAATTCTTAAGACCATACCTCCAAACCGAATACAGCACCAAAATTCTTTTGTTCCTCAACTAGCTCTTCTTTTCTTCTTCTTCTCTCCCTCATTGACATCCTCAAATGAATGCTTCTTTGTTAATTAGAGTTGCAATAATCTTCCCATAGATGTTGTCATACCCCCATGAGCTTGCCAAAGGTACTGACTGGTTGCTGATTTCAGCTTCACGTACAAAGATGACTAGCGGGTCAAGTTCCATAAGGAGGTGGAAGCAGAAGAAGAATTGGCGTCACCCTTCAGTTTTTCAACCAAAAGGAGGTAGCCTTTATAAATGATTTACACAAGCTTCTCTGTTTTGTATCTCTGAAATTTGAGTTCTTTGACTCAAATATCCTTAGGCGGACACAAAATTTTGACCCCAACATCCAATTTAATTAATTCAACTTTGGTACGTGAGTTAAGAGTTTTTCTATGATTGTATTACTGTGTTTGATAAATGAATGATGAATTGGAAATAGTTTCTTACTTATGTTTTTATTAGGTGTGTACTAAATTGGATGTTAGTTTGGTTATTTCCGAACTTTTCACATGACTTTCATTACCTAATTCAGATTATGAAAACCCTAACCTTAATTTTGTAAATTGATTTTGGTACCTGCAAATGTGAAAAGGGTAAAGTTTCGCATCCCTTTAGTGTTTGAGCCTGAAATTAATTTATCTGTGAGTCCTGGATCTCTGTACATTTCGGGTAAATTTCAACGACTTTCTCTTTTCGAATGCCTTTTTTAATTTTCTATTTTTGTCTTTGAGCTTCTGCTTTTTGGGCATTTTGGGTTGTAGTTTCTATTTCCCAGTCGACTGGAAATATTGATGGGGGAGAGAGAGAGAGAAATTGCTCTTCAATAACTATGCTTATATATTTCTTAGGGTCTGGTATTTGATTAATTAGAAATGACAGCTTTACTTGATTGACGGTTTTTTTTTTTTTTTTTTTTTTTTTTTAATTTTTTTTTTTTTTTATCAATTTAAGGTACTATGAATTGGGACCCAACAATCCACCATATGCTGCCAAGTTCTACGACTTTTGTGGGGCTGAGGATCCTGAGGCATCCATCTGCACTACCAGTTTCCATGTTTCTATGATGACGATTGATCCATGTAATATCTCTCTTTTAAGATTCATCATTTCATTCAGTCTTGCTCTTGCACTCTAACCAAGGTTCTGTATCTCCAATAATCTCATCTCTTTTATAGAAACATGAAGTTGATGCGTAATTGGGTTTTTTTTTTCTTTCCTTGAGGTCTCTGTTTATTTTCATTACTGTATTGATGTTTTCTGCCGTTGTTTATACAATTCTAAGAGGATAGAGATTAATGGCATGAGGGTAAAAAAAAAAAAAACAAGGGAAGGAGGGAAAGATGAGGAATGCATGGGTTGGCCTGAGTTTTATTTAATTGGTTTGGGATTTTGTTTATGTTTGGGATTCTTTTCCCTAATTAATATTTTTTTTGAATTCATATAGAATTTTGTTTATGTTTGGGGTTGTCATGTTCGAGTATTTAATTTGGTATTTAGTAGTTTACGTTACAGTTGTCAGTTTTCCAAGCGATAATGCTTTTTCTGATATATCTGCAAATATTAACACTTTGTAGATTTTCAGTTTTTAAACAATAAGATAATGTATCCGTTTAGACTCCAGAGTGCTTTGTCATTAAGGTAAATGATTTTTGTTTTTTGCTTTGTGCCTTTTCTGATTCATGCTTTAACACGTATTGAATAATTTCCAAATTAACAATTGGTTCTTGCAGCTGCGTGAAGGGACGGACTATTCAAGCTTCGCAAGTTAATTTAAGGGTCTTAATCACTATATAAGGTTTCCATTTCTAATCCTTATTCCTTCCGCCTTTCCCCTTATTAAGAAAATTTTACTAATTGTAATTGTTAAATGTTATTAAGGTGAGAAAGGGATCATCGATCTGAAATGAGCTTTTTATGTAGCAATTTATCCACTCATTCACCTCAAAATTCTTTTTCTTCATAGATTGTTCTGGTACCTGCTCTCTCATTTTTTTCATAGGCACAACTCTTTAATTCTTCTGTCTGTTTTCAGCGTTGAATTTTGGATGACAGGCTCTGTGCTTATACATCGATTTCTCTGCTTCTTTGTAAATCTTGCAGGTCAGGACGACACACCTATTGGGGTAATGTCGGGATGTTTAGGCTTGGGTGGAGACGTGGACTTATAGAAGAGGTGAAGTAGCTTAGCTCTCTGTCATTAACTTTATCTGTTCTATGCATCTCTACAATCTTACAATGCTCTTTTATTAAAGTGCAAGATGTTGGGACCGGTTACTGGAATACGAGATTTGGAACAAAAGTGGTTGACAATGCTAGAGTCGAAACCAAGTGTGAAATCCACATTGAAAATGACTGGTCAAAATGCTAATCATATTCTGAAAAATGTTGGGTTTCCTGATGAGTACTCTGGCCGAATTCAAGAGGCTAATTTAGTGATTTGCAGTTAATTTTGTAAATTTATTGAATGAAGTCATTTGTTATTTAGCTTATCTTGTGTTTAGTTTGGTTTTAGGAGAGGGTTGCGCATGATCTGTAGAATCACAATTAAAGGTCAGTTTTTCCAACAATTTTTCCTTTTCTTTTTGCTGCATGTTTGTGCATGTTTGGTCTCTGAGATTTTGTATTTAGTCACTGTTGATTTGTAGTTTATGTCTCCCTTTGGCTACATATTGTCACAAGTTTATTCTCGGCATTTTTTTGTTAGGGTAAGTGGTTTGGCGAGTTCTGTATTATCATATAATCTTTGGAGCTATTTTAAGTAAAAATGAAATGTTGACATTGATATATCATGCGGCACACTTAATTCACACTACTATATTCGGTCTTCATGTTTCCATTGCAACGCTCTGCATTTCCCACCCGATGAATTTTTTAATAAAGATGTAGTTAAAGCAATTACATGCTCTATCAAGTATGTTTTATATGTGGTTGTGGTAGTTGGAAGGAAATGAAATGTTTGTGCTGATAATTGGTAGTTTAAATATATAGAAATAGAGAATAATTATAATTGGAGCACCTAGGATATTTAACATTGTTTTCTTTTCCATGTAATTTTTTCTCATGCTTAACATATTCTTTTGTTTATGCATTTGATTCAAGTGCTATTTTTGTTAGTGTTAATTTTGGGTTGCATATCAACAAACTAACCCAGTTAATTTTGCTTAGTGTTGATGTATAAGGTGAACTCTCTTTGCATCAACTTGAATAAACATTCTTCTACTTAATTGCCTAGCTGCTAAAACAAGAACGAAACACTTTTTATGTTTTTTTGTTTAACTGCTAAAATAGGTGGCTGGCCTGTAGGACATATATTTTGCCATCTTAACTTCAAGGGCAATATATGTGTAAAATGCATGTTGCTTCTGTTTCTCAGGGAAACAAAGAAAGCATTTTTTGCAACCATATCTTTTGTAATCAGCTCGGTTGAATCTATATAAAAGCCAAACTGCTTATCTTACCGACACCGTTAACTCATCTATCCCTTTTGTTTGTTCATGATTATGTTGAATTTTTTTCCAGGTTAAAATGTGTTTTATTAAGGCTGGTGCATTCAAGTCCTGTAGCAACGCAGACATTTTTTCTAGTATTTCCCAAAAAATTTCCCCCCATCCTTCAACCCTAGCCCCCAAACCATGATAATTTCCTAATGACCAGTCAAGCCTTATCTTAATTTCTAAAACCTAATGGACCCGTGGAGGGGTCGTCCTTGGATTCAATTTGCATTCTCCTTATCTTGATTACTTACCGCACTTTGCACTCTCCTTATCTTGATTCCTAACCACTATATATCAGTGTATCATGACATTTTCCAACACTAGAGACAATATAGTTGACCCACATGGTGTATGCTTATTCCATTCTATAATCTGGTGCTGAGTGGTTTTTTTTTTTTTTCTTTTTTTTTTTTGTTGTGAGACCTCTCACTTACAAGTGAAAGAGAAATATCACTAGACCGTAGTAAGTGACCAATACTGTGGCATCATTAACTAGGACAGTAATTGCGTGTTTTGGGGGATGAATATGCCTCAACGTATTTGCATTATGCGGCAGGTTGCTTATAAATTAGATGTATTCTCCTCAGAGCTGCTGTAAGCATATAACAAGTAGCAACCACCGTGGGGATGAACAAGTTCTTTTCAGTTTTGCTTTTCTCATATTTTTGCTTTCATGTCCTTATTTTTCACTCATGCCTTGCCTTGAGACTGAGTGGAAATGAGACAGATCGATTGGCCTTGCTTGAAATCAAGGCGAGGATAACCTATGACCCTGTTGAAGCCTTGACTTCATGGAACGAAACCAACCATTTTTGCAATTGGCGTGGTGTCATATGTGGTCGTCGTCACAAGAGGGTCACGGTGTTGAACCTGCAGTCCTTCAATCTTTCAGGCTCTCTGTCACCACATGTTGGGAATTTGAGCTTTTTGAGAGTACTTTCTCTCACCAACAATAACTTGAGCCACAAAATTCCTCCAGAAATCGGCCGTCTCTCAAGATTGCAAGATATAGTTTGGGAGAATAATTCCCTTACCGGTGAAATTCCCTCAAACCTAGGTATTGTCTTTCCAACTCTAGAATATTTAGGGGTCGGCCACAACAAATTTACCGGACCTCTTCCCATTTCGTTATCTAATGCCTCAACTCTTATCTTTGGATGGAAGGAAACAAATTTCAGGGGAAAGTTCCTTCTTTGAAAAGTTTAGTTAATCTTGAGTCCTTGAATATTGCTTACAACAATCTTGGAAGGGGGGAAATCGATGACTTGAGCTTTGTTTGCGATCTGACTAATGCTACCCGTTTACAACAACTGATGTTCGATACAAACAATTTTGGGGGCAATTTAACTCAATGCATGGCCAACTTGTCTTCTTCTCTTGTATTCTTGTATGTAGAACACAATAAAATATCGGGAAGCATCCCCCATGGGATTGGAAATCTGGCTAAGCTAGAGAGCATTTGGTTTGCCCAGAACCAATTTTCAGAAAGCTTCGGAAGTTGTACGAATTAGATTTGGGTTTTAACAATCTCTCCGGCTATATCCCATCGCCATTTGGGAATTTAAGTGAACTATCCATATTGAGATTAGCCAGTAACAAACTTGACGGCAATATTCCCTCAAGTCTAGGTAAGTGCCGGAAATTGATTACCTTGATCCTTGCTAATAACAACCTCAGCGGTATCATATCCCCTCAAGTCATTGGTCTGTCATCTTCCTTTGTGGAATTGGATTTCTCTAAAAATCAATTGACTGGTTTCCTTCCCAAAGAAGTAGGAAATTTGATAAATCTGGAGAAATTTCGTGTTTCTCAAAACATGCTGTCTGGGGAAATTCCAACAAGTCTTGGTAGTTGCATAAAAATTGAATCTCTAGACCTGCAAGGAAACTTCTTTCAAGGGACGATTCCATCATCTCTGAGTTCACTAAGAGGAAGCAAAGAATTATATCTTTCTCGCAACAACTTGTCAGGCTCGATTCCAGAATTCTTAGAGCGTCTTCAAGTTTTGCAATCTTTGAATCTATCTTATAACAACTTTGAGGGCATGGTACCAATGAAGGGGGTTTTCAGGAATGCAACTGCCACATCGATTGAAGGAAATAGCAAGCTTTGTGGGGGAATTCCTGGATTCCATTTGCCCAAGTGCAAACTCCAACATTCCAACAAGGGAGGATTAAGCCCAAAAATGAAATTGATAATTTCTCTGGTTTGTGGGATTCTTGGGGTTACTTTTGCACTAGTCTTTTTGTACCACCGTCGGCCACAGAGGGCAAAAATAGAGCGGACTTCAAGTGATTCAGAAAAATTTCTCTCAGTCTCTTACCAAAGTCTTCTCAAAGCTACTGATGGATTTTCCTCTGTCAACTTGATTGGTATGGGCAGTTTTGGGTCTGTCTATAAAGGAGTACTTGAGCAAGGTGAAACAATTGCTGTCAAAGCACTCAACCTTGCTCGTCTGGGAGCTTACAAAAGTTTTATTGCTGAGTGCGAGGCTTTAAGAAATATTAGACACCGTAATCTTGTCAAGGTACTCTCGGCATGTTCTGGTTTTGATTATCGCGGTCACGACTTCAAGGCCTTAATTTATGAGTTCATGGTTAACGGGAGCTTGGAGGAATGGTTGCATCCAACTCATACAATTGGTGAGACAAGTCAGAGGCCAAGGAGCTTAACAATTTCTCAGAGGTTGAATATTGTTATTGATGTTTCTATGGCACTGGATTATCTCCATCATCATTGTGAGACGCCAATAGTTCATTGCGACCTCAAACCCAGCAATATTCTTCTCAATGAGGACATGGTTGCACATGTTGGTGACTTCGGGTTGGTGAGGTTCCTCCCAAAAGCTGCTGAAAATTCTTCGGGAAATCAATCAAGTTCTTTAGGGATCAAGGGAACTATTGGTTATGCTCCTCCAGGTAAATACACAGTTGTCTATTTTTTCCTAGCTAGTATTTTAAGATTGTGCAATATTTATTTTAAAATTTTCAAATATGAAATGGGCTTTTAGCACTTCACTAGAAAATTAGAATATAAGTTCTGAATTGTGGAATGCAGAATATGGCATGGGACATGAAGTGTGGACACAAGGTGATGTGTACAGCTTTGGTATCCTCCTGTTGGAAATATTTACAGGAAAGCGACCAACCGATAACATGTTTGAGGGAGCTTCAAACCTTCATAACTTTGTGAAGGCAGCTCTGCCGGAGAAAGTGGAAGAGGTTTTGGATCCTGTTCTTGTTCAAGAGAGTGATTGTCATGACGAGGATAGCAAAAGGAATCACGTCCAAATTGAAAAAAGTTTAATGTCAGTTTTAGAAATTGGTGTTGCTTGCTCAGCAGAGTTGCCTAGAGAAAGATTGGACATCAGTGATGCTACGGCACAAATGTGTCGGATCAGAAACAAACTTCGAGCAAGTGGTATATGTGAATAGAAGCTTATTGTTAGTACGTGGTATAGCATGTAATATTAATGTATTTTATGTGAGAGAGTTCTCGTATTTGTTAAATAAAAAAATACAGTACATATGGCTAGTTGATCAATGCTTGCCAAACAAACTTATTTGCATACGAATTATGCTTGATCGATGAAATTCTAGCTTTACCAAACATTAAGTGACAAGTGGAGACGGGATCAATTTGCAGGTCTATGATAGAGCATTCATGTAAAGATGTTTTGTGTATATTCACCCCAAAACACTTTAAGTGACAAGTGGAGCCTATGTCTGGTAAGGTTAAGGGTTAAAGTTAAGTTGATGATGTAAGACTTAATTACATTTTGTAACGTCAATTTTCGGCTATATTGCTCAAACATGTTATATTTTAGAGAATGTGCTAATTTGTGAAGAAGGATTCAAAACTACATGTGTTTTTGTACTCTATCATTCTTGTTGGTATAATGATTGGCTTCTCATACAAATTATATATATATATATATATATATATATATATATATCATTTGCATGTTGCATTTCATTATTTTTTGGAAAGCATTTGTTTAGGGGAAGCTTAACAATTTGAAGATGTGTTTCTTTCGATGTTTATTTATTTATTTTCTTCGACTATTTCTTTGTTTTACTTTCCTCTTTTGAATTCGTCCTCACTTTCAAGTTTCATTCTTTTGAAGTGATTCCAATTCCTAGTAAGGAAATTTTTTTCCGTCTCATCTTGTATACATAGATAATTTATCTATTCATAGTAATCATAATTACTCTCGATGAATTTCATATTTTGGAACCATTGCATGATGTCATCTACACCATTGAAAGAATTATCAAATTCAATAGAGAGAATTACTGGAATTTTGCAAATCCTAAAACCCAAGTAAGAGGTAGGATAGAATAGAAACAAATATGTTATAGAGAATCATAGAGTTTTACAAACCTTATTGTCTTTATTCAATAAATTTGAAATTTAGAATGGCTAAATATATGAAATTCAAGAAGAATAGGGGGAATAGCTCTACCAATGCATACGTGAAAGACGATTTTTTTTATAATTAAAGTGAATGATGGGTTTTAATTTAAATGTTATTGATTTGTGATAAATGATCATTTGAAATATTATACTTAATTTTGGGATGAGATCTGTTGGATGAAAAAGATAAATAATGATTGAATTTTTTTAAAAGTATTGAGAAGGGTTGCAAAGCAATAGAAATAAGTTACTACTAATCTTATTTTTTCAAGTCAGGGTAGGCCTTGGACTACTATAGTCCTTATGTGCCTCCGTCAGTTGTTATACCATTGTTAGTTTTGTGAGTTTATGTTTCCTTTAAGCAACCTTGATCTAGATTGCATGTGTGACTCTCTATATGCCAATTGAAGGCTCCAACAATCATCCGAAAAAACCTGATACAACTATTTCTTAAGCTTTACACATCAAGGGGAAGTATCGTAGTTAATATTATTTAAGAGTGTGATTTTGTAAATCTTGAAGTAGGATTCCAATAAGATTTGGAAGACTCGTGTTACTTGTAAGGCAAGTAAAACCCACATAATTAATATAATTAAAGGTGTAAGGCTACAAGAGAAAATAAGCAATTATAGAAAGTTGAGAGCGCTTTCTCTCTTACCGTCCCTTTCCTACCCTCACTTTCTATATTTTTCCTTAAGAAGTTTATTAGAAAGTTAAATATATATATATATATATATATATATATATATATATATATTTATTTATTTAATAATGCGATAGAGTTGGTGGGTTAGACAAACAATTGTTACGTGCAAAGGAGTCGGTGAAAAAGTTTGATATTTTGAAAAAATAAAATTTTAATTTGAAATCCAAACTGCTAAAACTATTCAGATGGCAATTTCCAACACTAACTTGACCCTGCCAAATTCTACGAGCACACACTTTTTCCAACTTAACTTTTCCAACGCCTTATTTAAAGCTTGTCGGCCAGTAATGATTTATGAATGCCAGCTATATATCTACCAGTTTACCATGGCACTGTGCAATGAGACAATATGGTCGACCCATATATATCAAGTCAAGTCCATAATATATATATATATATTAAAACTACAGTGTTTGTGAATTAAATAAATAATTGTTAAGAAAGAGAAAAGTGTGCTAAATCTGTATGGATGGGCAATTTCCAACCCTAACTTGACCATGGCAAAGTCTACTAGCACACTTTTTTCAACTTAACTTGTAAGCTAAGCTAAAAAATAGACAGTTTAGAAGCTACTTTCCAACAAGCCGGTCGGCCAGTTATATTTGATGAATGCTAGAGCTATGTATCTACCAATCTACCGTGGCACTTTCCAACACTAGAGACAATATACTTGACCCATATTTGGCGAGTCAAGTCCAAATATTTAAAAATTTGGAATCAGATAATTTACAACCAAAGTGTTGATGCACAAAAGCTGATCACCTTAAAGTTGGTCTTGTAGAATTATTAAAGTGACGGATTGAATGCCCACTTCTAACAACATTGGTATTGTTATCTACTTGATAAGTATTATTTGCATAATTTGTCAGTTGTTGGGTTTTATCATAAAAAACCTCGGTGTTAGTTAGACTGGGGTAATGATACTTAAACTCTTCTTTTGTCATTGATAAGGTCAACGTAGGACATTTCAACACGCTCCCTCACATGAGACCCAATTAGTGAGTCACACGTAAAAGATCCACAAATCAACAATCATGTAAAGTTAAGGGGACTCATCCTACACGCAGGACCAAATCACCCACCATCATCGCGTGAAAAGGCCCCTCCTTTGACAGATTTGCATAAGCTTGAGTGGTTAATCCTTGCTAACAACCATCTCAAAAGTGGGGGAATTGACGGCTCGACCTTTCTCTGTGATTTGAGCAATGCCACGGTGGGCAACGGTTATGGTGGGCGAGTAACCGCGGTTATTTACCCATAACTGTTTATCCTCATACGTGCATAACCGTTTACTGGTTGGGTAATTGCCTAAACGGTTATACCCATACCCCGTCTACATGTTTTTTAACAACTTGAAAGTTAAAAAAAAATTTCATAATTTTCTTTTTTTTTTAATAATTAAACACCGTTATAGGTACATTCATCATACATTTCCGTATTTTAATTTTTTAAGTCCTTATACAATTCTAATAATTGAAATAATAGTTTAAGGACAATATTTTTAACTGTTACCAATGAAGGTAAATATAATATTTGGTAAGTATTATTGGGTTACAAAAATTGTTTAGAAGACATTTCTGTCAAAGCATTTCTGTCAATTTCATGGTTACTCGCAAGGAATTTAAATTAATTTGGCGAATTCCTTGATGATGAGAATCATCATTCCTGTAGTAGTGTTATTGAGAGAAGGACCGATGAATTCCTTGCTAATTTGTTGGGTGCTAAGTATTATTGGATCGAGAACATGATTTGTGTTAATTTTACATATATAAAATAAATGGGTAAACAGTTACCTGTTTATAACCATGGTTAATGCCCATAACTGCCCATTTAAATTTCGCGGGTAAACGGTTATACCCATAACCGTTTATTTATCTAAACGGTTACCTATAACCGTAACCGTTTAATTTAAATGGGCGGGTAACCGCGATTACTCATAACCAATGAGTATTTGCCAATCCCTAATGCCGCCCATTTAGAATTTCTCGAAATGCTTTTTTTTTTTTTTTTTTTGGGTCAAGAATTTCTCGAAATGTTTACCGACAAGTTTAGGGGTACGTTACCTCAATGCTTAGGAAACCTGTCTTCTTCTCTTCAAATATTCCATATTGCACAAAATAAAATATTAGTAAGTATCCCGAATGAGATTGTAAATTTGGCTAGCTTGGAGGTTTTGGGGATGCTGAGAACCAATTATCAGGTCACATTCCCCCTGGTGTAGGAAAGCTTCACAAGTTATATCTATTAAATTTGAGTAGGAACTCTCTCTCTTTGGCAATCTTACATCCTCTTTCGGAAATTTAAGTCAATTAAATGAGTTAAGCTTAAAAGGCAACAACTTCCAGGCAATATCCTGCCAAGTTTAATAGAGTGTCAGAATTTGAGGCTCTTATATCTTGGTGAGAACAGTTTTAGTGGTATCATATCGAAAGAAATCATTGGTCTGTTGAACTTGTATATATTTAGTTTACCTCAAGATCATTTTCTTGGCTCCCTACCAAAGGATGTAGGAATTTTAATAAATCTTGAGCATATAGATATCTTTGAAAATATGTTATTCAGTGAAATTCCAGCAAAGTGTAGTTAGTTGTATAAAATTAGAGTACCTAGACATGCATGGAAATTTCTTCCATGGGACGATTCCATCAACTTTAAGTAGCACAATAATCCTAATTCTTGTCGTGTGGCTTGTTCTTGGTAATTGACACTGAAAATCTTAAACCTAACTACCTAAGCCTACTGCAACCATGGGAGAAAAGACAATATTGTCTTTTTTTGATCAAGTATCTCTCTCTATTGATCGGGATAATTCAGGAAATTCGGGAAGAGTTTAAATTGCTTCTAGAGATCGTGACTACATGACGCATGACGAGTCTCTCTTTCATCCATGATTTATCCTCCAAAAGAGAGTGTCGTCACTGCCAATGGAACTATAATCTCAGTAACAGAGCCTGGTCCAATTGCACTCACCCCATCTTTATCCTTACACAATACCTTGCTTCTTCCAGAATTATCAAATCATCTTTTATCAGTCAGTCAAATTACCGATCGATTAGGTTATATCGTACTAATGTTTCTAGTACATTTTTTAAAAGGTACCAACCTTTGGGCTAAAACCTAAAATTTTTAGTCCAGAAACAGTTTTTCTGCTCCACTACTTCTGGCCTAAATTTTTAGCCTCAGATTATTAAATAATGAATTTAGGCTAATTTTTTTTTTCTTAAAGTAACTTTTTTAAAAGAAAAAATTATGTAGACTATCATAATTTAATTTTATGAACATTTTAACCTAAAAATATTTAGATTCTGATAAATATTGAAAAATCACAAACAGACACCATGAAACTCGTTAAACGCTATGAAAAAATATGAAACACATAAAAGATTTTTTTTAATTAATTTAGCCGTTAGATTTAAATTTGAACCGTTAAATATTTTTTTTACTGTTGAATTTCATCAAATTAGATCTTAACCGTTGGATTCAATGAATTTATAAATATAAAACTAAATAAAATACATATATATGGTGGGCCAACCCCACTAATCATGGGCTAAATCTGGCTTTTGTTTAGCTTTTAACTTTTAGCCCACACATTTAGCATGAATTGGGTTGGATTTGGGGGGAGAATAAAACCTAAAAAATAGCATTTAGCCCAGGGTTGGAGATGGTCTAAGAGAAGGGGGTTGTATTATGTCGATGATGTGGCTCCTAGCAGAGTGAATCAAGTACGCAGTGGGAATCGTGACAAGATTTAGAAGATTTAGTTAAGGCATTGGCGACTTGGGCATGCCTCGTTTGGCTATTTACGGAAGTTGGTTATGTTATTATTTACTAGTATTTCAGACTTTGATAGCCACATGTGTCTTTCTTTCCCTATACGAGTTGCTCGAAGAAACATAAAGAATTAGATTTCAGGTGGTTCAGTTGGATCTTTTTTCAACCACCACAGGATGACCCATGCTTCAGGCATAAATCTTTGAGTGAAGATCATGGCGAAGACTTATTCAGCTTTTCCACACCATAACTAGCTACAATGATTTTACAACTAGTGATAGTCAAATGGGGTGTCATGTCTTCCACATAAAGTAGTTTCTTATTCGATCTCAGCCTTGCTCATACCTAAGTTCCCATTACCTATTCTTTTGTGTATATCCTCAATCCATTCACAAGACGCAACCATGCGCCCAATCTGGAACTAGAGGAGTGAGGACGAACATTACTTGTTGGCATAAACAAATGACACGATAATACACCAAAATTAGGAATTGTCATTATACAATACCAAAGCTAACTATTGTTTTATTGGCATACTATCGATATGAACAGGAACGCGCAATTTTTTATTTATTCGAACACGATCATATGATGTTATAATTTCACTCAACTTATAACTCGTGAGTTTGTTTTAAGTTAAAAGAATGAATACAATAACTTCAAAAAGTGAACATTCCTAATATTAGTTCACAAAATTATATTTATATTGAATTTATTCATCAAATTAAGAGAAAAAGATATATTTTTTTTGTCAGGACATCCCTCATCGAGTACGATAGCGATTGGGGTGGCTGATCCACTACGTACAGAGCACTCTGATTATGATTATAAATTGGATGCTGCTAAAGCTGCTAGAGAAACAATCAATACAGCTCAACTTTTTTACAACTCCATTTCTACTTTCGCACAAAACAAATATCATCGTCATGGGGATGGGGTTTTACAACTCCATTTCTGCAGTGTTTTTGTCATCCTTTTTTATGCATGCTTTCATTCTTCACTCTTGCCTTCCTTGTTTCGCCCTTCCGGGAAATGAGACAGATAGACTCGCTTTGCTTGAAATCAAGGCTAGCATAACTCATGACCCTTTTAAAGTCCTGACTTCATGGAATGAAACCATCCACTTTTGCTCTTGGCATGGCGTTACATGTGGTCGTCGTCATAAGAGGGTCACAAGCTTGAACCTAACGTCCATGAAACTTGCAGGATCTATATCGCCGCATGTTGGGAACTTGAGTTTTTTGAGAGTCATTGATCTCCAAAACAACAGCTTAGGCCATGAAATTCCTCCAGAATTCAGCCGCCTGCACAGATTGCAACACCTACTGTTAAACAACAATTCACTGAGTGGAGAAATTCCTACCAACTTGTCGCGTTGCTCTCAGCTCCTCAGGCTCGCTGTTGGTTTCAATGTGCTGATGGGAAAAATTCCAAAGGAGCTTGGCCTCTTGTCAAAGTTAAGGGTTTTTATCATCCACTCTAACCACTTTACAGGAGGAGTCCCTACTTCTTTTAGCAATTTATCATCTCTTGAAGGGTTCTCCGCAACTACTAATAATTTGAGTGGCACTGTCCCGGATATTTTTGGACGAATGACCAATCTTAGCTTTCTTTCTTCTAGTGAAAATAGCTTTTCGGGTATGCTTCCTCCCTCAATCTTTAATCTCTCTTCTCTCACACTCCTTTCCATGGGAGACAACGAAATCCAAGGGAGTCTACCCTCAAACTTAGGTATGGTCTTTCCGAGTCTCCAAACATTTTCTATTACCAGTAACCAATTCAGTGGATCTATTCCTGTTTCATTATCAAATGCCTCAAATCTATTTAGATTGGGGATCGGAGGTAACCACCTGCATGGAAAAGTCCCTCCATTGACGAATTTGCATAAGCTTGAGTTGTTAGACCTTGCTGACAACCATCTCGGAAGTGGGGGAATTGATGACTTGACCTTTCTCTGCGATTTGACCAACGCCACCCATTTAAAATTTCTCCAAATGTTTACCAACAATTTTTGGGGCACGTTACCTCAGTGCATAGGAAACCTGTTTTCTTCTCTTCAAATCTTCACTATAGCTCAAAATAAAATATTAGGAAGTATCCCGAATGAGATTGTAAATCTGGCTAACTTAGAGGATTTGGAGATGGACGAGAACCAAATTTCAGGTCACATTCCCCCTGGTCTGGGAAAGCTGCACAAGTTATATAAATTAAGTTTGGCTATGAACTCGCTCTCTGGCAATCTTCCATCCTCTTTCAGAAATTTAAGTCAATTAAATGTGTTATACTTAGACGGCAACAAACTTCAAGGCAACATCCTGCCGTGTTTAATTAAGTGTCAGAATTTGAGGATTTTATCTCTTGATGCTAACAATTTTAGCGGTATGATATCGCAAGAAATCGTTGGTCTGTTGAACTTGTATGTATTGAGTTTACCTCAAAATCATTTTACAGGCTCCCTGCCAGAGAACATAGGAACTTTAATAAATCTAGAGTATTTAGATATCTCTGATAACATGTTATTCGGTAAAATTCCGGCTAGTCTTGTTAGTTGTGTAAAATTAGAGTACCTAGACATGCATGGAAATTTCTTCAATGGGACAATTCCATCAACTTTGAGCTCACTAAGAGGTCTTTCAAAATTGTATCTTTCTCACAACAACTTGTCAGGCACCATTCCAGAATTCTTAGAAGGTTTTGTATTTTTGGAATCTCTGAATCTATCTTATAACAATTTTGAGGGCATGTTGCCGATCAAAGGAGTGTTCAAGAATGCAACGGCGACATCAGTTGAAGGAAATAGCAAGCTTTGTGGGGGCATACCTGAGTTTCATTTGCCAAAGTGCAAACTCCAGCATGCAAAAAAGAAAGGATTGAGCTTAACCATGAAATTGGTTCTCTCCCTCGTTTGTGGGATTCTTGGAGTCATTTTTGCACTAACCTTTTTGTACCTTTATTGCTCACGGAGGGACAAAAAGGGTCAAGCTGCAACTGATTCGGACAAATTTCCCCAGGTGTCTTACCAAAGTCTTCTAAAGGCAACAAATGGATTCTCCTCAACCAACTTGGTCGGTATGGGCAGTTTTGGGTCCGTTTATAAAGGAGTATTTGAGCAAGGTGAAACTACAGTTGCCATCAAGGTACTCAACCTCGTTCGTCGCGGAGCTTACAAAAGTTTTATTGCTGAGTGCGAGGCTTTCAGAAATATTAGACACCGTAATCTTGTCAAGGTACTCTCAGCATGTTCTGGTTTTGATTATCGCGGTCACGACTTCAAGGCCTTAATTTATGAGTTCATGGTTAACGGGAGCTTGGAGGAATGGCTGTATCCAATTCATACCATTGGTGAGACAAATGAGAGGCCAAGGAGCTTAACAATTTCTCAGAGGTTGAATATTGTTATTGATGTTGCTATGGCATTGGATTATCTCCATCATCATTGTGAGACGCCAATAGTTCATTGCGACCTCAAACCCAGCAATATTCTTCTCAATGAGGACATGGTTGCACATGTAGGTGACTTCGGGTTGGTGAGGTTCCTACCAAAAGCTGCTGAAAATTCTTCAGGAAATCAATCAAGCTCTTTAGGGATCAAGGGAACTATTGGTTATGCTCCTCCAGGTAAATACACTTGGTGGTTTATTTTTCCCTAGCTAGTATTTTAAAATTGTGCAGTATTTATTTTAAAATTTTCAAACATGAAATGAGCTTTTAACACTTCACTAGAAAATTAGAATCTAATGTTCTGAATTGTGGAATGCAGAATATGGCATGGGACATGAAGTGTGGACACAAGGTGATGTGTACAGCTTTGGCATCCTCCTGTTGGAAATATTTACAGGAAAAAGACCGACCGATGACATGTTTCAGGGAACTTCAAACCTTTATAGCTTTGTAAAGGCAGCTCTGCCTGAGCAAGTGGAAGAGGTTTTGGATCCCGTTCTTGTTCAAGAGAGCAATCATCCTCATGAGGGGAGGGCAAGGAATCACATCCTAATCATAGAAAGTTTAATCTCTGTTTTAGAAATTGGTGTTGCTTGCTCAGCGGAGTTGCCTAGAGAAAGATTGAACATCTGTGATGCTGTGGCACATATGTGTCGAATCAGAAACAAACTTCGAGCAAATGGTATATGCGAATAGAAGCTTATTGTCAATAATGTGGTATAGCATGTAATAGTATTGATGTTATGTGAAAGCGTTCTCGTATTTGTTAGATAAAAAATGCAGTGCAAATGGCTAGTCGATCAATGTTTGCCAAACAAACTTATTTGCATCGAATTATGCTTGAACAATGACGTTCTAGCTTTGCCAAACATTACAGGACGAACACTCTGAAAGAATTAAAATTAAAAATTAAAAAACAAAGTTGTGGAAAGTATTCATCAAATTTCAAACCTATGTTGGATTTCCCGCTCTCTGTTGAGAGGCTTACCCTGGTTGAAAATGGGAAGCGTTCCATAGTAGTTTATTGCTTTTGTTAATTTATTTTTTTAGAAAACCTAAACGGTATGAGGAGAATTTTATTAATAACAAAAAGTAAGTTACACCTAGTCAAGGGAACATAAACCTAACTCCTCGTAATACAAGAAAAAAGAAAAAAAATACATGAAAAAAGAAGGGGGATATAAACCTTACTCTTCTATAAACGAAACAATAAAGATACAAAAATACGCATTCATCAGTCATCCATTCTTCAACATTTATGTGAGCATTCATCACCCATTCATCAACATTTATCTTTCGCTCGCTCACTCTCATATTTCATTAAAATATTGTTTTACATATAGTTTGGGGGTGGTCCAGGCAACACAGAGGTGGGCATTCATAAAAGCCATGTCACAGAAAATTACATGAGCATTGACGAAATTTTAGGTCTATAAATGCATGAGAGAAACATTTCACAAATCCGTATGACTTTCAGAGATATTAAACCATGCTTAATTTTAACGCAGTGGAGGGATTTGATTTACCTTTCATTTTGTAGATCCGAGTTCTTGCAGCCATCTTTGCTGTGTGTACAGCACCTTCATTTGTGAGCCATTGCTCCTTGCATTTCCTATTCCCCGGGGCCTTACTCGGATCCCCAAGTCCACATACAGAAAACATACATGCATGAGTCAGAATTTCGTTTTCATTTGAGCTTCGGTTGTGAAAATGAGAGGGAGAAATGGTTGGATGCATTTTTATTTCACATATCGCCAAGTGGAGACCATAATCGCAGAGAGAATGAGAGATCTTTACCTCGGTTTTCGCAGAGGAATGTACGATGGTGACAATCTGGGCTAGAATCAAAGATCGCCATGGCTGGGTTCCGTTTTTGACAGAGATGGAGATGGATTCATGTTTTGACGTTCTGGGTTGATGATGGAAGCTAGGGTTTCACGGCTCTGGGCTTGTGGGTACGGCGCCAGTTAGGAGAGACGAGGAAACGGGCCTCTAGTTCATGTTTCCTGTCACGGGTTCAACCCTCCAGAGCACTGAAATTTTGCTTCTTTTCCCAATATTTTCCAGCGCCTCTGTTTCTTTCTTGTCAGCAGGTCACCACTTCGAATCGCAGGTGTGTCGGTTTCATTGTCTTTTCTTTTATTTCTGTTCCTGTTTCCTTTGTTATTTTATATTTTCTTTTATTGTTTCTTTCTTTTATTTTCTTTTGTCTTCGTTAGCTATTTTTCAGTTTTTAAGGTTTTAATATTTTTGTTTTCTTTCTTTATTTTTTCCGCACCTTGAGGATAATGTGTGATTTAAGTTTAGGAGTGGAAAGGTAAAATTTTTAGATTTTTAATTTTTAAGTATGCTAAAATTTTTCATTCTTTTTAAGTTAATATTCATAGATTATTTTAAACATTTGAACAAATGGACATGGTGGAAATTAATTCCACAGTAGAGTCTTTTCTATTTATTGTTGTTTTGGCACTAATTCATGAGTTATCCTTTCACAATTAGCACATTCACACCAACATGATTTGTGGGGGTGAGATTGAAGCACTTGCTTTTCATCTAAGTTAATTTTTTATATTTTTGTTCTAAAAAAAAATAAAGTTTATTTATTGTATTTTGCTTAGTAACTAGGTTAGTCATGCCTAATCAGCAGTGATCTCGTGTCAAATAGTAGAGTCTTGGCATGGGATGAGGTGGTTAGTTGGTTTCATAGCCTTTTCAGCTCGAGTTAGTAAGTCCTTAGAGGCATTCTACACCTAGTGCCCCAAAGCCCTTGTGGTTTGGGAGCCATTGACCTAAAACTCATTACATGGGTTGGATCGAAAGTTTAAGTGAACTAACATTGCACAACCACTTTTATTACCATCTTCTTCTTCTTTTTCTTAAGCCTTTTCCCACCATGTGGGGACGGCTGTGAGGGATGCAACACGAGGACTTTCTAGGCGGTCACCCATCCTAGTACTACTCTCGTTCAAACTCGTTTAACTTTGGAGTTCGGATGGACTAGACTCTGTGGTGGTGTTTGAAGTTAGTAAGTATTAACTAAAATGGACAAGTGGTAAGGGTTTTAGTCGAGTCTTTTTAACCATGTTGATTCATTTTATACCAAATGAAGTTCATGAGTTTTTTTCTAATTAATTCTAAATGGCTTAGATTCTGTGGTGGTATTGGTTGGAATTTTTTAAAAGATGTTCTAATTTTAACATTTTTTATGGATTGCAACTTGAAAGTGAAAATTGTCATAGTCAATTTTTGTTAAAGTTTTTAGTTTGTTAGTTTTTATTTTTTGTTTTTGAGTTTTGTTTTGCTAGAGGACAGGCAAAAAGCTAAGTTTGGGAGTATTTGATGAGTACATATTATACCATATATTTTACCCTATTCTTAGTTATAGTTTATTGGTTATTTTGGTAGAATTTTGATACATTGTTATGTATTTTCAATGCAAGGCATTCGACTTCCTCTTGAGTAAAAAGTGATCAAGCGGATGAATTTTAGAGATTTCAATTGAAGGATGTTCATGAGTCTTTCAAGATGATTGTCCCAAAATTTCAAATTTTTCTACCAAGTCGTTTAACCGCGGCGAAGAAAAGAAGGCACAGCGCGTAGCTTTCCCAGATTGACGTTTTTGAACATTATGGGTATTTTGGAGGTGAAGATGGAATATTTTGAGGAAGATTTGTTTTGAGGATTTGATGGGGACGATGCAGGTTTTGTAACACATTGTGCATAACTGCATTTAAAATATCTCTTACAACTTAAGGTGTGAAACATTTAAAAAGTTAAGGAATAAATAGAAATACCTGCTGCTGAAAGATTAGATTGATCCTAGGGGAGGACATCGGATCTTTTGCACTATTAGCTGAGGAACTCTTCAAACCATTATCACCCTTTTAGCCAAACCTGACGCTGAACAAATATCCAGGCGAGCATCAATCCAGGTCAGATCACCGTAGAGCTCTCCAAATTTTCCGTGCTGGAAAGTATAGCAGAGAGAGCCGAAAAAATCAGCACTGAATGGACTTCTCTTCTTACTGCTCCAAGAATTGCCCTCGTCTCCCCTCAGATCAACTGCCACTGGGTTGTACCCATCCTGAAACCAGGCAGTGCAGCCTCCACCTAAAATTTAATGCCACCATTGACCAGAAGAAGTGAGAATGGCATTACAAATTAATTTTGCAAACGAAAGGGAACTATATCACTAACAATGATTAATTTTGACAATTAAAGAATTTTGTACCTGGCCTTCCCTGGGGCAAACATCAGGAAATAGTTAAAGTAAAAACTAAAGATACTGCATACTGTCGGCAACAGATCTGGACTCGTAAACACAAAATAAAAATATAGAATTGTTCTGTTAGAATTTGTCTCTAGAATTATTTTTATTACTATTATTTTCTTTTACTGCAGTCACACCTACCACCACGGAACACCAAGAAAGGAGGTGACATACTCCTTAAGTCTACTGGCTTTTAATATACTAAAGTAGAAAACTACACACATACAATATAAATGAAACTAAGAGGTACCAAAACATGTATACATGTATAAAAACATGCAAATGTATAAACTAGAAAATTATAATATACACCTGAGTATTGGTATGAAACTTCCAAAAAACTGCAACGAGATAATACAAGTTATCACAGAAAATATAAGTAACGTGTTAAATTACCAAAAACTCCATATACTGCAGCATGAGGTTCTTTAAGACACGCATCATAAGATGGCCGCCAAAACAAACCCTTTTCTTTCTGTATCATGATGTCTTTTCGTGTCTCATTTTGCCTCCAAAGATCTTGGCTTTTTTCATAAGAAAAGGCAGCCTTTGCGCCGAATCCAGGCATTAGAGAAGTAGGTGCCTCATCATCTATGGAATTGACTGCCTGGGGATGACCACTGTTTTTATGTACACCAATGTGGTACCGAA
The DNA here is from genome assembly GCF_041283825.1 of Pyrus communis. Classification (NCBI taxonomy): domain Eukaryota; kingdom Viridiplantae; phylum Streptophyta; class Magnoliopsida; order Rosales; family Rosaceae; genus Pyrus; species Pyrus communis. Next base: position 6,446,756 of record NC_142571.1, on the reverse strand, counting down.
ATCCAGATTTGGAGACAAGTGATGATATATCTAAGGAAATTGACTCAGGCACATCCCAGTATATTCCCTTATGGTCAACAAACAGTTCAGGCCATGCAGCCTCAAGTGTAATATCATGGTAAGGAAGCTGCAAACATCTTAAAGGTCGAGAAAATTTAATGCATGGCTCATAATTTAAACAGGAAGATAAATAAAGGAAATAAAGGTACAGGCATGAACTTTTTCACTCAAACAGCTTAGGCAGCACATGTGCAATGTTAAAGGTACTGATATTAACTTTGTCAGTACATGGCTCTTAATTTATAGACATGAAACTTTCCAATTTTATCTATGTTCCCTGCAGTGCATATGTGCAATGTTATCAAGTCATGTAACCTATAAAGAAAAGTGGTAAACAGAAGACACTTGTAAATTAAGATTTTTGAAGCATGTTGATATATACGAACCTATATACAAGGTATGTTCAGGAAAGAAATGAAAAAATTGTGGCCTCATTTAGTCTCTAAGATTGGTTTGAAATGGACAACCCACTATATTCAAGGTATGTTGATGAAAGAAATGAAAAAATTGTGGCCTCATTTAGTCTCTAAGATTGGTTTGAAATGGACAACCCACTATATTCAAGGTATGTTGATGAAAGAAATGAAAAAATTGTGGCATACCTGAAGGTAGGAGATGGATTATTTTCCATTCCAATCCACCAAAATGGTAAGGATCAGAAGGGATTATTTTCCATATCCCCCTTCTAATCACCTCAATATGAAAAATCTTTCACCTAGAGACCAAACAAGGCCCTACTTTTCAACAATTAAGAAATTAGGAAACAATACTTTAAGATTATACATGCTGACGGAATCTGGTAAAGTTCAAGTGATACATCCCTATAATTACTTATTTTTAACTTCAATTCCTATAAGAGAAATTTGTCATATGAAAGAAAGAAAAAATCGCAGTTGGATGATACTACAACCTGGCATGAACAAACCCAAAAAAGAACTTTAAACCTAACAACTCCAATCAGTAAACAAATTATCCACCTAGCCATAGCAATTGTACAAAAAATGAAGAAATTGACACCCATAAATCCCTCAAACTAGCCGGCAAACAAGGGACAAAAGGAATTCTGACAGTTTAAACATTTGATTAAAGGTCAAAACAGGAAAGTAAATGCGTGCCTTATGAAAGAGCATCAATTTGTTGCGGCGTCCTTTTTTCTCACCATGTCCTTCTGTGCTCAACTTTATGGATGAGGACGGAGACAAAAGAAGCTGTGTGCATAATCCAAACGAAAAAAGTGACTTGTCCAAGACATGCTTCACGACATCTTTCAAAGTAGGGACCCCCATCTCATCATTGGTAACTTCAGCTTTAATACAAGAAAAGAGTTTCTCCGGGCGGAACTGCCCAATTAATCCAAGCCACCTATTTTCACGCAGATCATGTAACAAGGGAATTAGTATGTCGGACAACTAAGAATGCTAATGTGAGATGACTTTGGTCTAAGCATAGGGATAATCCCAACCAGTGCTCTGATAAACCTGATAAAGCTTTGATGCTCTCGAAAAACATAAGAACTCGCTTGCAAATCAGTAAAATAACAAGGCAACAAAAAATTCATGCTTTATGTGCCATACCACTAGAACTAGGCAAACAAGCTTTGTTCGGCTGTCAAGCTTTCCACTCAATCTCTCTTTCTCACATCAAGTAATTCACCAATAACCCAAAGTTTATACAATATACCAACATCTTCCTAAATATCAAACAAAGAACAAACCAAACCTAGAAGCAGAGGCTCCTTAGCAATTAGTAACATAAAAATTGTTTACAAAAATACGAATTTGGAGAACAAAAAAAAGGTTCATTTCTCAGGAAACAGGAGACAAATTATCTTTCCTAACCTTTTTCCTTTACCCAATTCAACCCCATAACAACAATTTCAATTGTTCTTCTCTCCAAACTTTCCCGGCAACCAAACAAACAACAAATGAATCACACGCATTTCCCATCATTTTCTCAGTAACCATACAAACCACAAACCAATCAACAGAAACACGTAAAACGAAAAAGAATATCCATTAAACGAAAAATAAAATAAATTTGAGAAAACCCAATAGGCAATAACTAAGCAAAGAAGTTGTAGTCGTGTACCAGTTAGAGGTAGCTGGTCTGAGCAGAGGGACTGGTGAGAGAAAGAACCCAAGTCCCTGTAAGAATTGGGGTTGTAGGAAGGTATAACACCCAGAAGAAAGAGTTGCTGAATCCTAAGGGCTCGGCTGGCTCGAGCACCGTCGAGAGGAAAGGGGTGGCCTTGGCCGAGCCCTCAAGGGTCTGAGGCGAAGAAACGTTCAAGTCCCAGAAGGCTGAGTCCATCGCCGTCCTCAGGTTCGCCATTGTTGGCTGTCGAAAGAGTGAGGGAGCGCGAATTCTTTTTGGTTTCGGTTTTGGGGTTCAAGTGGTGGGTTTGTGAAGGTTTTATTTGTCTCTTCCTTTGGGTCCTCATCTGTCTTGAAATGAGTTTGAACATGGTGTATCATCTCTATCGCATTTGTGCTAATGACATGATATTAAGTGGAGAAAAACTTATGAGTTATAATTGTTTCATTGGCTTGAGACTTTACCATGGCGATGTATCATTGTCATAGAAGTACTTTGCAAGAAAGAGATTGATGGTTGGGAAATCCGCAAAATCCACCATGGTGTGAAAGGAGATAGTGGTCATAGAGTGCTCATATGTTATATTTCAATGAAGGAAGATGCTAGTTTAAGGGAGGTGAATAGGTTCCAATTTATAAATTTAATGTTAATATCGATTCTCAAATTTCACATTCGCATCATATGAAATATCCTACATAATAAACAAATAAATGTACACATGGACGTAGGAAAATCCTCGGGCTCCCTCCCAAGTCAGGACAAATGAGGACGGAAAGACTTACAAAACTCATCAACTAGTAGGCAATTTTATCTCCAAGCTTTGCTACTCAAACTCTCTTCAACCTTCAAGTGAAAGTGGCACGATACTAACACAGTCAAGTGCAATCCTGGAATCCGTTCGAAAGACAATTGGCCCTTAAATCTACAAAGGAAACGTAATGTGTCAATAACAATTGGATTTTCATCCCAGTAACCAAAACATTCACCCCAGCCACGCATGTTAATAGCCATATAAAGGAGCTCAGCTTTTCATCCTCTCATTTTAAAGTTCTACGCTGATCTAATAGTCGTACATTAAAACACATGAGCAGTAAAACGACTGTATAGATACGTCAGCAGAAAAATGACTGCAAATTATTGAAATCAGACAGGGCATACACTATCACATCCTAGTGTCAACTCCGCCGTAACACGATATTGTCCGTTTTGGGCCCCGATCACGCCCTCATGGTTTTGTTTTTGGGAACTCACACGAGAACTTCCCAGTATGTCACCCATACTGGGATTGCTCTCGCCCGAGCTCGCTTAACTTCGGAGTTCCAATGGAACCCGAAGCCAGTGAGTTTCCAAAAGGCCTTGTGTTATATGAAGGTGCACATGTGCATATAAGGCACGTCACCCTCTCTCCGTTGGTCGATGTGGGATGTTACATACGCGCTTCCACAAGTACCAATTAGCAAATGACTATGTGGATTTTGTAACATATTGTGCATAACTGCATTTAAAAATTCTCTTCCAACTTAAGGTGCACAACATTTAGACAATTAAGGTATAAATAGAAATACATGCTGCTGAAAGATTATATTGATCCTAGGGGAGGACACCAGATCTTTTGCACTATTAGCAGAGGAACTCTTCAAACCATAAATAACCCTTTTAGCCAAAGCTGAAGCTGAACAAATATCGAGACGAGAATCAATCCTGGTTAGATCACCGTAGAGCTCTATAAGTTTCCCGTGCTGGAAAGTATAGCAGAGAGAGCCGAAAAAATCAGCACTGAATGGATTTCTCTTCTTATTGCTCCTAGAATTGTCCTCGTCTCCCTTCATATCAACCGCCACTGGGTTGTACCCATCCTGAAACCAGGCAGTGCAGCTTCCACCAAAAATGTAATGCCACCATTGACCAGAAGAAAAAGTGGGAAATGGCATTACAATTTCATTTTGCAAATAAAAAGGAACTATATCACTAACAATGACTAGGTTGACTACCCATTATTTTTTACAATTATAGAATTCTGTATTTGGTCTTCTCTGGTGCAAACATCAGGAAATGGTAAAGTAAAAAACTTAAGAGCACTTCCAACATGGGAACCCCCAGGTAATATACTATGCTATCCACCCAATGAACAGTAACTGCCCTTAATGAATAGTAATCACCTTTTGCATCTCCACCGTTGCACTTCAATAGCCCTGACAATAGGCAATAAAATATTATTATTATTTTTATTTATAAAATAATACAAAATAATTTTATTTCTAATTTCGGATAAAATTTTTAATCGTTCTCGTTGCGCCACGTGTTATTATCCGAAAAGTTATAAAATAATATGTTTTATAAAATAATATGTTTGTACCATACTTGACCAATCCCAAAACTACTATGCACCGGTCAACAGTACACCATCAAGGACCCACAAGACTTTTCCTCCAACCAGGAGGCCAATTACAACGCGACACATGTTGATATCAGAGGCCAATCATAGCGCAACACGTGTCGATATCAGAGGCCAATCACAACAGGACACGTGTCAATGTCAGAACAAAACTAGAAACTCTCTTCTATAAAAGGAGATCATTCTCCCACAATAACCCCTAATGTCATTTGTACTAAACTATTCACTACAACTCACTAAAAGAGAGCTTGAACCTATGTATTTGTGTAAACCCTTTACAACTAATGAGAACTCCTCTACTCCGTGGACGTAGCCAATTTGGGTGAACCACGTACATCTTGTGTTGTTTGCTTCCCTATCTCTATTCATTTACATACCTATCCACACTAATGACCAGAGCAACCTAGCGAAGGTCACAAACTTGACACTTTATGTTGTACCAAAGTCCTTGCCGATTTTGTGCATCAATATTTGGCGCCGTCTGTGGGAATCGCACTTATTCCAACTCTCTCCAGCTTTGTCAAGCTGGTTTCCACCATTCGTACACTTTCTTTCGACCAGGCACCTTTCTCCAACATGGGGAGTGAAGGGAGCCATAGCACGCAGAACGACATCCCCCTCGCACTTTGTGCGAAGCAACGAAAGAAGTTTTCTCTTCAGGCTAAAGTTGATGAGCTAGAGGCTCAGAACAACAAGATAGCGATAAAGAATGAGATCCTCTAGGAGCAGTATGAGAAGCTCTTCGGGATGCTCCATGAAGCTAGGCATACTCAAACACACGAACTCATCGTCCCTGAGGAAGTCAACCACCACTTGGGTGCCCCCCAACACGAGGGATCACTTGCCTTCAACATGGATATCCCTAATGGGGAGCGAGTTACTCATCAAGGTGTTGATCAACATGAGACCTTTCTCGACCCAGCTACTTCGACCCGAAGCAAGAGAAGTGGAGGAAGGCACATTCTTGCAGAAGGAGTAGAATGATCAAAAGCCGTTTATCGCGATTTTCGGGACTTCCTGAGGCAACGTCGAGAGAACCCCATCCACATAAGCTCGAAGGTCAATGACCCAAGGGTTTCTGAAAGATTCAGTCATCTCCTATGCCCCAAGCCAACTGCCAATCTAGGGGATGAATGGCATGTCCTAGAGGAATATGAAGGTACGGGGGACTCGGGGGCGTTTCGACAGGCTCGCCCTAGAAGTCAGTACAGTGAGTCCAAAGAAAAATCTCATGCCCTTGATCAAGCTTTCCTACTTCCAAGAGGAGATGGAGACTTACGGAAGAAGGATCCAGCAGTACCTGACTCCACTCAGGACCCCTTTGTTCTACAACTCCTTGAGGAAGTAAACAAGTTGAAGGCCGAACGTCAGGCCGAAATACCTGACTGGAACCAACCTAGGCATGGCCCTCTTACAAGGAGGATCCTCGACACCCTCTCCAAGCAAAGACAAAGCAGAAGCTTGGCTTACAGCTCTACGCTGGAAAGGAGGACCCGATTGAACACTTTAACCTCCTTGAGTCCACCATGGCATATCGGATGCACACCGACGAAGAACGATGTCTTCTCTTCCCCTCTACCTTCTTTGGCGGAGATCTGAATTGGTATTGCCGTCTTCCACTTGAGACAGTAGACTCATTTGAGGAACTGAGGAAACTGTTTCTCTCAACACATATTCCAAACAGATTACTTGCATTCCGCATATGACTTGTACACTATTTGCCAAAAGCCGGACGAGCCACTACGAAAGTATGCCGGCCGCTTCAGCCATAAGTATTCTCGCTGCGCTGAGGCAGATGACAAGATCACCCTCAAAGCCTTCACGGCAGACCTACGTGATTGTTTCTTCAAGTACATGATCAATGCTAACACTTGGAAGACTTACTTTGGGGTGATGGCACAAGCTTACAACCACGCCTCCGCCGAAGCAAGGACATAACAAGGGAACCCCCATATGGCTAACCCCTATCAACAAGTGGGAAGTGGAAGTCAAGTTCTACCAAGTGAGGAGATCTTGGCCATTCAAACACCCATTGCATCATCTCCTACCTTATTTAGCTACTCGCTAAGTCACCAAACGTATTTGTCTTTTGGTAAGAGGAAAAATTTTTACTCTCAGCAAGCCTATTACAACAAGAGGGATAAAAGTAAATATCAAGACAACCAGGGGTGAACGTACTGTTGACTATTATGACTATGGGGCCAAGCCTCACTTTTTCAAAGTGAAGGACTGGGTACTGAAGAAAATGCTATTATAAGAAGGCATACACATTACAAATGTTTTAACTCTCAACCACTTGAGATCTTTTGTCACACAAGCCATTCGGCAAATATTTAAAGAAGAAGGAATTCAGACAACTTCTTCTGAGTCTTTTGCATTCTTAGCACTAGAACATTTGGTCTACGCTGACCTACCCCTATACTCCAACTCAGAGCTTCAACATGCATACTTTGACACAAAGTATGTGATACTAAGTGTTACAACCAACATGGTTCATCTATCGAAAGCATGGATTCATGCATAGCAAAATATTCATAAGCATCACTCATGTCAATCAACATAAACATCATACATTTCAACACATCCATACATAAGCCAACTGTGCTTCGAAAGGGTTCAACATACTTTGTGTCATTCGACACTTGCTACAATGTGCCTCGACACCTCGCCCTTATTCTTACCAACCAAGTGATGAAATGTGAAGAAAGAACTCATCTTCATGCCACCAACGAGGTGATGAAATGTACAACCTGTACTCTAATATCATTTGGCAACTTGCCACTCATGCCACCAACCAGGTGAAGAAGGAACTTATTTTCATGCCACCAAACAGGTGATGAAATGTACAACTCGTACTCTCCTTCATGCCACTAACCAGGTGATGAAATGTACAACCCGTACTCTAATATCATTTGGCAACTTGCCATTCATGCCACCAACCAAGTGAAGAAAGAACTCATCTTAGTGCCACCAACCAGGTGATGAAATGTACAACCCGTACTCTAACATCATTTGGCAACTTGCCACTCATGCCACCAACCAGGTGAAGAAGGAACTCATCTTCGTGCCACCAACCAGGTGATAAAATGTGATGAAAGGTGATAAAGGAACTCACATTCGTACCACTAACCAAGTGATGAAAGCAACTCACCATTCATTCTACCAACCAAAAGACGAGTGGTACAACTTGTACATGTGAACTCCTAGCATTCATAAATAGTAAAAAACCCTCAAGCTTTACAACTCAACTAGGGGAGCACTTATGCCTAACAAGAGTTATAGTCACCAACAAAGTCTTATTGCAAGCCAACAATGGCTTCAGTGCATGGTATACGAAGATTAAGCTCTTCAGCCCTCTTACATCTGCTTTAGACATTTCTCGTCTGTAATAATGCAAACACTAGAGCTCATAGAAAGCTTCACACACTCTTGATCAAGATTGTTCGAAGCAAATTCAATTTATATGATTCATCCAAACCTTCGACTACTACAAGGTGTGGCTTGCATCACAATTTCTTGCTCAACAATGTGGAAGCAAAATTTGTATATGCTGTCTCTCTTCCAAAAAATTTGTATATGTTGTCTCTCCCACATTTTCAAACTTCTAATTTTCCACCCCCCACAAAAAAAAAAAAAAAAAAAAAAAAAAAAAAGGAAATTGGGAAATTCAACAACTTCAACAAATTGAGGGTAACTACAATTCTCAAAAGCTTCACACACTCTTGATCAAGATAGTGTGAAGCAAAATCAATTCATGGTGCCCAACAAAGCTTTAACCTCAAAGCTTTACCTACAAAACTTTAACACAAAAGCTTCACCACAAGAGCTTTAACAAATGGAGGGCAACAACAAATGTCAAAAGGCTCACACACTCTTGATCAAGATAGTGTGAAGCAAAATCAATTTATGGAACGCAACAACTTCATCAATGGAAGACAACAACAATTCTCAAAAGCTTCACACACTCTTGATCAAGATAGTGTGAAGCAAAATAAATTTATGGTGCCAATCAACAAGTGAAGGGCAACAACAAATGTCAAAAGCTTCACACACTCAATTTATAGTGCCAACAAAAGCTTCAATAAATGCCAAAAGCCTCACACACTCTTGATCAAGATAGTGTGAAGCAAAACTAATTTATGGTGACTAACACAAAAGCTTCACGTACAAAGCTTCAACATCAAACAAAGCTTCAACAACAAAGCTTCATCGATAGAGAGCAACTACAATTCTCAAAAGCTTCACACACTTTTGATCAAGATAGTGTGAAGCAAAATCAATTTATGGTGCCAAACAAAGCTTCAACACAAAAGCTTCACTTACAAAGTTTCAACACAAGAGCTTCACCTACAAAGCTTCAATACAAAAGTTTCATCTACAAAGGTTCAACTCTCAACACCAAAGCTTCAACACAAAAGCTTCAACACCAAAGCTTCAACTACAAAGGTTCAACTCTCAACTACAAAGCTTCAACACCAAAGCTTCAACACAAAAACTTCAACACCAAAACTTCACCTACAAAGGTTCAACTCTCAACTACAAAGCTTTAACACAAAAACTTCAGCACCAAAACTTCACCTACAAAGGTTCAACTCTCAACTACAAAGTTTTAACATCAAACAAAGCTTCAACAACAAAGCTTCAACATCAAACAAAGCTTCATCAATGGAGAGCAACTACAATTCTCAAAAGCTTCACACACTCTTGATTAAGATAGTGAAGCAAAATCAATTTATGATGCCCAACAAAGCTTCACCTACAAAGCTTCAATACAAGAGTTTCACCTACAAAGCTTCAATACAAAAGTTTCACCTACAAAGCTTCAACACAAAAGCTTCAACACAAAAGCTTCAACACCAAAGTTTCAACACAAAAGCTTCAACACCAGAACTTCAACATCAAAGCTTCACCCAAAAAAAAAAAAAAAAAAGGAAAGAAAAAAAGAAAGAAATGAGTCTAGGCCTCCCTTTCTTTGGGCCTAACAACTTTCATACCAAATATATATGAAGGAAGAGTTTTGGGCAACCACTTAGAAAGGAAAATGGTGAAGTTTTGTTTGGAAAATTGCCTACTAGCAAGACACCTCCCTTGACCGGAGACTTAGGTGACTCCTACCATATACCACTATACCTTGGTACTCAAAAATTTCGCGACTACTCAGTGCCTTGGATTTTTCAAGTCCCCAACCGAGAAGTTTTCCTCACTCAAGAAATTAAGGGAGCACTACTTCAACCTATAGGATCCACCCACAAAGTTTCAACATGCAAACTTCAACAAAATAAAAAACACAAGCTTAGCATCATTACTCTAATTGAAGAGATCGAGAAGCCTCAACAACCTTTTGCTAACACCGTTGGCGAAGAACAAAGCTTCGCCATACCACATCTACTACTTTGTCAAACAGCAAAAGTATCCCATATCATCAGGTTCGAACATACTCCAGGTTTGACGGACTTGTTTGGACCCTCAAATTCTGGAGTGGGCTCGCTCCTTTGGAGGAAACCAGAAAACCTTCCAGCCTAGTTCAAGAATACACCTGTGGAAAGTCAAGTACAACAAAGCACGTGCCGATTCGTCCGTCTTCTCCAAAAACAAGAGTACCTCATATCATCTCTTCTCCCTGTTTCTTCTCTTTATCCTTGTTGCTGAATGAGAGACAGAGAGAATGAGTACAATCAGCCGAAACCCAAGATCAACCTACCGATCTGAGACTGATTGCTTGGAACCCTGATTGCTTACCTTGTCTGTCACCTCCTTCGGCAGATCTCCTCGCTTAGAGACTTGGGGGACTCCTACTATATGGTTTGTATCGCACTTGACCAAACCCGAAACTACAAGTAAGCTTTAAATGAAAATGATACATTACCTTGTGCGTCAACGCCAACTAAAGATACCACTCCTGGATGAAGGAAAAGTACTTCCAAGAGAAGATGCCACATCTACTTACAGGACAGAGAAGGCAAGTGAAGGCGACACCACACTTCGGTACTTGGAAGTTTCGTGATTACTCAATGGCTTTGATCTTGCAAGTCCCCAATCGAGGAGCTTCCCTCACTCGGGAAGTTAGGGGAGCACTGTTTGTACCATACTTGACCAATCCTAAAACTACTAAGCACCGGTCAACAGTATCTCTATCATTATTCATAGTTTCTGATTCATTTTTACAATGTCTTCTTCTTCAAGGATGATGTTGTAAACACGAAAAAGTTCCTGAAACAAGAAACAAGAATACGTGTACAAAATATACTTTTTGTTTGTATTGATTTTGGGGTTACAATCTCTTTGTAATTTGATCCTCTGATTCTATCTTCGTAGGGTGTAGGTTTGTGGATGAGCTGTTGATCCAAAGGGCCGTTGGGGCTTGATCTAAGGATGAACGGATGATGAACACTTTCTTCAAGGGCCGTCGGGGCTTGATCTTGAATAATGGTTGTGTGGATTTCTTCAAGGGCTTTTGGGCTTGATCTTGAATGAACGGATGATGAACGATGAACACTTTCTTCAAGGGCCGTCGGGGCTTGATCTTGAATAATGGTTGTGTGGATTTCTTCAAGGGCTTTTGGGCTTGATCTTGAAGGTTGATGGATGAACGGATCTTCAAGGCTTTTGGGCTTAATCTTGAAGAACGATTGGATGTGTGAATTTGTTGAGGTTGTTGATCCAAAGGGCCGTTGGGGCTTGATCTTGGGATGAACGGATGATGAACACTTTCTTCAAGGGGCCGTCGGGGCTTGATCTTGAGTTGGTGGAAGTTCTTCAAGGGCCGTTGGGGCTTGACCTTGAAGGTTGATTTGACGAAGAACGAAGAGTGTTTTCTTGATCCTTCGGGATTTGCTTGAGAGCTTTAGAGTTTCAAAGCTTCAAGGTTTTGGTGTGATGTGAATTCCCTTCTTTCTTTCTCTTCTTCCTTCTTTCTTCTCTTCCTCCTTCCCTCCTCTGAAATGAATGCCTTGGCCTCCTATTTATAGAATTCCAAAACTTGATTTTTGGATTTAAATAATCAGATGAAATAAATCATTTCTGCCAGGTATTGACACGTGTCTTATTTGATGACTTTTCCAATTTATTTCGATTTTTCGTTGAGTCACACGCTACATGTAAAATTTATGTGACACGTGAGCGTTGAAATTTTAATTATTGGTTAACATTCATTTCACCGAAATTTCGATGTCTACAAATGCCCCCACTTCAAGGCGCGTCGTTGACATGTGCTTGTCACATGTGGAAGATGCGTTTTGAAGTCCCTTAATGTAGATGTCAACCCAAGGGCCGTCGGGGCTTGATCTTGAATTGAGCTGGAAATTTCTTCAAGGGCCATCGAGGCTTGATCTTGAGTTCGACTGGAAGATTTTCTGGTTTCCTCCAATCGTTGATTTTCCACAGGCTTAACCTTGAACTGGGCTGGAGATTTCTTCAAGGGCCATCGAGGCTTGATCTTGAGTTCGACTGGAAGATTTTCTGGTTTCCTCCAATCGTTGATTTTCCTTTGTGCTACTCTTGAACTGGGCAGCAGGATTCTTTTGGTCTCCCCCGAAGGTCTGAACTTACTCCTTTTATCTGGAGTTGAATTTGATTCAAGGGTGGTGAATCACTTGATTTTGAATCGGACTTGTGATTTCTTCAAGGGCCATTGAGGCTTGATCTTGAACTGGGCTGGAGGATTCTTCTGGTCTCCTCCGCTCGTTGATTTTCCTTTGTGCTACTCTTGAACTGGGCAGCAAGATTCTTTTGGTCTCCCCCCGAAGGTCTACGAGCGGTTTCAGGATATGGCAGGCAAGTACGAGGTGGAGGTGCTGACCTGTTTCTTTGTTCAATCTTTCCAATTCGTATTGAAGAGGGTTGGAAAGATTGAAGTTTCCTTATCCCTTCTCTGGCAGTGTATCAACCGTTGAAGATGACTACTCGAGAGCAATACTAGGTAAGCAATCAGGAATAGATTCCAGGTAGTCGGTTCCAGATCGGAAGACTGACTCCAAGTGCCGCTGACTGCTCTCTTTCACTTTGCCATGCGAGTAATAACAAAGACAAAGGAAAAGACAGGGAAAAAGCATGATATGAGATACCTTTGCTTTCGAAGAAGCAGCAAATGAATCAGCACATATATTTGTTATGCTTGTCTCCACATGCTTCGATGTATCATTTTCACTTGCCTTACTTGCTCCCCTTTGCAGAAGTGGTATTTCCTTATGCAGGTTTAGCATCTTTTCTTGTAGTATTTGTCCTCCGATGCAGGAGTTGAATGCAACCTTTGCATTTAAATGGTGCTTCACTCCTTGGTGGCAACTGGTTTGAGTGGAGGTTCCGACATATTGCTTCCTCTGTCCTTGTCTTGGCAGGTGAGAACAAGGGCAAAGGAAAAGATAGGGAAAAAGCATGATATGAGATACCTATGCTTTCGCCCTTGATGATATGAGATACCTTTGCTTTTGAAGAAGCAGTGAATGAATCAGCACATGCTTCAATCTATCGTTTCCTCCTGGGTCATCTGTACTCCAGGCATCTGGTATCTTCAAAGGTTGAATAGGTTTTCTCAAGGGAAGAAGAAGAATTGTGTATTTCGAGAGGCTTTGCTGGGAGTGCGCCCTCAGAGGTGAGGAAGATTTGGGCATTTTCTTCAGGTCTGCCTTGCCATAAGAGACGAAGGTCGACATGTATAGGGATTTCTTAATAGCAAGTGGTGGTCTTGTTCTTTTACCCTTGTCGACAAACGTCTCTTCGATATCTGAACGACGCCTCTTCGATTTCTGAACGACGCCTCTTCGATTTCTAAACGAGCGCCACTTTTGACAAAGTTGCACGCGTTTTCTGAAAAGCAGAGAAAGCGTTGCCGAACTTTGCGCCTGTCGGCTAAAGACGTGTAGTTGCGATGATGGCCTCCACGTGTTCTCGACTTTGTCAGATATCTTTTGACAAAGTTGAACGCGTTTTTTGAAAAGCCGCGAACGCGTCGCCGAACTTCACGCTGGAAAATTCGGATTTTTGAATCGGTGGTCGTGTCGCTTGGCTTTTTATAGAGCGGTATTGATCACCCCAACATTTACACTCTGAAGATTGCCCATTCTTGAAAAATTGTCTCCGACCCTTTGAAATTTTTTATCCCTTCTCTTTGAACACCTTTGAAAAATGACTAACTCATCGAACCTTTGCTTAGATTTGAGTCTCAGCAGCGATCCGGTTGTGCCCCATCAAGGTAATGTATGGCGCCCTTCTTTTTTATCTTCTAACGGTCCTCTTACAGGGTGAAGACTCTGTGATGAAGGACGCAACAACAGCTACGATAGTAGCTAGGAACCTCCTCACTCCTGAAGATAGTCGGCTGCTTTCAGGACGGTCCGATGAGTTGGCCGTTCAAGAGTCCCTCGCTCTCAGTGTTCAGTGCGCAGGCTCTGTGTCCAACATGGGCCAACGCCTACTTGCTCGCTCCCGCCAAGTTGAATCCTTGATAACGGAGGTGGAAAGTCTCAAACAAGAGATCAAGCAGCTGAAGTATGAGAATAGAAGTTTGCACGTGCTTGCAAACAACTATTCGACGGGCATGAAGAGGAAGCTTGATGAACTGCAAGAGTCTGAAGGTCGGATTCAAAGTGACCGTCAAAGGTTTTCGTCTTTCCTCCAGAGGCACATTTTTCCTGGGTCTTCCAGCGTTTGGCCAAGTATTGAGGCCTCGAATGCTCTATCTTCGATGCCTCCCGCTCCGATGCCTTCCGCTCCGAGAGTTTTGCCAAATAATGGGGCTTCACGTGAACATCCTTTGTGAAAGCTCCAATCTTGTATTTTTTTTTTTTTTTTTTTTTTTTTTTCTCATGTGTAAGCACATATCTGTAATTTATCAGAGATATCAATAAATAAACTTTATTTTATTTAGCGTAATGTGCTAAATAGAGCGTATATATATATATATATATTATTTTTTTCACATGGTGCCGGTGCACCAAGATCCCCTTTTTTATTATTATTATTTTTTTTTTCTTATTGCTTTCGGTGGTACTGATCCACCTAGATAGATCTTTTTTTTTTTATTATTATATTTTTTTTTTCTTTGCTTTCGGTGATACTGATCCACCAAGATAGATCTTTTTTTTTTTTTTTTTTATTAATAATATTTTTTATATATATATATTTCCCACATGGTGCAGGGAGGAAATGTAGAGGAGCTTGGAGTAGTAGGAGGTAAGAGACGGAGAAAGTCTTTGGGTGTGAGTTGCCAAACTTTGATTTTGTCAATCACCTTCAAAGGCAGCAGCAAAGGCAAGCAGATGTGAGTTGACAAACTTTGTTTTTGTTAATCACATTCACAGGCAGCAGCAGAGGCAAACAGATGTGAGTTGACAAACTTTGTTTTTTGTTAATCACATTCACAGGCAGCAGCAGAGGCAGGCAGATGTGAGTTGACAAACTTTGTTTTTTGTTAATCACATTCACAGGCAGCAGCAGAGGCAAGCAGATGTGAGTTGACAAACTTTGTTTTTGTTAATCACATTCACAGGCAGCAACCATGGCGGAAGTGCAGAAGCCGGAGGCTGAGAATGCGGGTATCCTGGCTGCACAGGTGCTGACTGACCATAGCCTCCTGGAGTGCTGGGTGACTGAGCGGTTTGCCCATAAACTGCAGGATTTGCAGGAGGCTTTTGTGCTGGAGGTGCTTGAGCTGAATCACCCTGAATTCCGTAAGAGGGAGTGCGCTGCTCAACCTTAGAGAGAGACAAACTGCCCATACAGCAGCATGAAGATCTTACTGGGGTAGATGGGCAGTATGGAGAACATGGACGAAGAGCTCAACGAAGACGCTGCAGACGACGTCGCTGGAGAGCTATTAAACTGCTGTTGCTGTTTGCTACAAGGGACGCCGCTTGCTGCGGAGGGAGTTTGGAGAGCTGAAGCAGCGGAGTTCGGAGAGTTTGAAGATGGAGCGCAGCCGTGAGGAGGTCGATGATCGAAGGAGGAGTGACCTTTCGGACTCCCAAGCCACGCCCAGCTTCCTTTGCAGCTCCCACAGTCGGAGCCTTTAGTCCGAGAGAAGACCTGTTGAAATAGCCAGACGAACGAAGCTTGCATCTCCTCTGCACCCTGCTTAAAATCCCCTGCAAATTTTCGAAGAAGAGAATCTCTCTCATCTGCAACGTGTAGCTATGGAGTTCTCGGATTTTGAACACCATGGAAGAGAAGGCCTTTTTTTTTTTTTTTTTTTTTTTTTTTTTTTTTTTTGTTTACAGAGCAGCACGCAGATTCCCCTGCTTCTTGGAAACCCTCCTGCCACTGCATCTTAAAGATGACGCCGCCATGGTTCACAAACTCTTGAAGCACAATTGGGGGCTTAAGGTTGTCGAGACCATCGTGGTTGAAAACCACCGCCATTTTGTGCGACTTGGCGCTGCCGTCGGCCCCCAGTGGCTGGGTTCGACTGTGCCAATGTAGAGGAAGCTCGAGGGTGGGACTCTCGGGTCGTCGGCGAATCTCTGGGAACCGGGTCCTCCGCCATTGACGAGTTTCTGAGATTCGGACTGGTGTTTGACTCGGTGGCGGTAAAGGAAGAAGGCGAGTCCGGAGAGCATTCCGAGAGTCACAATTCCGACCGAAGCAGCAATGGCGACTTTCTTCGTCCCCTTGGTCGGTTGCGGCGCTTGTGGGTTCTGCACAGTGGTGGCGTTTGACGGCAGCAGTGCGGGTTGAGTCTGATCTGGGGTCGACCCAGATGGCAATTCATGGAAAAAATGGCTGGTCGCTTGAAGTGTCCGGCGGAGGGTTGTTGTGCACGCAGGAGGTCTCGGGGCAGACGTAGACCCGCTTCCGTACTTCTTTGCTCGTCCGCTGCTTCAGCTTCCATGGTAGGTTGTGGCCCCGCCGGTGGAGCTGCAGGTTCTGATCCCGCTGGAAGCCTTTGCTGCAGATCTCGCACACGGAACGGTTCGTAGCAAGCAGAGTCGTCGGCGACAGCGCGATCTCATCCGCTTCGGGATCTGGCATTCCGGGAAGGTTTCGCTTTTTCTTTTGCGGAGGCTCCGAACGAGTCATGGCTTTGCGAGCGGAGGAAGTTAAACTGGCTTCGCCGCCGGAAGCTGTTGAAACCTTCGGTAACGGTGATGAGGAATTATCCAGCTCCCCCATTTTCCAATTTTTAAATCTCTGAGCTCAAAGCCTCTCAAACAAGCTATAAAAACAAGCTGACTACTTACGGTTTCAGTTCTGATTGATTAAAATAAACAAAAACTCTCTGATTGTTTCCCGAGAAAAGAGAAAATTTTCCGAGAAAAACCGACAAAATTGCTCGAGCTAAATTAATGGACTCTTTTCCCCGGAACGCCGAGTCAACTTAGTCCTCGAGGTCGCAGACGGAGAGCCAAAGTCCCATTAGGCGGCGCGGCTCCATAGCTGGAAATGGAAGAGAGGGGAGAGAGAGTGTGTGTGCGGCTGATGATGATGTTTGTGTTGGGCGAGATTGACTGCGCCAATGTGGAGGGAGCTTGATGAAGAAAGTGGTGAGAATAAGCTCTCTTTCTGACTTCTTGAGCTGTGGTGAGTTGCAAGTCGAAGGCACGGATGAAGCAAAAAAAACACGGATTGGGCTTTGAGGGCCGGGCCTGAGCCTGGGGGAAGGAAGCAGAGCTTCTTGTACAGCAAGCTCAAAACAATGTGTGTTTGAGAAGGGATGGGCCTTGCATTTGGGCTCCTCTTTTTGAGGATCTCGACTTATGTTTTCCTTGATTCAGCACGGATTTTAAGTGTAGAAAGACCCACTCTATCATGTATAAATTTTTTTTTTTTTTTTTTTTTTTGATAGAGAATATATATTTTTTTTCTAATACATAGTAACATATGTATTTTTTTTTTCTTTTCTTTTCTTTTGTAATAAAATTGACTTTCTTTAATGAAACATTTATTTATTTATTTTGATGTGACTGACTTGAAGTTTTGAAGTTTCAAGTTGCCTACGTACTCTTCCAAAGAAGAGATCAAGTCATAACGTAGTTCAAATGAGTGATGGTTTTGATGATGATTTTGCCGTACACAGTTTATGCTCTTGCGGGCCAGGAGCGTTGGTTGTCACCTTTTAGGCTCGTGCGAACGAGGAGTTTTGGTTGTCGCCTTTTAGGCTCGTGCGAACGAGGAGCGTTTTGAATTTGTCAAACGATCTTAGAGAGGCATTCCTTGCAATCTTCATAGCAAGGAGTCTTGACTGAGTGATTGAAGAAGTCTTTGGGGAAGAAGTCGCGCATCGTGATG
This sequence comes from Pyrus communis, assembly GCF_041283825.1. Taxonomy (NCBI): domain Eukaryota; kingdom Viridiplantae; phylum Streptophyta; class Magnoliopsida; order Rosales; family Rosaceae; genus Pyrus; species Pyrus communis. The sequence goes on along the minus strand of NC_142571.1, from coordinate 6,428,986 downwards.
GCAACGGACGATCTTTGCGTCATAACTTCATCATCCTCAACACTTTCATGTAGCTTTGAAGGTTGACGGTAGCTGCTTTGCCCCCTTTCCGATTGGTGAACTTGTGGAGGAGACCTATGTTTCTTGTGCATTTTCTTTGGAGTGACATAAGTCCATCCTTCAACTTCACTTGACTTGACTGACATGGTTTCGGAGCATGCCCCCAGCGGTTGAGGTGAAGATTTTGAGTTCAAAGAGCCAGAAGTGACGGTGGTATAGTTTGACTTCACCACATCATTAAGATCTAGCTCGATGATCCCTTTCTGAGCCAACTTCATGATGAGATCTTTTAGCACAAAGCACTTTTCTGTCGGATGACTAATGAAGCGGTGGAATTTACAGTACCTTGGACTGTCAGTACGGTTCATATCTTCTGGCCGTTTACACTCAGGTAGGTCGATCACCTTTTTTTCCAGCAAGTCATCTAGCATGGCAGCCACGTCAGAGTCGGGGAATGGATAAGTCTTCTCCTCAAGCTCCTTCAAAGTGCGTCTATGTATCTCTTGATCACGAAAAGCTTCGGTTTGAATCGCCTTGCCTCGTGTATGGGTTTTGACTGGAGTTGTGTTGACCGTCATCGCTTCCTTGGTGGGTTTCCACGTAGCCTTATCCACCTTTGGCCCCAAAACTTTGTCATTCTTATAGTCGGCGATCTGCTCTTTCTTCCCATGACGGGTGATGCTTAACTCCATATCATGGGCGCGGGTGGCTAACTCCTCAAATGTTCGTGGTTTGATGCCTTGAAGGATGTAGTGTAGTCCCCACTGCATGCCTTGAACGTACATCTCGATGGCGGAGGTTTCAGAAAGCCGATCTTTGCAATCCAGGCTTAATGAACGCCATCTATTTATGTAGTCGATGACAGGTTCATCTCTCCATTGTTTCGTACTGGTCAGCTCTAGCATGCTTACAGTACGACGAGTGCTGTAGAAACGGTTGAGGAATTCCCTTTCTAGCTGGTCCCAACTGTTGATAGACTCAGGTTCGAGGTCAGTGTACCAGTCAAAAGCATTACTTTTCAGCGAACGCACGAACTGTTTGACGAGGTAGTCTCCCTCTGTCCCAGCATTGTTGCAAGTTTCAACGAAATGGGCGACATGTTGTTTCGGGTTGCCTTTTCCATCGAACTGCATGAATTTTGGGGGCTGATAACCCCTTGGCATCTTCAAAGCATCAATCCTCTTGGAGTAAGGCTTTGAGTACAGTACGGAGTCGTGCGAGCTTCCTTCGTACTGTGTCTTGATAGTGCTTGCAATCATCTCCTGTAGCTGCTGGATAGAGAGAGATCCCATGGATGTCATTGCTTGGTCTGGCTTCGGCTTCTCTTCAGCTTTCTCCACTGGTGGCTCCTCTTCTTTGTCACCTTCTTTCTTTAATAGGCCAATATTTGGGGTCGACTTTTACGTCGGGCAGCGCATCTAGTTGGTTGACAAGTGCGGCAATCTGCAAGTCCTTCTCTTCCACAGTCTGTGTGAGCTTTGCAATTGCTTCATTCATCTGAGCTAGCTGTTCTTCAACAGAGGTGACGCCGATGGTCATGACTTGTGCAACCAATAGGCATGACTTTCCTTCAGACATCCAGGGTGCTGATGAAGAAACCCATTGGCCATTTTGGGATGTCATCTTATGCGCCTTAGCAGCATGCTTTGGTGCCCCCAGCAAGGTTAGGTTGATGATAGACTCGCGCCTTTGATGTTCCCTTTGCTCGCTTAGCGGTACCAATTTTGAAGCGGCATGTTGATGAGTGGTTGTGGTGCCAATGGATGCTCCATTCGTGGCGGAAGTGCTTATGCTTCTTCCCTTGGTGGTTGCAAGAACGGCTTGTCCCTTGCTTGATGCCATTGATTTTGGAGGTGTGCTTTGGTTGTTGTCAACTCCGTAACCATGCTCCTTCAACTTCTTTTGAGTTTTGGTGAGGTCGCGATCTTTGTCGTTGACGGTGTTTGAAACCTTCTTTCCAAGATTTGAAGAGGAAGCAAAGTCATGCCTAGCCTTTGACATGAGTTCGTAGGCATTTGGGTTGAAGCCTTCTTCGGTCCTCTTAGTTGGAAGAGAGCTTGGTTTCACCATGACACCATGTTGCGCTTCCAGACGGTTGATGAGTCCGGCGGTTTGCAAGTTTTTCTCCTCTGCAATCTTTATCAGCCTTGCAATTGTTTCCTTCATCTGAACCAGCTGTTTTTCAATGGAGGTAGTGCCGATAGTCATGACTTGTTCTTTGTTTGAAGCCATGGACTGTGCTTGAATATCTTGAACGGAGACAGAGATGAGAGGTAGAGATGGTCCCACTGGGCGTGCCAAATTTGTAAACACGAAAAAGTTCCTGAAACAAGAAACAAGAATACGTGTACAAAATATACTTTTTGTTTGTATTGATTTTGGGGTTACAATCTCTTTGTAATTTGATCCTCTGATTCTATCTTCGTAGGGTGTAGGTTTGTGGATGAGCTGTTGATCCAAAGGGCCGTTGGGGCTTGATCTAAGGATGAACGGATGATGAACACTTTCTTCAAGGGCCGTCGGGGCTTGATCTTGAATAATGGTTGTGTGGATTTCTTCAAGGGCTTTTGGGCTTGATCTTGAATGAACGGATGATGAACGATGAACACTTTCTTCAAGGGCCGTCGGGGCTTGATCTTGAATAATGGTTGTGTGGATTTCTTCAAGGGCTTTTGGGCTTGATCTTGAAGGTTGATGGATGAACGGATCTTCAAGGCTTTTGGGCTTAATCTTGAAGAACGATTGGATGTGTGAATTTGTTGAGGTTGTTGATCCAAAGGGCCGTTGGGGCTTGATCTTGGGATGAACGGATGATGAACACTTTCTTCAAGGGGCCGTCGGGGCTTGATCTTGAGTTGGTGGAAGTTCTTCAAGGGCCGTTGGGGCTTGACCTTGAAGGTTGATTTGACGAAGAACGAAGAGTGTTTTCTTGATCCTTCGGGATTTGCTTGAGAGCTTTAGAGTTTCAAAGCTTCAAGGTTTTGGTGTGATGTGAATTCCCTTCTTTCTTTCTCTTCTTCCTTCTTTCTTCTCTTCCTCCTTCCCTCCTCTGAAATGAATGCCTTGGCCTCCTATTTATAGAATTCCAAAACTTGATTTTTGGATTTAAATAATCAGATGAAATAAATCATTTCTGCCAGGTATTGACACGTGTCTTATTTGATGACTTTTCCAATTTATTTCGATTTTTCGTTGAGTCACACGCTACATGTAAAATTTATGTGACACGTGAGCGTTGAAATTTTAATTATTGGTTAACATTCATTTCACCGAAATTTCGATGTCTACAGATGTGGGAAATCGACCAGTAAGAGGAAGATTTGTTTAACCAATCAAAAGGAATGTTCAATCTCCAGGTGGCCCAAAATGAGAGAGAATAGGATGAGGAGCGTAAAAGGAGAGATGACAAAGCAAGAATGGGCAGAGCTTCACATTCCTGTGGAGTCATCCAAGCTGTGGGTCAGATATGCTAGCCCAACCATTTTGTAAACCTTGATAAAAGCTGTGGTGTAAGGTAGATGATAATGAAAAGGTATTTATAGAAAAGTTAAAAAAAAAAAATTTAAAATTTTAAAATTTCTTTTCGGATTTTTATTCATTTTTTACAATTTTTTAAAATTTTTTATTCAACTAATTAATCTCTGACGTTGGATTTTAAAAAAATTGAATTCCAACACTCCAGATTGTGCCATGTGGCGCAACGATAACATTTCTGAATTTTAAAACCTTTTTTTTTATATTTATAAAGGAAAATAATATTAATCATTGATCTCAGATCCAACGGTTGATATTAAATAAGATTTTTTTATGTTTTTTACCATTGCAAATATGACGGTCCACATTTTCTTGCCGTTGAGATCCAACGGACCATGGGAAGCCACGTGGCTTCCCAACGGTAACAATTTGAAACTGCGCCGCGAGCCCCATCCGTTGGTCAGGTGACGTTCCCCCACACGCGGGTGCAGTGCACGCGCCTGATAGAAAAAAAATAAAAAAAGGGGTTGACGCCTGGCTGACGTCAGCCTTGCATCAGATAGCCTTCGGGCTCGCGGGTTGGCAATTCGTGACAGACCTGGTACTCGGGCCTGCGCTGTCCCTCGGACTCCCACACATTGGAGTCAATAGGCCGGGCTTTCGTGCCCTGTTTGCTGGCCTGTTCCCCAGCAAAAGCCAACGTTGAAAGTGCTCTAAGAGATTGCATACTGTCGGCAACAGACCTGGACTCATAAACACAAAACAAAAATATTGAATCGTTCCGTTAGAACTTTTGTCTCTAGAATTATATTTTATTACTATTATTTATGATGTTTCTTTTACTGCAGGCACATCTACAACCACGGAACAGATGAAAGGAGGTGACATACTCATTACATGTACTGGGTTTAATACTAAAGTAGAAAAGTACACATACACTATAAGTGACACTAAGAGGTACCAAAACATGTATACATGTATAAAAACAGGCAAATGTAGTATTGGTATGAAACTTCCAACAAAAATGTAATGAGATAATACAAGTTATCACAAAAATTATGAATAACGTGTAAAATTACCAAAAATTTTAGATACTGAAGAATGGGGTTTTTTAAGACGCACATCATAAGATGGCCGCCAAAACCAACCCTTTTCTTTATGTATCATGATGTCTTTTCGTGTCTCATTTTGCCTCCAAATATCTTGGCTTTTTCCATAAGAAAAGGCAGCCTTTGCGCAGAATCTACGGAATTAACTGCCTGGATGTTTTTATGTACACCAATGCGGTACCGCAATCCAGATTCGGAAACAAGTGATGACATATCTAAGGAAATTGACTCAGGCAAATCCCAGTATTTTCCTTGGTCAACGAACAGTTCAGGCCATGCAGCCCCAAGTGTAATATCATGGTAAGCAAGACTAAAACATCTTAAAGGTTGAGAAAATTTAATACATGGCTCATAATTTAAACAGGAAGATAAATGAAGGAAATAAAGATACGTACATGCAATTTTTCACTAAAACAGCTTGGGGAGCACATGTGCAGACATGAAACTTTCTACTTTTATCTATGTTCGGTGCAGTGCATATGTGCAATGTTATCAAGCCATGTAACCTATATTTAAAAGTGGTAAACATAAGAAAGTTGTAAATTAAGACATTTGAAGCATGTTGATATATATGACCTATATCCAAGGTATGCTCAGGAAACAAATGAAAAAATTGTGGCCTCATTTGGTCTTTAAGATTGGATTGAAATGGATAACCCACTATATTCAAGGAATGTTGACGAAAGAAATGAAAAATTTGTGGGTTACTTGAAGGTAGGAGATGGATTATTTTCCATTCCAATTTGCCAAAATGGTAAGGATTAGAAGGGGTTATTTTCCATCACGTCTTATCCCCCTTCTAATCCCCTCAATATGAAAAAGCATTCACCTCTATCTTTAATATACCATGAATACAGTAGTTTAACCATTCCATTCCAATCCTAGAGACCAAACAAGGCCTTATTTTTCAACAATTAAGAAATTAGGAATAATACTTTTAAGATTATACATGCTGACTGAATCTGGTATATGTTCAAGTGACTAATAGCTCATATAGATAAATCCTTAGAATTACATATGTATAACTTTAATTCCTATATGAGAAATTTGTCGTATAAATCCTTAGATTATACATTTAATTTTATTTAACTTTAATTACACATCGACATCTTATGAAAATATCCTAGATATATGCATTTAAATAAACAAATGGAGTGTACCAAGTCAGGATAAACATTGAGGGTGCGTTTGTTTGCCCTCACTAACTCTCATTGGATTGGACTGGACTAAGTGTTAGTCCGGTCCCCTATTTGTTACCCACTGAGACTAACGTTAATTACACTAACCTTCACTCGTTTTGACTAACCATGGGATTAGCCGGTCATAGTGAACCCCCTCAAAAACCATGGGATTGCTAGTCCCGTTTCCAGAACTACATACGATGTTTGCATTGCAAGTCTGCAAGCATGCTTCTGGGCAACTCTGTTTGCCCACCAATGCCCGGATCTGAAACTCAATCCCACCCACAACCTAAATCTCAAAATCCAGCCACCAAAATTCGAAAAGAAAAAGCAACACAATAACAATAACATTCTCAATAGAAAAAATCTTCCTTATTCCCGAAACTTCCTAGAAATCTCCCAGATAATTTTCTTTTTCCCAAAAAATTTTGGAGAAAAATGGATAGAGAAGGGGAGAGAGTAGCTTTGGGGATAAAAAGAGATGGAGAGATAGAGAGGGAGGAGAGAGTAGTTTTGGAGATGATTTTGCAGGAAAATGGTTTTGAAGTGTTTTGCAAAAAAAAAAAATGGAATTGAACTTTGAAGCATTTTGAAGGAAAAAAGATGGGAGGAAAGGAAATAATGGCGATGAAACCAAAGAGGAAGAAAGTATTCTCTAGAGAGACGTAGAACTGTAGAAGAGTGTATAGAAGGAAAAGCCTGAACTCATAATTTAATATTATTAGACATATATTAAATATTATAATATTATAATTTATTAATTATTTTATTTTTTAATCCGACATTGTACCAAACAGTTCACTAACGACTTAATCTAATCTAAATCAGTCAAACTTAGTCCCCAAAACTAGTTCAGTCCGAGATAGTCCGATACAACAAACACAACCTAAGAGACTTACAAAACTCATCAACTAGTAGACAATTTCATCTCTACGCTTTGCCACTCAAACTCTTTTCAACTTTTAAGTAAAAGTGGCACGACACTAACACGAATTAACTTCTTCTCAAATATTTGCAAAATAGAAATATTGCAGCAGCAACAGGTTTAATGTTCCTAAGCACGGTGTAAAGACGGAATTGCGCCCATATTATTGTTCAAGTTGCTCTTTGGTTTTCCATATGCACGGTAAAATTACGAAATTTCCCGTGTTAACATGTGTATCTGTGTTGTGAGCTGTCGTTCATGCTTTTCTCGGTGGTTTATGGAATTCGACATCAACTGTTTTCACACCATCGAACGAATCGACTCATCCCAATCTCCTGCACCTCTTCCTTCCTGCTCCAGTTCTCCATTTTCGATAGCCTTCCTCATCTTTCAACGAGATTCTTCAATCAAACAAAACCACCGCCAACTCTGTAAATTGCTTTTCCACCTGTTCACCCAAATTCGATGTAACACGCGAGAACCGCGACGTACCACCACTCCATCCTCGCATTTTCCATAACCCTCTATACGGAAGGTAAGCAATTTATCCTACTTTAGATTTTTAAAAATTCTTTACCAAAGAAATTAATCTTCTGGTGATTTTTCTAGGGTTCCAAGGATTGAAAAAATTATGGGTTCTTGGAGGATTGGAGTGAGTGAATCTTCCCCTCCGCCTCTTCGCCTCATCTGGCAAAACATCGTCCCATTAGCTCTGTTGCTCGCAATTAACAGAAAAATATTCGAAACCTAAAACCTTCAAACCAGCAAACCGTACCGTGTCGTCGTCTTGCCTTCGTCTTTCAGTTTCGAAATTCCAATTTAAGGTATGAGGGGTTTCAAATTTATTTATACAACATTTTTAGCAAACCAAGTGAGCTATCCATCGATGAAGCAGAGTGGGTAGGATTAGTTGCTTCTTTTACAAATTGTAATCACCGCCAATTTTCCCACTTTTACAAATTTATTTATACGATAATTTATTTTATATTTTTGTCTCCTTTTTCTCTGTTTAGCGGTCGATGAAAGCAGAGTGGGTAAGATCAGTTGCTCTGCTACCCCATCACTTTGCTTCTCGGCGATGGCATTGGCCTCAACCTCGCCCCCTCCATCGATGGTTTCTTTTAATTCTGCTTCCGTTTTCTGAATTTTATTTCAGGTGCCTGAGAAACGGTAGGAAAATTAAAAGGAAAAGTCTTTTAATTTACCCATATTTTCTTTGGGTTAATGTTTAACAATTTGAGCTGCTCTGTGTGTTGTATAATCGAGAAATTTTGTTGGGAAATTAGTAATTATATAACATTTGGATATTTGTATAACTGAATATGTTTACATAAACTAGAGATTGATTTTAAGTATGAAGAAGTACCTATTGGTGGAGCTGGCTTGGATTTGACTGGAGTGCCATTACCTGATGAGACTCTTTTGTCAGCTAAGCAATCGACGTAATTCTTCTCGGAGCAGTTGGGGGTAGGTCATGATTGTCCTTCTCAATCCGTTTTTTTTTCTTAGTGATTATCCTTTTCAAGTGATATAATTGAATTCGATTATGGTCTTTGTTTCAAATTTTGGCTTCAATCTCTTTACTTTGATTCTAATGAATGAAGAGAATCGTTCTCAAAATTTCAAGTTTTTCATGAATATGTTGCATTTCTTTAAAGCATGATTTGATTTTTTTAATTGTAATTTCAACATTTTGGATCTCTGTATGCCTTTTTATTATATTATTGCTTGTTGGATCTGATTGATTTGGTGTGTAGAATTTGGAATTTGTTGAGGGAGCCTAATGTTACCATTGATGAAGTCTGCGCTTTTGGAAGGAAAGTAGTGATATTTAATTATTGCTTATTGCATTTTGTCCAATTTTATGGGAAAAATTCTGAATTAGGTGTGTGCTTGATCCGAAAAAGTCTCAGAACTTTGCAATTCTTGCTTATTGCATTGTGTCCAATTTGGAAGGTAAGTTGTGATTCTGTAAGGATGTATTGAAGGGCCATTTGTGTAGTTTGTTAGTGAAATTTCGTTGTTTATGTATTTCCGATATACTTTGATAATTAAGGTTTAAATGTCATAAGGTTCCCTTGGTTTAGGATTGACAAATAAGAAGGAATTGAAGAAGTGGGTTTAGGTTATTGTGGAGAACTGTTACAGAATTGTACTTATTATTGCAGGGAAATAAAACAGAATTGTGCCTTTTGCAAAATTATCGAGTCGTAGCAATTTGCTGATTCCCTATTCAATTGAAGTAATTTTTTTGAAATTTTATTTGTCTTCCTGTAATTTTCTGAAAAAGGATTGTTTTGTTGCAAAAAGCAGGGCTATGCTCCCATCTCTTCAAGACTTGAAGATTTCTACATTCCCCGGCTTTATCTTTGAATTCAGGTATTTTGTTATTTGATTGCGTTGTATTTCTGGATTTGAATGAAATTGATGCATCTAGTCCTGCAATTAAACATGAATTTCATGGTGTCCCGTAAACTTAATCATAATTGGTAATTTTGATTAATTTTTTAAAGTCTTGACTGATCAGAACAATTTCAATATACTTATTGTAAGTGCTATGCATAGTTGGTTTGATGTGGTTTATCGCTACTCCAATGACTACAAAACACTCAAGTAACATGTACAAATTTCTTTTGATTTCACAATTTCCATGAATATTTCATGCCTTTTGTTATGTTTACTTGATTTCTAGTATCATCATGTTACTTGTAAAATTGTGAATTCTGTGTTTTTCCACATCCAGTTTCTAAAAATGATTTTCATCCGTCCAGAAATATAAAATAATAATTGTCTTTTGGGTCCAAAAAAAGGCCGAGATGACAGTGGTTGGTATACTAATACTACTTTGCAAGAAAATTTTGGTCAAACTATTTTTCTCAATGTATTTACCATGGTATGCTTCTATCATCAGTCACCACCGATTTGCATACGAGTTCTTCCTGTAAAAAGGGGAATGTCACTGTTAGTGTAACTTGATTTAGCTGGGTTTTAATTCCAGAAGGCTGAACAGAAGCAAGAAAACAAGAAACCAGAAGAAGCTGAACCGAAAAGTTTTTTTTTTCTTCTTCTTGTTCTCTCATGCAAAAGTATTGCAGAGGAATAATCTTTGTACAGCACACGCACTGCGCACTCACATTGCTTTACATTTAATTGATGGCCTTAGCTTTAGGACCACACAAAACACTACTTTTAATCTTAGTCACTCATCACCTAATTACATGGATCAAATACCACATGGCACTCATGGCCTTACATCATTTAACCTTACACTTGGCAGATATGCTCAAGTGAATACACACATTAAAACTCATCTTATTTCTAATGCTTAATCAGCTAGAGACTTATAATTCAACACTCCCCTTTAAGTCTTGAGCTGATTTCACTCCTAGCATGCTCCTGAGATAATTAAACCGATCTTTAGGCAGAGGTTTTGTGAAGATATCAGCAAGTTGCTCATTAGTTGGACAGTACACCAGATCAATGATGCCATCCTTCAGTGCATCCTTGATGAAATGGTATCTTCTGTTAATGTGTTTGGTCTTTTGATGGAACACAGAGTTCTTGGTGATTGCAATTGCTGAGGTGTTGTCACAGTGCACTGGAGTGGCTTCGGTTTGAAATTCTCCAAAGTCTTCAAGAACAAATCTCAACCAAATGGCTTGAGTAGTTGCTTCTGAAGCACTGATGTACTCTGCTTCTGCAGTGGAAAGAGCAACACAATTTTGCTTCACAGATGCCCAAGAGAATACTCCACTGCCAAAAGAGAAAGCATAACCAGAAGTACTTTTACTGTCCTCAATTGATCCACTCCAGTCACTGTCACAGAACCCAATTAACATTGAGTTCTTACCCTTCACATATTCCAGACCATAATCAAGTGTACCCTTAATGTATCTTAGCACTCTTTTAGCAGTTCCAACATGCTTACTGGTAGGGCAGTGCATAAATCTGGCTAATAGACTGGATGCATACATAATATCAGGCCTGGTTGCAGTGAGATATAAGAGGCTTCCCACCATGCTTCTGTATAACTCTTCACTTGCTGCACCACTTCCATCATCCATGGTTAACTTCTCAGTTGCAACCAATGGAGTAAGCACAGGTTTGCACTCTTTTAGACCAAATTTGTCTAACAAAGAGCTTGCATATTTCTTTTGGTGGATGAAAATGCTTGAAGTTGATTGAATTATTCCCATTCCAAGGAAATGATGGAGAAGACCCAAATCAGTCATCTCATACTTTCGTGTCATGTCTTCCTTGAATTCTTCAAGCATTTGTTTGTTGCTCCCAGTATAGATTATGTCATCCACATAAATCGACACAATCAAAATGTCTTTCTCTTCTGCCTTGATGTATAGTGTTGGTTCACTTAAACTTCTTGTGAAACCACATTGTAAGAAGTATGTATTGATCTCTCCATACCAGGCCCGTGGTGCCTGCTTTAAACCATACAAGGCTTTGTGAAGTCTATATACCCTGTCTTCCTCCCCTTTAGCTACAAAACCATCAGGCTGCTCCACATAAACCTCCTCCTCTAGAACACCATTTAGAAAAGCCGATTTGACATCAAGTTGATAGAGTTTCCAACTCTTTTGTGCAGCCAATGCTATAAGGGTTCTGATTGTATCTAATCGAGCAACAGGAGCAAAGGTCTCATTGTAGTCTATTCCTGGTTTCTGTGCATATCCCTTTGCAACAAGCCTTGCCTTGTTCTTTTGCACAGTTCCATCCAGGTTGAGCTTGGTTTTAAATACCCATTTTACTCCAATTACAGGCTTGTTACTTGGCCTGTCTACTAACTTCCAGGTTTCATTTTTTTCAATCATGGAGAGCTCATCCTTCATAGCATTCATCCAAGATTCATCCTTAGCTGCATCTTCATATTTCTCTGGTTCTATAATACACAGATTACACTGAGCAAGAACATCATCCAGCTTTCTCCATTTTAATGGAGTATGATCAAAAAACTGAGTGTCATTCACACCTGCACTTGACTGAGAGTTGATCTGTGTATCATCAATACCACTTGCAGCTTCTTCCAATATGCCAGGTGATAAATCACTTGAAACTTGAGGGTCATTTTCTGCATTTTCACTTCTTTGTGTATCAACAGAGTCAACCTCATAAGTAGGCAGTGACATATATCTTTCTGTGCTTCTTTCCCATTCCCAAGCTGAGTTTTCATCGAACACAACATCTCTTGACAGAATTAGTCTCTTAGAGATTGGATCAAATACTCTATACCCTTTCTCACACTTTGCATATCCAACAAAGACTCCTTTTATACTCTTGGGTTCTAGCTTGTGTCTTAACTCGGATGGAGTATGGACATAACAAACTGATCCAAAAACTTTCAAATGAGCAATGCCTGGTTTCCTTTTGCTGTAAGCTTCAAAAGGTGTTATACTATCCAGTGATTTGGTAGGACATCTGTTTAACAGATAGACATCAGTATGCACAGCTTCTGCCCACATACAGTAAGGCATTCCTTTGTCATGAAGCATAGACTTGGCCATTTCGATCACAGTTCTGTTTTTTCTTTCAACCACTCCATTTTGCTGTGGAGTGTAAGAGAGAGACAGTTGCCTTTGGATTCCCTCTGTGTCACAGTATTGCTTGAATTCATTTGATAAGAACTCCCCTCCTCTATTACTCCTTACACATTTTACCTTCATTCCACTTTGCAACTCAGTCATGGCCTTGAATTTCTGAAAACAAGTAAAAGCTTCAGATTTGAATCTAAGAAAATGCACCCATGTCATCCTGGTTGCATCATCTACAAGCAACATGAAGTACTTGTTTCCTCCAGTAGACTTAATTCTCATCGGTCCACACAGATCTACATGAACCAATTCAAGTGGAGCACCAGCTCTTTGTGCTTGACCACTAGGAAACCTTTCTCTGTGTTGCTTACCATATTGACAGCCTTCACACACTTTGTCATACTCATCTAGATATGGTAATCCATGAACCATGTCGTTATCCTTCAATTTCTTGATTCCACCAAAGTGTAGGTGGCCTAATCTTCTGTGCCAAGTCAGAGAACAATGAGCAAAACTGGTCTTCAACACAAGTTGCTTCTCAGGCCTTAGAGATAGAGGATAGCACCTGTTTTCTTTCATTTTTACACGGAGAATTTGACATTTCAGAGAAGGACCATCAAAAACAGTACACATATGTCCACCAAACACAAGATAATATCCGTGCTCATCCATTTGTCCTACACTTAATAGATTCTCTTTCAAACCAGGTAGGTACATGACTTCTCGAATGTATTTTCTTCCTCTGTTAGTCTCAATTTCCAGTGATCCCATTCCTGCCACATTAACTAACCCTCCTGTTGGCATTTGAACTTTCCCTGCAACATTTGTATTCACATCAACAAGAAGATCAACATTTCCTGTCATATGATTGCTGCAGCCACTATCTATGTACCAATCTCCATTAACCTTAGTCTCAGCAACTGCACAATTTGCATAGAATAAGTTTCCTGTTACTTCCATTTGACTTGCACAGTTTGCCTTTTGAACAGACTTTCCAACAGTACACTCTCTAGCCCAATGACCAAATCTATCACAGTTATGGCACTTGGATTTCCCCTTATATCTACATTCACCATAATGAAACTTTGAACACACCTTACATTGAGGTTTTACACTCTCTTGACTCATACCCTGTGAGGAAGTACTATTCTGTGCAACATTTGTGTATGATTTTTGCTGAAACTTTGGTTTTGAATCCCATTTCTTACCCTTTTGATTCCAATTTCTTTGTGGCTTAAAAGTACTAGACTGAGCATAACTTCGATTCTGCCCTTTTGAACTAACAGTAAGAGAAGAAAATGCTCTCTCAGTTGCATCTGAGGAATGCAAATCAAACCTCTGCTCTTGACTCTTCAATATAGCTATACCTCTTGCAGTTCAACATATTCTAAACATTTGGTATTTTCTATCACTAAGCATATAGGATCATATATCTTAGTGAGACTGATTAATACCTTCTGTACTAATCTCTCATTTGACATAGTTTCACCAAACGTTTTCATTTGATTGATCAGATCATTTAACCGAGTAAGATACCCAGTCAAGGATTCATCATCACGCATTCTAGTGTATTCAAATTCTCTTCTAAGATTCTGGAGTTTCACAGATCTTACCTGATCCCCACCGTGATATTCGCCATATAACAGATCCCATGCCATTTTTGCTGAGTCTGCGTTTGCGATTCGGGGGAAAATCTGATCAGAGACTGCGTTTTGAATGATTCCGAGAGCTTTTGCATCTTTCATGAAGATTGCAGCCATTTTCTCATCATCGTCAGCATCAACATCTGTATCTTCATCAGTCTTAGCTTTCTTCTTCTTCGAATCAGAAACCGGAATCCCTTTTTCCACCAGATTCCACAGTCCATATGACTTGAAAATGGTAACCATTTTGATTCTCCAGAACTCGTAGTTCTCCCCGGAGAAGATCGGGGTCCTCACTTCAGCACTCCCAGATCCGGCCATCGTGAGCTTGTGTGAATCCAGAAACACGTAGTTCTTAGATCACAGATAAGCTCCGGCAAACTTAACCGAGTCCAGAAACGGTGATGTTTGAGCTCACAGAAACACGCCCAGATCTAATCGAAACAAGGCTCTGATACCATGTTAGTGTAACTTGATTTAGCTGGGTTTTAATTCCAGAAGGCTGAACAGAAGCAAGAAAACAAGAAACCAGAAGAAGCTGAACCGAAAAGTTTTTTTTTTTTTCTTCTTGTTCTCTCATGCAAAAGTATTGCAGAGGAATAATCTTTGTACAACACACACACTGCGCACTCACACTGCTTTACATTTAATTGATGGCCTTAGCTTTAGGACCACACAAAACACTACTTTTAATCTTAGTCACTCATCACCTAATTACATGGATCAAATACCACATGGCACTCATGGCCTTACATCATTTAACCTTACACTTGGCAGATATGCTCAAGTGAATACACACATTAAAACTCATCTTATTTCTAATACTTAATCAGCTAGAGACTTATAATTCAACAGTCACATCCCGGCCCAAGCTCCCACCACATCCCAATATTTATTTATACAATATTTTTAGCAAACCAAGTGAGCTATCCATCGATGAAGCAGAGTGGGTAAGATTAGTTGCTTCTTTTACAAATTGTAATCACCGCCAATTTTCCCACTTTTACAAATTTATTTATACGAGAATTTTTTTTATTTTTAATTTTTGTCTCCTTTTTCTCTGTTTAGCGGTCGATGAAAGCAGAGTGGGTAAGATCAGTTGCTCTGCAGCCTCACCCTCCAAACGCTACCCCATCACTTTGCTTCTCAATCCGTTTTATTTCTTAGTTATATTCCTTTTCAAGTGATATAATTTAGTTAATTCGATTATGGTTTTTGTTTCAAATTTTGGCTTCAATCTCTTTACTTAGATTCTAATGAATGACGAGAATTGTTCTCAAAATTTCAAGTTTTTCATGAATATGTTGCATTTCTTTAAAGCATGATTTGATTTTTTATTGTAATTTCAACATTTTGGATCTCTGTATGCCTTTTTATTATATTATTACTTGTTGGATCTGATTGATTTGGTGTGCAGAATTTGGAATTTGTTGAGGGGGCCTAATGTTACCATTGATGAAGCGCCTTTGGAAGGTAAGTGGTGATATTTAATTATTGTTTATTGCATTTTGTCAAATTTTATGGGAAATTTTCTGAATTAGGTGTGTGCTTGATCCGAAAAAGTCTCAGAACATTGCAATTCTTGCTTATTGCATTGTGTCCAATATGGAAGGTAAGTTGTGATTCTGTAAGGATATACTGAAGGGCCATTTGTTTAGTTCGTTAGTGGAATTTCATTATTTATGTATTTCTGATATACTTGGTATAATTGATAGTTAAGGTTTGAATGTCATAAGGTTCCCTTGGTTTATGATTGACAAATAAGAAGGAATTGAAGAAGTGGGTTTAGCCTTTTAGGTTAGTGGGGAGAACTGTTATAGAATTGTACTTCTTGTTATTGCAGGGAAATGAAACAGAATTGTCCCTTCTGCAAAATTATGGAGTGGTAGCAATTTGCAGATTCCCTATTCAATTGAAGTAATTTGTTTCAAATTTTATTTGTCTTCCTGTAATTTTCTGAATGTTTTGTTGCAAAAAGCAAGGCGATGCTCCCATCTCTTCAAGACTTGAAGTTTTCTATATTCCCTGGTTTTATCTTCGAATTCTGGTATTTTGTTATTTGATTGTGTTATATTTCTTGATTTGAATGAAATGGATGCATCTAGTCCCGCAATTAAACATGAATTCCATTGAGTCCCTTAAACTTAATCATAATTGGTAATTTTGATTAATTTTTTATAGTTTTGACTGATCAAAACAGTTTTAATATACTTATAAGTGCTATGGATGGTTGGTTTGATGTGGTTTGTCGCTACTCCAATGACTACAAAACACTCAAGTAACATGTACAAATTTCTTCTGATTTCACAATTTCCATGAATAATTCATGCCTTTTGTTATGTTTACTTGATTTCTAGTATCATCATGTTACTCGTCAAATTGTGAATTCTGTGTTTTTCCACGTCTAATTTCTAAAAATGATTTCCATCTGTGCAGAAATAAAAAATAAAAAGGCTTTTTAGCCAAAATGATCCCTGTGATTTACATAACTCCTCACTTTGGTTCCTGAGATTTCAAATCAATAGAAGTGGCCCTTGAGATTGTCCACCATCCATCATTTTAGTCATTCCATTAAAAACTCTATTAAGTGTCCCAGAGCTTTTGGTTGGAAGTTTGGGCAATTTTCAAATCTTCATAACTCAATCGTTTCTTAACCAAATTCAATCCATAATATATCAAAATGAAGATCGGAAAGTGTAGAATAAGATTATACCCATTTCGAATCCCAATGGTTGCCGGAGATGGTCGGAAAATAGCCTTAAAGTTGACTGGTACAAGGGAAAATTTAAAAACTTGCCGGAAACTAGGTAAATTTTAAACTTTCATAACTTCTTCAACACTCAACAAAATCAAGTGATTTAAAATGAAAATCATACTTTTCGATGGGATGAAGAGAATGGTATTTTTTTCAACGGTTACTTGTGGTTTGGCCGAAAAACGGCTTGAAAGTGGCTGTCTTGGTCTCGAGTTAGACACTTTCGAGCCATTTTTTGGACAAACCACGGAGAGTTAGCCATTGAAAAAGGTATCATTCTCTTTGTCTCATCGAGAAGTATGATTTTCGTTTTTGAATCACTTGATTTCATTGAGTATTGAAGAAGTTATGAACGTTTAAAGTTTACCCAGTTTCTGGCGAGTTTTCTAGTTTTCCCTCGGACCAGTCAACTTTGAGGCTATTTTCCGACCATCTCCGGCAACCATTGGGTTTCCAAATAGGTATAATCTTATTCTACACTTTCCTATATTCATTTTGATATATTATGGGTCGAATTTGGTTAAGAAAAAATTGAGTTACGAAGCTTTGAAAATTGCCCAAACTTTCGGCCAAGAGCTTCGGAGCACTTAATAGAGTTTTTAATGGAAGGACTAAAATGATGGATGGTGGACAATCTCAGGGACCACTTCTATTGATTTGAAATCTCAGGGACCAAAGTGAGGAGTTATGCAAATCTCAAGGACCATTTTGGCTAAAAAGCAATAAAAATAAATAAATGATTTCCATATTGCACAAAATAAAATATAAGTATCCCGAATGAGATTGTAAATTTGGCTAACTTAAAGGTTTTGGGGATGCTGAGAACCAATTATCAGGTCACATTCCCCCGAGTGTAGGAAAGCTTCACAAGTTATATCTATTAAATTTGAGTAGGAACTCTCTCGCTGGCAATCTTACATCCTCTTTGGAAATTTAAGTCAATTAAATGAGTTAAGCTTAGAAGGCAACAACTTCCAGGCAATATCCTGCCAAGTTTAATAGTGTGTCAGAATTTGAGGCTTGTATATCTTGGTGAGAACAGTTTTAGCGGTATCATATCGTAAGAAATCATTGGTCTGTTGAACTTGTATATATTTAGTTTACCTCAAGATCATTTTCTCGGCTCCCTACCAAAGGACGTAGGAATTTTAATAAATCTTGAGTATATAGATATCTATGAAAACATGTTATTCAGTGAAATTCTGGCAAGTCTTGTTAGTTGTATAAAATTAGAGTACCTAGACATGCATGGAAATTTCTTCCATGGGACGATTCCATCAACTTTGAGTTCACTAAGAGTTCTTACAGAATTGTATCTTTCTGACAACTTGTCAGGAGCAATTCCAGAATTCTTAGAACGTTTGAATTTTTTGGAATCTCTGAATCTATCTTATAACAATTTTGAGGGCATGTTGCCGATCAAGGGAGATTTGAAGGAAATAGCAAGCTTTTGGGGGGCATATCTGAGTTTCATTTGCCAAAGTGCAACTCTCCAGCATCCAAAAAAGGAAGGATTGAGCTTAACCATGAAATTGGTTCTCTCTCTCATTTGTGGGATTTTTGGAGTTATTTTTGCACTAACCTTTTTGTACCTTTATTGCTCACAGAGGGATAAAAAAAATCTCACTTCAAGTGATTTAGACAAATTTCCCTAGGTGTATCATACCAAAGTCTTCTAAGAGCAACAACTGGATTCTCCTCAACCAACTTGGTCGGTATGGGCAGTTTTGGGTCCGTTTATAAGGGAATACTTGAGCACGGTTAAACTACAATTGCGATCAAGGTACTCAACGACGTTCGTTTAGCAGGGCTTACAAAAGTTTTATTTATGAGTGCGAGGCTTTCTGAAATATTAGACACCGTAATCTTGTCAAGATAGTCTCAGCATGTTCTCGTTTTGATTATCGCAGTCACGACTTCAAGGCCTTAATTTACGAGTTCATGGCTAACGGGAGCTTGGAGGAATGGCTATCTCCAATTCATACAATTGGTGAGACAAATGAGAGGCCAAGGAGCTTAACAATTTCTCAAAGTTTGAATATTGTTTTTGATGTTGCTATGGCATTGGATTATCTCCATCGTCATTGTGAGACGCCAGTAGTTCATTGCAACCTTAAACCTACCAATATTCTTCTCAATGAGGATATGATTGCACATGTAGGTGACTTTGGGTTGGTGAGGTTCCTACCAAAAGTGGCTGAAACACTACGAAAAATATGGGCTTTGGTGTACACAAATGAAGAGTTTGTGTCTTTGAGAACACTAATATGGTGGAATAGTGTCCATTCAATAAAGGATATGATGTATTGTGCCCAATGTAAAAAAAAAAATGGACACAAACACATTATTGGGCACGAAGCCATGCCAAGTAGCACAAAAAAAATGGACACAAACACATTATTGGGCACGAAGCCATGCCAAGTAGCACAAATATATATATATATATATATATATATATATATATATATATATATATAATTATTGGTCTAACAATTGTATGACAAAATATAGGCACAAAAACTTTTAGCGTCTATAAATAGACAGTAGTAGCGCACGGTTTGTTTGTGTCTGTGGAACATGTGAACATCTTTTTGCTGAATTGTGATGTTTCCATTTCTACTATTTGATTGTGACAACTCGTCTCAAATTTTACGTTTTTATTAATTTTAGAAGCGTGAATTTACAAAAATGCCCTAGAGGCAAGTACTTTGACTTCCGTTGATCATCGGTTAGAGTGACGTATGATTTATTCTTTTAGCATATCCTCATAGTACTTGCCACTACGAACGCTTAGGTGAAAGCCGTTTGCGAGTCCGAATTATAACGGTATAATTACGGATGTTTGAAGTTGGTTATTTAAAGGTAGTTAAATTATTTGAACTCCCACCTTGTGGGAAGACTAACTAATCAGTCTTGAGTAAAGAGAAAAAGGGACCAATCAAATAAAAAGGGGATGGAGGACCAATGAGAAATCAGAAAAGAAGAAAAAAAAAAAAAAAAGGAAAAAAAGAAGGGGGAGTAGCCTTCCCGTCGACCCACACCCACCGCGAGCTCCCATTTTCCAAGGCTGATTCCGGCCAACTCCGGTGGAGATTTTCGACACCACCACCACCATCTTGAAGCTCTCATTCCCCTCTACAAAACCCACCCATGAACCACCTTGATTAACCACGGTATGTGGTGATTTGAGGCCACGAAAGTCGACGAAAATCAATAGTACTCATACCACCTTTTTCAATTTTCCTGCAAATCGGAAAAGCGATGGCCGATGCCACCACTTGGGCTTTTTATCCCATCATGGAGAAAATCCCAACCAACCTTGACCCCATTGGACCACCGTAGGCGACGAATCGACGTCGGAAAGTTTTATGCACCCGCCGGCTTTGTGGGTAAAATTGACTCCCTTTCGTCAACCTTTGGACTTTGTGGCAGGTATGAAAGTTGTTCCTCTCTTTGAGATCTTCATTCCTGTAAATTTTGGTAATTTTTGGAAAGAGTTGGATTTTCCGGCGAGTTGGGACGGCCGACCGCCACCCACGGCGGCGCGTGCGGCGGCACGTGGCCAGTGGGCCACCAATGCTATTTTTGGGCTATGTTAGATGTCTTGAATTTAGTCTTGATATTTGAATGATGTAGGTTGATCGTTGGAACCTAAATTCTCTACGATACGTTAATAGGTATTTATGTGAATCAATGATCCAACCGTTGGATCGTCACCAAACTTTGTTACAGTGTAGTACATAATATTTGAAGAATGTAGGAACTTATGGATTGGGAATCCGACGTACATATCTTTCCGGATTGGATTTGTAAGTTCATAAAATAAAACGTTAACCGCTAATCAGTTTTGGGAATTGGCGAGGATCCAACCGTTGGATCGTAATAAAATTTTAGTATGTTATTCTAGAAGCATAATGTGGATCTTTGGAAGTTACGGATTGGAAATCTGATATGCGGATCTTCTGAATCGAGTTATACAGGGTTGTAGACCCTACCGTCGATCAAAGATTGACGGTTGACTTTTGGTCAATGGATCTCAAATTATTCTTGAAGGTCCTTGAGGATATGTTTTATGTAAATTATGTACTCTATCGGTAAGAATTTTGAGATGTGATTTGATAATTGGTCACAGGCGACGATAGATCGTGATATCTCGATGTGCGTGCAATATAATCATAGAGTGGACTCCAGGTGAGTGGGTCTTTTTTTTATAGGCATATAATTGATAGTTCCACAAGCACTTCTAAAGTGATCTATGCTTGTTACCGACAATTAATCATTGCGAACTACGAATGACTTGATCCCTATTTAGGGTACGTAGGCAGTCGAACAAGACGTTAGATGCAACCATATAATAAATGAAATTAAATAATTGAGACAATAGCCTTGTTTAGTGAATTGAGCAATGTGAGGGACATTGGTGGGAAGTGTGAGATTTAGCTTTATGATTTGGTGATTAAATGTTGATCATAAATCAATGCGTGATGAATCAAGAAATTGAAGTAAGGAAATGTAAGTAATGATAGTTAATTTAACTAGTGTCTAATTGGGCTTATCACTGATGATTACTCTCAAAAGTAAATAGTTTGGGAGTAGGATTTTATTGATTGTACATGTTACACTGTATTATATATTTTGGGAATATCATGAAATGTTTGGGTTTAGATTGCATCATGGCATATTCATATGGATATTACCTGAACCTAACTATTGTGAATGCTTTGAAGTGCTAAATAACGACGTGGATGCCCAGCTAAGCTTCATGTGAGTACATGTTGATGATAGTGATGATAGTGATGGTAGTGAGTATGATTGTGTTGAGATATATTATAGCTCATAAACCTGCACCCCGATGTTAGTGCTCTCGCCCGTGGCCAGGGCACAGACCTTCACGTGATGTTCACCTCCCGCACCTTATGCTCACCTTGGATCCAAGGTAGGTGCACAGTCATGTTGTACAGACCACTTTAGGTGGTTCCGACTCGTAGGTGACCTGGATTATTCGTACAATCTTCACGTGATCGTAGCACTTGAGCGTATTTATTTACACCCAGTCTTGTCGTACAGACCACTTTAGGTGGTTGCGACTTGTGTGCATGTATACTTATTGAGCTATGTGATGAGATATGGATAAGTCGTACAGGTCACTATAGGTGACTCCGACTTATATGCTAGCCATGATTGATGAGATATGTGATGAGATATGGATAAGTCGTACAGGTCACTATAGGTGACTCCGACTTATATGCTAGCCATGATTGATGAGATATGGATAAGTTGTACATGTCACATTAGATGACTTCGACTGATATATCATTTTGTATTGATTATGTTCCTTTGGCCTAGTTATTAATGCATGGTGGAGTTGATGGACATGGCAAACAGTGGTTTTGGCCATTTTTTAGTATGGTTTGGATATATGTATATATGTTGTTTTGTCTTATGGAAAACGATACGGGTTTTACATTGAGGAGCATTACTTTTAGAGAGGTAATAACTTTGGGGAAGCTTGGTTTTATTGCTCACTCACTCTCTGTTTGGTGCCCTCCAGGTTTTAACTGCTGAGTTTGTATCGACAAGGATGTGTGGTGAATCTTAGTATTGATGGATACTTCTGAGGGTATGATTCTTACTCACACTTCTGTACTTTACTTATGCTTTGACGTCGTGTGTGAAATGGGTTCGCTTCCGCTCCCAACACACTCTGGTATTTAAAAATTTTAGGTTCAAATTATTCACATTTTTCTACACTCTTATCACATTTTATGGCTTCGCCACCTTTCAGGTGTCGACGAGCACAACTCGATTCAGGGTCTAAGTGGACTTTCTGGGTCGGGGTGTGTCATTGATCCTTCTAACAGCTGAGACATTGGATTTTGTTGTGTTCCATCTTGATTTTATGAAATTTTCTGATTTATTTCAAATTTTGACATTTTCATTTTCAAAGTAGAACCTATTAAATTGGGCTAATATGGATGGAGAAAGTCATCTGATAACTTTTTTAGAATAGAGGCACAAAATTTTTTTATTTGTGCTTACCACTTTGAGCACAAAACACCATATTGTACTCTATGATCAAAGGGCACACCCATAAAGGCACATATAAATACCGAGTTACAAACCATAAGCGTTCTCACTTCGGCGACTTGCTTTGTGTGAAGTATTTTGCAACAATGACAGACGATTGATACTTGACAGTTGACCTACACAAAGTCTATAATGAGATTTTACCGAAGGCTTTTAGTCAGGAAATGAGTAATCTCGAACCATTGATTGAGTGAGTTGAAAGAAATTCCAAAGTTGTTACTTGCACTTAAAAAAAATAAAAAATCATTATGGACTACTTTAAGTGCTATTTCTTCATATATTTAAACTCATTATTAGTGTTGGAAAATAACAGATATTGGATACACAAACTAGTGCTCGACTGATGCCAAGTCCAGTAGGACTTCTGAGTAAGCAATTTGGTAGGCCTGTAATAATTGGCATTGGAAAGCTATTTATGGATCCGAATCTCTCCCACCAAACCCAGTGATCCGGGCTCTTGAAATTTGATCAAACAGCTAAAAACAGGGTCCCTTTAAAAGTTATAATAACTTTAACCGTTTTGTCAAATTTCAAGAGCGCGGATCACTGATTTTGGTGGACTTGGTGGGAGAGATCCGGAGAGGATCTCTTCCCCCATCTATGCATCCATTTTCCAACACTGAGAGACCATCAATAATTGACTGGACTAAATTATGCAGAAGAATTTTTCCAACACTAGCTAAAGTAGTTGTAGGCCGGTGCTATATATATTCCAAAAAGCAAGTTGAAAGCCGAAAACAGATGCATTTTAGCCAAACTAGTTCATCTGAAAATGATGATTTCGTTTAATTTCTTGGGTTTTACATCATGATTTGATATAGCTTCTCATAGGTCAAGTATTACTGGCCCACTTTGCAAATTAATTAGTTGTATAAGTCTTGATTACACGTTAAAAGCAGGAATTCAAATCAACAATCTAATTTCACCACTACTTTAAATGGGGAATCGAACACGATTTCACCACTATTTTAAATGGGGAATCGAACACGATTTATAACAGTGCCTCTTTGCCACCATCTATTGGCAATAAAATTGGACAATCCTTAGAAGAGAGATTTATCCATGTACATTTGACAGTCCTTAGAAGAGAGATTTTTCCATATACCCATAACACAAGTCGGTGCATTACATGTCATAAGAGAAGAGGGAAGAAGTTATTTTTTTCAAGTATTATTCTACTTATATTATGACACGTGATATACCAGTCCATATTTTGTGTACACTACAATATACATATGGATTAGGTTGGCGTGACCAAATATAGAGGGCTATGTTTGTGTGAAAGAGTATGCACTATTGCTCCAACTCTTGGAAACCTTTGCTGATAGTCATGTCAACTGGCACATACTCCAAGTCTTTTGCCAACGTTCGCTTTCAATAGTTCTGTTAGGTATCGTTTGGTATGCAGACAGGACGAGACGGAATGGAACGGAGCGGGAGCAAAGATGCCCTCGGATGGAAACAAGGAGGAAGAAGAAGGAGACGGAGAGGTTATAATTTTGTGTTCCACGGATGTGGAACGAGTCGTTCCAGGGGGATAAGGTGGAACGAAAATTCACTCAAAACTCATCCCGTGGAACAGCTCGTTCCATCCGTTTTAGGCACACCAAACGTGAGACGGAACGCCTTGTCCCACTCTGTTCCGTCCCGCCTCATGTACCAAATGGTACCTTAGTGTTGGGCAATTCAACCATGCGTCAATGATTACGATAGCCTTAGGTGTGGATCCACCATCCAGCATGTTGTTCTGCGTGAGTCAACTTCCCTATTTATTATAGCTTTGTAATTGGGGATTTCATGTACCTAGATATCCTTATACATGTGTACTTATTTTCTCCTTGAGAGAAGAATACAACACAAAAATACAAACCCAAAAACTCTCATCAAGTTTTACACTTTTTAGTCGTGTGATTTCGATCCTTATTGGCATCTTCGTAAGCAATGGTGTATTTGTTTGGACCGCATTCGGAAAAAGGAAATCTAACGAAAAGTTCAAAAATACTTTAGTTTTAAAGAAAAATGACAAATAAAGGTATCACGAATAGTACTAGGGAAAGGTAAAAATGTAGTTTTTCGTTAAAAGTGAATAGTACCGGGGGTGTTTCGTTAAAACTCCCTTTGGAAAATGACTTACTACGCAACTCACATATATCATGAAGGAAATTTTGTTGCAGACAATTTTGCTAACTGGGGCTTGTCTTCTTCAACTTTAATTTCGGAAAATGATAAAGTGTAACTTCTTTTTTCGTTATCAATAAAATTTCCCTTGTACCGTCAAAAAAGAAAAAAAGTTTTACACTTTTATCTTGGTATCAGATTGGTCATTGTAACTCTTTCTATGTAGAATTATCAACAATTATTATTGGAGTAGAGTTTGCATATTAGCGGGGATGACATTGTCTTTGGTTGGAAAGTGACTATTCTAGTGTTATTTTTGCTTTCCAATCGACTGCTTTTGACACTCCTTGGCCTCTTCGTACGCAATGGTCTATTTGTTTAGATCACATTCGAAAGATGACTTTCTACATCTCTCACATATATCTCGAAGGGAATGTTGTTGCAGACAATTTTGCTAATATAGTTTCATCTTCTCCAACTTTGGCATGGCATGATTCCCCTCTGCTGGTGGCTCGTACTACTTTGTTTTCAGACTATGCTGGCTTTCCTCGCTTCCGCTTCTCAAATCAATATGCATCTCGACATACAGATTTGTCTCACTTTCTTATTTTATTTTCTTAACCCTGTGATCTTACTTAATTTGTTTTACAGGTTTAGACCTTTAGGTTTGGCTATAGAGGGGTTAGATTTCAAGTCCCCCCACCTCTTTTCCTTGTATCATTATTGTTTTCGTTTCTAGAAGGGTAAAAGATTATGTCCCCCTTCCTTTTCATGTGCTTTCTATCCTTTTTTTTATTTTTTATTTCTTCTTGTATTATGAAGGGTTAGGTTTACATCTCTCTTGACTAGGTAGAACTTTTTTTTATTATCAATAAAATTCCACTCGTACAATCAAGGTTTTCTATAATAAAAAATAAAAAAATAAAAAAAAACAACCTAAACCCAAAAAACTATTCATGTCGTGTAGCTTCCTTGGATGTCAGTGCCCTACACTTTGTTGATTGTCTTGTGTTTTGGACAATCATTAATCCTACACAGAACCAAAATTTACCCCGTGCCTGTTTGTGTGTTTTAAGTAGCACAATAATCCTAATTCTTGTCGTGTGGCTTATTCTTGGCAATCGATATTGAAAATCTTAAACCTAAGCCTACTACAACCATGGGAGAGAAGACAATATTGTCTTTTTTTTTTGTTTTTTGTTTTTTTTTTTATCAAGTATCTCTCTCTGTTGATTGGGATAATTCAGCAAATTCGAGAAGTGTCTAAATTGCTTCTAGAGATTGTGACCACATGCCACATGATGAGTCTCTCTTTCATCCATGATTCATCCTCCAACAGAGAGTGTTGTCATTGCCAATGGAAATATTATCTCAGATCAGAGGCTGGTCCAATTGCACTCACCTCATCTTTATCCTTACACAATACCTTGCTTTTTCCGGAATTATCAAATCATCTTTTATCAGTCAGTCATATTATCGATCAATTGGGTTACATCGTACTAATGTTTCCATTTTTTGCTTACGTCCGGATATCCAAACTAGGGTTGTAATTAGGCATGGTACTAAGAGAAGGGGGTTGTATTATGTCGACGATGTGGTTCCTAGGCTCCTAGCAGAGTAAATCAAGTACATAGTGGGAATGGTGACAAGATTAAGAAGATTTAGTTAAGACATCGGCGACTTGGGCATGCCTTGTTTGGCTATTTACGGAAGTTGGTTATGTTATTATTTACTAGTATTTCAGACTCTGATAGCAGTCTACGTGTCATTCTTTCCCTATACGAGTTGCTAGAAGAAACAGAAAGAATTAAATTTCAGGTGGTTCAGTTGGATCTTTTTCAACCACTACGGGGTGACCCAGTGGTTGGGGATGAATTGTAGACCCGTATTCCACATGACATGTCCTGGGTTTGATTCCTACGTTGGTGAATTGCACGATGGTGGCTAAGGGGAGGCTGAAATGCCTATGTGAGTCTTCCCTACCCCCGGAAGAAGGGACTGTTGTGGCAAAGTCACCAGCTGGTCCCCTTTTATTAAAAAAAACAGTTGGATCTTTTTCTAATGACTCATAGTGGTTAGATGCGGCTAGAGAACAGGAAGTGGCTCTGATCACTTCATTAGTACCAATCCTAAGACCAAATGCTATCTCAAAAAAGTACATAGAAAGTTTTGAACGCTAACCTCGGGACCCTTAGCTTCATCTTACCCCTTTAGACAATACGGCTTGCTATAATCTTGCGACTCTCTTTGTTTCCTTTTTTTTTTTTTTTCCTAGAGAATCTTGACGGTATATTATAAAGAGTACACAATGAGATTTTATAGTACTAATATTTTTTTTTTAATATAAATATTATTTTAAAGTCCTTTCAAATAAATTTGGGACCATGTACAATTGCACCTCTTGGTCCCCCAAAGCCGCCTCTGCCGCAGTGGTTGTTTGATCTCAGCCTTGCCCATACCTAAGTTCCCATTACCTATTCTTTTGTGTATATCCTCAATCCATTCACAAGACGCAAGCACGCAGCCAATCTGGAACTAGAGGAGTGAGGACGAACATTATTTGTTGGCATAAACAAATGACACAATAATGCACCAAAATTAGGAATTGTCATTGTACAATACCAAAGCTAACTATTGTTTTATTGGCAGACTATCGATATGAACAGGAACAAGCAATTTTTTATGTATTCGAACACAATCATATGGTGTTATTATTTCACTCAACTTATAATTTTGTTTTTTTTTTTTTTTTTTTTATCAATATACATAAGAAGTAAGATATATCAACCATGTTGTCCACCTTTATTATAACACGTAGAATAATACGCCACCTAACTTGTATTTTTAGTACCCATAAAAATTTCTCAACAAGAACAGCACATTCATCAATTTAGTCGTTGTGTCATACGGTTTATAATCAAAGAGAAATTTCATACAAAACTAATCTCTCTTTTTTCATTTGTTTTAAGTTAAAGAATGAATACAATAATTTCAAAAAAGTGAACACTCCTAATATTAGGTTCACAAAATTAGATTTATATTGAATTTATTCATAAAATTAAGAGAAAAAGATATATTTTTTTGTCAGGACATCCCTCATCAAGTCCGATAGCGTTTGGGGTGGCTGATCCACTACGTTCAGAGCACTCTGATTATGATTATAAATTGGATGCTGCTAAAGCTGCTAGACAAACAATCAATACAGCTCAACTTTTTTACAACTCCATTTCAATTTTCGCACAAAACAAATATCATCATCATGGGGATGGGGTTTTACAACTCCATTTCTGCAGTGTTTTTGTCATCCTTTTTTATTCAGGCCTTCATTCTTCACTCTTGCCTTCCTTGTTTCGCCCTTCCGGGAAATGAGACAGATAGACTCGCTTTGCTTGAAATCAAAGCTAGCATAACTCATGACCCATTTAAAGTCCTGACTTCATGGAATGAAACCATCCACTTTTGCTCTTGGCATGGCGTTACATGTGGTCGTCGTCATAAGAGGGTCACAAGCTTGAGCCTGCTGTCCTTGGAATTTTTTTAATTTTGGTCTCCTTTTTCTCTGTTTAGCGGTCGATGAAAGCAGAGTGGGTAAGATCAGTTGCGCTGCAGCCTCACCCTCCAAACGCTACCCCATCACTTTGCTTCCCGGCGATGGCATTGGCCTCAACCTCGCCCCCTCCATCGATGGTTTCTTCTAATTCTGCTTCCGTTTTCTTCCTTTTCTCAATTTTATTTCAGGTGCCTGAGAAACGGTGGGAAAATTAAAAGGAAAAGTCTTTTAATTTTCCCATATTTCCTTTGGGTTAATGTTTAACAATTTGAGCTGCTCTGTGTGTTGTATAATCGAGAAATTTTGTTGGGAAATTAGTAATTATATAACATTTGGATATTTGTATAACTGAATATGTTTACATAAACTAGAGATTGATTTTAAGTATGAAGAAGTACCTATTGGTGGAGCTGACTTAGATTTGACTGGAGTGCCATTACCTGATGAGACCCTTTTGTCAGCTAAGCAATCGACGCAATTATTCTTCTCGAAGCAGTTGGGGGTAGGCCATGATTGTACTTCTCAATCCGTTTTATTTCTTAGTGATTATCCTTTTCAAGTGATATAATTTAGTTAATTCGATTATGGTTTTTGTTTCAAATTTTGGCTTCAATCTCTTTACTTTGATTCTAATGAATGAAGCGAATTGTTCTCAAAATTTCAAGTTTTTCATGAATATATGTTGCATTTCTTTAAAGCATGATTTGATTTTTTATTGTAAATTCAACATTTTGGATCTCTGTATGCCTTTTTATTATATTATTGCTCATTGGATCGGATTGATTTGGTTGCAGAATTTGGAATTTGTTGAGGGGGCCTAATGTTACCATTTATGAAGTCTGCGCTTTTTGAAGATAAGTAGTGATATTTAATTATTGTTTATTGCATTTTGTCAAATTTTATGGGAAATTTTCTGAATTAGGTGTGTGCTTGATCCGAAAAAGTCTCTGAACATTGCAATTCTTGCTTATTGCATTGTGTCCAATTTGGAAGGTAAGTTGTGATTCTGTAAGGATGTATTGAAGGGCCATTTGTTTAGTTCGTTAGTGGAATTTCATTATTTATGTATTTCCGATATACTTGGTATAATTGATAATTAAGGTTTGAATGTCATAAGGTTCCCTTGGTTTATGATTGACAAATAAGAAGGAATTGAAGAAGTGGGTTTAGTCTTTTAGGTTAGTGGGGAGAACTGTTACAAAATTGTACTTCTTGTTATTGCAGGGAAATGAAACAGAATTGTCCCTTTTGCAAAATTATCGAGTGGTAGCAAATTTGCAGATTCCCTATTCAATTGAAGTAATTTGTTTCAAATTTTATTTGTCTTCCTCTAATTTTCTAAAAAAAGGATTGTTCTGTTGCAAAAAGCAAGGCGATGCTCCCATCTCTTCAAGACTTGAAGTTTTCTATATTCCCTGGCTTTATCTTCGAATTCAGGTATTTTGTTATTTGATTGCGTTGTATTTCTTGATTTGAATGAAATGGATGCATCTAGTCCCGCAATTAAACATGAATTCCATGGAGTCCCGTAAACTTAATCATAATTGGTACTTTTGAATAATTTTTTAAAGTTTTGACTGATCAAAACAGTTTCAATATACTTATTGTAAGTGCTATGGATAGTTGGTTTGATGTGGTTTATCGCTACTCAAATGACTACAAAACACTCAAGTAACATGTACAAATTTCTTCTGATTTCACAATTTCCATGAATAATTTATGCCTTTTGTTATGTTTACTTGATTTCTAGTATCATCATGGTACTCGCCAAATTGTGAATTCTGTGTTTTTCCACATCCAATTTCTAAAAATGATTTCCATCCGTCCAGGAATAAAAAATGAAAAGGCTTTTTAACCAAAATGGTTCCTGAGATTTGCATAACTCCTCACTTTGATCCCTGAGATTTCAAATCAATATAAGTGGTCCCAGAGATTGTTCACCATCCATCATTTTGGCCCTACTGTTAAGTGTCCCAGAGCTCTTGGCTGGAAGTTTGGGCAATTTTCAAAGATTCGTAACTCAATCGTTTATTAACCAAATTCGACTTATAATATATCAAAATGAAGATAGGAAAGTGTAGAATAAGATTATACATATTTGGAAGCCCAATGGTTGCCGGAGATGGTCGGAAAATAGCCTCAAATTTGACTAATCCGAGGGAAAACTGGAAAACTCGCTGGAAACTAGGTAAGCTTTAAACATTCATAACTTCTTCAATACTCAACGAAAACAAGTGATTTAAAAAACGAAAATCATACTTCTCAATGAGACGAAGAGAATGATTTTTTTTTTTCAACGGCTAACTTGCTGTGGTTTGGCCGAAAAATGGCTCGAAAGTCGCTGTCTTGGTCTCGAGTTAGCCACTTTCAAGCCATATTTCGGCCAAACCACGGAGAGTTAGCGGTTGAAAAAGACACCATGCTCTTTGCCTTGTCGAGAAATATGATTTTCGTTTTTGAATCACTTGATTTCGTTGAGTATTGAAGAAGTTATGGACGTTTAAAGTTTACCTAGTTTCAAACGAGTTTTCCAGTTTTCCCTCGGACCAGTCAATTTTGAGGCTATTTTCTGAGCATCTCTGGCAACCATTGGGCTTCCAAATAGGTATAATCTTATTGTACACTTTCCTATCTTCATTTTGATATATTATGGGTCGAATTTGATTAAAAAACGATTGAGTTACGAAGCCTTAAAAATTGCCCAAACTTCCAGCAAAGAGCTCCAGGACACTTAACATAGTTTTTAACGGAATGACCAAAACGATGGATGGTGGACAATCTCAGGAACCACTTCTATTGATTTAAAATCTCAGGGACCAAAGTGAGGAGTTGTGCAAATCTCAAGGACTATTTTGGCTAAAAAACCAAATAAAAATAAATAAATGATTTCCATATTGCACAAAATAAAATATAAGTATCCCGAATGAGATTGTAAATTTGGCTAACTTAGTGGTTTTGGGGATGCTGAGAACCAATTTTCAGGTCACATTCCCCCGGGTGTAGGAAAGCTTCACAAGTTATATCTATTAAATTTGAGTAGGAACTCTCTCTCTGGCAATCTTACATCCTCTTTCGGAAATTTAAGTCAATTAAATGAGTTAAGCTTAGAAGGCAACAACTTCCAGGCAATATCCTGCCAATTTTAATAGTGTGTCAGAATTTGTGGCTTTTATATCTTGGTGAGAACAGTTTTAGCGGTATCATATCGTAAGAAATCATTGGTCTGTTGAACTTGTATATATTTAGTTTACCTCAAGATCATTTTCTCGGCTCCCTACCAGAGGACGTAGGAATTTTAATAAATCTTGAGTATATAGATATCTTTGAAAACATGTTATTCAGTGAAATTCTGGCAAGTCTTGCTAGTTGTATAAACTTAGGGTACCTAGACATGCATGGAAATTTCTTCCATGGGACAATTCCATCAACTTTGAGTTCACTAAGAGTTCTTACATAATTGTATCTTTCTGACAACTTGTCAGGAGCAATTCCAGAATTCTTAGAACGTTTGAATTTTTTGGAATCTCTGAATCTATCTTATAACAATTTTGAGGGCATGTTGCCAATCAAGGGAGTGTTGAAGGAAATAGCAAGCTTTCGGGGGGCATATCTGAATTTCATTTGCCAAAGTGCAACTCTCCAGCATCCAAAAAAGGAAGGATTGAGCTTAACCATGAAATTGGTTCTGTCTCTCATTTGTGGGAATTTTGGAGTTATTTTTGCACTAACCTTTTTGTACCTTTAGGGGGCGTTTGTTGCGCCGGACTATCTCGGACTGGATTAGCTTCAAGGACTAAGCTGGACTGGCTTAGACTAGACTAAACTGGACTAACTTAGTGAAGCGTTTGGTGCAGTATTGGACTAAGAAGCTGGATAATAACAAATTCTAATATTATTTTATTTAATATATAAATTATTAATATTTTATTATGATCTTATCTTTTTCTCCATCTTTTCCTACCATTTCCGTCCCACTATTTTCCTCTCCCTTTTTTTTTCCTCTCAAACCTCTCAATTCATGTCTCTTTCTCATTCCTGGTCAAACTCCTTATTGATTCCAGTCTCTATTTCTCTGTCCTCCCTCCCTCTCTAGCTATGCGTTGTTCGAATGGAACCTCACGGCTCCAATTTTCCCGACGAGTTGCAGGTTTCCTAATGTGTTTTTTGGCCAACCCTCATTAAATTGGATGAAGTTAGCACCGCCAAAAAATTCATCACCATCCCTGGACCGAGATCTTAGCTTTGCATGCTCGAATTTGTCATGGATTTGAAGAAGCCCAAACAGGCCGAGACTTCCAGGCCATTTTTCGGCCACATTCGACCACCTTTTTGGCCTCGATTCAAGTAAAATCGTAATCTTGTCACTCCCAGCTTCAATTTGGTATATTTTATATGAAAGTTGGTTGTGAAATGGATCTGAAAGAGAGTCGGGAAGTTAATGATTGATTTAGGTGACCGGCGATGACGAGGAGTCTGTCGGGAGTGGTCGTTGAGCATGACAAGGACGAGAAATAGAGGATAGTCTTAGCTAGTCCCATGGTTATTGGGGGGTCTCACTAAGACCTCTTAGTGAAGGGTTTTGTCCATGCTAGTCCCCTTTAGTCTCATTAATGTTAGTCCCAGCATGGAACAAACACAGTATTGGACTAATAGCTAGTCCAGTCCAGTCCGAGTTAGTGAGGGCAAACAAACGCCCCTTATTGCTCACGGAGGGATAAAAAAGATCGCACTTCAAGTCATTTAGACAAATGTCCCCCGGTGTATCATAACAAAGTCTTCTAAGAGCAGTTTCACCGGAGCAACAAGAGGCTAGCACCCAGTGGAAAAAACAGGCTGGGACTCAGCCAATCCACTCCAGCCCGTGTGTTTGCCTGGCACCCAGCCCAAACTGGTCTCCAGACCAGCCCATTTTTGACAGACCTGGGGACCGGCCTGTTTGTGTTGTTAAGCCTGGCGCGTGTCCTACACGTGCGCGTCCTAGCGAGTATCAGACAACAAAATCAGAGATAGGGCCCAGCAGCGCAGGCGCATTAACCTCTCCCCCGGGTGGGCGACGTGGCCCAATTTCTACCGTTGGATTTCCAACAGTAAAAAAAATTTGAATTTCACTTTTAAACTGGACCGTCTGATCACAGATCAACAGTCCATGTTTTTTCCCCCAAAACATTAAGAATTTCGCTTTTAAAAAATACAGAAAATTTTTAATAAATTTAGAAATTATTATTATTATTATTATTATTATTTTATTTTTTATAAATTCAGAAATTAAAAATAAAAATATTATTTTTTATTATTTTATAATAAAAAATAATAATATTTTAATAAAATGAACTAGGCTATTTTTTTAGGAGTGGAGATGCTTCTGTTCACTGTGGTCTATTACTGTTCACTTGAGTGGATAAATGGGCTGGATGCTAGCGCAAAGTCTTTAGGGGTGGAATTGCTCTAAGAGCAACAAATGGATTATCCTCAACCAACTTGGTCGGTATAGGTAGTTTTGGGTCCATTTATAAGGGAATACTTGAGCAAGGTTAAACTACAATTGCGATCAAGGTACTCAACCACTTTCGTTTAGCAGGGCTTACAAAAGTTTTATTTATGAGTGCGAGGCTTTCCGAAATCTTAGACACCGTAATCTTGTCAAAATAGTCTTAGTATGTTCTGGTTTTGATTATTGCGGTCACGACTTCAAGGCCTTAATTTACGAGTTCATGGCTAACGGGAGCTTGGAGGAATGGTTATATCCAATTCATACAATTGGTGAGACAAATGAGAGGCCAAGGAGCTTAACAATTTCTCAGAGTTTGAATATTGTTTTTGATGTTGCTATGGCATTGGATTATCTTCATCGTCATTGTGAGACGCCAGTAGTTCATTGCAACCTCAAACCTAGCAATATTCTTCTCAATGAGGATATGATTGCACATGTAGGTGACTTTGGGTTGGTGAGGTTCCTACCAAAAGTTGCTGATACACTACGAAAAATATGGGCTTTGGTGTACACAAATGAAGAGTTTGTGTCTTTGAGAACACTGATATGGTGGAACAATGTTCATTCAATAAAGGATACAATGTATTGTGCCCAGTGTAAAAAAAAATGGATACAAACACATTATTGGGCACAAAGCCATGCCAAGTAGCACATATATATATAATTATTGGTCTGACAATTGTATGACAAAATACAGGCACAAAAACTTTTGGGTAAATTACACTTTCATACCTCAGGTTTGGGGTTTATTTCAATTTCTTACAACATCTTCAAAACATTTCACTTTCATACCTTAAGTATTATTTTATTTCAAAATAATACATCTGTTACATTTTCCATCCATTGATTCGTTAAGGGCTGACGTGGCTACCACATTTGTGCCATGTGGCTGCCAAATGTGTGCCACATGGCAAATTTTTTTTTTTTTTTTTTAAAAAAAAACCTGAATCTTCTAAAAGAAGAAGAAGAGGAAGAAAAAAAAATACCCAACCCCCACTTCGTCTTCCCTCCTTATCCCCCACCCAACCTGCAACCTAGAAGAAGAAGAAGAAGAAGAAGTAGGAGGAAAAAAAAAAAAACAAAAACCCATGTTCATCTTCCCCAACCCCCCTTCCTTGCATCCCACCCCTTTCTTCCCCCTCCCGTCTTCCCCAAACCCACCACGCCCATCCTTGGCACCCACCCTCGCACCTCACCCTCTTCCCTCCTCTATAAACCCCACTCCTTAAATCCACACCCATTGGGGAAGACGGGATCTAGGTTCATGGGTTTTTTTTTTGTTTTTTTCCTCCTTTTCTGGGTTGCAGATGGGATGTGTTTTTTTGTTTTTTGTTCCCCTTCTTTTCTGGGTTGCAGATGGGAAACATGAATGGGGGGAAGACGATTTTTTTTTGGGGGGGGGGGAATCAGGATCCTCTCCTGATCTAAAGATGAGGATCCTTTTGACCAAGGAATGTGGGCCGTTGAATGAAAATCCAACGGTTATAATTATTATAACTTTAAAGGGACCCCCTGTTCGTAGCCGTTGGATTTTCATCCAATGGCCCACACTCCTTGGTCAGGAGGATCCTCATCCTTAGATCAAGAGAGGATCCTGATCCGAGTGAAGGGGGTGGTTGGGTTGTGTGTGTGATGGGATCTGGGTTTCCTAGGTTTTTTTTTTTTTTCCTTTTTTTTTTTTTTGTTGAAGATTCAAAATAAAAAAATAAATAAAAATTTGCCACGTGGCGCACATTTGACGTGGCACAAATGTGGCAGTCATGTCAGCGCTTAACGAATCAATGGATGGAAAATGTAACGAATGTATTATTTTGAAATAAAATAGTACTTAAGGTATGAAAGTGAAATGTTTTGAAGATGTTGTAAGGAATTGAAATAGACCCCAAATATGAGGTATGAAAGTGTAATTTATCCAAAACTTTTAGCGTCTATAAATAGACAGTGGCACACAATTTGTTTGTGTATGTGGAACATGCGAACATCTTTTTGACGAATTGTGATGTTTCCATTTCTACTACTTGATCCTTCTTACAGTTGAGACATTGGATTTTGTTGTGTGTTCCATCTTGATTTTATGAAATTTTTTGATTTCTTTCAAATTTTGACATTTTCATTTTCAAAATAGAACGTATTGGGCACAATAACAAAAATTGGGCTAATATGGATGGGGAAAGTCATCTGATAACTTTTTCAGAACAGAGGCACATGATTTTTTTATTTGTGCTTACCACTTTGAGCACAAAACACCATATTGTACTCTATGATCAAGGGGCACACCCATAGAAGCACATATAAATACCGAGTTACAAACCATAAGCGTTCTCACTCCGGCGACTTGCTCTGTGTGAAGTATTTTGCAACAATGACAGACGATTGATACTTGACAGTTGACCTACACAAAGTCTATAATGAGATTTTACCGAAGGCTTTTAGTCAAGAAATGAGTAATCTCGAACCATTGATTGAGTGAGTTGAAAGAAATTCCAAAGTTGTTAATTGCACTTAAAAAAAAAAAGAAAAGAAAAATCATTATGGACTACTTTAAGTGCTATTTCTTCGTATATTTAAACTCATCATTAGTGTTGGAAAATAACAGATATTGGATACACAAACTAGTGCTTGACTGATGCCAAGTCCAGTAGGACTTCTGAGTAAGCAATTTGGTAGGCCTATAATAATTGGCAATGGAAAGCTATTTATGGGTCCGGATCTCTCCAACCAAATCCAATGATCCAGGTCCTTGAAATTTGATCAAACAGCTAAAAACAAGGGTCCCATTTAAAAGTTATAATAACTTTAGCCGTTAAATCAAATTTCAAAGGTACGGATCACTGAGTTTGGTGGGAGAGATCCGGAGAAGATCTCTTCCCCCATCTATGCATCCATTTTCCAACACTGAGAGACCATCAATAATTGACTGGACTAAATTATGCAGAAGAAATTTTCCAACACCAGCTAAAGTAGTTGTAGGCCAGTGCTATATATATTCCAAAAAGCAAGTTGAAGGCTGAAAACAGATGCATTTTAGCCAAACTAGTTCATCTGAAAATGATGATTTCATTTAATTTCTTGGGTTTTACATCATGATTTGATATAGCTTCTCATAGGTCAAGTATTACTGGCCTACTTTGCAAATTAATTAGTTGTATAAGTCATGATTACACGTTCAAAGCATGAATTCAAATCAACAATCTAATTTCACCACTACTTTAAATGGGGAATCGAACACAATTTATAACAGTGCCTCTTTGCCACCATCTATTGGCAATAAAATTTGACAATCCTTAGAAGAGAGATTTTTTCATGTACCCATAATACAAGTCAGTACATTACATGTCATAATAGAAGCGGAAAGTAGTTTTTTTTTTTTTTTAAGTGTTCCTCTATTTATATTATAACACGTGATGTACCAGTCTATATTTTGTGTACACTAAAATATACATACGGATGAGGTTGGCGTGACCACATATAGAGGGCTATGTTTGTGTGAAAGAGTATGCACTATTGCTCCAACTCTTGGAAACCTTTGCTGACAGTCATGTCAACTGACACATACTCCAAGTCTTTTGCCAACGTTCACTTTCAATAGTTCTGTTAGTGTTGGGCAATTCAACCATGCGTCAATGATTACGATAGCCTTAGGTGTGGATCCACCATCCAGCAAGTTGTTCTGCGTGAGTCAACTTCCCTATCAATTATAGCTTTGTAATTGGGGATTTCATGTACCTAGATATCCTTAATCTTGTATACTTATTTTCTCCTTGAGAGAAGAATACAACACAAAAATACAAACCCAAAAACTCTCATCAAGTTTTACACTTTTTAGTCATCTGATTTTGATCCTTATTGGCCTTTTCGTAAGCAATGATGTATTTGTTTGGACCGCATTCAGAAAAATAAAAACTAACGAAAAGTCCAAGAATATTTTAGTTTTAATGAAAAATGACAAATAAAGGTATAGTGAATAGTGCTAGGGAAAGGTAAAAATGTGGTTTTTCATTAAAAGTGAACAGTACCGGGAGTGTTTCATTTTTGGAAAATGACTTACTACACATCTCACATATATCACGAAGGAAATTTTGTTGCGGACAATTTTGCTAACATGGGCTTGTCTTCTCCAACTTTAACTTCGGAAAATGATAAAGTGTAACTTCTTGTTTAGTTATCAATAAAATTTCCCTCGTATCCTCAAAAAAGAAAAAAAGTTTTACACTTTTATCTTGGTACCAAATTGGTCATTGTAACTCTTTCTATGCAGAATTATCAACAATTATTATTGGTGTAGAGTTTGCATACCAGCGGGGATGACATTGTCTTTGGTTGGAAATTGACTGTTCTAGTGTTATTTTTGCTTTCCAATCGACTGCTTTTGACCCTCCTTGGCTTCTTCGTACGCAATGGTCTATTTGTTTAGATCGCATTTGAAAGATGACTTTCTACACCTCTCACATATATCTCGAAGGGAATGTTGTTGCATACAATTTTGCTAATATAGGTTCGTCTTCTCCAACTTTGGTATGGCATGATTCCCCTCTGCTGGTGGCTCGTACTGCTTTGTTTTCAGACTATGTTGGCTTTACTGGCTTCCACTTCTCAAATGAATGTGCATCTCGACATACAGGTTTGTCTCACTTTCTTATTTTATTTTCTTAACCATGTGATCTTACTTAATTTGTTTTACAGGTTTAGACTTTTAGGTTTGGCTATAGAAGAGTTAGGTTTCAAGTCCCCCCTCCCCCCCCCCCCACCTCTTTTCCTTGTATCATTATTGTTTTCGTTTCTAGAAGGGTAAAATATTATGTCCCCCTTCCTTTTCATGTGTTTTCTATCCCTTTTTTTTTTTTTCTTCTTCTTGTATTATGAAGGGTTAGGTTTACATCTCTCTTGACTAGATGGAACTTTTTTTATTATCAATAAAATTTCACTCGTACAATCAAGGTTTTCTATATAAAAAAAAATTTAAAAATAAAAAGAAAAGGATCTCGGCTTGTCTCTTTTCTGGAAAAAAAAAAAAAAAAAAAAAAAAAAAAAACACCTAAACCCAAAAAACTATTCATGTCATGTAGCTTCCTTGGATGTCAGTGCCCTACACTTTGTTGATTGGCTTGTGTTTTGGACAATCATTAATCCTACACAGAACCAAAATTTACCCGGTGCCTCTTCGTGTTTTTTAAGCAGCACAATAATCCAAATTCTTGTCGTGCGGCTTGTTCTTGGCAATCGACATTGAAAATCTTAAACCTAAACCTAGTGCAACCATGGGAGAGAAAACAATAGTGTCTTTTTTTTATCAAGTATCTCTCTCTGTTGATCGGGATAATTCAGGAAATTCAGAAAATGTCTAAATTACTTCTAGAGATCGTGACCACATGCCACATGATGAGTCTCTCTTTCATCCATGATTCATCCTCCAACAGAGAGTGTTGTCACTGCCAATGGAAATATTATCTCAAATCAGAGGCTAGTCCAATTACACTCACCTCATCCTTATCCTTACACAATACCTTGCTTCTTCCGGATTTATCAAATCATCTTTTATCAGTCAGTCAAATTATCGATCAATTGGGTTATATAGTACTAATGTTTCTATTTTTTTGCTTACTTCCGGATATCCAAACTAGGGTTGTAATTAGGCATGGTACTAAGAGAAAGGGGTTGTATTATGTCGACGATGTGGCTCCTAGGCTCCTAGCAGAGTAAATCAGGTACGTAGTGGGAATGGTGACAAGATTAAGAAGATTTAGTTAAGGCATCGGTGACTTGGGCATGCCTTGTTTGGTTATTTACGGAAGTTGGTTATGTTATTATTTACTAGTATTTCAAACTCTGATAGCACTCTATGTGTCATTCTTTCCCTATACGAGTTGCTAGAAGAAACAGAAAGAATTAAATTTCAGGTGCTTCAGTTGGATCTTTTTCAACCATCACGGGGTGGTCTAGTGGTTAGGGATGAATTTTAGACCCGTATTCCACACGACATGTCCTGGGTTCGATTCCTAGCGCTAGTGAATCGCATGATGGTGGCCAGGGAAGGGTGAAATGCCTATATGGGTCTTCCTTGCCCCTGGAAGAATGGACTGTCGTGGCAAAGTCACCAGCTGGTCCCTTTTTATTAAAAAAAAACAGTTGGATCTTTTTCTAATGATTCATAGTGGTTAGACGCGGCTAGAGAACAGGAAGTGGCTCTGATCACTTCATTAGTACCAATCCTAAGACCAAATGCTATCTCAAAAAAGTACATAAATAGTTTTGAACGCTAACCTCGGGACCCTTAGCTTGATCTTACCCCTTTAGACGATACGGCTTACGTGAGTAATACGGCTCGTTATAATCTTACGATAGCGTTTGGAGTGGCTGATCCACTACGTACAGAGCACTCTGATTATGATTATAAATTGGATGCTGCTAAAGCTGCTAGACAAACAATCAATACAGCTCAACTTTTTTACAACTCCATTTCCACTTTTGCACAAAACAAATATCATCATCATGGGGATGGGGTTTTACAACTCCATTTCTGCAGTGTTTTTGTCATCCTTTTTTATGCATGCCTTCGTTCTTCACTCTTGCCTTCCTTGTTTCGCCCTTCCGGGAAATGAGACAGATAGACTGGCTTTGCTTGAAATCAAAGCTAGCATAACTCATGACCCTTTTAAAGTCCTGACTTCATGGAATGAAACCATCCACTTTTGCTCTTGGCATGGCGTTACATGTGGTCGTCGTCATAAGAGGGTCACAAGCTTGAGCCTGCCGTCCTTGAAACTTGCAGGATCTATATCGCCGCATGTTGGGAACTTGAGTTTTTTGAGAGTGATTGATCTCCGAAACAACAGCTTAGGCCATGAAATTCCCCCAGAATTCAGCCGCCTGCACAGATTGCAACACCTACGGTTAAACAACAATTCACTAAGCGGAGAAATTCCCACCAACTTGTCTCGTTGCTCTCAGCTCCTCTGGCTCGCTGTTAGTTACAATGTGCTGATGGGAAAAATTCCAAATGAGCTTGGCCTCTTGTCAAGGTTAACAGTTTTTGGCATACACTGTAACCACTTTACAGGGGGAGTTCCTACCTCTTTTAGCAATTTATCATCTCTTGAAGTGTTCGCCGTATATTCTAATTATTTGAGTGGCACTGTCCCGGATATTTTTGGCCGAATGACCAATCTTAGCTTTCTTGCTTTTGATGAAAATAGCTTTTCGGGTATGCTTCCTCCCTCAATCTTTAATCTCTCTTCTCTCATAGACCTTTATATGGGAGAGAACGAAATCCAAGGGAGTCTACCCTCAAACTTAGGTATGGTCTTTCCGAGTCTCCAAACATTTTTCATTTCCATTAACCAATTCAGTGGATCTATTCCTGTTTCATTATCAAAGGCCTCAAATCTATTTAGATTGGGGATGGAAGGTAACCACCTGCATGGAAAGGTCCCTCCGTTGACGAATTTGCATAAGCTTGAGTGGTTAAACCTTGCTGACAACCATCTCGGAAGTGGGGGAATTGATGACTTGACCTTTCTCTGCGATTTGAGCAATGCCACCCATTTAGAACTTCTCATCATATTTACCAACAATTTTGGGGGCACGTTACCTCAATGCATAGGAAACCTGTCTTCTTCTCTTAAAAATTTCCATATTGCTCAAAATAAAATATTAGGAAGCATCCCGAATGAGATTGCAAATCTGGCTAACTTGGATGTTTTGGTGATGGCTGAGAACCAATTATCAGGTCACATTCCCCCAGGTGTAGGAAAGCTGCACAAGTTATATAAATTAAATTTGGGTAGGAACTCCCTCTCTGGCAATCTTCCATCCTCTTTCAGAAATTTAAGTCAATTAAATGAGTTATACTTAGAAGTCAACAAACTTCAAGGCAATATCCCACCAAGTTTAATAGAGTGTCAGAATTTGAGGATCTTATCTCTTGGTGCCAACATTTTTAGCGGTATCATATCGCAAGAAATCGTTGGTCTGTTGAACTTGTATCGATTAAGTTTGCCTCAAAATCATTTTATAGGCTCCCTACCAGAGAACATAGGAATTTTAATAAATCTAGAGTATTTAGATATCTCTGATAACATGTTATTCGGTGAAATTCCGGCAAGTCTTGTTAGTTGTATAAAATTAGAGTACCTAGACATGCATGGAAATTTCTTCAATGGGACGATTCCATCAACTTTGAGTTCACTAAGAGTTCTTACAAAATTGTCTCTCTCTCACAATAACTTGTCAGGCACAATTTCAGAATTCTTAGAACGTTTTGTATTTTTGGAATCTCTCGATCTATCTTATAACAATTTTGAGGGCATGTTGCCGATCAAAGGAGCGTTCAAGAATGCAACGGCGACATCAGTTGAAGGAAATAGCAAGCTTTGTGGGGGCATACCTGAGTTTCATTTGCCAAAGTGCAAACTCCAGCATGCAAAAAAGAAAGGATTGAGCTTAACCATGAAATTGGTTCTCTCCCTCGTTTGTGGGATTCTTGGAGTCATTTTTGCACTAAC
The DNA here is from genome assembly GCF_041283825.1 of Pyrus communis. Taxonomy (NCBI): domain Eukaryota; kingdom Viridiplantae; phylum Streptophyta; class Magnoliopsida; order Rosales; family Rosaceae; genus Pyrus; species Pyrus communis. Next base: position 6,386,570 of record NC_142571.1, on the reverse strand, counting down.
CTTTTTGTACCTTTATTGCTCACGGAGGGACAAAAAGGGTCAAGCTGCAAGTGATTCGGACAAATTTCCCCAGGTGTCTTACCAAAGTCTTCTAAAGGCAACAAATGGATTCTCCTCAACCAACTTGGTCGGTATGGGCAGTTTTGGGTCCGTTTATAAAGGACTACTTGAGCAAGGTGAAACTCCAGTTGCCATCAAGGTACTCAACCTCGTTTGTCGCGGAGCTTACAAAAGTTTTATTGCTGAGTGCGAGGCTTTCAAAAATATTAGACACCGTAATCTTGTCAAGGTACTCTCAGTATGTTCTGGTTTTGATTATCGCGGTCATGACTTCAAGGCCTTAATTTATGAGTTCATGGTTAACGGGAGCTTGGAGGAATGGCTGTATCCAATTCATACAATTGGTGAGACAAATGAGAGACCAAGGAGCTTAACAATTTCTCAGAGGTTGAATATTGTTATTGATGTTGCTATGGCATTGGATTATCTCCATCATCATTGTGAGACGCCAATAGTTCATTGCGACCTCAAACCCAGCAATATTCTTCTCAATGAGGACATGGTTGCACATGTAGGTGACTTCGGGTTGGCGAGGTTCCTACCAAAAGCTGCTGAAAATTCTTCGGGAAATCAATCAAGTTCTTTAGGGATAAAGGGAACTATTGGTTATGCTCCTCCAGGTAAATACACTTGGTAGTTTATTTTTTCTTAGCTAGTCTTTTAAAATTGGGAAGTATTTATTTTAAATTTTTCAAACATGAAATGAGCTTTTAGGCACTTCACTAGAAAATTAGAATCTAATGTTCTGAATTGTGGAATGCAGAATATGGCATGGGACATGAAGTGTGGACACAAGGTGATGTGTATAGCTTTGGCATCCTCCTGTTGGAAATATTTACAGGAAAAAGACCGACCGATGACATGTTTCAGGGAACTTCAAACCTCTATAGCTTTGTGAAGGCAGCTCTGCCTGAGCAAGTGGAAGAGGTTTTGGATCCCGTTCTTGTTCAAGAGCTCAATCATCCTAATGCGGGAAGGGCAAGGAATCGCGTCCTAATCATAGACAGTTTAATCTCTGTTTTAGAAATTGGTCTTGCTTGCTCAGCGGAGTTACCTAGAGAAAGATCGAACATCTGTAATGCTGTGGCACATATGTGTTGGATCAGAAACAAACTTCGAGCAAATGGGATATGTGAATAGAAGCTTATTGTTAATATGTGGTATAGTATGTAATAGTATTGATGTTATGCGAAAGCGTTATCGTATTTGTTGATCAATGCTTGCCAAGCAAACTTATTTGCATCGAATTATGCTTGAACAATGACATTCTAGATTTACCAAAGATTACAGGACGAACACTCTGAAAGAATTAAAAATTAAAATTAAAAAACAAAGTTGTGGAAAGTATTCATCAAATTTCAAACCTATGTTGGAGTTCCTGCTCTATGTTGATATGAAAATGTTCCATGGTAGTTTATTGCTTCTTTTTTTTTTTTTTTTCCAAAAACCTCGACAGTACGAGGGAAACTTTAATAATAACAAAAAATAAATTACACCTAAGCAGGGAAACATAAACCTAACTCCTCGTAATACAAGAAAAAAGAATAAAAAATACATGAAAAATAAGGGGGACATAATCCTTACTCTTCTATAAACGAAACAATAAAGATACAAAAATATGCATTCATCAACATTTATCCGAGCATTCATCATCTACACAAATGCAGAAAAGAATTTGAGGCTGAGTTCAGTCATACTTACAGTGGGGATTGCCGAGAAGACCCCTGTGTTGCATGGAAATCCCCTTCGCTCACTCACTCTCATATTTCATTAAAATATTGTTTCACATATAAGTTTGGGGGTGGTCCAGGAGGAAAGGGATCCTCTACGGATCCCTGTTGGGAACCAGAACAAAAATACCAAGAGCAATACTGCAACTGACTTAAGCAAACTGGGAGAATAACTTATTTATTGAATAGAAACGTTGGCTATTATATAGCCTTACATAGTTAACGAAACCCTAAAAACAGCCCACGATCCACACTAACAGAAAGTGGTAACGTGCACAAGGAAATAGTCTACGTAGAACAAGTCTTCCTACATAATAGGAACTTATTGAAAACAAAACAATCCTAAGTAATAGAGTCCTACAACGAAAAGGACAATCAAACTTATCAATCCCTCCCTTAAACTTATTGTCATCAAACAGTTAGTTTATACTAACAATCTCACAAACCCCCAGCATATTTCGAACCTTTAACGGCTTAGTCATTATGTCTGCCACCTGATCCTCGCTCCCACAGTGAATCAAAGCAATCGAACACTCCTTTGTGAGATTCCTCAAAAAGTGATATCTCACGTCAATATGTTTACTGCGACCATGCATCACCGGATTCTTTGACAGCTTAATGGTTGAACTGTTATCACATCTAATTAGAGTACACGCCTCATTGTTGTACTCAAGCTCCTTCAGCACCCTCTTCATCCATACTGTTTGACATGCACACACTGCAGCTGCTACAAATTCTGCTTCTGTAGTAGACAGTGTAACAATAGGCTGCTTCTTTGAACTCCATGTCACAGCACCCGAACTTAGCAAGAACACATAACCACTGGTGCTCTTCCTATCCTCCACATCTCCTGCATAATCACTATCTGTGAAAGCAAACAGTCCATCATCTCCACCTTTCTTGTACTGAATACCATAATTCACCGTCCCCTTTAAATATCGAAGAGCTCTCTTTGCAGCCTGTAGATGAAGCTCAGTTGGTCTTGCCATAAATCTACTTAAGAGACTGGTGACAAACATCATGTCTGGTCTTGTGGCAGTGAGATACATTAAGCTTCCCACCAATTGCTTAAAGTATGTCTCATCCACAGTAATTCCATTCTCATCCTTACTGATCTTAAAACCTGGGACAATCGGGCTGCTTACTTCATCATTTTCCAACATTCCAAATCTCTTTAGGACCTCCAGGGCATATTTTTTTTGATATATGAAAATACCATCTGTTCTTTGAAGTACTTCAATGCCAAGAAAAAATCTCATGCTTCCCAAATCAGTCATATCAAATTCTCTCAACATGGACTTTTTGAATTCACACATCATGTCATTGTCATTACCAGTAAAAATTAAATCATCAACGTAAATACTTACAATGATGATCTTTCCTGCTTCATTCTTCTTTGTGAACAAAGTTTGCTCACTGTCACACTTCTGAAAACCTTCCTTGATAAAATGAGCCTCGATCCGACTAAACCAAGCTCGTGGAGCTTGTTTTAATCCATACAATGCTTTGTGTAGCTTGTAGACCAAGTGCTCCCTTCCTTCCTTCTCGTAACCCCTTGGTTGCTCAATATAGACCTCTTCACTCAGCTCTCCATGAAGAAATGCTGACTTGACATCTAATTGGAAAATCCTCCAACCCTTTTGTGCTGCCAAGGCGATAATCATCCTTACCGTGTCCATTCTTGCCACTAGTGCGAAGACCTCTGTGTAGTCTATGCCATGCTTCTGTGAGTAGCCTTTGGCTACTAAACGTGCTTTGTGCTTGTCAATCTTTCCATGTTCGTTGTACTTGGTCTTGTAGACCCATTTGACGCCAATCTTTTTTGCTCCAATCGGCAACTCGCTTAAAGACCATGTTCTATTCTTCTCTATGGAGCTGATCTCACTGTCCATAGCTTGATTCCATTTCTCTTCTTTCACTGCTTCTTCAAAATAGAGAGGATCTTCGGTTGGCACGATTTGAACCATGTGTACCTCGTCGTCACTTAGCCCTTCTCCAGTGATATAATCACTTAAGTAAGAAGGAGGACGTCTGACTCTTCCTTCATAAACCCTCCCTTCATCCTCGCCAAGTTCATTAGAACTTCTCTCCTCATTACCCTGTGTGTCTTCATTGCTCTCACCCACATTTCTTTCTTCTCTAGCCCCACTGCCATTTTCATCTTCATTTTCACTCACCCTTTCTTCTCCCTCACTGTTTTCTTCATTTTCTCCCCATTCTAAATCTAACATGATCTGTCCCTCATAACTCACATCCCAATCCCACTGTTTTTCTTCCTCAAAAATAACATCCCTGCTCACAACAATTTTCTTGGCTATAGGATCAAACAATCTATATCCCTTGGACTCCTCACTAACTCCCAATAAAACACAAGGAAAACTTTTATCATCTAATTTACCTCGCTTGACATCTGGAACGTGAACATGTGCTAAGCTTCCAAAGACACGAAAATGCTCGACTGAGGGTTTATTCCACTCCAAGCCTCTTGTGGAGTGATATCCTTCACTGATAATGTGGGACATCTATTCAGAACATAGATAGTCCAGTTCACCGCCTCTGGCCAGAACGTTTTTGGGAGCTTCTTATCAGACAACATAGAACGAACCATATTCATGACAGTTCGATTTTTCCTTTCAGCCACCCCGTTTTGGTGCGGCGTGTAGGCAGTGGTTAACTGCCTCTTGATTCCATTTTCTTTGCAAAAATTAGTGAATTCAGTTGAGGTGAATTCACCCCCTCTATCTGTCCGTAGACACTTGACACTTAGCCCTTTCTCCTTTTCCACCATTCTTTTGAAAAATTGGAAGCAATGCAGTGCCTCACTCTTTGCTGTCAACAAGTACACCCATGTTTTACGACTAAAATCATCAATAAAACATAAAATATACCTCCTTCCACTATTTGATATGGGAGAGATGGGCCCACAGATGTCTGCATGAATGAGCTCCAAAGGCTAACTTGCTCTCCACGTACTTCTTGTTGGCATGTCATTACGATGCTGTTTACCTTGAATGCAGTCTGTGCATATGATATTTGAGGTTTGAAGCTGAGGAAGTCCACAAACCATCCTCTTCTGTTGCAATGTTCTCAATCCCTTGTAGCTTAGGTGACCATATCTTCGATGCCAAAGATAAAATGGATCTTGCGAGCTTGTGTGAAGACACCTTTCTGGTGGGGCACTTGTAGAGACTGGAGTCTGAGCTAGCAGTATAAACATCATGTTCTTACTCATCTTAGTCTGAATAATCAGACCCTTAGTCGGATGATATATTTTGCAGGCTCCTTCTTTAATTAATATAGCCAAGCCCCTTTCTTGAAGTTGTCCTATGCTCAAGAGATTGTTTTTGAGCTCTGGAACATAGTACACCTCATTGACAACATGATTGATTCCATTTAAAAACAGCGAGACACTTCCCTTGCCAACCACATTCATCCTACTGTTGTTCCCCAATTTAACTGAATGAACAAAACTTTCATCTGGGTTTGTGAAGATATCTCGATCGCCACACATATGGTTGGAACATCCGGAGTCAAGAAACCAAGCATCAGTCCGTTCATGTACCTCAACATATGACATCAACAACATATCTTCTTCATTCACTTCTGCATAATTAGCCTCCTTATCCCATTTAGGACATTCATACTAGAAGTGCCCAAGATTATGACACTTGTAGCATTCCACCGTATCCTTGTTGAACACCTCTTGGCCTCCTCTTCCACGTCCTCGTCCTCTATGATTGTTGAAACCTCCCTCAGTTTTGGCATCAGTTGTTGCCTTCAGAGCTTGCTCCACACCGCTGCTTCTGTGAAACTTTTGCTCATGTACAGTGAGCGAGCTTTGAAGCTCATCAATGGTAATTGCATCCAAGTCCTTAGATTCCTCAATCGAACAAACTATATAATTAAATTTTTCCGTGAGAGATCGCAGGATTTTTTCACAGATAGTGACGTCAGTCATAGGCTCCTCATACACTCTCATCTTGTTTGCTACTGTCATCACTCTAGCAAAATAGTTAGTGATTGTTTCACTAACCTTCATCTCAAGTGTCTCAAAGTCTCTCCGTAGGGCTTGAAGAGTTGAGCGCTTCACTCGTGCATTCCCTTCATATTTCGTCTTCAGGGAATCCCAGATCTTCTTGGAGGTGTCTTTTTCCAACATCGTCTCTAGGATGCCCCTATCAATTGCCTGGAAAAGATAGTTTTTGGCTTTGAGATCCTTGAGTTTCACTGCATCAAGCTCTTTCTGTCGTGCTTCTGATATAGGTTGCGCCCCCTTTGTTGGTTCTTCATAACCAGTTTCAATCAAACTCCAATACTCCTTGCTGCGAAGGAAATTTTCCATGAGCATGCTCCAATGGTCATAATGACCATCAAAACGTGGAATGGAAGGCTGCACGAAGCTTCCTTCAGAAGTCATTTTTCCTCTCTTTCTCTCTTGTGTTTGAAGTCACTCAAAAGCTGCAGCTTTCCGGTTCTCAGGCCCCAGTGAGGGGCTCTAATACCAGTTTGTTGGGAACCAGAACAAAAATACCAAGAGCAATATTGCAACTGACTCAAGCCAACTGGGAGAATAACTTATTTATTGAATAGAAACGTTGGCTATTATATAGCCTTACATAGTTAACGAAACCCTAAAAACAGCCCACGATCCACACTAACGGAAAGTGGTAACGTGCACGAGGAAATAGTCTAAGTAGAAAAAGTCTTCCTACATAATAGGAACTTATTGAAAACAAAACAATCCTAAGTAATAGAGTCCTACAACGAAAAGGACAATCAAACTTATCAATCCCTTCCTCTTAATCCACCAAATCAGGAAATATGTGCCATTGAAATTTGATCCAACGGTTAGGGCCCATTTAAAGCTATAATAACTTCAACTGTTTGATCAAATTTCAATGGCATGGATCCCCTGATTTGGTGGATTAGGAAGAAGGGATCCGCAGAGGATCCCTTTCCGGTCCAGGCAACACAGAGGTGGACATTCATCAAATCCATGTCACAGATCCAGTATTTTTGCTCAATATATGTCACATGGAGGCATGCAAGCACACAGAAAATTACATGAGCATTGACAAAATTTTAGGTCTGTGAATGCATGAGAGAAACATTTCACAAATCCGTATGACTTTCAGAGATATTAAACCATGCTTAATTTTAACGCAGTGGAGGGATTTGATTTACCTTTCATTTTGTAGATCCGAGTTCTTGCAGCCATCTTTGCTGTGTGTACAGCAGCTCCATGTGTAAGCCATTGCTCCTTGCAGTTCCTATTCCCCTTGGCCTTACTCGGATTCCCAAGTCTACCTACAGAAAACATGCATGCATTAGTCAGAATTTCGTTTTCATTTGACCTTTGGTCATGAAAACGAAAGGGAGAAATGGTTGGATGTATTTTTATTTCAGATATCGCCAAGTGGAGACCATAATCGCAGAGAGAATGAGAGCTCTTTACTTTACCTCGGTTTTCAGAGAGGAATGCACGATGGTGACAATCTGGGTTCCCTTTTTGACAGAGACGGAGATGGATTCAAGTTTTGACGTTCTGGGTTGAAGATAGAAGCTAGGGTTTCAGTTCTATGACAGAGAGAGAGAGAGAGAGGAAATGAAGGAGATAGCCTTCACGGCTCTGGGCTCGTGGGTAGACAGAGAGGGGTTCCCAAACGGCGCTAGTTAGGACAGATGAAGAAATGGGCCTCTGGTTCATGCTCCCTGTCACGGGTTCAACTCTCCAGAGCAATGAAATTCTGCTTCTTTTCCCAATATTTTGAACGAATGGACGTAGTAGAGATAAATCTCACAATAGAGTCTTTTCTATTTATTGTTGTTTAGGCACTAATTCATGAGTTATCCTTTCACAATTAGCACGTTCACACCAACATGATTTGTGGGGGTAAGATTGAAGCACTTGCTTTCCTTCTGAGTTTTTTTTTTTGTTTTTTTTTTATGTTTTTCTTTTTTTGTTTTTTTTTTTTGTTTTTTTTGTTTTTTTGGTTCTAAAGAAAGCAAAGTTTAGTTCTTGTTATAAATAGAGTAATAATTGTTCCACCCGAGACTTTGCTTAATAACCGCGTTAGTCTTGCCTAATCAACAATGATTATTGCGTCAAACAGTAAAGTCTTAGCATGGGGCAAGGTGATTAGTTGGTTTTGTATCCTTTTCCACTCAAGTTAGTAAGTCCTTAGGGGTGTTCTACACTAGTGCCCTAAAGCCCTTGTGGTTTGGGAGTCATTGACCTAAAACTCATTACATGGGTTGGATCGAAAGTTTAAGTGAACTAACATTGCAAAACCACCACTATTACTATAAAAAAAATTGAAAAATCGAAAAGAAGAAAAAAAATATTTATGTTTGAAGTTAGTAAGTATTAAATAAAAAGGATGAGTGGTAAGAGTTTTAGTCGAGTCTCTTTAACCATGTTAGTTCACTTTACACCAAAGGAAGTTCATGAGTTCTTTTCTAATTAATTCTAAATGGTTTAGACTCTGTGGTGGTATTGGTTGGAATTTTTGAAAAGATGTTCTAATTTTAACATTTTCTATGGATTGCAACTTGAAGGTGAAATTTGTCTTAATCAAGTTTAGTTAAAGTTTTTAGTTTGTTAGTTTTTATTTTTTGTTTTTGAGTTTTGTTTTGCTTGAGGACAAGCAAAAAGCTAAGTTTGGGGGTATTTGATGAGTCCATATTATACCATATATTTTACTCTATTCTTAGTTATAGTTTATTGGTCATTTTGGTAGATTTTTGATACTTTGTTATGTATTTTCAATGTAGGGCATGCGACATCCTCTTGAGCAACAAGTGATCAAACGGATGAATTTTAGAGTGATTCCAATTGAAGGATGTTTGTGAGTCTTTCAAGATGATTGTTTCAAAATTTCAGATTTTTCTAGCAAGCCATTTGACCATGGCAAAGAAAAGAAGGCCCAGTGCGCAGCTTTTCCAGATTGACGTTTTTGAACGTTTTGCGTATTTTGGAGGTCAAAATAGAATATTCGGAGGAAGATTCGTTCCAAGGATTTCATGGGGACGATTTAAGCTTTCAAAAGAGACCTTTTGGGACCAAATCGAAGTTGATTTGGTTGGTCAAAAGTCTGATTTTGTGAGAAGTCCGAATTTCAGTTCACTTTTATTTGCTAGTTTATTATTTTTATTATGTTTCCTATTTTTATTCTTATACCTTTTCTAGGTAGTCTTTTATTTTGTAGCTTTAGCCATTAGGGTTACAAATGCATTATTTTGGAGAATTTTAGACCTTTTACCGACAAGGTGTTTTCTATCCATGTTCTTAATAATATTTTGTTTTATAATTGTTTGTAACTAATTTCTTTTGCTAGAGCAGTGCCTTGAGCCTTAGCATGAATATGTAGTCTTTATTTAATTGTTTATGATTTTATGCATGCGTGCTTTGAATTATTAATCATTGTGTTTAAATTGTCTTTGTGCTTAAATTGTATTTGTGTCTTAATGATTCGCGGCCATTAGGATGTTTAGATAAGTACTTGGATGTAATTTCTGTTGGAATGTCACCCTGAAATTCAGAAATGCTTCTTATCGTAATAATTGTTATTTCACTTAGGATGAACACCACGTCTTAATTGTTGCATAGTTTTTCAAAGGGTTTTCATAAAGCTTAATGAGTCTTTTATGTTCATATTTGATCCAAACTTCTAGACGGGTTGCATGTTAGATATACGTTATATGTTAGAGGTTCCAAATAGGACATATATTAGGAAAACCTAATCTTAAATATGTATGGGTAATTCATAAGTAATTGGAAGAACTACATATGATTGTTAAGACGACAACAGAACACCTCTTCTTTCATTCAGGAAAACAAACTTTCACATCTAGCTAGAACAAACTCCATCCCTTTTGTGCAGCCAAAGCTATCAAAGTTCTAAACTGATGCAAATGTTTCATTGTAGTTGATGAATCAATTTATATCATATATTTTACCCTATTCTTAGTTATTTTATTGCTTATTTTGGTAGAATTTTGATACTTTGTTATGTATTTTCAATGTAGGACGTGCAACTCCCTCTTGAGCATAAAGTGAACAAATGGACGAATTTTGGAGTGAGTCTAATTTGAGGATGTTCGTGAGTTTTTCAAGATGATTGTGTCAAAATTCCAGATTTTTCTACCAAGACGTTCGGACGGCAGAGAAAATCAGACTTTTGACCGACCAAATCAACTTCGATTTAGTCTCAAAAGGTCTCTTTTGAAAGCTGAAGACGTCCCCAACCTTAGCTTTGTATGTTAATTGTTTGAAAACTTAACTAGCTAGCGTTTGTGATCAATTTAATTATGGATTAAAGCACAATATGTTATGGGACATGAAGTTTGGACACGAGGCGATGTGTGCAGCTACGGCATTCTCTTATTGCAAAATGTTTAAAGACCAACAGATAACATGTTTCAACGATCTTCAAACCTGCATAACTTTGTTAAGGCATCTGGTAGATATTGTCGATCCCTCTCTTGTTCAAGAAAATGTTAAGAGGGTGATCAGATGAATGCTAGTCATCACATTAACGAGGATATCACCAGCATTGGCATATAATTTGAAGAAATCATTGTTTCGATTTTAGAAATCTGCATTGCTTGCTCTGCAGAGTTGCCTAGAGAGAGGCTGGACACTAGTGACGCGGCACAATTGTCTCGGATCAGAAAGAAGCATACTGAGCAGCATTGGCATGTCAAGTTAGTAATGTTTCTTATGTAAAACTAACTTTTCCTTCGTATTTTGTTTGATCAATAAACACAGAATTACTATTTGCTCGCAGATTACAATCTGTTCCCTTCGATCAATAAAAACAGTATTACTCAAATCTTTGTAACTACATTCTGAACCGGATGCCTTCTCACTTTCTACTGTCTAGCTAAATTACCTAAATGCGATACACATCAAAACATACATTTCCAACATGTAAATGAAAATCGAGAGTTAAAACTCAAATAAGCGCAACTCAATCATCCCTTCTTTTCTTTTTGGGGAATACCAAGCAACGACCTTCCCTTATCGTAAAAGTCTCAAGGAGTAGCTCAAGCTGTATGTGAAATCCTCAATATGCGGAGCTTGTTTCCCGCGCAAAGAGTCAAGTGCAACCCTGGAATCCGCTCTAAAGACAATAGGCCCATAAATCTACAAAGGAAAGGTAATGTGTCAATAACAATTGGATTTTCATCCCAGTAACCAAAACATTCACCCAAGCCGCGCATGTTAATAGCCATATAAAGGAGCTCAGCTTTTCATCCTCTCATTTTAAAGTTTACGCTGATCTACTAGTCATACATTAAAGCACGTGAGCAGTAAAACGACGTACAGATACATCAGCACAAAAATGATTGCAGACTATCGAAATCAGACAGGGCAGACACGTTTCCACAAGTACAAATTAGCAAATGACTATGCAGGCTTTGTAACACATTGTGCATAACTGCATTTAAAATCTCTCTTACAACTTAAGGTGCGAAACATTTAAAAAGTTAGGGAATAAATAGAAATACCTGCTGCTGAAAGATTAGATTGATCCTAGGTGAGGACATCAGATCTTTTGCACTAATAGCAGAGGAACTCTTCAAACCATTAATCACCCTTTTAGCCAAAGCTGAAGCAGAACAAATATCCACCCGAGCATCAATCCTGGTCAGATAACCGTAGACTCTCTAAATTTCCCGTGCTGGAAAGTATAGCAGAGAGAGCCGAAAAAATCAGCACTGAATGGACTTCTCTTCTTATTGCTCCTAGAATTGTCCTCGTCCCCCTTCATATCAACTGCCACTGGGTTGTACCCATCCTGAAACCAGGCAGTGCAGCTTCCACCAAAAATGTAATGCCACCATTGACCAGAAGAAGTGAGAATGGCATTACAATTTCATTTTGCAAACAAAAGGGAACTATATCACTAACAATGATTAATGTTGACTATAATAGAATTTCGTATCTGGCCTTACCAGGGGCAAACGTAAAGAAGTAGTTAAACTAAAAACCTAAAGATACTGCATACTGTCGGCAACGGTTCTGGACTCATGAACACAAAATAAAAATATTGAATTGTTCTGTTAGAATTTGTCTCTAGAATTATTTTTTATTACTATTATTTTCTTTTACCGCAGCCACATGGTATACATGTATAAGCTACACACATACAATATAAATGAAACTAAGAGGTACCAAAACACGTATACATGTATAAGCTAAAAATTATAAGATACACCTGAGTATTGGTATGAAACTTCCAAACAACTGTAACGAGATAATACAAGTTATCACAGAAAGTATGAGTAATGTGTAAAATTACCAAAAATTCTAGATAATGCAGCATGAGGTTCTTTAAGACGCACATCATAAGATGGCCTCCAAAACCAACCCTTTTCTTTCTGTATCATGATGTCTTTTCGTGCCTCATTTTGCCTCCAAAGATCTTGGCTTTTTCCATAAGAAAAGGCAACCTTTGCGCAGAATCCAGGCATTAGAGAAGTAGGTGCCTCATCATCTATGGAATTAACTGCCTGGGGATGACCACTGTTTTTATGTACACCAATGCGGTACCACAATCCAGATTCGGAAACAAGTTATGACATATCTAAGGAAATTGACTCAGGCACATCCCAGTATTTTCCTTTATGGTCAACGAACAGTTCAGGCCATGCAGCCTCAAGTGTAATATCATGGTAAGGAAGCTGCAAACATCTTAAAGGTTGAGAAAATTTAATACATGGCTCATAATATAAACAGGAAGATAAATAAAGGAAATAAAGGTACAGACATGAACTTATTCACTAAAACAGCTTAGGCAGCACATGTGCAATGTTAAAGGTACAGATATTAACTTTTTCAGTACATGGCTCTTAATTTATAGACCTGAAACTTTCCAATTTTATCTATGTTCCGTGCAGTGCATATGTGCAATGTTATAAAGTCATGTAACCTATAAATAAAAGTGGTAAACAGAAGAAACTTGTAAATTAAGATGTTTGAAGCATGTTGATATATATGGACAACCCACTATATTCGAGGTATGTTGACGAAAGAAATGAAAAAATTGTGGCCTACTTGAAGGTAGATGGATTATTTTCCATTCCAAGCCAAAATGGTTAGGATCAGAAGGGATTATTTTCCATATCCCTTCTAATCACCTCAATATGAAAAATCATTCACCTCCATCTTATTCAGTAGTTTGTCCATTCCATTCCAATTCTAGAGATCAAACAAGGCCCTACTTTTCAACAATTAAGAAATTAGGAAACAATACTTTAAGATTATACATGCTGACAGAATCTGGTAAAGTTCAAGTGATACATCCCTATAATTACTTATTTTTAACTTCAATCCCTATAAGAGAAATTTGTCATATGAAAGAAAGAAAAAAATCGCAGTTGGATGATACTACAACCTGGCATGAACAAACCCAAAAAAGAACTTTAAACCTAACAACTCCAATCAGTAAACAAATTATCCACCTAGCCATAGTAATTGTACAAAAAATGAAGAAATTTTTTTTTTGAGAAGAAACTATAACAGTTTATTAAAAAAGAAAAGAGAAATACACAGAAGTGGATAAGAAATCCACCAAGAACAGAACAAGAAAATCTCTCAAGAGGATCTGATTACAAGTAGGAAAACCTCAACCAAAATCACTTTACAACTGCTAACATATCCCACAGTATGTGAGAAAGAGAGTAATTTTTAATATCATTTGAAACTGAAGCCCAGAGGGCTGCCCAATATCTTACTCTTCCCCATAGATCTGCTACCCCCACACCAGTATAATCCTGAAAAATTCTTTTGTTACGCTCCAACCAAATAATCCAAAAAACTGCCGACACCAGACAACCCCACAAAGCTTTAGCTTTCCTCCCAATTCCTAGAGCCTCAAAATTGGTGCTTAGAAGCTCGAAACAACCCTTTGGAATGACCCAACTAACTCTAACCTCCTGAAACAATTTCCACCACAGTTGAATCATGTAAGAACAATGAAGAAAAATGTGGTTAACACTCTCTGCCTTAGCTTTACACAAACTGCACCAATGGGGAGAGAAGCAAATAAAAGGACTTCTCCTTTGAATTTGATCACAAGTGTTGAGCTTCCCAATAGCCACTAGCCACACAAGAACTTTGACCTTCGGAGGAACTTTTGATTTCCAAATCTGAGAAGAGGGTGGAAAATGTTGCACAATCCCATTGTTGCTCAAGAAAGAGCGATAGGATTTGCAAGTGAACAATCCTGATAATTCCAGTTTCCACCTTCTGTCATCCGCTCTTGATTGAGACAAGCGAACATTTTCCACTTTCTGTAATAATCTAGCCGCCTCTTCTATCTCCACCTCGTTCAAATTTCTCCTGAAATCAAAATTCCAGCTCAAAGAATTGATAGAAAGATCCACAAACCTTGCGATGTTCTGGTTGTGCTTTCTCGATAGCAAGAATAATCTAGGATATTGTTCTTTCAATGGTCCCCCTTCCAACCAACCATCCTCCCAACACCTCACCCTCTCCCCGTTGCCCACCTCAAACTTGCAACATTGTAGAAACGATTGGAGACCACACGAAATATCTTTCCAGGGGCTTCGACTTGAACCCCGCAATGGAGGATTTGCATTCCACCCATTATCCTGCAGCCCATACTTGCTTCTTATCACCTTGTGCCAGAGAGAATTTGGTTCCCTTGGGAATCTCCACAACCACTTAGCCAATAACGCTTCATTCTGATTCCTCAAATTCCCCACACCTAAACCCCCTTCCTCCTTACTTTTAATAACTATCTCCCATTTCACCAGGTGGTTTTTCTTTTTTTCTCACCATGCCCTTCTGTGCTCAACTTTATGGATGATGACAGAGATAAAAGAAGCTGTGTGCATATTGCATAATCCAAACGAATAAAGTGACTTGTCCAAGACATGCTTCGCCACATCTTTCAATGTAGGGACCTCCATCTCATCGGTAAATTCAGCTTTAATAGAAGAAAAGAGTTCCTTCGGGCGGAACTGCCCAATTAATCTAAGCCACCTATTTTCACGCAGATCATGTAACAAGGGAATTAGTATGTCGGACAACTAAGAATGCTAACCGGATCTGATTAATGTGAGATGACTTTGGTCTAAGCATAAGCATAGTAACTCTTAATTCACTCCTCCAACAGAAAACATGCTCAAGGAATTAGGACATTAAACTCAACACATTTGGAACAGTAATTTCAAAAATACAATGCATTTACACAGTACATTCATTAGCGACGATATTGTTCAGATTTCAAAACATCGAAACAAACTTTTTCACCTAAGAAATCCCATAAAAAAAAAAAAAAAAAAAATTGGATAATCCCAACCAGTGCTCTGATAAACCTGATAAAGCTTTGATGCTCTGGAAAAACATAAGAACCCGCTTGCAAATCAGTAAAATAACAAGGCAACAAAAAATTCATGCTTTATGTGCTATACCACTAGAACTAGGCAAACAAGCTTTGTTCGGCTGTCAAGCTTTCCATTCAAGCTCTCTTTCTCACATCAAGTAATTCACTAATAACCCAAAGTTTATACAATATACCAACATCTTCCTAAATATCAAACAAAGAACAAACCAAACCTAGAAGCAGAGGCTCCTTAGCAATTAGTAACATAAAAATCGTTTACAAAAATACGAATTTGGAGAACAAAAAATTATCTTTCCTAACCTTTTTCCTTTACCCAATTCAACCCCATAACAACAATTTCAATTGCTTTTCTCTCCAAACTTTCCCGGCAACCAAACAAACAACAAACGAATCACACCCATTTCCCATCATTTTCTCAGTAACCATACAAACCACAAACCAATCCACGGAAACACGTAAAACGAAAAAGAATATCCGAAAAATAAAATAGATTTGAGAAAACCCAATAGGCAATAGCCAAGCAAAGAAGTTGTAGCAGTGTACCAGTTTAGAGGTAGCTGGTCTGAGCAAGAGGGACTGGAGAGAGAAAGAACCCAAGTCCCTGTTAGAAGTGGGGGAGTAGGAAGGTATAACACCCAAAGGGAACCCATTTCCCAGAAGAGAGAGTTGTTGAATCCTAAGGGCTCGGCTGGCTCGAGCACCGTCGAGAGGAAATGGGTCGCCGGGAACGGCCTTGGCGGAGCCCTCAAGGGTCTGAGGCGAAGAAACGTCCAAGTCCCAGAAGGCTGAGTCCATTGCCGTCCTCAGGTTCGCCATTGTTGGCTGTCGAAAGATTTATTATATCCCACATTTCTCTCCAACTTCTCTTTATTTCCTATATATTTTTCTGTTTAAATCTTTTATATTTATTATTTACACACATGGTGCACCGCTCCATCTAGTCTATTTTATTGAAATAATAATTTTCAATCCAAGTCATTTAGTATTACGGTGAAATGATATTCATCTTTACTTGTAAATGAGATATTTTGTGTTCGATTTTTATCAAAAGTTAATTTGAACCATATTATTGGTAATCCATTATGAAATTAAGTTCACTCATTCCCTTTAATGTAAATAATATCGTTTGTTAATAATTTTCAATCTAAGTGTGCAAGCATCCCTTCTCATAATTTCAGAAAGGGTGATGCTAGAGAAATCATATTTTAAAGTTGAGAGTTGGATTACTTAATTGAGATGATACGTACACATCACTTGCCGCATCAGACGGTACATGAAAGTGGTCTACCTATCATTTATCCTAAATCGTAAAAAAGAAATTCAATCATCAAGCGTCACATCATCTAATTTACAAAACATAATATAAAATTATTTTCACACCAATATTTTCCTTTCAAAAAAATAAAGTTAGCCAAACTACCTATAAATACCCAATTCAGAAAAATGCATAGTTCTCATCCCACCATAACACAAAAAAAAAATGAGAACTCCCACATTCTCTTTCACAACTCTCCCTCTCTACCTCCTCCTCTTCTTCTTCTCCTTCAATGCCATAACTGCCAAAAACCTCATCCCTGAAACCTGCAAAAAATTTGCTCAATACGATCCAAACCTAAGCTACAATTTCTGCGTAACCTCTCTGCAAGCAGCGCCGAAAAGCCAGCGCACCGATCTTCACAAACTCGGCATAATCTCAATCAAGTTAATCCGCAACAACGCAACGGACACGAGGCATTACATCAAACACCTGCTGAAAAACAAAAAGCTCGACCCCTACGTAAGGGCGTGTTTGAGCGACTGCTTGGAGCTTTACTCGGACGCCATACCAACCATCAAGAAAGCCCTCATGAATTACAAGTCCAAGAAATACAACGCCGCCAACATTGAAGTGAGTTCTGTCATTGATGCCTCCATAACTTGTGAAGATGGATTCAAGCAAGGACGGTTGGTTTCGCCATTAACGAAGCGAAACAACTATACGTTTCAGTTGTCGATAATAGCACTGTCTTTTATCAATCTGCATAATTCACTAAATTAAATCAAATAAAGAGATACATATATATAAATATATATATACATACATACACACACACGAGTATATTTAGCTGTGTTTGTTCATGAATTATTTATGTATTTTGTATGTTTTTATTATTCATTTGTAGTTAATTATCCGGTGTGTTTTCTGCAATACCTAGATTTTATGTTTGTTCATTGTCTTGTTTGATTGTCTAGATGTTGTTGTTTGCAAGTTTTCCTTTCTGAATTCTGCTAGCTGTATGTGTAGTGTGTAAAAAAATTTAACTAATCAGAAGATATGATTTGGAAATTGGTAATGGTGTGCCTTGAAGATAACATCAAGAAAGAGTAGCTTCTAATAAATCCTATTATATTAAATTAGTTTTTTTTTTTTTTCAGAGAGAGGTATTGGGAATGGAAAAGAAAACTAGAAGGTTCAATGTTAGGGACACGAAATGTGTTCGCATGGTGTCGTGTTATATACGTTATTTGTTAATCTTCTGTTTGCAATGGACTGAGGCTTCAAATTTCCCGACTAATTAACACCTCGTACTATTAGACGTTGATCAATGTTGATCTTATTACCTCAACAATTATCAATTACAACAATCTCATAATGAATTAGCTATTAGTCTAACCGTATAGAAGATGTCTCATATTTGATTCCCGTCCTTTAAGTTGGACAATTATAAAATAAAAAATAAATAGAAATTTGGTGAAGTATGTGGAGCCTTGTGGCTTGTATACAACAACTACTCTTTTTTGTTTACTAAATAAGTAGATTGCGTCATGGATGAAATTAAGGTGTTGGTGCAAAAATACTACTTTATGTGGTGCTTTAATTGTTACATGACAAAACAATATGGCCAATTCTTTTTCAGTGAAGGACCTGATGACTTTCGAATACAACGTGACCAATATATCCCCTCACAACATGATGGGTTGATATTCTGAAGGTTAAATAATCACCAAAAATAATTATTTCGATAATTATAAATTATAGAAAATAATAAAATGCCAAAACTTAATATACGAAAAGGAAAATATTGTCTTCCTACAAGTAAAGAGCATTTCCTCCTCACAATGTGATACGTTTGTAGATATAATTTCCAATATTTGTTGCGTTAGCACAAGATATGTTTGACCAAGGCAGAATCGTGTATACAACCGGAGATATGTCCCTCGCTTCCTATATCGCCTCGGACAGGTCACCTGACAAGTGGCATTGGAAGAGAGAGAGAGAGAGAGAGAGAGAGAGAGAGAGAGAGAAGGGGGGGGGGGGGGGGGGGGGGTTCTAACGGGAAAAGGATCCTCACCGGATCCTTTTTCTAGGGATCCTAGAGATCCCGTGATCGCGACCGTTTATCATACATCATGCAGACCAAATGACAGAAAGTGTTCGGATGAAATCAAGAAAAATAAGTTTGGATTTGGAAAGGGTTTGTTAGAGGCAGACCAAATGACAAAAAGTGTTCCTAAGAGAACAGGTGCATTTATAGGGAACAAAAGTGCACGTCTTAAACACGGTCAGTAATACTTCAGTAGAAGCGTGCCTTTCACTGTTACAATGCTTGCCAACAGAACCATGATGCTTGAAACAAGGATTCGCAAATCTAAAGAGACATGTTATCCATACAAATCAGAACGTGAAACCATGTAATAAAAAATGAATTTTAAGTTATTGAGAAGGAACACAACCAATCAGACTGATTGGATAGAAGTTGACAGTGTATACAATTGAAGCATTGCAAAGACATTGATAGGTTTTAGTTCCAGAAGAACAACTCTTTTTTCAGGAAGATGCAAATTATTTGCAACCAACATGGTGATCAAATTTCTTCGAGCGTCATATAGGCAGAAACAAAATTACGTTCAAACAGTTCATGCAAAGAGAAAACGCTACTGCTAAAGAGAGTTACGCAGCCATTGGATGGTTATAGACGTACTCAATTGCCAGATTAGTGGAGTCGATCCTAACAGCTTCCAAATCTGGAATCTCTAGCTTGAACTCTTCTTCTAGAGCAATCACAATCTCCACATTATCCAAGCTATCCAAGCCCAAATCCATCTGAAAATGTACATCAGGAGTCACCTGCCAATAATTGATGGAAAAATCGGTACTCCCAGTAAATTTCAGCTAAAAAAATTTGATACTTGATAATGGAAAAAGAAAAACATTCTGAAAGGGAGAAACAAAGTTATATTCATTGAATATGGAAGACTAGCAATCATGCCACTGCTCGTATGAGGTTTCCAAACATATAATATAAGCACTAAAACATATTCCACAGGCACGGTTTTACATTCTTAACCGCTACAACCTACATTTTGTTCATGATTGTAACATAAAAATATCAAAGCAGTCACTGTGCAAATACTCAATCTAGATTATGTAAAGCGTCCCATTGATAACCAACTTTTCCCTGTAAAACCCAATAAGTTTCAGATCTTGGCTAATAGTTACAAAGGACCAAAGCATATCATCATCTTAAGTCTTATCATGCCTGATCTCTTTCATTAATCAAGAGGATTTGCCTCACCAACTGTCCTATGCGGTTCAAATAGCCCAATCAGCCCCAGAACTGTGAGCTGACAATATGTCAAAAGGTCATAGTTACAAGTTACAACCATGTGACCTTTACTCGGAAGATTTGCAAAAACATCTCACCAACCCGTGCAAGCCCAAGGAAGAAATAGTACAACATCAGCATTTGATACCAAGAAAATGTGCATTACCACCCCAAAAAAAAATCAGTATCAAAAGTTGTTTTCTTTCTCTTGCTTTCTCATATCAGCTAAATATAGGACTAGCAGTGGGTATAGCCTATGGGAACTCTTTCGGCAGCCTGACCCTGCAAGCCTATTCTGCAGGGTCAAGTTCTACCAATGATGTCTCATCAAAGTTCCGAATTACCATCAAACACACACCAAAAAAAAACCACGATACGGCACGGGTAGAGGTACGTAATACTTACTTAGCCTACTGCCATTTAAAGATTGATGAAAACAAAGAAAACAAGGAATTCAAGAGAAAAATTACACCAACATTTCCACATTGTATTGATGCCTGGACACTGAGATCCACAAAAATCAAGATAATTAAAATGCCCAAAGAGGGCGAAAGATTAAGCCTACAAACAAACAAAAAATGGATCCAAAATCTCATTTCTTTTCTTTTCTTCTGGTATTATTCTGTAAATTGGAACCCCAAATCGACCCTGAATTATTTCGAAAATTCATGGGGGAAATTGAGCTGAAATAATAAACTGACTGATAAAACACTAACTACAATTTACCAAAGAATAAATTGAAATCGAAGTAATCTAGCAATCAATAGCTCTAATTAACCTTTTGGTTTCCGAGAAAACCGAAGGAATAAAAACAAAAATTGGGATTTCGGATTTCGGATTTGTGACAGAAAGTAGAGATGAAAAGAAGGCTGACCGTGGAAGGATCGACTTTCGGGAAGCTCTTGACAACGGAGAGGACTCTGTCGGTGACCTCGCTTTTCGTCAGATGATCGTCGCCGTGCGATGACATCCATCGGAGAGAGGGTGGGGCCCATTTGCCTCCGGTTAGGGTTAGGGCCGGGTTTAGGGTAACCGGAACTCGCACGTGCCGCAGTACGGCTGCTCTCAGCGCCATCGCTCTCTCCTCCCTCTGGTCCTGTAATAAGCTCTCTCTCAGTCTATTTGGTTGCTGTAGGGAAATGGCGTATCGAACAAAAGCCTAGTAATCACGTGTTTGGGGCGTGATTTATCATTTTCTTGACCTCTTCTTTCTTTTGTGTTTTTATTTTTTATTTATTTTTATTTTATAAATATAAGAGGTTTTACATCCTATGTTGATGATAAACCCGGATTTCACTATTTAAAATTACATATTTTTGTACTATTAAGGGCGCGTTTACTAATCCGTAATCATATTGAGGGGAATTAGATTGATGAGGAATTGGATTGAGGAGGAATTGAAATGAGGTGGAATTAAAATCAGATTCCTATTGAAGTTGTTTACTAAAACCGTCTGAAATCGGAGTAGGAATGATGTTGAGTCCATATAAGTTGTTTACTAATTCACTTCAATCAGAATTAAAACTAGTATGATTACTAAATTACCCTTACATAAATAAATTATTTTCATACTAATTAATTAAATTAAATTCCACCCCATCAAATCTCCTTGCTCCGTTCCCAATCCCCCATTTTTCTTCTTTCTCGTAAAGTCCACACCGCCCTCGTACCTGAACTATCTTCAGCTTCCCCCTTTTATTTTTCCATCTACTTCTCCATCTCCCTCCATCTCTCTCCAACCACACAGCCACTGCAATATACCCCACAACATTGTAGCAGTGGATCCACCGACACTGCAACTTCAATTCCAAGTGTTAAGAGTGTCGTTCAATTGGCAGATGTGGCACTGAACGAGTTTCAAATCTGTTCTTCGCCAACGACAACCCATTCCACCAACTCAGGCTTCGAAGCCCATCATGGCACAAAATCATCCAGAATCGTGATTAAAGTGGTGAATGTGCAAGGGAGTCAATAGATTGGGCAAAGAGAGTCGCAGGTACGAAGGGGCAGGTAGAAGATACAAAGGTAGTTTGTGTATAGAAGTTGGCTTCCTAGAAGAGCCTTCTCCCCGGAATCCAAATATCACCTCCATCTAGGGGATCCGATTCCTGGAGATTTAGGGATCCAATTCCTGATTTTAAGTTCTGGTTTCGTGAACACGCCATAATTTCAACGTGTTTATATTTGCGACGCATAATTTTTAGTAAAAGGATGAAAACGCCCTTAATGGACTAAACGGAATTTTCGAGGACATATTTGATGTGTATGTATTTTTCCATTTTTCTTTATGTATTTGGATAGTACTCGTCGATACAAGCGCGTGAGCGTAAACGGAATGTAATTTAGAGCTATAACGAAAAGATATAAACGAACCAAGATAGGGGCAAAATGGTCATTTGATCATAATCTAGACGGTGCTGGATTATCTGGAGCAATGAGATGTGCCACGTATGTGGCTAAGATGAAAGGAAAAATATGAGAAATGATAAAGATAGATAGCTGAGATAAAAATGAGATGAGGGAAAATGAGAGATGGGGGAACGAATAGGCCAAGGAAGGAAGGGGAGAAAGGGAAAGGACGAATGGGAAAAGAGGAAAGGAGGGGAAGGGGACACCGGATCCTTTTATCCGGTCTTCCACGTCGACCCGACCCGACTGCCTAGTTGTTTCCGACGCCTTTTTAGGCGATTTTTGCGGTGAATCGCCGCCATCCATCACCTGGAAACAATTCAGCATCATTTCCCCTTCCATTTCCCCCCAAAATTAGGAGGAAATTGGCTTTACTTTGGTGAAGAACACTTCGACATTATCCATGGGTTTACGGCATTCCGCCGTTTCTGTAGGTATCGTCTGCGATCACCGCCCTTTTCCAACTCCCTTTGAGGTATGGATCGAAGCCCAAACAAGTTTGGGGGCGATGGAGTTGTAGATTTGACGAATTGGAGGACACCCAAATTCTAGGTTTCCGACGGGTTCGAGGGAAATTGGAGCTTTTACCGGCCAAATTGGTCTTAGTCACAGGTATGAAACTTGCTCCACTCTTTGAGATCTACATTTTGGTAAAATTTGCTAATTTTTGAAAATTGTTGAATTTTCCGAAGAGTCGGGCGGCTAGCTGTTGCATGCGGTGGCGCGCAGTGGCGGCTCGTGGGCCGAGACCCCACCTAACATTTCTAGGCTAATTTTGATGCCCTGATTCCATATTTGACATCCGTTTAGTGAAATTCCGATGTTTTAATATAGTTCCGCAGTTGACCGCCTAGTTTGCCATCACTTGATTATAATATGAATTGACAATCTGACCGTTGGATTGACACAAAACTTTAATAATTAATAGTACATAATATTTGAGGACCTTAGGAACTTACGGATCAAGAATCCGACGAACGAATCTTCACTCGTTTGTAAAATCAAACGTTGACTGCCACTTGAATTTGTGATTGGTGGAGAGATCCAACTGTTGGATCATAATGAAATTTTAGTATGTTGTTCCAGAAGTGTAACAAGACTCTTAGGAAGTTACGGATCACATATCTGATAATCAGATCTTCCAGATTAGATTACTAGGGTTGTGAACCCTATCCTCGATCTTAATCGACGGTTGACTTTTTAGTCAACTAAACCGAGTTTCTAGTATGCTGTTTATCTTAGAGTGTTGTTGAGATTTCATGAAGCTTAGTGAGCTCATTACGATGACGTGTGTCTTGATTTACATACGAGTGACTATAATATAGGTGATCTATATTGAATTGTTATTTTATTTTATTACTAAACGAACTAAAAAAATATAATATCAATGAATTTTAACCTATGAAAGCATCAACATCCTTTTTTGTTAATGTGTACTTTCGTCTCTAAATTGTCTAATATTAAGTTTGCTAAAACTTTTTTGTTTGCGTGTAATGTGTATCACTGACAATATTGTAATTGTTGCTTAGTAACAATTATAACTCAGTTACAAACTTAATCATTAATAAAGTGCTTATAATTTTATTTTCATATACATGTGTATTAATTCTTCGTATATGTCTATTTGGCAAAAGTGTTTACATATATATAAGTGATGATAAAACAAAAATGAAGGCATACAATGTTTTATCGCAGTGTCATAAAGCAATCAGGTTTATGCATATTGATACAAGTTCTATTCTCACTGATTTCTTTTTATCCTAACAAATTAAAAAAAAAAAAAAAAAAAAAAAAAAAAAAAAAAAAAAAAAAAAAAAACCCTAACTACTAAACTCACTAACGCTAACTCTTTAAGGAGATAAAATAAAAATAAACGAATGTGGAAACATAAAATAGCTTCACATGACAACGCTTTTTATGCTTAATTTATTTGGTTATGGGTTTTCATTTTTGTATTTACAATTGAAATAAAACACCAATAATGGTAGCTACCTAATACTACGATTTAGTGATATTACTCTTCACTTAAAAGTAAGAAGTCTTAGGTTTGCCTCTCAGGATCCTTTTGGTGAGGATCCTAGAGATTCGCTCATCGTATATCGTGCGGTCAGTTTTTATTAGATATTGTTTGTGTTTAATTTTAAATAAAAATATTTAAAATGATTTATGATCCCACGACGTACGATAAACGGACACGATTCCTGAATTTCTGGGATCCTTACAAAGAGGATCCGGATTCTTAGGTTTGAACTGTGTGAATGACGAGTTCAATCCTAATTTTTTCCCTCAACCTGTAATGGAAATATATCATTGTATGAAACAAAACACTAGCAACGGCATGCTCTTCTTTTTTTTTTTCTTTTTCTTTTTTTTTATTATTCAAATGAAATTCTATTTAAATACTTATTTGGTTTAGTCAATGCTATTTCCGCTCTGCATTAAATACTTCACTTAATTGTCAAATGCACTACCATAGCGAGTTTTCAGTATAGAATATTCCAAGGTATAATTAACCCTTATTATGCAATGTATATCGAACCCAATTAATACCTAGATAAAACGCTAGACAAAATCAAACCCGCGGCCGCTATAGGGGAGGGGGAATAACAAATCTTTGTTCTCCTTCTTCCCCCTCCCCATTCATTTTTTTTTATTTTTTATCTTTGTCCTAACAGATATCAAGTCCCTTGCGGCGACTTGATTTGAGTTATGCTCAAATTTCAATATCCCTCGTTCAAATTCTTCCACCAAAGCCCGATTTGAAGGACATCGATGCTATTTGCTCATGTTCATAGGCATCTTGTTAAACAGCAATATGCAGGATTGAAATATGATTCAATCCTGGTTCTTCACACCAAAAATTAAATCACAACAAAATGAGAAAATAAACAAAGACAGAGTATTTGTACGAAATCTCGCACGAGGAAAAAACCCTCCACACAGGAGGGAAAAAACCCTCCACACAGGAGAGAAAAACCTCAAGGCACACAGCCAATTTCACTAAGAAAAACGCAAGGACTTATACAAGACTCAATTGATACTTTCTTACACCATAACATAAGCTTGATCAAATACTCTTGTCTTGTCGAACACGTCCTCTTCACCTTCTCTTGGATGAACACCGATTCACGCAGGTTGATGATCTTCCTCACAAGTGAAGCTTACACAAAGTTCCATGATGAATGAATGAATGATATGTTATGCTCTCAGATTATCACCTCGATAAAACTAAGAACCTAACGACCTTTAGTTTCTCCCCCTTGACCTTATAAAACAATCTCCCAATTTGATTAGCGTGCAAAAGGTCTACATTTAAACCACCAGCGCAACCCTTTATATACTAGGTTACAATTAACCCTAATAAACAAATAGATTGGCCCTATTTAAACCTCTTCCTTATTTAAGACTCTTTTCTGATTTGAATAGAACCCTAGAGTCCCACACCTAATCAATCTTTAATAGGGAAAACAAATCCTAAATGAATGCAAATGATTCTTACCAGAAAAAAGCTTTGTCGTGCAATCTTGGTCAATCAGGCTCCTCATTTAACGCAGACTCCAACCTTTGCAAGTTACAAAAAAATCCTAAGACTAGGAATAATCAACTTACAGACTCTTTACATTTGCTAGGAAATAGCCAAACTTAAATACACTTTCAATCTCCCCCTTTGGCATTTCCTAGACAAAATCCCCAAAAAAAAAATAACAACCGTGCCAGAGAACTTCATTTATCTGCACATGCACGAATTACCGGTGAAGCACAAAAGATAGTATTCTCCCCCTGAATCTAACAACCAATAACTACTCCCCCTTTTTGTCAAGGGAAATCCAAATATAGACGAAAATAACCAAGCAAGAGAGATCAAATGCAGCGGATCAGAAATCACATAGCGAAGGTATGCCATGCCAAGAAATAGTAGTTCAAATTGCCAGTAAGTAGATAAAGAGAGAGATATGCATGAGAAAAAAAAAATAGAATGCCAATCCCAAAGTGCAGTACTAGTTCCTCTTAGGCACAGCATACAGGATAATCCATTTAGTTTAACTAAAACCATAGGAGATAAGATGAAATTTAAGAACTAGAAAACCAAGGACAGAGTATGGGAATTTAAAACAACTTGTGTGAGGAAGTGTAAGTGTGTCTCAAGAGTGTGGGATTAAGGAACCATAGTCAACACCCCTTACAAACCAAAAGAGCCCATACAAACGAACTGTTTTGTCCAAACTCTAAGCATATTATAAATTTCTCTTTAAGCAATGAAATGAGAGTACCAAACTAAGAATTGACACAGATGCTATCAGTTGTCACAACGTTTAGACGTTTGCATATCCTCGTTGTGTGCCTAGCATCGTTTATTTGAGACACATTATTGCTAGCGGTTGTCACAACGGTGAGACGTTTACATATCTTCGTTGTGTGCCTGGCAACTTTGAACTTGCTACTGCATGCACTCACTTCATTTTTTTTTTTTTTTTTTTTCAGTGCTTATAGTCAACCAGAGTGGGGACAAAAAAACTAGCGTAAGTGCCTCAATAATCAGAAAGGTATGATTGAACATGAATTCGGACCCCCACAAACACTTGAGATAGTGAGAAATTGAAACAAACAAAATAGGAAAGAGCAATGTCAGGTTCTCGATAGACAAAATACCACCTTATATCTAATGGAGCAGTGAAACCATAATAGTAATCCAATCTAAGATCAAAAGAATCGTAGCAGCACAGAGGGATTAAAAAAAAAAAAATATATATATATAGAAAGACACATATGCAGACGAAAGACATGCATTACTGGCAATTTGAAAACTACACAGTCAGGCAATGGCGCACACACCAATGGATTGTCTGAGATGTTCATATCGATTATTATCCAGTGGTTTTGTGAAGATATTAGCAAGTTGTTTATCAGTGGGAATATATTCCAATGCAAGAAGATCATCTTCTACAAGATCACGAATAAAATGATGCCTTATATCAATGTGTTTTGTGCGAGAGTGCTCAACAGGATTCTTTGAGATATTAATGGCACTTTGGTTATCGCAAAAAATTATCAACTTACCTTGCACTATACCATAGTCACACAACATCTGCTTCATCCATAACAGTTGTGTGCAGCAGCTGCCAGCAGCTATGTATTCAGCCTCGGCGGTGGAGAGTGAGACACAATTTTGTTTCTTACTATGCCACGCGACTAAGTTGTTTCCCAGATAAAAACAACTGCCGGAAATGCTTTTTCTATCATCTATATTACCAGCCCAATCTGCATCCGAAAATCCTACAATTTCCACATTTGAGTCAAATGAGTAATGAATTCCAAAGCTTAAAGTGCCACTTACATATCGTATGATTCTTTTAACAGCAGTCAAATGTGATTGTTTAGGACATGATTGAAATCGAGCACAAACACCAACACTAAAGGAGATGTCGGGACGACTAGCAGTAAGGTATAGTAGACTCCCTATCATGCTTCTATACAACGTTTGATCAATTGGTTCTCCAGTAGGATCTTTGTGAAGCTTCTCTGTGGTGCTCATAGGATTTCTTACTGGTTTGGCACTTTCCAAACCAAACTTAGCGACAAGATCCTTTGCATATTTTGTTTGGGAGAGAAACATGCCATCTTTAAGTTGTTGGACCTGCAAACCAAGAAAGTAATTCAACTCTCCACACATACTCATTTCAAATTCATTACTCATAATATTAGTAAATTCAGAAACTAGAAAATTGGAGGTAAAACCAAACACAATATCATCCACATAAACTTGAGCAACAACTAAATCACTTTTAACCCGCTTGACAAACAGAGTTTTGTCAATTGCTCCTCTAGTGTAACCATTTTGAAGCAGATACGATGACAACCTCTCATACCAAGTCCGGGGTGCCTGTTTCAAACCATACAATGCTTTTTTCAGTCGGTAAACATGATTAGGATGAAAATGATCTTTGAATCCAGCTGGCTGTTCCACATAAACTTCTTCCTGCAACACCCCATTCAGAAACGCACTTTTGACATCCATCTGGTACAACTTGATCCTGAGATGGCATGCTATTGCTAACAGTAATCTTACTGATTCCAATCTTGCTACGGGAGCAAAAGTTTCGTCAAAGTCAAGACCTTCCACTTGAGTGTATCCTTGAGCAACCAATCTAGCTTTATTGCGAATTACATTACCTTTCTCATCTGTCTTGTTTCTGAAAATCCACTTGGTACCGATAACATTTGCATCCTTGGGCCGTGGAACCAAGTACCAAACATCATTCCTTTCGAACTGGTTTAACTCTTCTTGAATGGCTAAGATCCAATCATTGTCAACTATGGCTTCTTTGACATTTTTTGGCTCAATTTGAGAGACATAACACAAGTAGCTTATTTCTTCAACATCTTGACTTCGAGTTCTCATTTTATCATTGAGCTTCCCAATGATGTTTTCAGGCTTGTGATCTCTTTTTACTTGCTTAGCTCCAATTTTAAGTGTTTGAGATGATGTGTCATGAATGTCTTCTGAGTTTGGGATACTTGAAACATCATTCACTGCAGTAGCTTGATCACTTCTACTTTCTGTTTGCATTTCAGTAAGATCATCATCATCCTTTATCTGCTTGACCTGCTCCAAATTAGAATCATTAATCACAACATTTATGGACTCCATTACAGCCTTAGTTCGAGTGTTATAGACCCTATAAGCCTTGCTAGTTAGAGAGTAACCAAGAAAAATACCAATGTCACTCCGTGAGTCAAATTTAGCTAGATGTTCCCTATCTTTGTATATGTAACATGTACTCCCAAAGACTCTCAAATGACTCACATTAGGCTTTTTCCCTTTCCAAGGTTCATAAGAAGTTGCTTTTGACTTTGGTCTTAAATACACTCTGTTAGCAGTATAGCAAGCAGAACATATTGCCTCAGCCCAAAAATGTTTTGCCAAATTTGCAGAATTAAGCATCACTCTACTCATGTCAAGCAAGACTCTATTTTTCCTTTCAACCACCCCATTTTGTTGAGGTGTGATAGGAGCAGAAAATTCATGTGTAATGCCATGTTCATCACAAAATTCAGAAAAGAAATGATTCTCAAATTCTGTCCCATGATCGGTCCTTAGTCTAATGATGGTATCATGTTTTTCATTCTGAATTTTCATGCACAAAACAGAGAAAGATTTAAATGCTTCAGATTTATCATGCAAGAAAGCAACCCAAGTAAAGCGAGTGAAATCATCCACAAGAACTAGTATATACTTTTTACCTCCCAAACTTAGAGTTTGCATTGGACCAACCAAGTCCATATGCATAAGTTCCAATGGTTTTGATGTGGATGAGAAGTTGGTGGGACTGTGTGAGCTTTTGGTCTGCTTTCCTATTTGACAATCACCACAGACTCCTTCCTGTTTTCCACTTAATGTGGGCAGCCCCCTTACATATTCTTTCTTCGAAATTTTGATTAGATCTCTAAAATTCATGTGTCCTAATCTTCGATGCCATAGATTAGTGATATTGTTTTCAACCCTGTAGCAAACATTCAAACCATTAGCCATAGCACAATAGCAATTATCATCAGACCTTGGTCCACAAATGATTTTTTCACCAGTTTTTGTACTCACTATGCATTCAATTTCATCAAATATAACCTTACCAAAATCATCACATAGTTGACTAATACTCATAAGGTTTGCAGTAAGGTTTTCAACAAGTAAAACATTATGCAAAGCAGGTAAACCAGGAGCTTTAACTGTACCTTCACCTGAGACCTTG
Source organism: Pyrus communis (assembly GCF_041283825.1). Classification (NCBI taxonomy): domain Eukaryota; kingdom Viridiplantae; phylum Streptophyta; class Magnoliopsida; order Rosales; family Rosaceae; genus Pyrus; species Pyrus communis. The sequence goes on along the minus strand of NC_142571.1, from coordinate 6,356,658 downwards.
GCTTTCTTACCATCACCAAAGGTCACCGTGCCTTTTACCTTTTTATCTGAGAATGAATGAAACCAACGTTTATCACCTGTCATATGCCTCAAACAACCACTGTCAAAGTACCACTTGTTAGAATTGAAAGAATCCAAGGCAGTAAAGGCAACAAAACATTTGAAATTATTAGACTCAATTGAAGAATGAGCCAGTAAGCAGCATTGTGATTCATTCACTGATTTAGTCCTTTTCTTTTCTCTCCACACAAGTTTCATCTTAGGCAAATATGAATTTGGAATATGAACGAGTTTAGACAACCTATTCACTTCTCTCAAGAGATTTGAGAGATGAGTACGTGCTGCACCAACAGAAAACTTATCAGAATGATTCAAGTATTTTTTGTCACAAAAAGGTCGAATATGACCTACCTCACCGCAAGCATGACAAGTAAGAACACAAGTCTTAGGTGTAGCACACGTACCTGAAGCTTTCACAAATTTTGTTCCCGAAGAACTATCAGTGGAACCATCAAAACCCAACCCAGTTTTATCTCCACTGGATTTTCCAATACTGAGCATTTTGTCAATCTTTTCCGCACCAATGGTTAACCTTATGATTTTTTCTTTAGAAGCCTCAAGTTGTGAAGTCAATGACTTGTTTTCTTTCTCAAGTTCAACCAACCGAGATTGAAACACAGTTTCAATCCTATTTTTCTCAGTTTCCAGATTTTTCAATTTTTCTTTCATATCATAACTATGCTTTCTAATTTTGACAGAGACATGATAAAGTTCATTATATTTTTGAAGTATTTCATCAGCATCAAGCTCCTGGCTATCAGATTCCTCGAGATCATCGATATTTGCAAATCCCACAAATGCAACTATCTCACTTTCCAAATCTGAATCAGATTCACTGTCACTCCAAGTACTCTTCATAGCTTTGTTTTTTTCATAATTTAATTTCTTCAAGGTGTTAGCACATTCTTTTGCCTCATGTCCAAAACCCTGACATTCATAGCATTTTCGACCCTCAGTTTGTTTAATAAGTCTGGAACCTTTTTCAGAATTAAAATTGTTTGACTTAAAGGGTTTAGATCCTGAACTTGTTCCTTTTCCCTTAAAACTTTTACTCTTGAGAAATTTTTGAAACTGTCTAGTGATTAGAGCAAATTCCTCATCACCAATTTCCTCACTTTCTTCCCATTCTTCTTTTACAGCTTTTAGAGCAATGTTTTTACTTCTTTTCACAGTGGGTAGCTCCATTTCATAGGTTTTCAAGGACCCAACTAATTCTGCAATTTTCATTGTGTTTAAGTCTCTAACTTCTTCAATTGCAGTTTTCTTGGGTTGAAACCTAGAAGGTAGTGATCTAAGAACCTTTTTGACAACTCTAGATTCAGGAATTTTATCCCCAAGATTAGCACAGGCATTGACAATACTATTTAACTTAGCATAGAAATCAGAAAAGGTTTCATCTTCTTCCATTCTAATAATCTCAAATTGAGTGACATACCTTTGAAGCTTTGACTCTTTAACAGCATTTGTTCCTTCATATGTGACCTGCAAGATATCCCAAGCCTCTTTGGAGGTCTCACAATTTGAAATATTAGAAAACTGATCAGGAGATAGGGCAGTAAATAGAGCATTTAACCCCTTCTGATTATTCATGGAGTGAGTTTGATCAGCCAATGTCCATTCTTCATGAGGTTTAAGAACAATTTCCTCAGCGACAACATCACTATCTGCCTTACCTTCTTCAGAGATTTTCTTTGATTTGTGTATTATAGTTTTGGTTGGAGGAGAGTAACCAAAAACGACTGTGTTCCAAACACAAGCATCTAGTGACCAAAGAAACACCTTCATCTTTGCTTTCCAAGCGCCATAGTTCTCACCATCAAAGTATGGTGGATGTGAGATTGATCCAGATGCTCGATCCATCACACTAGTCCCTAGGATCACTCTAAATAATTTTAGAGAACTGCTCTGATACCAATTGAAATTGCAAACCTGAATGGATCAATGTTAAACAGCAATATGCAGGATTGAAATATGATTCAATCCTGGTTCTTCACCCCAAAAATTAAATCACAACAAAATGAGAAAATAAACAAAGACAGAGTATTTGTACGAAATCTCGCACGAGGAAAAAACCCTCCACACAGGAGAGAAAAACCTCAAGGCACACAGCCAATTTCACTAAGAAAAACGCAAGGACTTATACAAGACTCAAATACTCTTGTCTTGTCGAACACGTCCTCTTCACCTTCTCTTGGATGAACACCGATTCACGCAGGTTGATGATCTTCCTCACAAGTGAAGCTTACACAAAGTTCCATGATGAATGAATGAATGATATGTTATGCTCTCAGATTATCACCTCGATAAAACTAAGAACCTAACGACCTTTAGTTTCTCCCCCTTGACCTTATAAAACAATCTCCCAATTTGATTAGCGTGCAAAAGGTCTACATTTAAACCACCAGCGCAACCCTTTATATACTAGGTTACAATTAACCCTAATAAACAAATAGATTGGCCCTATTTAAACCTCTTCCTTATTTAAGACTCTTTTCTGATTTGAATAGAACCCTAGAGTCCCACACCTAATCAATCTTTAATAGGGAAAACAAATCCTAAATGAATGCAAATGATTCTTACCAGAAAAAAGCTTTGTCGTGCAATCTTGGTCAATCAGGCTCCTCATTTAACGCAGACTCCAACCTTTGCAAGTTACAAAAAAATCCTAAGACTAGGAATAATCAACTTACAGACTCTTTACATTTGCTAGGAAATAGCCAAACTTAAATACACTTTCACAGAGCTATCTATCATGTGCAGTTGAATGGCTGGAGACTAATCCTTGTCAGGTTCACTAATTGTTCCACGTTTTCTTCTTGGTTAGATGCGGTGGCTTCACTGGCGGCACGGCTACGATTCATTTTGGTAGTCATGATTTAGGTTTATTATTTAATTTAGGTTTTTGGTTGTTTTGGAGTGCGTGGGCTTGACTACGGTTATATTAGGTGTTGCGTGTTTTTTAGTTGTGTTATCAGTGTTATTCTTTTGTTTATAGCCTATTCGAACTATTGCTTTTGTAATGATATTGAAATTCGTTTCTTGTACATACTGTTAATTTATGTAACAAATACATCTATTTTATAAATTAAAAAAAAAAATTAAACCTTTGCTATAAAAAGTTGCACTTGAGGTGCATTATTAATTTATTACGCAACTGAATTAAATTGCTATCATATGAGAACAAGAATAGGTCAATGGTTGGATCCCCTTATGTTATAAGAAAGAACAATGCAATAAGTTCATTTTTTTTTCCATCCCTCATCAAATTTCATTGACAAAATAAATCAACATGAAATTTATCATTTCCATTCGCATAGAGCAAAAACCATTAGACCATCTCCAATGGGGACCTAAAACCTGAAAATATTTAGCCCAGAAAATTTAGGTTTTAGCCCAGAAACAACTATTCTGCTCCAACCCTTCTGACCTAAAATTTTAGCCCGAGATTATCAAAGAATGAATTAAGGCTAATATTTTTTAAAAATTAACTTTAAAAAAAAAATTATGTAGACTATCCTAAATTAATTATATGAACATTTTAACCTAAAAATATTTAAATTCCGATAAATTTTGAAAAATCACTAAATCAATACATGAAAATCATGATAAACCACATAAACTTAATACAAACGACATTTAATAAACCACATAAACTTAATACAATAAAAAACTCATAAACTACATAAACTTAATAATGATATCCACCATCTTGACTTGATGAAACTTAATACAAATGACAATTAATAAACCACATAAACTTAATACAATAAAAAACTCATAAACTACATAAACTTAATAATGATATCCACCATCTTGACTTGATGATGGACTTGGGTGATAGTCTTGAGATTAATCATCATCTTGAAATATACTCCTTGTGGCATTCTTTCGTAAAATGTCCTTTTGCTTACCACGTCAGTATTTCTTCCTCTCTGGAGTGTATTTATCGAGGTCCTCCGTCATCAAATTAACTTCGAACCTTTCTTGCTCCTTATCCCCTTCTTCCTTCATGGCCAAACGCATTTGGACCGTTTCTTCTTGCCGAAAGATATGATTTTCACTCAATCTTACCATTTCGCTAGCAAATTGTGCACGTATCGGATCTTGGGACTTCCCTTTTCTCTTTGCTTCCTTTTGCTTATCTCTACCCGGAGGCCTTGCAAATTAAGAAGTTGGGGTCATTTGTTCGACACCTTCATTGTCGGCAAAATTCACACCTTCATTGACATTATTTAGGGGTGGGGCTTCACGATAAAATAATCTTCCACATTGTTGGTTCGCATCGGTTCCCCACCTTGGACAATCCTTGAGGATGTTCCAAGCATCATGCAACTTAAAAGCTTGATTTTTTGGTGTAGTTCTTGTCTTGTAAATTGTCATTGCTTTGTCACCCTATGCAACAAATACATAAAAACAATTAGTTGAAAAGTACTATTATGTACATGACAACTAAAATATCAACAAAGAAACTCACAATTTCTGAGGCGTCCTTTCCACTAGGCATGTCAACTGTGACTCTCTCCAAGCTTCCCTTCCACAAAGTGCATGCTTTGTTGATAATCTTCCATCGATCATAAACACCACCAACTTCCCTTCGACCGGCGTTGGAGTTTTCATGTAACTTATCAACTATTTTACCCCACAAAACCTCTCTATTTTGATTCGTGTTGACATCACCATCTTCGCTAACAGAAATCCATGCCAAACATAAAGCAATATCTTCGTTAAAGGTCCAATTAAAACCTCTAAAATACTCTTTTGCCATCTTGAAAAATTTGGAAATGAGAAGAAATGGTAGAAAGAAAAATTGGAAGAATTGTAGGAGAAAATTGAGTTTTGAGTGAATGTTTGAACAAATACATAGGTATTTATAGAGTTTTTGGTTGAATGTTAAGTTAAATAATTTTTTTAATTATTTTAGCCGTTGGATTTAAATTTGGACCGTTAGATCTTTTTTTTTACCGTTAGATTTGATTATATTCGATCTAAGCCATTGGATTCAATAAATATATAAATATAAAACTAAAAAAAATAATTTGAACCTGGATCGTTGGATTAACCAACGGCCCATTTAAACGTTGCCGTTGGATGATAAAAAGTACCCTTTGGGCTACTTGATGGTCTAACAACCGGGGGAACACCCCCACTTGGGCTTGTCCATATTTCAACAAACCCTAGCGCATGCAGCGTGTAGGCGTGTAGGATTTGGGAAGTGGGCTTCACAGCCCTAGTTTCAATATCAGTTGGTGGGGTCTATTTTGCTTTGTGGCCTAAAATTGGGCCTGAATTTGACTCCCTTTTGGGTTTTAGATTTTAGGTTTATTTTAGGTCTGGAGTGGATTTTTGGGCCGGGGGGGTGGAATTTTAGATTTTAGCCTACCATTAAAGATGGTCTTACTAAAATACCATCATATCAATCAAACTCAAATCAATGAAACTTAAAAACTAAATTGAAAATCCAAATCAACCAGGCTTAATAAGAAGACAAGTAAAATCTCACAAGAACTAACACAACCCCTAAAACAAAGAAACATAGATTTGAAAAAAAGAACACACTTCTGTTTTGGTGTACAAAACACTCTTGTATTTGGTGAACAAAACACTCTTATTTTTGAACTCCTTCAAAATCCTAACATGATTGGCATCCTCTCAGTGAGCCGAGAGTTAACCTAAACTCAGACTGCATCCTTTCTTGGCGCCATCGGCTCTGCTCAGCAGCTTGAACAGGAACTTTCCGGGCATTACTCCGTTACTTCTATCCCAAGCTAACCCAATTTCATCACCAACCTTGATACGCCTGTTACGGATCACATCCACACAGGAAAGAACATAGTACTCATCCATATGCCCCTTCTGGAAATATATTCCATGATCCTTTCCATGCACAATAGGCGGGCGGAGATTATAATCAGTAACATCCCACACTGTAACAGGGAACTTGTTGTGACCATTCACTACAATGTTTGCCTCTTCCATCGACCAGTAACGGAACACATGCTCGAATGTTTCTTTGAAAGGCAAGAAAAGCACGCCCGTCATGACTTCACTTGCAGATATAGCCCTTACTATGTGCCGCGGATCGCTGATTATGAGTGGGGATGGTGGCTGGTAATGAATGTCGGTGATTTCTACCAAAACTCGGGGTACATCTCCGATGCTGCCGCCTTTTACAGCTTCCTCCAGTTCTTCTTCCTTTGTTGGGTAAAAGTTGTAGTAGAAGGTTTTCTTCATGAGATCAGCCATGAGAAACGAAACCCTTGGTTTCTTTTTTCCTTTGGCCAGGGGTCAAAGAAAACCGAGGTTTGATTGTGCAAAAATTAGGGTTGTGGCTATTGGTTTTATAGTGAGTCATGGAATGCATGTTTTGGAAGGAAGTTTATGGAGGTTTTGGCAACCTATTTGTTGGCTGGATGTATTCCATATTTATACCAATTTTCGTACATATAAGAAATTATTTTATGTAAGAAATAATGAAACTTCTCTAAATGCAGCCCCCCATAAAATATAAAAGGAAAGAAACCAAATATATATATATATATAGGAAATTGTGTATAATACGAAATATAAAAACCTTTGAATTAACCAAAAATATCCATTTTGTACATTTGGTCCTCGTCAACTTACCATGTAGGGTGCAAAATAAAATCTTGCGATGCCGAGGTTATCAAATTGGTTCTTAATTAATGTACTTGGAAGAAAATAAATAAATTGGGATTATGCAAAAGAAGAAAAGAAAAAAGAAAGAGGTTGTTTTGTTGAAAACAAGCAAAGGTGTGAAACACCCAACCTGAGTTCGAACTCCCATAGTTTCATTTGTTGGGCTATCGGTTCTGCCTTGTCGTACCATTTGCATTTGTTGGGCTATCGGTTCTGCCTTGTCGTATCATTTGATCTGGAGTAAAAAATACATGTCCCTCTTTTAGGCCAGATTGTAGGGCCCATAAGCAATTTTGGTCATTCTTTGGTTTAGATGCACAAGTGTGACACTACGTGGCCTAGATTAATAGACATAGAAAATATATGTGAGTGTATTTGCGTTTACGTTGCGGATTTAACTTTTAATCAAACGATTGTGTTGTCAAGCAAGGAAACTCTTCTCAGCCTGGGTTCTTTTTCTAACTCGGATTCAAGGCTTTGAGCAAACAACCAAATGATGAAATGTATGGGTTGAGGTGAAGATGAGAGTATATGAAAGTAAAAGAAATCGTAAATAAAAGAGGGTAAAATTAATTTAATTGTGGGAAAAGTAAAATAAATAAGAACAAATGCATGAAATAAAAGAGCTTTGAAAGTAATTAGAATTGATAAGACGATAAGAAAAGTAGAATGCGTAAAATAAAGGATTGTAAGACAAGTGCATGAATTAAATTGCATAGAGTAAATTAGATTGATAAAAGTAGTGGAAATTAACTAGGACTTGTATTTAAATGTAATTGGAAGGCAAGAACAAAAATGTAAATTAGAGTAGTACGATGTATGTAAAATAAATTAAAGCAAAAAAGTAAAAACTAGACTGAATTATATTACACTACTCCTAGGATATGTGTTGAAGTGGAATGGTACGGGTCACGGGCTTTTATGCAACTAAAGGACCATGGGCTTTGCGCACCATCCTTGGTACGGGTCATGGGTTATCTGGGCTGCCCATGACATATATAAGAGGCTCTCTAAACCACCCATAATACATTTTGCTATTGGGCCATCCTAGGTTCAACGTGGCAGAGCATCGACGCTATAGATTCTCTCCTTGGGTATCCAGTGCATATGCGCTCTTAATAACAGAGACCTGCATAACTACTTGCTGGCAAGATTTTCGAGACAGGCATGCATCATCAAGAACTACCTAGTATGCTTTGCAACTTCCCTTCCTAACTGTCCGTTAGGGTTTTTCCCTATAAATAGCCAAGTAAAATAAAGGAAACGGTAATCGCCACTTACTACTTAGAACTATCTCAAGTTCTCTTTTCTCTCTATACTATTTTGACGTAGGCATTGGAGGCCCTTTGGCGAACATCCTCCTCCCTTTTTCTGGATGTTCGTCAACTAGGCTGACATTGTTCATTCTTTTGCATGTGAAATTTCGTCAAATCAGCTGTGTACGAAATTTGCAACTTCATATAGAGCAATATTAGCCTTGGATCGACCATTTGTCTGGCTCGTGAGTTTTAACCATTCGAAAAACATTCCTTCAGCGGCCGCTCTAATCTTGGGATATGGTGTTTGCAAAACTCATTTTAGAACGTTCATCCCTTTTTGGATTGACTGACTTCGGTCCTTAACTTTGTGAATTTCTCCACGTGCTAATCTTCTCTAGATCTCTTTAGAATGTCCGTGGACCTTCTTCTTTGGTGAAGCATGGACCTTGATTGCATCATGTTGGAGTTCAATTACTCTTCCGACCTTGATCCTTGCTAATTAGAGACTTTCCATGCGAGGATCTTCTCAAGGTCTCTTCGTTTCTGGACCACGGACTTTGACAAACATTTAATTTAAAGTCTTGAGCATGACTTGATTTCTGAGACTCATCATGTACCACACCAAAGTTGTGACCTTGGGATTTGAATAAGTTGTTTCTACACTTGAATAGATTGGTGCGACCACACTATTGTATTAGTCGTAAACATGATCAAGCGTATATCATAATAACTCGATTAGCGGCCGTAATGACATCGATTCATTTTGGTTAGTGTTCTAAAAATCATCCTAGACGCTCGACAATGGGGTTTTGTGACAATTTTAGGCAAAATGGTGATTAAAATCGAGTAGGGACTAGACGATTCCAAGTTTTTTTTAATTATAATTAATTATTTAAGCTAATATGGGTAACGCGTAACCTACCTAAAAGAATTTGTTAGATTAATTCAATTGTGAAAACCATTTTTTTATTTGTAATTTGTTAATTTGCTTACTGAGCTTATTGACTTTTATTGCATTTTATCTTTATTTTATTCATATAAGTATAATTTTTTTAAGATTAAATAGATACTTATTTATACGATATAATAATAAATTTACTTAAATCTGTCTACACGCTAAGCCTCAGTCTGCCACCCGATTAGCACTTAGCATCTTTTATAACTTTGACCCAAATCATATTTCAATGTAGATTAGGGTTCATTCAAGGATCTTGGCATAACCCAATGTAAGCCGTACATGGGAGTATTAGGCTAACTGGACCACTAAATTAAAGCCCATAACTAGTTAGATTGGATGGTGTAAATTTGGAAACAAACGATATGCTACCACCTCATGTAGTACTGGAATCCATGAAGAAATGGATAAGTCTGCCATCAATGTTTGGTGGATACTTCCCATATTTAAATACGAACATACATTTTGAAAAATATTTTTACATATTTTTCAACATGTAGATTTTATAATCAACCTATATCACAGGCTGATTGCATTTATCTACCTATATAAAATATTTATATTTATAATTAACATGTATCACTGCTTAATGTATCTTACTTGCAGATATTATATTTTTGTATTTTGTAGTTAGGTTTGATACCTTACTTATAGGTAGAATGTACATTTAATTGTCTACCTATGCCAAAGGTTTTTTTCTTTTCATTTTGATCAATGTTCTAAAAATCATCCTAGGTGCTCGACAGTGGGGTTTTGTGACAATAGGCAAAATGGTGATTAAAAATGAGGAGGGACTAGGCGGTTCCAAGTTTTTTTTTATTATAATTAATTATTTAAGTTAATATGGGTAACGCGTAACCTATCTAAAGGAATTTGTTAGATTAATTCAGTTGTAAAAACCCTTTTTTTTTTTTTTTTTTTTTTTTTTTTTTGGTAATTTGTTAATTTGCTTACTGAGCTTATTGACTTTTATTGCATTTTATCTTTATTTTCTTCATAGAAGTATAATTTTTTTAAGGTTAAATAGATACTTATTTATATGATATAATAATAAATTTATTTAAATTCGTATAGGCGCTAAGCTTCTGTTTGCCGTCCGATTAGCACTTAGCATCTTTTATTACTTTGACCCAAATCATATTTCAATGTAGATTAGGGTTCATTCAAGGATAGTACACGGGAGTATTAGGCTAACTGGACCACTAATCAAAGCCCATAACTAGTTAGATTGGATGGATGGTGTAAATTTGAAAACAAACGATACGCTACCACCTCATGTAGTACTGAAATCCATGAAGAAGGGAATAAGTCTGTCATCAATGTTTGGTGGATGCTTCCTATATTTAAATATGAACATACATTTTGAAAAATATTTTTACATATTTTTCAACATTTTATAGGAGAAACTTGATACAAGTCCAATTTATAAATTTTCTTTTATAATCAACCTATATCACAGGTTGATTGCATTTATCTACCTATATAAAATATTTATATTTATAATTAACATGTATCACTGCTTAATATATCTTACTTGCAGATATTATATTTTTGTATTTTGTAGTTAGGTTTGATACCTTGCTTATAGGTAGAATGTACATTTAATTGTCTATCTACCTAGGCCAAAGGTTTTTGTTCATAGTCTACCTCTAACCTAGATTAATTGTATTACACTTTTTTTTTTCTTTTTATATATCTTTATCACAAAAGTTAATGAATTTAAAAAATTTTCATCTAAAAAGAAAACCAAATAATTGATACAAAAATATGTAATTAGATAACTGGACCTAGTCCCATAAACAACCTACACTTTTGGACCTAGATCTGAAAACCCCATTTTATAGTAACCCATTGTCCTAAATAAAAGTGATGCGGAAGGATTTTAATTAATAAATGACGTGGAAAATGAGGTGGATTTTAACTTATAAAATACAATAAGTCTAAGGGAGTATTTTTGCTCACCACTATAAACTATGGTATATGCTCATCATACACCAAATCAATTGACACATGTCATTTTACTTAATCTTGGTTAATTTTTTTTCAAAATTGAAAAAACTAAATATTTAACGTGAAAGTTAGCTAGAGTTAGATGAAAGGACACGTGTCAATTGATTAAGTGTATGTGAACATACACCCCTAGTTATTATGGTGAGCAAAAATGCTCCCTATGTCTAATGAAGATAAAGTTAGTAACCCGTAACCTACCTAAAGGAATTTGTTAAATTAATTCAGTTGTGAAAACCATTTTTATATTTGTAATTTGTTAGTTTGCTTACTGAGCTTATTGGCTTTTGGCTTTTGAATTGTATATTTGCTTACTGTTGACTTTTATTGCATTTTACCTTTATTTTGTTCACAATACAAGTATGATTTTTTTTTAAAGGTTAAATAAACATTTATTTATATGATATAATAATAAATTTGCTCAAATCTGCCTAGACGCTAAGTTTCAAATTACTGCCTGATTAGCAATTAACATCTTTAGAACTTTGACCCAAATCATATTTCAATGTAGCCTAGGGTTCATTCTAGAATCTCGGGTAAACCCTATGTAAGCCATACATTCCCGTGTTAGGCTAATTGGACCACTAATTTCAAGCCCATAACTAGTTAGATTGGAAGGGGTAAATTTGGGAACAAAAAGTGCGCTACCACATCATTTGGTACTGGAGTCCATGAAGAAGGGGGTAAGTTTGTCATCAATGTTTGGTGGATACTTCCTATTTTAAATAGGAACGTACATTTTGGAAAATATTTAGATTTTGTAATGACCAATTGTCCGAAATAAATGTGATGTGGAAGCATTTTAATTAATAAATGACGTGGGAAGATGAGGTGAATTTTAACATAAAAATAAAATAAGTAATGATAAAAATAGAAAAATGACAAAAAAGATTGACCTAACCTGAAAGTCATGACTCACGAGGGAGGCAAAGACTTATTTATTTATTTATTTTATTTTTAATTTTACTATTATTAAAGTGGGGAGCGTTCGAAACTATTACAATAATTTTGGAAAAATGGGAACTTCTAACCCGGGACGTATGGGTAGCAACCCCAACACCTTATCCACTAAGATAATAAATCACATGCAAGGGCAAAAAGACTTGATGTTTGAATTTCTTACGTCTTCATTACATGTCACTTTGATTCGATTAGTACTAATTCCGATGAACATAAAAACAAAGCAATTAATCTAAGGGACATTTTGATATAAACGCATTGTTTTTAAATGTCATAGACTAAATATCTATTCATTTTGCAAATTTGATTAAACATTTTCCCTACAATTTTAGTACTTTAATTTTATTTCATTAGAAGTCTATTCACGTTAGCATTCCTTTTTTTCCTCCTATTTTTATGCATCTCTTATTATGATGATTTAAGATTCTTTTTTGTAGTTTTTATTAAAATAATTATTTTAGTAAAATAAATAGAATGTAACAAAACTCGTTGTTAGGTACGTTTGGTTATATCGGTACGTTTGATTATAATGGTACATTTGAATTTTTGGTACATTTAGTTTTTGGTACATTTGAATTTTTGGTACGTTTATTTTCAAAACATAAGTTTTATTACTTTTGTCCTAATAATGACGAATTACTGTAATTAATTATTTTTTTTTATAGAAAGAGTCGTTAACAATGTAAAAGTTTGAATTACTTTAATTAATTAATTTTTGTTTTTATAGAAAGAGTCATTAATCAACGGACAATTGCCTTTTTGTTAATTCAAAATTATATGATTTATCGTTATTGTGACAGCCCGTTCCGGATTTTCAAATCGTAGGGGTGAAATGACGTTTTTGCCCCTAGTGTGGTTATGTCGTTGTGTGGTTGTTTTTGGATTTTGTTGGCAGGTTTTGGACCACACACACACTCTCCCACACCCCCTCACCCTTTCCCCTGTCCTGCATCCCTGTCCCGAGCCCTCTCTCTCTCCCTTTTCTATCCTCTATGTACGGACACACCCAAAAACCATCCAAACCTTCACAGATCGAGGAAACAAATTACATATTCGTGCTCGTGAGGTCCTTGGGAGTTCAACCATACCCATTTCAGGTAAGGATACCTTCGTTTTCACGTCGAACTCGGGATACCCTGATTTGGTCACTGTTCATGCACATGTTAATTCTTGTGTTTTTGGGAATTTCAAGCTTGTAGGAAGCTTGGTGAGGTCCTTAGGAGGCTTGGGGTGGTTCGTTTGAAGGTTTTGGACGTCGAGATCGTGAGTTACAAGCTTGGCCGGAGTTGGTTGTGTTTTCCCGGCGAGATTCCATGGGTTTTAGTGCTTGAAAGTGGTATAGATTTGTTCATCTCGTTGTAAGCTTCATTTTGGTACCAATTTTGTGAATTTTGGTTGAAAAACGAAGAAGTTACAAGGTTTTAAAGTTTTCCCGATTTTTCGGCGCCAGAGCTTCGTCGAAGAAGATGACGGAATATTCCTAACGGCGTTAACGGAATCCGTTAAAATTAACGGAATATTCCTGACGGACGCCGTCAGTGTGCCAGACACGTGCCTGCGCGTGCGGCGGTGGAAAATTTTTCTAAAAATATGGGGATGTTCCTGAGGTTGAGTAGATCACATTGATGTATTCATACACCCCATTTGAGCTTTGTATGAGAAGTTATTTCGTGAGTTTGGTTATGTGCTTTAAAATTAACATTTTTATAGTTGTTTCGCATATAGGTGAGACCTATCCCGAGGACGAGCGCGGTCACTCGAGGCAAGGGGGTTACGACCCTTCTACATACCAGTGAGTGGGCTTTTGTTTTCCGTATATACCTACATACTGAAGTTTTTCCCAGAAAATGAATTGAAACGTTTATACGTTTTTATGCCATGCATTATGTTTGCAGTGTGTTTATGCATTGTTAGTAGCCTCTATATATATATTTGTTTGTGTTGTGGGCGCACAGGTAAGTGCCAGGTGAGTATGGTTTATGCTTATATTCAGTAGTGGTTTGAGATGCATTGAGAGCTCATAACCTGCACCCCCGATGTTAGTGCTCCCGCCCAGAGTTGGGCACAGTCCTTCACGTGATGTTCACCTCCCACACCACACGCTCATCTTGGATCCAAGTTAGGTGCACAGTCCTGTCGTACAGACCACTTTAGGTGGTTCCGACTCGTAGGTGACCCGCGATTAGTCACCCAGCCTTCACGTGATCGTAGCACTTGAGCGTACTTATTATACACCCAGTCCTGTCGTACAGACCACTCTAAGTGGTTCCGACTCGTGTGCAGGTATAGTTAGTGAGATAGAGATTTGAGCTCTAGATTCAGCCGTATAGGTCACATTAGGTGACTCCGGCTGACAGATTACATGGCATTGATTTGACATTTCCTGAGCACTTGCATTTTATTTCGAGGCTTTTGGCATGACATCTTTTTGAGCATGATTATATATATATATATATATATATATATATATATATATATATATATATATATTCTATTTTTCTGGGAAGTATACAGGTTTTACGGCGAGGGGTTAGAACTTGTTTATGAAATGGTTTTTGAAAAGCTTTGTTTTTGCCCACTCACACTTTTTGTTTTGCGCCCCTCCAGGTTTTAGTTGGCTAGCACTTTTGGTGGCTTCCCAGAGGTTTTCCCCGGCATATCTGACAGATTATCACCAGTGTATGACCACCTTTGGGGTGTTTTGTAGTGTTATTTCTCCCGGACTGCATTAGGTCTTCGTGCTCTGAACTTTGTTTTTCACACTTCGCTTGCACATGTATGTTCTTACTTTGTGTAAAGCTGGTTTTTAATTATTCGTACTTTTATTATTAATTTATTAGCTTCCGCACTGTGCACATGGTTACGTCACTTCCACGTGACGGCCAGCATGCCTTGATCTCGGTCGGGGTGTGTCAGTTATTATTTAGCATTATCTACAATAATAAGGATTTATCTCTTATCAACTAAAAGTTGTTCCAGAGACTTATCTACCAAAAAACAAGACTATCTAGAGCATTGCGTATGAATCAAACATATTTTTAAACATTACAAAAAGATGAATATTCATTTTAATATAGTTTATAATTGGGTACGTTTTAATTTGGGGTGGATATGTTTTCGTTTGACGTTGGTACGTTTTCATTTAATGTTGGCACGTTACCATTTGGCGTGGGTGTACATTTAGATTTGAAAAGTTTAAATTTTTAGACTTAAATATAGTTGACATTATTTAAAATATATAACAGATATTTAAATGTAAATTAATTTCAATTAATCTGAAGTAGTTTAAGTCTGAGTATCTTAATCAAATGTTTCAAAAGTTTAATAAAAAACTCAAAAAACATAAATGTTTAGTCTACAAAAGTCTAAAATGAGGCATCTAATTCTAATTTTCTCTTAATCTAATCCTACACTCAGTCTCTTGAATTTTTGTTAGGTTAAGTATATTAAACCTAACCCTAATTCTTCATTCTTCTTATCTTGGTGTGATAAATTAGGTTGTACAAATATCTACCTCATAGTGATATTCTAGGGTTAGGGTTTAATTGTTTGCAACTAACAAAAAATTGAAGAGGCTGATAGTGTAGAGAATGAACCGTGTAAAATGGCAATGGAACCGCTACATATCAGAAAACAAAAAACCGATGAGAAATGTACTGCATGTGATTTGAAGGACATTTTTTTGAACTAATTATTGCCACCAATCTCCGTGGATGAAGGCTCCTGTGTGTGTAGGAGTTGTGCTTGTTCACGAGAATGAATTCTTGGTCAGGCTAGTTTGAAAACTTTGAATTTTAATGATAAGGACAAAATAAAGGATAAAGTGTGTAGTAACATAATTGATTTTTTAGTGTAAAAGTATAGTTTTTCGTTAAAATGAATAGTACTGTGACTTTTCGTTTAAACTCCCCTATATAAATTTGTTAGATTTTTATATGCAAGAACTAATCGTTAATTTTCGGAACCACTTAGGAGTTCAGTAAGATTTAAATATACGTTTTACATTTTAATTTACATGAGATAAAATAATTTTTTTTTATTTTTGGCAAAAAGAAGAATTTTTTATTTTTTAGTTTTGTCAAAAAAAAAGATTAAGAAGAGGAAATAATTTGGCTAAGCTAACAATCTAATTTAGCATTTCGAGATTCAAACCTATGATAGAAATGTCAATCTCTACTAATTAACAAAACACTCATTGTCAATCAAAATTTTATGAAATTATCAATTTAACCCTCTAATTAAAACAGAACGTGAATAAGAAATATGGGGGTAGAAATGTAATTTCACACAACCAAATTTTGCTATTTTTTTTTTCAAAGCCTCACCTATATATAATCCTAACATATCTCTAATCAAAACAAGAAAAATTCCCACCCACACGTTCTCTATCACTCCCTTTCTCGCTCATTCTATTTCAAAAACAAAAATAAAAAATTTCCCACGCATTATGTGTGCCCATATACTATTATTATTGACGAAAAGAAGAATTTTTTGACATAAATAATTTTTCCATTTCTTGGAAAAACCTCCCCTCAAACAAATTTCACGCGCAAAGTACACTCTCTCCGTCTCCGTTTCCCCTCTCTCTCGGCCAATCACCGATATATAAATACGCACCCAACCGAAATCAAAGGAAAAATAAAATACAAAAAAATAGAGAATTTCGAACGAGGCTCCGAGATCTCGATTTATTCGTTAAATCTCCGGCGAGATCTCGACCTTGAACCCGATCCGATCCGCATAGATCCGAAATCACCATGGCTCCCGTTTCGGCTCTCGCCAAGTACAAGCTCGTCTTCCTGGGGGACCAGTCCGTCGGTAAAACCAGCATCATCACTCGCTTCATGTACGACAAGTTCGACAACACCTATCAGGTAATCGGATTACAGCCCCTTCCTATTCTTCTGCAACTTCTGTGTGATCTTCCGATTCTTCAACCTTTTTCTGTTTCATTTCTGTCAATATTTGCTATGAACTGCAGCAATGTCTTGTAATTGATTGATGCTAGGTTTCTAGGTGGCGATTGCTTTCGGTTACGGTATTAGTGTTGAAACGAACTAGTGTGGGCTGTGATTGCTGTCGAATTTCAAATTCTTTCGGGTGTCGAAAATTGCGTTATGTATGTGTCAAATTTGTGAATAATACTGGTTTGGTTTGTGGGGATCCAAAGACTGGTTGCTGTACTGTAGTGGCGGAAATCTGTCTTGTAGTTTTCGAAAATTCGTTCTGGGACTGATGTGGCCGGCTTATGTGATTGGGGCGGTACTGTGTCTGCCAACTGGTTCAGTACATTAGGGCATTCTTCTTTCTTTTTCTTGAAATGTGCTAATTGGATTTCCTACATGTGAAAATAAATAAGTAAAAGAGAAAGGTTGATCGGGAGATGGACGCTAATCAACTGGATTTGTAGTGGTTGTAATGGGTAGAACTAGTGTAAAATTGTAGATGATTATGATTATTTATTTCACTTTGGAGTGGGGAAGAAGAATTAAACAAAAATCTTACTACTTTGTTCGCATATTGCAACAGTAAATTCTAAACATCTATTGACCGGTATGGGTGGGGCTGAGATTCAAAAAAAACTTCAGGCATTGACAGGGATGTGGGGAAAATGGGTGTCACCCTTCCCGCAATTGGATCCTTAAATAAGGAACTATTTCTTAAATGTTAATGTATAAAGCCTGAAAATAGCTCCTTTGAAAATACTTCTTTGTGTGTTTGTATATGTATATTGTGTATTCGGTTGTTGCTTATCTCTTTTAGTAACTGGTCAGATATCTTGACTACCTTTTTTTTTTGTTGGGATTGTGTGAATTTTTTGTTTGTAAAATGTCATTCATTTTTCGTACATTTCTTGCACTGTACTGATATCTATTCTCAATACTCAACCTACATGTTGTGAATTATTTGTTCGAGTTTTCTCTTTCTAAGCTTATATGTTTATTTATTACAACCAGGCTACCATTGGCATTGATTTTCTGTCAAAGACAATGTATCTTGAAGATCGAACTGTTCGGTTGCAGCTCTGGTTAGTCTTTATCCCTTTATTTAGTTTTTGGTCCTGTAGATGTTATCTTTTTCTTCCTAATTTTTGTGACCAATTGATGGAGTATAACTCCTGTTTTCATGTATAAGGTTAAATTTTCATTTTGACATGATCTTGCTCGGCATTCTGATTCCATGATGTTATGTTAGTTTACTGTTGACTTAAATGAATGGTTATTAGGCTTCTTTTATACAAGATATTGACTCTTGGCACTCAGTAGTACTCATTTTAAGCACTCGAGCCATGTTTCACATTTCATTTTTGAACATTCGCTCTGAAGTTGTGGGGTTGTTTTATATTTCTCTCAGTGATTAGCAGGGTTTACTTAAGTCATCCTAGAACAAGATTGGCATTGTGGGAATATTTTTTATCCTGTGATACATAAACTCATAGAAATTTTGAACAGGGATACTGCTGGGCAGGAAAGGTTCAGGAGTCTCATTCCTAGCTACATCAGGGATTCCTCTGTGGCTGTCATTGTATATGATGTTGCAAGTATGATCTCTCTCTCTCCCTCTCTCTCTCTCTCTCTCTCTCTCTCTCTCTCTCTCTCTCTCTCTCTCGCAAAAGTAACTTTATTGGAGTTGAAGTTTGTATCCTTCTGATTTATTGGACTTGAAGTTTGTATCTTTCTGATTCAATGACTGGGATTTCATGTTTGATGAATTTCACTAACCAGTTTTGGCTCATTCTTATGGTGTAGGCAGACAATCATTCCTAAACACGTCCAAGTGGATTGAAGAGGTTCGCACTGAGCGGGGAAGTGATGTTATCATTGTACTTGTTGGAAACAAAACAGATCTTGTAGACAAAAGGTAGTGATTTGTTTTCTTCTTTGCAGTAAGTTATAAAGAATGTTGATTCTCGTGTTTCCAACTGCAATTTCACTTTTTAGTTTGATAGTCTTGTACACAAGGACGTGGTCTGCATGGCAATGATAACTTGTTCATTTAGTGCAACTTTTTTCCTATTATTTCATTTGCATACTTGACCAATCTGAGCACTTTAAGAAGATGTTTTTTTTATCAAACTGTGTGGATGTTTTTTTGTAAAACATGTATGGTGAATACGTGTTTGGTACTGTAGATGGGAACGAGGAGGGTGGTACAAGTTTTCCCCTCAGGTCGTATCTCATTGTCAGTTAGGCTAGCTTGTTGCATTTGATTTTTCTTGCCACTTCTGGTGCTCATATTTGGGGTGCATTGTGGATGGATGGACAGGCAAGTTTCCATAGAGGAAGGAGAAGCCAAAGCTCGTGACCTCAATGTTATGTTTATCGAGACCAGTGCCAAGGCTGGCTTCAATATCAAGGTAAGCTACATTTCTGCTCAGCGAGTTGTATCATACTCTACTCCCTTAATGCTGGTGATTGTGCTACTGTTCAGTACTTGCTATATGCATAGATTTAAATTAAATCTGTTATTCCCACAACAGGCACTGTTTCGGAAGATTGCGGCAGCTTTACCAGGAATGGAAACACTTTCTTCAACGAAGCAAGAGGACATGGTTGATGTGAACCTGAAGTCTTCGAACGCAAATTCATCACAGTCGCAGGCACAGTCAGGCGGATGCGCTTGTTAATTTTTACATGGGTGTTAAACTGAATTTTTTTTTTTTTGGCCCCTTTCCTTATATGCTGCTTTGATCCTGCTATCTGTAAAGTTAGTTGCTGTCCGGGTTCCACCATTTTGTAGCATTTGGAGTTTTGTGTTTGATTTATTGTTAAGCAAGTGTACACTGTTTGGGTAAAAGCTTAGAATATCAGACTTTCAGACTCTCAGTTAAAAGTAATTAAAAGAAACATTTACATTTTTTTTCTGCGAACTAATTTTAATAAATTCGGATGGTTGTTCGGAAAGTTTCGCAATATTTTAGTTATTGGCAGCTGATTACTGTTGAATTAGAAAAATAAATTGGTATCAAACTTATTAGTCACATAATTGAACTAGATTTTTGGCTTACAAGTGAAGAGGAACATCTTTAAAACCGACTTCTATCTGGAATTCCTTCACTTAGAGGTATCTTGAGTTGTTTTCAATTACTGAAATCCAAATGCTGATCATGTTTACACATTTGAAGTGCCTTTAAAATGGTTCAAAGTGTTTTTAGATTAAGCCTTAGTAAAAATGCAAATGAATTCTGGAAAAGCGCTTTGAAATGTTTTTTACAAGAAAAACATAACTAATTTTTTCTACATAAAGCATTTCAAGTGCTTTTAGAATTAAAAACATTGTGCTTCTAGGATTCAAAAACATTTTATTTATAAGCGTTTTCTGTAATTTTGAATGCACTCTCAAACTAGCTTTTAATTGGGATAACACAAAGCTAGCAAGAAGCAATATCCAACCAAAACAAATCCAGAACGTGACCAAAATCTCTTCTCCCAAATCATTAGTCACAGTTGGTTTATGTGGGGGCCACATATCAAATACCAATAATACCCCCGCGGTCCCAATCATAGGTTGGTGTTGGATTCGCAGGTCTCTTCTTTCCCTCTCGCTCCTCAGTTCTCAAAAGCTCTCTTCTGCTTTTCTCTGGGCCGCGCAGATATCTGATGGGTTCACACGCGGCAGAATCCGATTGGTGGAGAGGTATGTAAAGTACAGTATTTGTTTGTCTTTTTAAGTTGCATATTCCTACGATTCTGTTTTTCTCTGAAAACTCGCCACTGTTTTCGATACGAGTCTAAAATTCTGATTCTGGAACAACACCAAAACAGTAAATAAATAAAAAAAATAAAATTGGGAAAATTTTGTAAATTTTGTGTGATTAAGATTAAGTTAATAACCTCTTAATTCCAGTCTTAACTATGATAATAACACTGCCCACCGATTACTGCCGCTCTACCTCTACCACTTCAAAAGGTCTCTCATTCAGTCACGCCAACGCCAACCCTAACCCTAACCCTAACCCTAACTAAGCAAACATGGCAATGCCAGGTCTCTCTCTCTGGGGTTTTTTTATTATTATTTTATGTTTAATTTTATGTTTTTGTGCTGAGTTGTGAAGATTAATGGAGAAATTAGATCTGGGTTTTGTTTATTTTGATTAATATGTTATTGGGTTTTCATTTAGAATAATCAGAATCTGAGGCTTCATTTGGTTCGCTGGCCGACTGTACGTATGACTAGAAGAACAGAATAGGATGCAAAGCTTAAATTTTGGTCACTTATATATAAGAATTTTTTTCTTTTTTTTTTCCCAGTTAGGGTCAATCACTCACATGAAACTTCCAATTGGGTTTTCGATTTTCGGCTTCTTTTTTTCGACAAATTGGTTAATTTAATTCATTTATTAACTTTTCTGTGCTTCTGGTGATTATTGTATGCTTTTCGCTGGTTAGTTTTGGATTTGAATCTGTTATGCTTTTAGCTGGTTATTGTTAAGCATGTATTTGTTACACAATTGACCTCTTGAATGTTTAATTGATTGAAAGATATCCTATACGAAAGTCTGGATCTTTTCAATGTTTCATTTGATTACTGTTTGCCGCCGCCTCGCTTAAATTGGCACTTGCAGGCAATGTTGTTGAAATTGAAGAATGCTAAATGAATTTTACAAACACATTTATGTTAGTGCTTATGAATGAGATATCGTTAAGTCCTTGCTTGTACATGCGTGCTTATTAATTATCCCATTGTATCCCTTCATCAAAATCTTCCCGGGCATTTGATGAATGGAAAGAAGTGATGACCATAGAAAGGCCCTTATTTTCTGTTTGAATCTTAGAATCACCGTCATTTGAAAAGGAACGTGTTCAATGTTGCGGCTTGTGATTTGTTTGCCAACCTGATAGAAGCTAACTTGCATGTGCTTTTGTATTTGCAAGAAACGTGATGCAGCAAAAGTTTAAATCATCAGTAGTGTAAGTCATATTTATTTCAAGGATTATGGAAGGACTATATTGACTACACGTATGAGGAAATGAGAGCGTATGTTACTTGCATCTCGACCAATAATTTCTATATAAATTCTAGCTCTGATATTTACCAGATCTGTACCAAACCTTGAAATGTAGATAAAAATCTCTGTATAGATGCCGTGTTTTCTGATTACATGTTTCATGATTCTCCTCTTTTTAATGCTCTAGTTTCTGGTTGTGACCATTCGATGAACTGTAACCTTAATAATTTGTTTACGTGTGTGTATGCAAATACAGATAGCCAGGAATCGATTTTACCCAGAGATGGAACTGTGATTGAGCAGACACTATTTGTTAAACTTGGTCGTTGGCAATGGTGGTTTTTGGTGGTACTCAACGTCTTCTTCGTCCTTGTGGGGCAGTCTGCTGCTGTTTTACTGGGAAGATTCTATTATGACCAGGGAGGTAATAGTAAGTGGTTGGCTACTCTTGTCCAAACTGCAGCCTTCCCAGTCCTTTTCATCCCGCTTTATTTTCTTCCTTCATCCAAAGATCAAGCAACTTCTTCAAACCTGCCTTCCATTAAAGTTCTTGCCTTGGTTTACTTCTCTATTGGAGTGCTCTTAGCTGGTGACAACATGTTGTATTCTGTCGGACTCTTGTACCTATCTGCCTCTACTTATTCCCTCATATGCGCAACTCAATTAGCTTTTAATGCAGTTTTCTCGTACTTCCTCAACTCTCAGAAGTTCACAATGCTGATTCTTAATTCAGTGATTATCGTGTCATTCTCAGCAGCTCTTATTGCCGTCAATGATGATTCCGGAGGACCAACAGGAGTCTCGAAGGGGAAATATATCCTTGGCTTCATCTGTACCATTGGAGCCTCTGCATTGTACTCTCTTCTGCTTTCCCTCATGCAGCTTTCTTTCCAAAAGGTTTTAAAAAAGGAAACGTTTTCTGTGGTTCTGGAGATGCAAATCTATACGGCCCTGGTCGCTACTTGTGCTGCAACCATAGGTCTTTTTGCAAGTGGGGAATGGAGGAGTTTGAATGGGGAAATGGAAAACTATGGCAAGGGACAAGTTTCTTACGTGATGACCCTAGTTTGGGCAGCTGTGGCTTGGCAAATTTGTTCTGTTGGTGTCGTCGGCTTAATTTTCGTGGTTTCTTCTCTCTTCTCCAATGTAATCAGTACTCTCTCTTTGGCTGTTACTCCTATAGCCGCTGTGATAATCTTCCATGACAAGATGAATGGTGTCAAGGTAATTGCTATGCTTCTGGCTCTTTGGGGTTTCGCCTCTTATATTTATCAGAACTATCTCGATGACTCTAAGGCAAGAAAAAAACTAGCTGATGCTAGGGAACCATAAAATGATTCCTCTACTTAATGGAAATGATAAAACTGCACAGGAATTGAATTGTTTATATCTCACTAAATGCTGTAGAAATGTATTCATTTAGTTTTCGATCAATGCCATTCTCACATTTAAGCATATTGTTTGTAGTTACTTTGGTTGGAGAATTATTTTGTGTCAAAATAGATAAAACTATGACAGAAACTATCACGGGATGCAGTTATTCTTGTGTTGTAGGTAATGTTGATTTCGATCCCTAAACCCTACCGTCTAAATATGCATTATAGGGACCCTTACCTGATCTGGTTATGAGTAATCTGCGGTAGTGCTAACAACGATGATCTGTGTGAATGACCTGCATTAGAATCCCACACAAGTTTATGAGTCTTATGATATGCAGCCTATTCTCGTACGGATTAGGCGAAATTGTCTTATTCATTTGAGCTGCGTAAGGATTTGTCAAAGAAAATACCAAGATAGAAGCAAGCACAGCCAGCAATATCCAGCCGAGCATAAGAAGAGCTCAAATGGAACCCTTTTGTCTTTCTTGCTCTTTAGAAAGCTTGGCTGGATGTTGCTGACTGTGCTTTTGGCAATGCAGAATTAAAGATGACAGGAATGTGGAAGATAAGTAGGTAGGATAAGAGTGGATTCAAAGGGGTGCTCTCGCACGGTTGCACCTCACCATCCTCCATCCGCTCTTCTTTATGTCTCCTTTCTCGTATGTATTACCACTCTAACTCTTCAACGATAAAAGTGAAAATTAAGAACAAAATAATTATCGAATAAGCCGTAGTTAATTCATTCTGACAATAATAAACTCGTTAGAGTGCTTAGGAAAAATTTACAAATGAGATTGGCTTTCACACACGTTTCTTAACTTTCACACAATCCTAGGGCTGGTTTTGAGATTTTTGAGGTTCGGGGCAACATCAAAAAATGTGCCCTAATTTCATATAAAAAATTATTTGTTTTTACACGTAAGATTTCGATAAAATTATACTTAGAAAAGTACTTCAAACACAATAATGTAGAAACATGGAAAAACTATTTTATTTTGTATCAAGAGAATGGAACCAACAAAACCCCGGGCTTACAAGTAGATAATGGTGAGTTTTGTTTTCTTTCTATCTAAACTTTTAAAGTATTTTCATATAAATCGCGATGTATTTTTTCTTATATGCTAACCTTTTCAATAAAGGACTAAAAAATAATGATTTTTTTAGTCTTCAATCGATATGTATAAGCAATGAATGAGCACTAAATTAAACCTATTGGTGACATGTCATATGATTTGCAAATTTGGTCTAAAATTTTGCCTACGCATTACTCTTTGTTGAAGGTTAGACTTGAGTTGGAACGAATGTTCAAAAATTGCAACCCACATAGCTACTAGTTAGTAACTAAAAAGAAATTAACAACTAAACAGAAATTCGTAAAAATGAAAAGAATAAACATGCACATGTTCTAGGCCTATTTGACTGAACTGTATTTAGGACTAGAGGGGGAGGTGGCAAGAGAGAGAGAAAAGAGAGATTTAATTGTGTGGGTGTGTTGTATCATCCCATTGTGTCTTTATTTATAGTGCAGGATAAATTAAATCATTACCCTAGATACATTAGGATTTACACAATCACATTCTTATTCTAAATATGATTGCAATAGCAAACCATTACTTTTGATTAAACCTCTTGATTGTTTAGACAAATTTTATAAATTTAAACTCTTATGAAAATAAATTCATAAAAGTGGGAAAGTATAAAAAAACACATAGTGTTTCAAACCCAAGACCTCCTTGATAATTTTAAACAACATAAATCACCACTTATGGTCAAACTTTTTGATCATTTGGCCAAATGTTATAAATTTGTATTCTTATTAAAAGAAATTAGTAAAAATTGAAAAATAAATAAACATACATGGTGTTTTGAATCCAAAACCTCCCCATTAATTTAAAACAACAAAAGCCACCAGCTCTGCTTAAATTTCTTTTGTTATTCAACCAACTTTTAAAAATTTACACTCTTATGAAAATATATATGTATATACCTTCCTAATAATTTGGTGCCCCTAATATTTTTGGACCCCGAATGATCGCCTAGCCCGCATTGAGCTTGGGCCGGCCTTGCACACTCCTCTTTATTGTGTGTGTTTATCATTTCCCTTCGCAAACTTATAAGCTAAAATACTTAAATCGATACAGTGATCCCTATGCCTATGTGTAAACATCGATACAATGATCCCTATGCCTATGTGTAAACATCGATACAAAAAAAATTAGTTCTTTTGTACTAGCTTGCTAACTTGGAATTCTTCATTTTGTTTTGAATTTCATTTTATAGTTAGTAAGTTTGCGTATGGTACACTTATTATACACATACATACATACATATTTTTTGAAATACTTTTGTTTTATGTACATGTCTTAATGATTTGTTAAGGTGCACATTTTTTAAAACTCCAATATACGATACACATAACATATATTTACTTACTTTCTTTTCACGTTAATACATATTATTTAGATATATTTTTTAATTATACATATAAAATTCACATATTCAATATGTATATTTAACTTACAATTGAAAACCAAAAATAAATAACTATTTTAAATAAATCAATATAAATAAATAAAAAAGGCCGAATTTTCAAAGTAATTTTTTAGCAAAGTTGCTGAATAATCACATGCTATACCTATTCCGTATTTTCCCAACTATATTTTATTTGTCTCTTGTTTCTATAAGATTTGAAAGTCTACTTATTTCATCGTCAACTCATCCTCCTTCCTATGTGTTACTATTCAATGCAAGAACTTTGGGTTGTGAATGTCTAGCACTAGGTGTCAGTTTATAGGGCAAGAATGCTTTATATCCAACGTTAGAATAAAAATATTTTATTTTAATCAAAAGAAATTTAAAAAATACATAAACAATTATGTGAAGATTAACTTAAACCTAATATATATTAGTTTGATTCCTCCTTGTTTATACAGGTCCAAGAAAAGTGGACCGAGATCAATCCACCACAGAAACCAAGGCCGCCGGCGATAAAGAACATAAAATATAACAAATATAAACCCAATTATTTGGAATCGGGCTCTTTTTGAAAAAAAAAAAAAAAAAAAAAAATTATTGTTAAGAGATTTGGTATTGGCCCTGAAAATTACAATGTTTATGTGGCGTGCAAGTAGAACAAGTATGAGCTAATTACGTCATTTTTGTAAATGCGGACATGCTAATTCCTAACCGAGCTCGGTCAGGCAAGTGTAGATGTATATGATGAGTCGAATGCGCTACTGACTTCTCCACTTAAACAAGTATGGCCAAGGAAGGAACACGTATCGATTGTGGGTTCTAGAACCTGAAGACAAGGTTACTAAACCACTACGAAGTTAAATAATTGGTTCGACTTTCAATTTGCCTAACACATGATGTAACCTAGTAACAACTCATTGTGAAGTTATTTTTTTCTTAACCCACAATAAATGTTCCTAACCTAGGACATGTATACAATATCAAATAATATATCAAGTAATATATTTATGCATTTACATATATAGAACAAACCGACAATGTGAATATCAAGTAATATGTTTTCTTATTCGATTGACTTTTTGTTGAGATGATTTTTAAATAATTATTAACAAATTAACAAACTAAACATAAGCATTTTGGTTGAGATGGAAATAAAGCGATGTGAGGGAAAACTGGTCATATCTGTCTTCCCTTTTGAAAACAAAGCCTACCTAACACATGTCCCCTATTTTAATTTAATTTGCTTGGCAAAGTACATGCAAGAGTAACATGCATGGAAGAATACAAGAATAACTTACAAATCTCGTGTATATATAAATATATATAACTGAATACAAACAACCACCATATTCCATATATGTAGATACATGAAATATGATGAATGATTTTATAACGATTTTACCTCAAGAAAATTCTTTTTCCTACATTCTCTTCGATCCCAATTCGAATCGACCAATTCATGGTTTTGTTTTTGGGTTGCTGACCAATTTATGGTCAGTCCATATATGGTGAGCTTATTCTCTTTCTGCTCGATACTTAGGAATTTACGGTTGTTTATTCTTTTGTGGCCGTTCTTGCACTCCTTCATCTACAGTGATGTGAAAATTTGGTTTCAACATTGCTTGGCTCTTTATATCTTGAAGTTCATTTTTCTGTAGCTGTAAATCACAACCCAGCACATACAAAACTAACTCATTAAAAGTATGAAAATAACATTTTATGCACTTTTAAATTGTTGTTTGTTTGTAAGAAGAAATGGGTACTTTAACCCTGCATAATACAATACAAGATTCCCACATCTAAATATTGATAAACTTCAAATATATTAAGTGGTTCTACTTTTAATTCACCGAAATATTTCATGATAAAATTCACCCACATTCTTACACATTCCTTGTTGTAAGTTTGATGAAATGCAAACATGGTTAGTGTTGGACTGATAACTCGTCTATCTGAAATTAATCTTTCGACATTTAAGATCTAAAAACGTATAATCACCAAATTTTATAAATTGGGGGTGCTCCAAGATTGAACTAAGACTAAAAGAGGACAATAAAGTCAACACGTCTATCTGAAATTAATCTTTCGACATTTAAAATCTAAAAACGTATAATCACCAAATTTTATAAATTGGAGGTGCTCCAAGATTGACCTAAGAATAAAAGACAACAACAGAGCCAACACGAATAAATTGCCGGGAATTTACAAAGAAATGAATGTCTTTGATGCTAACATGCACGCAATATACGGTGATCAATGTGGCTCACATTTATAGATACCGTTCGCACTTATTAATGGCAGCCTCATCAATATTCTTCATTTTCTTTTTTAGAAATGGGTAATGCTAGGGAGTTTAAATTTATAGACGTAATTTACATGTTAAATGATGTGTCATCCACTGACGGATCCATATAAGGACCCGAGAGGTCCCTCAATCATTCGAAAGCCCGAAGAAACACTTGTGATCGACCTTCCGGACCCCTAACAATTTAGGCAGGTGCAGTGGAGAGGCTTGTTGCCTCCATGGATGTGCAAACAGCAGTGCTTATAACAAAGAAGAAGAAGAGGTTTTTAATGTTTGTTTTAAAAGACCTGGCCAAAACGATAGCATTTTTGAGCCATGTCATTATAAAAAATTTAAAAACTAAAATATCTCTGTTTTCTCTACAGAGCCCGAGAATCCCGGTCTTTTCCAGTATCCCTAAATTATATTTAAGAACTCCGAGCCTCAATCGTCGCAACCTTCCAACTTTAAACCTAACTTACCTTATCCCCCACCACCATTTGCCGTTCCATCGCCTTTAGCTGCCTAATTTTATTTCTTCCAAATTCATATAAGTTTTTTAATCCTAGACTCTAATCCCAACTCCCAATTAATAATATATATATATATATATATATATATATATGTATGTATATGTTACATTAACAAATTTATCTTTGTAGAGTCACTAATTGTGTTAGGTTGCTAAGGAGAATTTATTGGTTTTATTACCTTTGAGATTAATCTTAATTTCAATGAACCAAATTCAATAGAAAATAGTGATATGAAACCAAATTAGTCTAATATTTTTTTTTTTTTTTTGAATTTTTATCTTGGGATCACCTGATCTTGAAATCCTAGATCCGCTATTGATGTCAACAATAAGAAATGAGCACGTTTATCAACGCTTAAGCAATAATCCAATAGTTAACCTTCATGTCATTTAGTGTACAAATATTTATGTACAAATTTAGTCTTCCAAGCATTATTCTTAGAAATGAGAAAAGGTTAGTTCATCTCATAATATTGTAACAACATCCCAAACTATATAAGAGATCAAATCCTCTGCACATATTTTGTGTGTGGCCTTTCTATGACATCTATCATTAATTGACACATGTTACATTTATGACTACAAAGTTAAGGAGGGTTAAGTTTATTAATACACGTCAATCAACGATAGAGTCCGCAGAAAGGCCACACACATAATAGATATGAAGATTTGAACTCAATTTATAATTGACAGATTACAAATTTAGTAGGGTTTATCATTGGCCCAGAGCAAGCAAAAATTTAAGGTGAATTCAACTGATATTCTGACATTAATTTACATGTTGTGTGAGCAAGGTGTAACTAATATTCAATTAGCAAAATTGGTGACGAATACATTTTTCTCAGGCAAATATCAAAATTGAAAGTACTGTGTACTTATCATGAATAATTATGTACGGTATGAGTATCATTTCGATTCTCAACAAATTGTGCATTCTGATCTATAACTTATATGATTACAAGTAACTAACCACGATAATCATGTGATAATTGTACAGTATTTGTTGCATCATTAGATTATCTGCTGTCATTTAAAAGGTGTGGTTTAATTAGCATTTTCGTAATGAATTATTATGATCATTCTATCGTCACAATGACGTAGTGTTCTTTTTTTATTAAGTTGCGAGGGGATTGAGTGATATTTGATATTTGTTGTCATGATAGTTTTTGCTTGTAATTCCATGTTCTCGAAAAAAACTAGTTCACAACTAACAGAATTATTATTTTATATGATGAGTAATAAAACACAGAAGAAAAAGACCATGATTTAAACTTGTTACGGAAGAAAATAAAAGTAACATCATTATGCTTTAACTTCAAATCACAAAACAAATTCAAAACACGCAACACATTTGTCCAAAATAAATCGTTAAATTAAGGATTGTGCTATTTACACATCGTTTTTACTTTTCACACACATCTTATTAATTTCTGTCATTTAATCTTCTTTAATTCATCCGATCTGATAATAAAAAATTAAAAAAAATATAAAAATAAAAAATTAATGTACGAATAGCACGCTTCTAAATCAAATAAATTAAGCTACAATAAAAAATTAAAAAAAGAGCAACTAAAACTAAAAGTAGCAGAACCTAATATTTTAACAGCTAAAAAAAGGACATTGACCGTACTCAATCCAGTTCTCTAGGAAACCACACCCTTCAAACTTCAAACTGCATACAACAACACCACTCCCGACATAATTTTACTTCGATAGGCTGAAAAATAAACGAAGATAATGTAAGAAATTAAACTATAAAGATTGTTTAAAAATTCAAACAACGTTGGGAATAACAAAGGTTTAACCTTGGTTTATTGTCACAAAAGTGAGTTTGCTTTCTCAATTAGTTAAAAACGTATGTCGGTCTTTGCACTTAGAATTCAAATTTTCTTCGGTATATGTTGTAATAGTTTAGAATGTCACCGAAAAAAAGAAAAAAAAAAAGGAAATCGGCATGTATCGAGTTCTTCTTTCCATGACCGTTAATAAAGCCGCAGCCGTAGATTTGGTCAGGTGAGGCCCTTTCGATTGGGTCCCGCAGACAAGTAAGCATCTGAAATCTGAATCCGATCCATCAAATTTAAAAGCGCAATGACACAACGCGGAGTTTATTGCCTACAGCGGGACCCACCACGATTCTAATAGTTAATCAGTGGCGACGATGCCACCTCGATCTTAAGCGCTCGCTAGACCCACGCCAGCCGTTGATCACCCCACTTCCCATTTGGCCTCTGTGTTGTGCTTTTCTGATGTGGAGCATCCGCACTTCTCACCATTTCCAGAATGGAGGGCAATTTCGTATTAAAAAATATTACTCTTTATCACTTATTTGTATCATCTATCTAATACAATTGAGATTTACATACGTTGACGAAACTTATCTTTATTAGATAAATACTACAAATAATGGTACAAATAGATTGTAAATGTAACATTACTTTTTCGGAACTATAAGACAATAAAAAAAGAGAAAAAAAATGGGATGTGATATTCACACATCTCTTTTTACTTCTCACACTCTTTTAATTTTCAATCGTTGGATCGGATGAATTGAAGAAGATCAAGGAACAAAAATCAACAAAAAAATATGTGAGAAGTAAAAATAGATGTGTAAATAACTCAAAAAAAAAAAAAAACTGTCCTGTGATATTGATAACCAACAAATAACAACAACATCACTGTACACAAAAGAGGACCCAACATTCCCTTATAGTTACCATCCATATGTTTAAAAATAAAAAAATAAAAACACTAAGGGTGGAGGGGCAACATCGTATTTTCGTACTAGGAACGCCATAAACACAACAGCGGGGTTGTCAACGGCTCCACAACAGTCAGCACGATCAACGGTTAGGATTTGCTCTACCGAAATCCGCCAGCTTCCTAGACCGGCTCTTGCAGAACGACGCCGAGACACGAATCTCGCCGGCTATCTCAGGTGGCAATCCCTTCTGGTTCCAGTGCCGGTTCGGGCTGGCTCGAACCAGCGGGCTAAGGCAAAACGCAAGGCCCGACATGTTGTTCTTACCCTGCCCGGCACGTGCCCTCCGCGTGGACGGCGGAGCCAGCGCCGGCGTCTTCTTCCACTCCGGTGTCGTTGCCGACGAGTCACCGCTTCCCGGCCGCGATCGACCGCAGTCTTCGAAGGGATTGGGCGTTACGTCCGGCGACAATCCCCGAGGTCTCTGGCAACCGGATGACTCGTCGACGTAGAGATGCTTCGACCGATTCCGCGTTTTTCTGGCGAAGATCGAAGAGAACCACGAGGGCGACGAAGCCGACGATGACGAAATGGCCGGAAGCGACGAATCACTAGGACCCGACCAGAACTTGACGGATCTGGATCGAAAAAGACTCGATAGGAGCGAGAACCGGGTCTTGCTCTTCTTACACGAACCTTCAATGGTGGAGGTGGAGGTGGAGTTGGCGGTGGCATATGTGGGGCCCACCTGAGGCGTACTGTAGAATCGAATCCGGTGCTGGTGCCACGTTGAGACGTCCGATTTTCTTCGAGAGACGTAAGGGGAGACGGAGCGGGGGAAAATAAGCGGCCGAGGGTTGGCATCGGACTTGCGGTTGGGTTCATCGAGCGGCGCGGCGGGTGTCCGGGAGTGGAGTCTCGAGAGCTGGGCCTGGGCCTGGGTTTGGGCCTCGATGATGGCGGCGAGGCGCTCCCGGAGACAGGAGGCGCAGACGCCGAGGGTGCTGGTGAGGTCGGGGAGGTGCTTCTTGCACCTCATTTAAAACATTTACTATTCAAACCCACAAAATCGAATTGTCAGTTGAAATGTGTATATACAAGAAGTGGGTACGCGGAGAAATATCAGGGATTTTTATGGCATTTCAGAGGACATGGAATCTTTTGATTGCTGGGTGCAAAATTGAAAGGGATGGATGTTCTTCTTCTGGGAACCCAAAGGCTTCTTCTGCACTGGCCAAAAGGGGAAGCCTTGTCTTCTTCTTCTTTGTTTGGGTTTTGCAGTGAAGAGAGGGAGAGTGGGTGATAGTTTTTATGTATGAATGTGTGTGTGTGGAAATGAGTATATGGTATCTTTATTAAATTAAGAGGGGAGAAATAACACATTAATAGTATGGTTCGATAGTATTCATTTTCATTTATAAATGAGAAATTTTATACTCGAATATCGTGAGTGGCAAATTTGATATCAAATTAGATTGACACTGTGTGACTTAGTCTAACTCCACCTTTCTCTTAGTGTAAAATATATCATTGTAATAAATAAATAAATAATGAAATTTTTTGAAATAAGTCTAATTTTATAGGCCAACTTTTTAAATAGCTCAAATTTTTAATTACTTTGGACCCATATTAAAAGATCCCATAAAAAATCTAGAGAGAGAAGTTTAGAGAGTGAAAGTAAAACATGTGCTGGGTTTGGGGTCATAATTCAGTTACTTATGAGGAGGCTGGGGGAAAGAAGATGTTTATGTTAGGAGATAAATTTGGAAGACAAAACCTCTCTTAATCATAATTACCCAAAAAATATTTTGTTGAACTTATCTGCTAATTGACCGGTTATTTGTCAACCGAATGTGTGGTTTCTCATCGATAGTTGACAGTCATTCATGCATAATGACAAAGTTGAATAGTCAATTTTCCATTCCATTTTCATAATAAAAACTAAAACAAATCACGTAATTTTCTTATTTTTTGTCAAACGATGATATATTTACAAAGATTGTTCCAAAGTACTCACAATTACCATCAGAACGAGGGTAGCCTCATGCAGGTATCAAATTCCTCCCAAACATAATTGTTCTAATTATTCATATGAATCCATTCTTCCTTTAGTTTTTGGGTGGCTTCTAAGTAACTTCTTACATTGTAGCTCTGGTTTTTGATAACCAAATTATCTTAATATTATCATCATTAGCAGAGAGCACATATTTTGTGTGTGTGTGAACAACCGCCCACCTTCTCCCACATTCTTCTCAAGTGCAACCGCTTCAGTTCATTTAAACTATTAAAAAAAATTCATGATTTCACTTACCTGTATGAAAAAATGATAGTAGGACAATTTCTCTTAATAAGTGCATATTTTTATCTTATGTAAATATTTTGATACAAAATTACTATTTTGCCCTTCTTATGTAAATATTATGTATCAAAAGTGAGGACAAAATAGGAAAAAGGGGATATGATTGTCATTTTGTCAAAAGGTAGAAAATTACTCTTTTGCCCTTATCATCTCAACATTATGTATTCAAAAGTGAGGAGAAAATTTTAAAAAAGAGGGCAAAAAGGTTGACATGGTGTGTTCTCTTAATAATATAAAATATAAATAATATAGATAATATAAATTGGGTGAAGAAAAAATGGGCTTATGTGGCAAGTAATCCTATCTCAATCTTTGGGTAGTTGGGAGTTTGCATAGAAGTATTGGTTGGGCTAGTTTTACCACCTTGGTGGAGAAGTCAATGAAACGCGCGTCGTTGAGAATAATTAAGCTGGGAAAGGTTATGGAGCAAATTTCAAATATATATTTCATTTTTATTGCTAACAATATTTAAATTGATGCTAATTAAAATCATTATTTTTTATTTAATTCTTACTTACTAATGAAATGAGAAATAATAAACTCTTCCAAAAATATAGTCGGATGTAAGGGCCCTTTTTTATCTTAAGGTCATTTTAGCTCGAAATTGTGCAAAATATATCTCCATATACTAGGTAGTAATATCCTAGTGAACATTTGAAGAAAAAAAATGTTGCTGGAGATGAAAAAAATAATACATTTAATAAATAATATTTTCCTTTCTTTTATTTTCTTATTAACTAAGAAGCCACATTGCAAAAAAAAAAAAAAAAAAAAAAAAAAAAAAAGGAAAAAGAAAGAAGGAATTAAAGTAAGATGCCATTTATCTTTTGATTGGGAGTTTTGAATGAGATGGAAGGATTTTAGAGGGAGAATGTATCCCTTGGGTTCACTTTTTCCGTGTGTGTTGAAGACTCGACAATTTGAAATGAAAATAAATAAATAAATAAATGTTCTAACCAATTTGTTGTGACGAGGACCCAAATTGCCTTTTTTTTTTTTTCAGAATATCAAAAATGGAATTGTAATATAGATTAAAAAGGTATAATGCCTGTCAATATTTATACCTATATTTTTCTCTTTGGGGGGTTTTGGTGGATGCAAATTTCGTTCAATGTTGAATTGATGAAAGTCTACCTACAAAATGATAAACACTGTTAGTTTGATTGACGAATATCCGAGAAAAAAAGGGAAGTTGTTTGCCAAAGGGCCTTTAATGCCCAAGTCAGAGAGATAGTTTGAGAGAAACTAGAACATAGAGAATTCAAAATAAAAAAGTGACGATTACTGGTTTTCTTATTGAACTTGGCTATTTAT
Source organism: Pyrus communis (assembly GCF_041283825.1). NCBI lineage: Eukaryota > Viridiplantae > Streptophyta > Magnoliopsida > Rosales > Rosaceae > Pyrus > Pyrus communis. The sequence continues at coordinate 6,321,768 of NC_142571.1, read as the reverse complement.
AGGAGTGAACCCTCGCAGGCAGCTAGGAGAGGAGGTCGCAGGACATACTAGGCAGACTGCTATGTTCTGCTAGTGTGATGCAGACCCGACTCTACAACTGTTCATGAATAGTCCTGGAGGTCTTTGGTAAATAACTACGTCGTAACATCAGGCACCCAAAGGAGACTCAGGATGGGATATTATGGGCTTAAAGGGTACCTTGATATGTAATTGACCAAGATGCCCAATACATGAAGGGCAGGCAGATGCTTGGCCCTTTGTGGTACCCATTGGTCTGCTCATGACATTAAGAAAAAAAACTATCATATTCAGCTGAAAGTCCACGCATCATTTTTCTATTGGATGTAGTTACTTTATGCTTCCACAGGTTGAGTTTGTTCCTTCACTTGCAAATAACGTATTTTCATTGTAGAAATCTTATTATCATAATCATTCAATTTCTTAATCTTCATTTGAAGATCATGCTTGCGAAAAACCATCATTCAAATGTATCAAGTAAATAGATGGTTCATCATTAGCATGTTACTTCATACCTACACTATTAATTTATTTGATATATATAAATGACTAAACGATCACTGAATATTCTTGGGCTTGAATTAAACCATTTGTGGTGTATGTTTTGGCCACCCAACTCCGGATGCGTTTGCCCTACTTGTGCATTTATATATGGACGACTCAACTAGCATCTTAATGTCTATCGCAACATTTGTCAATGGTAATAGGTCAAATGTCTTACGTAAAGACCATACAGTCGGCAGGCAAGGTCATTATGCAAGTCAAAGTCTCTGGTCGTAGTAAATACTACCCACCTAAACCTTAATTGGCCCTAACGAGTTATGAGCTTTCGATACTTCTATCACGCTTAGTAATTGTCGTAAATACTTTCACACCCCAAGTCTTCTTTTGTCTATCCATCCATGACCGCTACCGTCTTGTTAATATAAGTCAATTTAGAGTACAAATAATAATCATGTTTTGAGATAAATCATTTATTTTCTGAGAGCAAAAGATGATATCTTTCACCTAAAAACAATGTTTAAAATGTAGAAATATCTATATACAAATTTATGGAAATATTAATGGATATATCAAATATCAATATTGATATTGGTTGTTTTCGATACAAAATGATGAAAATTTAAAATGAAACTTTAGGGATTGTCAAAATTTGGTTTTGACGAAATATAGGAGTTTCTCTAATATTCAACAAATGTGTCAAAAATATGACAATGTATGTCAATTTTAGCCTAAACTTAAGAGTTTCTTCAATATAAGGTGAGCTTGAGACTTCACGTCCCATTTTCATGTATTTCTCTGATTTTTTGAATATTTTCATGAAAATATCGATTGTATGGAAGAAATTTTAAACACCGACTCAAAGTAATCAAGTTATTGAAAGTTCTGTTGCAATATTGCCTTATTGAATTGCATATTCTTTTTCAATTCAATGCGTTTGAGGTTCCAAGATTTCTTTCAATGTAGCTTAAAATGTAATATCGCTTGTAAATTTGTAATAATAAATAAAAAAATAATCTGTTGCAATCCTATTAGATTAGGAATGTGATTGTGTGAATCCTAGTGTATCTAGGGATATCTTTGAATATTCCCTTTACTAGTTAATATCCTATTAGAGTTGTAATCCTAAAAGGGTAAGGATATGAATATTTATCGATTATGATTCTTCTTCACACTAGCTCTCTTAAAGCCTTTGCATGCAATCTTTTTACTGCTCATTTACGGATTGTCACTTCGATGAGACAGTTTTCTTGCCGTTAGGGGGAGATAAGAATGTCAACGTTCCTGTAAAAAGGCGCGAATTTGCGTAGATGTTACCCATTATGTCTCATCTCGATCCCCGTACCGCACAAATGTGATAAGCAAGTGCGATGAATTCTAGCTTTCAGAATGTTGCTCCAGACGCATTCTTCTGATCCAGCTAAAGTGACGAGATCATATACCAGCTGCAAACATGCTTGCAAGGATAGACTTACTTAACAGACGTTGAGTCAACATCCCTGGAGGGTGTGCTGTCCCTGTTTGACGGTTTAGACGCCCATGTTGGACGGTCTGGTACACCGGCAGATAGCCAATCAATCTGTCTTGGCCTGGAGCACGACATATCACTCGGCTAATAGGATTCATTTCCCTAGAAAAGGAAGATCACGACACAACAATGAATCTATACTTGATCGCTATCTTAAATAATTTCTATCTCATGAGATTAATCCGGATTACTCCCGAGACTTGAAGTTCTTGGTCCAGTATACTAGTTTGGATGAGTTAATGGAATTGAAATAAGATTACCATTGATGATGTTTTCACTTATATGGTAGCTACCGACATAAATGAAAAATGACGATATCGAACCGTGTTCCATTGATTAAGTGACAACGTAGAACTGATTGGATGATCGAAATAACAATCTAGGTCAATTTTTTTACCAAAGTGTGTTTTGGACTTATCGTTCCTACACTGCCCAAGGAAACCCGGTTGTGTTACAAGTGGGAAAGGAAGCATAATAAGATGAATGAAATAGTGCGATATGATGCATGCCTAACGGGGCAAAGTTTCTCTCAAATGTCATGTGATTGATAGCAACATTATGAAATGCGGTTAGTGTTTTCTCCATGGGGATATAGATACGGAATTTGCATGTAAGTTCCCGAAGAATTACATGGACTGGTTCAAATAGTTCCAAACCACATAACACCCTCTTAACTTGTTTGAGGCGTTCACTTACGGATTGAAACAATCCGAAGGATGTGGTATACTCGTCTAAGTGATTATTTGATCAGTCAGGGATATGAATGAATACCCTTGCATGTTAAACTATGAAGTCTTATTCCAAATTGCTAGAGTTAGCGTTTATGTCGTTGACATGAATCTCACTAAGACTCCGGAAGAGCTTGAGAAAACTGCCTTGCACTTGAAGATGGAATTTGAGATGGAGGATCTTAGGAAAACTCGTTTATGCCTTGACCTTAAGTTGAAGCATTGTTCTGACGGTACTTTGGTCTACCAATCGAACTACACCCTGAAAGTGTTACTTTTGAGTATACCTATGATCGTCCATATGTTATGGAATCTGAAATTCCATATCTAAGTTTAACTTTGCGCTTCGTTGTACTTAGCTCATTGCGTTATGTGACAACCAGTCCCAAATTTTATTATTTTATAAATTTTATAATGTGAATTTACAAAAATGCCCTAGAGGCGAAGGTTTTGACTTTCATAGACCAATGGGTTGTGTGACGTACTAAAAATTCTTTTAGTATATTCCTGAAGTATTTTGAAGAACCGAAAGTATTTCGAAGAAACAATTATTCTATTTTTATTATTTTAATATATGCAAAATGAAAAGAGGATAGTGGGTGTGTAGGTGAGTGTGTGCGTGTGTATGTGACGGAAACAGGGAAGAGAGCAAGGAGGAAGGAAAAAGGGGGACGGACTGCCCAATGGCAGAAAAGGAAAGGAGAAAGTGGAGAGTTACAGGAGGGAAAAGAGGAAGATGGGAGGAGGACCAATCAGAAAAGAAAGAAAGGAGGGAAGAAGAGAGGAAGGAAGAAGCGGGGGATCGGGACCCGGTTTTTGGTGACCCGACCCGATCGGCACCACACACACATTTCCGACAAGTTTTCACCCCGTTTTCCGGTGAATTACATTAAACAACCACTTGGAAACCCCTCTATAACCTTCCCTCTTCCAATTATACCCCAAAAATCATAGATTTTAACGTGGAATTCGGAAAACATCGCATCGGTGGGTGCGACAGGTGTTGTGTCGATTCTCCCATTTCTGAAACAATTTCTTCCAATTGCCACCACAAATAGACTCCCCTCAACCTCAGGAACAAAGCCCAAACACTTGTGGAGGCGTCGGAGTGAGCATGGAGGTCGAATCGAAGCACACCCTCTTAGGGTTCCGGCGGAATTATGTAAAATTGAGGTGTTTCTCGGCAAAATTAGACTTGGCCACAGGTATAAAGTTTAATCTACTCATTGAGGCCGACAATTCTGTAAATTTTGGTAATTTTTGGAAATAGTGGAATTTTCCGGCGAATCGGGACGGCCGACCGCCACCGGCGGCGGGGCGTGGTCAGTGGGCCGCCAATGCTATTTTTAGGCCATATTAAATGTCTTGAATTCATTTTTGATATTTGAATGACATAGGTTGATCATTGGAACCTAAATTCGGTACGATACGTTAATAGGTATTTATATGAATCGATGATCCGACCGTTGAATCGTCACCAAACTGTAATATGTTATAGTACATAACATTTGAGCACCATAAGAACTTACGGATTGGAAATCTAATATGCGGATCTTCCCAAATTGTATTTGTAAGTTTATAAAGTAAATGTTAATCGCCACTTGATTTTGGGCAATTGGCGAAGATCCGACCGTTGGATCGTAATGAAATTTTAGTATGTTATTCTAGAAGCGTAATGTGAATATTTGGAAGTTGTGGATTAGAAATCTGATATGCGAATCTTCCGGATCGAGTTATGTAGGTTTGTAGACCCTACCGTCGGTCTTTGATCGACGGTTAACTTACGGTCAATGAGTCTCAAACTATTTTAGAATGTCCTTGAGGATGTGTTTTATGTGAATGACGTATTCTATTAATAAGAGTTCTAAGATATGATTCAATAATTGTTCTAGGCGCCAATCATTCAGGACGCCTCGATACGCGTGATAGAGTATCATAGCGTGGACTCCAGGTGAGTGGGTCTTTTCCTTTTATGATAGGCATATAATTAATAGTTCCACAAACGCTTTTAAATTGATTTATGCATGTCACCTACAAATAATGGATGTGAACTACGAATGGCTTGATTCCTGTTTAGGGTACGTAGGTAGTCTAACAAGACCTTAGATGCAGCCATACAATAAACGAGACTAAATAATTGAGACAATTGCCTTGTTTGAGGAATTGAATAGTGTGAAGGAGATTGGTAGAAAATGCAAGATATAACCTTAGGTTTTGGTAGTTAAATGTTGGTTATAAATTAAGATGTAAAGAATCAAGAAATTGAAGTAAGGAAAGGTAAGTAATGATGGTTAATCTAACTAGTGTCTAATTGGACTTATCATCATTGATTACTCTCGAAAGTAAATAGTTCGGGAGTGAGATGTTACAGTTTATGCATTTCATGCCATTTGTATATATGTTTATATATTTGGAAGTATGATATAGTTGAATTTCAGATTTACATCATGGCATATTCATGTGTATATTACCTGAACCTAACCATTGAGAATGCTCTGAAGTGCTAAATGATGCCGCGAACGCCAGGTAAGCTTCAGGTGAGTACATGTTGATGATAGTGGTGGTAGTGAGTATGATTGTGATGAGATATATTATAGCTCATAAACCTGCACCTCGGTGTTAGTGCTCCCGCCCGTGGCCAGGGCATAGTCCTTCACGTGATGTTCACCTCCCGCACCTTACGCTCACCTTAGATCCAATGTAGGTGCATAGTCTTGTCGTACAGACCACTTTAGGTGGTTCCGACTCGTAGGTGACCTGCGATTATTCGCACAGTCTTCACGTGATCGTAGCACTTGAGCGTATTTATTTACACCCAGTCTTGTCGTACAGACCACTTTAGGTGGTTCGGACTCGTGTGCAGGTATACTTATTGAGTTATTGGCTAGCATGTTATTGAGTATTTGGCTAGCATGATTGATGAGATATGGATAAGTCGTACAAGTCACAAGAGGTGATTCCGACTTATATGCTAGCCAAGATTGATGGGATATGGATAAGTCGTACATGTCACAAGAATTAACTCCGACTTATATGATGGGAGATGGATAAGTCGTACAGGTCACAAGAGGTGACTCTGACTTATATGCTAGCCATGATTGATGAGATATGGATAAGTCATACAGGTCACTATAGGTGACTTCGACTTATATGCTAGCTATAAATGATGAGATATGTGATGAGATACAGATAAGTCGTACAAGTTACTATAGGTGACTCCGACTTATGTGCTAGCATTGATTGATGTGATATATGTGTACAGTTGTACAGGTCACCATAGGTGATTCTGACTTGCATGCTAGTATCGTTTATTAAGCACGTGATTATTTATATTGCTAATGAGATGCTGGATAGTGGTATAATTCTGGGTTACTTTTAGTATACTTTTGATTTCCTACTTTTACGTAGTATGATTTGTTGGAAACTATACATGTTTTACGGTGAGAGGTTACTATCTTTGATAATAGAAATGATTTTGAAAATCTTTGTTTCGACCACTCACATTTTCTATTTTCGCACCTCTCCAGTTCTATTAACAAGTTCCGTATCGACGAGGACTTATGGCACTCCCAGTTCAGGTGACTCCTTATGATAGTATAATCATTATCTTACCTTACTGTGCTTAATTATGCTCTGTATCATGCGTGAAATGGGTTCATACCCACTCGCCGCGCATTTGTGTATATAGGCACTTTTAAGCTTAAATTTATTCATTTTTTTTTTTTACACATTATCACCTTCTATGGCTTCGTCACCTTTCAAGTGTCGGCCAGCACAGCTTGATTCGGAATCCTAGTGGACTTTCTGGGTCGGGGTGTGTCACGTTAGACAGGACATCTCATTCGTTGTTGATCTATTGGTAAAGATGTAGCACCGTGCCTACACGCAACCACTGAATAGTTATTAAAGACGTACCCTGAAGGTACTATGAATTTGGGCAAATCCCAACACATCTCGAGTGGATCTAACCCCCCCTAATCCTCAAAATGATGCTTGCGTTGTTTGTTATGCTGACGCTGGTTACTTATAAAACATGCACAAGGCACATCCCCGAATGGTTATGTCTTTACCATTAAAGGATATCGCAATAACGTGGAGGTCCACGCTATGACCTTAGTTGTGAAATCTTTGAATCGTTCCAAGACTCACCTTACTTTACTATGCCACACGTGAAACATGGTTAGGAGTTCTTGTTGAGCATATTCGAAGTACTTGTTGTTTTCATCCATCGTTGAGTCCCAACGACAATCCATGAAAACTATGTCGCATGTATCAACCCGACCAAGACATGATACATCAATGAAAGTCAAAGCCAAGACATATTGTGTCTACATCTACATCAGTAAAGTATCAGGAGATCGAAGTCATGCAAGCCAATCCCAGACAACCTTGTCGACCTCTACACGACATCACTGCCGAAGTCAACCTTCCAAAAGCTTATATGAGGAATTGGTATGCCTAACTATTCATATGCAATGCTTGTAGTTCTCATTTAGAAGTTCTGTCAAGGGGAGTATCTAGAAATATACTCACTTGATCTTAATGTACTTTTTTTCCCTACGATTAGGAGCATTTTTCCCACTGGGTTTTTGCTACCCAACTAGGTTTTGACGAGGCACCCATCATGGGCTGGTCATACCTTTGTGAGCTATTCTACTTATGTCCGAAAGGTGTATGGTTTTGACTTAATGCAACTTCTCACTTTTCTCCTTGGTCTATGAGTTTTTATCCCACCTTGGGTTTTACCATAGCGAGATTTTGTGAGTTTTACTTTTTATGCATTCTTCCGTTGATCTGAGACTTGTATTCACTTATTGTGCCAACAACTTCATCAATTGTATTTGCTTCATCACTGAAGACTTGATGCGCCACTTTAGTTGAGTATTTACACACTCAAGGGGGAGTGTTGCAGTCCTATTAGATTAGGAATGTGATTGTGTAAATCTTAGTGTATCTAGGGATATCTTTGAATATTCCCTTTAGTAGTTAATATCCTATTAGAGTTGTAACCTAAAAGGGTAAGGAATTAACCTTCCCTACTACTATAAATAAATGCACAATGGGATGAAATAGAACACACCTCACAATCACACATCTCTCTTCTCTCTCTTCTCTCTCTATGTGCCACACCCTTTTCTCTGGTCACCATAATTATTCAGTAAATTATGTCTACAACATAATCAATGTATTATATCAGACGTTATGGAGTACAAAATTCTGGTGAACCTCGATAAAAAAAAATTGAAAAAAAAAAAAAAAAAAAAACTCTTCGGATATCATTAGGTCAAAATTTGACAATTGTTATACTTTTTGGTCCCATTTAACGTTAGATTTTGAGTACAATAATATAAAAGAAAGGAAGGATATGTAACCCCGAGCAACCTTCTTTAAGTAAATATTAGTATCATTATTGTTTAGCCAATTGAGCAATACCTAATCATGATAAATTAAGAACAATTAGACACAAATTTGAAGTGTCGACATCAAATTATATCAGATAATACAGATTAGAGAACAAGGTAATTCAATTAGGGTGTGCTATCCACACACCCTTTTTTACTTCTCACACATCTCTTGTTGATTTCTGTCCCTTGATCTTCTTCAATTCATCTGATCCGACGGCTGAGAAGTAAAAAAAGGTGTGTGAATATCACACCCCTTCAATTATATCACCAAACCATGTATCACTTGTCAATTTTATGCGCCGCATATATTTAAGACTAATACCATTTTCAGAAGAAAAATATTGTTTACCTTTAATTTTTCGAACTTCTCATTTTTTATTTATATTTTATAGTGTGATCTTATATTTTAACTGTTCATTTTTTAGTTATTTGTATGTCGTCACATCATTGTAGTATTTAATTGAAATAGTATTGTATTGGTATTTTGTAAGAATCCTATGTGAACTCAACTAGTTAAAGATAAAAGAGAAATAATACGTTGGTAATACAAATTAATAAGAGTTTGGATACGTGGAAAGCTACATCCTATAATTGAGGGGTATACTTTCATTGTGCATTTGAAAGGAAGCACTAATCACGACACCTCTACACGATCGGGATTTGAAGCAACGGGAAATAGCCAACCCTCCACGATAGATGGGAGTTAGATGTCATTGCTTCTATAAATGCAAGAGTTCCCTGCTCAAAGAGAAATACGTTCATCGTTCTTGGCCCTATGACCATCTGAACATAAGGTCTCTTAGGCCTTGTTTGGCAGCTTGTGACATACCCCGATCGAAATCAAGGCATGCTGGCCGTCACATGAGGGCGACGTAGCCATGTGCATAGTGCGGAAGCAAAAATAATAATAAAAGTACGAATAAATAAAAACCAAACTACTAAATAAGCTAGTTAAAGTAACACACTAGTGCGAGACTAAGTGTGATAAACATAATCAGAGCACAAAGAGCCTAAGTGTAGTCCAGAAAAACGAATACTAATTACACAACACCCAAAGGTGATCATACATTTGTGTTGTTCTGTGATAACCACCAACAAGTCCTCGTGAGTCACCAAAGCGCTTCTAACTAGAACCTGGAGGGGCGCAAAACAAAAAGTGTGAATGGGCAAAAAAAAAGCTTTTCAAAATCATTTCATTCTCAAAAGTTCTAACCCCTCTCCGTAAAACTTGTATAATTTCCCAGAAAATAAAATATATAAATATATCACAACCATGCTCAGAGTAGCAACATTCACAATATGTATGTATGTAAGCCATGTCAACTAACTCAGCATACGATGTAAGTAACCCAGGTAATGGCAATCAATGCAGAATATATGTCAGCCGAAGTCACCTAAAGTGACCTGTACGGCTGAATCTAGAGCTCAAATCCACCACTCAATCACTACACCTGCACACGAGTCAGAACCACTTAAAGTGGTCTGTATGACAGGACTAGATGTAAATAAATACACTCAAGTGCTACGATCACGTGAAGACTGTGCGAATAATCGCGGGTCACCTACGAGTCAGAACCACCTAAAGTGGTCTGTACGACAAGACTGTGCACCTAACTTGGATCCAAGATAAGCGTGTGGTGCGAGAGGTGAACATCACGTGAAAGACTGTGCCCTACTCTAGACGGGAGCACTAACACCGGGGTGTAGGTTTATGAGCTCTCTATACATCTCACATAACCACTAATTCACAACCATAATCTATAAACTTATTTGGCACTTACCTATGCGTCCGCAGCACCAATCATAAATATATGTAACTACTAATGCATAATTAAAATAAGCAAACGCTATGCATGGCATTTAAAACATATAAACATTCAATTTCATTTTCTGGGAAAAATCTCAAGTATATAGGTCTATATGGAAAACCAAAAGCCCACTCACTGGTATGTGGAAGGGTCGTAACCCCCGAGCCTTGAGTGACTGCGCTCGTCCTCAGGATAGGTCTCACCTATATGTGAAACAACTATAAAAACGTCCATTTAAAGCACATAACCAAAACTAGGTAACAACTTCTCATACAATGCTCAAATGAGGTGTTTGGATATACCAACGTGATCTACTCAACCTCACGAACATTCCCATATTTTTAAAATAATTTTCCGATCTCCCACGCGCCGGCCACGCGCGGGCACGTGCTTGGCACACGTGTGGTAACCCTAATGGCGTTAGGGAATATTTCGTCCAAAAATGGAATATATCGTTATATATACCTGACGCCGTTAGTATATTCCGTCAAAGTTGACGGAATATTCCTTGTCTTCTCCGGTGGATCTCGTGGGTCGCCACCGTCCGCCGCCGTCAGCGCCCCCGTCTGCAACTCGAATTTTCACCGGAAACTGGAAAATTTTCAAAACTTCATATCTTCTTCATTTCTCAACCAAAATCCATGAAATTTGTACCAAAATGAAGCTTACAACGAGTAGAACAAAACCTTACCACTTTCAAGTCTTGAAATTCAAGGAATCTCGCTGGAGAAACCACGAAATTCTGGTCAAACCTGCAACTCGCCACTCCTGGTCTTCCCGACGTCCAATTTCTTCCAAAATGTTTCTCCGAGCTTCGTGAGAGTATTCTAAAGCTTCCCATGACCTTAGAAACATCTAAAAACCCCATAATCACGTGTGCATGAATAGTGCACCAAATTGGCGTTCCCTAGTTCTCAGGTTTTCAAGGGTTTCACGTGCAAAAATTGGTATGGATGAGTTCCTGAGCTTGCTAGGAGTCCAAAACCCACCTTCAAACATTCGATCCGTGCGTGGATAGTTGTCTTCAAAATGGTTCGTACACTTTGTAAAGAAAATGGAAGAAGTCCGAGAGAGAAGAGAGAGAAAAAGGTCACGGGAGTGTATGGTATGGGTGTGTGTGTGTGTGTGTTCTGTAGAGTCAACCACCAAAACTAAACAACACACCAAAATGGCAAATACCCATCAAGGGCAAAATCGTCATTTCAAACTACGATACGAATAATTCGGGACAGGCTGTCACTGCTTAGGCTGTCACTGCTTGGACTGTACTGACTATTTCAGTCGGATAGGATAAATAGTCATCGGATAGTACATACTAAATTAGTCGGGCGTTTGGTGAATGTCGGACTAATGATTGTATTATTTATATTGTGTTTGGTACTTGTTAATAATATTTTTAAATTGATAATTCCAAAAAAAAATGATAATAATAAAATTACAAATGTGTTTTTAAAAAATAAAATTTCACAATCCAAGAAAAAAAAAAAAACAAAAAAACGAAAAGCAAATAAAAAACCATAAATTCTTTCGTCACCATCATCGTCTTCCTTTTCTTTCATCCACCAACTAATCAAATTTGCAGAAGCAAATCTCCAAATTATTGATCGGAGCTTGCTTACCCAGCAAGCAAAAAGTCCATGTCCATGCTTTCCAAGGGAGTCACTGCAGCCAAAAACGCAGGTGAAATAAAAAAAACCCAGTTTTGAGTTTTTAATCCATTGAAACCGAAACCCAGATGAAATCTTTTTCAGTTTTGAGTTTAATCACCGAACATCATCAAAATCAAATAACAATTAAACCAAAAACTCAGATAATGTCTCTCCACAACGGGAATGGTGTGACTTGGATTCGATCTGCCACCTCTAGTTTTCCGTTCAAAATCTGCTTGATGCTAATCGGAGGTGGGGATGGAGAAAGAGGGAGAGAAGGAATACCTTAGTTGAGAAGGAGTTCCTGATGTGTAGAAGCAGATGGCAAGATGGTTGGAGCAGTTATTTTTGCTTTAGCGTGAAGTTCATGAACCCGACTAAATAATACCAAGGTATTGGACGGGATAAGCAAGCGGGTGTAAGGGGTATAAAAAATGGTGGAGCCGGATTAATAATCTGGTGCTTATTTTGTCCAAAACTCACCAAACTCCTGTTTTGTATTATATAGTACAATCCGGCGTCTTATATGGTGTGCCAAACGAGGCCTTAGTGGGTAGAAGAAACTACTTAACATCCATGACTTCTTCAAGTTTGAGACTAACAATGGATGTACAAATTTGAGACTAATGATGGATATATAAATATATATTTATTGTGAACTGTGATTAGAGTATCTGTTCATTTACTTAAATTCCAACATATCTTACTTGTAATCTCCACCACATGAGTTCAGATTATAAAGTCTATATTGTAAATATACGTTAATCACAAAGGTGAACAACGTTGTTGGCGGGTTGTCAACTATTGAACCATTTCATTTTATTTTACAGGAATTCGTACATAAATAAAGGATTATAGCGACTAACAACGTATATAGGCAAGTAAGGGGTGGGGAATTTAATAGGTTTTTTAAATACATACTAGCAGGGACGAAGCTAGAGATCTATATGAATGGGGGCATCTTCAAATATCAAAGTCACGAATTAAAAAGTTCAAGAAATTACGAAACAAAACACTTATATATTAATCTATAAGATTTTTATACAACTTATTACAATATTAATTTCTTGATGTTTTTTCATGTTTTGAAACCGTTGCATGACAATATCATTACCAATATCATAACATATCTTTGTATAAGAATAACCATGCTATTATGTATCTATTGATCTCCCATCCGATTTCTCAATCGATTCTTCAAAAATTTCATAGCCGAATCATGTGGGATTGCTATATGCATTATGTGAATTTCCCCCCAAAAAATAAAAATGAGCGGGGGCATCCGCCCCTAGGCCGAAGGTGGTTCTGTCCATGCATTCGAGATTATTTAAACTAACAAGTGGGAGGAGTCGGCTAAACCTGAAAAAGGATTAGCCATGATAATTTAGTTCACATTCACCTTTGGTGAGAATAAAATTTAAGACATTCCACTTACAAATAAAGAAAAATATCACTAAACCGTATTGGTAAAAAGAAATTCTATTGTTAAAATGTATTTGTTAATATTCCAAGTAACATTATAGAAATCATTGCAAAAGAGACGTTGACTCAAATTGTGTGCGACGACTCGGGGCTTTATAACCAAGGCCATACAGACACTAGAGCATGCATCCACCCACCTTTTAGAAATCCGTAAAGGCAATTCAATTTTTTGAGTGCATATATTATTTGGAGACTTTGGACTTTAACCACTTGTGTGGCAAGTATTATTCAACGAAACCTTGTAGGTGTTTTGCTTAACCTAAAGTAGCAAAACATACAACCACCCCAGTCACAGAGAAATCTTATTCAAAAGGTCTACTAATTTTCCTGTATTCTCAAAAACCATTTACTTAAAGACTAAATCATTACAAAAATTAGTAAACTAATGACCAAAAGACATATTATCAATGCCTTCGAGCCTGAGACAAATTAATTTCTTATTCCATTTAAACGTGTGTTTGTCAATATTTTGACCTATCCCAAATGCGGTCCAAATAATCGGTGGTGCGTTTTATCTTGAAGCACTTGAGCCAGCTTTTAAAATATTTTCAGGTGCTTTTTTTTTATATATATTTTATTTATCAAAAGTGATCCTGAGTAAACATGCTTCCTTCGCAAGCACTCTGAAATATGTAGTAAGTCTTGAGTGACGGTCACCTTCAAATAATTCGAGTGCTGCTCCGTGTCTTTGACTTTTGCATTGTTGAGAGTATGAAGGCCAATCAAAGCTTGTACAAGGGAGTTTCGGCTCTCCACTTGTCGCCTATTTATTTGACAAATCATATATTTAATATGAGTTATTTAGTATTAGGCTCAAATCATGACATCAAATGTGAGGGCATGTAGAAAATATGAATTTCACATCATGAAAATAAATATGCAACTAATTCACTTTAAATTACCCTTCACTTTAATATGCAACACATTATTACTACAAACTTTAGGGTTACTCTACAGTATCGATTTAAAAAAAAAAAAAAACAGTTTAGTCTACAGTACCCTTTAATAAAAAAAGGTATTTGTGCTCTTTATCGACCAATGTTTTTGTAATATAATCACATCCACATATAACAACATACCTTAACAGTGTAATATGACATTGACAATGTAAAACCTAAAGTTTGTACAATAATAACAATGTCATACATTAGGTGTCCGTGTTACTAACTATAACGTACAATGACCATGATTATGTAACTTGTGATTGTAAACTTTAACGATTCTATTGTAACCTTATTTTCTAGTATTGCATGTTGAACAGTACTAAAATCCGACACGGGAAAGTTGACAAAAATAAATATGACTTATATTGTGTGGTTCCACTTCTTATTATGCCGACCCATATGGCTTCAATGATGACCTTACACCATGAATATTCGGCTGTACAGATCCGATGCTTCACGGATTGGACGCTACTCTAGACAAGATTAGGATTGATGTGTTACGGTTCATCCGTCCTCATCTGTGGAGCAAGCTTTTGCTTATGTTCGTCGTGAAGCCATGCGACTATCTGCAATTAATGATGATCTCTCAAAGGACATTAACTGGAGTGGCCATAGCCTCTAGAAATCCTGTGCACCGTGATTAGGGATGGCAACTGTTCGATTTAGGAATGGAAATGCTATATTGATCCTCATAACCACGAAAATTAACCATATTCATAACCGCAAATTAACCATCAATGATTATCCATAACCATATTCACCGGGTAAAGGATTTCTCATCGGTTAACGGTTATATCCATATTCGTCAAAAACAAAAAATTATATTCATCCAATTGACGCATAATAATTTAGTAGATACTAATTTTGTCATTAAATAGCCATGTCCAATAATAAAAACATAACAATGAATAAATTTTGTAGAGTATAAAAATAAGAGTATTGTATAAAACATTAATGATGTTGGCTGTTGATATCTCATATAAGCATGATGTTTGGTGCATGATAAATATAGTATAGGGTTCGATGAATAATATTATATTATGTACTAAATATATTATGCGGAATAATGAATACGGTAATAATGGTATAAGTTCACTCAATTATATATATTAGTCGGTTCGGATTTGGGGACGGATATGGATTAGAGACTCCTATAACCATATCCAAAACCATAACCAAATAAAGTTCACGGTTTTTCCCCATATCCATAATATACACGAATTTGCACACCCAAATCCACTCCATTCGGGCAGTTATCCACGGTTATCGAGTTTAACAGTTTGAATTGCCATCCCTAACCGTGATGTCCTTCAAGTCCCCTGTGGCAACTCCTCCCTTGCCAAGCCAGCAGCCCCCTCTGGCAAGTAGGCTGATCCTCCTAGACCACGAGGCGGTCCTTCAAGCCTCTTCAGACGTGAATGTTATCATTATGTTGTAACACTATTAAACGTGAAGGTACAAAACTCAAAAGTGAATAAAATGGATAAGTTGATGATGTTCAGTTGTCCTTAATCACCAACAAAGACAAAAGCCAACGTTTTCAATATCAAAAACAAAAACCGATGAGAATGTCTTAATTATATATAGTAATTAAACTTTAGATAAACTTCATAGACCAAAAATTCTTTAAATTAATCTTCAGTTTATACTATATATAATGACATGGCTTGTGCTGATTACTGATGAAACGATTGTCTAACATTAATGATTGATTGCCGCCACTTATAAACTTATGTTTTTGTAAAGCTAGGAATCTTGTTACTCTATATACATATATATATATATATACATATATATATATATACACATATATATATATATATATATACATATACACACACAGTGGTAGACTTGTGACACCATTTTTTTTACATAATTTTTAATATACGTTTTTGTATGGCCAACTTTATAATGTATTTGGATAGATTAATTTGAATGTGTTGTGTGTTTACGTGGTGTTTCTTAAAGTCCAGATTCTGAGACAAATGTATAAACTTAGCCTCCTTACAATTTTGCTCTCTCCTTCTTGAAATATAGACAAAAACAATTTATTGATAAATAAGGATTTGTAGAAAAGGAGAGGTGAGTAGATTTAAAGTTTGATTTAATGGTAAGAACTGTACATACGACCGTTTCCTATATATAGTACAAACAAATATGTTGTGTGTCATACTATGAAACAAATATTTATGTTGTAGCATAGATGGTGAGAACACGGAAGTCCGATCAAGAAAACAGAGTACCACACCACTCCAAATAAATAAACAAAAGCTAACTAGAATGTATGCATGACCACTAATTTAAGGAGTCAGTCATTCTGGTTCCTCTTCAGTCCTCGCCGCAAAATTCGTCGTTTTTTAGATGCGATCATAATAACTAACATGACGGAATTTCATATCCATTATCTTAAATGAAAGTTAACAAAAGATAATTAGAAAAAGGAAAAATGCAAAAAATGGGAAGACAGGTCTCTCACTCTTCCTGATGAAAAATATACTTATTATTATTATTATTGGAGAACGATGAAAAGATAATTGGAATTGAAGCAGAAGTGAAGAAATAAATTAATTTCATTCCACTGACTTATTTGTACGTTAAAGATTTTTTATTTTTATTTTTTATGATGCTCGTTCATGCGTTTCGAGAAAAATCATCAAAGATAAACTCCTTTAACATTTTAATATTCATATTTAAAGAGGAAAGAGGGGTCAGGGTAATAGAGGAGAGAGACGAGTCGTAGAGTTCATACAAATTTAAAAAATGGTGAGAGATTATTATACAATGGTTTTTTAAAACAATAATTGAAGTAATTCAACCATATGTTGAGAGTTTTTGCTCTCTTGCCCATGAAAATAATATGATTTTAAAAGAATAATTGAATTAGAATGTTAATTTTAACCACCAAGGGGTGGTCCAACGGTTGGAGTGAATTTCAGGCTCGTATATTACACGGCACATCCTAAGTTCAATTCCTAATGTTGGTGAATCACATAATGGTGCCCAGAGAAGGCTGAAATACATCTGTGAGTCTTCCCGATCCCCCAAAGGGTGGACTGCTGTGGCGAGCCACCCGCTTGTCCCCTTTTTAAAAAAGAAGAATAAGAATGTTAATTTTATTAATAATTATATGAATCAGATTACAAACTCTAATGCCAAAATTTCATATAAAAAAAAAAAAAACTAAGGCCATAAAATA
This sequence comes from Pyrus communis, assembly GCF_041283825.1. Taxonomy (NCBI): domain Eukaryota; kingdom Viridiplantae; phylum Streptophyta; class Magnoliopsida; order Rosales; family Rosaceae; genus Pyrus; species Pyrus communis. The sequence continues at coordinate 6,304,509 of NC_142571.1, read as the reverse complement.
TAACTTGTGGAGCAAAAAATAATCAAGAGACGACACGTGGATTTTTGGGCAGAAAGGAAAAAATTAACCTTGAGGAGCACTGGAATTCCCACATCCGAGCAGTGGACAATCATCCCACAATCAAGTCAAAAGTGCCCAAAATAGGTATTTATTCAAAACCTATTTCATCCATCTTCTCCACAAGATAACCCCCAAAACATTTCTTTTAAATTATGTTAATTAGCTAATTAATAGATTTATTACCTAATTAATCTATTAATGGCTAATGAAACTACCAATTAACTACAAAATACACTCAAAAACACCACAAAGGGCCGGCCACCTTCTTCCCCTATACCCTGTATATACTATCCCATTTTCTCTGAAAACCTAGGTCTACACTCTTGCTAAATACTCAAAATTCTCCAAATACTTTTTCTCTCTAAATCCTAACTTTGACATCGGAGGTTCTTTAGCCAAAGCCCCCCCTCCCCATTCATTGTGGGCGCGTGAGGCTCTTAGCCCTGATCTAAGGTGTTATTTGTTTTGTAAGTGCAATTTTGTCCAAGAACAAGGAGGAAGAAATTTGCATCCACATAACTTATCCATAAAATCCTAATAGATAATTTTGAATAAACAAAATAAACTCTTGCGGGATTTCATGTTACATGATTATTATTTTCCTCAGTCTTGGTCCTATCACAAAATTACATTATTTTATGGGCTACACACATCACACTCATAATCCAATCAAAAGGGGTAATACATTATACAACTAATCACATCACATTCTTGAAGACCGATTCCATTGGTGTGGGAGGTGTCTTAGGGATTAATTAGTATGTCTATTATTATTTAAAACAATAATACATGTGGTAATATTATGGAGCCAAAAAAAAATATATATAGTATGTAGGGTATTCACTTGTGAGTATCTAAGTATCATCCATCAATTAATCCCAAAACCAAGCGCAATCAACAAGCTTTTTTTTTTTTTTTTTTGAACAAATTTATCAACATTAAGGGGGAGCGAAGTGAGTTTAGCCTCAAAATGAGCTAATAATAATGTGGTACAAATTCGCCTTTGGCGAGAATCGAACATAATACCTCTCACTTACAAGTGACGAGGAATACCACTAGACCGTAGTACTAAGTGGTGCACCATCAACAAGCTTGAATACTTTAAGTAGCACTCTTCTCGATCCCCTTATTCTATCCTCAAATTAATTTAACCAGTTATTCTCCTCGCATATTAAGATTACTAGATAATTACGGACTTATTTGGAAAGTATTTTTAAATGACTGAATCGTTTTTTTTTTTTAAATAAAAAAAAATATTTTTGAGTTCCAAAAGTAATTATGCTTATTGCAGGAAACACTTCAAGTGTTTTTCCAGATTTAATTTACATTTTTATTAAGGATTGATTTCAAATATATTTTCTTTAAAAGCTATTTCTAAACTATTCCCAAATCACAAAAATAGTGAGTTATGAAGTGTAAAAGTACTACAGCAAGCTAATGACATCTGTAGACATAGTTTATGTTGGAAATTTGGGCATAAATTCTAAATTGTTTGTCAGTAAGTGCTAGAAAAGAGGGATTATATATGAATCAGACATGTGTACAAATGATCAAACACTATTCTATTGATTCTACCCATAAATATTCTCAAACCATATTTGTTTATCTCACTTTGGAATAATTAAACACAAGATTCAAAATTAAACCAGTTGATCATTGTGGCTATGGGACTAGCTAGGCCATGGATTAGTTAATTCCACATTATCTTTTTAAATTCTCAACGATTATTCTCCCTTTTAATTGACAGTTGACAACAAATTAATTTATCTAAACGACGATTACGGCTAAAATCTTCTGCTAATGAGAGATGGTTTACAGATAGACTGTTTGAATTAGTCCCACAGAAGCAGTATAAGCAAATGATAATCATGTTTTTGACATTATCTGCTTAGTATTATATTCAACAAACTGAGGAACTCATTTGTATTTTCCAACTTTGATGTGGTCTAATTTGTCTTAAACAAAGAAGTATTCAACTATGGTCGGCAAAGATGGTTCTTAAGTTGAACAGTAATGCCGATAATTCAGCAACTAATGGTGTATATTGTTTTTATGTTATCTTTGATAACATAGCGATATTCTACACTATATTCATCCAAAATTATTGAGAGGAGATTTAAATTGGAGCGTAGGTGGAGATGCGCATTGTTGTTGCCAACTTATCTAAAGCATGGTCGGCTAATGGAATTTGACTTTTGAATTTTTTTTCTTATTGTTTTATTACATAACTATGATGTAAAAGAAGGGTCTGGCTACAATGTTAGATCCAAAACGGTGAGAATATCTTTTAAATTTTTATACGTAATATCTAACTGTTGATTTTTCATACACTGTCTAATACGTACCATGGAAGAAAAATTGATGTGAAGTACAAATTTGGTGGATGAAAGAGTATTCTGTTTGAAAATGATTATTGTAAAGATTGGCCAAGCCTTACTTATAGGCCCGGCCCATTAGGCTAGGTAGTTCTGAATTATTTGGGCATTTTGTGTTCATACATACTGGACCAAAATTAAATGGGCACTATGCATCAGCTAATACGTGCACGAGAATCCAGTCCACCAGAATACCACAAATTATAAAGACATTACTTCATACCATATCACAACATGTTGCGAGACTATGTCGACATCCGTAGACACGATATCAGAATCTATATCGACAACTTAAATCAACATATCGACATGTTGCCAATGATATGAAAAACATAACTATGAAAAACCATGCATGGAATAATCAAATTCGTCTAACTGTCACCACAACTTGATCAAATTCTCTCTTTCCGGTACCATCATGATCACTGCCGTTGCTGTCGCTGGCATCTCGATCCTTTTTTCGTCATGAGAAAAAGATCATCTTTGTAATCAGGGAGCGGTTCTTGGTCAGACTCGATGGCCTCCAAATCCATCAGTAGCTGCATGAAGTGTGATTTGATTTGATCAATGGATTTTCCAGGAACCAAAAGTGAGAGTTTCTCCCACTCCCCTTTTTCAATGCAGTGAATATTGTAGGTCGCTAGGGCAGTCTCGAAGACTTTGTTTTCTTGCCAAGTCCATTGATCACTACTAACTCCTCCTGCCATGGCTACTTTGTTCGTTCAACTGTATAATCCAGAGTGCTACTATATATATATATATATATATATATATATATGTGTGTGTGTGTGTGTGTGTGTGTGTGTGTGTGTGTGTGATGTGTGTGTGTGTGTATATTTATTAGGGCGTGAGGAATTTCGAAAAGACTGAGAATAATGGAGGAGGCACGTTAGAGATTTGAAAAGCAGCGTGATTCAGTACTGATATATAGGAAAGGTTTTGCTTTCTTTTGAGTAAGTATGATTTTGAAAATAAATACTAATTACTATGAGTACGGTGGAGTATATATATATAAGGAAAGCACTTTTTACTTCTTGAAAAATTGTAGGAAATTCAATTGGTAAGTACTAATCCTAATACCCTTGGGATTGGGCTGATATACTGCAATTATGATAAAAATCATAACTTTTTGTACAAGGTTCGATTTTTGCTTTTTGCTTTTTGGATTACTAGGTGAGTAGAAGTTTGGTTTCAACTTAGTACGAGCTTGTTAATACTTTTTAGATAATTCATATCTTTTATTATGTTGAAATTTTTTAACGAGAAATATTTTTTAACTGCGAATGAATGAATATACTATATTGATTAATAAGAAATACACAAGCAGACATATTCACTTTTTACACATTATTCATGTCGAAAAGTTGAATTCGATTCATTTATTTTATTGATTACGAACATATTAAGCATTAGGCATTAAATTCTGTAATTTGATTAAAAAAATAAATCAATCAATCAATATTTGGAGGTTGAAGCAAGAGGTGGACTACTTCAATGGATAAAATCTTTTTCTTTTAATTAAATGCGTTCTAAATTCAAAATTTCCCCTTTTGTATGCGTTCCGAATTCATGAATTTATAGGATTTTTTTTTTTTTAAAGTGAATTTATAAGTCCACTGTTCATGCATCCGAATATATTTTTCATCTTCTAAATTCTTGTAAATTGTAATAGTTTTACACTATGTTTGGATAAGGAAAATAAACATGGAATTTTGGTAAAAGTTAGAATTTGTAAATTGACAGACACCAATTCTCTTGTTTGGATTCATAAATATAGAAATTTAGAATTTCCTTATGGAAAAAAAACTTGGAATTTGGGACCTCCAAATCCCAAGTTCAAATTCCATGTAAATAGGTGTCATTTCTCAATTTCTATGATTGAGAGTTTAAAAATAACAAATTCCGTATTCAATTCCATTGTTCTTTTAGGTTAACCAAACAAGAAAATTTACAAATTCTAGAAAATAAAATCTCGTCATTTCAATTTCCGCCATTTTTAAATTCCTTAGTAATCTTAAATTTCTTCACCCAAACATAGTGTTAGAGAATTGTTATTGAAATTTCAAAAATCTCATTTAGGATTCCAAATTTTCTATAATTAAAAAAAAGAAATACACTTATAAAGATTTTAAAATGCTATTTAAAACCTTTCAATCTTTAATAATAAAAAATTAAATATAAAAAAAAAGGAAAAAGGTTCCACCATGCTCTCTTGAAACCCAAATTCATAAAAACTCGTAGCTCCTGCGTTTGGCTTCACATTCTCAAATTCCAGGTACCCTCTCTTTCTTGTATCTTGAATCCATTTACGGTTTTTTTTATTTTTTTATTTTTATATTTTTTATTTTTATACATGTGATTGAGTTAGAGTTGTCAATTATAGTAATTGAAATTGGAAACTGAATTCTTAGAGGACACACAAGTTTTTGTTTTCTTCTTATTTATGAATCTCAGTTATGCACTTACAGGATTTGAATCACTAATTTAGGAGAAAGGAACCCAAATTGTTAATAAAATAATTGGGATTAATTGTTTATGATTTGGGTGGAAACCCAGAAGAAGAAGAAGAATTGAAAAGAATGGAGGATTCATATTCTGTGTGCAGCCCCAGAAGAATACTGAGTGTATCAAAGAAGAGGAGGGCAACAGTGTCATTTGTTGATTCAGATGACAAGGCTTCTGGGTTTCATGGCCCCAAGCCTTCTGAAGTCTATGGCTTTGTTGGCTCCATCACTACTGTTGTGGCTACAGGTCTCACCCAATACTCTTCTTCTACAAATTCAGTTTTTATTTCTCTTTAATTATACTTATTTATTTATTTAATTTTGGTATTGTTCTGTGCTGTGCTGTGTGAGCAGTTATATTCTTGGTGTGGGCGTATGTTCCAGAGTCTTGGCTGCATTCCATTGGGATTTTTTACTATCCCAGCAGGTCCCCCTTTTGCTTTCAGTTTCAATCGTATATGTTTTTTGAGTTTTCGTTGAGATTATTATCCGCCATCAGTCCTGTTCTTTTGTTGTTTCAAAGGATTGGACGATTAGCTAATCATAACTTTGATCATGTTTTGTCATATCTAGGGGAGTTTTAGAGTTGTGTTTAAATCAGAATCGAGATATTTGGAGTGGGAAAGGAAACAGTTTGGCCGGTGGTTTTTAATGATTAGATGATTAGCTACTTGCAACTTTGATAATGTTTTGTCGTAGTTTCGGAAGTTTATAGTCATTTGGATTGGGAAACAAGTACTTTGCCCTATAAATCAGGAATGAGGGTCTTTTTGGGAGTGCATTAGGAGCGCTTTTGTTAGGAACATTAACATTGAAAGCACAATGAAATTGTTTAAAAGAATTCCAAGTGTTTACCGAAAATGCACTTGGAAGTGCTTTTGCAACTATGGGGAAAAGGAGGCTGTGCGGTGACGTTTTGTTAAACTAACCCCCTTCCTCCTTTGCCCATGTTTTGTTTAAGGGATGGTTTGCCATGTCCACCGTCGAACACTGTCTAGTTCAGTAGTTTTGGGCGCCTGATGTCTTAGCATGTTGCACCATTGTATCTTGCCCACCGTTATCATTTTTTTTCACTTTTCTGTTCTCTGTGGCCTCAGCGTCCTGTTTTGCTTTTGCCTATTGTTTGTTCTTCAGTGCTGCTTAGCTATTTAATGAAATTTCTGTATGTTATTAAAAAAAAAAAAAACTGAAAATTAACTTTCAATTGCTTCCTCTATAAAAGCACTATGCTTTTGTAACCCATAAATACTTTTTAACTTTTCCTTGCCGACCGCTGTCAGAAGCAGTTTTAGCCATTCCAAAAGTACTTCCCAACAAGTTCGCTCTTTTGAATTTATTGCGCTATTTTCAGGTATTGGGCATTGGCCGTGCCAGCTTACGCTATGATGACAGTGGTATTAGCATTGGGATTTTACTGTGGCCTCAACTTCATGTCCACCCCTCCCCCTTCTTCCTTATATACTGTTTACGGTGAGAGTTGATTCCCTTGGTTCGCCAATTAACGTTTCAGATGTCTGTTTTAATCTTTTCATTTCATTTTTTTCGACAAGTTGTGCAAATGGACTTCCATTCTCTTGTGCAGATGAATTCAGTAGAGATCCTCTGAGCTCTTCTCCAGTTGGGGATGATGATCAGCCCATCGAGCCAATATCCGATATCAGCATCGACAGAATCAATCGTTCCATGTTTAAATAACACAAGCAACCTCAGGAGTTGTTTGCTTTCAAATTACTTGGTTCTTTAGGTTGAGCAAAAGGGAGTCCATTGATAGCAGTAGAGGAAATGCACCTACTGGACCAGGAAAAGAGGAAAACAAAGTTCAGCTGTAACCAGCTAGGGCTCGAGTCTCAACCGAGTCTATAAACAAAGAGTACGTTTTATACAATGAAAAGAACACTCTCAGGCATAGAGAACCAAGCTTAAATGTATGCATTCAGCATTGTGAGAGCAATTTCTTACTGCAACATCATCCTCCAACTATTAGTTCCTACTAGTTGTCCAAGAAAATGCGGACTGTTTTCGGTACTCCATTCTAACATACATATTTAAGGCAATCAACTCAGCTTCTCCGAATCATCTTGGATGCCTAAATAGATCATCACGATGACAAGGGACCAAAAAAGTGTGAGAAGTCAGCAGTGTGTTATATACAAGCACTTGCATGCTACAGGTCTTCAGACTTCCGCTTGTTCGGAAGCAGCGTACTCAATTGGTTTCTCTTTTGAACTTCAGAAAATGCTCTCTCAAGTTGTCAACTAACAACTTCAAGCTTTTCTTTGTTGCTTTCTTGAACTTGGATCCTTGTCATCTGAGAATCCAGCATCTCATGCACTCTACTCTTCAACTGCAGTGCAAACATCCAAGCGTGAATTGTTAGTTGACAAGCAAATACTTTTGTTTCCGGTTTAATTTGTTCGAAACTACAAACGCCGAACAAGTTCATTAAAATTGAAAAACAACCGAGCTCAAGGCTTGAACGCTCAAAACTATATTTGGAGAGTGAACTTATGATATAAAGATTACCTCGGCGAGCCCTACTTCATTCATTACTGACACATGAATAGCTCCGTCGGGACCCAACTTCCGGTATCTTTCCAGCTTAAGATCAGAATCATCACCATTATCAGTGGCAAATAGCACTGGAGACTTTTGCAACAGATCACATTTGGACACAACATCAAGCCAAAGATGCTCACCAAACCTCTCCTTTATTTCCTTGTATATGACGAACTGCACGGTCATCGTAGAAAACCCATGAATTTAATATATTGGAAAGGAAGAACAAAAACATAATAATGAAGGGGGAATATTTTCTACCGAGCTGAATTACAAGAAAAAACAAACAAACAAAAAAGAAAAGAAAAAAAAAGAGTAAACTATACTGACTTGTTTCTCAACCATTGCTCAATCAGTTGTGAGCTGTAAGAATCCCTTCCATTTTATTTAAATTCAATTCAATGCCATTAAAATTATGTTTCACGTCTCGTATTGAATCCAGAAATAGTATGTAAAACAACATAATACCTGGTCAGAAGGTGAGGTCCCGCATTCCCCAGTGAGGTCATGGACATAGAGAATTGCGGTCGGTAAATGTGAGAGGACAGCAAGTGTCAATTTTTCCAAATTATTTCTGTCCTCTGAAGCACACAATTAAAAAATAAAAATAAAATGAAAAACCAATCGAGCAACAAAAATATAAGCACCAACTACAACTACAGAAGCTGAAAATAAAAAACTTATCATATCTTGACCACAATCAGTCGTGCAACTGAAAAATTGTTCATTGAGTGGTTGAGACATTTTCTTCTTACCGAACCCAACCTATGTCATTATACTGAAAACTAAAGAACCTTTATGAAAAGGAAACCAGGGCATACACAGGACAGCACCTGCATCTATATACACACACACACTACACCCAAGTGGTGCTTTAACAGGAGTACGAGAACAGTGACATGAAAGTACACCTTTCCTCCGATGCAGCGTCAAATATAGTAGTATGCATTACCAGTTTCCAACTTTTTATGTGGTCCAAAAGCCTATCCAGTGGGGAGACAAACTTTTATGCTAAACATTAAGCTGAAAAAAACTTCCTTTAATATATCATACGAATGGTCCATAAAGGATTTGCATTAGAAGCACAAGTTTCGAAGTTTTCAAATACAAATTAATATATACAAAATTGAAATGAGACAGTTCGGAATGAGCTCATGTCAAGTTCGCCAGAAAGGCTTAACTTTGAGAGAGAATGAATTGAGTGATTGCATAAATATGGAGTGTTATAATGAAAATTAGATGCAAGTAAAGTAAAAAGAAAAGAAATTGGTTTCGCTATGCCCTGTTGGATTATCCTCATAGTCATATTTGAACCAAAATCCTATACAGACCTTATATATTTGATCAGCCTCTAAACCAAGCTCCATTTACTCAAGCAAGTAAGCAATGGTTATTCAGAACAGTTCATTCAGCAGTGTACCATAATTACTTGTGTTTTCATAATGGACTATGTATCAACCAACTAGACTAAATTTTGGTATTTAACATCGACATTCTGCATATTGGATCAATGGGTGCAACAATTAAACATAACCACTCTACAAGATACATACAACTAGCAAATGCCAGTCACTTACCATCACATCTCTTCAGCAGGCCAGGAGTGTCTGTCACCTGTAGTCAACTTAAATTAATATTGAAAATCAAAAATATATATTCATTCTAAATATTGTAGAAATTGACCGACCTGAAAAGTCTGATGGCTTGAAATAATATGACCCATTAGTATTCCTCTTGTTGTGAATGGGTAGTTGCAGATCTTAAATTAAAATAAGGAGAGTGAGATAAAGACGATGATATTTGATGGTAACAATAATTGAAAAATAAGACTTTCATACATCCTCCATACAAGGAAAATTATATTTGTCATTAAAATTGTGCATACCTCAGGCTTCCCAGTAGAGAGTATACGGACCAAAGATGACTTCCCGACATTAGGAGCTCCAACAAGACACAGTGTCGGTGCTTCTAGATCAACTACTGGCATTGCTCGCAGGGTCTGCAAGTATAAATAGTTAAAAGAGGCGGTATTCCAAAAGGAAAGGGAAAAAAAAAGCTTTGTGACTCAACAAACCAGAGTTGCATAAATCAACCCATTAAAATTTCTAAAATGCATTCCTAAACAAGGCATGGATCCACAGAGAAACCATTTTTAAGTTATATTGAACAAGTATGATGCAACCAAGTAGTATGAATTATATTTTCTTTTTCTCAGAGAACTAGTATGAAAGTTTAGACAAAACAGTACATAATTTAGTGATTAAAATGATAGACTACAAATACCTTTTTCTTCCACAGTGCATTTAACTTAAGGAAACCTAATGATACAAATTTTGCCTGACAATTTTTTTTTTATAATATTTAAAATCTTGCGTGCAAGATCAGATTCTCAGACACACCATATCTATAAAAATAAAATGATAGATACGATATGTGTTTTGAAACAATTAATTTTTTCTTTTTTTGCCAAACGATAGATTTTGTTAGATTAGATGTTACATTAGCCACCAATGGGATTCGAACCCATGCCGTCATAATACACAATACATGTCGTGCCTTCCTTAAGTTCAAAAGGAAAAAAAAAATGAATAAACAAAAAACAAGAACGACTATAGAACCAAGTTCAGAAATCAAAGCACCTTGGCTATGTGTAACAAATCATCGACATGTTTTCCTTCACGATTAAATGTCTCTTCGACTTTCTTTATACCCTGTAGATATAACTGTAACAGAGTAAATATCTATCTACACGGCTAAAATGGAGTTTTTCTTTTGACTAAAGAATAGAAATGACCTCAGTTAGTCTTGCCTCTGCTTCCTTCTTCGTCGTTGACTGCCACAAAATATACGAGACTTTGTAAAATATTTTGTCTTCTAGAATCAATAAAATACATTACTCCCAAGTTTTTTATTTTGATTTTTTAATCATGGGTAGGATCTCCCTAGCTTTTTACATATAGGAAATTCCAACCGTGATAAAACTATAAATGGACACTGCTAATATGGTAGAGTAAAATCCATACAGTAGTTACACAATGCACTGTACGTGTTTCTGGTAAGAGAAGATGCAGGTAATCCCCATAAAGCTAATAAAGCACGAGTAGATGAGAAATTTCACGAATGCTAAGCAGTTAGCACATGGAAGCCAATATAAAACAGGCATGGAAGAATAATGCTGCACAACATAAAATACCACTTAAATTTCAACTAATGTTTCGACGCTAATAAGCAATGAAGCATAAACATAAAAATTAAGGAGATGTCCGAGAAAAGAAGAAAGTAGCATAAGCTGCCAAGTACAAGTGCATTATTGTATGCAATCATGATGGACAATATGAAGGAAGGCAGTCAAAGGTCATAAATTTCCATACTGAAAGCTCGAATTGGGAACTGTATCCACCTTAGCACAAAGAGATGCATGTTCCTTTCCAATAGACACAACCTTCTTCCTCAAAGCATCAACCTTTCCCAACACCTGTAATCAAATAAAAAGTTGAAGACTGAGCAGTTGATGAAAGTTTAATACCAATCTGCATTCTCTTAATGTCACAAGATAGTACAATTCAGTCCTCGTGGAGAAACAATTGGAAAACTAGTTTGAAAGGTATTCATTGAAATTCATTCAAAAAGACGAGGAGAGAAAGCATTTTTTTCATTTTAGTATAATAAGAAACATCAAAACAACAACCTAACTCATATTTTTAGTACATGACTATGAGAATATGAACAAGTTATTCCAATTAACTTTTTACTGCAATAACATCCTTGATTTATTCTGCATTGAATATTGGCCATAATTTGCTCAATATGTACCTGTTCATAATTTCCATCCCCAAGAGTTAATTCAATAAGAGACCGTTCGTAAGGGTGAAGATACTTTTTATTTGGAAAATTCTCTGAATAAGTTCTCAACGGAATTGCCAATTCCTGCAGATGGAAACAGAAAGCTAGTCAGTTATCATTCAACAGTCTTTCATATAAAAACAGTACAAAAGAAAATACAATCAAAAGACAAACTTCAGTTAAGAACAAACTTTCATCAATGCATCAAGTTGCCTTGCACCTCTATTTCTCTCTCGCTTTGCAATATTGGCAATACCTGAAAATAAGATTTCAAAAATCATGGCCAACAGACTAGCAGTAGGGGTCCTACAAACCAAGTTCCCTACAATTCCAATCTAATGTATTTTTGTTAGAACTGATATAAAATAAACACTAATAACAAGTACCCTTTGTTGGTGTAATCCTCTTAGCCTTCCTTAGTGCTGAGTACAGAATGTCAACAGATGGCATCACCATGGGTAGCTTTTGGAATGCACCAACATCTTCAAGATTTTCGAGTGATTTTTCCTAGAATTAAAATATTGGGACCATGGTACCACCATTACTTCTTCCTATTTTTATTCTCAAGAGAAAAGATTGCAGGAAGGTAGGCACCAGAAAAATAAAATAAATTTTGATAGAAGCTTGAAACTTATTTAAACTTGAGAGAACAATGCCCTTCAAGTTCTGTCACATTAGAATCAAGTAACCAAATTGACAACAATCCATTAACATAAACGCCATTAAGATATCAAACTTATTCAAGTTGTCAAAATCAACTTCGCTGAGTTTTAATACCATATGAATGCACCAAATAATCAGCAATTAACTTCTCTGCACAATATACAACTACTGTTTCTAAAAACGAATCAAATGGATATTTCAACCATCATTGGTATACATCCACTATATTGTAGTGCATGCCTCCACCTGTATCTCTGTATATATGGTACACATACAACCTATATGCCCGTATATGGTATACATGGTACTTATACTTCTTCTGTTAGCAGGACAAACAATGTGAATTGGTCAACAAGATCGATCATTTACTACTACCATTTTCGTGCAACCTATTGTATGAGATGCACACCCAATAATTCCATCCCCTATACCACTATACAGTCAGAAACTTCTAAATGCCAGACTTCGAACACATTGTTTATGGTGGTTATTGATCAACAAAACCCAACTCCCTCGTTGACAGCTCCAGAAGGTCATACCATTATTGCAGTCGGTCTTTTATACTTCAATCCTGAATTGCACCATACCCAGATACTTATTCATAAGGTCTGTCCAACCTCGCTTACTCTTATCATACAACAAGAAAAAGGTAGGAGGAGGAGTAGTAGTAGTAGAAGTAATGCCCTAATATATTTCTAATATGAATACAAGAGCAAACCGACCAATTACTGACTGAATCCTCTTGTTATACTTTCCATGAAACTACAAAATAATGATTACATAATGTTAAATCTTTGCTTCTTCTTGATTCTTTTCACTTTTCCGGACCATTTAATTATTTCATATCATTTCTTGCTTTGCTTCGGTCGCTAGTAATTTATCCTTATTTTCTGTCAAATCATAAATGTGCCCATGAGACCAAATAAATACAGATACCAAGGAGAAAATACCTTCGCCTTGCTCTCTGGTTTTACAACAGGTGAAGGTACATAGCTTCCCTTGACAACTTCATATGTGCTAGTTTGTATTTCCTTGCAGAAGCACAGTACTGGATAACTTCTGGCACTCGGTATCAAGTGCGGACCTGCAGTAGGATCCAAAACATTTGTAAATGCCACAGGCCATGCAAGTTAAAAACCAAAAACCGTAATCACACACCGTGAAGCCAAATGGAATTTAATTTCTCAGACAAGTAAAACTTAAGAGACCAATGGAATGATTGAAAAACAAATAGTTATGCACAAGTGGTTGGGATTCCAATGGAAAATGAAGCCGTGAATTTCCAAACAGCAATGGCAACAAAAAGAGTTGCAGAAAATAAGAATTGACATCCACTGAATCAAAAGGCAAGCATTTCATAGTTAAATCAAAGCAAGCAACACGTACAGTGGAATCAAATCACACAGAAAAGTTTGAGAGAGAGAAAGAGAGAGGGAAACCTTTTGAAATTTTAGAGATTGCGAGCGGCAATCTGATTGGGGTCTGCCACAATTGGAAGAGAGTAGAAGCCCTGCTCATCCCTTTCCTGCGGAATTCAGCTTCTCATGTATTTGGTTCAGGAAAAGCATTGGCCGAGTTATGGAGGGGTTTTGGAGGTTTATCGACTTTTTCCTTACAATTCCCTTCCCTCCCCTCCCTCTTAACCCTTGAAATTTTTCGACGGTAAAGATTTATGCCACCTAATAAATCCATTTAAAAAAAATCTTGTGTGAATTACACTTTACCACCTCAGATTTGGGATCTATTGCAATCTCATACAACATCTTTAAAACATTTCACTTTCATATCTCAAGTACTATTTTATTTCAATATAATACATCGGTTACATTTTTCTATCCATTGATCCGTTAAGAGCTGACGTGGCTTTCACATTTATGCCACGTGGCAAATTTTTTTTTTTTTTTATTCTTTTAAAATATTATAATAATTTTAAAAAAACAAACAAACAAACTGAAAACCAAGAAACCCTTCTTCCCCGAGCCTTCCCCCTTCGCTTCAACCCAAACACCCCATCCCCCCATCCCTTACCCAACCCCACCTCCCTCTCCTCCACTATCTTTCGGCACGCTGTCCAGCAATGTATCCCCCTGTGTCAACTGGTACAGACATGATCATCCGCCGCACGAACGGGTGGCGGTGCTCCAAATTGGCGAGAATTGAGAGGATCAACAACTTGATGATCTCGAACTCGTTCAAGTGACAAAGAAACCGGAGGTTGTTGCGGAGGTTCTGGCAGATGAGGATCATCTCCCGTAGGACCTTTCCCTTGGATTCAGTCTTGTCGATGATCATGAGGTAGAGGAGGATGAGCTTCTCGACGGTGTGGTCCTCGGAGAGGAGGACGTAGCAGATGATGGTGATGAAGAGGTGAGGTATGGTGTTGCCGTTTAGGAGGAGCATGATGGCTGGTGATGAAGAGGTGGGGGATGATCTCGGCAGATCTGAAACGGGGAAAGTCGGACCTGAATCGGAGAAATGTAGGGGAGAAGGAGATCTGGGCGTTTGTTTGGATGGGATATGGTGGGTTTTTGGATGGGAGGGGAGGTGAGGAGAGTGGATGAGAAGGCGGTTGGGTGGGGTGAGGGGTTGCGGGGGAGGTGGGGGTGGGGGGATGGTGTGTTTGGGTTGCAGGGAAGGGGAAGGGCTCGGGGAAGAAGGATTTCTGGGTTTTTAGTTTTTGTTTTTTTTTTTTTTTAATTGGGTAAATTATTATAATATTTTAAAAGAATAAAAAATTATTTTTTTTGCCACATGGCACAAATTTGGTAGCCACCCAGCTCTTAACAGATCAATGGATGGAAAATGTAATGGATGTGTTATATTGAAATAAAATAGTACTTGAGGTATGAAAGTGAAATATTTTAAAGATGTTGTATCAAGTTGTAATAGATCCCAAACTTGAGATGGTAAAGTGTAATTTACCCAAAAATCTTCTTAAACTTCTCTAGATTCTTATTTGACTACGCCCTTTAAAATATAAATAAATAGAATTAAAACAAAAAAATAATTTGTTTTAAGAAAAATTATTTGGGGTCGAAGGTAGAGAAGTATTTTCTTGGGAAATTTGGAAAACTAACCAAAATTTAGATCCTAAATAGAATTATAGCCATCATTTTAAATGTGACAACCCGTTCCAATGATCAACCTACGTCATTCAAATAACAAAACTGAATTCAAGACATTCGACATAGCCTAAAAATAGCATTGGCGGCCCACTGGCCACGCGCCGCCACCCGCGGAGTATTGCTTTTATTTTTCACGATTAGAACCGTTTGAAACGAACCATCTTATTCATTGACCTAAAGTCAACATTCATCACCTTATTTCGAAGGCTAGATGACACTTCTCTGTGGAGATTTTGATGATGTATAGTGATTGTTGATTGATGTGACAAGTCAATTCGGATTCAGACTTTCTTAGTATGTTAACGCTTATATTTCTCGGTAGTAGAACCGCTAAAGATGAACCATCATACTTATGACCTAGAATTAACAATTTCTAATTTTATTGGAGTATTGATTGAGACTTTTACGTAGAAAAGTGTGTCCAAATCTTCATTGATCTTAGAACTTTTTATTACATTTACTTTTTGGAACAAGCTAAGTTCTGTCAGAGGCAATAGTAGAATTAAATTAGCATCTATGAGTGCACTATCGTGTATCTACTCTCGCACACTTCCAACATGTCATATTCTATTTAGTTGGGAAATATGAGTATCGATATAGAGTTACCTTTAATCTATCAGGAAATGGTTCAAATGATTTTAATCATTTTGTATGAATGAAGTTAGGAAGTATCTTTTTATATGCTCAGTTCTAGATATGTTGTATATGTAAAGAATGTGAAATTCATTAATTGTGATGCTAAACCAATGATACGCTTATATGATGTTCCAATTGGTGGTTGTTTACTTAAGTAGAAAACAATATTCTTCTTGCTCTAAAAATTGAAGTATTGGCAATAGTTATTTCCTGAAAATGGGTGTTGAAATTTCAACAACAAGACACTTGTGAAGACCACTAAGATAGAAGTGGGATGTAGTCAATCTCTTCGGGTGATGTGATCTAGAAGTTCTCTTTGTGACGTGACCAAATGTGGAAGTAGGGAAGAGATAAAATCGAGGCTCCCGTTGATGTGCTTTAAATGAATCCTCACTCTAGATGCACCTTACTTTTGGTTAATGTTGTGGGGATATTGAGGATATAGAGTTCAAATTTCCTTGGGCAACTACAATTTTCTAATTGCGTCCAGACGACGATGACTTTTTGAGAAAACTACTCCTAGACTTCTATACAAATTCAGCAAACAGAAACCTGACAAGATTATCATCTTGGTGTATTTATATTTCATCGTGTTACATGTTTCACTTCCAAGCCTTTGGAAGTCGTTATGAAGGCTTGAGTATTAGAAGTTGTTTAGTATTGCATTTCTACCCCTAAATTAACGATTAGTTTGAAATGAGTTACTTAGACCTTTGTGGACGAGTTGCATCTTGTTTGTCCCACCAGTAGTATGGTTGCAGTATATCCTTATTTCCATTCTAGTCACTTGTAACCACAGTTACAATTTCGGGTTAACTATGATATCATTGGAGTTGATGTATGGAGATTTTACGCACAACCATATTTAATGGACGCATACTTTTGTTAGAATTATGGGTAACTACGATTACATTCCTGTTTAGGAGTATGGTATCCTTCGAAATATAATACAAATATTGTATGTGCAGCTTGTGATTTACAACAGATTATTGCGACCAAATATTTGATTGAGATTGTGATGTAGAAAATTTATGTTATTGACGATGTTGCCTCGGAAGGTAGTGAATGAGTACGATCAAGGCTTGTATGTGTATTTCCCATTGAGGGACAAGATGGTAATATTGCACTCTTGGGAATTGTTACTTGCTTATCAAGACAACAGTGAATTGTCGGTTTGCGGGGTGCAGACTGTAATATTAATAACTTATTTGTTGGGTTGTTAAGCAAGTAAACAAGTAGATTATTCTACGTTAATATTTGTACTTACTTATTTAATTCGTTAATGGTTGTTTAGGCTTGACCCAAAAATATTACATGTTTAATTTCGAAGTGCGTTACACTTTGAACACATTTATGAGAGGATAGTAGGAATTTGGAGGCATGAAAGAAGAGTCACTACACTCCGATCGTGACGGAATGTCATCCTCTTTTATGTAGTCGCTATCACTTTGTGTCTTCCTCGTGTATGTAATTACATACATATATCTCTTTAATTTTGAGTATTCTACTTTGGATTGATGATTTTGAATTTCGAGGACGAAATTTTCTTAAGGTGGGTAGATTGTGACAACCCGTTCTAAATTTTACGTTTTTATTTTATTTTAAAAACGTGAATTTACTAAATTGCCCTAGAGGCAAGGGCTTTGACTTATGTTGAGCATCGTCTAGAGAGATGTATGACTTATTCTTTTAACATATTGTGGATCGTTGGGAGTTGCGGATTAGAAATCTGATATGCGGATCTTCCGGGTCAAGTTATACAGGGTTGTAAACCCTACCGTCGATCAAAGATCGACGGTTGACTTGTGGTCAATGGGTCTCAAACTATCTTAGAATGTCGTTGAGGTTGTGTTTTATGTGAATTACATATTCTATGGATAAGAGTTATGAGATGTGATTTGATAATTGGTCACAGGGACCAATCATTCAGGACGTCTCGATGCGTGCGCTAGAGAATCATAGCGTGGACTCCAGGTGAGTGGATCTTTTCCTTTTTATCGTACATATTGTTGAGAGTTCTATCGACACTTTTAAATTGATTAGGCATATTACTTTCATATATAATTATTGTGAATGCTTGAAGTACTATATGAACTACGAATGGCTTGATCCCTGTTTAGGGTACGTAGGCAGTCTAACGAGACGTTAGATGCAGCCATAAAATATTTGAGACAAAAGCTTTGCTTGGGAAATTGAGTAATGCGAAGGAAATTGATAAAGACAAGTTTTAGTTTTGTGAATTAGTTAGTAAATTAGTGTTAATTGGGTTATTATGGATAATTATCCTTGAAAATAAGTAGTTCGGGAGTAGAACGTTATTGATTGTACATTTCACACTGTATAGTTTATAATTGAAAATGCTACAACATGGTTGAGTGTTAGATTGCATCATGGTATATCCATATGTATTATACTTGCATATAATTATTGGGAATGCTTTCAAGTGCAAAGGTGGACGCATGACATCCAGGTAAGCTTCAGGTGAGTACATGTTGATGTTAGTGATGGTAGTGAGTACGATTGTGTTGAGATATAGCATAGCTCATAAACCTGCACCCCGGTGTTAGTGCTCCCGCCTGTGGCCAGGGCACAGTCCTTCACGTGATGTTCACCTCCCGCACCTTACGCTCACCTTGGATTCAAGGTAGGTGCACAGTCCTGTCGTACAGACCACTTTAGGTGGTTCCGACTCGTAGATGACCCGCGATTATTCGCCCAGTCTTCACGTGATCGTAGCACTTATTTACACCCAGTCCTGTCGTACAGACCACTTTAGGTGGTTCCGACTCGTGTGCAGGTATACTTATTGAGCTATTGGCTAGCCAGGATTGATGAGATATGGATAAGTCGTACAGGTCACTATAGGTGACTCCAACTTATATGCTAGCCAGGATTGATGAGATATGGATAAGTCGTACAGGTCACTATAGGTGACTCCGACTTATATGCTAGCCATGATTGATGAGATATGGATAAGTCGTACAGGTCACTATAGGTGACTCCGACTTATATGTTAGCTGGATAAGTTGTACATGTCATTTTAGATGACTCTGACTGATATATCACTTTGTATTGATGTAGTTTATTTGGCCTACTTATTAATGTATGGTGGAGTTGATGGCAAACCGTGGTTTTAGTCATTTCTGAGTATGGTTTGGATATATGCATATATGTTGTACTGTCTTATGGAAAACAATACGGGTTTTACATTTAGGGGCATTACTTTTAGAGAGGTAATAACTTTGGGAAGCTTGGTTTTATTGCTTACTCACACCTTCTGTTTGGTGTCCTCCAGGTTTTAGTTGCTGAGTTTGTATCGACAAGAATCTGTGGCGAATCTTAGTATTGTTGGATATTTCTGAGGGTATGATTCTTACCCACACTACTGTACCTTACTTATGCTCTGAAATCGCGTGTGAAATGGGTTCGCTCCCACTCGTAGCGCACTCTGGTACTTAGACACTTTTAGATTCAAATTTATTCACTTTTTATACACTATCACATTTTATGGCTTCGTCACCTTCCAAGTGTCGGCCAGCACAGCTCAATTCAGGGTCCAAGTGGACTTTCTGGGTCGGGGTGTGTCATTAATTTATGATAATTATAACCAAATGTTGATATGAAAGTATTGATAATGCCTTACAATAGAAATTGAGAGATGAGCAAGGTTGAAAATAAATCCTGTAGAAATTTACTTCTTTTCCACCTCCAATTTTTTAACAACAATAGAAACCCAACAACAATTTCACAACAAAATGATGAACAATAAACAATTTTTTTGCTAAAACATGCATTAGTCAAGCGTTGGAGATTTTGAGTTTTAGGGTGAAAAGTAGGTTTGTTTGAGGGATAATTTCCTTCATTTGGGTGTTGTGCTGTGATTTGATCTGCCGGACCGACGCATCAGTAAATGAATTTTGATGTTCCTAAAGCAAATCGGCTTAGTACTGTCACATGCTTTTATTTATTTGTCAGATCACTCTTCAACAAGTTGCGTTATGGATATTAAAACAAGAAAAGTTTCTGGTGCCCAAACATACAACACTCCTGATAGATGAAGTAGAGTATCATCGTCATATTCAGAGACAAAGAAATGCAACAAAATATCGGCGAACCCTATCTCACGATAAAGGGAGTGGAACAAGTATGTTGCATGCCAGCTACTTTAGCTTGAAGTCATTGCTTATTTGCCTTTGCTTGTATGCCTCAACAACTCTGTTGATATTTCCTTTGATACTTCCGCCATTGTTTTCCCACGTTTCATGTTGTTGTTGCTTCCCATTGGCACTGGTGCTTATGATCTTGGCTTTCACGCCCTTTAATGTGAGGGATTTGACTTATACATACGCCTAACTAAATAAACAATTTTTGCATATCACACAAATCAAACCGAAAAAACCCTTGTGTTCATGGGTCAGTTTTTTTCTTTGGAAAAATTAAACGAACCCTGTAGGACATTGGGCTAATCTTTGATTTGATTTTGGTTTTTGGATTTGTTTTCAAACTCTCTTTCTTATCTCTCAATTTCTATTTTATGGGTATATTAGTATTTTTATATTAACATTTGGTTATAATTATCATAAACTTAAAAGAATGACTATTATTCTATATAGGGTTATTTTTTCAAATTTCTCTATTTTCTTGGGGTGAACATGGGAAATTGGTTTAAACTATAACTATCCTTTGAAATAAGACTATTGTCGACTTTTTACGCAATGGTGGGAATAAATTGGTTACAAACACACTATTACAAGAAATATATATATATATATATATATATATATCACTAAATCTTAGTACTATTCTTGCTCTTCATGATACTTAGATATTTACGAAGTTTAAAATAATGTGTGTTGAATGAGATTCCAAGCTTATTATTGATGTTATTTTGTACAAGTGTGGGCACCTTGGCGACTGAGGACGATCATCGATGATATTAGATCTCTCGCCACTTCCTTTTATTTTATTTCTTAGTCTCATGTCTTTCACGAGGTAAATTTTTTTGCCGATACTATTACTAAATAACTCAATACAGAACAATTATATTTGAAATAGATCCTGACCCATTATTTATTTATTTTTTGTTTGATTGTACTGACAATGATTTTACTGGAGTTTGCTCTCTTCATTTATTTTTCTATAAAATAAATAGTAGTGGAAAGAGCTCATGTCACATTCCAGACCATGCTGGCTCTTCCTTCTTCTCGTCTTCTTCGTTCTCACCACTTTCCCAAAACCCATCTCCATAAAACTGCAAATCGCACACAGAACCCCACTAAATTCAGATCAACCTCACTAACAATGGTGTCCCTTTCGTCAAATGCTCATCCACTCGATAGGTATTTCTTTTATTTTCTTGCTTTCTTAAATTTATTTTTACTCCTGAAAGCATTGTATCTAAGTTTCTTGTGCAAAGCATAATTTGTTGCTGATGTTGTATGAAGCAATGTTTGTTCGAGTTTTCGTAATGCTACATGGAGGTATAATGGTTGAGCAAAATTTATATATTTAAGAGTGATTGTTGTCCTTATTCAGAAGTTATGAACATTTTATGTGATAAGCTTAATTTGAGTAAATTAGTTTGAATTCCGGTTTACAGGAATCAGTTGTGTGTAGGAATAACATTGTTCTTATGAATTCTAATCTTGATTCTGAAGAAAGTTGACCATAAAACCAATTGGCAATATAGGGAGTAGCCCAATCTCTTATAAGCCCATGCAAGGTGTGGACAACACAACGGGATGGCGTGGAGCGCGTGTGGGCTTCACACATGGGACAACTTGCTCTAATACCATGAAGAAAGTTGAGATTCCACCATAAAACCAATTGGCAATATGGGGAGTAGTCCAACCACTTATAAGCCAATGCAATCCTCCCATCAATGTGAGACTCGTTCTCAACAGATTATGAACAAAGCAACAAACGAAATTGTCAAATGTTGTTACATTTTTAGGATGTGGACAAATTGCTTAGCTGAGCATGTTGCATCAACCTTCATTTAGGTGCCTGATCATAGTCTTCTGAGACATTGGTTGATGTTTAAGTGTTGACCTTTAATGCAAAGCTTTATGGTGTTTGAACTGTCTAACTAAAACCTTTATTTTTCCTCTTTGTTGTGGTTTGGGTTGGGGGATGGTGTCTGTCTAAGCATTTAAAGGGTTCTTGATATCCGATGGTTGATATGAAATGTGAAATTATTTTGGAGTTCAAATGGTAGGCTTGGGGATCGATGGTTGATATAATGGAC
Source organism: Pyrus communis (assembly GCF_041283825.1). Classification (NCBI taxonomy): domain Eukaryota; kingdom Viridiplantae; phylum Streptophyta; class Magnoliopsida; order Rosales; family Rosaceae; genus Pyrus; species Pyrus communis. The sequence continues at coordinate 6,282,500 of NC_142571.1, read as the reverse complement.
AGTTCAAAAAGTTTGTTCCTTATCCTACCTTAACAAATATGTTCATTCTTATTCGTTCAAAGCGTTCGACCCCTTTAATCTTTGGTCTTGGGACTAAGAGGAAATTTGATCGCAAAACTATCTGCCTTGTGGTCACATTGATAAGTTAGAAAAGTTATTTATCTTCTGGTTACTTGTCATCAGCTTTACTTTGCCAACTTAGTATAGCTTAAACTCGAGAAAACGCTAAGCAGGACAAAAGGTCAAAAGCTCATCATCTTTCTTAGCACTACAATAATTTTCTGCATCCTATAATATCCATAGTTTAATTGAGAGTACTTTGTGCATGCAATTTGTGAAATGTTAATAGTCACCAAAATTGACAAGAAAGTTATAGTATCTTATCTAGCATTTTAGAATTTTTAACTGTAATATATATTAACAGGAAGTATATTTACTTATAGAACAAACAATTGTGCTTCATTGGGCTGAGCCACTAGACATAGCATCTTAGTTTCGTCACGTTCTTTGTACCTTCAATTTTTGTCACTTGATTGCTTATGGTAATCACCTTCCATTATGTGATGGCAGAAAATCTTATTTAGCTTGTGTCACTCCTCTAGAAGCAATTCTATTTGATATTGATGGAACATTGTGTGATTTAGATCCCTTCCATTAATATGCTTACCATGAAATGCTTCAAGAAGTAGGCTTCTCTCTTTATTTCTCCCTCTCTCTCTCTCTCTCTCTCTCTCTCTATCATCCACACGCCCGTGCACACACACACATGCACAAACACACTTAGCATTTTTCTCGACTCACTCTTTGGTGTACCACATGTAGGTTTTAATGGTGGGGTTCCTATCACTGAGGAATTCTTCAGTGAGAAGATAACTGGAGGACATAATGAGTATCTTTGTGGTATTGTCTTTCCCGATTGGGATATTGAAAAAGCAAGACAGTTTTTCCGAGATAAGGAAACCATGTTCCGAAGGTAACTTCAAAAATTGTCACGAAACTGCATGCTTGATATCAAATACGTTTTTGGTATATAATGCTTTGGTATTATTTGTTGTACTTCTTCTGTGGATGGAAGGAAATTATCTTAAACTGTATAACTGCAATCTTCCTCGACTAATAGGGAATTATATTTCCTTATCGAGTTGTGGTATTATTTCTTTCAAATATAAGGACCCTATCTCTTGTCTCAACTTGATTTACTGAGTGATATGTTGCAGATTGGTGGTATCTGAAAAGGTAGAACATGTTAAGGGCCTAGGTAGGTTATGCCAATGGATTGAAAAACAAGGCTTGAGACGGTCTGCAGTAACAAATGCTTCAATACTAAATGTCGAGCTAATATTATCAAAGTTGAAGATCACAGATTTCTTTGAAATTCTTGTTCTTGGAGAGGAATGCGTACGAGCAAAACCATTTCCTGACCCTTACTTGACGCTGCTTGAAACGCTTAAAGTGTTAAATGAGCATGCTTTAATTTTTGAGGTTTGGCTCTCAGAACTTTGTGCTTTGCTTAAATTTTGACATACCTTGCACCCATCTCTGTTCTGTTTTTGGTTGTCAAGGATTGATTCTGTTTCAGGAGTGAAAGCTGGAGTATCAGCCGGAATGCCGGTAGTGGGTTTAGGCACTAGGAATCTCGAGGAAGCGTTGATTAGTGCCAGAGCCTCTTTCGTTGTTAAAGATTTCAACGACCCAAAACTGTGGGAAGCATTGGAAGAGATTGTGAGGAAGGCAGAGTAACAACACTTACAACTTGATATGGCAAATGACAAAGAACAACAATAAAGTAGCAAAAGGTTTAAACCTTAATTTATAGACACTAGCAGATAACACACACAAATGTGTGAATAATTTCGTTTTATTTTTTATTTTTTTTTATTAAGAAGTGTGAATAGTTTAAAAAAAATTAAAAAAAAAAAAGTTATGATATGTGGCACAATGGAGGCCAGTTTCTTCAAATGTGGGCATATTTTTTTAGGGGTGTGATATGCACACACCCATTTTTATTTTTCACGCACTTTTTAAATTTTTGGCCATCTGGTTGGATAAATTAAAGAATATCAAAAGAAAAAAAAGTTGACAAGGGGTGTACGAGAAGTAAAAAATGGTGTGTGGATGACACCCCCCCTTTTTTTTATTTGTTATTTAAATAGGGCATGCTATGTTTACATGGGTGTGAGGTCGGTGTAAAAAAAAAAATCAAAATTTATGTTGCATGTAACTACTAAATTGCGCATGTTTTTAATTTTTGTTTAGTTTTGGTGAGAGGTTAAAATGGTAATTTCATGAAATCTTAGTTAACAAACAGGTTCTATCAATAGCCAGTTTAGATTATAGTATTATGGAACAGGGACATCCCCATGAAATATGTTGATCCTACTCCGTGTTCAAGTTCCAATGACGTTTTTTGTTTAATGTCTGAAGACTAGGCCGATAAGAGATTAGGACGCATTGGTATTCGTATCCTTTTTAGTTTTGAAAGTGCGATGTTACTGGTGTTTAAAATGTTTAAAATGTTTTAAAAATGTATACATACAAGAAATAAAGTTCATAGAAGCTAGATTTATATACATAAGTTCATAGCTATCAAAAGATTGGCAGTGCTCAACTACAAGGTCGAAATATCAATCAAATAAAAAGGTCTAAAATCGAATACAAAATTGTAAATCGTGCATAGTGTGCGTGATTGGAAGAAAAAAAGAAAAAAATCTTCCGCTCGCGCGGAAGCATGTGCAGGGAGGTCAATTTTCTGCTAAATTGTCCCATGTTTGGCTAGAATGCCATATAAATAAACTCATAAAGTTACATTCTTATAATCAAGTAGCAAGTAAAATTATAAACCTGCGAAAACTCAAGAAAAATAGAAATTAATATGTAGAGATATCCTCAAACAAACTGCTCTTGCATTGTACATTATAAATGTAAGGAGGACTGATCACTTTTTTAACTTGCATTTCAACTAACACAACAATGTCTAAGAAAAATTATACATTTTTAAAAATAATAACTGTTTTTAGTATTTAAATATTTTTAATCTCAATGATAATGTTTAATTAGATTTGTAAAGCTTAATTATGTGCCACGTTAGAATATAACAGAAGTTTTCCCATAATTATAATAAAGCAATGATGCTGTTGAAAATACCGGTGGGTTAATGAATGCCCACAGTGATATTGAAAACATTGGTAGGTTTTTCAATACCCACATAGTAATGTGGACTTTGAAAGTAAAGGAGATCATGTTTTTCAAAAGTTGTGTGCTGGAGTTATTCTATAAATAGAGCACTCTGTGTATTATCAAAATACAGAGTAAGAAAGGAAAGATCAATAACATCATTATCTATTCCTACGTCCTTTATTTGTCATCCTTTTGTGATATAGTTACAGTTTAATATTTTACACCTGCTTCGCTCCTGTCACTAGTAAATGTTATCTTTCTAACTTTGACCTATTTCTAACACGTTATTAGCACGACTCTCTAAATATAACTATTTCTCATTTCTCTTCGCCGAAAGAAATCATTCCTTTTCACCGAACGAAAAAAAAAAAAAAATGTTTCCTCTAAGGATTTTAATGTTCATCTTCTTCCTCTTCCTTTGCCTCAATTGCTGAATATACCTTCGCGAAGAATTGTTTGCATCATACCTGCTTTTAGTTCTCAACCTAATAGTTACATATATCTTTGATTTCTTGTTTGGTCTAAATCTTGATTACTAACCCAGTATTTATTTATGTTAATTTTACTGCAATCCAAGATGGTGCGGTACAATCGTCCATCTTGAACTACAAATTTAATCTTACTACAATCTAAGATGGTGCGGTATCATCGCCTATCTTGGAATGCAGATCTAATTTTACTGCAAATTTTAGGTGGAGCGGTATAATCGCCCACCTTACCCTACGTATTTAAATTTGCATGCTGTTTAATTTCATTACAATTTTAGGTGGTGCGGTATAGTCGCCCACCCTACACTGCGTATTTCAATTTTCCTACTAGAGTGGTACGGAATAATCGCTCATCCTATGTTATGAGAATGGTGCGGTACAATCGCCCTCCTTATTCATCATGTAAATCTCGAGCCAGAAGTTTCGAGTGCTTATCATTTTGGCCTAAAAATCAAAATGAAAAATTTGTAAGAACCAGAAGTTCTAACACACATCCCCCAGATTACATATTATTGTAAGTTCTTACATATCTCAATTTTCTTTCAGAAAAGAAAATGACGAACTTGGCAAAACTTGATTTTGTTGCCCTGGACATTAATGGGAAAAACTACCTTACATAGGTAGTGGATGTCAAGATCCATCTGGAGGTAGGGAATCTTGCAGAAACAATTAAGGAAGAAAACAATACATCTTCTCAAGATCGGGCGAAAGCCATGATCTTTATCCATCGCCACCTTGATGAAGGACTAAAAAGTGAGTACTTAACGGTTGAAGATCCGTTAGCTCTTTGGAAGGCATTAAGAAACAGATACATCACCAGAAAACGGTGATTTTTCCAATAGCTCATTATAAGTGGATTCACCTAAGGATCCAAGATTTCAAGTCAGTGGCTGAGTATAATTCTGCGATGTTCAGAATTAGTTCCTAGATGAAACTCTGTGGGAAAACCATCAATGAGGAAGATATGTTGGAAAAGACTTTCGGCACCTTTCATGCCTCCAACGTGCTCATGCAGCAGCAGTATAAAGCACGAGGTTTCACTGAATATAATCAGCTGATCTCTATGCTCCTAGTTGCTGAACAAAACAATGAGCTTCTGCTGAAAAATCATCATGCCCGACCTACTGGATCTGCACCATTCCCAGAAGTGATGTTGCTTCCCTCGAAGTGAACGTCATATTCTCTGGTAGCAATAATCATAAACGAGGACGTGGCCACAAGCGAGGATGATGGAACGGAAAGGCAAGAATCATGGTGTCCAGTTTCACAACCAGGTTCCAAGGCATAATTCAGGCCCAAGCTTCAAAAATGTAAATTACCACAAAGGCAAAACTCATATGAACAATGCTCCCAGAAACTCTGAATAAGCATGTCATAGTTGTGGTAGCAATGGACACTGGGCGCATACTTGTCGTACCCCAAAACATCTGGTGAAAGGAGAAGGGTGTCAAGACCAATTTTCTCGACCAGGCTAAACCAATGGATATACTTGATCCAGTGTGTGACTTATCAAAGCAGTTGAACACAACCCACCTAGATGTCTTAAACTTCATTGTGGAAATGGGAATGAAGTATACTAGTCCAACTAAATCGTTTATATTTGATGTACTGAACTTGTAGTTCAAAACTAGCATTTCAGATTCAATAAAAGTGACATTTAAATTTTCTGTTATAATTTGCTTTTAACTGTGATTCCCTTACTCAAAGAGTATGGATAAAAACTATGGTCATTCTCAAAACATGAGACATAATGGAGACATTTGTCTTGCAGACAACGTAACCACACATAAAATACCTCAAGATTGAAAGTATTTTTCAAGATTAATGCTTACAAAAGTAAGGGTAACAACAATATCAGGGCAATCAGATGTGATTGAAGGCTCAGGAAAAGCCCAGATTATGTTACCAAATGGAACAATATTGTCTATACAGAATGCGTTGTACACTACTCGATCTACTCGAAATTTGTTGAGTTTTAAAGACATACATTTAAATGGATACCACATTGAAACGAAAATTGCAGAAAATGTAAAGTATTTATGCATTACCTCCAATGATACCCAGAAACGTATATTGGAGACGTAGCGTGATTTGGCGAGTGGATTGTATTATACATACATAAAGACAGTTGAATCACATACTATCATGAACTAGAAGTTCATTGATTCAAAAGTTTACATGCTTTGGCATGATCGTCTGGGTCACCCAGGATCTACCATGATGCGTAGAATCATCACCAACTCTAATGGGCATCCATCATTGAGCAGACACGTTGCTATCTCAAATGATAACCCTTGCAAGACTTGTTCTCAAGAGAAGTTGGTAATTAGACCATCACAACTAAAGGTTGATGCTGAATCCCCATCATTATTGCAAAAATTTCAATGAGATATTTGTGGGCCTATTCAACCATCTTGTGGACCATTTCGATATTTTATGGTTTTGGTTGATTCATTTACGCGATGGTCACATGTTTGTCTCTTGTCTACTCGAAATGTAGCTTTTGCGAGACTTCCTACTCAGATAATTAAGTTGCGAGCACAGTTTCCAGATTACCCCATTTAGTCAATCCGACTTGATAACGCTGATGAATTTACGTCTCAAGCTTTTGATGATTGCTGCATGACATTGGGCATTGATGTTGAACACCCCGTTCCTCACGTCCATACTTAAAATGGTTTAGCAGAAGCATTTACCAAACGACTTCAGTTAATAACTCGCACTCTACTCATGAAAACAATATTGCTAGTTTTTGCATGGGGACATGCCATCTTACATGCTGCATCATTGGTTCGATTAAGACCTATAGCCAACCACCAATACTTATTAGTACAACTTGTGTTTGGGCATCAACCAAATATTTCACATTTACGAGTTTTTGGTTGTGCTGTTTATGTACTTATTCCACCACTACAATGAACTAAAATGGGACCTCAGCGCAGACTGGGAATTTACATGGGTTTTGATTCACCATCTATCATTAGATATTTGGAACCCTTGACAGGTGATATGTTTACCGCTCGCTTTGTTGATTGTCACTTTGATGAGACAGTCTTCCCGTCGTTAGGGGGAGAAAATACCGTTTCAAAAAAACAAAAAGAGCTGACATGGGTTGTTCCCACCTTATCTCATTTTGATCTACGTAGCACTCAATGTGAAAATGATCGTTCATCTTTAAAGTATTGTTAATCAAATGTCAGCTACATTTAATGATGCTACGAAAGTGACTAAATCACATATACTAGCTGCAAATGCATCTGCAAGAATTAATATCCCTGTTGAATAAAATAAGTGGCAGCGAATGATTCATCTGGTGCACTCCTGAAGTGTGGTGGACCTCAAAGTTCAAAAGATTTAGCCTTTCAAAAGAGAAAGTTGAGGGCACAACTGAATCCAAAAGAAATCATTCATAAAGAAAAAATGAATGACACATCCACAATTCATGATTCTGTACTTTTAGAAAAAGAAAATGCCCTTAATGAGACACATGTACCTGAAGAAATAGAGGTACATGAAAAGAGCTGACATGGGTTGTTCCCACCTTATCTCATTTTGATCTACGTAGCACTCAATGTGAAAATGATCGTTCATCTTTAAAGTATTGTTAATCAAATGTCAGCTACATTTAATGATGCTACGAAAGTGACTAAATCACATATACTAGCTGCAAATGCATCTGCAAGAATTAATATCCCTGTTGAATAAAATAAGTGGCATCGAATGATTCATCTGGTGCACTCCTGAAGTGTGGTGGACCTCAAAGTTCAAAAGATTTAGCCTTTCAAAAGAGAAAGTTGAGGGCACAACTGAATCCAAAAGAAATCATTCATAAAGAAAAAATGAATGACACATCCACAATTCATGATTCTGTACTTTTAGAAAAAGAAAATGCCCTTAATGAGACACATGTACCTGAAGAAATAGAGGTACATGAAAGCAAAGAAATCTTCATAAATTATGCTTGTACTAATGAATTGTGAGATCAGAATGAAATAATCATCAACATGTTCGCATTCGCGGTAGCCACTGAAATCATATTAAGTGATGATCTTGAACCCCGCTCTGTTGATGAATGCAAACAGAGACAATAATGGTTTAAGTGGAAAGATGCAATCCAGGCAGAATTAAATTCTTTGGAAAGGCGAAATGTTTTTGGACCAGTAGTCCAAATCCCGCTTGGTGTAAACCCCGTGGGTTACAAATGGGTATTCAAAAGGAAACGCAATGAGAACAAGATTGCAAGCTATAAAGTACGACTCGTTGAACAAGATTTTTCGGAAATACCTGGAATTGATTATGAGGAGATATTCTCTCCTGTAATGGACGTAATTACGTTCTGTTACTTAATAAGTTTAGTGATTTCAGAAAAACTGAACATGCGACTTATGGATGTCATCATCGCGTATCTATATGGAGAATTAGATGCTGACATATATATGAAAGTTCTAGAAGGACTTAAGTTGTCTGAAATAACTAACAAACCACGAGGTATGCTCTCAATAAAATTAAGGCAATCATTGTATGGGCTGAAACAATCTGGACGAATATAGTATAATTGTCTTAGTGATTATTTGATTAAAGAAGGATATATTAACAATGTCATTTGCCCTTGTGTGTTCATTAAGAAATCCAACTCTGGATTTGCTATAGTGACAATATATGTCGATGGTATGAACCTAGTTGGAATCCCTGAAGAGCTCAATAAAACTATTGAATATCTAAAAAACGAATTTGAAATGAAAGACCTTGGAAAAACAAAATTTTGTCTCAGCCTGCAAATCGAGGATTGTGCTAGTGGAATTTTGGTCCACCAATCAGCTTACATTGAAAAAACCCTAAAGCGATTTAGCATGGACAAGGCCTATCCACTCAGCACATCAATGGTCGTTCGTTCGTTCGTTCTCTGGACATTAAGAAAGATCCATTCCGTCTAAAAGAAGATAATGAAATGGTCATTGGTCTAGAAGTACCATATCTAAGTGTAATAGGTGCTTTATTGTATTTAGCACAATGTAATAGACCAGATATAGCCTTTTCAGTCAACCTGTTAGCAAGGTATAGCTCTGCTCCAACAATTTATCATTGGAAGGGAGTCAAAGGTGTATTACGATACCTTCGTGGGACAACAAATATGGGTCTCTTCTACTCAAAGAAATCCACAAATGACCAGGTCCTTGTTAGATATGCAGATGCTGGTTTTCTCTCTGATCTGCATAAAGCCTGCTCACAAACTGGATATGTGTTCAAGAATAGAGATACAACAATCTCTTGACGCTCAACAAAACAAACATTAGTTGCTACATCTTCAAATCACTCAGAAATACTTGATTTACATGAAGCAAGTTGTGAATGTTCTTAGTTAAGATCAATGATCCATCATATTCGGAATTCATGTGGTCTAACTTCAAAGATAGACACTCCAACTGTCATTCATGAAGATAATGCAGTCTGTGTTGCCCAAATGAAGGAAGAATTCATTAAGGGTGATAAGACTAAACACATATCCCCAAAGTTTTTCAGTGCACATGAGCTTCAGAAGACTAAAGTTTTTGAAGTCAGACAAATCTGTTCCAATGAAAATATAGCAGACTTGTTCACCAAATCCTTACCAAAATGCACATTTCAGAAAATAGTGCAAAGTATCGGATTACGTCAACTTACCAAACAGCTAAATTTGGAAAATACGGAATCAGGGAGATATATATATTAAGGGGAGCATCCATGATACATGCATGTTGTACTCTTTTTCCTTCGATTAGGATTTTTCCCACTGGATTTTTCCTATCAAGATTTTAACGAGACAATATAAGCATAACAATTCAAGTAAAGTTGTACTCTTTTTCCTTCGCTATGGTTTTTCCCCCACTGAGTTTTTCTAAGCAAGATTTTAACAAGACAATTGATGTTGATATGTGGGCATCCAAGGAGAAGTGTTGAAAATATTGGTGCGTTAATGAATACCCATAGTAATATTGAAAACATTGGTAGGTTTTTCAATACCCACATAGTAATGTGGGCTTTGGAAATGAAGGATATCGTGTTTTTCAAAAGTTGTGTGCTGGAGTTGCTCTATAAATAGAGCACTCCGTGTACTATCAAAATACAGAATAAGAAAGGAAAGATCAATAACATTATTATCTATTCCTACCTATTTTATTTATCATCCTCTTATACTATAATTACAGTGTAATATTTTACATCTGCTTCGCTCATGTCACTAATAAAGATTACCCATCTAATTTTGACCTATTTATAACTGATGCATAGACTTTCGACGCTCATTTTAATGTGTTATCAATTTTAAGAATTATTTTAGAAGCTATTTGTGATAAAATAAAAAATAAAAAGTAAACTTCGATCTTATATTAGTTTAACGTCGCGTATAGGATGGACAAAATCCCCGCGCGGGACTCTCTTATCGCCGCCTCTTTCTCATCAGTACAAGAAGCTCCTTCCTCTCGATCTCATTTGAACCCGATTTATATTTTCGGTAATTATGCCTCTTCCCTTTTCTCTTTCTACAATTTCGTGAATTGGGTTTTTGTATCTGGATAATTTCGTGAATTGAGCTCATCTGATTTCAATTAGAGTTTATCGTGATTATTTTTCTGATTATTTGGGTATTAAATTGGGTTTGGGATTGATATGGGATTTGATTATTTTCCGATTGGGTTTGGGATTTGATTATTATTTGGGTATAATTGGGTTTGGGATTTCATTATTTTCTGATTATTTGGGTGTTAAAGTTTGGTTTTGAAATTCATGTTCCTCATATATTCTATGTGACAATTTATCTGCACTTCCGGTTATTTGTGAGACAATGCTGGGGTACAATTCCTTTTTTCTGCTTTGCAAATGAGTTCTGTTTCTGCTTGCTTTGCTGGGGTACAGTGTGGGTTCGTGGTTTTTAGCCGAAAGTGTCTTACTTTGCAATCTCTGGTTTCAAATGCAATCTCTGGTTTTGAAGCGTTACCGGAGAGGAAGAGCTAAAGCTTCTTCCTTTTCATTAATTTTCTTTTAAAAAATTTCTGTCCAGAATGTTTCTTTTTTCCCATTTTGTTAAGCATGAAGCTCTATTGCCAGATTGTCTCTTTAAGTTATTCATGTTTTAATTTTCTGTAGATCTGTTGTTCGAATCCAGAGTTTGGTAGATCTATGGGTTTCCTTAGATATTGGTTCTGTAATTTAGTTTGAAATATGTCAATATTTTGGAGTAATTTGTTGTACTAATCAGTGTTTGAGATAGATTTAATTTAAGACAGTGAAGAAGCTCGACTGCATTAGCAATGGCGACGGTGCCGGAAACCTCATCGGAAGAGAATCCAACCCTATCACACAGCAATTCCATAAGCCACAGTCCCCAAACCCTAGATCAGCTCGCCACACCGTGGGTTGACTACGCCGTCGAGCAGGCTCGGATTTACCAGAAGAACGTAGAAGAAACCTTCGAATCCGCCATTGCAGCTTCTAGGTCACGTCTCTCTGAGATTCGAGCCACCTCCGCCGCTCATTTCAGCCAAACTATTGTAAGGAGACAAATTCCCCTCAACTTTTGCTGAGTTTATGAATTTTGGTAATTGAGGTTGCTTGGCGCAGAGGGAACTAACAAAAGTATTACCTAATTTGGATTATCTAATAGTTAATGAAACTTTCAAAAGTTTAGATTGTTAATTTTATAATTTTATGAGGAAAAAATTGTGAAAAGAAATGTGGTTTGTAATTGTGTATTGTTTTGTGCATAGTGTTGATTCCGATAATTTAGAATTTATTTGCACCATGCCGAAAGTATTGCGTTTGGGCATTATTTCCGTCAACGCACACAAATCATTAGTTACTTGGAGAAAGTTCTAGTTGATGATGAATTTTTATTTATTTTAGTTGAATGTGTGAATGCAGAACTCTCTGGAAGATATCAAATCTAATTGTGGTGCTTATGAGGAACTTTTATTTGGGAAGATTAAAGGTAACTGTTGGTTTATCAATTTTTTCTTTGAGAAGACGAAAGTAGAGTTTCCCATTTCTTTTTGTTTGTTGATTATTTTAGAAGTTTATATTTACACTTTTTTGGTGCAGAGGGTGTTCATGTTGCAGCTTCAAATCCCATGATTACAGCTGGGGTTGCAACTGGATTGGGGTTTCTGCTTCTGAAAAGTATGGTTTAATTTCATCGGCAGATTCTGTCATTATCGGTTTTTGAATGGTTGCGTGCATTCAAACTTTGATTGCTACGTAGTCCACATAACGTTATCCTTTAGTACTTACTCTAGTAGGTAACTAATCTAAGAAAACTTGCGATGTTAAATCTCATGGATGCTACTAATAATAGATGACCGGCAACACTTGAAGTTGTATAGCAGGCAATTTTAGTATGTTAGATTCCATGATAATACTGTATGTGGACTACCTTGTAGATCTACTCACAATTTAAGATGTAAAAAGTTTAACTTAATATGAAGTATCAATCCTTGGTCATTACCCAATATTTAGTTATTTATTTATTTGTGTCTACCTGCAGGACCACGACGCCTCTTGTACCACAAAGCCTTGCGCCTTTTTGTGAGCGAAGAGGTAAGCAGGGACTGTTTAAACTTTGAAGACACATTCAATTGCATTGTTAGAATCGCCAACACCTTTCAGAAAGAGGGTGAATCTTCATATTTAGTGCATTGTGTAGCTATGTGACAATGACCAAGAGATGACTAGAGTTTAATATGATATTTATTATTCCGTACTCTTACAATACTTGGTTCGTACGTCAATTTTTTAGATCAATGACCAGCCAGCTAATGTTAGTGCCCTTTTCTGAAACCTGTTTCCAACAGTCTGAGCATTCTTTTGTCCAATGTTTAGGTAGTTTCATTATTACTCTTATTTGTAATGAATCAAAGAAAACAAGCAAATGGTGAGGGGAAGAAAAGTCAGAACCATGAAGACCTTTTTCCTCAAGAACCAATTAAGGTGACATGGTAATAATCCCAAAAGTTGGCAGTATAATGTGCATTTAAGAAGGGAAGTTTATGTGAGAAACTAATTTCATAGGAAAAATTAACGACAATTCAACTAAGTTAACAAAAGATTTTTGTCGCATGATGCGAGAAAACAAGGCTTAAAACTCATGAAACTGTATTGTAGCAAACACATGATGCATAGTCATAATATCATACATGGGGATTGCTTCAGCACTTGTTTCTTTGTGCAGTCTTTACTTTCTAGAGCTGATGCCAAAGTAAAGGAGTTGCGACATTCAATTGATCTTCTAAAGGCTGAAAGTGAAAAATTAGAGGTGAACTCTCTCTCTCTCTCTCTCACACACACACACACACACACACAGTCATTCACTGTTACAAAATCTGTTGCTCGTTTGTGCCTTGTGCATGGGAATTCTTACTGATATAGATTATATCGGAGAAACTCTCTCGCAAAGGAAATATATGAAGAATATTGGACGTCCATACTAGTTTAGGATGTATGAATTGAATACCAAGTAGCATAATCAACAGGAAGAATATTTTTTTCCCAAAAATAAGATGTGTTGCTTTTCTTTAGCTCCAAAATTTAGCAAACGTAGGGCTGTCACTGGCATAAGAACCTTGAGATGATTTTGAAATTTTCATTTTCTCTTTGAATTTACCATATCAGATGTTTGAGAAATAGCAACTAGAAGTACCTATTGAACAGTCTACGTGATTAGTTACCTGGACTTTTCGAAAGGTCTGCCACTGGCTCCCACAGCACCACACTCACTAAACTGGAAATCCGTAGTACTTAGCTAAACTATACCCAAGGTCAGCCACTGACTCCAACAGAACCGTACATGCACAAACTGGAAAACCTTGGGGTTCAAAACTTCAAAGGTTGTCACCTGAAAAATTGTGACAATAAATGTTAATGATTTTTCTATGAGCATTATTAAAGTTTGAGGTAGATATCTGATCATTCATATGCCACCTGACAATGAATGAGGAAGATTTCCTTTTCCAAGGGCAGCCTATTGGATTAATGTGCAAGAAAAACTTTATTGTAACAACTTTAGAAGGATGGTATCAGTCTTCTATTGACATGTGGAAAATTTGACTGAATGATCGAAATATAGAACTTTAGTCAAAAATAGGTTTTGCATTCTGGGTGAAAGATTTAGGTTTTGCATTAATGAAGGGAAAGAAAGAAAGGGTAAGCAAAGTGTTTGCATAGTGGAATGTCCTGATCAATATTGTGCTTTAGCAAAATGAGGATGGAATCATTCTTCTATTAACATGAGAAAGAAATTAACCATGTGATTATGATATAACTTGAAGTTGAAGGGTAAAGTAGTTTCAAAAGGCAGACGTACATTCTGGTTAATGGATTATATTTGTGCATTAATAAAGGGAAAAAAATAATTCTTAAAAGAATTAAAGGATGATTAATTGCTTGAATAATAGAATGCTATTATGCCCAGTTTAATAGTTTGCACCAAGGTTCTTGTCTGTAACTTGGGACCTGGAAGGGCAGGGAGGGTTTGATATGGTAACGTGACAAATTTATGAAGTTGTTCTAGTGGGGTATTCCGAGGGTGCTAATCATATGCATTTGCCATTTAGTTAATGTCTTGTAGGCATGCATCAGTGGGCAACTGCTTCATCGAAGACTTTGGCTGCTAGCTGTGAGAAAAGAATTATTGTAATGTTAGTTTTGGCAGTCAGAGTGGTCATCATTTCTTGGAGTGACATTAGGTTTAACCTGGGCACGCAGTTTAGTATCATTTGAATTGTGAGAAACTAATTTTTTCGAATATTGATGTAAGTGAATTAGTGAAGGACAAGAAGTAAACCCTGCAATGATCATGAAAGAACCAAAATTAAATAGACTAAATAAAGATTAGAGCCAAAATTGCCTTTCCTGCTCTGAGTTTCTAGCCTGCTTTAGTGCTCATCGTGTTTAATCTGAGGAAGCATATCTAGAAATTGAACTCATGGGTATGGTTATCGTTTTCAGAAGCGGGCATTACATGCTGAAGAGGAATTGACAAGGGGAAGGACAAAACTTAGGTTTGCATTTATAAAAGTGGAGTAATTTATAATTCACTTCCATCGCCATAGCACTTACTTTTTATGTCCAAATTTCTATTTGCAGACAAACAGGGAAACAAATCCAAAGTGTGATTCGCTCAGCTTATAAGGCTGAAAGACAAGCAGCAGGTATGCAAAACCTTGACTCTAGAGTTTGATAACATTAAGCAGTTAAAAGGGGAGGCAAATGAGACATTTTGCTTCTGTTGCTTGAACATTGTTTTTTCATTCTATTAGGTTTGAAAGATATCCTTGGAGAGCTTCCCAGAAGAGAAGCGGCTGTGTTTCGGTCACAAGTGAGTTAGTTGATCATAGTATTGCACTTACTTATTTCTTCCTTATCCTGGAGTTGAAAACATATATCTTAAAAGACTTAAAACGCATAAATACGAAATCCACTAAAGAAAACTGACCTTTGAAGAGGTTTATCGCCTTGGGAAAGCATGTTACTTATATAGACAGTTCACTGAAAATAAAGACAGTGGACGAGAGAGAAAAAAGAAATTTCTCCATCCATGTCTCATGTTTCTGCTTATCCACTGGTTTGTATAAAAATTCCTTGTTGCGAATTTCACGTGCACTTTTGCGTAGGAATGCTAATCTCGGGTTGTCTCGCATGCAGGTTTCCAAACTAGCTACCGAGGCAAAGAAAGAAAGGAATGCTTTGTCAAAGGAGGTCACAAAAATTAGCAATTATGGGATCTCAGTCTGAAAATTCTCACTTGCATTCCGTGGTTAGAATGTACCTCATCCAAGCGTCAATAATTGAATCAATTGCGGTACTTGGAGCAATCCGTGCTCATGAGTTTTGCAGAAGGCGATATTGCTTAAGACTACAAATTTCAGCGTCAAGTTAGGACTATGGAGATAAAAGTTTGAGGGTGATAAGTTGAACCACAGGCTTGTTAATTAACAACAAAACTTGCCCAACTTGCCGGGCTGTCTCACTAAATTTTTGTGGGAGTCACGAGTTCTTAGCTGTATCTTGACCATTATCAAAGTTCAATGCTCTCAAACATCAAACATTAGGTCATGCCCACTTTGTCCATGTTTATCTATTCTATTATTGGTTAAGAGCATTTACTTTTACTCTCGAAATCGTCGAGTTTGAGTATCTCTCAAGCCCAGGTGTATTCGACCCAAAAAAAAAAAAAAAAAAGCGATACATTTATAATTTTGTGTATGTTCAAAGAACAAGACCTCGTCAAATTGAAACGTAACAGGTCTTATTTAAAAAATTAAATAAAAGATAAGTAAATCCATTATAACCTCTCTCAAGCCCAGGAGGACTGTCTCCAGATCTTTTTTATGATGATCCTGTGAATTTTTAAATCGTGTTCATTCATTGTACATAATGCGATTAGTTTTTGTCAAGTGCTATTCGTATTTAATTTAAAATAAAAATATTTAAAATGATTTATGGCTGCACATATGATAAATGAGACACGATTTAAGAATCTCCAGAATTCTCACAAAGAGGATTTGAAAAGGATCCTCATTCCTCTCAAGCACACCCTACAAACAGTTTGCGAATACACACACACACACACTAGCCTCTCCGCACGTGCTCACGCGAATGCAAGAGGCATTTTTTCATCTTGGGCGCTGCGTGTCCCTATAATAGGTTGCTTTAGTTGTTTTCTTATTTGCCTATCCAAAGTTTTTTATTTTGGATGACTAACTTATTTTTCCAACGAACTTTGTGAGATGCCAACACCCATCATTCCTCCTATCTTTTTAATAGATACCTTCAACGTGCATATTTTTTTTCCCTTTTGATTAGAAGTAGTAAGCACTAACTCTGGAACCAAAGAATATGTTACTATAAAAGAACCAAAAGCATCTAGTCTTTTTACACGACGCGCTCTTACGTGTGCGAAACATCATTACGGTCGCTACGCGCTCTTAAGTTATATATGTTGAATTGACATATTCTATTTACAAAGCCCTTTTTATTATCCTCAAAGGACATGCACTACGTATCATTTTCTACCATTGATTAGAACTCTACTTTAATAACTTAAATTTCCTTTCTTTTCCCGTATTTTGGGCACAAATAATTCACAAGAATCACACAATTTCCTCAAAATCTTAGCACAACCGGATTTCAACTCAAGGTTTACCTTAGGATTAGACTTAGAAATACAATGTTAAGAGAATTTATTTTTAGTATTCTGTTGGACAACGTTGAATGAGAAGTTACTTTGCATATTTTTTTACTCTTATGCAATAATACATTAGTAAATAAGGGTGTAATAGTAGTACATTTTAAATAAAATAAAAATCATATATACACTTGTATTACATTTAATCCAAACCAAGAATAAAAGAAAATTTACTCTATGTTTATTAGAATACAAAAATATGCATCCATAAGCATGTACTGTTGTATGATTCTGTCTTGAGGGTCTAATTTATGAATCTTTGAAAGACACTTCAAACTAATAAGCAAGGCAGCAACATCAACTTTTGGCAATCACATCTCATAACAATAATATGATCTCCACCAGCCACCAATACCATTATTAGAATTAAGAAGCAACTTGTCCTGCATCTGCATAATATACAATTCCACTCTACTTATTCTTTTCTTTTTTATATTTTTTTTATGTTGATTTTGGTGGTTCATAAGAAAATGAAACTCCATGCTACTTACCCTTACAATATTCTTTTCAAATTTGCATCTCACTATTGAAACTTTTTATAAAGAGAGATGATTAAGTGGGATAATGTGGAAAGAAAGTGATGAAAATTATCATGAAGAGGAAAGATGCAATAATAAGATATAACTTCAACATTCTTATTGATGTTTGATAAAAGAATTGAAAAGCTCAAATAAATAAAAAGCATATATACGTGTGCGTGTGTACGGTACAGGAATAAAGAAACACTGATGGGCTTTTACCTTGGTAGTGACTAATTCTGCAGTCATATCCATGTGTGTGCAATGCAGTAAACGTAAGCATCCGCCTTTTTTTCTTTCCTGCAAGGAGAGATGGGCAAATATAAATAATTATTAACCATAGTCCAGATAAAAGGGAAGATTTAAAATGCATAGATTCAAACTATATAACTTAATTAAGATGAGAGGAGAATTGAAAGCATCGTCAATGAAAATTATAGAACAATCTAACTAAAAGTACAATAACCTTGAGTAACAGAGGCAGTTTAGCACCCAAATAAAATTGGTAGATTAACGAATACGAGTTCAAACGCAGAGGAAAGCAACAAAACCAATCAAACAACGAGAAAATTTGTATATATTTCAAAATCAAAACTCAAGATAGAGAGGGGAAAAGTAGACAAAAAAGAGAAGGGGTAAACAAAGTAAAAAACTGAATATCCGATAGACTGAGATGAGTCAATTTTTGTGTCATAACCCAAACGTAACTGCTCATAGCAGTTTCAAAAAATGACGCCACGTTCATCCTCTCCCCTTGTGAATGGTTTTGCCATTTTAGTTTAGGTTTTTATTGTGAAGGAAACAAATGGACATTTTTTGCATTTTGGAAAGCCTCTCACTTTATATATATATATATATATATAAAAGAAGAAGTGGCAGTCGCACCATCCCCATCATCAGAGAGTTCTTTCTTCCTCTTTTTATTTCTTGTTAATGTTTTTGCTAGCGAATTTCATTATGAGTTACTAAGTACTTTAGTGGGACTTGGTTGAAGTCCTAATTAGGGGCGGGCACGGTTTGATTCGGTGCGGTTTGGAGTGAAATCGAAACCGAATTTTTTTTACGGTTTGGTTCGGTGCAGTTTTGAAGCCAAAACCGAAATGAAACCAAACCATTTGGTTCGGTTCAGTGCGGTTTCAAACAGTTTCGGTTTGGTTTAAAAAAAAATTGTACAATTTGCAATTTAACATATTAATAAGCATTTCCCAGTAACAATAGGAAAAAGACATTTGTTCTGTAAACAATTAGCATGTTGCATACAATTGTGATGTTACAACATGTTTGTGAAACAAAAGGATGTCCCGTACAAGGTATAACATAAAACAAGTTGAATAACTTTGAATTCATTAAACGTGAGCGAAACTTTCATACTAAAATATGTGATATCATACTTCAAATGAGTGGACTTCATTAGATCATTGTTCGACTCTTGATAACAAGATTAGTCCACCCTTGTACATATACGTGTGTGTGTGATGATATAAAATAACAAAGGTCCTTCAAGTTAATGAATGAAAGAAAGTGATGAAAGATGATATTCTAGTGTGGTTGAGTCCATACTACGTGCATGGATTCTAACAAACAACCAATTAAAACATGAAATTTAATATGGACATTTAATTAAATGTTTATTAATATTTGCAGTGCAGTTCAGTTTCGGTGCGGTTTTCAAAAAACCAAAACCGAAACCAAACCGTTTTTTATGTTGCGGTTCGGTTTCAAAACCGCAAAACCAAACCGTTCGGTGCAGTTCGATTTGGTTCGTGTTTTGGTTTCGGTTTTCGATTCTAAGTGCCCACCCCTAGTCCTAACCATGTTTCCTTGAGTATTTTTTATACACTTTTTTTACAAGAAAATTTGTTGATACTTTAATGGTTAATTCCTATTTTAATTCCAATCTATTGAGTTATTTGATGATTGATCACCATAGAATAGCTTTGTAATTGAGTTCGTTACACAAATAAATTTGGATGATCGAGTCTTGTACCTATGCCAAGTAACAAGAGAACTAGCTACGGTTCTTGGAATTAATTATCACGAATAACCTGAATAGATACAATGTTCTAGGATTTGCGTGTTTGTCGATTTCCATTGTATTATGCTTTCTCAAAGTGCAGCTTAGTAGATACCATGCTAAATACTTCGAGAATGAAAAAAAGTTAGTGTAAACACCCATGCCTAATTCGTTGTTTAGGAAAATCAATAGCTTAAAAAGTAAATACCATGCCTTTAGGTTGACAAACATTAAGCATCTACGTTGTCTTGAATCATCATGTGTACCGATTGCTTAGGCGAAAAAGATTAGAGATGGAAACCAAAGTCCTCCTAACCATTCAAATATCGTGTTCAAAACCCTTATATTGCCAATTCCTCTTATTTGCCTACGTTCTTTATAGTGTTTTTATACTTTTAAATTTAAGACATTTCAAACTATTTTGTTAAACCCTTATGTGCATGTTTGCTAGTTTTGTGAATAAATTAATTTAAGTTCTTAGAAATCATAATCTAGATACCTATTAGTGCAATCCTCATGGGAATAATCTCGTACTTACTTTCCATACTATGTGTTTGATCTTGTGCACTTACGAGTTTAAAACATGTAATTAATAGCTTAATATTTAGGTTGCTAATTTCGTAACAAGTTTATATATATATATATATATATATATATATATATATATATATATGTATGTTTGCATATGCATATTCTCAAACAAAAAACAGCAATCAAACAAAATAATAATAACAATAATAATAATAATAAATCTGATATATTATATAAGGAGTGGAATACATAGGTTTTAGATATGTACAGAAGATTACTATAATAACAGCAATCAAACAAAATACCAGAATTAATCTGACCAACAATTCAACATCGCCAATCCCAAACCATCAGAATTCGGTTCAACAACAAAACTACATACAATAACACTTCAAATTCGGTCGTGGTCGTGGTCGTGGTCGTATATCCGCAGCAGCAGTAACTATGAAGTCTCTCAACATTAATCCATCTCAGCGGACCCATGCTACAGAATCAATCTCATCCCTGGCCGACTTGTACAGTTCTAGCCTTTTAGCACACTGTTGCCTCCTCTCCATCAATGCCGGATCTTCGTCAAGCAGCTGGGAAAGCTGCTTAGCCTGAAGCACAAACCCAAGCAACAACAATTATAAAACACAAGCGATAATAGTTATTCGGGTCCAAACAATCAAAA
Organism: Pyrus communis; assembly: GCF_041283825.1. NCBI lineage: Eukaryota > Viridiplantae > Streptophyta > Magnoliopsida > Rosales > Rosaceae > Pyrus > Pyrus communis. The sequence goes on along the minus strand of NC_142571.1, from coordinate 6,261,886 downwards.
CATTGCATGTAAGGCGAGCGAGTACCTCTCTCTTCCCTATTTGTATGTAGAAGTGATTCAGCAACGACGTTTTAGCCTCTTTGACTTGACAATGAACGACGGCCTTGGGGATTGTGTTCCTCAGTGTCTCAGACACCATTCCCACATATGAGGATACGTTCGATCCTATCCTCCGAAAGTGGCCCTCTGAGTAGCGGTCCACGGCGGGGGCAGGGGCAGGTGTTGTTCCAGGCCTTCCCGCTGGTGTTGTACCAGGCTTTCCTGGGTTTCCTGGGTTTCCTGTGTTCTCCATTTCCTGTGGAAGTCTACGAAAGAAATCCACAGTCAAATATGAAGATTCCATGTCCACTAATCGAAGAGTTGTCTTCTTACTTTCATCACGGAACCTTTCCAAGGATTCATTACATGCAGCAGCTATTTCAGCTTGCAGAGTCGGAAAGCGCTTCAATTCCTGAGTTAAAAACATCAATATCAATCCCATTTCTCATTCAAAGAACACTAATTAATCTTTACAACCAACAGCAAAATTCCGTTCACCTGAGTTTCTGCTAACGACTTCCTCACAAGTTCTTTCAAGACAAAGTGAACCTATGGTGTGGGTTTTTGGTCAGTAAGAGATTAAAGAGTGATCAAAAGTTCTGGACAACTAGACGAACTTTAAGAACACTTCTAGCAAAACCGGAATACTAGAGTAAAGAAAAAAAGGATAACTTACAGCATCCACGGAAGCTTCAGCCGGCCCTCTAAAATAACTCAGTGATCCCTCAATTAGTCGGCGGTAACCTTGCTCCGGAGCAATCAAGTGTGGCTGATAGCCATCAGCCTCTGAAACCACTTTCCTTACATTCTGCAGAGAAAGATGTCGATCAAATGGAAGCTTCCTCAACGCAGCAGGCAGTTGGTTGTCAAAGACACCATAAATCCGATCACCTCCAGCCCGTCTAGTGTGACAAAATGAAGAACAAAGATATCATCAAACCACAGTAGTGCAGGGAGTTTTCTTGGTCAAAAGAAATCAACAAATCCATCCGATGATACTACATACAACTTTAACATCATAAATCCCTGTGAAACAGAAACACAGATGAAACTATTCAGCTGGCAACCAAGTACCAGCACATGCAACCACCAGGGTTCCCGGATCCAGCAGAGAAAGGATGCGTCAAAAACTACTAAAATCAACCCAAAGCCAAAACCTAAGGTACCCAATTACTAACAAATTTTCAAACCTTGATAGTCCAAGGTTGTTTCGTATTAAATACTGGAACCAGCCAAAAGAGTTAATGCTAAGTAAGCATACTGCATTAGATTTAGATCACCTGCATTGGGTTGTCCGACACACTAGATTGAATACAGAATACCCACATGGAATTTACAATCATATGAATTAAGCATATCTAAAGCAAATTCAGCTTATGACAACTTTGCTAAGGATTTGGGAACTAAAGACGCAAACATTAGGTAAACAATCCCCAAAAACTTAAAAAGGCATACATTGAAGGGACGAAGTTTAAACAAGTAGATCTTACCCTCCATCTAGATGCTCCTTGAAAATCCTGTCAAAAGCACGGCAGAGTTCCAGTATAGTGTACAATTGAGCCTAAAATACAAACTCTTGGTCACAAACTCATGATTGCTCAAAGATCATCCAATTTATGATCACGTGTCGCAGATAAAGACAGCTTACCCCAGCATCAACGGCAACAGGCCTACCGAGATGGTCCAACTCGGATTCAAGTTCATCAATGCTTTTGTTAATCATAGATAAGATACTTGGTATTCGAGCCCTAATCACAGTCTCCAAATGCTACAAACAAGATCAATCCATCAAAATGATACCCTATTACATCAAACAACAAAAAACGATACCTATTTTAAGGAACAAAATATATTCAATTGCAACAAAGAAATTCAAACTCAAAAATATGCAATTGAGTCAAACCTTTGAGAGAAGTTTTGCAAGATACTCAGAACCCATTCTATTAGCTAAGTGCCCATAGTCAGGACTGGTTGCAAAGTATTCGCGCTCCTTGCGCCTAGCAAGAACCATGTCTGTATTTTTATTAATATCTGCTTGTGAACGGTTCACAACTCCAACCCAAGGATGTTGCAGGCGATAGGATCTTCCTTCAATAACCTATGTGGACAGACATAAAAACTTTAAACTATTTTGAACACATTTCTTTGTTTCAAGTACAAAGCACAGGCAAATGTTAAGAAAACCACAGTAGAACTTGAAGGATCACTTCTGTTAAATACGAACACATAACTATAGCATGATTTAAAACTTCTACATTTGAATGCAAATGCAACTTGCTAAAAGCCTGATCTCAACTATTGGAAAGTATTAATGTAATTCACTTGTTTAAAAAGTTGTGTAGGAACTAGGAGGGAAGAAAGAAAGAGAGAAATCTTACATCCAGTGCATTAGTTCCTTTGTCCATCAAATCAAGCTTTGTCAACACCCCAAATGTCCGTTCACCTGCGTAAAGAAAATGATATAGGAGAAGACAAAATCAAGCAATAGGAGTCATAGGACAACTGCACAAGTCAAAAGGGGGAAATGGTTACACTTGAGTAAATAGAGCATACCTGTTGGATCCACTTCCCTAGCAAGTTTGATAGCATCTGATGTGGCTATATCTTGGTTGGCTGGAGATATTGCTAGTATAATGCTATTAGGCTACAAAAGGCACAAACTCATCAACTAGATAGAATTTAGAACACTATTGACATTCATAGGAAAAAAGAAATGATTATATATTTTTAATGGATGTAGTGAAATCACATAACTACTTCAGGAGTAGGACCTATGTGGCAGGAATGCAAGAGGTCAATCAACAACCAACCTCTGACATTCATGCAAAACTGGATCTCACTCCTGACGGGCATGAGAAGTAAAATAACACCAAATATATAAATAAATAGATCGCCACAAAGTTAATAAAAGCAGTGACGAATAGACAATGTTCCAGCATGATTCTATAAAACTGAAACAGAAAAAAGTTACAGCTCTTGACAAAGCTGTTCGGTAGTGAGAAAGACCAGCAAGCTTCAACTATTTGCTCTACCAAATCTAATTCCACTCACAGAATTAAGTTGTATAACGAACAATATCTATAAATTAGTATTTAGAACATAATTCAATCACACCATACTGCATCAATGTTTCTGTGCATAATGACTAGTCAGTGACTTCAAAACTCCCATGACAGTTATATATGACTTCACAATGATTCTTTACCTTCTCAACATAAGATCGAACCATGTTCTCAATATCTTCAACAATACTTTCAGGCTGGCCCTCTGAAAACAATAACAGTCTTTGTTGATGACTCATAAATAAATTTGCATCATGCAATTCAATACTCAATCAGCATTGGAAATAAAACATACCAACAGCAACTTTCGTCAGACCAGGTAAATCAATTAGGGTTAAGTTGACAACTGCCAGGAGATCAAGAATTAGTGTATGGAAACGAACACAAAAATTGATAATGAAAAATAAAACTCCAACATTCCTCTCTGGAAAAGTGAAATATAAAAGCGAGAGAAGGAAAAGTAGATTAAGAGCAATAATACCTAAAAGTTATCAAAGGTGCCCCAAAACTCTATTGCTTAATTTGCAAATATCAAGTGAACTTACAAATATATTTTCCTCCAGCATAAAAACATATTTCTCTTAGGCCGCGTTTGTTATGCAGGAATACTTGCACGGAAAGGGGATTGGTTTCCGTTCCACCCAAATTTGTTTTTTGGCTACATTTTAATATTTCAGAAAGGAATGAGGTCCACGGAATTGACTGCAATTCCGCCCCGCAACCTGAATTGCAATACTGACAGGGACGCCCATATTTCTATTCTGTTCACTTACGTAATGAAAAATTTCTTCGTATGCACTCAGTCATTCATGTGTACACCGATTAAAATGAAAATAATATTAAAAGAAATATGGAACAAAAGCTTGCTGGTGCTATTCCTATCCCTCCCTACAGCTTTATCTCTCCGGTGCATAATCAAAAGCTGCATATGTTGGTACTTCATCAGTTAAATCCTCATTTAACTTCATCAACCCACTAGTAAATTTGACCCAATCTCATCTCCAAATCAAGAGATTTTGCTTGATTTCACAAAATTTTGCTTCTCCTTTGCTTTCAGTATAATATATCTTCCCTGTCCATCCTTCCTACCGATTATTATTGGCTATGGCTCGTTCTGGAGCTAGTTTTATATTCTACTAGTATTTTATTTATTTTTAGGTCAGTTTACCAACATTATCTCGTGATGAGAAAGTAACTCTCCTCTCTCATCTGTTTATCAATGAATTTTCCCCCTTTATCAATGTTTGTCAATGATTCTTTTAGATATTACTTTTTTTTTTTTGTTTATATCTTTTCGTGAACAGAGGGAGAAAAAACTGTGTTCGTATGACCTTTTCAATGCTTTGAAGGAAAAGGGCATTCTGGGAAATTTGTTCAATCTTATTTCATTCCTAGCCTTTGATTCTAAAAACTGTTTCAAACACTTGAATTGGAAATACCAATTCCATGCCTCTAAGAGACGGAATGGAAAAGAAATACAATTCCTTTCCCATGTAGAGTCAAATAAATGTGGCCTTAAGAATCAGGATAGCAGAAGCAGAAAGATTACATATTGTAACAAATTTCTCTTTAGAGGTGGGCATGTGAAATAAACATCCAATCAAATTACAATTATAAATACAACTAAGCAAAAGCACAAAGATGATAAATTGTGACAAATTTAACCCGCAAAAGGCACCCACACAAAAGAGTATTATCAAATTCTGCAAGCTTTAAAAGTTTATGGCTCTTTACTTGGACAACAAGCTTCCAATGAGTGTATCCAAACTTTAGATAATAAATAAACAACCAAAAGATCGGTATTTCATAGCATACCATTAGGGGAGTAGATGCTGAGATGGATAGGAACAGGAGATATCTGTTTTGACTTTCCTGTTATTCTATCAGTTTCTTCCTGAATTTCCTTTCGAACCATGCCTGCAGAGAGACGACAACATAAAAGTTTGGTTGTCAGTTCCTTTCAACAAATAATAGACAATTTCATAAGGAAAATCTAACATCTCCCAAGTAAATGTAGCAACTGTCAAGTCAAGATCTAAGGTGCCATGTCAAGAGCATGTGCACAAGTTAATATTTAATCCTAAAAACAAAGACAAATTGGAAAACAAGTTCATTAGAAAAGCAACTTAAATATAAATTCAAATGTTAATTTCAAAATCTATCTGTAATGTAAATCATTTTTCTCCCATGGCAATCACATTGCCAAGTTGCTTCTACCTAAACTCAAAATAATTGTATCACTAGAGGTGCTCAAGAAAGGTGGGCCAAATCCAAACAGTATACTCACTGACTCGACGTCCAATTTCCAGCTCTCTACAAGTAAGGTGATCAACTGGAGAACTACGCAGTTGTGCACAATTTATTGTTTACCAGCTAAAAGTAATCAACTTTTCATTGTTAAACATGTGAATATCTACTACACCTATCTACCTTCAAATCTAAACAAATGTGAAGGAAACATAAAAGAGAGATAATTCGCATACCAAAATCAGTGAATCTCCTCTTGGAAAGGTGAAGGAACTCAGCGTACTCCTGGGTTCCTTCATCTGTCTTGTGTAGCTGCAACACCAAAGGCCGCCTCGTCACAATCCCTGAAATCATACAAAAAACAACAGCGTCATGTTAATCAAACGTAAAGTAAGATAAAATTAAACAATTCAATAACACTCAAAGTTGTGAACGAACCAGATCCTCTGGGAAGAAAGTCACGTCCAACAATGCTCTCCAAAACCGAAGACTTCCCGGAACTCTGCTCTCACAAATATGTTCAAAAAACAAAAGAGGAAACAAAAATCAGAAAAATACCCACATCTTCCAAAAGAAAAACCCAATTAAAAAAATCAGCTCTACTTTTACTTCTTAACAAACAAATAGCTACTAAAAGCACTATTCAACCAATCTCTACCAAAAAAGTTCCATACTTTCTCAAAATTTCTCCATAAAAACCTCGTTAAACAGCAAATTCATGCAATAAAACGAGACGTAATCAGTTAAAGGTGGTTGGGAGAGAGAGAGAGAGACCTGGCCGCCGACGACAGCGACAGAGGGCAGAGCTTCCCACAAGGAAAAAAGACTTTCGTTGCCTCCGTAGTCACCGAGCACAGTACACGCCCTCTGTATGCGATTCACCAGCCCTATCAAGCTCTCCATCGTCGTCATCTCAGCTCTCTCTCTGTCTCCGATTCGATTCGAAACCCTAATTTCGCTTCCTCCTTGAGAAATCGAACAACCAGTAAAGCAGCAGAACTTGACTTGGGAATTTGGAAAGACGCTATGTTTCTCTCTCTCTGAATATTCGAACGGTCAAAACATATCACGACTTTTTCTCCCTTCTTTCTACTTTTATGGGGTGTCGAACCGGATGAGCGCCGTTGCGGAAAATGGCGGGACCCACTGATGACTAGAGTCTTCGCTCAAAAGCAACCGTACCAAATTTTCAAAATTTGAATTCATCTTCATTTTGGAACCATGTTCTCCCAGTGCTACTACTACCATGGAATTTGATTTTGGTAGATGTATAGGTACCCTGGAGACACATCAATATCGGTAAAAAAAAAAAAAAAAACGAAAAAATAGTTATTATACCTGTAAAACAATGTGAATGTTCACATAATTTGACTAAAAATAGGAGAATGGAAGTCAAGATTGAAGCCTAAGATTGTCAGCATAGTATAAGTTTGGTTTCTACTATTTTGGTATGTAAAGTTTTCTTCATACATTAAAAGAGGTGTTGGATCAAAACCTCTGTATAAAGTGGTATTCGTATCATTGAAGAACACAACACAAAATAGAAAAATTCATGTAAGTTATGTCAAGGCTAAAGAGAGAGAGAGAGGGAGAAATAGTGAGAGTTATTTTGTACTCCTATTATTTTAGATAATGAGAAAAACAATTACTAATGCCCTGCAGACGTAGACACACTTGCAGAACCTCATAAATATTGTGTCTTATTTGCTTTATATTTCACTGCATACATGTTCTTAATTTCACAACATAATACAGCCATATGAATCTCTACAAAGTTTAAAACAAAATAATAGATATCACCTTCCATAGCCATTGCCCTTTCATATGAATCTTCACTTTGAGTACTGGACTGGTAACTCCTACATCGTGAGATAGGATATCACATCTTCCACAACAATCCCAAAGGGACGAGCATGAGCTTTCAGTATCTAACTGTATTTATCGAATCCATTGGTCAAGTAAAGTGGACCACTCGATCGGCTTGATCTCCAACATCAAGGAGGTCTAAATAATTGCTATCTGCAACCTTATCTTGTTCGGCCTCCATGTCTCGTACGTAATTTTAGCCTCATATTATAGTAGCAATAAAGGAAGAGGGGGAGAGCGTCATGTAATTTAAATGTTATAGACTCATGCATTTTGAGGGCGTCAGGTAATTGATAACCGGCATTCCGTTTTTACGTCGAATTCCTATGATAATGAACCGATCTCACTCAATGAAATAAAGCTTTGTTGTTGTAGTACTATAATAGCAATAAACTATGTCTTCAAGCTTTTCATATGCAAGACAGGTTCGAGTCTTTATTATGGATCAAGCTAAAAGTGCTCCAGTTTCGCATGCCGAGGAAGATGTTGTTTGCGCTAGAATTCATATTGCCAATTTACGTATCGCAGGGGTGTTACTGCCAAATTGACAATTCCTAACAAAATGCATGAGTCTATAATATTTAGACCAGTACCTTTTGCGTTTGTGATTGTTTTTCTCGACACGTATCCATGTATGTTTGCATGCATGCATGCATCTCACGTAAAGAAAGGAAGAGGCATGCAATTATGCAACTGGTGTTGGCTGATAGGGGCTGGAGACTCGAGTGAATATTGTTTGCGGTAAGAAGATAGACGTACAATTTGAAGCATCGATCGTAGAGTTGTTGGTACGAATTTGAACCGGCTGAATGATTCCATACAAAAAGGAAAAACCAAACAGCTACAACAAGAAAGACGAAATAAACAGTGAGTAGGAAATAAAAAACTCCAGCCAAGAAGCCAGACAGGATTATCCTAATCAAATCCCATGTCAGCCTCTCTCTCTCTCTTCCTCTTTCTCTCTGTACAGCCTATGTTATACAGTAAAATCACCACTCTTCTCCTATGTATTCTGCAATATTCTCCGCAATCTATCGAAATCATTTGAAATTCCGTCGATATTAAACTGATATTCCATTATATTTCCAAAATTTTGGGGATATCAAACAAACAACACGGATATTGCTAATTTTTCGCCAAACTTTCGAGGATACACGGTACAAATATATCTGTTTTCATTGTCCGTGGCCTAACTTTTTAATCCATGACTACTATAGCTTAATGATATTTTGTTTCATGGACGTTATATGAAGTTTCCAATGATTGTTCGCAATAATGCATGCATTTTGATCTAATAGGACCGGATCATAATTGTCTTGCCTATGATAAATCAGATAAGAGTCATCATTTAAATTGTAGTTAGTGCAAATGGCTTGAGATAATTTCATTTACAAGTCTCACATTCTATAAAAGGTGGCCGTGAATTGCGCATTCCACGTGGATTTGTACCATATGACTTAACTCAATGTTTTTTTAATTTATTATTAAGGAAAGGGGGAGGATTTCGAAATTATTGCAATACTTTTTTTGGGCGCGGAGGGGGGGGTGGGAATTTTTATTTGATGATGCCATATCTCTAGAGTTAATGTTTGGACTTTTTGAGTAGCTCGACAGGTGAAAACCAAAGAAGAGTCGGTTTCGACAAATCTATGGGTTTTAAGTATCAAGTTTTGAAAATCTCTGGAAGTTTTGGAAAACAAGTCTTCAAGTTTAGTATTTATCTTCACTCCCTGCAAAAATCTTCGGTCCAAACTTTTGGCAGACTTTGAGGTAGTCCGTGATTTCGTCCGTATCCTTAGCATGAAGGAAAAGCTTGTTTGAGCACTTCTTCTCTATATCCACAACTGCATCTCAAAAATCTTTGTTTCGTGTAGCTTTGTGAACACATAGTTGCACTTGAATCACATTATTGCTAACTAAATGTGAGACTTCATCCACTAAATTAAATCCTATACTTTTACAGTGTGCTAGATTGGAAGAGACTTTCCATGACTGTCGCTGGTCTTGGATTCCAAGATTGGCCAAGAAAGCTGTGCACCTCTTGGCGTCGCAGCGAAGTAGGGAAATGTGCAATGTGGTTTGGATGGACAGACCTCCATCTTCCCTAGATCATGTTCTCTGTAATGATGGACTTCCTTGTCCACACTAGGTTTGTTTGTGGGTAGTGTGAGGAGTGACGTTTTAGCATTAGGTGAGGCGTCGGGCTCCATGTAACTCCTTCCACTACCTGTTTTTTGGTGCCATGTTTGGTTGTTTGCCTCTTTGTAGGCCTTCTTGTATACCTTTCGGATCTTTGCCCGGATTAATATAATTCTGTTATTAAAAATAAAAAAAAAAGAAGTAAAATCTCAAATTAATGGAATGGGCCCCCAAACAATTTGCACCTCTGAACCCAACTAAAAGCCCAACAAATTCAAGCCCAATAAAAGAACCGGCATTGCTTCAAGAACAGGAAAAACAGAAAACCAAAAAACAAAGGAATTCAGAATTCTTGTGCAACTCGAAGGCAACCTTTTATTTAGGCTTCGCCCGACTTCTCAGATTCAGTCCGCGACGCCAACATCCAATCACTGCACCAATCGCACACGAACAATCGCAATGGCCGCCGCCGGAGTAGAGATCAAGCGCCCGGACGCCGCGCCGGAGGAGACATGCTCCGCCAAGGCCTCCAAGCAAGGCGAGGGACTGCGGCAATACTACCTCCAGCACATCCACGAGCTTCAGCTTCAGGTCCGCCAGAAGACCCACAACCTCAATCGTCTCGAAGCTCAGCGCAACGAGCTCAATTCCCGAGGTTCGATTTTCCCCTAATTCAAAACCCTAATTTCTGATTCTTCAACATTTCAGTTTGTTTAATCTGTCGTGGATTTTAGGTCGTGCCTTCCGGTTTGTGTTTGGGGAAATAAGGTCAAGATTTGATTTATTTGGTTTTGGTTTACTTATATCTAGGAATTTAAATGTTGAGGAGGACGAGGATTTGATGAATCCGGTAGGAAATTCGAGATAATACTAGGAAAGTTTTGTTCTTTTCTAATCTAGGTTGTTGGAATCTTTGTCTGGAAATACCTTAGATTGAAAACTGGAACTTGGTACTAGCTTTCGTTGATATAGGAAGTGTGCTTGCTCACTCTCTGGGTGTTTCGTTGAGGGGTGAAGACACGTTTACTCGGATTATATTTATCGAGTCGTGTTCTTGTTTGTTGTCTTAGTGTAATTATAACCGAGATATAAACCAGTTAACTGGAGTAGAAAGATAATTTACTTTAATAACAGAGGGGATAAGATGAAAGTAAGTGATTTCGGCGATGAAATCAGGTTGTAGTCAAAGTATTATTCAGAGGCTTTCGTATTTTTCTAAAAAAGGTGTCTATTTGATGTACTTGAGCGTGTAAACACGATGCCTGTGAATTGGTGTTTTTGCTTACTTTGGAGTTCTTGTTGCCTTTTCTTCTTTTGCCAGATTTTTTTTCATCCTTTAAACATATGGTAGCAACTAGCAAGTCAATTGGAGTTTTCAAATGATAAATTAAACTTGTTCAAAATTGCAACTTGAACAGTGAGAATGCTGAGGGAAGAACTACAGCTGCTTCAGGAGCCCGGATCATATGTTGGTGAAGTTGTCAAAGTAATGGGAAAGAACAAGGTTTTGGTTAAGGTAAGTAGGAAATTCTTTAAGACCAAGTTGAAAATTATGCAACTTGACTTAATTACAAGACTATTCTTTAGTTTTACATACTTTGTTTCTTTTCGTTTTCCAGGTTCATCCAGAAGGGAAATATGTCGTTGATATTGATAAAAACATTGATATCACAAAGATCACACCATCAACAAGAGTTGCTCTCCGCAATGACAGCTATGTGCTACACTTGGTCTTGCCAAGCAAAGTTGATCCTTTGGTCAACCTTATGAAAGTTGAAAAAGTTCCCGATTCTACTTATGATATGATCGGTGGCCTGGATCAGCAAATCAAGGAAATAAAGGAGGTTTGCTATTGCACTTTTTCTTCTGAATTTGTGTGTTTTGGTGTGGTTTCTTTGATAATACATCCCCACTTTCTTCTACATGTGTTGTAAATGATGTTTAAACATCTTCCATTTCCAGGTCATTGAACTTCCAATTAAGCATCCTGAACTGTTTGAGAGTCTTGGTATAGCTCAGCCAAAGGTAATACTGTGTTGCCAAGCTTTTACATTTCATTATTTACTTACTAGATAGGCGCTAACTGTTACAACTTACATTTGTGCCCTGAAACTAACACTTATATATAACAGGGTGTGCTGCTTTATGGACCACCTGGCACTGGGAAAACACTTTTGGCTAGGGCTGTGGCCCATCATACTGACTGTACATTTATCAGGGTTTCTGGTTCGGAGTTGGTCCAGAAATACATTGGGGAAGGATCTAGAATGGTCAGAGAACTTTTTGTCATGGCCAGGTTGGTTTTGATCTTTCTCATCAAGATTTGTTATAGATATCTATTACTTTTGTTGCCTTGATTTAAGATTTTGTTTCTCTATGACGTGGCGGGAAATCCTAAGCTGGAACAAGCTATTTATTCATAACTGTAATGTTGGGAATCGGTAATAGTATTATGGGATCATCTGGGGTGTATATGTTCCTCCAGTCTAGGGGTGTCCCTGAACTTTCAAGTATATGTTTGACATTATTTGCTGCACGATCTAGGTTGTGGAGGAATCTGTAATCATTTAATGATCTTGTCAAGTCTGCCAGTCCGAATTAATTGAAAAATGATTATGGGATGCACTCACTTACTGTTGTTGATCTGATTTGCTCTCATTTGTTTGCTTACTTTATTTCAATTTGGTTTTTTATCTCAGGGAACATGCACCATCTATCATTTTTATGGATGAAATTGACAGTATTGGATCTGCTCGTATGGAATCTGGTAGTGGCAATGGTGATAGTGAGGTGCAGCGGACTATGCTTGAGCTTCTCAACCAGCTTGATGGATTTGAAGCATCAAACAAGATCAAGGTACTGAACCAAATGTGGATTCAATGGTTAGAAATGCAGTATAATGTTTCTGAACATTTTCATCTGACCACCGTCTTTCAATTACATTTTTGACAGGTTTTAATGGCCACAAATCGTATTGATATTCTGGATCAAGCTCTACTTAGGCCAGGACGAATTGACAGGAAAATTGAGTTTCCAAATCCTAGTGAAGAGGTACATGCTTGTCACGATGGTAGAATTGACCCCTTGCAGTAGGTTGCTTTACTTTGTCATAGGTCAACATTTATTGTATTGATTGTCTGTATAATGGAGGTTGATCAGCAGTAAATGCACAGTAGAGTGCAGTTGCTATCCAATCAGAATAGATATGAATAAGTAGGATAATAAAAGAAAATGCCACAAAAGTCGGCGTAAATTTTTCCAATATTCGCATGTTCCAACCTTCTAGTCTTATTGTATTTTTGATGGTTGTCATTGCCTAGTTTATCGAACATCACTTGCATACAATACTTACTAATGCATTTAACAAATTGCAGTCTCGTTGGGATATCTTGAAAATTCATTCAAGAAGAATGAATTTGATGCGTGGAATTGACCTGAAGAAGATTGCAGAGAAGATGAATGGTGCATCTGGTGCAGAACTGAAGGTACCCTTGTTTTGTTTTCCTTGGGGTTTATCACTAAGCGAGGTTTTGTGTGCTGTAACAAATATTTACTGTCGTTTTATTTTTCCATCTTGCAGGCTGTTTGCACAGAAGCTGGCATGTTTGCTTTGAGGGAGAGAAGGGTTCATGTGACGCAAGAAGATTTTGAGATGGCAGTGGCCAAGGTAATGAAGAAGGAGAATGAGAAAAACATGTCGTTGCGCAAGTTGTGGAAGTAAATTACGTTACCATGGTGTTCTTGGAGCAATGTAGGCACGAAGGACGATGTTTATGAGGATATTTGCAGGCATGGGCATCTTGCCTGGCTTCTCCTTGCTTGCATTTTTACTTACCGGTTGGAGGGTTTAAACCATGTTGTTTTTACTTGCAAACTATCAAGTGTGTGCCCCTATGTTCAAGTCATATATATTTTTCAATTCCAAATTATTTTTATGTTTTCTTCTAGCGTCAATGCATCAAATTAGACTGGCAATTTTCTGTTTTGATATTACGTCATAATTAGAACCATTTATTCTCTTATCATCATCATTTAAGGGCTGTATGTGTTGAACAACCCAACGGTTGACTCTTATGATAAACTGATGGCCCATTGTTAATGAAGGAGGAATGACTCCACAAATAAAATAGCAAACCCTAATACTGTAACACAAACATAATCCTTGCTCAGGTTCTCTCTCTCTCTGTCACCAAAAGCAATATTCTATTTTCATTTTGGTCTAATCTAATCCAGACTACAGAATGAGGACCCAAAACTTTGAACTAGAGGCCACCTAATACTACGGTTTAGTGGTATATTTCTTCACTTAAAAGTAAGAGATTTTAGGTTCGATTTTCTCCAAATGCATTTGAATCACATTATTGCTAGCTCATTGTGTGACTTAGCCCAGTCTCCGTCCCTTAGTGTAGATAATTTGTTTGTTCAAACAAAAATAAAAAAAATAAAAAAAACCTAGAGCTAGAGCGGTTGGAGGCGAAAGCATCTGCTCTTGCTAATTGTATAAATTACCATTTGCCATTTTGGTATGTTAGGAATAGAGTACAAGAACACTGAGAGACTCATTTTTTGTGGAAACATGAACATTGGCATGAGAATGTGAAAGTAAACGAGTCACATTGGTGAAAGGAGAAACCTTACATTGGCTTACAAGAGGTTAGGTTACTTCCTGCCAATTGTTTTATAATGGAACCTTAACTTTATTCATGGTAGCAGAGCAGATTGGCTCACGTGTAAAACCCAATGGCCATACGTGCTTCACATCACCTAATTGGTGTTGTTCACATTGCCAAACACGTGAGGTAGCGTGTGGTGAGACCCCAACTTTCTAGAATTGGTATCTAATTGGGTATAACTGGATATGAAACGTTGTTTTTTCTCCGAGCTGCAGATGATGAGCGTATGCTGTGCAACGTCAAGAGATCGATACAATGTTCCCAGAGGATGGCACCTATCACTGGTTTGAAACCACCAATGCAGGTAAGAGTGCCCCCAAGGCTGATGGCGCATTGCAAACGTTCGAATCAGCAAACTTTTCAAGCGTTAGAAAGCAAAAATGTTAGATATTAGTCCCTAAACCTTGTTTGCGACCAGTAATATTGAATTACGCAAAATGATTCTCTATAGAAGTGCTGCAATATTAATGCTACAAGCATCATCATTCTCAACACTTTGTTTTTTGGGTTTATAACTTTACATCTCTGCCTATCCCTCTAACATATCATATTTGAATCAAACTTAAAATTGAGGGTCCACGAATGGGTTCTTTTATACGAGAGATATTCTACTTTAATATACCTTGAATGCGGAGGGAGATTCGAACTTGGGTAAGGCTTATTTTTAGCAGTATCCTTTATAAGCTTCATCAAGTCTCAATTAACCCTACAATCTAATGTATCTCGCTTTATTTGACCAAACGAATCGATGCATACAACACCTGTATCAGTTATTCCTCGTCTGTGGGTGATGATCATTCGTCTCTGTAAACTAGTGTCGGGTATTCTGGACTCCACATGTTGTTCAGCACATATTCTTTGATTTCTTCCTGCAATCCATAACCATATCAATGAGCGCTACTATCGATAATGTTTTGAGAGTCAAGAAATTCATGCTATCTTGTCGATGAAGGCTGGAAACTGATTAAACCCGGCATGGATATGAAACGACAGCCTTCGTCAATATTCATATGACATCATAAATTTAGATTCAACAGCAAAATTGGCTTGTAGTTCGAAGAGATTTATAAGACACTCGAATATCTTGTCATCAGAAATAGCAAAAGAAGTGTAAAGCAGGTATACCTGACTAAGTTTCCGCAGCTCTCGAGCATCCAGTTCACGGTACCCTTCGGCTAGATCCTCTTCTATGGCTTCCTTTATCACAGCTGCAGCCACCTCCTTTGTGATATCTCGTATGCTGCAAATATGAATCCAGTGTATGGACATGCATAAGACCTTGAGTATAAATCCTTTAACATGAATTAAAGATAAAAACAGCGGAAATGACACAAAAAGAAGCAATGAGGTCACTGATGCTATACCTAGATATAGAAGGGTAGATAATCCCTTTAAGAACATCCTCATCTGACATATATGCTGCTAGGCTGTTATTTTCAATCAACTGTTAGAACTCAGAACAACCTAAAGCATAATCTGGAAAATATTCTAGAAAGTTGAATATTTATATGCATATACATATATATATATATATATATATATATATATATATATATTCTAGAAATACACACACACACACACACACACACACACACACACACATATATATATATGCATAATCTGGAAAATATTCTACAAAGTTGAATATTTATATGCATCTATATATATAAATATTCTAGAAATACACACACACACACACACACACACATATATATATATGTGTGTGTGTGTGTGTGTTTCTAGAATATTTATACACACACACACACGCATATCTCTTCAAGAAAAAATCTGTGCGTATGATCATATAACAGGAATTGGAATCTGTACCATAAACAAAGTCTACAATAAACAAGCAGATTTTTCCACTTTGTTTTCCACACTTAAGGCCATCTCCAACCGAAGGGTCCAAAGGGCCAGAGAGCCAAAAATAGCCCGAAAACCGTCTCCAACCGAGGGCTAGGCCAGAGGGCTCGTGAGCTCCACGGAATCTCAAAGGGCCAAAGGGCTAGAGGATTGGCCCAATCTAGCCAGCCAGTCAGCCCCGGGCTGGGCTAGAAATTCTAGCATTCTTGTTGGATATAAATATATTCATGTCGATTACATCCGACAGGAATTCTAAGCCAAATTTCAAATGCAAAGGCTAGTTGACGTCAGCTAGCCGTTATTTTTGAATTTTTTTTTTTACAATTTTATTTATTATTATTATTTTTTTTTTTACACATTTTTTTTCCTATAACTTCTATTTTTTTCTATAACTTCCTATAACTTCTATTTTACAAAATTTGTTTTATATTTTTTTCTAAATTATATATATTTTTCCTATAACTTTTATTTTACAAAATTTGAATTTAATTTAAGTTGTTGTTTTTAAATAATAAATTATGTTGTAATTTTTTACCGTACTTAGCCGTTGGATTTGAATTTGAATTTGAATTTAAGTTGGTAGTTTTTAAATAATAAATTATGTTTGGCCCTATGGCCCTTTGGCCTTCGGTTGGAGACGGTTTTTTGTGACAGGGCTAAAACGAGCCCTATGGCCCTTGGTTGGAGATGGAGGCAAATATGACCCTGTACTGTTCATTAAAATATTAATATCTTGGTGGGCCAGAGGGCTGAAACGAGCCCTCTGGCCAACCTTCGGTTGGAGATGGCCTAAGGTTCAAACATGATCCTCAACGGACTAAATAATAAGTCGCAATCACAAATGAGGGTAATAATTCTAACAAAATTCTTCCCTGGAATATTTTCTCAATATCTCTCCACTAGCATACAATTACTACCTTATACTTGGCATTATGTGCTCTCTGAGAGTGTTATCCTTTAACAATCTCTCCCACATGTCAAATTACAGTTTTCGAAATAGAAAATATAAGGGAGACTTTATACTTCAGGGGAAGAGGGAATTGAACCCTCTTCAATTGATCAGCCAACACTGTTTACCGCAATTTCTTATGTGTCAAGATGAATCTTGTTGATTATACTTTATAACTGATTATTCAAGGAAAATATTAGAAATTCATAGATTGTGAAATTCTTTTTGACCCAAGCTAGACTGTTGAAATGTTCATCCAGTAAAAGTTAATTCTTAAAGTAGATGAGAAATACCACTCGGCTGCGGCCTGCAGCATGCCATCGGAGACGATTCTGGAGCCAGATAATAGAGTACCAAGTCCAATACTGCATGAACAAAGTAGAATTTGTAATCATGTAACACAAAACTGAAATTTTAAGTTGGATCTGGATGACTTTATAAAAGGGAAAGTGGACAACTAACCCTGGAAAAAGGTACATGTTGTTTCCCTGGTTGCAGTGCCCAATATGGCCATTTCCTATGAAATATAGAACTTCAGGTAAGAGCTTCCGGTAATGTATTTTATAAAAAAAAGAATGCAGAGGATTCATAAATCTGAAATATTACTAGCAGAGTAGCTGTTATAAATTGTAAACAAAGCTGAGGAATCTTTTCTAGGGCTGAAAAGAAGTTCTTTTAATTCTCATTTGGTAGTCAAATACTCCCTTTCCCTTTACATGAAAGAGAGCCACAAACAGGATCAGAATCAAGCAACCGTTGCCTCGGGTGTGTATGTTGCATGAAAACAGAGTTATGTTGATTTACTTTGGTAATTCTCTGACCAGTCACCTATCTAAGATGATGCATCGTCTACTCACATTCTGGTCCAAGTTTTGCAACGTTTAGCCTGGGTTACATTCTTATATAGGGCTCCTACGTTTATTTAAGAATTCAATCTTTCATTATGAGCATCAAGGGTAAGTTTTCCATTCTTAGACTGGTTCAGTCATGAACTTGTCTCTCTGCCTCAGTCCTTGGCCACACAGTATTTTGAAGACTTTAACCTTCCACTACCTATAAATGTTCCTTATTCCTGATTCTTATTTCCCACAAACTCGTTATACATGCTTGTAAAATACTGTTTTCATTTCCGTAGACGTATTTTAATCCTCAACTTTATCAAGTGTAATCATCTCAAAATGTACATAAGCAAACAAAAAAGAAAGAAGGTTCCCTTTAAATAAAGAACGAAAACAACAAGAAGAAAGGGAGCAAAACATAATGGCCCCATATTTGATCTAATAAAAGAATGAGGTACAAGGATAATTATGCCTCGTGACAATCATTCGCGCCCCTAATTCTTTATAAGGAAAACATCGGCGATGTAGTACTCATCAGTTCCATTGTTACCAGATACACTTGATAACGAGTTCAGCATTATGCTTACTCATAAAGAAAAAGATGTATGAGGAAAAAAAAAAAGTTTCTTGATACATACCAAGATTCACATCTTTGAATGGACTTCCACTTGCAAAAACAATATTATCACCCACAATAGAGAATGCTTCTTCGGGAGTACACTCAGCTGTTCCAAAACAAAACAATGTAGCTCAACACCACAAACCAAGCTAGATTCCATACCCTATTTTCCCCCAATCTCAGACCCAAAAGGAAAAAAAGGCATACCATTTGTTGTTGGATTTGACATTGCAAAGATGGCTGGTCTAGTTGATGTTGAACTTCTAAGGGCCTCTAATACCTAAAATTTACATCTGCTTGACATCAACTTTGAAAGAACAAAACTGCTAGGCGTAGCACAATCCAAACATTCTACAGAGGGATAAGAGATAAGCTAACAAAAATGGTACAAACTTGGACCATAAAGGTGCAGCAAAAGAACTGAGACAGTTCATAAATACTTTTGTAATTCACATTCAGATCACCCCTACGAATTTTGCATTCGTATCTTACAGAACAGGTTGAAATAACAAAATTTGTACATGACCATGAGACAAAAACAACATCCGTAGTATTCCCTTGAACAAAAGTTTCATTTCTGCGTTATACCAATAAATTATGTTATATTAAACCTTCTTAACTTAGAAAAATCAAGTATTTCTTCCTTGACAGAAGTGCTACTGGACACCTACGAGCTAAATTTTTATCCATCATCATTTCTGAAGTGTAAAACAATTAATCAATATCCAAAATTCATTCTAACTAGAAAAACATTTCACATGCAAAACAATTATTCAATATAAAAAAGGGCTATACTCCAAGTTTTTAACTAAAATCATTTCAAGTACATAAATGCATTCTAACTACCTCTTTTGAGAACAATCCCCCGACTGCAGAAAGTCCAAGCAGCACATCAGGTTTGACTTGATTGACCTGATTAGCAAAGATTACTAAACGTGGTCACGAGTAGTGAAAAAATGACAGTGGCTACAATTTTAGTAAAAAAAATATAACAAATAAATAACTACTTTCCCATATCAAGGATATAGTATTGAACTTAGAACGTTAAAAAAAACCATATTTATTAGAGGGATCATAAATGCTAATTATTCTTTATGTATCACCAGATTCAGCTCAAATTTCTAACACACTACATAAATAACTCTTAGATAAACCAGTATTGTTGTACAATTGATTGTAAAAGGAATTATAAATTCATTAATGCAATTCTTGCAACACGTTTACACAATATCCTTTTTTCAAAGAGATAGGTCATACCAGATTCCTGTACTATATTTTAATTCTCTAAACATGGAAAAATCTCAACCAAAATCAAATTTATATAGTCTGAAGTGTGAAAAGTATACAAACCACTTCCACAAGACTTGCGCCTTCTCTTAACCCTTGACGATTAATTTCTTTGACTTTCCTTGCAAATGGGCGGGCATCTGGATCAATATCTTCACGTTCCTCTGTGATCAGACCCTGCATACATGACAACCAACATTATTTTCAACTTCATTATCTTGTCTGGGTAATGATGCAGCAACTAGAACAGACAGTATTTTAAACTGCATCCACTTTAAATCATCAATCCGGAATTCTGGATATAGAGCACAAGTATGTGGAAGAACCCTATAGCCACCATAAGGTTATCTGATGAAACAAAGAAGCTACAAACAGAAGTCCTCACACCTTACATTTCAGCATCACATGTTAATACTAATGAAACTCAATAGATAAAATAGCCAATTCGGTTTGCTCAGCAGATACTTCAACAGTTCTGCTTACGGGAAGAAACTGCTTCAATGATGTGATGGGGTGGAATATGGAAATGAAAAAACAGGGCACTTATATCAAGGCTCACTATTGAGTGGAGTTTTATAAAAGCATTGTGTGACTGCTCCCTCACCTTGGCATCAACCACCCAGAATTGTCTGCCTGCACTGTGAAATGCATCTTCATTGTTTCCTAACATCCTTGCCATTGTCTTCCGTGCAGCATTAAGAACCCCTATTCCTGCACTGCAGAAACGCAAAGAATAAGCAAAACAGCCTTTGATAAATCAATGTGATACAGTAAATGGTTTAGCAGTGTTGCATGTCTGTTTGACATGTAAATCATAGACTGCAAGGAACTTCACTCCGCAATAGAATATCTCTCCATTTAAAATACAATAGAACAGAAACTAGAGCACTAAGAAAATAGGCCCTCTCTAAGTCCCACGTACAAATATAATAAACTGACGGGCAAACAATAATGTTTAGAGTTGTTGGAGGAACAACCATATTCAAGGGACAACTAACATCTTATCAGCCATTAAGTCAATAAATAAAGGAACACTCTATCTGGTTTTCATTACGCTCTATCATGTCTTTCATTGCTCAGAAGTGTATGCTTTAAAGAATTGAGTATTTTAAGTACTAACCTTCCAGCACCAGCAACAACAATTTTTTGTTTAGGGAAGTCAATCATTGACCTTCCTTGTGCCCTTACGGCTCCTAAAAGTCCAGCTAATGCAACTCCTGCTGTTCCCTGTAAGAATATTGACATGAAATTAGATTAAATAAACCAAAATGGAAGGTAAGTTATATTTCCATATATCCCAGTTTGAAAGCCAGGTCCATATGTAAGAAATAAGACAATTTTAGAACAGGTACACACACACACACACACACATATACACACAAACTTATATATATATATGTGTGTGTGTGTGTGTGTGTGTGTATAATTGCTTACAAAAGCTTAAGCAATTAGTAAATCATGCAACATTGAACATCAAACCAACACCCTTCTTCATATGCATCATTTCCTTGCTTTGCACGTGGAAAGGCAGGCAAATATCTAGATTCAGGTTTTAAAATCAGGAAGGTTGAAGAATTGTTACTGATGTTCCTGTTACTGTCCAGTTAATCTACCATCAATCATTATTGTAACAATTGTAAATATCAGTCCCCCTTTATTAAGGGTTCAAATAACCTTATTTGGGGGACAACTTCTGAGGCCCACTTCGGATTTCATTTCAAACATACAAACCGTCTATTTTTAAATTCGTCGTTCAAAGATCATCCTTGCAGAAAATTAGGCAAATCTGTATCCATTAACACATCCAATGTAGTGAAGAAATAGACGAGCACGGTATTTCAAGAAAGACCACAGAAACAACCATTTAATTGATAGGTTAAATGATTTCAGATTTAAGTGCTTTCTTTGCAAGGATCTTTGAGGGAATAATAAAAGGTTTTAATCTTTAAAATACAATGAGGAGTGGCCACTTAGTATTACGGTCTAGTGGTATTCCTCTTCACTTGTAAGTGAGAGGTCTTAGGTTCGATTCTCACCAAGGGCGAATTTGAACCAAATTATTGCTAGCCCATTGTGAGGCTAAACCCACCCCGTCCCCCTTAGTTTAGATAGTATCGTCTGTTAAAAAAAAAAAAAAAAAAAAATACAATGAAGAGTGGGCCCTACAAGGGTGCATTCATAAAATCTTATTTGAGGGATCCCTCAATTGATGTTGGAGTAACGGTAACAAGAACAAAAAGTACATATGCACACACATATGTGCCTACACATACACATCTATGATTCTATGCATCTACATATATATAAGCCATACTGTAGAAACATATACAAATCATATTGAATGAGTGTATAAAACAACATACACAGACGATAGTCAAATTGAGCAATACCAATGTTTTCATTTTCCTGTTTATTACACAAACACGAAATTTACAGCCTGGTATACAAATATATGGGAAACTGTACTTTTGCCCAACTAGAGATGATAAATTTCTGGGTATGTTCTATGTTGATATATTACTAGTGATACAATGCAAACGGAAAACTAGGGTTTTTTCACAAGGTCCAAAACTTTCTATTCAAGACACTTGTACCTATATTCTGAATGTAACTAAAGGGCACTTCTCAAATAAACGTTCAGCATCACCCAAGCATGTGAATAAAAGATGTACAGTGAAGACGAATTATTTTTGTTGGAAACCAAAGGTATGTAAAAATATTCTTTTGACTTTAACCCCAACCTCAGAGCTAGGGAAAAATGTAAAGATGTAAATTGTGTGTCTCAATGTAGATTTCCAAAGCTTTTTTTTTTTTTTTTTTTTTCTATGGAAAGATTTGCTTTTGCAGACTACAGAAAATAGGACTGGGCATTTTAAACAGAAAGAAGCCTGTAGAATTGGGACTACAAACAATACTTTAGTTTGAAAAGTGCAAAATTGAGGCCTTTACTGAGAAAGTGAGCAAGGAGTTTAAACGATGACACATCCATCAAATAAAGATGATCTATCTCATGAAATGAAGTAGTCAAATACCTGAACATCATCATTAAACATTCTATAGGTACTTCTGTAACGCTGTAACAACTTAAAGGCCCACTTGCTTTGGAAGTCTTCAAACTGCACAGAAAAGTTGTGTAAGTATCTATTTAAAGAAAACTGGTGCATATTAGCATTCCAGCTTCTTGTAACTATGTAAACATGAATGACACTTCAAATTACCTGCACAATCACATTTGGCCAACGAGTAAACACAGCTTCCATAAATTCATCAACAACAGCAACATATTCATCACCATCAAGACGATGTCTATCCAATCCCAAATCTAAGAATAAAGAATGGATGGTTGTTGATTGCTATGGATATAAAATCAACCGTAGAAGAATACTTGCACATAAGGAAAGAATTCAGAGAGAAATATAAATACTACTAATGCCAGAGTGAATATTAATGATCTGAAAAGTGAGAACTAAACATAAAAGAGGAGAATTGAATCATAACATAATGGTGTTTTCTGAAATGATTGTCACCAAATTCTTTAGAGTGCCAATTCATTGTCTTCGCATATTTAATATATTGTACCAGCATCATATTTACAATGCAAAGAATCATAACAGCGGCTTCTTATACCATAGATTGACCAAGATTGGATGAGGAAATACTTACATAACGGGTCCTTGAGCAGCTTTTCATTGTTAGTTCCCACATCAATCATCACAGGAAGTACCTATAGTAGGCAGGATAAGGGATGAAGAACAATAGGAAAGAAAGTCCAAAACAACTCTCCACATGTGACCATGAGGAGAGTATGTATGAAATGATGCATAGTAGAAATCAAGATGAAGGTTCACCAGGTCAAGTGACAGAGAAAAGATAAATGACCTCATCAATGGCAAACACCCAACAAGATCAAGTGGTTCACAATCATGGAAGATGAAAGTATCACCAATTTCCTACTATTACAATAAGAACCCTCTAGCAGTTGCTGTATTTTATATATACAAGAAACAATTTTACAGCTAAAAGGAAACAGAAACATATGGAAAAATTGTTGTCTTAAAGCCCATTAAGCCAGGAGGGATACCATGAAAAAGAATGACACAAACCCAAATATGATTTGCCAAAAGAATTTAACATATAGGATGAACCTTATTTAGATGGGGTTGAAAGTTGAGGTTCCACCATAAAACCAATTGGCAATATGGGGAGTAGCCCAACCTCTTATAAGCCCATGCAAGGTCCCTCCTCCCATCAATGTGAGACTCATTCTCAACTAGGGATGGCAATTTAACCCGTCAAATCCGATCCCTGCAAGTAACCGATCCGAATGGTTCGGTTTCGGGTATAAAATTTCGGGTATTTTACCGGCATGGGTAACCGTCGGGTGAATTTTTCGGTTTCGGGTTCGGTTATGGTTATTGGGGTATCCGCCCCAAACCCATACCCGAAACCGAACCATTTCATCTATAAATAAAAAAAATATAAATATTTATTATATGAAAATGGGTTGTTAATAATCATGCATTATTAAATATGAAGTTAATTATTTACTTTTATATCATTAATAATAGGAATTATATGCTTATAATTTTTAAGAGTGTAAATGTTTTCTTAGTAATACAATTTTTTAATATTACTTATTAGATGCATTGTATCAATTGTATTAATAATAGCAATTTATTTAATATCTTTTTTTTTTTTTTTTTTAAATATTCTTCATTTAGTTAATAATATAAATAAATATATAAATCTCATAATGGGGAAAACCGTTTCCCGATAAAAAATCCATCACCCGACGGGTTCGGATATGAGGAAAACCCGTTCGGGGATTCTACGGGTTCGGGTTTGGGGAAAATAAACGGGTTTGGGTTTGGGGATGGCACATCCGAACCCAATCCGCCCCATTGCCATCCCTATTCTCAACATGCCACCTCACGTGTGGCGAATTTTCAAGCCTAACACGTGGACAACACAACGGGATGACGTGGAGCATACGTGGCCGTTTGGCTTCACACGTGGGACAACCTGCTCTAATACCATGAAGAAAGTTGAGGTTCCACCATAAAACCAATTGGCAATATGGGAAGTAGCCCAACCTCTTATAAGCCCATGCAAGGTCCCTCCTCCCATCAATGTGGGACTCATTCTCAACAGGGTTCATTGATACAAATTTGACAATCATCACTTGCAATAATATTTGGATGTATATGTTGAAACAAACACATCACGGTTATCTAATTAGGTGATAAAGCATAGTCAAAAGGGGAAAAAAAGAGAGCAAGAGATTACTCTTTGAGGGTTTATTCCAGCAGCAGCAACATATAAATCTAGCTTCCCAATCGCAATTCCAATTCCCTGGACTCCAAGGTCTCCAAGACCCAATATTCTGCTCCCATCAGTAACAACAATCATATCAACCTGCACATGATTTCCATGAGTGATCACATGAATTATGTTGCAACATTTCTTGAATACCAAAATTAGGCTGCGTTATTTCTATGAATAACAAAATTGATATTCACATTCAATAACCCATACCACAGCAAAAGTGTTGAAATGAGAAGGGTAAAAAAATTTAGCCTCTGTCTTAAAACCTTTTTCCTCCTAGTTTTTGACACATTGAACCTTAATAAGTATAATCTATTTGGTTAAACCAGGTCAAATATGAACCCACATCTCTCACTCTGAGGCTTTACACTTCTACCTTTTTTTGATTAAGTAGTCAATGTTTGTCTCACTCACTTAAAATAAAAAAAATAAAAAAACCTTAACTTCCAAACATATAGCCATGTAAAATGCACGGACAATAGAAAATCAAGCACCAAGAACTAGCATATTGACCGACAAAATATAACAAAGACAATTGAAGTTTGGAACTAAATAAAATAAGAAAGACTCAGTAAAAATACTGATAGCTAAGACTAAATTTTTTAAGTCTTAATAATTTTTTAACAATGATTCTAAGCGACTCACTAGCAGTCAAGATTTATTTATGTACTTTTCCTATACGAGAAAAAAGAGAATATTATATTAACAGAAAAGAGTAAAGACAAGCATAGTGAACTAGTGGTCTGCTTAACTGAAAAACACAACCTATGAAAGCCTGAGAAAGCAAAAACCAATCCACAAAGTGATGATAACTGGCCTACATGAGGGCACCATTAATAAGTATAAAAGACCTGATCAGCTGGCCAGTTATAAACCATGGACATCATTTCTCCACGATCTTCTGCACTGAAGTACATTCCTCTGGGCCTTCTAAACAGACCACTGTAGTTCTGGCAAACAAGACCTACAGTAGGAGTGTAGACTATAGGTGCATACTCCTCAATATTGGCAATCAAAACCTGTTCATACATTACAATTTTAAATAAATCATGATCCATTAGAAAAAGTAACATTTCAACTTACGCATTAAAATTTTGAAACATGTTCTTTTTAGACTATCACCTAATGAAGATACATGGTACACTTCAATTTAAAATACTATACAAGTAGATGAATGCTGAAGTTTGCAACTCACTTTATAATACATTGTCTCATTTCTGTCATGCAACCGGTTAAGTATCCGCCACTTGGCCAGAGCATTTGGATCAAATGGTCCATCTCTTACTTGCTCTTCAAGTCTCTTCAGATCAGCCACTGTCAATTAACAAATTCCAATAGGTATTACTAAAAACATTCAATTAGTTTATCTGGAAATAAAATGTGTTTGAACATCTAAAACTAAGAGTGAAAGCAACTTAAGAAATTTTTTATTACGATGCTTAAACACTACAAAAATCCAAGAGTATGCAAAATTCTTGCTGCTCTCGTAAACTTAAGAAATCTAACACACTAGGGACTACCTTCCGAAACACACAAGTAGAAGAAGCAAGGGGAGGAGAAAGAGAAGTGATTCAGAGACCACAACAAACTAATACGATCTTCCCCTTAGTTCCTGACTACCTAAGCCACTAAAAAGAGGCCTGAAGACACAACTGTTCATTCTGTATCACATGTAAAGATGCAGAAAATTTTGAAAATTATTCCTTCTTATTAATATTAAGCATATTCCCTTTATTTATTTATTTATATGTTGGCCATCCTGCTCCCAGCATATTTAAGAGACCAGTTAGTCAAGAATGGCCCTTTAAAAAAGTATTAGTACCTTTGACTTTAACAACAAAAACAATTAGATCTTTAACATATCAAGGTATATGCACCAACTAAATTAAGAACTGAATTTATAAAATAACATGTATTAGTAGGGCTAGTCCAAAGAGAGCTAAAATGTTACGCTTGCGGAAGCTTGCTACACATTTCTTCTTTTACTATACACCACCACTATTAGTATCAGTCATTTTCCACATTCGTTGAGGTTTAAATATGCATATCCTCAATCTTCCAAAATAACTTAAATTTGTCATATATCCAAAGAAATTGAAGGGCCCCATTAACAATTTTAACATAAGTTGTATGTGTGCATAGATTACTATTTTACATTTAGGATTTATTTCTAAACCATCAGATCACATATATGAGCTTTTCATATCTGTTTCTTACCCTCAAACGGAAAGAGTATAAACTTGTCTCTACAAAAGGAAAAAGAACCAAAAAGGAAGTAAGAACAGACTTACTGAAGCGTTCAATTTGATGCTCGGTAGACATAACGTTGGGAGGGAGAAGTCCCCGAAGATCAAGACGATCTCGTTCTGTGAAGGAAAATGACGTCCCCTAATTTGACAATCATTTAAAGGCAAAAAAAAAAAAAAAAAAAAAAAAAAAAAAAAAAAGAACAAAAACAAAAACAAAAGCAAAGATCAACTCTTTGTAACTTCAAAATCAAATTAACCAAACATAAAACACGCGAAGATGATAAACGCCATCACCATTCATATGCAATAATATATAGTAACACACAAAGCCATGGTTAGCTGACGCACCAATAATCAACACTCATTCAAATTAAAATTAAAAAAAACGACTCGTATCTCGAATTTAGATTACACAGAAAGAGCTCTGCTCTGTACCAACAAATCAAAAGTTTATTTCCAGAACTAAAAAAAAAAAGGTTATTTCTCAGAAGTTGAAATAATTAGGCACATTGCTTAAACAATAATCTAATTTCGATTATTCAGTAAATAACATGATTTTCGCTCAATAGTTTGCTTAACCAACAACAATTAACATAACTAATCTCTTACATCTTAAGCCATCACACAAAACAATCCATCCAATTTACAAAATGTGCCGCACATAATCAAATCCTCCCAACCAATCAATTAGTATTATGATGAAAAATATATAAAATTAAAGAAAGCAAATTGAGCAAAAGAAAACGAGGGATTGGATTTGTTTGTTACTTTATTGAACCAGGGATCGTGAAGAATGTCGAGGCTGCGCTTGTGAACGATGATCGGGCGGTGGCCCTCGGTTGTAGTGAATGATCTGGAGTGCGGGAGCAGAGGATTGGTGCCCGTTCCCCTCACTCTGTACCTCTTGAGGTGTCTGACGACGGACGACGACAGCCTGATCGGCGAGTTGAAGTTCGACATGCCTCCGACCCCGGCCGACTAGTCGCAGCTTTTGCCTGTAGAGAGAGAAACAAGAGAGAGAAAGAGAGAGGGGGGAGTGAAGTGGGACGAGGGAGAATCTGTGATTCTGTTTCGTTAAATGGCATTGGCTTCCATTCCCCCCGAATTGCAAAGGGAGAGAGTTTTTGGCATACTTGTCAACAGTCAAAGCAGTTGGGCGGGGCCCGCCGTCGCTAATACGCGGGGACCAACACACGTCCGTTTGTTTGCATGTTGCCTTTTTTAGCACTGGCTCAAGAGGAAAAGAATGGGATCTTAGGGATTTTATGCTCGTGATCGTTCATCATACATTGTGCGATCAATTTTTGTTAGATATTATTTATATATAATTTAAAATTTAAAATTTTGAAATGATTTGTAACTTCATGATGTACGATGAACGATCACGATCACGAAAACTTAAGATTTTTAGGAAAATAATCTGACGGCTCAAGCTACTTAATTTTATTTTATTTTATTTTTAATGTTCAGAGGGTAAATTTCGTTACCATCAAACAGCACATACATACAAAAAAGCCCCAATACAACAAATTAAGCACAAAGTAAGGCAAGACCTCAAACGTAAAAAAACAGTGCCTAAAGTCAGCAAAGGGCCATCACAAAAACCAAACAAACAAAAAAAACTAAAGTAATTTACACCCCTGCCATCACCATAGCCACAGAAATTCACCACCACACTGCAGCCTAAAGTCCGATCAAATAAGGGCTCAAGAAGGAGAAAACACAAAGCTTCATCATCCTCGAAACAGCACCATACAATCTGTCACCACAAGACGAAAGAAACCGATGGGAAGCTGATGGGAAAACCACAAGCATCCGTGCCAATAGGGACGGAGTTAGAAATTTCTTTTAGTGAGGGCAACCCGAAAATCAATTAAGAAAACCTTATTATAGTATGACTTATAACCAATATGAAAATAGGGATGATTTCAAATGATAATATATCACAATTCCAATGTTACAAAAATTTCAGTGTAGTAGTGGAAAGTGGCAAAGTGATAGGAAAAATGTTAATACATAATTACGCAAGAGTGATATTTTTCGGTTTGAATGACAGAACAAGAGCACTTTTGCTCATATAATATTTGATATGGAATATACACAGTATGAAAGTATGTTGGATACTAGGTACATATATTTTCTTAAAAAATAATACGTGTGTATTATATAATTGTAGTCTGCGACTTAACAAACAAATCACTTAAGTGGGGGCATATGCCCCCAGTGAGCCTTCATTGGCTTCGTCATTGCGTGCCAATAAAGGCACATTAGGAGAGAGTGGTGGCATAAACACTCGAGCCAGAGCTCTACACATCTTCCGACAAATCTGCGTCAAAGCGTGGCAATTAGGAGACATAGTAGAAGGAAATAAGTTGTCAGAAACATGGAAGACGGGAAGAGGAGGACAAGTAATTTGAATATCGTAATGGAATCAAGGCGGAAATAAGAGTTTAGAACTGCAAGGTAAAACAAATGCAAAGTTTTTGAAGGATCTGTAAGTATAGCAAGGGATATAGAAGCAAATAAAATAAAAAAAAGCAAACGAACAAGAGGTTATTGGCGACCCTGGCCACAGTGAGGGCCGACAGTTGAACAGGAGTCGGATCAAGAAAAGGCCACACACAACCGGTGTGAAAAGTTCTCAAGTAGAGAAAAAAACTAATTTTAAACTTGGTACACATTATTATTAGTTTGAAAACATCCCTTCTATTGTTTTCTTCATCATCTCTCATTCACTTTCTCTGGTTTCCTTTTTGCAAATTTTCTTGATCTGGATGAATTTGTGTTAAAAGATATAAGAATATGATGTAGAAATAGAAGATCCTTTAAAAAGAATATAAAATCGGTTTAGAACCCGAACCAATATAAATCGAACTGTACAGCTTCTTATATATCTTACACAAATCAAACCGAATCGGACCGATAATTTTATGTAGTTTCAATTTGAGAGGGTGAACTGTACCATACCAACACGTTGGACGACAGTCATGTTGTGCTTCTTAATTTTTTTTTTTTCTTTTTCTTCAGTTTATAAGTAATCTAATAGGCAACGTAATTTCTTTCGGCCCCAACATTTTGAGGTCCTATGCCTTTGTTCTCCTCACCCATGGCTTGGATTGGACATGATCTTCATATCTTAGAGTGTTAAGTTTGTGACAATATTAATCCTAACTATACCTCACAATTTTAAGTTATTTACACTAGCATCTTTTGATGTTTTTTGTGTTCATGCAAAATCCTTTTAAGTTTAATATCCCTTGGTGTTTCAATTCGTCTCCACGAAACCCCTTATGTTAAAATATCATCCAAAATTGGACGATGTTATTATTAAAAGAAAAAAATCTCTAATAATATACAGTTATAGTTAATCACATGGACACCTGCTTTAAAATTTTATATTTCACATAAAAATAATGTTAGAGGAATCAAAATTTTGAATCAAAATTTTAAATCAAATGAAATATCATTAATAATCCAATTATACAATTATCATTTAATTTACAAATTTAATTTAAAAAATTTAGTGTACTTTAACATTAGCGGATATCCAACCCACAAAAATTTGTAGTCCAAGGGCTTCAATCCAATTCACAAACCCAACCCAAAATACCCAACTCACAAAAATTGAAAATTGGAGAAATATAATACGATCCTTTCTCGCTTTCCCAATTTGCCTGGTAAATTTGGATGTGCAGGAAAAATGTTAGGGCTCACTGCTCTCACACCCCCACCAATCCCAACACTTCCACCTCCATCGCTACGCAGCCATTTCAATTTCTCTTCTTATTCGCCCCTCAAAACCCAAATCCAAAAAATACCCAAAAGATTTGTGGTATTTGCGAACAACGGCAACGGGTCGAAGCAGGATTCCAATTCCGAGGAGAGGGAAGAAGAGAAAGGCGACGAAGAAGGAATTGGATCCGACGGTGGGGGCGGTGACGATGATTTGGGGAAGAATCAACGGCCGTTATTCGGCAACATCAGATGGGGTGATCTGCTACTGGACCCAGATCCTAACAACATCTTGGCCGTCGGATTGACGGGGCTGCTGACGTGGGCGAGTGTGCAGGTGCTGTGGCAGCTTCTGTTCATCGCATTGGCTATACTTGTTGCTGCTGTTAAGTATTCCTTCATTGCTGCTGTCCTTCTCTTCATTCTCATTGCCCTTATTTGACTCACTCTTCTTCCAATTCTACCCCCAAACTGTTCTTCTCTGACTTGTCGTAACTCAAGCGATTAAGAGCGTTTTTCTGTATTTGAACAGTGTATCGAAAAAGAAAAATATAGGTTTGTTTAGTGTAGTATAAATGCAAATTTGTGCTGAAAAACAAATATTTGTGTAATTCACAAATTCTGGTATCTTTATTGGATTGGAACTATTCTAATTTGAAGTGACAGGGTGTCAATGACACTCACAATGACTACATTAGAGTGTTTAGTTGAGCTAGTGTAACGCGTTATTTGCACGCAAGTTTGAATACTCAAACCCGTAAATTAAAGTTGTTTAAAGTATCGTTTTTGTCAAAAGAAAAATGCTGGGTTAGAAACCACTTACGGTTACTGTGCGGAGTTTTTACCCCGCAAAGAAATTACTCGAGCCTTATCTGCTTTCCAAATTCAGTTCGAATACATTACATGAAGGGATGAACAAGTCACAACAAATCTGAGGTACAAAAGGATAGATGCATAGCCAAAAAAGCCAGAAATCGTACGGTCAGTTGCAACTAAGTTAACAAGACAGCAATGCAGAAGCGCTGCCCCGAGAAGTTTGGTACAACTTCGGGGCATTCAGACTCGATATCCCAGCACCCTCAATACTCTTTTGACGCTTCAGATCTCTCTTCTTAATTTACCATACCAACTCCCCGTGCTCTTTCAATGTTGTTTCATAAAAATGTCATCAAACCATGAACTTGAGAAGTTGCGAATCAAGTTTTAGGGAAAAAAGAGAACGGGAATATGATCAACTAGTCCCAAAGTTCATCCGGTTCTCGATTTTTCTAGGAACCCACTCTCTTTTTGTTTCCATATGTGGTAAACAAGAAAAGTTTCAGTAACGATGTTTTAGTTAACGAAAATAAGTAATGAATCACAAAATGTACCAACTAATAAATATGTAAACCTTAACCTATACTTACCTTGCCATATTTCAGCTAGAGGGAAAAATATCAATGAAACACATGAAAAAAGGAAAGGAAATAATCTACGACGAACCTCCAAAAATAACCAGATGTTGTTCCCTCTTCCTCATTGATATTGGGTTGCAAACGAGTAAGTTTAATGCTCCTGCTAAAACAAGGAGTTAGGAGTCCTTAGTTCTTACTAGTATAAATACCCCCTTCATGAACAATACAAGGCGCGCACTGAGCTGGAAGTCGAGTTCTTTGGTTCAGAATTTTACGAGTTTACAGTGATTATTGGAGAGTCTTTACTCGGACTACATCGTTGTGTTTTTTCCTCTTAAGAATTTTGCGGTTAGTTTGTTGATTACAATCGTAATTCAAAGGATTGGAATATTTTTCGATAACAATGGCGTCGGAATCGAACTACAACATTCCAGGAGAAATTCCTGACATTGTGTCCTTGTATACGTTTGACAATGGACCTAAGAGAAGAAGCAGTGAAAAAACAAAGAGTAGTAAAGGAGAAAATAACAAGGAAGCGACCTCCTCTTCAGCCACAGAAAAGAAAAGCAACTCTAGTAAACGACAACCCACTGTGAAGGACTGAACGTCTGAATCTTATAGCAAGGAAAAAACGACATTAGAAGCCATGAGTTTTAGATGCAATAAAATTGTAGGACCGATTTCAAGTCTTAATGCTTTGACATGTTGAAGTATTGTAAACGTCGACAGATTTTTGTTTTGATTTTATTTTTATTTGCAGATTCTCTTTGACAAGTGTTTAAACTAGTGAATGTTTAGTTTGAAATTTTTAGTATATTTGTTTTAATTTAATAAGTAGTTTACAATTCTTATATAATCAGCTAATAATATTCATGTTTGAACAAATGTCATTATATAGAGTAGAGTTCTCTCTTTTATGTAGCGGCATGTATTGATCATATATCGATTTCCAAACCAAACCATGCAAATTCTTCGATTCGCTTTCGATTTTATGGTAACCAGTCGAAATCGAACCATGCCCGCCCATATAAGGGAATGGTCAGTCTAGCAAACCCGAACTAGCACTATATAATTTGCGAGGTGTGTTTACGAGTTTTTTATATTTAAGTATTGTCATGTTATATTGACAAGGAAGTACTAATACACTCATGTCGTGTTGCAGGACTTTTAATGAGTGTTGTTACATTCAGTACCTGAAAAAAAAATTATCCTATTGTAGTTATATTTTACGTAAGAGTCCAGTATAGTCTTTGAATTGAAGAAAAGAAAGTTGAATAATGTTTGTATTTGAGGGAGGATCGTGGTTTCCCGACTCACGCCGTAAATTCTTGTGCTGTATTCCAACAATATAGGCCTTCGGTTTGGGCGCGTGACATGATTTGCCTCTTTTGTGGCTTTAGATTGTTTTAAGTTTCTCTCTTTCTCTATTGTCTCACAAGAAAATCCTAGGATGAGAGAGAGAGAGAGAGATGATAAGTGTGCCACATGTTTGA
Source organism: Pyrus communis (assembly GCF_041283825.1). Taxonomy (NCBI): domain Eukaryota; kingdom Viridiplantae; phylum Streptophyta; class Magnoliopsida; order Rosales; family Rosaceae; genus Pyrus; species Pyrus communis. The sequence goes on along the minus strand of NC_142571.1, from coordinate 6,228,110 downwards.
AAATCACCAAAAACTTATTAAGAAAATATTGGGACGTTTTGTATCGTCACAGGCCAAATTAGGCCTTTTTACTTAGCTTGAAAGCCTAACAGGTCCAAGCCCAAGACCAACTTCAATCGTTGAGTTAAAACCTAAAATACATACATAAAAAATCTCCAACATTGAGCCTAAAACAAGTTTTGGAATAACACATAAATTTGGTAAGATTTAGCCCAAAAAACTGGCAAAACCTATTTTTCTAGACCACCATTGCGCGTGGACGCACCAAACTCAAACCCACTCTGGGTGCACTAACGCGCACAACGGCTTTGCATGCGACATATGTGCCGTGCTAGTTAGTGCTAGGACCCAGTGGGTTGACGCCTATCTGCCACTTACACCAGCCCAACGACTGGAAATAATGGGTCACTAGTTGATCCAACTGTCCAGATTCAACTTAAAAAAAAAAAAAAAAATTTAATTTATAAATTCATTAAATTCTACTGCTGAAATCGAATATGATCAACTCTAGGGGTTAAAAAAAAAAAAAAAAATTTCAAACTACCTAGAATTAAATTCAATGGCTAAAACATTTAAAAAAACTGTTTTTGGGGTAGGTTCATGATTTTCTATTATTTATCAGAATTTATATACTTTTAGGTTAAAATGTTCATAAAAAAAATTAAAAAAAAAAAAAAAAAAAAAAAAAACTAGAATAATCTACATAAATTTTATTTTTAAAAAGTTACAGAAAAAAAATTAGCTTAAATTCATTTTTAACAATCTTGGGCTAAAACCTTAAGCCTAAATTATTAAGGAAGAAAAATTGTGTCTGGATTAAAACCTAAATTTATCTCAACCATTGAAGTTGGTCTAAGAGCATCACCAATGGAGACTCTAAATCGAGTCCCTACAACTGTATAGTCCTCAAAGTATCTCAATACATAGAAACTCGCTGGATAACTGAAAAGAATTCTCAAATATAAATACTACATATAGGGACTCAAATAGTGGATTCCATATTAATTTTGAGTGAGAATGGTGTTTCTCTTTATGTTTTTTTCCTTGTTTTTTGAACCCACCCAAGTGGGACAACTTCTCATTTGCAAATTCTTGAAAAATCATTGGTAGAGATAATTTATTATTTTATCAATGATTACAATATTTCAATGAAATGAAAAATACTTTTTTTAATATTTTAGTCCCTATATTTAGGGATTATACTATAATGAATTTCTATTGTAGACAATATTCTTTTAGAGACTCGAATATTCCTATAAAACTCCTAAATGAGTCATCAAAGGTGGTCCTAAGTAGGGCTCCCATTGGAGATGCTCTAATGGACTTAAAAATCCAAAACTAAATTAAGGCTAATTTTGACATTTAATGCTCCTGTAATTAATTTAATAACCAAGTTCTGAACTTAAGCTTAAATATTAATTAAACCAATTAACTTAATCAGATTCATTGGTTTTTTCTAAACTTAAACTTGTGAGTGTGTTAAGTATCAAGTTCTAATTAGGAAGCAAGGAGGTGATTAGAAATTTTGCCAATCGATTATGAATTAAAAATATTTTTTGATTCTTCCATTTGTGAGAATCTATTTATGGTAGTCATGAGAATTGACCTAACAAGATATCAAAAACACCCAAGCTAAGAAAAATGATAAATAACCTATTTATTTAGGGGTAGGGGTGGGGCTGCATGGTGCGGTGGGGGTGGGGGTGCAACTTTGAGGGATTTTAATTCTTTTTACAAATTTATGGGTATTTAATTGGGATTTAAGTGATTCTCTAAAAGTTTAGGTGTATTCGATCAGAATTTTAAGCGAGTTTATCAAAATCGACAGAAATACGGGTGTGTTCAATTAGATTTTGAAATAAGTATATAACATTCCAGGTATATTCAATTAAAAATTGATTTTAAAGAATCCTAAAAAGTTGAGAAATTTGAGAGAATTAAAGAGATTTCGTAGTATATTTTAAACATTCACAAATCTCACATCTCCCCAAGAGAATTTGAGAAAATTCACCAAAAATTTACATGGAATTTCTAAAAATCTATTAAACTTTATCAAAATTTATTAAAATCTCTCAAAAATCTAATTGAATACACCCTTAATTGGAATTCCAATGAAATATGGTCATTATATTTAATTCAAGCCTCTTAGTAGTCACATTATTAGAGCACAAATATTTAATGTCAAGCCCTAATATGAATTGGTAAGTGAGAAGAGAAATGCTAAGGAGACTCTCGAAAGTGGCATTTCTATAGATTCTTTGTCATCTTATGTTTTTGACACAATGTTTTCTAATGTTGGCACGAGAATTAACGTTAAAATGTAAAGTGACAGAGTCCATAAAGAGTTCCACTTTGAAAAAGTTCCCTTGACATTTCTCTTAGTAAATTTTTATGATTCGCCTATATAATTTGCTTGAATATAATTAGAATTATCTTCCCACTCTTCTACTTTTCTCTTTTCTTCAAAACTTCTCACATGGAATTAATTTATTATTTGTACTTCTTGACCAGATAGAATATGCTTCTCTCTCCAATTTCTTCTCCTTCACCTCTCTCATTTATCTTTGTATTATCACCTGGGCATCAATCTAACTAGACTAAGGCAACCGCTGAGTGAACCAAAGAAAAATAAAAGAGTAAGCAAAGCAACTTTTTCTAATCGAAATTGGAACTTCCAAAATTTCTTCACTTCTTTCCCATTCAAAGAGTCTAAAATAGGACTTCACTTCTAAGGGGCGATCGGCCTCATCGCTTAGCTTTCTTTCCATCTTACTGTGACTTTGATCGGTATACCACTCTATTTGAAGTTGATGCTTCCTTCCTCAATTGATGAGAAATGACTAGCTCTGAGGCACTTTGAAGTTTGAAAATGACAACAATAGGGAACGAGCTTTGCGGCCTCTAAACCAAACGTTCTTCGTTGTCTTGTTGGTCAATGGAGACTTGCGCTAAAAGATTAATTAATTAAGTGAGGATATGATTGTAAGATTGTAATAGTTTTAGGAACAAAAACTTCATAATAAACTTAGTACAGCTTGTTAGCACACACATAGATCATTAAATAAAACTTTGCATCAGTTTATTTCGAAAATTTGTATACATATCCAAAAGAAATTTGATTACCATTTTCTAACTTTCCCTAACAATTAGATTTTGTGATTTGATCAAAGTTAACATAAATTTAGTTCAGCTGCCAACCCAATTACTGACTTCATCAAGGGCTGAAAACACCCAAAGCAATGTTCTAAAAATCATTAGACGATGATACTTGGGTTGATATGCTTAAACAATGTTTCATAACTTTCCGATGTGGAGAAAACACTCCAAGTCCTCACAAATATTATAAGTATATTCTATTCTTAAAAAGAGAACAACAAATCTTAAATTCAGAGAACCACAACATGTTCAACAAATCTTAAATTCAGAGAACCACAACATGTTCTCTTTAGATCTAATTAAGCTTCCAAATCACTCAGAACAAAATAACTTCTCATAGGATTGTGTAGCTTCTAAAAATGCACAATAATCCGTAACTTCCTGATGTGAGATAACAATCTACGTTCTCACAGATCTTAAATCCTAACCATCACAACATATTGTCTTTAAATCTAATTAAACTTGCATCTCGTCCAATATCTTAGTGGATAGGATGTTAGATTTCCACACATCCGTCTTGGGTCCAAAACTCCCCCATCGTCTAAATTATTATAATAGTTTCGAATTCTCCCATCCTCTAGTAATTATAAAGTATAACAACACGTGTGGATTTTTTTTTTTTCCTCCAAAATCTCTTTCAACTCTAGTTTAGTTATTTAACCCAAGTAAAACAAAGCACCTTCTTCTCTCTTCCTCTCCAGCTCCTTAGATTTCATTTGGGTTGTGAGGGTCGTTAGGCTATGGCGGTGGGGGATGATGGTTGACAAGAGGCTACAAATTTGATGGTGGCCTAAACAGATGGTGGGTTGAGTGGGGGTTGCCGACTGGAAGGGCCATAAAGAAGGAAAGATATAGCATAAAGCATGAAGCTTTGCAATGGAGAAATTGGGAGAGAGAGAAAGATACAGGGGGAGGGATGAGAGAAAAATGAAAATATGGAATTTCTGATTTTTGTTTTCTGTTCAAAATTAGTAGTGTTCGGGCAAGGATCTTGGATCTGGTCCCTCGCACAGCTCCCTTGGGCTTTCACTTTTTCATCCTTGTCGGGCAAGATTTGCTTGGTGTGCTGCAATATGAGTTGCTCATTAGTTTGAATGGTGCCTTTGTATGGCTTTTGGTTTAGGCTTTGAGGCTCACAATCAAAACTAACAAGGATCTGAGTGTGCCATTGTTATCTTTTTGTATAATAGATTGTTGTATAGGTGTAAATTAAGTTGATTACTTGCGCCACAAGTTACTTAGACTTCTTGTTTATCAATGGATTGTCACATATGGGTTAAGTCTGTATAAGGTTCTTTTCTTGCCTTGTAAACAAGGACTTTGAATTCATAGTATTGTATATCCAAAATGAAGGGAGTTCAGGGCCCTTCCAACCATTTCCTTGATCAAAGTTTGCTTTAATGAAAACAGGTTCATTAACTTATCCAAATTTGATTACAGATGAAACTTTTGGGTGGAAAATAGTTGAAAATGATTTAAAAACATGAGGAAAAATGCATTAAACAACAGATCTACTATATGTAAGTATAAACAAAAGAGACTCGGGCAAGATTTAACTTTATCGGGCAAGGTTCAACTTTTTGCAACCACTTCTCTTTGTGTTTATAGGGATTTGTATACTTAGGAGGATGAAAAGTAAATAAGTTTTACTAGTGGGAATCGATACTACAACACTAAGGGAAGGTAGCAGAGCTTCTAATCTTGACAAAAGATGGTTTTCTATGGGGGAACTACGGCTAAAAAGGGCAGAATCTAGACAGAATTCAGCTTTCTGGTTTCTTGCTTGTTTGAGAGCAAAGTAGGATGTCTTTTCGGTTAAATGTCCTTGTCTCTGGTGTCATTTTTCGCTTTTATAGAGAATTTGGCCTGACTGTCCAAGCTTTTCTTTTAGCTGATGACTTTCAGAGGGTAGTGAGTCAGCATTTATTTACTCATCCATACCCTTGAAAAGTGCTTTTTGCTGATGGTGAGGCGCCCTATGTCGCCCATCACTTTAAACATAGACATGTGGCTTATGCCTTACTGGAATAACTTCCAATTCTTCTCGGGCCTATCGACTTGTTCGAGCCCAGTTTTCTCTTTGCCTTTGTATATCTAGGCCTTTACCATTACAAAGCCTAGTGTCAAATATAAACCCAAACAGTGCCCCCTTTAATCATTGTCAAGTTTGTTAACCAAGACATTGATAATGCTTAAAATTAATTGCATGCTTTAACTGGGAATTTGTGCCATTTACTTAGCCGTTTTCGAATCACCTTTGCACTAACCCATGATCTCCAATGTTAACCAACTGCCCATTAAATAACTCCCATTTAAATTTTCTCGACCATCACTTCACACAAACTCATCTATCTAAATTTCCAGAATCCTTGAATTTCTTGCATTTTTAGCCCTTTGTTGCCTCAGTCTTTTATCATTTTCATATTTCTCCCTCGAATTCAACTATGGCACCCAAATCACGCCCTGCATATGAGTTTGGAGAAAGGATTATTAACTTGTGATGTTGGCTCAAAGGCCTTCATCGCCCTCGGGCTGGCCTGAACCTATCCATCTTATTCGAGGAGGAATTAGTACACCCTCTAGGCCTACCTAGACTGCTCGAGTCCCAATTACAGTGGAGAACAACATGCTTGCTACCAATTGGTTTACTCCCAACCCATACTTTGCCGAGGTTGGGATTTCTGCCTCCAAATAGTCAAATTCCAAGAGGGTTTCCATCTGATGAAGTATGAAGCTTGGTCTCAATGGGTAGATGAACTGGAGCCCATCTGGAAGTAAAAGTGGATGGTGAATAGCATTTACGAGCTCATTATGATGTAAAAAATTACTGTCCCAATCAAGCATGAGTTCCTCTAAATAACTCTCATCTTTTGGAATAATGGGACCAACACATTCGACTTCAGAATAGGTCATATGACTCCTACTATCTTGGACATGGCTCAAGTCTTCGGCCTAAGACCCTCAGGAAGGTATGTGGATAACACACACGACTGGTTCTCCCCTTCTCGCTCGATCGCTGAAAGCTCAGAGGTCTCCAATTCAATCACTAACTTGGAGTACAACTTCTCCATATTCAAGAGTTATGGGACATCTTTCGCGAGTTTCATCCCTTTCGCCAAGAAGATGTTTAGCCCGCTTTCCTCTACTGCGGTCAAAGTTTAGGAACACATGTATTTCCTCATTTATTGGTTGAACAAGAATGTGTTCCCCAACAAATCAAAATGAGTGAAGTTGGAGTAGATTCCACTGGTGGAGGTGCTGCATTTTTTTGATGATGTTGCCGCAGGGTCATTCATCTTAGCACATCTTTACCACCTCATTCACGAAATGACAAGGGGTGAGCTATTCGAGACCAACGTTAATGGAACCACTTGGATGGTGCAGATTTGGCTCCAGTGGTACAGTTTCGAGCTGCTAACCTGGAGTTCCTTGAAGGAATAGTTCTAGCTCGAATTTTGGCAGAGGCTTATACCACTAATCACTCCACCTTTGCCTACTTCTATTTCTTCAGGATATGTAGGACTCAGGCAGACTTAGAGTGGGGTGCCTTTATGCTCAAGAGGTACCCTTGGTTCTCAGACCAACTCTTCCAGGACTCATTCGGGAATGATGCTAGTAGCTTGTGCAAAGAGAAGTTCATCAGTTGCATCTAATAAAGGGATTTGGCTTGGGGAGTTCAAAATGACAAAGTGGGGTACGAGCGCGGACTTGTGGTCTACCAACTCAACTTCTGTGGTAGACAATTGGGATTCAAGCAGACAATCCCAATGCTTTTCTTCGACTCCCTTCACTATGAGACTTCTTATCGCCTTCATTTTCCTCTAAGGTCACTTTTCGGGTGAGCAAGTGCAGCCTTGATGTGATGAGCAAGATTACCCACAAACCGGTGTCTCTGAACTTTGAGTGCACCTTCTAGTTCACCACTTGGTGGAAGGCTAAGTGGTCAAAGAAGTATGATAGGGACCTTAAGGAAGCCTACTACAGACTCTTCGGGCAAGTCTTCTTCAAGTTTTTCCCAAAGAAGGATGAATTTGAGAGTTAGAAGGAAGCCATCAACCAAAATAACCAACTTCTGCTTATAGGTAAACCACATTGCTTCTGTTCTTATTTTCTACATTATACTTTTATAGTTTATGGTTAGCTAACTCTTTCTTTGATTTTGTAACGCAATGCAGCACTGATGAAGTGGATGTCGGGTAGGAAGAGAAGGCTGATGATGCATTGGTCATCTAAGAGGCTGTTGCGGGAGACAGTTAGGCAATGAGTAGGTTTCAGCCATGCTTCTGGGTATGCCGAGGATATCTTTGAGTTGTTCAGTGAGTTAGAGACTGAGGTTGGGCTCAAGATAGAGATGAAAGCCCTTTTTCGGGCAAGGCACTCTATGGTGAAGTCGTCGGAGTTCGAGCCCGAGGAGAAGCCCCAAGCTCAGCTTGCCCTACCTACCTCGAGAGCCGCTTCCACGAAGAAAATGACTAGGTCTCAGACCTTCCAAGCTTCTAAACCTTCTTCCACCCTTCCCACTAAAGCGACCAAGAAGAAACATAAATCTGACAGCAAGTGACCCAAACTTAGTTTTTTTTTCTTCTCTTAGTTTTGACTATTCTAAGTTTTGAGCTAAATCATCTTTTCGTACAATTAGGGCCTTCTGCCACTACGAAACCTGCCTCCACTTCCAAAGAGTCACAAACAAGCGTGGAAGTGCAGCAGAGTGACAGAGAAGTCATTGCTAAGATCTTGGAAGAGTTAAAGGTATAATTTCTTAAACCTTGAGTACTTTAGTGCTATGAAGGTCACCCCCATCAATACTTTGCTAATTCTTTGATGTCTTTCATAATAGGCTACCAAAGCAAAGGGAACTTCACAGCCCAAGCCTTATTCTCTACCAGCTCGATTGGTGCATCCCTCACCTTCTCGAGCTAAGCCCTCAGAGGTACAATTCTCTCTCTCGACACTGGTTAAGTTGTATTTCTAAATTTAAAGGCTAACATTCTTTTCTGTTGTTTTCCAGGCAAAGGAAGACACTTCAGCATCTCAGGTTGGGCAAGGACCATCCCCTATTTTTTCCACTCTTCCTCTAGCAATGATGGTGACTCCCACTTCCCAATTCAATCTAACAATTGGGGAGATGCTCCATTTCATTGAAGATGATAGTGCTGTAAGTCTCCTCATTTAAAGCCCTTTAAAGTTCTTTTTTAGGTTTCTCCATTTAGAACTTACACTTTATGTTTGTTTTTGGTAGTCTTCTCATGTGCCCAATACCACCACTCAACCACCATCAACCTTTGGGGATCCTATAGTCTTTGAGATACCAGTTGTCTTTAAGGTGACTAGCCCCAAGGCTCATCAAGCTCCTTCTCAGGTCAGCCAACCTCTATCTTCTGAGGCAGCAGCAACCACAAAAGCTCATCCCAAAGCTCAAGGGTCTTCTCAAGTATACAAGTGTTTTCATTATTGTTATTTCTTTATCTTAGGTGTAGACCAATCCACTAACTTGTATTCTTCTTGATTCAACAAGCCTCTGGTGAGGGCTCGGGCAAGTCTTATCAGCCCGCAGTGAGCAAGGTTACCCTTGCTCGGCCTCTTAAAGCTTTTGGAGTCATAGAGATCCCAATCCGCCTAAGAAGGTTGCTGCAACTGAGGCGCATCCTTCTATCTCTTCTGAGGCTGCCACCAATATTCCTGCTTCTGGAGGTGTTGGAGTAATGCCTCTTCACCTAGCATCCATTCCTATCACAACCTCCTTGCCTGAACTAGTCAGGGAGTTCAGGCAAATCCGGACAAAACTGAGGTCTCCAAGGCGCCCCTCCGAGCCTCAGCACCTTTAGGATCAATGCATAGTCTTCAAATAATGGATGCATAGGGACTTCTCAGCCTCCTTCAGCCTCAAGGCACTTCAGAAGGCTGAGAAAGCCCTCATTGAGTTGTACAAGGCTCAACAGATGTCAAAGGTGTAATACGAGTCATTCCTCTCTCTTCGAGAATTTGAAGGCTCTAGGGGACCAACATCTTCAGGCAGAGAGGTAAGCAAATATAGTGAAGTGTTATAAGAAGAAGTAGTCCAGAACCTCCACTTCCCTTCAGCAGTTGGTGGAAGAGGGCTCAGAAATGGAAGATATGATAATGGTGGTGGCTTTTGAGATTTAGAAGTTGGAGGAGTAACTTTCTGCATTGAAGGCCGAGCAAATGACCTTCTCGAGTAAGCTATACCAAAAGATTAAAGAAGTGAAGAGGGTCAACCAAAAAGTGGAGGATTCTGAAGCTCAACAAGGCAACAACAATATTGCCTTAGAAAAGCCAAGCATAATTTTTACGATCATGCAAACTTATCATTCCAGGATAGCTGTTTTAGCCGGGGATGTAAATATGTTGGGCTAGGGTATCTTGTAACCTCTTCCATTATGAAATGAAAGATCTATTCATTATTCAGTTTTTTACTTGTTCATTTACACTTCTTCGTCAATGCTTAACTATTTTAAATATATAAAAAGGGTTTCACTACTCTTCCTAATGTTTAAACTTCATTAATGTAACAATCTCTAACATCCTGCGAAGTTGGGTGATACTTCTTTAAAAACTTAGCATTAACTGGATGTTTTTGCAAAGTTCCCTTTAAATCTGCCAAGTAGTACCCTCTTCTGTCTAACACTTTGTTGATTATAAAAGGGCCTTCCTAAGTAGGACTTTACTTTCCAGAACCTTTAACTTGAGCTCCTAAGGGCATAAATGCCTTCCATACCAATTCTCCTTCCTTTAAGGTTTTTAGTCTCGTTTTCTTGTTGTCTGCTTGGGCAACAACCTTTTTTCCTTCTTGGATCTTGTTTAGAGCTTCAATTCGGGCTACATCTAAATCTTCAATTCCTTGACACATGGCCTGAATTAATTCATCACTATGTAGACCAAATTGGTTGTGAAGCCTTACAAAAGTCACATTGATCTCTATAGGGAGCACAACATCTTGCCTGAATGTTAATGCATAAGGGATGTTCCCAGTTCTTGCTCTTTTGGAAGTCTTGTAGGCCCAAAAAGTATCTCCTAACTTCTCATGCCATTTTTTTGGGCTGTCTGCCACCATTCTCTTGATAATGTTCACCAAAATCTTGTTGTTAGCTTATGCTTGACCATTAGATTAAGGATAATAAGGGCTAGACTAGATCATCTTTATCTTAAACTTGTCTACAAACTCTTCTACTTCTTTTGAGATAAATGATGGCCCTCTGTCTGTAACAATTGTCTCGGGTACCCCATATCTGTGTAGGATTTTAGTTTCAATGAACTTTTTCACAGCAGTTGAATTGATGGTTTTTATAGTTGAAGCCTCCACCCACTTAGTAAAGTAATCAGTTGCTACAATTATGAAGGTATGCCCCTCATTGGAAGCTGGGTATATTTGCCCGATGAAGTCCATTGCCTACCCTCTGAAAGACCATGACTTCACTACTGGATTCAAAGCTACTGAGGGTATGTGTGGGAGAGGTCCATGTTTTTGACATTCTTCACATCCTCTTGCATAAGCTTTACAATCTTTTTCTATGTCGGGCTAGAAGTAACCATATCTTCTCAGCAACCACCTTATCTTTGTTCTAGCTTGATGTGCTTCATAAATGCCTTTATGCACTTCAGCTATCTGATAGGAGCATATTTATGCGACTTAAATGGCTTGTTCTCGTACATTTACGTTATGTTTCTTTAGTTATTTTAGTTCTTTATGCTTCTTTTGTGTGTTTTCAGGTTCTAAGGGCAAAGTATGCAAAAGGATGCCTTTTGGAGCCTTTTGGAGCAAATTAGAGATTGGAATGGATATCATATGCTTGGAGCCAAAAGGATGGACGAAATTGAAGACTTGAAGTAGGAAAGTTAAATCCTAAAAAGACCTCATGTTTGAGCATCATTGAAAACTCCTACGCATTTTAGAACACAAAAACAACATTCCTAGCAACCTTAGGACATTGTCGTGTGTTTCCTTGTGTCTCCCTTCCTTGCCATGCAAGGAAGGGCTTTGTTCCCTATTTTAAATACTTAAACACTACCACTTATCATTCACCACATATCATCCACCACTTATCATATCATACATTCATTTATCACTTATCATAATCATTCACTTATCACTTAACATATCATACACTTATCACTTATCACTCATAATCACCTACAACATCCACCTACTTCACCTACAACATCCACCTACTCACCTACAACATCCACCTACTTCACCTACAACATCCACCTACTTCACCTACAACATCCACCTACTCACCTACAACATCCACCTACTTCACCGACAACATCCACCTACTTCACCTACAAATGACATAGCCATATGTTCCCTCCACTACTCCTATAAATACCCTTGCATTCATTCATTCATGGACATCTCATTTTCATACACAACACATTACAAACACATTCTCCCTTCCCTAGCCGTGAGCTTCCCATCTCTCCCCTTATAATCCAAACACCATTTTTCCATTCCCCTTCCACTTCTACACCACTCCTCATCCATTTCCATAATCCCCCAAACCTCACCTTAGACCTTGTGCTACAACGAAGAGGAAGAGAAGAGGGCCTAAACGTTCATACAATTCAAGTTTGAGTTGTTGGAATGTTTAGGTGATTCTTTGATTTCAATGTTTCATTTTAATTCTCTTTGTTTTGTGCGTATGAGGAATGGAAGAGAAGAGTGCCTAAACGTTCATACAATTCAAGTTTGAGTTGTTGGAATGTTTAGGCGTTTCTTTGATTTCAAAGATATGAGGAATTAAACCCCCTTTAGCTAGGGGGTGATTCGAAACTATGTTTATATTTGCAATATGAATTGATTAACTTTCGTTGGAATTTCATAAGTTGTGGATTCAATTTGTTTAACCGTTTGATTGATAACTTATTTATGAATGTTTATTAAGAATGCGCGCTTAATTTTCATGCATAAATATGACGCTAGAATATAAGTGAATTTCACCTAATCGTTATGAACTTATATTCACAAGTAGTGGAGGTTGCTTATAAACAATCGCGTTAAACGAATTCTTGGCACTAGTTTCATGCGTATTCCATAGTAACGAATGCCTCGTCAACACTTATAGTTTTCATAATGCTTAATGATCTTTGATTGTATCTTTATTGTGCTTTTCACGTAAAGGACTTTTGGAGAATGTGGTGAATTGCGTTGCGCTAACCCATCCAATTCATTAACTTAAGGAAAACTTGACGGTTAATTTAAGCGGACCTAATTAACCCGGAGTGTTGAGTGTCATAATTTATCGAAAGACCAACTGAGAATCAATCTTGTATGCAAGTGTAACATGTATGGAGATGAACCCCTTAGCTAGCATTCATCCATAAATTTCATATTTACATTCTGTCTAGTTTATTAACTTGTTTCGTTATTTCAATTTTCGTAAAACCTCAATCCCCCTTTTGCTTTAATGTTCATTTTAGTTAGAATTCAATTTAGTTTGTGTTTTTAAAGCATTTTGAGTTTTTGGTTTGTCTTAGTGTTTTAAACTTTAATTTTGTATTCTTTGAGTCTAGTTTAGTGTTTTAAACTGTGTTTTTAAGTTTTTGAGTCAAATCCAAGTGATTAACAATCCCTCCTAATCCCCGGTCCAGAACGATCCCTACTTATACATATACTACAATTTGACGAAAAGAGGGTTTAATTTGTGTGCGTATAAATCACGCATCAAATTTTGGCGCCGTTGCCGGGGATTAGCAACTTTGCTAATCTCTTGGATTGTTTTATTTTCGTTTGTGTGTATATATTTTTAGTTTTATTTTAGACGCAAGACATGGCACTTGATAGTGCTTCTCTTTTGTCACAGCTTGTGGAAGAGTACCAAACGCAAAGAGTTGGTACATTTGATCATAATCAATCAAGGAACGACGTGTTTTCCAATACTTACAATTCCGATTGGAGTGATCATTCAAACTCTATATGGTGGGAACCTCAACATATTCAACAAGAAGGATATTGGCAGCCTTATGAGGAGTTCTATTCAACGTCTATGCATCCACCACAACCTCATATTCAATATGCCCAACCAAACTCAAGTTCGTCAATAGATTATAATCAAAAGCTTAATGAATTACTTTGTTTGGTGCAGGGCTCACAAAACCAAGTCGAGGAGACTCAACAAGGAGAATATTGGCAACCATATGAGGAGTTCTATACAACGCCTATGCAGCCACCACAACCTGCCCAAAGCAATGTAAGTAATTCAAGCGATAATGATACGATTTTTCAATTACTTACTACTTTGACGCAGGAAGTCCAAACTCAAACCAAGGACGAACAAAATCAAGACAAGAAGTTGGGTAAATTGGAGGAGCAAATTGGGCAGATTATGGAGTTCATGAAACAAATTCAAGAGCAAGAAGTGGATGAGGAGCTGCTAATTGAGGAAGAGGAACACACGCAACCTATGGCAAGGGTGGAAACACCTTTGCCGCAGGCACCTATCGCTCCTACGCCATCCAATTCAGGTAAGGTTGTTCCAAAGTTAATTATTTCTAACCCCGTTCCACTGAATGTCCCTATTCCTTGCAGGATTATGCAATCCAAGGAAGAAGAGGGTGAGAAAGGCATCTTCGAATCCTTTCCAAAGAATCAAGAGCAAGATGTGACTGGGGAATGTCTAGAAAAGGATATACTTGAGGCAAACAACCCCAAAGAAATTGAATTTTATGACACAAGACAAGGACCAATACTCACATGCAATCTGGCCAAGTCCAATATCCCTGAAACTTTCCAGCGAGTGGTGTTTATTCTTGAGTTTATGTCGGAGCACACAGGTAAGCCGCCTCCCCGAATTTCAATTTTCTTTTATACTAATATGTTGTTAATGATCCAGGCACCCACTTTAGAATTTGAACCAATGCCGGTTCACTTCAAGTATCACCTTCCATTCAAGGACCAATTCCATGCCGTGGAACCTAGTCAAGCTTAAACGGAGGTACCGTCCGGCTGCAAGACGTAAAAGAAAGCGCTACTTGGGAGGCAACCCATGCATTCAACAAAGGAAGACTTAGAAAGCACTCCAAATTCCAGATTCCTAAAAACTCTTCTCTTTGTTGCTATTTCGTTTCTGCCTTGTTAGGTTGTTTAGTTGTTATTGTTTGTTTGTTTATTAATTGTGTGAGTCTATGATTGTAACATTGAGAAAATGTTTGGTTTATTGATAGGCACTGCTAAACAAAGAAAGATAGAGCCTTCACAAAGGGCGTTTACTTGAAGCCCCACTACTGGGCAAAACTCTAGAAGCAGGAGGCATAGATGCGGAAGGCATCGGAGCAGAAGGCATCGAGGCGGAAGGCATCGGAGCGGGAGGCATCAAAGAAGAGGCCTCAATACTTGGCCAAACGCTGGATGAGCCCGGAAAAATGTGCCTCTGGAAGTAAGCCGCAAGCCTTTGACGATCAGTTTGACGGTCACTTTGCATCCGACCATTGGATTCTTGTAGCTCATCAAGCTTCCTCTTCATACCCGTCGAATAGTTGTTGGCAAGCACGTGCAAACTTCTATTCTCGTACTTAAGCAGTTTGATCTCCTGCTTGAGACTTTCCACCTCTGCCATCAATGATTCCACCTGACGGGAGCGGGCAAGCAGGCGTTGGCCCATGTTGGACACAGAACTCGCACACTGAACACTAAGTGCGAGGGACTCTTGAACGGCCAACTCATCGGACCGTCCTGACAGCAGCCTACTATCTTTTGGAGTGAGGAGGTTTTTAGCTACTATTGTAGCTGTTGTGGCGTCCTGCATCACAGAGTCTTCACCTGAAAGATGACCGTTAGAAGATAAAAAAGAAGGGCGCCATACATTACCTTGACGGGGCGCAACCGGATCGCTGCTGAGACTCAAATCTAAGCTAAGGTTCGATGAGTTTGCCATTTTTTTTTCAAAAGTGTTCAAAGAGAAGGGGTGGATGGAGTTAAAATTTCACAAAGGGCCGGAGTTGAGTTTCAGGAATGGGAAATCTTCAGAGTGTGTGTGTTGGGGTGATTGATAGCTCTATAAAAAGCCAAGACGACGCGTCCACCGATTCAAAGAGCCGGATTTTCCGGCGTAATTTAGGCGACGCTCCCTCGGCTTTTCAGAAAACGCGTTCAACTTTGTCAAAAGATTTCTGACAAAGCTGAAAACACGTGGAGGCCATCATCGCATCTACACATCTTTAGCCGACAAGCGCAAAGTTCGGCGACGCTTTCTCTGCTTTTCAGAAGACGCGTGCAGCTTTGTCAAAAGGAGCCGCATCTGCACTACCACGTGTCGTTCAGAAAGCGAAGGGGCGTCGTTCAGAAATCGAAGGGGCGCCTGCTCAGAAATCGAAGAGGAGTATTCAAAGATCGAAGAGGCGCCACTATTTCAAAGAGCCGAATTTGCGGGATCAAAACGTTTGTCGACAAGGGTAAAAAGTACCACCACTTGATATTATCTCTATATATGTCGACCTTCGTCTTTTATGGCAGGGCAAACCTGAAGAAAATGCCCAACTCTCCCTCACCTCTGAGGGCGCACTCCCAGCAAAGCCTTTCAAAATACTCAATTCTTTCTTCTTCCCCAAAGATGATACCAGATGCCTGGAGTACATATGACCCAGGAGGAAACGGCGGATTGAAGCATGTGCTGATTCATTCACCGCTTCTTCAAAGCAAAGGTATCTCATATCATCAAGGTCAAAAGCAAAAGTATCTCATATCATGCTCTTTCCCTGTCTTTTTCTTTGTCCTTGTTCTTACTTGCATGGCAAAGTAAAAGAAGCAATCAGCCGGCACTTGGAGTCAGTCTTCCGATCTGGAGCCAACTGCCTGGAATCTATTCCTGATTGCTTACCTAGCGTTGCTCTCGAGTAGTCATCTTCAACGGTTGTTACACTTCCAGAGAAGGGACCACTCCTGCAAAGATTGAACAAAGAAACAGATAACAGGAGGAAGCTCAGACCTTCGGGGGAAACCAAAAGAACCATCCTGCTGCCCAGTTCAAGAAGTAGCACAAAGGAAAATCAACGATGGGCAGAAACCAGTTCAAGAGTAAGCCTGTGGAATCACAAAGATCAAAGCCTCAATGCAATCACCAAGGAGAAGAGGGAATTTACACTCCATAACCAGATTTGCGTCCCTAAACTCTTCTCTTTGTTAATTACATTATGCCATGTTTAATATGTTTAGTTGCTTTTTGTGTGTTTACTTATGTTTTGTGTGAATCTATGCTTAAAACATTGAGGACAATGTTTGATTCAAGTGTGGGGGGGGGGTAACTAAAGTGTTTTGATGCAAATTCGTAGGGTTTTATCCACCATAACTTCTAATGTTGTTCCTTGCTGTTTTAAGGTGTTTTTAAGTTGTTTTAGAGTGTTTTAGTGTGTTTTGTTTTATAATTCGAAAATCCCATAAAAATTTGAAAAATTGTTTTGAAAAACCCAAAAAGAGTTGTTTTAAAAGTCGTTTTTGTGTGTTTGTGTCTTAGGGTACCTTCCAACACAATGATAAGGATTTGGTTTATAATTGCATGACGGTTAGAAAGAGTTATAAACATAGAGAAAAGTTTGATTTACTCTTGGTATATGCTTGGTTATGGTTATAATGTATGACTTCACATGCAATCATAAAAGAAAAATTCGTTTTTGTAACATGCTTGAAGGAAGAAACTCAAACAAACGCTACATCCCTGTGAGACTCGAGCCATTACTTTCTTTGGAGAGTTATTTTCTGTGATTCTTTATTTTCTAAAGTTGTTGCATGATCTCATTATTCCTTGCTTGGTTGCTACTTAGAATGCAATTGTATCATGATAGAACTAAATGCTAGAACTCATGCCCATTTCATTCAAAGCATGTTATTGATTTGCATAACACATATTCAAGAAGAAGTTGTGTAGTGACCACCACCATAGCCAAATAGCCTTACTTCCCATACTTCGTATATGTTGTAAGTTTTAACCCCGTTGAGCCTTTTTTAGCCTTTATTCTTTGTTTACCCACATTTTCCTCACCTAGCCTAGTTTAGGACAATCCCCACCCTTGTTCTTAAAAGATAGTGAGCATGACTTAATTGAATTCCTTTTGAGTTACATTATGAAAGAAAATAAGTGTGGGGGAGAGAATGTTTAAGTGTTTATGTTTTGAGATTCAAAAGAAAAGAAAAAAAAAAAAAAAAAAAAAAAAGAGAAAAGAAAGAAAGAAAGAAAAAAGAGCTTAAAAAAAAAAAAAATGAAAGAATAAGTGATTGAAGAAAGGTTCCAAAACACCAATTCTGGGCGTAAATTGTCTAAATTCTCCCTTTTTGTTCAAAAGTTGAGTTTTCATTCAAAAGTGAATTCTAAGTTGATTCAAATGCTTTGCTCACTATTTCTTTAAAAACCTTTGTTTTCCATATCCCTTCTTTGTTATCCACATACCCCAAGCCCCGTTACAACCCTTGACTTCTATCTTGAGTGTTGTGTATTTCAATTTGTGGAGTTTGAACTTGGTATGAGCATATGGTATCACGGGTCCTCGCGTCTAAGTAGTAGCATTCCATTCATGAGATCATATCTAAACATGCTTATTAACTCCAGAAATTGCTTCCTTTGAAATACATATATGTGAGTGTTCGTTTTTATGATTACATCAATCTTCTCACATATACCTAGTGTAGGGTGTGTAGTCAGAAAATCTGTGTGAAAAACGAGAGTACATCTAGTAAGAAATTGAGGGAATTCTCTAAGGCATGTTACTACATTCAAAACATGGTTTTAAATGCTTAATTGTGAACTAGTATGTGGTGACTATGAGTAAGAATGTACTTAAGTGTAAAGATGGCTCAAATCTGTGAGAATAATGATTTTTAATTTGTCATGTGCATTGGAAGTCCCTGATACGATTGTTGGAAGGTGTAGGTTGTGTTTTGTTCTTTTTGTTTTGTTTTTCTGTTTTGCTCGAGGACTAGCAAAAGCTAAGTGTGGGGGTATTTGATAGGAGCATATTTATGCGACTTAAATGGCTTGTTCTCGTACATTTACGTTATGTTTCTTTAGTTATTTTAGTTCTTTATGCTTCTTTTGTGTGTTTTCAGGTTCTAAGGGCAAAGTATGCAAAAGGATGCCTTTTGGAGCCTTTTGGAGCAAATTAGAGATTGGAATGGATATCATATGCTTGGAGCCAAAAGGATGGACGAAATTGAAGACTTGAAGTAGGAAAGTTAAATCCTAAAAAGACCTCATGTTTGAGCATCATTGAAAACTCCTACGCATTTTAGAACACAAAAACAACATTCCTAGCAACCTTAGGACATTGTCGTGTGTTTCCTTGTGTCTCCCTTCCTTGCCATGCAAGGAAGGGCTTTGTTCCCTATTTTAAATACTTAAACACTACCACTTATCATTCACCACATATCATTCACCACTTATCATATCATACATTCATTTATCACTTATCATAATCATTCACTTATCACTTAACATATCATACACTTATCACTTATCACTCATAATCACCTACAACATCCACCTACTTCACCTACAACATCCACCTACTCACCTACAACATCCACCTACTTCACCTACAACATCCACCTACTCACTTACAACATCCACCTACTTCACCTACAACATCCACCTACTTCACCTACAAATGACATAGCCATATGTTCCCTCCACTACTCCTATAAATACCCTTGCATTCATTCATTCATGGACATCTCATTTTCATACACAACACATTACAAACACATTCTCCCTTCCCTAGCCGTGAGCTTCCCATCTCTCCCCTTATAATCCAAACACCATTTTTCCATTCCCCTTCCACTTCTACACCACTCCTCATCCATTTCCATAATCCCCCAAACCTCACCTTAGACCTTGTGCTACAACGAAGAGGAAGAGAAGAGGGCCTAAACGTTCATACAATTCAAGTTTGAGTTGTTGGAATGTTTAGGTGATTCTTTGATTTCAATGTTTCATTTTAATTCTCTTTGTTTTGTGCGTATGAGGAATGGAAGAGAAGAGTGCCTAAACGTTCATACAATTCAAGTTTGAGTTGTTGGAATGTTTAGGCGTTTCTTTGATTTCAAAGATATGAGGAATTAAACCCCCTTTAGCTAGGGGGTGATTCGAAACTATGTTTATATTTGCAATATGAATTGATTAACTTTCGTTGGAATTTCATAAGTTGTGGATTCAATTTGTTTAACCGTTTGATTGATAACTTATTTATGAATGTTTATTAAGAATGCGCGCTTAATTTTCATGCATAAATATGACGCTAGAATATAAGTGAATTTCACCTGATCGTTATGAACTTATATTCACAAGTAGTGGAGGTTGCTTATAAACAATCGCGTTAAACGAATTCTTGGCACTAGTTTCATGCGTATTCCATAGTAACGAATGCCTCGTCAACACTTATAGTTTTCATAATGCTTAATGATCTTTGATTGTATCTTTATTGTGCTTTTCACGTAAAGGACTTTTGGAGAATGTGGTGAATTGCGTTGTGCTAACCCATCCAATTCATTAACTTAAGGAAAACTTGATGGTTAATTTAAGCGGACCTAATTAACCCGGAGTGTTGAGTGTCATAATTTATCGAAAGACCAACTGAGAATCAATCTTGTATGCAAGTGTAACATGTATGGAGATGAACCCCTTAGCTAGCATTCATCCATAAATTTCATATTTACATTCTGTCTAGTTTATTAACTTGTTTCGTTATTTCAATTTTCGTAAAACCTCAATCCCCCTTTTGCTTTAATGTTCATTTTAGTTAGAATTCAATTTAGTTTGTGTTTTTAAAGCATTTTGAGTTTTTGGTTTGTCTTAGTGTTTTAAACTTTAATTTTGTATTCTTTGAGTCTAGTTTAGTGTTTTAAACTGTGTTTTTAAGTTTTTGAGTCAAATCCAAGTGATTAACAATCCCTCCTAATCCCCGGTCCAGAACGATCCCTACTTATACATATACTACAATTTGACGAAAAGAGGGTTTAATTTGTGTGCGTATAAATAAGGGTTTTCTAAGTACTGAATGATGGATGTTCTTCAGTCTTCTATCTCAGGCTCGTTGGTCATTATATCCAAGCTAAATCCTTTTTCAAAGATAGAAGGGAGATTTCTCTTTTGTACTTCTACATTCATCTTAGGCATTCTCTCTTGAATCTATGGTCTAGAAGCCTTTTGCACCATTTCATTGGCAATTACAATTGCTTCTCTGGGGACATGGTTAATTGTTACTTCACTGCCCCAATAATTTAACAACTGAGTAGCTGCCAAATAATATCATGCTATTGTGAGGTGTTTGCACTTGTATTCTCTATTTAGCTGATTAATTACCAACTTAGAATCACCATATATTTCTACCTTAGTTGCCCCCAACTCTATCAGGATTTCCAAGCCAATGATCAATGGCTTGTACTCTGCCTTGTTGTTGGTAGTATCTTTGTAATCCAAGAGGAATGAGTAGCAATGTTAACTCCCATTTGGATCAATAATAACAATCTCAGCTTCTGCAGCATGTTGAGTGCAAGACCCATCAAAATATGACTTCCAGGAAGTGATTCATAAGCTAGTTATTCTCCTTACTTCTTGCTGGATCCATTCTTCCCTGCCCGAATGAGCTTTACTAGGTGAAATCCAAAGGCTGGCCACTTCCAAAGTTCCAAGGATGTTGACAAGCTCTTCATTGGAGTCTTGGTGCCCGGAAAAGAAGTCTGTAATTGCTTGTCCCTTTATTGCCCTCTGAGGTACATACTGAAAACTGAACTCTGATATTGCTAGAATCCATTTCCCAATTCTTCCAGTTAGCGTTGGCTTAGACACCATGTATTTAATCACATTAGTTTTGTCAATTATATGGATGTGGCAATGCAACATGTAATGCCTTAATTTGTAGGCAGTAATGTATAAAGCTAAACATAGCCTTTCAATTGGGGTATATCTTGCTTCTATCTCAGCAAGGATCCTACTGAGCTAGTATATTGCTTGCTCTTTCTCCTTCATTGTTTTGTGCTAATAAACTCCCTATTAACTTCTCAGATGCAGAGCTGTAGAGTTTCAAAGGTTTCCGCCTTTGGGGAGGCATGAGCATTGGTGGAGAGGCTAGATAAGCCTTTACTCTGTCCAAAGCTTCTTGGTGTTGAGGGCCTCACTCAAACTTATCTTGATTCTTTAATCTCAATAAAAAAGTCAATGGTTGGATCTTGCTGCCAGATTAACAACAGATCTCCTCAAAAAGTTGATATTCCCTAACAACTTATGTAGTTGTACTTTGTTAGTAGGGGGAGGTGATTCCATTATAGCCTAAACTTTGTTCTTGTTTATCTCCACACCTCTCTAATGAACTAGGAATCCCAAAAAGTTGCTCGATCTTACCCCAGTGGCACATTTCTTAGGATTCATCTTCAACTTGTGGGTCCTCATTCTCAATAAGGCTTGTCTAAGGTCTTATAGGTGTTGATCTTCAGTTTTGACTTCACCACAATGTCATCAATATATACCTCCATGCTATGCCCAATTAAATCATGAAAAATAACATTCATTGCCCTTTGGTAGGTAGCACAAGCATTTTTCAGCCCAAATGGCATGACTACATATTTATATGCTCCTATATGTTCTGGGCATCTAAATGTTGTCTCATGTATATCTTCTTTAGTCGTTTTTATCTAATTATATCCAGCATTCCCATCCATAAAAGATAGAACTTTATGTTTTGCAATTGCATCGATGAATAGGTCAGCTATGGGCATGGGGTATTCATCTTTGGGAGTTGCCTCATTAATGTTTCTATAGTCAACACAACATTGAATGACATTAATTATAGCTTTTAATATAGGTACAATGTTGGCCAACCACTCCACATACTTTGCAGGCCTAATAAATCATGCCTTTACCAGCCTTTCAATCTCTTTCTTAACTTTTTCTTCTATCTATTTTGACATCTTTTTTGGTGCTTGCTTTGCAGGTCTGTACCCTCTTTCATAGGCATTTTGTGCTCCACTAAACTAGGGTCCAATCTAAGCATTTTCCGTGTAATGCCATGCAAAACAATCATTGAATTCATGTAAAAGGTCAACTATCTTTGCCCGATCTCTAGCCTTCAACAAGCCATTGAGTTGTACTAGCCTTGGATCCTCCTTAGTCCCTAAATTAATGGTTTCCAAAGGGTCTTGAACGTCTAGTGCTGGTTTATCAGGCTCCGTACACAAAAACTCTACTGACTTTGGGGCCTCGGGCTCATCCTCTGGCTAGTATAAATCATATATACATTTTGTCATGTGAATGACTACTTCCATTTTTTCTCCCTATTTTGCCACCTCCTTGGTTGAGCTCACTTTAATCTCTTTTATTTCTCTCCCATACTTTAACAGTCTTTTGATTAAGGACCTAACTACAATTACTTGGTTCTTCATCTTTTGGTATGTCATCATTGGTGTTGTGGGCTGTGACAATATAAAGCATGTCCCATTCCTCCTTAGTAAGAGAAAGTCCTTACTCTAAGAGCTTCTGGGCTGTCAACGTGGTAGGGTAGCCGTTCTTATCAGCACCTAGACATTGTAGGATCCCAACACTTGGATTGTAGAAATTTTCTTATGCAACATTGGCTATGGGGAAAAATGGCCGCAATTCAGCCACCACTATCTCCCAAAATCCTGGCTCCTCAATTCTGGCTTCATGGTAGACAATTACTTGTTGGTGCAAAGTAGATGGCACATACAGACTCTGGTGGATCCAATATCTCCCTAACAATGCCCTATAGGTAGAACTGTTGTCCACCACAAAAAATACCAACATAATCCTTTTGGATCCCAAATCTACTTCCAAAGGTAATATCCCATAGGTTTTGGTGATGGCCCTAGAAAAACTAGACACTGTGAGATCAATAGGAATAAGATCTTCTTCATTTCTGCCAAGCTTCCCTATCTTCTTGAGTGGGAACACATTGACTGCTGCCCCCATCTATCAACACCCTTTTGAAGGGGACTCCCTCCAAATAAGCTGTCACATATATAGGCTTTAGATGGTTTGCTAAAGCTAGACTCGGATTCCTAAACACCATCTTGTCAGAGTAAACCCTCTCGGGCTCTTTTCATGTGGGATCGGGCAAGTCTGCTAAGCTTGATCCTTCTTCTCTAACTTTCTCAAAGTTCACAAGTGCCATCATTAGTTCTGGTGACAAATATTCACCCTCCATTGCTTCTGGCTGATCTGGTTTTGCACAGAACGTGACTGATAAAAACATAGGTCATGGTCACATGGAAAATTGCTTGGTCCGGGTACTTTTTCCTTATTTTCTCCAATCTGACACAAAAATTGATTCATCTATGCCTGGGAATCATTGGTTAACATCAACTCAGGCACTTCATCTTCTTCTGCTATATCAAAGTTATGTAACTGCCTTGGGATTTCACAGGGAGCATCCTCTAGTAGAGGTGGAGGTATCCTCCTCTCATGGGAAATGGTTCCAAAACAGATAGGCTATGGATTCCAGCCTGGTGTATGCACCATCACCATACTCTCTTGAGCTATTCTCAACACCCTGTACTTCCCTATATGGGGGTTTTTGAGGTACATGATCTCCCTCACCCTTAGCTTTGCTGTTAACTCTCTTTATCGATTTCTTACTTCTCCATTGGAGTTATCTTCTTCCTCCTTGGGTGACTTTCTCAAACTTAACATTTTCAGAAGCTTCTGAAATGGTAGGGTTTTTTAATGAGTTCATATGAGCCTTGTGCTGTCTTTGAACCCTTCTTATCATGGATGGCCCCATCTATCTAACAGGCCTCACATCTTTACCTACTTTATACCATTTTCGGTTGAGTTGGGCTGAATCTTTCTTAGTAACTGGGGGAATTAGGCTTATGGTTCTCTTTCACCATCCTTGTCTCATGTTGCTGTGACAACTTGGCTGGGGAGGTTTCACATCCACCCACCTTGGTAATTTTGCTTCCTTATCTTCTACTTTTTCAGAGGCTTTATAGTTTATGAACACCTCAGATAGGCCATTGGGCTCTGAATCTTTTCCTAATCTTTGGAACACATTCTTGGTGGTTTATTTCTTTAAAGCCCGAACAATATTTTTGCGGGCATCTTACTACTCTATCTTTCTTCTTCTGACTAATTCCCGATCTATGATGACACCTGATGCTGGCACCTTAAGTTCACACTTACACTTACATCTATTACATAAAACTATTCCTTTGACCATAGCTGTTTGGGGTCTATTAGGTAATCTTCTAGCTCCATTTGAGGCTTGACTACTTGCCTTCTCTCCCTTTTTTCATCCCAGGTAGCCTTTCATTTCCCCTTCTCAACCCAATTAAGGTTGATTATGTTGATTGGTGCTTTTAGGAATGAATATGTGATCTTGAATATCAATTTTCCCTTGACTATGAGATCTTGGATCCAATCTTTGAACTGCACATAATTAGCTATGGAGTGATTGAAGGTGTAGTGAACCTTGCAGTACTTTTTCCCTCTAAGCTTTTCAGATTTGGGCATCTTTTTGGTGCTGTCGGGCAAGATTATTCTAGCCCTCACCAGTTCCTCATAGATATCCGCAACTTTGGTTAAATCAAAAGAGTACACCTGGTACTTTGGGGGCTTCATAGGCACAAAGCCTCCAACATTCATTACAATTTTCTAGTCTTTAATAGGCTGGACCAATCCCTTCACCATTAAAGGTTTGAAATAAGTAATCATATCTGCATCACATAGCTTAATCCCTTATCCCAGACTATCATCATTTCCTCCTGACTCTAGGCCTTCAAACTCTAGCTGATGTATTGGGGTTTTGGTCTTATAGAAAGAATGCACTTTAGATGAGTGATTCACTTGTTGTCCATCTGTCAGCAACTTCTCATACTTAATGGCTGCAATCACGAACTCATGAAGTTCATTAAACTGTACGTCATAGAACTTCTCCCTTAAAGGTAGTCTAAGAGCCTTCTTAGCAATGACTATGAGTTAAGCATGGTTGATTGGGAATTGGCATCTCATCCTGGTTTTTCTAAACCTTATCATGAAATCTTCTGTAGACTCGTGTTCATACTGCTTCATCTTCACCAGATCATTGATGGTCATCTCTGGCTTCACCCTATAGAATTGCTCATGGAAGGCTATCTCCATTTGCCCCCAGTTGGCAATGGAATTAGAGGGTAGCAGAGAGTACCACTAGGAGGCCAAACCTACCAATGAATTTCCAAACAGTCTCAGCTTATAGTTGGGGTTGTCTTCGAACGCTACACAGTGATTTGAAAACTTGAAAATGTGATATCTGAAAGACACATTACAGTCTTCCCCGCTAAAAGTTGAGAATGCGGGCATATTGAATTTGAAGGGGAAATGATTCTACTCATCAATGTACTCGAGATAAGGCTTCTGGTATGTGATTCTGAACATCGGGCGAGCCTGTGGCTGAGCATTTTGTACAACCATCGTCTTTAACTCTGCCAACTTATTGCTGAGCTACTGGTTAGCCATGTTATTGTGTGAGGTATAAGAAGTCCCCCATTTCGGGCTATGCTCAATGCCCGAGAAGACTTCTCTCTGTGGATTTGGCTGTCTCTATCTAGCTTATCCTCCCTTATTAGCTAATGGTGGTGGCCTATAAGGGAGAGGTTTGCCCATATGTATGGGTAAACCTTTTCTGCTTGTCTCTTCTACTTGATTAGTTGCTCATATTTCATTTTTTCTTGCCTGATCTGCCTTTTACCATCTAGTAGAAGTAGCAGAGGATCGGGCAAACTTGTCTCTTGGAACCCTTCTTCTTCTGTCCTACTGGTTCTAGCATTCTCCTTCTTTTTCCTTCAGTCATTCTTTTCCTCGAGTAAAGGGAACAAAGGAATCGTTGGTTTATTCTCTGGGCTTGCTTCCCTAATTACTTCCTTGGTATAGCCATCCCTTGGTGTATAGTACTTTAACTCCAGTTTTCTCTGTAGAGTTTTTATTAAGGAACATAGTTTGCTAACCTCTCCTCTAGTCTTCAGAGAGATTTTCTCCATACTTCTTAGTACTTGCACCATAGTGGCTTGCAAATCTTTGTTAGTAACTTTTCCACTTGTCTTCTCAGAAGAAGTCGAGCTCTTTAGTATTGCAGGGTTGCTTAGTAAAGGGAAGTCTTTTGGGTGATTTGCCATGCTAACTTCTGTTGGACAAGAGGGTTGCCTAAACTCTACTTTCCACTTGAATGTTCATTCCTTCCTTCTTCTTAGCATAGCTATCAATGCATCACACTGGGCATGTCAAAACTATGTTCGTACAAGGATCTTGGATATGGTCCCTCACATAGCTCCCTGGGGCTCTCGCTTTTTCATGCTTGTCGGGCAATACTTACTTGGTGCGTTGCAATATGAGTTGCTCGTTAGTTTGAATGGTGCCCTTGTAGGGCCTTTGGTTTAGGCCTTGAGGCTCACAATCAAAACTAACAAGGATCTGAGTGTGCCATTGTTATCTTTTTGTATAATAGATTGTTGTATAGGTGTAAATTAAGTTGATTACTTGCGTCACAAGCTACTTAGACTTCTTGTTTATCAATGGATTGTCACATGTGACTTAAGTCTGTATAAGGTTCTTTTCTTGCCTTGTAAACAAGGACCTTTAATTCATAGTATTGTATATCCCAAATGAAGGGAGTTTAGGGCCTTTCCTACCATTTCCTTAATGAAGGTTTGCTTTAATGAAAACATGTTCATTAACTTATCCAGATTTGATTACAAATGAAACTTTTGGGTGGAAAACAGTTGAAAATGATTTAAAAACATGAAGGAAAATGCATTAAACAACAGATCTAAATATGTAAGTACAAATAAAAGAGACCCGGGCAAGAATTAACCTTGTCAGGTAAGGTTCAACTTCTTGCAACCACTTCTCTTTGTGTTTATAGGGATTTATATACTTAGGGGGATGAAAAGTAAATAAGTTTTACTAGAGGGAATCTATACTATAACACTAAGGGAAGGTAGCAGAGCTTTTAATCTTGACAAAAGATGGCTTTCTATGGGGGGAACTACGGTTAAAAAGGGCAGAATCTGGGCAAAATTTAGCTTTTTGGTTTCTCGCTTGTTTGAGAGCAAAGTAGGATGTCTTTTGATTGATTGGTTGAGTGTTCTTGTCTATGGTGTCCTTATCTGCTTTTATAGACAATTTGGCGTGTCCTTATCTGCTTTTATAGACAATTTGGTCCGACTGTCCAAGCTTTACTTTTAGCTGATGGCTTTTGGAGGGCAATGAGTCATCACTTATTTACTCATCCATGCCCTTGAAATGTGATTTTTGCTGATGGTGAGGTGCCCTTTGTCACCCATCACTTCAAACATAGGCATGTGGCCTATGCCTTGTTGGAATGACTTCCAATTCCTCTAGGCCCTATCGACTTGTCCGAGTCCAGTCTCCTCTTTGCCTTTGTATTTCTAGGCCTCCACCATTACAAAGCCAGTGTCAAATATAAACCCAAACAAGTAGGACACAAACATATTTTAGGATTTGCAGCCTTCATGAAGCTCTAGATTTGTCTTCAATAGATAGTGGGAGAATTGTTGGATAGAGAGAGGAGAAAATAGAAGACGGTGAACAGGGAAGGAAAAATGCAGGGATTCTCTCCCCTTCTATTTGAACGGTTACGGTTAAGCCACGTCAAAATCTTATATTGATTTTTTTTTTTTTATAGAAATAATAAGACAAAGATCAATATGTGAGAAGAGGAAGGGAAAGGGATAAGAATAGAAGATGAGAGAATTTTACTCCCAAATGTAGGGAAGGAATTAGTCTAGAAAGAGGAACTTTACTTGAGTTAAAGATAAGAGGTTTTCGGAGGGAAAAAAAACCCACACAATTCTCTGGAAGTGCCACGTCACTTTTGTGTAGGACTTCCTGCTGAGTTTACAGCAGGGAAGTATTGTTCTAATAAAATTCTAATTAAGCTTCCAAATCACTCAAAGAAACCAAATAAAATTATTTAAAACACCAGGCAGGCTTTAGCCGTTATAAGTACGCAAACTTTTTCCCATGCTTTTGGAAATTCCCATTTTACCCTTACCGACCAAAACGCTCAAATTGAGGCCTCATTCACATTCCCTGCAGAGTCATTGGCCTTCTCCCATTTCAAAACACCCCACCTCGCCCCCCTTCTTCTATTTAAGAAAATCAGAGCCACCGCATCTCCCAAAATTTCAGCTCAGCTCAGATCTTCGCACCAAAATTCACACACAGGTATGGCTTGTTCTCCATTCGTAGTTTCGATTAGCATTTGATGCAATTGAAATAGGTTCTGATCTGCGTTTCTGGAATCGAATTCTTTTGCTCCGCATCATGTTTATTAATGCTTGATTTGACTGGTAAGCGTCGTCCCATTTTTTTTTATTTCGATAGGATTTTTTGTCTTCGGTAGTTTTTTGAGCTCGCATTTGATCGGGATTTTGAATCTTTTGCGTGGATCTGATCGGTGTGGTTTTGAATCATCCGTGTCTATTTGGTTTGGTTTCGTGGAAGGGAGTGCAAAGTCTCAGGATTTTTCTTTTCTGTTTATTCATTTGAGGTTGTTGATTGTGTATGTGTGGATTTGAGCTCGCATTACTCGGTTGAGTGTTCGATCTGAGTCTACCTGATGCTTTGATATGAATTTTCGTTCTTTGTTTCGTTGAATTTTGGCCTTTCTATTGTCTGATTGCATATATGTTTTGTTAGATCTTGACGTAGTTCTGATTGGTGTTGAATTGATTCATGAGGAAAAGGGAGGGAAAGGTTGAGAATAAAGTTTTGAATTTATTTATATGCCGATTATGGTGGAGCTTGAGCATTAGATCGAAACAAAAACTTATTTTTTTCCCTGCATGCCTGGTTTTCTGCATCCGAATTGATCATCGCTGTTCGTCTTTGTTGGATCTATGAATAATTGAATGAATGAAGGATTTGAATTGAATGATTTTAAAATTATGATGGGAAAAATCCTAGTTTTGACTTCTGAGATATTTTGTACATTTGTTTGAAAGTTTTTAATCACTTTAATCAAATCTATGCTTTTTGTTAAATTTTCGTATTTTACTTTGAACAGGTAAACTTTACAACAATGGGACTAAAATTTGATTCTGATATGTATGGCCTCTGCTTGTATAGATCATACAGTTTAGAAGGTTAAAAGATACTTTACGAAGGGTAGTTTGGACTTAATGGGAGTTTTATGGTTCAATTGTGATGCACAAGACGGTGGCTATTCAGGCCGCTGTGGTGGAAAATTAATATATTTGTATGTACAAATGCATGCATAGATGTGCCGTGTGTACAAGAGAGTTTGTTAGCACATCAAATATTTTTGCAGATTCAAGCATAATCATGGGTTTTTGGTCTACCTAAGGTTTTACAATTGCAGTGTTTTGATTTGCACAGATAGGATATTCAGAGACAATTAGTTGGTGCTCATGGGTACAGTTGTTGATGACGGAAAGAAGGTATATCTTGGGTTTTGTTTTGATTGAGGTTTCTGAAATCATGCACGGTTTCTTCTGGAAACTTTGTCAGTTAAGTTGATATTTCTAAATTTACTGGGAAATGATATGCTTT
Source organism: Pyrus communis (assembly GCF_041283825.1). Classification (NCBI taxonomy): domain Eukaryota; kingdom Viridiplantae; phylum Streptophyta; class Magnoliopsida; order Rosales; family Rosaceae; genus Pyrus; species Pyrus communis. The sequence continues at coordinate 6,198,432 of NC_142571.1, read as the reverse complement.
CATTTAGTCTTCTCCGGACTCCTGGCGGACGTTATTTTTTTATCTGGTTTCCGTATGTGCACCTTTAACATTTGTTGTTTCATTTCATACTACTTCAAGCTTAAATTGAGAAATGCATCCTACCGCAGGAGGCTCAGCAGGAGGCTCATGGAAGCTTAGCTGATCTGAACCCTACAGTTGTTTTTGTATTGGGTAAGAAAATTATGGAACTAGAACTAGTTGTATTCTAATCATCCTTGTTTTTCTGTGCTGTTAGCAACCTGGGATAAGATCCACTAATCTTGGCTCGTGTTTTTAATATCCTTCTTCTCTCTTTGCTTAAGAGTTCAACGAAAATATGTGCGTGATTTAAGAGTCCTGTATGTCAAAGAGATGATGTTTTTGTATGATAGGTTGGCTATTTAATTTTTTATTTCAGTTAGCCATTATATGGGAAAACTAATTATTGATACGAACCTTAAGTTTGTTTACATTCCTCTCATTTGTTATCGTAGCTGTACTTTATTTATACATTTTGTGTTTGGTTTTTATTTTTATCCTTTTTCCACTAGCTACACTAAAGCCTCCAGTCATTTCTATGGCACCACCCTTCCTTTTGGTTTTTTTTTTTTTTTTTTTGAGGTACCTATGGATGCTCTTATCAGTTGTTTTGTTTGATGTAATAGGTGGCCCAGGCAGCGGAAAGGGTACTCAATGTGCAAACATTGTTGAGCACTTTGGCTTTACCCATCTCAGTGCTGGCGATCTTCTTAGAGCAGAAATCAAATCTGGCTCTGAAAATGGGTATGGCATAATTGTGTAGTCTACTTTTGGCTTTTTATAGTAGTGGGAGTGGGATACATGATGAAGGTAGCATTCTGCTTCTTGAGTATGGCAAAAGTATCTCCAGTTACCATGAATTCATAGTCACCCAACAGCTTCACTTTTATAAGATTCTGTGTTACATTACTTGAGGGGCAAGGGTGACAATAACGTTGTGGTTGGTTGCCTCTGTTGTGTAAACTGATCCTGTATCACACCATTTGAGTAAAAGAAAGAGAATGCTCAGGATCAAAATTAGCTTTTTCCAATACAGTTAAACACTAGAAAAAGTGTTTCTGCAGAAGTGTCTTGTTTTATGTCCTTTTGATGAAAAATGATTGCAAAGTTAGTCTAGACTCTGGACTTTGTATGCCCATCAAAAATTGTTTTACATGTCTCATGTAACAATACTTTTTTAATGGTTGACAGGACCATGATTTCGGATATGATTAAAGAAGGAAAGATTGTTCCTTCCGAAGTAACAATTAAACTTCTTGAACGAGCAATGCTGGAAAATGGTAATGATAAGTTTCTCATTGATGGGTTTCCCCGTAATGAGGAAAATCGTGCTGCATTTGAAGATGTGGTGAGCCCTCTGGATAATCTTTCGTTGTGACTTAAGTACAGTTTGTGGTAATTGACTAGTTTTCATAGTGGTTTATTTACTTGTTTAACCAATGGTAAACCGTGTTAATGATTTTGCAGGCTAAAATCGAGCCTTCATTTGTCTTGTATTTTGACTGTTCTGAAGAAGAGATGGAGAGGCGGCTTTTGGGTAGGAACCAGGTAAAAATATGATTTTTTTTCTTGTGGAAGAATTTGTATATTGTCTTGATATAATGATATCATCTCTTTTTGTTTCCAAACTAATTATGTTGATGTTTTTGTGTTTCATTTGTTGGGCCAATGAAGGGAAGAGAGGATGATAACGTAGAAACAATAAGGAAGCGGTTTAAGGTTTTCCAAGAATCTAGTCTCCCTGTGATAGAGTACTACAACTCCAAGGGGAAAGTTCGGAAGGTAATTCTTCAATTGGTTTTACTTATTTCAACAATATAGTCTTTCATGTTTGTTGGAATCATTGTTGTTTCACTCTCAGATTGATGCCAGAAGGCCTATTGAAGAGGTTTATGAGTCAGTAAAAGCTATTTTTGCACCAAAAGATGAGAAGGTAAATGGCCATAGCCATTCTTTGATGGAATGCTTTATCAAGTTCTGGATGAAATGGTGTAAGATTTGACCGGGAAGGGAGTTCATGGGGGGTATCTTTTCTTACTGGTGTGGTTTTGTAAATATAACTAGTGAAACAAATGCTTTAGGATTGTAGTAAGCTTTTCTAGAAATCGAGGAATTTGAATGACCTAAGTGTGATGTTAGTTTTAGATTGATTATGTTTCCACATCAACTAATTGTAATCACAATTGTGGCATACCAAATTGATCACGTAAAGTAATCAATGATCAGAATGTAGCTGCCAGTCAAATGCTTAGTCATAAAATGCAAACTAGAACTAAGTATGAACACAAATTGGTGCTATTAACAGTAATCTGTCTCTAGCATTAACTGGACCTGCATCAAGAACAGAAATCTAGATGCACATTTTACATTGTGGAATCTAGCGTACCGTGACTCATCTGCACATTTTGCGTGTCATTGACGTCAACTTTAACTACATTTAATAAGAATATAGTGTTGTTTTCCCCCCTCTAGCATACATTTGAATATGTGTATATTTTCCCTGTCATTGACGTCAATTCTTGCTGTTACAGGCCGATTAATTGCTGCGGTTGTAACCAAGATTTCAGATCCTATGTCTCTTGAGGTAAAACCTTCATCTTGAACCACAAGAATAAGAGTTTACATTACGTGGTTTTGCTTCATTTTGCACATAAGCACACATTCTCCTTTTCACTTTCCATTTGGGACCAGGAATCTAAAAACTCGAAATAGAATATAGGAATGGAATATGAGAACCCAATTGACAGACCCCATATGTCTGGAATAAAGGCAACAATACCAATAATGCCGATGATGGTGTGTTTTCCATCTTCGACCGGGAATCCGAACTATTCTTGTCACTTTGAAGGTTGATAAATATGATATTCTCACACTACTCAAAAATTTGTTAACAGTGTGCGTTGTTTAAAATTGGTTTGTGATCATTGGCCGGAAAACAGACTTCCCAAATCAGCTGCTTTGCAAACTGAGAGTACTTTCACTGAACATGTTCGAATGACCATATAGCCCATGTTTCGTTAGAATCGCCAAACCTGTCCGCACATTACGTATAGAAAATTACTGTTTTCACCGAACGCCAATATTAACGTTTTCTGTTTCAGGTGATGCAATTGCCGGCTGCATATATTATATTCTTTGGCAGGTTTATTCCTGATGCTTGCTTACTACAGAAGGTTGTATTATTATTCTACACAATTGAGGTGTATCCCTCTACTCTCATATCGTCATTGTATTCTATCTTTAAGATTTATAGTGATAATTGTTCGAATAATGTTCCGATTCGAGTTTGATGCGATGCATTTTTGGTTACTCTGCGAATAAAGAGCTCAAATTACATAAAATGTTGAAGGACACCAATCGAGTGATTCACTTGGAAAGATTGTTCATGTGAGGAAGTCAGTTAAATGTTGCGTGGTATGTAAGGCGCCCTGTTTGGGCGTTGCGTATAATATAGAAAGCATATTTACTCGTAAGCGTTTTTGTTAAAAATGGCTTTTATTTGAAGCACTTTCTTCTCAGAAAAGCACTTGGAAGTGACTTTTGAAAGCTTCTCCTAAAAGCACTTTAAAGCAAAAGACCCGAGAGAGAGAACAATGAATACGAAAATGACAATGAAATTGATGCTTAGGTTCTAAACAAATATGATGCCATTATCCTTAATGGTATCGAGAACGATTCCAAGCCTACCCTCGATCCTCTCATTCTTTTTGGGTTCAAAAGACATTGCAAACACATCAGCATCCTTGCACCTCTCTGCAATCAGGTTTCCTACAACTCGACATGCTTCGTTATCGGTAAGCGATGGCAACGAATACCTCAAATCCTTGGAGTTTGTGCTGGCCACGGATATCACTTTGCTGGTACCCCTGTGCATCACTTTGGCATGGATGAATCGTTTTGAAAAGAAAACATCCAGTAAAAATGGCCTCATGTACATATCTGTCCTTTGACTCCATGATTTCCTATTAGGTCTATTTGCAGCCTCGCCTCGAGATCTCCGGGTCCATGCAGCTCGAATGAAGGAATCCTGAAAAACAAGCAACAGAAACTCGAATCCTGTTTATCCGTTTCAGTGGTTGAAAGTTTAACTGAGGAAGCATTTGACTTAGCAAATCAATCACGACTGACTTGTAAAACTTGAACTAATCGAGGCCATAGTGACTATAATAAAAGACCTAAAGATTTCTACTTTGTACAGGGGAGAAAAAGAAAATAGACAACGGATAATTCACAAGTATAACAGAGTACCTCTTCCAATTTGGTCATGCACCTATAGTTTGTAGCAACGATTATTTCTCCGAACAAGCATGAATAAAGGGCCTCGTAAACTAAAAAGGGTATTTGAAGTTGTTGAATGGCTACCCTAAGGGAAAAAAAAAACGATGAAGGGTTGCCTCCAATACAAATTTTGCAAGGGGGAGATAATGCAGGTGAACTTTGTCGACAGCAAATACCATTCTTTAACTTGTAAAGTAGTTCTAAATTGTCTACGAATACTTCATGGTGATCGATCTTTCTAAGCATCATCTGTCTCTAATTTCATTTCCTAATCGTTTGGTTGAGACATCAAAATGTGTTATTAAACAGTTGCTCCGACATTCATATACCAAATAGTTGAGTTCCACCATAAGATCAATGTCGACAAGATTTATCTCAAATGTGCCAAAACCAACAAATCCGTTTCAACTACACAACGCAATTGCAAATTTCCACAGATAAAATTGGTCCATAACCGTAACCAATGTAATGTAATAATTCGATTACCAGTGACCGAATATAGTCTTAGAAACCACTCGCTTGTTACCCTAGTAATGTCCTCCATTACGGTTCACATTTCCCACACACAAATCCTTCCTTCCCACAACAAACTCGAGATCTATAATTTCCAAACATTACAACTTCCATTGTCCTAGTAATTTCATCAAACACCTTAGCTGCACTAATGGAAACGGGTAACCCTAAATTATGCATGCATTGACAAAACACGATTCAATTCAAGCCATCAGATCAGAAAATCAATGGTTGCGAACAATTTCCAACATTTTCCTAATGGTAAATATTGGGATTCAGTATAAAAAAAAAACGTCAGGTAAGAAAAGAAAGAGAAAGAGGAAGTAATGGAAGCTTGCCTTGTTGGGGGTGTGAATGCGATTAGGAGGGCTTGTGGTGCAATTGAAGGAGACGCCGAAGTTGGGAAAGGAAGATGCCCATGAGAGCCGGCTGGGTTTCACCGAACCACTTCCACAGGGGTTTGACAGCGGCGGCGGCAGAGGAGGAGCTGATGTGCAGCAGGCCATTCAGAGCAACGACGAAGGTTTCTTCCTCTCTTACTAAGCGGATGAGTACTTTTGCAGGAAATCCCACGTGTGAGGCACGTGGGGAGGAAAGGAAGATAGGCTTGGTGGGAAAATGAGGTTGACATGTACGACAAACTAGGTTTTAATTTGGTTCTCTACTTTTTTTATGTTTGTTAAACATTTACTTTTAGTTTTTTTTTTTTTTTTTTTTTTTTCACAGTTTTGGATGAAAAAAAGCTAAAAACACAAAGTTGCAAAACCCAACTTTGAAAAACCATCTTTTATTTTTCACATCTGTTTTACATAAAAATTTATTAAACACTATTATACTGTTTTATTTTTTATTTTTTTTTCATAAGAACTTTTACAAAAAAATTTACCAAACACTCTGCTACTTTATTTCATAACTGCTTATTCTCACAGCACAACAGAAATAGTTTTTTTTTTTCAAAATAAAGCAATACCAAACCAGCTCTTAGTAATTTGGTCTGGTGGTTACCGTGGTTTTCATCTTTACTCATAACTGAGAAATTTTAGGTTTTATTTTTTCTAAAGGTGAATTTGAACTGAATTATGCTAACCTATTGTGAAGCTTAGTCCACTTTCTACCTTTAGTATAAATAATATCATTTGTTTGAAAAAAAAAAAAAAAAAATCTACCTTGCTAGCCATGGGCCAGCTAGTTCATGTTCTACTCTCCATAAAATGAGGATGAACTTACATGGTATGGCGGCACACCTGTTTTTTTTATTAATTTATTATTATTAAATAAATGAAGGATTCAAAATTATTATAATAATTTAAAGAAGGAGAGTATAGAATCCGAGATGAATAGGTGAAAATCCAACATTCTATCCACTAAGATGCAGGATTATTTCCATTGTGGCATTTCATATAGCTGTCTACATAATACTCTACCATATTCGGTAGATATTAAAAAACAGAACTGCTCAATTAATCCGTAAATCTTATTAATTTATAATATTTATGACACAATAACAGTGCACTCGTGTTATATAAATTTGGCTTCAAAAATTAGCCTCACCTCATCAGTATAACGATGTATACGGATATTGGTATGTCCGCTCCTGTAATGTATTAATACAAATTAAATTACCGTGTAATCCTTCGAGGAAAAAAAGTAACTACCCAGAATTTGACACGTGGACTTAGAGCAGATCTACCCAGAAACAAGAGGAAAAAGAATTAAAAACTGAAATGGACCGGTCGCGTCAATTAAGCAAAAACCGGAAACAGACTCCCCTGCCCCTCTGTTGCAGTGACTCTCCGCTGCAAACACGAAGAAGAAGAAGTAAGAGCAATGGAACAGCAACCGAAACGCCGTCGTTCTCCACGATGCGCACTCCCACACAGTGCTTCCGAGCTCTGAGAGATATTCGCCCCCTTCAATATACACGAGCAAACGAGAACCGGAGTCACAGCGACCCCAAATGTTGCCGCGCAGGTTGTCCGCCATTTTCGGAGGCCTCGGTTCCAACGCCAAGGCTCTGACCAGCGACATCCTCCCCACTCTCAAGCTACAAACCGATAAGGAAGTCTACAGGCCCGGCGATCCCATCGTCATCACCGTCGAGATTTCAAATCCTAGCAGCAATGACGGTTCGGCTTACTCGCTCTTGATTGAGCGCCTAGGGTTTGAGATCAAGGGCATTGAGAAGCTCGATTCGCAGTGGTTCGCCACGCAGAAACAGGCCACTGGATCCAAACAGAGGAGAGGTAGAATCAAAAGTAGATAAAGTGAACGAATTTTATGATTTGATTGCCTTTTTTTTCGTTATTTACTTGTGATTTTGTGTTACATGAAACGTTTAGGTGAATATGTGTTCATGGAGTGCTCAACTCCTGCGCTGGTTACGAATCAGATTGTTTCGCCCGGGGGTACAAAATCATGTGAGTAATTAGTTGTGATGTTGTTTTTGTGTATTTTGTGTTGTAGATGTTAGGACTTAGGATTTAAATGGAGAAATATCAAACGAACTATCGTATTTGTTAGAATAGGTAGTGTCTTTGTTGTTCTTTTGACTGATAAATGCATTTCATCGAAGTTGGTTCTAATTGCTAAGATTGGTCTTAAGAATGAATAAGGTACTGAGCTAGGGAAGGTAGCATTTTCTCTGTAGTACTAAACCAACAAGTCGTGTAAATTAACTAAAGACTAGTATTATGAAGGAGTAGGTGATTCTGCCAAAGTAGCACATTACTTTCGACAATGAACACCTTCCTTGGCCAAGAATTCAACTATGATGTTCAGAAACCATCCCCTATCTTAATCAACTGGGAAACCTGCTCAAAGAATAAACCAGATGTTTACATTAGGGAGGTGGAAAAGAAAGAGGAGAGTAAGAGAATGGGATTGGGATTGGGGGGAGTGGTTCTTGAGGTACTTAAGTGACATTATACAAGTGCTTCATTGAAACAGAGTTCTGCTTCTAAACTGAATTTAGGCTACTGCTTTATTGTTGTCAAACGAATGGTAACGCAAACCTGATCTGTTGATAATAAAATTTGAAAGGATGGTGACATGGAGCTTTAGCTTATCTGAAGAAGAGAGTTTATGTAGGAATTGTTTTGGCCTAAACTTCGTTTCTGTTAATATTCAATGTTTTCTGCAGATGTGGTGCGGTCGTTGCTGGCCCCTGTTATACCACCATCGTACAAAGGTGCTACCCTTCGATATATGTATTATGTTAGAAGTACAATGTCTGGACAATGGCTGATATTGGAGAATCCCCACTCTCGTGGAGAATCAGTGAAGGATTTTCCTGAAATGGTTGGTTTTATTTGACTTATCATGATGGCTGTTTACATGACTTTTCTCCTTTATGATTGATTATGCACTTGCTTTATTGAATTATAATTATTTCTGCCTCTGAATATGATAGTCTGCTCATTTTGCACCCTGATAATTAACATTGTTTTTTAACAAACTTTATACATGATTATGTTGATTGAGAAATGGGCTTGTCATTTATAAGAGTGAAATCTGGTTCAAAATATACCAAAGACTTATCTGTAGTAATCAGTATATGCAGGAATCAGAAACTTTTATTTTCATCCAGATTCTGTTTTAAATGTAATGAACACTGTGTATCCGTGGTCGTCATTATCAAATATATGCTTAAGTAGAGTCATACATATGCATACATACATAGAGATTTGTGTCCATGTGTGAGTGTGAATCTGTGTTTAGGTAGATATTGGTAAAAATACCTCTGCCTGTACATGCTAGTCTTTTTCATTTTTTATGTTGAGGTGATATGTCCACATTTTGATGTGTGAACCTCATCAACTTTAAACATCCAGGAAGCTCGTGTTCCAATACAAGTATGGATCACTCAGAAAACCAGTGGATTGGGAATGGAAGAAGGTCAAACAGATGGTGAGTATAACTAAATCTGGGATGTAAACCTGTGTGCCACTGCTTCTCTCTTGGAAGCTCTCTTTAGGTTCAAGATACGGCTTTCAATAAATAATTCAGCCTGAAATGTGTAATTTTGAAGTGAATTGGAGTGACCATTTGCCACTGGTTTAGTATTAGTAGTTATGATTATAACTAAATCATAGTACAATGCATCAGGCTTGGCAAATTTATTGGAATTGAGCATTCTTATGCATCTAGCAGATCAGTTATGAGAGCCTTATTGGACCCTCTATGTTATTACAGGGCATCTTCTGTACTAAGTGAATTTTTTAAATGGAACCATTACAAGAAATTGGAACTATCAACTTGGTGATGGGATAGAATCAATTTTAGAAAAATGTAAAATATATCTTTTCCAATTTTTTAAATGTAGGTAAGATCTCTGTCAATTGTGTAAGAGTAGTAATGAATTTGTGGTTTACAGTATATAAATGCTGCAATTCAAGCCCTTGAATACTGCTCATATTCTGCTTATAATACATTTTTGTATTTTTTTCAAGTAATTATCCTTGTACTACTACCGTGTAAAAGATACTACTGTACTAAACTATGTCTTATTTTTTGAGTTTCTGCATCTTAATCTTTTTAAGATATTTTTCTGTCTTTAGATATATCCATATATCTGTTTGGTTTGATATACATGTTTGTTTGTCTATAAGTTAAGAAATAATAGTCTATGCATGTTGGATTATGTTTTGAGATATTTCTGTCATTTATGTGTTTTCAGGGATTGTGCCTTCTGCAACCATCCAAATGGATATGTATTGGAAAGAGATGGATGGCGACTCTGATTGGGTAGGCTCATACTATGACAATGTCTTTCTGCATTTATATGTTTCTAGGAATTGCATTTCTTTCTTATGCAAAGTCAGTATAGAGTTCCCTATTTCAGCAATATTTGTCTCTTGTAGTTTCGAAATAACAAATGTACTCATCCATTTTATCGTTAATAAGGCGAACTAATTTATCTTACAGGTGAGAGCAAATGACATATATGATGGGGTTGAAGAAGGTTATGAAAGCTCAAGGGATGAGATCTCATCCGTTTCTTCATACAATCCTATGAAAGAACATATAAACAGAACATTTGGAAGTTCACTATCCTTGCAGTCACAAAGGTCTTCAAATAAGGATAGCCCATATCTTGAAGGAAAGCGTACAAATTTATCTTCAAATCTAGCAATCCCACGACTCTCTGTGGCTGAAGTCTTATACGATACTGGTGCTGGTGAGTTCTGTGACCACCTAGAAAAAGCTTCAAGTCTTATGTATTGAGCTTGTCATTGCTGTGCTTATTTCCAAAATAGTTTCTGTGGTATTTCATCCATTTTGTTGAGTTATAGTTCCTTTTATATTGTTTAGTTAAGATTGCAATTTCTTCAGAATTTCCTTACAAGTCAGAATAGCCTTCTAAGTGACAAATTAATTTGTCAAACAGATCTTTCATTGCCCCTGAATTCATCTACTATTGGCTCTCCAAGCCAGCTGCAGAAGCTTACAAAGCGTCTTTCTTTGGATGATGAAGCAAGGGCATCTTCTTCACCGGCATCTGGAGTTGTTGAAACCTTAGCATGTAAGTTAGTGCACTTCTTGTTCTTCTTATACATCTTCTATGCATTGGTTTCTGTTTTTGTAATAAGTCCTTGAAAACTAATTTTCTGCAAATATTTTCTGCAGCAGAAGGCTTCATTCGAGGCAGGTCATACAATATCAGGCTGGATGACCGAGTTCTGCTTAGATTTTCCCCAAAAAATTCTGATTCCAATTATTACTTCAGTGATATGGTAATCTCATTTCTTTATGGTTTCTCTTCTGCCTTTTTTCCATCATTTTCTTTCTCTGGTTTTTTTTTTAGTTGTGAATTCTCTCTCTCTCTCTCTCTCTCTCTCTCTCTCTCTTGCTCTCCATGAAAATAGATTGGTGGAACTCTTACTTTCTTTCATGAAGAAGGAGCTAGAAGATGCCTTGAGGTAGTTGTAATTTACAAGTAATACTGAAATCAGTTACAGTGATTGGTAAAGGTTTACAGTTATCACTGACGGGCTCTGTTTTTCAGGTTTCTATAACGCTGGAGACTTCAGAAACTATTAGTCGGCGATTTGTCCATCCTTCTCGGAGGAATTCTCCCACAATTACAAAGGTATGACTTTTTATTTCTAGCTGTCAGTTGAATGGTAAGTGCATCAGAATCATACCTAAAAATAAGCCAGTTTATGGAAGTTTTAAGGACTGGATGTTAAAAGTTAACATCAATAGCTTCTAGTATCTGAGATTAGTTTTGTTCTCTTTCCATGTAAGTTTACACATGCAGTTGACACACACCTTAAGATACTGAAAAGGGAAATTAATAATGGAAAAAAAAAAGTGATGTAAAGCTGTTGCTTTTGGGATGTGAAGTGGATGAATGTTTTCAAAAATTCCAAAACCACAAACCAGCCTTACATGAGAATTGGTTAATGAAATCTGGAAAGAATGGGCTCTCATTGGAACTCATTCACAACCACAAGAATTTTGAGATGGTTCAGTGTTTATGTTCTCATAATCAAGCTTTTTCTAGGGTCATTGAGAAGTTTCTATATGAGTGTTTTCTTCAGTTTGAAGGTAGTCTTTTTTATTTGCTTAGGAAATATGTTTGAAATACTAGGCCAACTAGGAAAAGGAGACTTTTAGAAACAATAGCACGTTTCATTGTACTTGAGTCATACCTTGGTAAAAACATAGTATGAAATCTTTGGTCTGTCGAAGGCATGGTTGTGCTGTGTGGTTCTCTTTGATGATGTCGATTTGATTCATGTAAACTCTGCTCTATGCTGTATTAAGGGATATAGTTTGCTATAAAAATACTTAAGAATAATAAGGGTTAAGCAGAGTAGGTATGATGGGTAATGGTTTAAACATGAATCAAAGTTGCTGTGGGTTTGTATATTTCTGTTTGGTCATCAACTAGGTTTTGAGTTTTTGGGTGTCATTTGAATGCTGGATTGTAATGAAGGGGTGCTGTTCTTTATTGTTTACATTAGCATAAGAAAGGAGTTGCAGAAGCTCGTGTCATATGAATGCTGGATTGTAACTAGGTATCCCAAATGAGGAAAGCAGGAAATATCTATGGAATAAAGCAGTTGCAGAACCTTGTGTAATGGATAGAAATTATCGTAAACCAAAACAAATTTACCAAGTTTACTTCCTCTCTCATTTATCAAAGGGTGCATGTAATTATGTACTGTGGTTGGTCTTGTTGTGTCTATAATGGTATGACAGTAAAACTCAGCCTGTCATATTAGTGAGGTCGTATGTCATTTTTATCAAAGTCATGTTGCCAACTCTGCATATTGGTCTATAAAACTACATTGTTCCAAGTTATAAATCCTAGTTAATTTAATTGATTATAGAGTACCGACAAATCCCATTTTTATATAGCCAACCCCACTTAGTGGGATAAGGCTTTGTTGCTTTTATATAGGGTAACAACAAAAAGCTGATTAGTTGTTGTGTCAGGACAAAGATCTGACGTATTATGTCAGACGGAAATAATCAGGCCTCGTTGTGAGCTGAGATGAAAGTAATATGTGAAGGCAAATGGAATTTTACTGGTTGCATAGTTTGACGATTTTGTTGTCGTGTTTACGGATCTTCTTTTTTTTTTATCAGATTCAGAGTGATCATTATGAGGTCGTTGCGGATTTGGTGCAGACAAGTTTTCTTTTCTCCATTCCCATGGATGGGCCTATGTCTTTTTCCACTCCCCATGTTTCTGTACAATGGGAACTTCGATTTGAATTTTTTACCACTCCGAAGAATGTGGATTGGACTAGGTATGGCCGACCATGTGGAATCATCTATAAGCTTCTTATTTCTTTACATGTTGATTAAAATGCAGCAGGAGGTTAACATGTTAAGTTCAGGATTATGAGTTTTATTTTCATAATTAGTCATGCAGTTCTGACATGTTTTTTCTGATTACACGCTAGTAAATTTGCTTATTAAGAAGAAAATAAGGTTACAGCAAGTGTCAATCGAATGTTTAATAAACTCTTGTATGTGCAGTGCAGTCATCAAATGTAAATGTACCAAAACATGTGCTAATTCAGATGTTTGCAAAATCTTGGATTCTTTTTACTCCAGGTACGAGCATCCTCTTTTGATAGAGGGAAGAGACAAAAGTGAGTGGGTCTGCCAATCACCGTGCATGCACCTCCGGCTGTGGGACCCACTGGTCACGCCCGAAATGAGAAGTCTCTCATTGGAAACCTTGCGGGTGCATAACTGAAGGTAAAAAAAAAAAAAAACTGTCATCTGAATTCGAAGTAGCTTCAAGAAACCCTTGTATATCAACTGTCAAAATATTTTGATGTACTGCTTTCATGCGTTCTTCTGTTCATTGAGACTTTTAAAGATGGTTACTCGTCAGCTGAAAACATGAAGGTGTTGACCCTTTTTATCTCATAAAATTAACTGGTATCACAAAATATATTTCTCATAAAACGAACTTGTATCAAACATATGATCACCACTTAGAATGATGTTTACATGTTGCAAGGTTTTTGTGTCGCACAGGTTGTGATGCGTTGAGCCGTCTGAAATTCAAAGCAACGTTTAAATTGTGGATCAGGACCTATAAGTCAGATTGGGGCCCTGGTGGCTCTGCCGCCGGCTTGTTCCTCTGAAGAAAATCTCCCGGGAATGCTGATTGGAGAGGTCGGAAGTAGAAAACAAAGATGATGAAAATGGACTCTCGTAGCATAGACTTGTACTTTGTAGCATTGGAGATATACATTTTTATGAATATTATTTTGTATGTTGTAAAGTTTGATCGCGTTGAAAGGGGCTGTATATTTGTCAAAAATATGATTTAATTCATTGAAATGAAAGGAAGAGAGAAAATTCATACATCTACAGACAAAACAGGGATAAATAATTGCATTCACAACGTTGGTGTCCTCCTTTGATGAAAGCCAGCTTTTCAACTCTATCGTAGATTGCTAAGACCATGTAACCGTCCGGATTCAAAGCAGATAAGACAACCGTGGGGAGGCAACTCCATAGGTGGTTAACTGGTAGCCTGTAGTGCAAGGGAATCGAAGCCATCGCTTGGTTGAAAGGGTCGAGAACAGTTATAGCCTGTCGACTTTCATCTAGCAGATCTACTGTTGCCAACCAGCTATAGTTTCCACCAGAACCATATCTCTTTCTGTTTCGCGGTGGTGGGTCCTGTGGTAGCTCAATGTTGTCGTAGATTTTTCCTTCCGAAATGCTGTACAGCCATCTCTTTCCTTCCGTTTCTGAAGGGATTATGAACATGGGAAGTGCCTTGCGCCAGCGCTGCGTAACATGATCATATTTTTTTGCAAAAGCCAGCCACTCCTTGCAAAACGCAGAGAAATGGACAGGTCAATGGGTTCGAACACCATGTTCAGAATCGAAAAGAGAGTGGGTCCAACAAGAGATGCCCATTCTGCAGATTGGCGACTTCTGATTCTTCTTTTGTAGGTGACAGCCATGTTCTTGTGAAGGGAAGGGCAATACAAGGCTTTGGGACAAGAAGGAAATTGGAAGAAACGATGGGTGGATACATGAAACAAGAGGAAGATCCATATAACAAGTAAGAAGCTTTTAGTTCTCAAATAACCAACCTATTTACATGTGCCACGAGTTTATCAAATTAGTCGCCTATAATTAAGGATTCCCAACACTTATAGTGCAATCTATTGGAGGATACCACTTCTGCAGGAGGAGCTTTGGAGTCACGCAAAAAAAGTACAAAGCATATCTTGGCTTTCACTCCTCATTCCGTCTTAGCACCCTTGTTCAAACTTTCACACAATAAGAGTACGGGCATAGAGTTGCTATCATACTTACTCGCTACATCCGCTCAATTTTTAGCACAGAGGTGAACAATTTTAGAATTTTTCTTCAACTCTTCTTTCAACGATGAAACAAGTTCCAGAAAACCAAAGGGAATTGCTTGCAATGAGTGCACTTGCAGGTGCAATTTTAGAAGTTTGCTTCAGTTTCTTCATTTAGTGATGAAACAAGTTCTAGAAAATCAAAAGTAATTGCTTGCAATGAGAGCACTCGCAAATGCCTCGTTTTTAGTCATACCTAACTTATTGCAAGCAAAGAAAATGATTGGACAAGGGGACAATTGTCGATAGCAGAATCAATTGCAAGTATTCTTAAAGATAGGCCAGGCAACGACCCTATAAAGTGTGGGATGAGTAGGAAATAGTTGACTGCATCATCATTTCCATCAAACAGTTTTCTGGACAAAGTTCTAGCAAAGGTAAAGAAAGAGACCCTGATTGGAAATCATATTCTTTGCCAATGAAAAAACATGAGTGAAGGAGCTTGCATTTTGAGTACTCTGTTGAGAAAGCTTCACCCACCGAGGCTGCTGGAGTGAACACTTGGGCAGATCTTATCTGTGTGTACAACATCTTTATCCAATACCTAGAGGCAGAGCAACACTTGAGCACTGCAGAGTTGGCTCAAACTCTGTTGTTTGCCAAACACCTTGGTTTCCGTTAAATGTTGAAGAAGCTATCTTCTGTGCAAACTTGTTCCCAGTTGGGATACAAGGACTAATAGCAATCCGTAGGCTTCATATGTCGTCATCTCTTTGACAAGTCTAGATGTCTTGACGATATAAAGAAGAAGGTGTTGGATGCAGTGAAGGATACATATTTGATTTCCAATGATGAATTTCTTGTGGTGAGAGGGGTTAAGGGCTTTGAGGGGCTTATGCATATCACTTTCCTTCATCCTTTTAAGCAATCCCTTGAATTACCGTATGGATTGCTGCCTGAATTAAAGGATGAAACCTTCACTCGAAAGAAAAAAGGCATGCATAGCACATTGGATTACCGTCTGGATCTGAGCTCCAACTGCATGCTCTATGGAAGTCATTTTTGCAGCCAATATGTCTAACCAACCCCTCGCTATCGTCCTCGGTAGCCCCACATATGCAGTCGACTTGGCCAGTATACCTTTCATAATGAAATTGAATATCGGCTTCATAAGACAAGCCTTCCCGAACCATCTGATCTAATACTATCTCGACATCTCCTAATGATCGAACTTTATTCGGTATGTTTTATGTGTCTTTGAGCCCCTCAAAGCCCTTAACCCCTTGCACCACAAGAAATTCATCATTGGACATCAAATATGTATCCTTTACTGCATCCAAAAACTTCATCTTTAAATCGCCAAGACATGAACTGTAGATGACGACATATGAAGCTTACAGATCACTATTAGTCATTGTATCCTAACTAGGAACAAGTTTGCACATAAAATAGCCTTCTTTGACATTTAACGGAAACCATTTCACAAGGTGTTTGGCAAACAACACAGTTTGAGCCAACTCTGTGTAGGGTACTGGATAAAGATGCTGTCGTAT
This sequence comes from Pyrus communis, assembly GCF_041283825.1. Taxonomy (NCBI): domain Eukaryota; kingdom Viridiplantae; phylum Streptophyta; class Magnoliopsida; order Rosales; family Rosaceae; genus Pyrus; species Pyrus communis. The sequence continues at coordinate 6,182,258 of NC_142571.1, read as the reverse complement.
GTGTTCATTCCGGGAGCCTCGGTAGGTGAAGGTTCCAGAAAACTGTTTGATGGAATTGATGCTGTAGTAAGCTCTTTCAGACTCATCCAACAATTTATGGGGTCGTTGTCTTGTCTATCTTTGAGAATGCTAGCAATGGGTTCTGAAACTTCTGATGTCGACAATTAAGCCATTTTCCAACCATTTTCTTTGTTTGCGATGTTATAGTTAAGTATGACTGAAAACGAAGCATTTGTGAGTGCTATCATTGCAGTCAAGTCCATTTGATTTTCTAGAATTTGTTTCATTGTTAAAAGAAGAAACAGAAGCAAACTTCGTAGATTGTTCACCTTTCTAAAACCTGAGCGGATGTAGCGAATAAGTATGATAGCAGCTCTATGCTCGTCCTTTCGTTGCCTGAAAGTTTGAAGAAGGGTGCTAAAATGGATATCAGTTCTATAATTATGTAATTCTGTACATTAAAACTGTATATCATTTCTATGTGTAACAAACCAAATACGGTAAACATTGATTATCTCAATTATGTTTGTGTGGTTTTTTTTATGGCGCATGTGATATCTTGATTATGTTCGACATGCATGTCTTATGTATGCTCTTGATAATTTCTTAATAAATTCTTATTAGAGCAACTCCAGCGTGGGCTGGTGCTCAGGGGACGGTGGACCAAATAGGGCCAGATAGCCCGGCCCTGAAGCTCCAGAATGGGCAGCCCGAGGGAAAGAGGAGGCCCGAGCTCCAGGCCCGTGAGGAATTGCTAGCCCTAGAGCCTGAGTAGATGTGACGCAAGGGCTGACGTCATCCTAGCGTCAGCCCAATTATATATATTTTTTTTGTCAGGCGCGTGCGCCTCTCCAATGTGTGGGGGCGCGTCAGCCGACAGCTTTTCAGCGTATGGGGTCTGTGTCGTAGTCTGCCGAGGTTACCGTTGGGAAGCCATGTGGCTTCCCATGGTCCGTTCGATCTCAACGGCTCTTTAAATTGGACCGTCCGATTTGCAACGGTAATAAAAATAAAAAAATCTTATTTAATATCAACCGTTGGATCTGAGATCAACGGTTAATATTATTCTGCTTGATAAATAAATAAATAAATAAAATAAAAAATAGTTTTAAAATTAATAAAAGTTACCGTTGTGACACGTGACACAATCTGGAGTGTTGAAATTCAATTTTTTTTTTAAATCCAACGGCAGAGATTAATTAGTTCAATAAAAATTAAAAAAAAATTGTAAAAATTCCGAAAAAAAAATCTGAAATTTTTTTTAAAAAATTGTTTTTACTTTTTCTATAAATACCTTCTCATTATCATCTACCTTACACCACAATTTCATATTTTCTCAACTACTTTCAATCAAATTCCTAACTTTCTCTCAAAGTTTCAATCCAAATTTTTTTCAACAAAATGCAGGTACGAATTGGACGCTTCTTGAAGATATTGCATTGTGTACTAGCTGGGTTGAAGTTACTCATAGTTCATTTACGGGTAATGAGATGCAGTTGCGAGAAATGTGGAGTCTTATTCATACCAATTATCTTGAGAAAATTGGTGGGAAAAGAACCAAAGAATCGATGCCCAGTAGTTGGAAATTACTTAGCCTAGTACGTGGAGAGACGCCTTGGCACAAGCCAGTAATAATATTTGAAGTGGGGAAAATTACACGGATCAGGTAACAATATATTATTTATTTGTTACCTACTTTCATTATAATTATTTGTTTGTATTATTTATTTGTTAACTACTTTCATTATAATTATTTGTTTGTATTATTTATTTGTTACCTACTTTCATTATAATTATTTCTTATCCCGCATTGTGTATCAATTTCAAGCACAAGCTTCGTATGGTGCCAAAACCAAAACCAAAAATAAATCATTCAACTGGTGGGAATGTTGGAATATTGTTAAAGATTGTCCTAAATTCAAAGTTGTGCATGTTGGTCCAGAAGTTTTCATGAACAGCACCCATCTACACTCTACACATGATCATGACTCGCATGTTCATGAAGATGAAGCAGAAGAAGTGCCCGAAATGCCCCCCCTGAACAAACGTTGGGATCGACCCGTTATCCAATTAGGCCTGAAGGTAAGAAGGCTTCAAAAAGAAAAGGGAGTGCTTCGAAGAATGATTATACAAAGTATATGGAACAACTTGCTCGCCAAGGTGAATTGACTTTGGCGCGGGAAATGGCAAAATTTGAGGCTAATAAGGCTAGAGAGGAGGCAAATGCTGCAGCTGTTGAGAGAGCATTTCAAGCTAATGAGATAGAAAGAGACCTACTTAGGCAAGAAAGGGAACATGTTAGAGAAGAAAGAATGGCTCAACGAGATCGTGACATTATGAACACGCCTTTAGAAGGGAAGTCTCCAAATTGTAAATATTTTTGGAAGTCGAAGAAAGCAGATGTGGTGCGAAGGAGGCGTGCAAGAGAAGCGAGAGCAAGAGGAGATGGTCCTAGCACGACAAGAGAAGATCATCCTAGCACCACAAATTGATTAAATGATGATGAATAGAGTACTTTTTGTAATCGGAGCCCATAATTTTCCAATCACTTTGGGTTGTAATTTCTTATTTATTGAATAGAGTACTTTATGTTGTTTCCAATTTATTGATTTTAGTACTTTATTTAATTTGGTAATTTTTTTATACTAAGAGAATCTTTATTCAAAAGACATTTAAACACACCAAATAAAATTACATAAACATACCAAATAACAAAAAACTCACTAAATGAACTATAAGAAACACACCAAATAAAATTAAATAATCACAAAAAAAAAAAAAAAAAAAAAAAAAACACACTAAATGAACTTAAGTATCTTGAGCTTGTTTCAATTCCCACTGGTGCTCTATCAAATCAATTTGCCGGGCATTGTGCATATATGGCCTTTGAAATGTAGTATATCGTTGAATGATCAATTCATTGTAACGTCTATCCCTTTCTAATGGCTCATGTTGCACGGGTTCTTCGGTGGCGTCATGAGCACAATATATACGTGTTCTTGAATTGTTCATCGTGTTTGGCTCATATTCATCAACGACATCATAATCGTACTCATCTTCCACAATTATGTTGTGAAGAATGATGCACGTCATCATGATGGATCGAAGCGACTCTACATCAAACAATCTGGCAGTACCCCTGACGATCGCCCAGCGAGCTTGGAGGATACCAAAACAACACTCCACATCCTTCCTGCACCCTTCTTGACAGCTTGCAAAGTGTTTTTCCTTTGCACTTCGTGGATGTGACACTGTTTTGGCAAATGTTGACCACCTTGGGTAAATGCCGTCTGCTAGGTAGTATGGCCCGTCATACATACGTCCGTTGACGTAGTATGTGACTTTTGGTCCCTTTTCTTGCAGGACATCGTTGAACATTGGGGATTGGGCAAGGACGTTGAGGTCATTTTGAGCTCTTGGAACCTTGAAAAAGGCGTGCCAAATCCATGTATCAAAAATGCCACCGCCTCCAAAATGATACTTTTTGCTCATTTTCTGTCCCCATAAGCGCCTTGCCATGCACTTGGACAATTTTTCCACGTCCAGTGCATACAATCGATGCTTCCAATCATCCTAGGAAAACCTCGCATCTCGCCCTTCTTCAGAAGCCTTTGCAAGTCCATGTCAGTAGCTTTCCGGAGGTACTTTGCGGTGTAGATAGATTCGATTGCTTCGCAAAATTTCATCAGGGACTCAAGAATGGTGGATTTCCCCATCCTCGTTATCTCATCTACTTGGTCTGCAGATTCTCCATATGCAAGCATCTGCAAGGCAGCAGTAATTTTTTGCTCTGGAAGGAGACTCATAGCACCAAAAGCATCATTCTTTTGCACAAAGTAAGAATCATGGTTGCAAACAGCAATCATGATTTTGTTGAACAAATGTCGTTCCATTCTAAAACGACATCTAAAGTACCTATCAAGGAATGCACTATTATGGACAAAACAATTGTCCAAGAGTTCCGTACCTCGTCGTTGCCTGCTTCTATCAAGGTTTCCGGAACGGCTGGGCTTGCAGATCTGACCCACAACTTGGATGACTCAACGGGAATGTGAGGCTCTTGCCATTCTTGCTTCGTCATCTCTCCTTCTACACTCCTCATCCTTTTCCCTTTCATTTTGGGCCACCTGGAGATTGGACATTCCTTTTGATTGGTTAAACAATTCTTCCTCTTGCTGATCGATTTCCCACATCATCCTTGAGGAAGAAGAAGACATTGTAAGAAAGAAGCAGAAACTATGAATAATCATAGAGATTTTGGTGAAGAAGGAAGCAGAAACTATGAATAATGATAGAGATCTTAAGAAAATTGGTGTGAGATTTGTGAGGATGAATGGTGGATTATATGGAGGATTCAGAAAAGATTAGGTTGTAGATAATGCCACATGGCATGTCGTCATTGGTTAAAAATCTGATGGAAATCTATCCTCAAAGATTGTAAATAGATTATGACAAGTGGCGCGACGTGATTGGTTAATAATCTTATTAGAAATACATCACCAATAATTGTATTTTCGGATAATGACACTTGGCACAACGAGTAAGATTAAAAATCTTATTGGAAATCCATCACCAATAATTGTCTTTTCGGATTTTATGACAAGTGGCGCAACGAGAACGATTAAAAATCTTATCCGAAATTACAAATAAAATTATTTTGTATTATTTTATAATTTTTCGAATAATGACACGTGACGCAACGAGAACGATTAAAAATCTTATCTGAAATTACAAATAAAATTATTTTGTATTATTTTATAAATAAAATTTTTTTTATTGCCTATTGTCAGGGCTATTGAAGTGCAACAATGTAGATGCAAAAGGCGATTACTGTTCATTAAGGGCATTTACTGTTCACTGGGTGGATAACATAGTGTACTGCCTGGGGGGAGGGTTCCCACGCTGGAATTGCTCTTACCATAAAGGAGGATTTACACAAAATCCGATGTTAATTTGTAAAGCCCAAGTTTCTTGATTCATCTTTCAGCAAAGACAGATATGAGAAATATATATAGGGAATTGTTATTAGTATTCCAAAAATCTCATTCTACACTCCAAACTTTCTATATTATGAAAGAAAAATACACTTATGAGACGGCAGTGGTCACAAAAAGGGTCGTGAGGACGTGACGACCAAGTTTCTGCTCTCGTTTTGAACTTGAGCGTCGTTTCACCAAATTGGGTTGTCGTTTACCTTCCATTCTTGAAGCATGGCAGATTTTTCCAGAAATAATGCAATATTTTCAACAAAATTGTTTGAAGAATGCACAGGGTGCTACCAAAATCCGACTTGCAGAAAGAATGAAAACAATTAGTTTTCTCACTCGATGACATGGCTGCTCTAAGAATTTAGACTGTAATTCTAGGTCCCTTGGATTTGGGATTTCCCTCGTCTCTCTTTCTCTGCTCCAAGGTTTTAGAATGCGGTTTTGGGTTTTTGGGTTCACACTTCTGTCGTCTCCAGGGCCGGTCTAGAGATTTTTGAGGCCCAGGGCAATGCTAAAAAATGTGTCCTTATTTTATATAAGAAAATTATTTGTTTTCACACGTAAGATATCGATAAAATTATACTTACTTTTTGTTGAAGATTAGACTTGAATTGGAAAATATGTTTAAAAATAACAATCCACATAACTACTAGCTATTAATTAAAAATAAATTAACAACCAAACAAAAATTTGTAAAAATTGAAAAAAAATAAACATGCATTTAGCATTTCGAACTTAGGATCTCTCGTTAATTTTAAACAACAAAAACCATTGATTCTAATTAAACTTCTTGATCATTTAGCCAAATTTTATAAATTTACACTCTTATGAAAAGAAATTTGTAAAAATTGAAAGGTAGATAACCACAAATGGTGTTTTGAACCCAAGACCTCCTCATTAATTTCAAACAACAAAACCACCAGTTATAGTTAAAGTTCTTTGTCATTGAACCAAATTTTATAAATTTATACTCTTATTAAAACATATATAAATATACCACCCTAATAATTTTGGTGCCCCCAATTATTTTGGGCCCGGACGGTCGCCCTGCCCGCACTGGGGCTGGGCCGGCCCTGGCCGTCTCTACTTCAAGATTGTAGACTGTAATTCTGGGTTTTTGGGTCCTTTTCAATTTTCAAATTTTGAAAAATACAGCTTCAATATGTTTTACCTATATGTCTAAATTACCTATTAATAGAATCATGTTTTTTTAACTAAAATTCCATGAAAGCACCGCTCTAACCCTCTCACAAAACTGAGCAAAATTAAAAAATATGGACAATTTAGTAGTTGCATGAACATAAATTTTGCTGCTTTTTACACTAGTCTCACAACCATGTATGCATAGCATGAATAAAAAATAAAAATAAAAAATGAAAAATATGCCCAGGTTAAGAGAATCTGCTCCATCATTGTCCCATGTTTGATAACTTAATTTTAATTTTTTTTAGAATTTTAATAACTAAACTAAACTATATTTTAATAGAATCCTGATTGCTAACCAAAATCCCAAAAAATTATCCCCTCTAATCAAAATTGAATATAAATAATAAAAAAAAAAATGGGGAGTAATATAATTTCATACAAACCAAAATTTACTATTTTTTTAAACCTCACCCACATGTGATTATAACATATCTTTAATATTTAAAAATAAAAAAAAACCCTCGCTCTTGTGACAGCCCGTCCCGAAATATTTGTATCGATGGCGTGAAATTGCTAAAGTACCCTTGAACGTTTGTGGCGTTGTGTGGTTTAAGTTTTGGTTGTGGTCCAATTCATGTTTTCCTTAGTTTTTGGAACCAATTAGAACTTAGGTTAATTTTATTTTATTTTGTTTTGGTTGGCTACCATCTGGACCCCACACACACACCCATACCACACTCCCGTGTACCCTCAATCTCCTTCCCCTCTCGGATTTTCTTCCATTTCCGTACAATTGTATGGACAACTCTCAAACTAACCATTTCATGCACGGATTGAAGATTTGAAGGTTGGTTTTGGACTCCTAGCAAGCTCAGGAACTCATCCATACCCTTGGTTGGACGTGAAGCCTTCAAAAACTCGAGAACCAAGAATTCCCGATTTGGTGTACTATTCATGCAGTCGTGATCGTGGACTTTTAAGGTTCTAGGAAGCTTTAGGACGTCTTCACGAAGCTCGGGGAGTAATTTTGAAGTGTTTTGGATGTCGGGAAGCTCGAGTTCATCGAGTTGCAGTATTGGCTGGATTATCGTGGGTTTTTCCGGCGAGATTCCATTGGATTTAAGTCCTAAAAGTGGTAAGGTTTTGTTTTACTCGTTGTAAGCTTCATTTTGGTACAAATTTCATGGATTTTGGTTAAGAAATGAGAAAGATATGAAGTTTTAAAGTTTTTCCAGAAACCGGCGAAAATTCAAGTTGCAAATGGCGGCGACCGGCAAGGCTCGCCGGAGAAGGAGATGAATATTCCGTCAGAGTTGACAGAATATTCTAACGGCATCAGGTGACGCCGTTAACTTCTGTTAAGGTTTTAATGGAATATTCCAAACAGCAGTTAAGTTTCTGTTAGGGTTGGCCGCGCGTGGGGGTGCGTCTGGCCTTGCCTTGGCCGGCGCGTGGCCGCGCGTGTGGTTTGAGTAGATCATGTTGGTATATTCAAACACCCCATTTGAGCAATGTATAAGAAGTTATTGGCTAGTTTCATTTATGTGCTTTAAATTAACGTTTATATAGTTGTTTCGCATATAGGTGAGACCTATCCTCAGGACGAGCGCAGTCAATCGAGGCTTGGGGGCTACGACCCTTCCACATACCAGTGAGTGGGCTTTTGGTTTTCCATATATACCTATATACTTGAGATTTTCCCAGAAAATCGATTTAAATGAATTTATGTTTAGAAATGCCATACATATTGATTTATACGTAGATCATTGAATTAATATAGTATGCATAAATGTGATTTGACGTTGTGGACGCTCAGGTAAGTGCCAGGTGAGTTTTAGATTGTTTATGTAAATTGATGATTATGTGAGATGTGTTAAGAGCTCATAAATCTGCACCCCGGTGTTAGTGCTCCCGCCATGGTTAGGGCACAGTCATTCACGTGATGTTCACCTCCCGTACCATACACTCACCTTGGATCCAAGTTAGGTGCACAATCCTGTCGTACAGACAACTATAGGTGGTTCCGACTCGTAGGTGACCCGCGATTATTCGCACAGTTTTCATGTGATCGTAGCACTAGAGCGTATTTATTTACACCCAGTCCTATCGAACAGACCACTATAGGTGGTTCCGACTCATGTGCAGGCATGATTTATGAGCTAGAAGTTCAGTTGTACAGGCCACTTTAGGTGGATCCGGCTGATATGTCATTTCTCATTGGTTTATTTTACCTGAGTTACTTATTTTGTCATATTGAGATATTTGGCATGGCATATTTATGATTAAAGCTTGTTGAGCATGGTTATGAGATACGAATATAAATGTATTCTATTTTCTGGGAAATTATACAGGTTTTACGGTGAGGGGTTACTATCTTTGGTAATTGAAATGGTTTTGAAAAGCTTTGTTTTTACCCACTCATATTTTCTGTTTTGTGCCCCTCCAGGTTCTAGTTAGGAGTGTTTTTTGGTGGCTTGCGAGGAATCCACGGCAGCTCTGACAAATTATCACCATTGTAGGATTACCTTTAGTGTTGTATAATTAGTATTCGTCCTGCTGGGCTGCACTTAGGCTACTTATGCTCTTGTTGTGAATTCACACTTATTTCGTCTTTCACCTTAACTTATCTAGTGCTTTAGTTAGCTCGGTTTTATTCATTCGCATTTCTTATATTAATCTTGCTTCTGCACTGTGCACATAGCTACGTCACTTTCGTGTAACGGCCAGTACACCTTGATTTTGGTCGGGGTGTGTTAGTTTGGTATCAAAGCCTAGGTTTGGTAATCCTGCATAATTGGTGAATATTCTAATTGTTTTGGTGTCTTCTGTCAGAACTATGCCGCCTCATAGAGAGCCATGTCGTTCAGTTGAGCCTAGTTTCCTCGATATAGCCCAGTTAGGGGAAGCAATAGCTCATGCGATTCAGTCTTCACTTCACCCTTCTCAGAGGACTCCCCTGGAGACTATGTATAACTTAAAGTTGGATAAGTTTGAGGGTAATGAAGGTCATGAAGGAGTAAAGCGGTGGCTCGATCATTGTGAAAAGACTTTTCGAGTGATGCAAAGTCAAGGGAATCTTCCTTCTGAAAGGTGGGTCGAGACGACTACATGGTTCTGAGGTCAAGAACCAGTATCCTGGTGGGAACATGAGGTTTATCAGTTGACCCCAGAGCAAATTGCTGACTAGGAAGTGTTTAAACAGTTGTTTCAGAAAAGGTTTATTCCCCCTGAGTATATTGATCGCAAGAAGCAAGAGTTTACTCAATTGAGACAGGGGAAGATGACGGCGAATAAGTATTATAGAAGATTCATTGACTTGTCTCATTATCATCCGGATGTTGCTGCTAATCCGGTTGAGATGCTCTGTCGTTTTAAAATCGGTACTAAGAAGAAATGGCGTTCTATGGCGACCATTACTCCTTGTGCTTCTTACCAGGAGTTCTATGAGATTTTGTTGAGGATTGAGGATTCAGAGAATATGCCTAGTAAGAGTGAGGAAGAAGAAAATGATGGCAATCAGAAGAAAGATGATAAAGGTAAAGGTCAATCATCTCAAGGACCTCGCAAGACTCAGAGCTATAAGCGACGTGGAGCTAGTTCCAGTTCTTCCAGCAGGGGTTTTAGTGCCACTGGTCAGGGAAGAGGTGGTAGATTTTCTTGGGGTCCTAGATTCCAGAGACAGGGGATGCTAGTAGAGGAAGTGCTTCGTTGTGCCGTAGATGTAATAATCAACATTTTGGGGAGTGTAGGAGAGGCAGCAGTAGATGTTTTACTTGTGGGCAAATGGGACATAGAGCTATAAATTGTCCCCAGAATCAGCAGAGGCCCCAAACCTTCCTTGCTTCCACCAGCGCCGATCCAGCAAGTTCCAGGGTTTGGTAGTTATGGTCAGATCGATCGTGGTGATGCTTACCATTATCAGGGAGACGTCGTTCTTATGCTTCAGGGCAGTATTAGTATTCCGAGGATCCTTATTATCAGAGCGGGTATTCTCAGTATTCTGGAGGTTATATGTCGTATCCTCTCATTCTAGCTGGTGGATCTCAGTGGTATCAGAGAGGACAACCCCAACAATGAGAGATTGCTTCCAGTAGTGCAGGATCTTCAAGGTAACCTGGTCAGCCAAGTCAAGGTCGTGGTGTGCAGGGGTGAAATAATCAAGCTAGTAGAGGTCGTGGGGGATGACAACAAGCCCAGGGACGTGTTAACAATATCTCTCTACAAGATACGCAGAATCATCCAGACTTGATCATGGGTACGTTAAATATTCTTGGTCACTTTGCTAGAGTTTTAATTGATTATGGTGCTACGCATTCTGTCATTTCTCATACATTTGCTCAAGTGACGCAACCTCATCCTACACCTTTACGGTATGATTTAGAGTTTGCTATGCCTAGATGGGAGAGATGTTATGTTGATTGTGTATATCCAGGATGTCTAGTGATGGTGGAGGATATAGTTATGCCAGCTAACCTTATCCCGTTAGATATTGTTGATTTTGATATGATTTTGGGCACATATTGGTTGCATTATAATCGTGCCAAAATAGATTGCTTCGGGAAAACAATTACTTTCCGTCGTCCTAGATTACCTATAGTTACTTTTGTGGGTGAGCAGAGTGGGGTGAGGCATGGCGTTATTTCCACTATGAGAGCAAAAAGGTTATTATCAAAAGGTTGCTAGCGATATTTAGCTCATGTGGTGTTGAATAATGTTGCTCCTAGTAGTGTGGAGGATGTAAAAGTAGTCAGGCATTTTTCCTGACGTATTCCCTGATGATTTACCTGGATTGCCGCCATACCGAGATGTGGAATTCACTATTGATTTGCTTCTAGGTACGGATCCTATATCTTTGACTCCTTATCGAATGGCTCATGTTGAATTGAGGGAATTGAAGATCCAGTTGCAAGAATTAGTTGATAAAAGTTTTATTCAGCCTAGTACTTCACCCTAGGGAGCTCGAGTGTTATTTGTGAGGAAGAAAGACGGGACTTTGAGGCTATGCATTGATTATAGGCAATTGAATCGGGTAAAAATTAAAAACCGTTATCCATTGCCGCTTATAGAAGATTTATTTGATCAGATTCGAGGTGCCTACGTGTTTTCTAAGATTGATTTGAGGTCTGGTTACTATCAGCTGAAGATTAAAAGTGAGGATGTTCTTAAGACGACTTTTAGGACTCGTTATGGTTATTATGAGTTTTTAGTGATGCCATTCAGATTAACTAATGCACTAGCAGCTTTTATGGATTTGATGAATCGAGTATTCTAGCCATATTTAGACAGGTTTGTCGTTGTCTTTATTGACAATATTATGGTATACTCTAAGTCTAAATTAGAGCATGTTCGACATCTCACTTTCGTGTTAAAGAGATTGAGGGAACACCAATTGTATGCTAAGTTTAGCAAGTGCCAATTTTGGTTAGATCAAGTGGCATTTTTGGGACATGTTATATCTGCCCAAGTTATTCTGGTGGATCCTTAAAAGGTAGCAGCCATTGAGAATTGGGAACAACCACGAACTGTCATTGAGATACAGAGTTTCCTTGGTCTAGCAGGTTATTATCAACAGTTTGTTAAAGATTTTTCAGTTATTGCCTTGCCATTGATGAGGTTGACAAGGAAAGATATTAAATTTGAGTGGGATGATAATTGTGAGCGGAGCTTCCAGCAGCTGAAGTATTGTCTCACTCATGCACCTGTTTTGGCATTTCTAGATGATAGCGATAATTTCGAGATCTATAGTGACGCTTCCTTGAATGGTCTAGGTTATGTGTTGATGCAGCATGGTAGGGTGATTGCCTATGCTTCACGATAATTAAAGCCTCATGAGATGAATTACCCTACTCATGATCTGAAATTAGTAGCCATTATCTTTGCTTTGAAGATTTGGAGACATTATCTTTATGGTGAAAAATGTAAGATTTATACAGATCATAAAAGTCTCCAGTATCTTTTTATTTAGAAGGATCTTAATCTTCGGCAGCGAAGGTGGATTAAGTTGCTAAGTGATTATGATTGCTCGATTGAGTATCACCCTGGTCGTGCAAATGTGGTGGCTGATGCACTTAGTAGGAAGACTCAAGTTAGACTTAATGCCATTTATGCATGCCATGTTCCTCTTTTTACTGATTTGAGGTCCACTGGAGTGAACTTAGGGGTAGAAGCTCGAGAAGAAGCTTGACTTGCTAATTTCCAAGTTAGACCAATTTTAATTGATCGTGTGCTCGAGGCTCAGACGATTGATGATGAAATCTAGGAGTTAATTGAAGGAAAAAGTCAGAGGAAAAAGAAAGATCTCAGAATGTACGTGCCAAATAATGCAGGATTAAAGAAAGAAATTAAAGAAAGAAAGAATGATGGCATGCTTATGCAGGAGATCAGAATGTACGTGCCAAATAATGCAGAATTAAAGAAAGAAATTTTGGATGAAGCGCACTGTTCGGCTTATGCAATGCATCCTGGAGGTACTAAAATGTATCATACCGTTCGACCATTTTATTATTGGTCGAATATGAAAAGAGAAATTGCTGAGTATGTGAGTAGGTGTGCCATTTGTCAGCAAGTTAAAGCTGAAAGGAAGAAACATTTTGGGTTGATGCAACCGCTTCTCATTCCACAGTGGAAATGGGAAAACATTACTATGGATTTTGTGTACAAGTTTCCTTGTACACATAATGGTTATGATGGCATTTGGGTGATAGTTGATTGGCTTACTAAGTCAACACATTTTATTCCAGTGAGGCAGAAGTCTTCTTTAAGCCGATTAGCTGAATTATTCATATCGAAGGTTGTGAAGTATCATGGAGTTCCGGTTAGCATTGTCTCGGATCGTGATCCCATGTTTACTTCTAAGTTCTGGGTAGCATTCCAGGAAGCTCTTGGTTCAAGGTTACTTTACAGTACAACATATCATCCTCAGACAGATGGACAATCAGAGAGGACTATTCAAACGTTAGAGGATATGCTGAGATCTTCAGTTTTACAGTTTGGTGATGCTTGGCATAAGTGGTTGGGTTTGATGGAATTTGCCTATAACAATAGTTTTCATTCAAGTATTGGGATGGCACCATTTTAGGCACTTTATGACAGGTCTTGTCGTACACCTTTGTGTTGGTCAGAGGTAGGCGAGATGATTTTGGAGGGCCCTGAGATAGTGGAAGAGACTACTCATAATATTCAGGTGATTAAGTCTAACCTGAAAGCGGCCCAGGATCGATATAAGAGCTTAGCAGATAAACATGCCACTGACAGGGTGTATAAAGTGGATGATTAGGTATTTTTAAAGCTTTCACGGTGGAGAGGTGTGGTACGGTTCGGGAAGAAAGGTAAGCTAAGTCTTAGGTACATCGGACCATATATGATCACCGAGAGAGTCGGTGAAGTTGCTTACAGGCTTGAGTTGCCTCCAGAGTTATCTAAAGTGCATGATGTGTTCCATGTTTCCATGCTTCGTCATTATGTTTCAGATCCGTCACATGTTATACCTCCTCAACCTTTGGAAATTAATCCAGATTTCACTTATGATGAGGAGCCAGTGACTATTCTGGATTAGAAAGATAAATTTTTGAGAAATAAGACGGTGGATTTGGTGAAAGTTTTGTGGATAAATCACTTGGTCGAAGAGGCTACTTGGAAGACAGAGGACCGGATGAGAGAAATATATCCATGCTTGTTTTATGATTACTAGTGGTTTGTATTTCTTGTGTGAATTTCAAATACGAAATTTTCTTAAGGGGGGTAGGTAGTGACAGCCCGTCCCAAAATATTTGTATTGATGGCATGAAATTACTAAAGTACCCTTAAACGTTTGTGGCGTTGTGTGGTTTAAGTTTTGGTTGTGGTCCAATTCATGTTTTCCTTAGTTTTTGGAACCAATTAGAACTTAGGTTTATTTTATTTTCTTTTGTTTTGGTTGGTTGCCATATGGACCACACACACACACCCATACCACACTATTCTGTACCCTCTTTCTCTTTCCCTTCTCGGATTGTCTTCCATTTTCGTACAGTTGTACGGATAACTCTCAAACTGACCATTTCATGCACGGGTCGAAGATTTGAAGGTTGGTTTTGGACTCCTAACAAGCTCAGGAACTCATCCATACCCTTGGTTGGACGTGAAGCCTTCAAAAACCCGAGAACCAAGAATTCCCGATTTGGTGTACTGTTCATGTAGTCATGATCGTGGACTTTTTAGTGAGTTTTAAGGTTCTATGAAGCTTTAGGACATCTTCATGAAGCTCGAGGAGTAATTTTGAAGTGTTTTGGACGTCGGGAAGCTTGAGCTTATCGAGTTGCAGTAGTGGCCGGATTATCGTGGGTTTTTCCAGTGAGATTCCGTTGGATTTAAGTCCTAAAAGTGGTAAGGTTTTGTTCTACTCGTTGTAAACTTCATTTTGGTACAAATTTCATGGATTTTGGTTAAGAAATGAGAAAGAGATGAAGTTTTAAAGTTTTTCCAGAAACCGGCAAAAATTCAAGTTGCAGACGGCGGCGACCAGCAAGACTCGTTGGAGAAGGAGACGAATATTTCGTCAGAGTTGACGGAATATTCTAACGGCGTCAGGTAACACCGTTAACTTCTGTTAAGCTTTTAACGAAATATTCCACGGAATATTCCAAACGGCAGTTAAGTTTCTGTTATGGTTGGCCGCGCGTGGGGGTGCGTCTGGCCGTGCCTTGGTCTACGTGTGGCGGTGCGTGGGTGGTCGGAAAAATTTTCTAAAAATATGGGGATGTTTGTGGTATTGAGTAGATCACGTTGGTATATTCAAACACCCCATTTGAGCAATGTATAAAAAGTTATTGGCTAGTTTCGTTTATGTGCTTTAAATTAACGTTTATATAGTTGTTTCGCATATAGGTGAGACTTATCCTCAGGACGAGCACAGTCAATCGAGGCTTGGGGGCTACGACCCTTCCACATACCAATGAGTGGGCTTTTGGTTTTCCGTATATACCTATGTACTTGAGATTTTTCCTAGAAAATCGATTTAAATGAATTTATGTTTAGAAATGCCATGCATATTGATTTGTACGTAGATCATTGAATTAATATAGCATGCATAAATGTGATTTGACGTTGTGGATGCTCAGGTAAGTGTCAGGTGAGTTGTAAATTGTTTATGTGAATTGATGATTATGTGAGATGTGTTGAGAGCTCATAAACCTGCACCCCGATGTTAGTGCTCCTGCCATGGTTAGGGCACAATCCTTCACGTGATGTTCACCTCCTACACCATACGCTCACCTTGGATCCAAGTTAGGTGCACAGTCTTGTTGTACAGACCACTATAGGTGGTTCTGACTCGTAGGTGACCCGTGATTATTCACCTAGTCTTCACGTGATCGTAGCACTAGAGCGTATTTATTTACACCCAGTCCTGGCGTACAGACCACTATAGGAGGTTTCGACTCATGTGCAGGCATGATTTATGAGCTAGAAGTTTAATTGTACAGGCCACTTTAGGTGGATCCTGCTGATATGTTATTTCTCTTTGGTTTATTTTACCTGAGTTACTTATTCTGTCATATTGAGATATTTGGCATGGCATATTTATGATTAAAGCTTGTTGAGCATGGTTTTGAGGTACGAATATAAATGTATTCTATTTTCTGGGAAATTATACAGGTTTTACGGCGAGGGGTTACTATCTTTGGTAATTGAAATGGTTTTGAAAAGCTTTGTTTTTGCCTACTCACATTTTCTATTTTGCACCCCTCCAGGTTCTAGTTAGGAGTGCTTTTTGGTGGCTTGCGAGGAATCCATGGTAGCTCTGACAAATTATCACCATTGTAGGATTACCTTTGGTGTTGTATAATTAGTATTCGTCCTGCAAGACTTCACTTAGGCTACTTATGCTCTGGTTGTGAATTCACACTTATTTCGTCTTGCACCTTATCGTATCTAGTGCTCTAGTTAGTTGGGTTTTATTTATTCGCATTTCTTATATTAATCTTGTTTCCGCACTGTGCACATGGCTACATCACTTTCGCGTGACGGCCAGCACGCCTTGATTTCGGTCGAGGTGTGTCAGCCACATCTATAATCTAGGAGAAAATACCAAAGGAAGTTGCAACAGGCATGGCGTCCAGGAGATGACCCAACCTTCCAAAACCAAACCCAGCATTTGCTGGAGTCAATGTAGCACAAAAGGGCAACCCACTGCCTCCAGCCATTAGCACAACAGCGAAGCCCAGCGCCATAAGGCCAACCGCCAAATCCTGCAACAGCTTCAGTGATGCGACTTAAACTATGAGGCTCAGCCAAGCCATAAGCTGGCCAAAGTCCAAAAACAGGCCTTTATAGTAGGCCAAGGCGCTGGTCCATGCAAAAACACATGAGATTAGCAGCGGGCCTAAGCCTCAACACGCAGGAAGCCCATTTCAGAAAATCCCAGCACGCACCCACAAGCCTAGGTGCTCCAGCTTGCAACCACGCAGGTCTGGCTGACCTAAGGACCTGGATCTGCATTTTTTTTATGCCCAGACCAGTTCTGACTAGACTGGTTGGTCCATCGGCGAACCAAAAAAAAATTCAACGACCATTTTTAGCAGTTTTTTGGCATTCCGAACCGGTTTACGATGTTCTTGACCTGTTTTTTTTTGTAGATTTGGCTCGTTGAAGCTCAAATTCTTACCTGACGTCCATTACACTTCCACCATTCATGAAGATGTACTGGCAGATTACGGACTTGACCAACGCCTTCGTGCAGGAATCCACTTTGGCAAACCCATTCCTTGAGCACATCAACAAGCAACGCACTCTTGACAAGGTGTCCCGAAGTAAGTCAGAAGGTCATGACAATATTCTTTCCAAAGGCATCCCGACAAGCAGCCGCTCAACCAGCTATGAACCAGGCGTTCAGTCAGCGTGCATTCCATTATCTGTCCACGCATAAACATTTTCTCCCACCTTAGTGCGCTGAGAAATAGGCCACCCTTCTGAAAGGCTGGAAGATGAGTGCACATCCACGGTTGGGTCTACACTCTTACAAACACTCAAGACCCGAATCCAACGCAGTGTTCACTCACAATATGGTTTGCATGGAGTTCCTCCCACCTTATACTAGAGCAGGGAGTACACGAAACATGAAGAAATTCTAGGATACTCAAGCTCAAGTTCAATTGGCACTCAATGCCTGGTGCAGTCACGAGCAGCCCGCTCGCTAGCCAGAGACGAACCATGTGTAACGCAGTCGTGACACAAATGAGCAGATCATTGAGAGAAGCAGCACAAACCTACAAACCACCGTTGGAGGCAGTCGAGGCGTCATCACTCTAATGGAAGTAGATTCAGAAGGAAGTAGAAATACTTAAGCTCAAGTTTAATTATAGTATACGACCAAGTGCAACCACAAGCAGCAAGCTCGCCAGCAAAAAACGAACGACGTGTATTGCAACCGCGACACGAACGAGTAGGACATAAGAAAAGCAGCACAGATCTGCAGGTCACTGGTGAGGGCAATAGAAGGTTTTGCTACCCCAAAGAAGGAAGATCTAGAAGGAAGTAGCGCATTGAGACCACTAATGAGACACTCCATCACTGTGCCAAGAGGTTCAAGATGGAGAAGGTTAACATTGTTGGACATGACGATACAATAGACAACCCAACATTTAAAAAATAGACCATAAGTAGTCCAGCGACGAGAACAAGCCGATATGTAAGTGTATGAATCATTCCTCAACGACGATGCCCTAGTGATAACTGTCCAACTGGTCCACGCCATAGTCGATAAAATGATGATGGACAATGGCAACGCAGTTAACCTCCTCAGGCTTCAGTGATTTAGAAGATGGGTCTAGAGAACACGATCAGACACCAAGCCGAGGTAATCACTAGATTGAACAGTAACACCTCGATTGCCATCGGCTACATAACACTCAACATTAGAACACCACTAGTTGTCTCTAAGCAGACGTTCATTATAGTCAACGTTTTGTCACCCTATAACGGGATTCTAGGTCAGCCCTAGCTAGTGAAACCGGGCGCCATAACCTCTTTTGAGGACTAGAAAATTCGATTTTGCATCCTTAGAGGATGAGTTGGTGAAATCAAGTCAGACCAGGTTGCATCCCCACGATGCACTGTGCAAGTTCTGAAGACGTCAAATAAGAAGTCATTTATCCCAGTAGAAGCCATTAAGGTGTAGAAGGACGACCCAACAACTAAATAACAATTAGAGCAGACAGGGCAAAAAGATGGTGTCCAGGACGATCCTTTGGTAGATGAGTCAAGATAGGAACACGAAGAAAAAACGAGCACATCTTTCTTGACCCTAAGCAGTTGTCAAACCACATCAACAATTTGGCAGATGCATTCAACATCCTCGACGAGTACAAAATGAAGCTTAACTCCGCTAAGTGCAAATCCAAAGTAGATCCAAGCGATCCAAGATATCAAGTCCCCTACTACTCTGAAGGAGATCCAAGGTCTAACCAGATGAGTAGCCATACTTAACCGTTTTCCCTTGCGATACACCGATAATTGAAATCCCAATTTTCAAGGCAGTTGAGAATGAGAAGCAAGACGAATAGGACGATAAGTGCGAGAAGGCACGCTAGGGGTAGACAAACAATAAAAGAACACACCAGCTTAACCTACAGAAGAATTCCTCTAACCACTAGGCATCGGAAACAGGTATTGTCCTCGTCACCTCTGGAGATTCTACATAGGAACAACCCAACATCGAAAGTTGAAAACCATCTCCTGTTATATGCAACTCAGCCCTAAAGCGGCCCCACATCGGCAATTGAGCACTACCTCCTGCTACGCGTCACAATGCCCTAGTTCCGCAACTACCAGACATGCCTATTACGTACCACGACTCCCGGTCATGCTAAGCTTTCCCCACAACTCCCCGTCGTATTGATCAAACCAACGACGTCCTAACTTCAAAGCATCCAACGACGAAGCAGAGTATAAAGGCTTACCAGCAGCCACCCGACTAGCAAAAAGACTTAGCAGTGAAAAAGCTCACAATCCATTCAAATTCTCAACTAAACACCAATCAAGACTCAGGAATGCACACGATGACATATCCAAAGATGATACAATACTTGGGAAAAGTCTGGAAACAGCTTGCATCGTTTCCAATTTACACCCTCACGCAGGTTCCATATGCAGAGACTGTCCATGCGGATGCATTAGCATGCCTAGAGTCCACCTTTGACCACCAGCTTAGACACTCTATTCTAGTCGAGCAGTTAGAAAAGTTGAGCACATAAACATAACCATCAAATGTGGTGGCACGGATCAACATAACCTCGAGTTGGTAAAGTCTTATTACTAACTACCTAGTCAATAGAGCACTCCTCAAAGATAAGCTGGGGTCCAAAAAGCTCTAAACAATGTACCACACTAATACATGTGGGGCGACATGCTCATTTGAAGATCATTCACTAGGCCACATCTCCGTTGTTTGACGCCTTACGATGGCCTAAAGGTCCTTAGCTTGATATGTGAATGCAATTATGAAAACCACTTTAGAGGCTGTTCCTTAGCTTAGAAAGCACTTAATGCAATGTATTACTGTCGACCATGAATCAAGACGTTGATGAGCTTACACAAAAGTGTGACAGTTGCCAGTACTTCAAGCCAGTACCCGCACTACCTGCTAGCGAACTTCATCTGCAGACAAGTCATTCGCTAACCATGTAGAGAACGATTAACTTGGCAGAATCAATTCTTCTTGTTACCGGCGGCAGAGGCATGACAATCATAACAACCAACTACTTCACGAAATGGGTTGAATCCTAACCCATGACGATTACTACCCAGAAGGACATAGAGACATTTACCTGGAAAAACATCACTTGCCCGTTCGGCACCCAACATTTCATCGTCACAGACAATGGCCCGCAATTCATAAGCAAAGACTTGGCGAGGTTCTTTCAGAAGTAGTGCATCAAGCAACATAAATACATGTCCATGCCTAGAGATCCCAAGGTAACAGGCAATTTGGGGCATCAGATAAAACTATCTTAGACTGCCTCAAGAAGTCTCCCACAAACAAGAAGGACAAGTGGCCAACCAAGCTTCTCGTTGTTCAATGGGTGTATTATACAACAAATGACGAACAACCAATGAAACTCATTTCAACATCATCGTGCCCAATATCAACACTCTATTGCCAAGTCCCGAGCAGGACAAAAAAGAGATGACCACAAACTTAAACCTAACAGAGGAAGAACGTGCAAGGGTTATCATCCGCGTTGCAAGCTATTAACAATAGTTCTTCTCCAACTACAACAGGAGGGCGAAAATCTGCAGTTCTAACCTGAAACTTGATCTTAAAAAAACCTTCACCACCAACCACGTGAAGGCTCTAAAATGACGAATCCCTCATTCCGTCATCACCCCCTAGATCTCATCCAGGCCTATCAAAGTTTAAAGACTCAAGCAGCTCAACGAGCACTACCCTACAGGCCGAGGATTATCTAGTTGTTATGCAGTTTCTACCTTCCAATAGAGATCAATACATTTCTTGATGAGGAATTGAGAAGTCATTCACAAGCTTAGCTCGACTGCATATTTACTACAACTGCTCACACCTAACCTTGCAAAAATTGCGCCCCTTTGGGGACATATGGCAGAAATTGCGCCCTTTTAGGAACATAAAATGCTATTTCCTTAAGATAGGGTAAACTACTAGCATTCCAAATATCCAGACGTGGATGGGTCGGGCTGCCCTATTGTAACTGGGTGCATGATGACTTGCACCGACATCCTTGGACTTAGCCATAATGGTCTTTTACAGGACTTAGCTAACTGAATGATTTTTTACCTTTGGCCTAATCAGTGGGGACCTAGACCTCAGGTAAGGATGACGCAATTAGGCAATTATATTCAACTGATGTGGCTTTCCAAATAGGCAATTATATTCTTGTTTAAATTCAAACGAGATTAACCAGTCAAGCCCATCCTATGACCACTTTCATGACAATAAAATTAAAAGGAACAGTTGCACATGCTACAGATATAGGAAATTCAAGACTAACCCACTTTTCCACTTTAATTTTCATTCACTTGAATATTTCATATTTAAATATTAATAATACTAATATCCAAATATTAAGTTTCTAACACAATGAAACACAGAAAGAAGATGATGGAGTGTGCAACTCCCCAGTCTCCGTTATCAGATCAACCACGTGAGATGTGTCTCAACGGTAGGGATGGCAACGGTTCAGTTTGGGAATGGAAATGCTATATCCATCCCATAACCATGAAAATTAATCATACCCATAACCGCAAAATAACCATCGAGGATTATCCATAACCATATCCACCGGGTAACGGATTTTCAATCAGTTATCGGTTATATCCATCTTCATCAAAAAAAAAAAAATTATATTAATCCAATTGACGCACTATAAATTTTAGTAGATACTAATTTTGCCATTAAATAGCCACATCCAATTACAAAAAACATAACAATATATATTTCAAGTTGTTCATAATAAGCCAATATGATAAATTGGTCCAATAAAAAAGAAAAAGAGGACAAAAACAAATACGAAGGGAAGATAAAACATGTAAACTAAATATATGACAACAAACAAGAAGACAATTATTGATTTAATTTTGCATAATTCTGTGGGCTCATTACATATGTAATAAACTGAAAAACTGACGCTAATTGATAATTACATTAATCAAATAACATGAAAAAGAATGAAAGATTACCTATTGAGCTTACAACATGCACCAATTTCTTGATAATGAGACTCTTGAAGAGACATGAATCTGATAAACTTTGAACATTTGATAATTGATATATAAAATGATTCAATGAATTAATTTGGTTGAGTATAACAATAAGAGTATTGAATTGATGAGGTTGTTGGTATGCCCCATGTATGATGTTTGGTGCATAATGAAGATAGTATAGGGTTTAATGAATGCATAATGAATTAGTATTATAGAGATAGGAATAATTGAATATGTTGTGGGCATAATTCCAAGACTTCAAAAGACATAATTGAATAAAATAATATATATATATATCAAATATATATATATATATAATATTATTATATTCGGATCGTATTCGGGTACGGATATGGATTGGGTACCCCTATAACCATATCCAAAACCATAATCAAATAAAGTTAACGGTTTTTCCCCATATCCAAACCATACCCGAATTTTCATATCCAAATCCAATCCATTCGGGCGATTATCCACGGTTAACGGATTTAACGGTTAGAATTGCCATCCCTATTCAACAGCAAACTCCAATAGACCAAACCAAAGGAGACCAACAGAAAAACAAGTGGGGAAAGTAAAGAGAGGGGAGGGCTTAAATGGTCCCCCAAGATCATGGACCTCAACATGTACGTATACTACGTTTTCATGTGACTCATTGGTTTATAAGTTGATCAGTAGTGGTCGGTAGGTTTCTTTAAGCAGTAACAATGTTGATCACCGAAATTCTGACAATAAATGATACTAGGTTTTAAAAAACAATAGACATGCAATTACAATTAAAATGATTTTTTTTAAGTGAAAACCCAAATATCTTTCTTGCAACAATATTTTTTTTATATACTAAGACAAGATGTTGTAAGCTACACAATAAATTGTTCAAAACAAACTTAAAATTTGGATAAAAATAATACTCTTTAAATTAATATATCAATTAACTCTCAAAGAATTCAGAAATTTCATGTGGAAAAAACTTAAAATTGGAGATCATGAGGTCAAACTTAAATTTATATGAATAATTATCATTTTTAAATTCTCAAAAGAGTGAGAATTTTAGGAGCACCAAAATAAACCACGACATCTATGTATATAGGCAAATCAATATTTTTAAATTGAATAACTTTTTTAAAGATGATCTTGAATGACGATAAATATGAATGACTCTGAGAGGTGCATGTAGTGCAACCGTACAAGGTCTCTGAATTTTTTAACGTGAATATAATGCGCTTAACACAAGTGGTATTTTGCTATACAAGGTCATTGTATTCTCAATGTCAACTCTCATGATAAAGAGAATAAACGGATCAAACTATACCTTTTGTATGATAATATAATGCTCGTTTGTGAGGAACAAAAACTTTCCTCTTTATTACTAGGAATGAGTGAAATGTTATTCTTTTTTAATTAGCGGGACCGATTATAATAGGAGTAGACCTATCAATTACATGCCTCAACATGAAATGACATAGAAAAAAACGGTTGGGGTTGAAGCTTCATGAGTCAAGTTTTTATCGAGTCAACCCGTTAACATAA
Organism: Pyrus communis; assembly: GCF_041283825.1. Taxonomy (NCBI): domain Eukaryota; kingdom Viridiplantae; phylum Streptophyta; class Magnoliopsida; order Rosales; family Rosaceae; genus Pyrus; species Pyrus communis. Next base: position 6,158,880 of record NC_142571.1, on the reverse strand, counting down.
GAAATTTGTTCAAGTCTACTCACATGTAAACCATTTCAACCTATTAAGAGAACTGTTATTTTGGTAATTTTGAAATATTCCACAAATTAAAATAAATAAATAAAATCATTTCACATATCCTCAAAACATTTAATATTTTGTAGGAAACATTGATGTATTTTCACTAACCTCTTAATTTTTCAAACCTTGTATGAATTTATAGTGAATTTAAGAAAAATAACGGTATCAAACATGTGACCTGTGACAACCCGTTCCAAATTTTACATTTTTATTTTATTTTAAAAGCGTGAATTTACGAAAATGCCATAGAGGCAAAGATTTTGACTTATGTTGATCATCGTCTAGAGAGACGTATGACTTATTCTTTTAACATATTCTCGTAGTACTCGTGGATGTGAACGCATAGGCGAAAGCCGTTTGCGAGTCCGGATTATAACAGTATAGTTATGGACGTTTGAAAATGACTATTTAAAGTTTAGTTATATATTATTTGAATTCTCACCTTGTGGGAAAGTGGCCAATCTGATTTTATGCACAAGTAGGAAGGAACCAATTAAATTAGAGGGAGAGGGTGAGACCCAATCAGAAATAGAAAGAGGAAAAAAAAAAAAAAAAAAAATCCCAGCTTTCCTGTGCGTTTTTCCAACCCGCGACCACCCATTTTCCAAGGTCGATTCCGGCCAACTCTAGTGGAGTTTTTCGATGCCACCACCACCATCTTGAAGCTCTCATTCCCCTCTACAAAACCCACCCAAGAACCACCTTGATTAACCATGGTATGTGGCGGTTTGAGGCCATGAAAGTTGAGGAAAATCAATAGTGCTCCGGCCACCCTTTTCAATTTTTCGGCAAATCGGCAAAGCGATGGCTGATGCCACCACTTGGGCTTCGTAGCCCATCACCCCAGGAGCAAAACCCAACCAACCTTGACCCCGTTGGACCACCGTAGACGACGAATCGACGTCGGGAAGTTTTAGGCACCCGCCGGCTTTATGGGCAAAATTGACCATCTTCCGTCCACTTTTGGACTTCGTGTCAGGTATGAAAGTTGCTCCAATCACTGAGATCTTCATTTCCGTTAAGTTTGAGAATTTTTGGAAATAGTTGGATTTTCCGACGAGTCGGGGCGGCCGACCGCCACCAACGGCGGCGCGTGCGGCGGCGCGTGGCCAGTGGGCTACCAATGCTATTTTTAGGCTATGTCGAATGTCTTGAATTCAGTTTTGTCATTTGAACGACGTAGGTTGATTGTTGGAATCTAAATTCGTTACGATACGTTACTTGATAAAAATGTGAATCAATGATCCGATCGTTGGATCGTCACCAAAATTGGATACATTATAATATGTAATATTTAAAGATCATAGGAATTTATGGATCGGGAATCCGACTTACGGATCTTCCTGAATTGGATTTGTAAGTTAGTAAAATAAATGTTCACAGCCACTTGTTTTAGGCAATTGGTGGAGATCTGACCGTTGGATCATAATGAAATTTTAGTATGTTATTCTAGAAACATATTTTGGATCGTTGGGTGTTGCGGATTGGAAATCTGATATGCGGATCTTCCGGGTCAAGTTATACAGGGTTGTAAACCCTACCGTCGATCTTTGATCGACTGTTGACTTGTGGTCAATGGGTCTCAAACTATTTTAGAATGTCGTTGAGGTTGTGTTTTATGTGAATTACGTATTCTAGGGATAAGAGTTCTGAGATGTGATTTGATAATTGGTCACAGGGACCAATCATTCAGGACGCCTCGACACGTGCGCTAGAGAATCATATCGTGGACTCCAGGTGAGTGGATCTTTTCCTTTTTATCGTACATATTATTGAGAGTTCTATCGACACTTTTAAATTGATTAGGTATATTACCTTCATATAATTATTGTGAATGCTTCAAGTACCTATATGAACTACGAATGGCTTGATCCCTGTTTAGGGTACGTAGGCAATCTAACGAGCCGTTAGATGCATCCATAATATATTTGAGACAAAAGCCTTATTTGGGAAATTGAGTAATGCGAAGGAAATTGGTAAAGGCAAGTTTTAGTTTTGTGAATTAGTTAGTTAATTAGTGTTAATTGGGTTGTCATGGATAATTATCCCTAAAAATAAGTAGTTCGGGAGTAGAGCGTTATTGATTGTACATTTCACACCGTATTGTTTATAATTGAAAATGCTACAACATGGTTGAGTATTAGATTGCATCATGGTATATCCATATGTATACTACTTGCATATAATTATTGGGAATGCTTTCAAGTGCAAAGGTGAACGCAGGACACCCAGGTAAGCTTCAGGTGAGTACATGTTGATGTTAGTGATGGCAGTGAGTACGATTGTGTTGAGATATAGTATAGCTCATAAACCTACACCTTGATGTTAGTGCTCCCGCCCGTGGCTAGGGCACAGTCCTTCACGTGATGTTCACCTCCCGCACTTTACGCTCACCTTGGATCCAAGGTAGGTGCACAGTCCTGTCGTACAGACCACTTTAGGTGGTTTCGACTCGTAGGTGACCCGCGATTATTCGCACAGTCTTCATGTGATCGTAGCACTTGAGCGTATTTATTTACACCCAGTCCTGTCGTACAGACCACTTTAGGTGGTTCCGACTCGTGTGCAGGTATACTTTGAGCTATTGGTTAGCCATGATTGATGAGGTATGGATAAGTCGTACAGGTCACTATAGGTGACTCCGACTTATATGCTAGCCATGATTGATGAGATATGGATAAGTCCTACAGGTCACTATAGGTGACTCCGACTTATATGCTAGCCATGATTGATGAGATATGGATAAGTTGTACATGTCATTTTAGATGACTCTGACTGATATATCACTTTGTATTGATTAATTTCATTTGGCCTACTTATTAATACATGGTGGAGTTGATGGCACACCGTGGTTTTGGTCATTTCTAAGTATGGTTTGGATATATGTATATATGTTGTACTGTCCTATAGAAAACGATAAGGGAATTACAGTGAGGGGTTATTACTGTTAGAAAGGTAATAGTTTTGGGAAGCTTGGTTTTATTGCTTACTCACACTTTCTGTTTTGTACCCCTTCAGGTTTTAACTGCTGAGTTCGTATCGACGAGGATATATAGCTAATCTTAGTATTGGTGGCTACTTTTAAGGGTATGATTCTTACCCACACTACTGTACCTTACTTATGCTCTGACATCGCGTGTGAAATGGGTTCGCTCCTACTCGTAGCGCACTCTGGTACTTAGACAATTCTATATTCAAATTTATTCACTTTTTATACACTATCACATTTTATGGCTTCGTCACCTTCCAGGTGTCGGCCAGCACAGCTCGGTTCAGGGTCCAAGTGGACTTTCTGGGTCGGGGTGTGTCAGTTTGGTATCAAAGCATATGTTGGGCAGTATTGTGCTCATCACACGCGTGATGTGAGCACTCTTTGTTTTTGTGTTTGACGTTCGAATGATGTCACCTCGTCGAATATGGAAAAATATGCTAACTTTTCTTAAGTTTGGACAATTATGTTATCTTCACGACATTTTAGATGATCATTTTGGCCATGTCCTTAGAATTAAAACGAAGATTTCTCTTGAGGGGGGAAAGTGTAGATTTGAGGCAAGTTGATGACCTAAATTAATGTTTTGATAATCATGTATCGCCAGAGATTTTACCAAATAATTCTATCATTGTCCTACCGCCGTTAGTATTGATCTTTTAGAGATTGGAAATCTTAGTTAGTCTTGATTTCTTAGTAACATTTCGCGGAAGATCATCTGAGGGATAATTATTATTATTTTTTTTTTTGGTCCCTATTAGCACTAATATCTTCAAGCATACTTGTGTTCATGTTGGATCTTTAGGAGGAAGATCGACTGTCGATGAAGTCTTTTTTAAAGTAGATCTTAAGCAAGGTCTTTTTCTAGCATTGGGATTTTTTAATCAACGCTATTCCCAGATTTTTGCTTTCGTAGTTGTACTTATTAAATGGGTGAGATTAGGCTTGCGAATGTAAGTTGTCATATCCTGGGAGTTGTAGAAATCCGAAAAGCAATCATCAAATCCTCCTAGGATCAATGAACTACTTCGCTTGAGCTGAATAAATTAGGATCGTGGAAGTTTAGGAATAAGCTTTGTAATAGGACGGTAAACTCATGATTGTTGTTTTTACCCTATCACTTATCTAGGTAAACGAAAACCCTTTGACTAACCACCTCTCGATCACTTCCATAGGTAGACATTAGAATCAAAATGCGGGATGATATCTCACTATTAGATTGTTATGAGTGTCGAGGAAACTGTGAAGACCTTTTAGTTCGTGTCGTAAAGTTGGTTTGTAGTACTGTAAATTTCGAGGACGTATACTTTTGGCGTCATATCCCAAAAATCGTACCGCGGATACCACCACATTGTTAAGTTGGTATGGCAACATGACGGAGTATTGCTTTTACTTTTCACGATTAGAACCACTTGAAACGAACCATCTTATTCATTGACCTAAAGTCAACAGTCATCACCTTATTTCGAAGGCTAGATGACACTTCTCTGTGGAGATTTTGATAATGCACGGTGATTGTCGATTGATGTGACGAGTCAATTCGGATTCAGACTTTCTTAGTATGTTAACGCTTATGTTTCTCGGTGGTAGAACCGCTAAAGATGAACCATCATACTTATGACCTAGAATTAACAATTTCTAATTTCATTGGAATATTGATTGGGACTCTTATGTAGAAAAGTATGTCCAAATCTTCATTGATCTTAGAACTTTTTATTACATTTACTTTTTGGAACAAGCTAAGTTCTGTCAGAGGCAATAGTAGAATTAAATTAGCATCTATGAGTGCACTATTGTGTATCTACTCTCGCACACTTCCAACCTGTCCTATTTTATTTAGTTGGGAAATATGAGTATCGATATAGAGTTACCTATAATCTATCAAGAAATGGTTCAAATGATTTTAATCATTTTGTATGAATGGAGTTAGGAAGTATCTTTTTATATGCTCAGTTCGAGATATGTTGTATATGTAAAGAATGTGAAATTCATTAATCGTGATGCTAAACCAATGATACGCTTACATGATGTTCCAATTGGTGGTTGTTTACTTAAGTAGAAAACAATATTCTTCTTGCTCTAAAAATTGAAGTATTGGCAATAGTTATTTCCTTAAAATGGGCGTTGAAATTTCAACAACAAGACACTTGTGAAGACCACTAAGATAGAAGTGGGATGTAGTCAACCTCTTCGGGTGATGTGATCTAGAAGTTCTCTTTGCGACGTGATCAAATGTGGAAGTAGGGAAGAGATAAAATCGAGGCTCCCTTTGATGTGTTTTAAATGAATCCTCACTCTAGATGCACCTTACTTTTGATTAATGTTGTGGGGATATTGAGGATATAGAGTTCAAATTTCCTGGACAACTACAATTTTCTAATTACGTTCAGAGGACGATGACTTTTTGAGAAAACTACTCCTAGACTTCTATACAAAGTCAGCAAACAGAAACTCGCCAAGATTATCATCTTGGTGTATTTATATTTCATCGTGTTACATGTTTCACTTCCAAGCCTTTGGAAGTCGTTATGAAGGTTTTGAGTATTATAAGTTGTTCAGTATTGTATTTCTACCCCTAGATTAACGATTAATTTAAAATGAGTTACTCAGACCTTTGTGGACGAGTTGCATATTGTTTGTCCCACCATTAGCATGGTTGCAGTATATCCTTATCTCTATTCTAGTCACTTGTAACCACGGTTACAATTTTGGGTTAACTATGGTATCATTGGAGTTGACATATAGAGATTTTCCGCACAGTGCATATTTAATACACGCTTACTTTTGTTAGGATTAAGGGTAACGACAGTTACATTTCTGTTTAGGAGTATAATATCATTTGAAATAACAATATGCAGCTTGTGATTTACAGAAGAATATTGCGAACAAATATTTGATTGATTGAGATTGTGATGTAGAAAATTTATGTTATTAACAATGTTGCCTAAGAAGGTAGTGAATGAGTACGATCGAGACTTGTATGTGTACTTCCCATTGAGGGGCAAGATGGTAATATTGCATCCTCGAGAATTGTTACTTGCTTATCAAGACGACAGTGAATTGTCGGTATTGTGGGCTGCAAACCGTAATATTAATAACTTATTCGTTGGGTTGTTAAGCAAGTAAACAAGTAGATTATTCTACTTTAATATTTTTATTTACTTATTTAATTCGTTAACTGTTGTTTGGGCTTGACCCAAAAATATTACATGCTTAATTTCGAAGTGCGTTACGCTTTGAAAACGTTTTTAAAAAAAAAAAAAAATTTATATTTTGGCATGGTACAGAAGGAGAAGGAAAGTAGGAATTTGGAGGCATGAAAGAAGAGTCACTACACTCCGATCATGACGGAATGTCATCCTCTATTATGTAGTCGCTATAAGTTGATGCCTTCCTCGCTATGTATTTACATACATATCTCTCTTTACTTTTGAGTATTCTACGTTTAACTGATGATTTTAAATTTCGAGGACGAAATTTTCTTAAGGTGGGTAGATTGTGACAACCCGTTCCAAATTTTACGTTTTTATTTTATTTTAAAAGCGTGAATTTACGAAAATGCCATAGAGGCAAAGATTTTGACTTATGTTGACCATCGTCTAGAGAGACGTATGACTTATTCTTTTAACATATTCTCGTAGTACTCATGGATGTGAACGCATAGGCGAAAGCCGTTTGCAAGTCCGAATTCTAACGGTATAGTTATGGACGTTTGAAAATGGCTATTTAAAGTTTAGTTATAAATTATTTGAATTCTCACCTTGTGGGAAAGTGGCCAATCTGATTTTAGGCACAAGTAGGAAGGAACCAATTAAATTAGAGGGAGAGGGTGAGACCCAATCAGAAATAGAAAGAAAGGAAAAAAAAAAAAAAAAATCCCAGCTTTCCCGTGGGTTTTTCCAACCCGCGACCACCCATTTTCCAAGGTCGATTCCGGCCAACTCCGGTGGAGTTTTTCGATGCCACCACCACCATCTTGAAGCTCTCATTCCCCTCTACAAAACGCACCCAAGAACCACCTTGATTAACCATGGTATGTGGCGGTTTGAGGCCACGAAAGTTGAGGAAAATCAATAGTGCTCCAGCCACCCTTTTCGATTTTCCGGCAAATCGGCAAAGCGATGGATGATGCCACCACTTGGGCTTTGTATCCCATCATCCCAAGAGCAAAACCCAACCAACCTTGACCCCGTTGGACCATCGTAGACGACGAATCGACGTCGGGAAGTTTTAGGCACCCGCTGGCTTTGTGGGCAAAATTGACTATCTTCCGTCTACCTTTGGACTTCGTGTCATGTATGAAAGTTTCTCCACTCAATGAGATCTTCATTTCCGTGAAGTTTGAGAATTTTTGGAAATAGTTGGATTTTCCGACGAGTCGGGGCGGCCGACCGCCACTCGCGGCGGGGCGTGCGTCGGCGGGTGGCCAGTGGGCTGCCAATGCTATTTTTAGGCTATGTCAAATGTCTTGAATTCAGTTTTGTCATTGAATGACGTAGGTTGATCGTTGGAACCTAAATTCGTTACGATACGTTACTTGATAAAAATGTGAATCGATGATCCGACCGTTGGATCGTCACCAAAATTGGATACATTATAATACTTAATATTTAAAGATCATAGGAATTTATGGATCGGGAATCCGACTTACGGATCTTCCTGAATTGGATTTGTAAGTTAGTAAAATAAATGTTCACGGCCACTTGTTTTAGGCAATTGGCGGAGATCTAACCGTTGGATCATAATGAAATTTTAATATGTTATTCTAGAAACATATTGTGGATCGTTGGGAGTTGCGGATTGGAAATCTGATATGCGGATCTTCCGGGTCAAGTTATACAGGGTTGTAAACCCTACCGTCGATCTTTGATCGACTGTTGACTTGTGGTCAATGGGTCTCAAACTATTTTAGAATGTCGTTGAGGTTGTGTTTTATGTGAATTACGTATTCTAGGGATAAGAGTTCTGAGATGTGATTTGATAATTGGTCACAGGGACCAATCATTCAGGACGCCTCGACGCGTGCGCTAGAGAATCATAGCGTGGACTCCAGGTGAGTGGATCTTTTCCTTTTTATCGTACATATTATTGAGAGTTCTATCGACACTTTTAAATTGATTAGGTATATTACCTTCATATAATTATTGTGAATGCTTGAAGTACCTATATGAACTACGAATGGCTTGATCCCTGTTTAGGGTACGTAGGCAATCTAACGAGCCGTTAGATGCAGCCATAATATATTTAAGACAAAAGCCTTATTTGGGAAATTGAGTAATGGGAAGAAAATTGGTAAAGGCAAGTTTTAGTTTTGTGAATTAGTTAGTTAATTAGTGTTAATTGGGTTGTCATGGATAATTATCCCTGAAAATAAGTAGTTCGGGAGTAGAGCGTTATTGATTGTACATTTCACACCGTATTGTTTATAATTGAAAATGCTACAACATGGTTGAGTATTAGATTGCATCATGGTATATCCATATGTATACTACTTGCATATAATTATTGGGACTGCTTTCAAGTGCAAAGGTGAACGCAGAACACCCAGGTAAGCTTAAGGTGAGTACATGTTGATGTTAGTGATGGTAGTGAGTACGATTGTGTTGAGATATAGTATAGCTCATAAACCTGCACACCGGTGTTAGTGCTCCCGCCCGTGGCCAGGACACAGTCCTTCACGTGATGTTCACCTCCCGCACCTTACGCTCACCTTGGATCCAAGGTAGGTGCACAGTCCTGTCGTACAGACCACTTTAGGTGGTTCCGACTCGTAGGTGACCCGCGATTATTCGCACAGTCTTCACGTGATCGTAGCACTTGAGTGTATTTATTTACACCCAGTCCTGTCATACAGACCACTTTAGGTGGTTCCGACTCGTGTGCAGGTATACTTTGAGCTATTGGTTAGCCATGATTGATGAGATATGGATAAGTCATACAAGTCACTATAGGTGACTCCGACTTATATGCTAGCCATGATTGATGAGATATGGATAAGTCGTACTGGTCACTATAGGTGACTCCGACTTATATGCTAGCCATGATTGAGGAGATATGGATAAGTTGTACATGTCATTTTAGATGACTCTGACTGATATATCACTTTGTATTGATTAAGTTCATTTGGCCTACTTATTAATGCATGGTGGAGTTGATGGCAAACCGTGGTTTTGGTCATTTCTGAGTATGGTTTGGATATATGTATATATGTTGTACTGTCCTATAGAAAACGATAAGGGAATTACAGTGAGGGGTTATTACTGTTAGAAAGGTAATAATTTTGGGAAGCTTGGTTTTACTGCTTACTCACACTTTCTGTTTTGTACCCCTTCAGGTTTTAACTGCTGAGTTCGTATCGACGAGGATATATAGCTAATCTTAGTACTGGTGGCTACTTTTAAGGGTATGATTCTTACCCACACTACTGTACCTTACTTATGCTCTGACATCGAGTGTGAAATGGGTTCGCTCCCACTCGTAGCGCACTCTGGTACTTAGATACTTCTAGATTCAAATTTATTCACTTTTTATACACAATCACATTTTATGGCTTCGTCACCTTCCAGGTGTTGGCCAGCACAGCTCGATTCAGGGTCCAAGTGGACTTTCTGGGTCGGGGTGTGTCATGACCACCGTAACTTTCTTCATTTGTGGACCATGAACCTTGATATCTCTAGATTGGATTTGAATCTTGGACCAAACCTCGAAGTTTTGGGCTTGGATTGGTGTGGGATCATGATTTTCTGTAGCTCGATTAAGAAGTATCCAAATATGTCTACCTCAGAAATTATGTCATGGACTGAATAGTCTTCATTGCGAAGCTGACTAAACGGATGAGCGATGCCACCATCTGGAATCAATGGGCGAAGTCTGGAGCTCGAGTAAGACGTATCAAAATATGTCTACCTCAGAAATTATGTCATGGACTGAATAGTCTCCATTGCGAAGCTGACTAAACGGATGAGCGATGCCACCATCCGAAATCAATGGGCGAAGTCCGACTTCTTCGCTGAGATAGACCATTCTTGTTCTGCAATATTTGGTAACCTAGTCTAGTAAGGAATCAACAGGTTTCCTAAAATCTTGGAGTTCTTGTAGAGGATTTTCGTGTTCACAATCCTTACAATCTAATGATTGGCGTGCGCCACAAATAATCACATTCCTAAGAGGATGCAATATTTACTTCCTAGATGTCCTCATGTATTTTCTTGGTTTAATAAGGATTCTATTATCCTAAAAGGTCATATACTCGACTAATATAAATAGTAGTTCGACCACCAAGCTATAATGTGAAGTATCGCTTTTTTTTCTTTTAATACTTTTGTTTTTAGTGCTCTATAATATTTATAGGTTTTAACAATCTGGTAATTATTTTAGGGTTATTTTGTATAAAATCAATACAAAGTTACCGTATTAACAATAGATCAATAATATTTATGTTATTTATAAATAGGTCAATCATGTATTGTGACACTTAAATACATTTGAAATAAACAAAAATTACATAATCTGCCATTACACCTGACACCTACTTTAATTGACACCCCTCTTTCTCATATATTTTACACTTGGATTCAGATGATGCATTGTAATGTCCATTTTCTGGTTCTTTTTTTTCATCTCTCACATGTGTCCATTTCCTGGTTCCTTTTTTTTTCATCACTTGATTCAGACGTTGCATTGCAGTTTCCATTCTTTGCGTGACTATTTATTTTTACATTTGGATTCAGACACTGCTTTGCACTGTCTGTTACCCAATTCTTTTTTTTTTCTTTTTTTTTTTTTACATTTTGATTCATAAACTACAATGCATTGTCGGTTTCCTGGTTCTTTTCTTTTTCTTTTTTATATTTTGATTTAGACATTGCAATGTAGTGTCCGTTTCTTGGTTCCATTTTACATGTTTATTCAGACGTTGCATTGCAATGTCCATTTCCTGGTTCTCTTATTCCCTTCATCATTTCCACATTTCATAGAGTCTCTCGTGACCCATAAAATTAGTTCTTAAAAAAAAAATAAAAAAGGTCAAAACCCAAAAGAAGAAAGAACCCATCAAATTAATCAAAACGCAAAAAGATTTCAAACTCAAAAGAAGAAAACATCAAAAACCAAAAAATTCATCCCCCGTAGACCCTCATCACGGCTTTACCTGTTTTGGGCTCAACGAGAAGGCCTTGGCGGTGAAAGATGGCGGCAACGAGGCGTATGTGTTGAAATCAGAGATTTTTTGGTCTGATTTTTTGTTCTTTTTTCTCCTGCAGGTGGTTGAGGTGGTGTGGCGTCGTTGATGAGTCTCACCGAGAACAAGTTGTTGTATTGGGAATGAAAGAAGGCTGAGAGAAATCAACGTGGTGTCTTGGTGGGAGAAGACAAAGCGCACGTGGACGGCTTGATGGCATATTTGATAGATCTGGTTGGCAGTTGGTTATGGGGCGAAGGAGAAAGGTCTGGCAGCATGTAATCATAATTTTAGGGACCATTTCTATTAATTCCAAATCTCATGGACCAAAGTAATGTGTTATGCAAATCTCAGGGACCATTTTGGATAAAAAGTCTTTTTGAAAAAACATGAGAGAGAATGAAGGAAGGGTAAAATTCTAACTCTTGATAATGCCTTAGAGCCCATGTAGCATTTATCATTGATTTACACCTAATTAGTAAAAATATATCATTAATTAAGTCCAGAAAAGCAGATGGGAGATGTATCTTAGCGGCATACTCAAATAGACCAAATCAAAGTGGACCAACAGAAAAGTAGGTGGGAGAAGTAAAGAAAGGGAAGGGCTTAAAAGGTCCCCCAAGATCATTGTCCTCAACATGTATGCATACTAGGTTTTAGAAAACAATACATACGCATTATGCATTATGCGTTTTAAGTGAAAAAACCAAATATCTTTCATACAACAATACTTTTTATACCATTGAGTTAGAGAAGAGATCATCTTCGGAAATTTGGATAAAAATAATACTCTTTAAATTAATATATCAATCAACTCTCAAAGAATTCAGAAATTTCATGTGGAAAAAACTTAAAATTGGAGATCATGAGGTCAAACTTAAATTTTATATGAATAATTATCATTTTTAAGTTCTCAAAAGAGTGAGAATTTTAGGAGTACCAAAATAAACCATGACACCTACGTATATAGGCAAATCAATATCTTTAAATTGAATAACTTTTTTAAAGATGATCTTGGATGACGATAAATATGAATGACTCTGAGAGGGTGCATGTAGTGCAACCGTACAAGGTCCCTGAATTTTTTAACGTGAATATAATGTGCTTAACACAAGTGGTATTTTGCTATACAAGGTCATTGTATTCTCAGTGTCAACTCTCATGATAAAGAAAATAAACGAATCAAACTATACCTTTTGTATGATAATATAATGCTCGTTTGTGAGGAACAAAAACTTTCCTCTTTTTCACTAGGAATGAGTGAAATGTTATTCTTTTTTATTTAGCGGGACCGATTATAATAGGAGTAGACCTATCAATTACATGCCTCGACATGAAATGACACAAAAAAAAAAAACGGTTGGGGTTGAAGCTTAATGAGTCAAGTTTTTATCGAGTCAACCCGTTAACATAAGAAATTTGTTCAAGTCTACTCACAGGTAACCCATTTCAACCTATTAAGAGAAAGGTTATTTTGGTAATTTTGAAATACTCCACAGATTTTAAAAAAAGAAAAAAAAAAAAAAAAAAAACATTTCACATATCCTTAAACATTTAATATTTTGTGGGAAACATTGATGTGTTTTCACTAACCTCTTATTTTTTCGAACCTTGTATGAATTTATAGTGAATTTTAAGAAAAATAACGGTATCAAACATGTGACCACTGTAACTTTCTTCATTTGTGGACCATGAACCTTGATATCTCTAGATTGGATTTGAATCTTGGACCAAACCTCGAAGTCTTAGGCTTGGATTGGTGTGGGATCATGATTTTCTGGAGCTCGATTAAGAAGTATCCAAATATGTCTACCTCATAAATTATGTCATTGACTGAATAGTCTCCATTGCGAAGCTGACTAAACGGATGAGCGATGTCACCATCTGGAATCAATGGGCGAAAAGCTCGAGTAAGACGTATCAAAATATGTCTACCTCATAAATTATGTCATGGACTGAATAGTCTCCATTGTGAAGCTGACTAAACGGATGAGCGATGTCACCATCCGAAATCAATGGGCGAAGTCCAACGACTTCGCTGAGATAGACCATTCTTGTTCTGCAATATTTGGTAACCTAGTCTGGTAAGGAATCAACAGGTTTCCTAAAATCTTGGAGTTCTTGTAGAGGATTTTCGTGTTCACAATCCTTAAAATCTAAGGATTGGTGTGCGCCACAAATAATCACATTCCTAAGAGGATGCAATATCTACTTCCTAGATGTCCTCATGTATTTTCTTGGTTTAATAAGGATTCTACTATCCTAAAAGGTCATATACTTGACTGATATAAATAGTAGTTCGACCACCAAGCTATAATGTGAAGTATCACTTTTTTTTTCTTTTAATACTTTTGTTTTTAGTGCTCTATAATATTTATAGGTTTTAACAATCTGGTAATTATTTTAGGGTGATTTTGTATAAAATCAATACAAAGTTACCATATTAATAATAGATCAATAATATTTGTGTTATTTATAAATAGGTCAATCATGTATTGTGACACTTAAATACATTTGAAATAAACAAAAATTACATAATCTGCCATTACAGCTGACACCTGCTTCAATTGACACCCCCCTTTCTCATATATTTTACACTTGGATTCAAACGATGCATTGCAATGTCCATTTTCTGGTTCCTTTTTTTCATCTCTCACATGCGTCCATTTCCTGGTTCCTTTTTTTTTCATCACTTGATTCAGACGGTGCATTGCAGTGTCCATTCTTCGCGCGACTATTTATTTTTACATTTGGATTCAGACATTGCAAAGCAGTGTCCGTTTCCCAATTTTTTTTTTCTTTTTTTTTTTTTACATTGTGATTCATAAACTACAATGCAGTGTCGGTTTCCTAGTTCTTTTTTTTTTTTTCTTTTTTATATTTTGATTTAGACATTGCGATGTAGTGTCCATTTCCTGGTTATATTTTACATGTTTATTCAGACGCTACATTGCAATGTCCATTTCCTGGTTCTCTTATTCCCATCATCGTTTCCACATTTCATGGAGTCTCTCTCGACCCATAAAATTAGTTCTTAAAAAAATTAAAAAAAACCGTCAAAACCCAAAAGAAGAAAGAACCCATCAAATTAATCAAAACGCAAAAAGATTTCAAACTCAAAAGAAGAAGACATCAAAAACCAAAAAACTCATCCCCCGTAGACCCTCATCATGGTTTTACCTGTTTTGGGCTCAACGAGAAGGCCTTGGCGGTGAAAGATGGCGGCAACGAGGCGCATGTGTTTGGTCTGATTTTTTGTTCTTTTTTCTCCTGCAGGTGGTTGCGGTGGTGTGGCGTCGTTGATGAGTGTCACCAAGAACAAGTTGTTGTATTGGGAATGAAAGAAGGCTGAGAGAAATCAACGTGGTGTCCTGGTGGGAGAAGACAGAGCACACGTGGACGGCTTGACGACATATTTGACAGATCTGGTTGGCAGTTGGTCATAGGGTGGAGGAGAAAAGTCTGGCAGCATGTAATCACAATTTTAGGGACCACTTCTATTGATTCCAAATCTCAGAGACCAAAGTGATGTGTTATGCAAATCTCAGGGACCATTTTGGCTGAAAAGCCTTTTGAAAAAACATGAGAGAGAGTGAAAGAAGGGTAAAATTCTAACTCTTGATAATGCCTTAATGCCCATGTAGCATTTATCATTGATTTAATTAAGTCCAGAAAAGCAGGTGGGAGATGTATCTCAACGGCAAACTCAAATAAACCAAATCAAAGTGGACCAACAGAAAAGTAGGTGGGAGAAGTAAATAGAGGGGGGGCTTAAATGGTCCTCCAAGGTCATTGTCCTCAACATGTATGTATACTAGGTTTTAGAAAACAGTACATACACATTATGCATTTTAAGTGGAAAAACCAAATATCTTTCATACAACAATATTTTTTATATCATTGAGTTAGAGAAGAGATCCTCTTCGGATCTCTTCCACCGTGGTCACTGGATCAAGTGATTCGGACCTTTGAAATTTCATCCAACGGTCAAAAATTATTATAGCTTTTAAGGGGTCAAAACAAGTGGGCCATTGGATGAACTTTCAAAGGCTCGAATCACTTGATCCGGTGGCCTTGGTCGAAGAGATATAGAGAGGATCTCTTCTCATTGAGTTAAGCTACACAAAAATTATAATAATAATTTAATATCAAACTCGTTATTTATCAAATCAAAGTTGATAGGATAACAACATAAACATCTTGTAATATGTCAAGACAAACTTTATGTTATCATTAATTGTTCAAAACAAACTTGGAATTTGGATAAAAATAATAATCTTTAAATTAATATATCAACCAACTCTAAAAAAATTTAGAAATTTCATGTGTAAAAAAAAACTTGAGATTTGGAGATCATGAGCTCAAACTTCAATTTCATATATATAGTTATCATTTTTAAATTTTTAGAAGAGTGAGAATTTTAAGAGAACCAAAAATAAACCCTGACCCCTACGTATATAGGCCAATCAATATTTTCAAATCGAATAATTTGTATTAAAGATGGTTTTAAATGGCGATAAACGGAAATGGCCCTGAGAAGGTGCATGTCGTGCACCCATACAAGGCTCCTGAATTTTTTAACGTGAATATAATAGCTGAACACAAGTGGTAACTTTATTTAGGAGGACCGATAGTGCATGTAGTACACCTACATAGATCATCGGACTCTCAATGTCGACTCTCATGATAAAGAGAATAAACAAATATGACTATACCTTTTGTATGATAATATAATGCTTGTTTGAGGGGAACAAGAACTTTCCTCTTTACTAGGAACGAGAGAAATATTATTCTTTTTTAATTATTTAGCATGACCGATTGTAATAGAGTAGACCTATCAATTACATACACGATCCGTTAACCCAACACGAAATGACATAGAAAAATAAGGGTTCAGATTGAAGCTTAACAAGTCGGATTTTTATCAAGTCAACCCATTAATAACATATTGGTTTAGGTCTACTCGTTGGTGTCCGTTTCAACCTATTAAGAGAAAGGTTATTTTGAAATACTCCACAAATTTGAAAATAAAAATCATTTCATAAATCCTTAACATTTAATATTGTGCGGGAATATACTGATGTGTTTTCACTAACCTCTTATTTTTGGGTATGTAATACTTGAAGTCAAGGTTCTAAAAGATGCTAGGCATTAGTCCGATGGCCGGCTAGGGCCTAGACCCTAGGTGGACTAGGCCGATTTAAGTAAATTTATTATATATCATATAAATAAGTGCCTATCTACACTTATAAAAACTCTACTTGTATTGAAATTTGGGTTTATTATCTTAATAAGTTTATTATTTGACATATAACTTACAACAATATCAGAATTTTCGCTTTAGTATTTTAGTGAATTTAATGATATGAGATGAAAGTTCAAGTGAGTACAAATCTGTAGTACTTTACGGAATATTTTTCGAACCTCGTATGAATTTATAGTGAATTTTAAGAAAAATAACAATGTCAAACACATGGATGATAAAGTGGGACACATAAGTTAAGCTGGAGGGTGCCACACCAAATCCAAATTCACATTCAACCCATGTTAGCTAGCAAGCTGGGCGGCACAACTTGATTGAACAATAGCAAAGAAAAGAGATGAAAGTTGAGAGGTCGCATGGGGTGGGAACTCTTATTCTTCCTTGATCTCTTCTACGTCGTTGGAACCAATTGCAGCTCTCCATTCATCCTTTCTTAAGTTTGAAAAACTAGAAAAAAAAAATTGATTTCAAATTATAAAATAATCCGACTGAAACACCAAGACCGACTAGGATGCCTAGTCGCCTACCTTGGCCGCCCAACATCGCTTTGGCGCCCGCCAAATCCCTTTTTTCAGGTTTTCTCCGGATTGTGGCTTCATCCTAGTGGTTAACCACCGTCAATGGCGTAGCTAGGCCTGGCACTTTCTGACACGACCCGATAACCAGACACGACACGACACGAAATTAACAGGTGTTTGGGTCGACACGATAACGAATCGGGTCGTTATCGGGTAACCCGATAAGCACCTGTTAAGATAACAGGTTGATTCGGGTATACACATGGGTAACACGATACACGATAAGCAGAATATTATTTTTATAATTTTATAACCCTAAAAAATTACTTTAATAATTATATACATTAATTTTACAATTTTATACCCCTAAAAATTATAATAAATATATATATATATATTAAATTAACTATAAAGTTTATAATAATTATACCCCCAAAATATTAACTATCTATAATAATTATATATATATATATATATATATTAAATTTTATAAAAACTATAATAATTATTAATTAATAATTTAATATGCATGATGCATTGCATGATTTTGAATCCATTGATGTGATTTCCTTCCATTCAATTTATTGCCGTTGCCGCCCTTTTTGAAAAAAAAAAATGGAGGGAAAATGAAAATGTTAAGAAAAGTTGCAAATGAAACAAAAAAGTGAGGGAATTAGGGAAAGATGTTGGAGGGAAAAGTGAAAATGATAAGAAAAAGTTGAAAAGGAAACAAAAAAGAGAGGGAAAAATGAAAATTAATAGAAGTGGTGAGAAATATTTTTTTTTTTTTTTAAGTTATTAACTTTTTATCACACACATGACATATCTCACTATTTTTATAATGACACACGTGATGTATGTACTATTCCGTGTACCAGTCAATTATAATTTATACGTACAAAATAAATAGATTTAAATCTACTTAATAAATATATATATATATACACACACACACACGGAACTTGATTGATGGCATATGAATTCTCCAAAACTAATTTCAACGATCCCAACCGTCAAACTTGTTTGTATATGCTTTGAGATCACATCAACAAAAAATCGTAAAAAATAAACATTCAGAGATCAAGTAACGGGACAAAGCTTTTCGACGGTTATAAACGAAAAATCACGACTTAACGGTTATTTTAACTTCGATTTTGATGATTTTTTATAGCTACACTCCTTGACCCTATATGAATACAATGAATGAATTCGATCTTCAATTTAAAATATTTACACAAGTGGATACCACAAAATCTTATGTTATACTTGATGAAAGTATAAATAAACTCTAAGAAGTGTTAGTTAATCTATTGTTTTTATGGGATACGAATTCTCTTAAACTAATTTCAACGATCCAAACCATCAAACTTGTTTGTATATGCTTTGAGATCACATCAGCAAAAAATCAAAAAAAACAAACATTCAGAGATCAAGTAACGGGACAAAGCTTTTCAACGGTTATAAACGAAAAATCACGATTTAATGGTTATTTTAACTCCGATTTTGATGATTTTTTACAGCTACACTCCTTAATCCTATATGAATATAATGAATGAATTAGATCTTCAATTTAAAATATTTACACAAGTGTATACCACAAAATCTTATGTTATACTTAATGAAAATATAAATAAACTCTTAAGTGTTAGTCAATCTATCATTTTGATGGGATACGAATTCTCCAAAACTAATTTCAACGATCCAAACCGTCAAACTTGTTTGTATATGCTTGGAGATCACATCAGCAAAAAATCACAAAAAACAAACATTCAGAGATCAAGTAACGGGACAAAGTTTTTCAACGGTTATAAACGAAAAATCACGATTTAACGGTTATTTTAACTCCGATTTTGATGATTTTTTATAACTACACTCCTTGACCCTATATGAATACAATGAATGAATTCGATCTTCAATTTAAAATATTTACACAAGTGGATACCACAAAATCTTATGTTATACTTAATAAAAGTATAAATAAACTCTAAGTGTTAGTCAATCTATCGTTTTGATGGGATACGAATTCTCCAAAACTAATTTCAACGATCCAAACCGTCAAACTTGTTTGTATATTCTTGGAGATCACATCAGCAAAAAATCACAAAAAAAAAAAACATTCAGAGATCAAGTAACAGGACAAAGCTTTTCAACGGTTATAAACGAAAAATCAAGATTTAACGGTTATTTTAACTCCGATTTTGATGATTTTTTACAGCTACATTCCTTAACCCTCTATGAATACAATGAATGAATTCGATCTTCAATTTAAAATATTTACACAAGTGGATACCACAAAATCTTATGTTATACTTAATGAAAGTATAAATAAACTCTAAGTGTTAGTCAATCTATCGTTTTGATGGGATACGAATTCTCCAAAACTAATTTCAACGATCCAAACCGTCAAAATTGTTTGTATATGCTTAGAGATCACATCAGCAAAAAATCACAAAAAAAAAAAAAACATTCAAAGATCAAGTAACGGGACAAAGCTTTTCGACGGTTATAAACGAAAAATCAAGATTTAACGGTTATTTTAACTCTGATTTTGATGAATTTTTACAGCTACACTCCTTGACCCTATATGAATACAAAGAATGAATTTGATCTTCAATTTAAAATATTTACACTAGTGGATGTGGATATCACAAAATCTTATGTTATAATTTATATACTTAATAAAAGTATGAATCAACTATAATATTAATAATTATATACATTAATTTAACAATTTTATATCCCTAAAAAGTAAAAACTATAATAATTATATAATATAATTATATATATTAAATTAAATTTAAAAATTGAGGACCATTGGATCGGCTAAGATTAAATCTCAGCCGTCCATTTCATAATTATATATATATATTGAAGATTTTGTAAATGGAGGTGTAAAATTTTGAGAAAGACTTACAATCTTAAAAACAAAAACTCTTTATCCTTGCACATTTAATATTTGTAATATATTAGTAGTGTATGTATTATTTTTTTTATTAGGCTTTTATTTTCGAGTGTAGATATAGTACTTGAACGGGAAATGTTTTAATGTTTTGAAGTAATATTTATGTGGCAATGTGTGGTATGTGCAAATTTTAAAAAAAATATATTTTTTTCTTAACGGGTCATAACGGGTCGGGTCAATTTACCCGTTGGGTAAAGTGACACGACTTGTTAAGGACCCGTTAAGATAACGGGTGTGTCACGACACGACCCGTTAAGATAACAGGTGTTACACGAAAACGACACGAACACGATAGACACGACCCGTTTGCCAGGCCTAGGCGTAGCCACACCATAGGCTACGGTGGGCTGTAGCCTAGGGAGAGTTTGTAGCATGTGTGTGTGTGTGTGTGTGTGTGTGTGTGTGTGTGTGTGTGTGTATGCAAGTTTGTAGCATGTGTGTGTGTGTGTGTGTCTATATATATATATGTTAGTGCATAGTCTAATATAATAGACCAAAAAAAAAAAAAAACTGCAAGAAGAATTATTGAGTATTTAGCACAACTAGAAATATAAAACTTATCATGGAAATTGAGATGCCATTTTGTTTAAGATTATTCTGCTTTGATTCAGCGAGCTTTATATTAGTTTCAATCAATTTTTTTAAGATTGCCTTTACATCTCCTTTCATTGTTTTGATTTGTGCTAGTTGTGTGATTGTAATTGAGACGTCAATTTTTTTATCTTCTTATTGTGTTTGCATCTAAATATATGTAAATTTGATGATTCATTGTAATTTTTGTGGTTTGCAAATGCGAAGCTTGTTGAGTTCATACCAAGTAAATTTTAAGTATACAAATACAGAAGTTAAACTTAAATTTTTTGTATACAATATGTATGTAGCAAAAACAAATGTATCATTTGATTTTAGGTGATTTTTTTTAGCTAGCCCACCCATAAAAAAAGTTCTGGCTCCGTCACTGAATTTTAGAACACTACTTGAAAGACTTGTTTTGAAGTAATATTTATGTGACATATAGATATGTAGTGCAAAATGAAATGATTGTCGTTTGTATTGTTGAATAAAAAAGAACTTGCGAATTCATATGTTAATGTTTAGTATATTCGTATAACCCAAAGTTTTTTCATTTGGTTATTTATTTAGTAATATTATGTTGTTCGTAATTCGTGCAAACGGGTCAAGTCAAGTTACTTGTCAATTTTAACGGATGGGTTTGGGTTTAAATTTATAAACCCTTTAACCTAATAGGTTTTGACATGGCACTACTTGTTAAAATGATAATTTTGATACAAAAACAATACGAACATGACAAACAGAACTGTTTACCAGATAGAAATCTTACCCTATTAACTTTGTATTTTATTTTCTTACATAATACAATGAAAATATAAAATAGTGTAAGAGATTATATAAGGCAAGTGCGTGCCATTATTTTCTTACAACCATCGTTGCATATAATAAATTTCCACAACCTATCTCCAACTCCATAACCACTTTTACAGCCACCTTGCTATTGGACTTTGCGTACATCTTCACCGATTTTTTCAACATTTTCGACAAAATGAGAATGCTAGACAGACTATATTTGTAGATAAAATTTTGTAAATTAAATGACATGAAAGTTGATGATTAGATTATGACTTACGCATTAATAAACGGGCTCATTCCTATTGATGACACATAATTTAATTTGTAAATTTAGTCTATAAATTTAGTCTTCCTAGCATTACCCGACAAAATATCTGAATGGAATTAAAAACCTTGCATTTTAGGCACGGCTACGCACACAATAAAGGAACGTAATCATTGTTCCAACTTCGCAACAAAAACTCTCATGTGGCATCGACAAACTACTATATATACACATACCCAAAGCTAAAACTGTGTCAACGTGCAAAGCAGCCAGCTTTATTAGCAAGGAAGACAAAAGATATGGCTACTACTCCCGGAATTCTCACCGACTGGCCATGGACTCCTCTTGGAAGCTTTAAGGTCTCCCCTTCTACAAACCCTAGCTCCCACCCTCTCTCTCTCTCTCTCTCTCTCTCTCTCTCTCTCTCGTACCTTCAATGCCACACACCGAAAATTTTAAAATGGACCGCCCCATAGTATGAACGAGGTGAATGAACAACTGGTTTGCGAGGCCAATAATGCAATGGCTCTGACTAATCAAGAATCTCGATGCATGCTATGCTCCAGTCCATACTAGAAAACTTTGTTACCTCCCCCGTTAAGATTTTTATTGTATATACATTATCGATACATGATATACTTTGATGTACTAATAACTTAAAGTTTGTGATATTGGGGTTTTCAGCATGTGGTCGTGGCTCCTTGGATCATTCATGGTGCATACTCGTATTTCGTTAACGATAAGAAAGATAAGGATTTATCTTATTTCCTCATATTTCCATTTATGCTGTGGAGGTTTCTCCACAACCAGTTATGGATCTCTCTTTCTCGATATCGGACGGCCAAGGGCAATGGCCGGATTGTTGATAAGGGTCTTGAATTCGAGCAAGTTGACAGAGAAAGAAACTGGTACCTATAAAGAACTACATCAGTCGAAAGCGCATTCTTAGCTAAAAGATGCGATGCCTGATTACAATCTCAGAAAAATGTCTTATAACCAATCCATTTATATTTCTTTAATTATATCTTCTTCTTCTTTTTAATATTTCTTTGGGCAGGGATGATCAAATATTGTTCAATGGAATTCTATTCTATCTGGGGAGCAGACACTTACCTGGGGCTGCAAACCTGCCATATTGGAGGACAGATGGAATTATTCTAACGATTCTACTTCATGCCGGTCCAGTGGAGTTTCTCTACTACTGGCTCCACAGAGCACTTCACCACCATTTCCTATACTCTCGCTACCATTCACATCACCATTCCTCCATTGTCACTGAGCCAATCACTTGTAAGAAAATTATCCAGATACCCCCTCCAGTTAATTAGTAGTATACTTCACTTTCTCTTGGTACGTGAAAGTGTTCATTGCATAACAGATATTATTCTATGGAAGCTGTTATTGGAGAGATTTTTTAATTGTCGGGTATTTAAAGGGT
This sequence comes from Pyrus communis, assembly GCF_041283825.1. Lineage (NCBI taxonomy): Eukaryota > Viridiplantae > Streptophyta > Magnoliopsida > Rosales > Rosaceae > Pyrus > Pyrus communis. The sequence continues at coordinate 6,135,838 of NC_142571.1, read as the reverse complement.
AGTCCGCATGTTATAGTTTAGTGGAGGAAATGATATATCTTTTTATGTTACTTTATTTATTTTATGACACGCAAAATACCCGCTTGAATCCAATCATTTTGAAAAAATTTCTCTTGTTATTAACACTTCAAAATAAGTCTCATTCACTTCATTTTTATTAACAATCAGAAATAGAGGAGAGAAGAGTGCAAGATGGAACCTTTAGACTGTTAATAATATTTTTTGAAATTATAAATTAATTATTTTAATTAACTTATAGTTACTATATATATATATACTAGTTTAATAATATCGTTTGTTAAAAAAAATTATATACATACTAGTCTAAGCTCACACATTTCTTGTGTGAAGCAGTTTTCTGCTCTTTTTAAGAAAATACATGGGAGAGAGAAGCCGGAGAGTCATGTAAAAATAAAGGGATTGAGAGAAAGAGAGAAAACGTGATAGTGGAAAGAGGTTTATATTTTTATTTTTTTAAATTAGAAATATATTATGAAGATATGTGGGTGAGGGAAGAAAAAAAATTTTGATTTTTGAGAAATTACATTACTATCCATAGTTTTATTTTGTGATATAAGACCAAATTGTCTTAACATCCTCTTTTGGTAAACAAAACGGATTTCGTTAATAGGTAACTATGCCTGCATGCAAACACTTTGTGTGAGTGTTTTTTATTTTTGTTTTTAAAATGGGAATGAGAAAGGGAGAGAGAGAGCGCGGAAGTGAGAGTCAGAAGAAGTTTTTGTTTTTTTATTTTTTAATATTATATATTTGCTAAAATCATATATGTAGGTGAGACTTAAATAAAAAAACAACCAAAATTTGGTTTTGTGAAATAACATTACTATCCATAACGTTTTTGTTGAGATAGAAGACTAAATAGTATTTTCACCTTCTTTTAGTTGACAAAGAAGATTTTGTTAATAAGAAGTTTAGATTTAGATGTATGTGAAATGATATAAACGGAAAATCAATGCGAAATGATATAACGGAAATTAATTGTCTTGAACGTATATATTTGTTTGATGTATCGCGCAGCTGTGATTCACCCATTTGCGGAGCACATCTCATATTTCATACTCTTTGCTATACCAATGTTGACAACTATATACACCGGGACATCTTCTATCGTAAGCTTTGCCGGTTATGTAACTTATATCGACTTTATGAACAACATGGGACATTGCAATTTTGAGCTCATTCCAAAGTGGCTCTTCACCATTTTCCCTCCTGTCAAGTATTTCCTTTACACCCCATCGTAAGTCTCGCTTTACCCTCATTTACTATTTTTATACAACTGGTTATAGGGAAAAATTACTCTATATGAATCTCGGAAATATGCATATGTCATACACATAATTAGTAATAATAAATTTACACATTTTTATTGAAAATTATTCTGGTCCCGATGTTATTTATTGCTGTTGTAAGAAATTTCGCAAGAAAAAAAAAAAAACCGAAATCGTTTCATAACGCAAGAAATAATTATGGAACAGATATACACCTGATCACTGATCTCATCCAAGTGCCGTACAAAAATGTCTACGCAAGCAATTTAATGAGTCTCACAACATTCTTAAGCTGTTTGCAGATGAGAAATCATTCGATTAATACTAAATAATATTCAACTTTTCGTTTACTTCATCTCCCAACAATACTGTGAATCTCTAAAGAATTTTCCAAGTAACGTATATTCAAAAGTTACTCTACATGCCACAATATAAGTAAATAATATATTTTTAATGGACATAAAAAGTTATTATTTTCTTCACTTATATTATGACATGTAGAGTATTCTTTGATTACCCGTTACTTAGAAAAATATCTAGAGATTTTTTTTTGTTTTGAATTTTTCATTTATTAGATAGAAGAGAAATGCAAAGAAAACTCTTGATAGACTCCTCATGTTTTTGACACAGTAATTAACGTTAAACTGTAAATACAAAAAATTTATAATTAATCTTTAATTTTAAAAAAAATCTTAGCATTTCTGTGCATAGAACTTTGGACATTGCCCAATAAATGGGTGGGCGGGCAGGCCATAAATGTCTTTACCTAAAAATAGATTTCTGTCACGGTAAGAGAGCTGTTATAGTCTTATTGCGCGTGTTTATTTGACTGTCCACGTTTGAGCTGTTATAGTCTTATTGCTGTGCATATGGTTACCACGAATCTTGGTCCAACCACCAACATAAAATTGTCAATTGACAAACAACTAATCTTAAAACAAACACAAAAGCAATCTTAGACTTAAATAACACAAAAGCAATCTTAGACTTAAATATAAATGAGAAAAGAAACCCTAATTCTTATCCTACGAAAAAAAAAAAAATCTAATACATAAAATACTAAAATACCTTTACATAATAGTAAATCAAAATACTAAAATACCTTCGTCATCATTTTTATATATTTTTTAAATGTTAATAACAGCTCTTCCTATATTTAATAAAAAAAAATTGACATGCATCGTAGGTACCATTCTTTGCACCACACGCAATTCAGGACCAATTACTGTCTCTTCATGCCAATCTACGACTACGTATATGGCACCATGGACAAATCAAGCGATTCACTCTATGATACTTCACTCAAGAGGGAGGATGAATCGCCAGATGTCCTCCATCTAACCCATCTAACCACACCCGAGTCCATCTATCATCTACCCCTAGGATTTGCCGCCTTAGCCTCTAGGCCCTACACAAGGACGTGGTACTTGTGGCTGATGTGGCCTGTGACATTGTGGTCCATGATGATAACTTGGATCCACGGCCGTACATTTGTTGTCGACAGGCACCGCTTTGACAAGCTCAGATTACAGACTTGGGCTGTTCCCAAGTACAGTTTGCAAGTGAGGCCCCATCCTTAAATTACTTTATGAAATTTGGTTGTGCTTGTGTTTCTTGCTATTATTATTATTATATTTAATGAGATCTGATTTAATTTGTTATTTGTAAATTTCAGTACTTTATGCAATGGCAAAATGAAGCTATCAATGGTTTGATTGAGGACGCCATACTTGAAGCAGAGGAAAAGGGTGTCAAGGTTTTAAGCCTAGGTCTCTTGAACCAGGTAATTAAAAAAAATTTAGAATATCAAATGTGTTTGGGAAAAAAAAAAAAAATTTAAATAATGATGTTAATGACAATAAAAAAACAGAAGCATGGTTTACTATGCTTCTAAAAAGATTTTTTGTCAAATCATAATAATCACTTTTATTTAATGAAATTTTCAAACGGTAAGTATACCGCCACATATTCTACAAAATTATAATCATTGTTTTTACATTATTCTTTTTGACAATTATTATATCATATTAAATACTATATCTTTTTTTAGTCATTTAACATATTCACATTATATAAAAATTTATCAAACACTCAAACATTATATTTTTTGTTCAAAGAACTTTTACAAAAAAACAAAAAAAAAAATTAAAAAAATAAAAAATAAAAAGTTTATGAAACAATCAGCAACTTTATTTTATAACTGTTTTTTCTTACAAACACAACAAAAGCAATTTTTTTAAGAAGTACAATAATACCAAACTAGTCCTAATCTCCTGTTCAATCAGAAGTTACCAAAATCCTCACTTCCAAATAAATAATAGAATTGGGATGATAATATATCTCAGTGCATTTATATCTATATATAAATAATATTGGTTAATGCATGGTCTATTGAAAAGTATTTGTCTATGTAGTAGGATACTCTAAATTTTAATTCACTGATGGTCCAACCCATATGGTAACGTGATCATGTCTTATACAATGGTGCATTTAAAGAATCCATTTTGTAAATCTCTCTTCTTGAATTAGGACCACATTTATTACTGCGCATTGTATTTATTTCCAATTTTATCCTTTCAAATTTCAAACGGTTGTTTATTTATTTAATTTCCATATATGGATATGAAGGGTGAGGAGTTGAATAGAAATGGCGGTCTCTACGTTCAAAGGCATCCACATCTCAAAATCAAGGTGGTGGATGGAAGTAGCTTGGCTGTGGCAGTAATCTTAAACAGCATTCCAAAAGGGACAAACCAAGTTGTTCTTAGGGGCAAACTCACAAAGGTTGCTTATGCCATTGCCTTTGCTTTGAGCCAGAAGGGTGTCCAGGTAAACATATACATATCACGCGATCATGTTGGCATGTTATGTCTAATCCCTTGTAAGTAAGATTATGTTTCCTCATATCTTCTAACCTGAAGCTCACCAAATATCTTAGGTAGGTGTATTATACCAGGCTGAGTATTTGAAGCTCACCAAATCACTAGGCACTGAAAGTAATTTGGTTGTTGCAAAAAGCTATGCCCAAAAGGTATCAACTGTCGCATTTTCCTAATTCTAAATTCTCTTTATCTATTTAAATATCTTTATTTATATTTTGGATAATATTTAAGGAAATTGTTATTGGCACTCCAAAATTCTCAATTTACACTCCAAATTTTCTATATTTAGAAAGAAAAATACACTTGTGAAGAATGTAGAATGAGATTTTTAGAATGCCATTAATACTTTCCATATTTAATGCCAATTGATTAATTTGCAGATATGGTTAGTGGGTGATGGACTGACCAAGAAAGAACAGATGAGTGCACCAAAAGGAACATTATTTGTTCCCTTCTCACAATTCCCACCCAAAAAATTGCGCAAGGACTGCTTCTATCACTACACTCCAGCAATGAAGACTCCCACATCTCTTGAGAATGTTCACGCTTGCGAGGTAAAGCTTTATTCACTTATTCATCATTTTTCCCGAAACTCTAAACCCTAAACGCTAAGCCTATCTTTTTTATGCGACGACAGAACTGGTTGCTAAGAAGGATGATGAGTGCATGGCGAGTAGCAGGAATAGTGCATGCCTTGGAAGGTTGGAAGGAGCATGAATGTGGTTACACCATGTCCAACATCGACAAAGTTTGGCAAGCAAGCCTTGTGCATGGGTTTCAGCCTCTGACGATCAGTACCATTCACACCAAAAATCAATGATCTGCAGCTTCATATTTAAAAAAATAAATAAAAATATAAAAATAAAAGTTACTTAGTGCACATCTAATCTTATAATATTTATTCATGATTATCCCTTGTTTCAGTTGCGTTATAATGTGGTAATGCTGGCTATATTCTATAAACAGCTAGCTAGATGTTATCATTGTATCATATTGTTGTTTCTGAGTATTTCTATATTATATAAATGGATATCACTTTGGAACTATTCACCAGGAAAATTTGATCGTTATTGATCTTTTGTTAATACTTGGTGGCTTTAATATACCAAAGTATATAATCTCAACTCTTCTTGTTGTCAATCTAAGATCACTACACTTAAATTAGAAAGTAGATAAAACTTGGACTTTTCTCTCCCCTGCGTGAGAGTGCATGCTCCGCTGTGAGATCCGCCGTTGTGCGCGTGGGTTGCGGGTTCGTGCTCTACTGCGAGTTCGCTGTTCCCTTTGGTTTCTGTTTCTTGGATCTTCGTTACTCTGACGATTGGTGGGTTGCTGTGCGTCTAGTTGGTATTATTGATTATTTGTGGTTAGGGCTCAGGGGGAAGGTAAGGGGAAGTTTAATCTATTGTCGGATCGCTTTTCTTTTTTAGGGGTTATTGTGGATTGATGGTTTGGATCTGATTGAGGGCGATAGGATTTTAAATTTCTTCCCTAGGTTGGGGGGTTGGGGGTTGAAGTGTCTGTTTGGTGCTCCTGGTGGTTGTGTATTTATGGGAAAAAATCCAAGGGGGCGACTAGATCTTATTTATGACATTTATTGGCCCTCCTTAGCTCTGAAGACAGGTGTATTTTCCCTGCTAATCTTGCCTACCAAATTCAGGTATGGTCAAATGGATGCATTTATAGGGATATTAGTTATGCTTTATCTACCAGGCCGACTTGAGGCAAGGATACAGAAAGTCATCAGGGTGGTCTGCATGTGCTTTCTGAGGTTCTGTATAAGGAATCGAAGGTACTCACCGGCTCAGGCTAGGCAAGTCCGGAATCTGGATTACAACTTGATGGCGAATAGTGGGGTGGAGGAGTTTGTGGTCCACTTGAATCAGACTTTGGATTTATTGTCTATGGAGCAGGGAGTCAAATTGGTTGGGAAAGTCCTGACGCATAAACCATTGAATAAATGGGGAGTCAGGAATATTCTTAGATCGGCATGGAAAGACTTGGGTGTGTTTGAAATAAAATGGGTAAGGGAGAATGTCTTCATTATATCGGTCAAAGATGAAAACGTGGCCTCAAAAATTCTTGAGCAGGTACCCTGGGCAGTGATGAAAAAGGTGTTCTCTGTCAAGAAATGGCCTCCGGAGCTTGCTCTAGAGGAAATTAAGTTGGAAAATGTACCATTTTGGGTTCAGATTCGTGGAATTCCTCTGGGTTTAGCTTCGCCAGATAATATTCAACGCATAACCAAAGAGGCTGGGAAGTTTTTAGCTTTGGAGGATCCTGGCCAAGCTCGTCAAATTTTGCGGGTTCGAATCTTAGTGGATACGGAGAAACCATTATTTAGAGGTTGTTGGATTCGGAGGGACTCAAATCGTGATACCTGGGTTGAATTCCGTTACGAACGGCTCCAAGACTTCTGCTATCGGTGTGGATGTATAGGACATATTAACACAGAATGCAACTTTAAGGTGTCTGGTGAAGGGGCGGTGGTCTATGGTGAGTGGACTAAGGCGTCTCCAGTCAGGGATGTGGTAGCATCTGCGAGAGTGGTGTGTTTGGAAATAGGTGAGCGCAAGCAGGCTGGTGCGGTGCGCGGCTCTGGCCTCTCTCCTGCTCAGAACCAAGGAAACAAAAGGGTTTCGACATCGCAAGGGCAGGATATTACTCAGGCCAATGACTTGGGGGAGGCGTCTGCGACTCAAGGACAAGGTCAAAAGAAGTGGCGTAGAATGATGCGAGTTGATGGAAAGGATTTCCCTTCCAGTCCTGTTATGGGCATAACCAAACCAATGGGTGAATGGCAGTCGGGCTCTCTTTAGGATGCCAATGAGGAAATGTCTGCCCAGGTTGCTGCTTCAGTATGGGGTGCTAAAAGAGGGGTAGACTCGCGGGGTATGGTGTTGTCTCAAGCTCCACAGAAGAAATTCAGGGGCCCTGGTACGGAGGAGAACAGCCAAGGCAGATTAGTTGAATTATGGAGGAGTATGAGCTTTAAGGAAGGGTGTTTGATGGTGGAACGGGCAATTTTTACTGAGGGTGCAGTCCAGGATGACCCAAGTGAGACTCACGAGCAGATGGAGTTATTAGATTAGGGATCGGATGCTGATAAAGGAATGGTGGTGGCAAAGAAGGCGGGCAAGATGGCTCGGGGTGGTGGCGGCTGGCCTTCAACAGCCGCAGGCCAGCCATGAGTTATATTTTCTGGAACTGTCGTGGGCTAGGGTCGGACACGACAGTTAGGGCTCTTCATGGGCTTATACGCAATAAGAGACCCTCTATGATTTTTTTTTTATTTGAGACTAAGATGAAATATCACAGAATTCATAGTGTGAGGAGGCGTTTGGGCTATATACATGGCTTTAATGTTTCGCCAATTGGAAAGGCTGGAGGTCTGAGTTTGTGGTGGGAGGACAATCTGGAGGTTAATATTATCTTTTCGTCCAAGCATATTATTGATGCTGTTATGAAAACTAAAGGGTAGACCCAGTGGATCCGTATTACTGGTGTGTACGGAACTCCATACAGAACTGAGAAAAATTTGTTTTAGGGCTGGATGATAAATTACTTTATCCCTACGGATATACCTTGGATATGTGGTGAGGATTTTAATGAGTACATTTGGGATCACGAGAAGTCTGGAAAGGTTGAGATATTGTACAATAGGCCCAGGTTCTTAGAAGAGTTTATGTCTTCATCACAGTTATTGGACTTGGGGTTCCATGGGCCGGCCTTTACTTGGAGAGGTTTGAAAAGCGGGGATTGGGTGGAAGAGTGATTAGATAGGGTCCTTGTTAATGAGCTATGGCAGGATCTTTGGCCGAATTCTTTTGTTACGCATGGAACGGTTTTGGCAGCTGATCATTGCCCAATCATAGCTAATTCTAATCTGGATGGGCCGAAAGGTAGGAAGATGTTCAGGTTTGAGGCTTTCTGGGCTAAGGATGAAGAGTGCAAGGATTTGGTGCGAAATTGCTGGGAGTGCCGGCATCAGGGCAATTATGTGCATAAATGGGTGAGAACTTTAAATGAATGCCGTTCTCGTTTAAGTCGGTGGAATAGTACTAAATTCAAGGGGCGAGGTCATCAAATTCGAGATCTTCTCACCCAGTTAGATAAGCTTCAGCGGGATTGGGGTCTAAACCTTGAAGCAATAAGGGAGAAGTCTCGGTTGCTTGATGAGTTAAGGACGCAAGAAGAAAGCTTTTGGTGTCAGTGCTCTAGGGTTAAATGGTTGAGAGAGGGGGATGCCAACACTCAGTTTTTTCATTCTTCCACTCTTCAGAGGCATAGGAGGAACAAGATTGTGAAGCTTAAGGCTAAGAATGGGAATTGGGTGGAGCGTCCTGATCAGGGTCGTCAATTGGTGGAACATCATTTTGCTTCTGTCTTTAGCTCGGAATGGGATCGAAATTGGGGATCGCTATTGGACTGTATCAATCCTATGATCTTTAATGATATGAATGAGGCGTTAGCTGCGCCGATTACGGATGATGAAATAAACGAAGCAGCTCTGAAAATAAGGGGTTTGAAGGCTCCTAGCCCTGATGGATTCCAAGGGATTTTTTATCAGACTTATTGGGAGATTGTGAGGGAGGATGTCTCCGCTCTGGTCAGAGCTTTGATTCAGGACTCCACTAGCACATGTACTCTAAATGAGACTCATATTGTTCTGATTCCAAAGGTTCCAAGCCCGGAACATGTAACGCAGTTCAGGCCTATTAGCCTATGCAACTACTCGTAAAAAATTCTTTCAAAGATTCTCGCCAATCGCTTGAAAATATTATTGCCAACAATTATTTCTCCTTCTCAAAATGCTTTTGTGGCAAGTAGACAAATTCAGGATAGTATTGGACTTGCCCATGAAATGTTTCATTTTTTGAAAGGGAGGAAAGCAATGAATAGATTTGAGATGGGCATTAAACTTGATATGCAGAAGGCTTATGACAGGGTTGAATAGGATTTTCTGGATGTAGTTATGGAAAAAATGGGTTTCTGTAGTAGGTGGAGATCGCTTATTCGCGGATGTGTTTATTCAGTGAAGTTTGCTGTTCTTCGTAATGGGCAAGCTGGGTCGACTTTTGCTCCCTCACGGGGTCTCCGTCAGGGGGATCCTCTTTCTCCTTATTTATTTATTTTAGTGGGGGAGGTCCTCTCCAGACTGATTCATGGTGCGGTGGACTAGGGTCGGTTGGATGGTGTAAAGATAGGCGTTTCAGGACCTGTGATCTCGCATCTCTTTTTTGCTGATGATACTCTTTTGTTTTTGCGAGCAGATGAGAAAAACTGCCGGAATTTAAGCAATCTGCTTACTAGATTCTGTGTGGCTTCGAGGCAGAAGGTGAATTTAATGAAATCTAGTGTTTTCTTTGGGGCTAACGTTTCGAATGCGATTGCTGCCCACTTGGGGAATACTCTTGGTATGGCTGTGGTTAGCAATCCGGGGACCTATTTGGGGGTTCCTGCTATATAGGGTCGTTCGAAAAAGCGTGGCCTTGCTTATATGAAGGGGAGAATAATGGAAAAGATGCAAGGGCGGAAGCAAAGTACGTTATCCCGAGCTGGAAAAGAGGTGTTAATTAAGGCTGTTGTCCAAGCTATTCCGGCTTACCCTATGAGTATTTTCAAATTCCCCGCCGTTGTTTGTCATGAGCTGGATGCTTTGGTGGCCGGATTCTAGTAGGGTTGCAAGGAGGGAATCCACAAGATTCATTGGGTTTCAAAGGAGGTTTTGGGTCTTCCTAAAGACATGGGCGGATTAGGTTTTAGAAACTTCCAGGAGTTTAATGATGCACAGCTAGCTAAACAGTGTTGGCGGTTAATTACTGAACCTGACTCGTTATGGGCTCAGGTTATTAAGGCTCATTATTTCCCTCATGGCTCGCTTTGGGACGCTAAGAAAGGAGGCCATGCTTCTTGGGCTTGGAGCAGTCTCATCAGTGGTAGGGATCTGATTAGGGAGGGTTCCCATTGGCAAATTTTGGGGGGTCAGGAGGTACGGGTTTGGGTGGATAGGTGGTTGCCGTCTTTGCCCATTGGACACCCTTTGCCGCTTGGCCCGGTTGCGGTTACTCCAAGCTTGCAGGTTAGTGCGCTTATAAACTCTTTGGGCAATTTTCAAAGCTTTGTAACTCAATCGTTTCTTAACCAAATTCGACCCATTATATATCAAAATGAAGATAGTAAAGTGTAAAACAAGATTATACCTATTTGGAAGCACAATGGTATGGTTGAAAAATAGCATGAAAGGTGACTAGTCTGCGGGAAAACTTGCCGGAAACTAGGTAACCTTTAAACGTTCATGACTTCTTCAATACTCAACGAAATAGAGTGATTCAAAATTGAAAATCACACTTCTCAACAAGACGAAGATAATGGTACCTTTCTTGATGGCTAACTCATCGTGGTGTGGCCGGAAAACGTCACGAAAGTGCCTAACCATTTTCGAGTTAACCACTTTAGAGCCATTTTCCAGCCAAACCATGGCGATTTAGCATTGATAAAGGTACCATTCTCTTCTTCTCGTCAAGAAGTATGATTTTTGTTTTTGAATCACTCAATTTCGTTGAGTATTGATGAAGTTATGAACGTTTAAAGTTTACCCAGTTTCCTGTGAGTTTTCCAGTTTTTCCGCGGACCAGTCACCTTTCAGGTTATTTTCCGGCCATCTCCGGCAACCATTGGGCTTCCAAATAGGTATAATCTTGTTCAATACTTTCCTATCTTCATTTTGATATATTATGGATCGAATTTGGTTAAGAATCGATTGAGTTACGAAGTTTTGAAATTTGCCCAAAGAGTTTAAAACGGAAGGACCAAAATCATAGATGGTGGACAATCTCAGGGACCATTTCTATTGATTATGCAAATCTTAGAGATCATTTTGGCTATTTAGCCTATATATATAAGTGAAGGGTCGGTTTGATAACTATATGCATGAGTGATAGAGGGGACATAGATAGCGGGGCGAACTGATGCAGGACAGTGGACAAAAAGTAAAAGGTAAAAATAGTTTTAAAACATATCCTAAGATATGTGATGAGACCCTTTTTGCCTTGGCATGAATCCCCTCATATATCCTACATTGTGCCCTCCTAAACGAGAAAAATTTTGGTGTGATCAGAACACTAGATAGTATATCACATGTTATTATGTAAGTGGAGGGATAATTGAAAAAAAAAAAAAAATTCCCTCCATTTATATAATGATATGTGGTGTACTACTCCGTATTCCAAGCACATTGAAAAATTTCTCCTCCAAAACAGATCTGACAATTTTATATAATGTCAAACGTTGTTAGGTAACCTGAAACAATATATTGTTGCTACCAAATGCTAACTGCATTTTCTCTTTAACTTTCCATTCTTCCTCTCTTGCATGAACTCTCATAACCGGTGGTGGAGTCACGATTTTACATGAGGAGTGACCTGACATAAATGTTTTTAAAAAAAGAGACTTGGTTCTTAGGGTTTGTGCGGTTGGCCTTGAGGGAGATATTTAAAGTTTTAGTCAACCCTAGTTTGGGATGACGCTTTCTTTTATGAAATTTTGGAGACAAAGAGTGATTGCTGGGGTTCTTGAAGATTTTCTACTTTAAGGTTTTTTTTTATTCCTTTTATTCTTAATAATATTTTCTATGATTTCAGTTATGACTATGCGTAACTAATTCTTTTGCTAGGGTTGGGCCATAAGCCTTAGCAAGAATATGTAATTTTATTAATTTGCTTATGAATGGATGCATGCTTGCTTTGAATTATTAATCACTGTGATTAAAACTATCTATATATTTTAGTGATTGATCACCATTAGGGTATTTAGACAAGTAATTTGATGCAATTTCTGTTGGAACATCACCCTGAAATTTAGGAGGGCTTCTTGTGATTCGTAATTGTAAGTTCACTTAAGGCGAGCATCATCCCTCTTAAGGGTTGCATGGTTTTTCAAAGGGTTTTCACGAAGCTTGGTGACTCTTGCATGTTTATATTTGATCTGAACATCACAGATGGATTGCATGCCAGATGTACGTTTTCGCTTGAACATCACAAGGAAAATATGCATTAGGAAAACCTAACCTTCAAAGCATGGATGTGGAAATTCATAAGTAATTGATACAATTGTATAGGATTGTGACGGTGACGGCTAAACCCTAGTCTTTCCCGAAATTGATTTTAATTAAAAAACCTTTTTATGTTTGCTGCCTTTATTTTCTATCTTCTAGGTTTCTTTAAATTGTTAATTCAATATTTTCAAACTCAAAAATAAAAAATCTTTGATAAAATTCTGTTTTAATAGTTAATTAAGAGTTGATTTCATTATGAATTAGTCAAACAATCTTTGGGGACAACAACCTTGCATGAGCAATTATACTACAATTACCTCGTATTCTTGCAAGTATTTTTAGTGATTTTAACCCTACTTTTGCTTGTGGTAAAAATCTTACCTGAGTAGTTAATCAAAATTAAAGAGGTTTAAGATAAAGTAACCTTCCAATATCAAGTCATTGAAAAATGCGGGAGACTATATTTGTAGACCACATAGTGTGGCGGTTAATGATTGGATTTCTTCCTTAATGATTTAAAGAAGTAGTTCAACCATTAACGCTAGAAAAATGAGAAGAATGGATTGGGAATTTGGGGAACAAAATATATGAAATTTTAAAAATTTAGTGAAAGGTTAATGAGAACAGAGAGATTTACAAACCTTAATGTTGTTGTGGGTTGGAAATTTGGAGGACAAAATATATGAAATTTCCATAAGGGAAAAAGGAAAAGCTCAAAGTTTATTATTTTTTTAGTTGCCATTGTAAAAGAATATTTTTTGTATTTTTTTTTATAAAACCAAACTAGACATTAGATGTTAATTTTAAGAGTTATTGATTTGTTTATAGAATAAGAGTTAAATTTAGTTCTAGGATGAGTGTTTTAGGGAATGAAAAGAAAAAAATACCTCTTGTTTCAATTATCAGTGAATAAAATTTAAGAGTTTTGTGTAACTAAAAGAAGTACAATAATAAGATTATAAAAAAATAAATTTAGTTTTAAGATGAGTTTTGTTGGGATTGAAAAGATAAAAAAAGACCTCTTGTTTCAATTATCCATCAATAATATTTAAGAATTTTGTGCAACTAAAAGAAGTACAAAACTAAGATATATATAACACTAAATATTTATAAAAGCTGAAAGAGTGAGGGTAAGCTTAGGCATATGCTAGGCTTATAGTGCCTCCGCCTCTGCACATAACCCATTCATGTTCAAAAAAATTAAGAGAAATTGTTTTACATATTTAATTAATATGACATCATTTTAGGGTAGTATGGTTGGACGTGGGAAAAATAGTCGACTTTCACCAGATGGCCAAGAGAAACTCTGGTGAATGGAATACCAGTGATATATATACAACACTTTTTATTTTGGTCAAATTATTAACGATTTATCAACTGTAAGGTACTATGGTTTTGTAGTATCAACAGCATATGTTCATTTATCATTTAAAAAAAAAAAAAAAATCTTATCATCACTTAATATTATGATCTTGCAGTATTTCTTTTCACTTGTAATTAAGATTATTTAGGTTTGAATCTCATAAATGACAAGTTCAAAACCGATTTACTCCCCTACCTCTTAGTGTAAATATCTCATTGTGTGTGTGTATGTGTGTGTGTGTGTGTGTGTATATAATAAAAAATCCTACTGCCGAACTATTATTTAGCAAGGTTCTAAATGACGCTAGGCGCTAGTCGGGAGACGGGTTCAAGCCTAGAGCCTAGGCGGCTAGGCAGCTAGGCGGGGTCTAGGTGGGCACCTAGGTGGATTTAATTAAATCTATTATATTTTAAGTAAATAAGTGTCTATTTATATTTAAAATAAATATAATTTCACCATAAACTACAAAATAGAATGACATATATATTATGAGCTATTGGAACATAACGAAAACATGGAAAGAAAAAAAAAGCATATAATGTGTGTTCATTTAAGTATCCAACAAGTCCCTTACAATCTATTAAAAAAAATAAAATGCAAAATGAAAGTTATCTATTTTTTGTCTGAGTGTTCCCTTACAATCTATTAAAAAAAATAAAATGCAAAATGAAAGTTATCTATTTTTTGTCTGAGTCACAACCTATGAGGGTCCTAGCGGGTTAGGCGAGAGCCTCAGTAGGTCTAGATGTCATTTCTTAATTTTCAAATGTCTAACCATTAATCGGGCCAGTAACCAACCGTCTAGCCTAGGCAGGGTCTAGGCGGCACTAGATGGAGATTTTTAGAACAGTGTTATTTAGCCATGACAAATCCACGCAGGCTGTCATTGCACTGGGACCGAAATCCAAAATATTAATGTCACATCCCCAAATGAGATGTATTCACAGGTCATGCACAAGTGTATACTCAATAGAGTACCACCATGGTCATGACAGCAACGACATCAGCCATGCAGTGGCCCGTGGGACAGCTCATAACAACTACCACCATTGCTCCCCGCAACGCTGCAGCAACAACCACCTTAGAGAAGGCCATGAGGCAGCCACATCTATAATCTAGGAGAAAATTCCAAAGGAAGTTGCAACAGGCATGGCGTCCAGGAGATGGCCCAACTTTCCAAAACCAAACCTACCACTTGCTGGAGTCACCTGTAGCACAAGAGGGCAACCCACTGCCTCCAGCCACTAGCGCAACAGCGAAGCCCAGTGTCATAAGGCCAACGGAGAAATCCTACAACAGCTTCAGCGATGCGACTTAAGCTATAAGGCTCAGCCAAGCCATAAGCTGGCCAATGTCCAAAAAACAGGCCTTTAGAGTAGGCCTAGGTGCTGGCCCATTCAGAAACCCATGAGATCAGCAGCGAGCCTAAGCTTCAACAAGCAGGAAGCCCATTTCAGAAAATCCCAGAGCGTACCCACAAGCCTAGGTGCTTCAGCTGGCAGCCACGCAGGTCAGCCCGACCCAGGGACCTGGATCTGCACTTTTTTTATGCCCAAACCGATTCTGATTGGACTGGTTGGTCCATCGGCGAACCCAAAAAATTTTCAGCGACCATTTTAGCAGTTTTTTGGCGATCTAAATTCATTTACGATGTTGTTAACCTGTTTTTATGTAGATTTGGCTCGTTGAAGCTCAAAATTCTTACCTGACGTCCATTACACTTCCACCACTCATGAAGATGTACTGGCAGATTACGAACTTGACCAATGCCTTCGCGTAGCAATCCACTTTGGCAAACCCACTCCTTGAGCACATCAACAAGCAGCGCACTCTTGACGAGGTGTCCCGAAGTAAGTCGGAATGTGATGACAATATTTTTTCCAAAGGCATCCCGACAAGCAGCCGCTCAACCAACTATGAACCGGCATTCAGGCAGCGTGCACTCCATTATCAGTCCAAGCATAAACATTTTCTCCCACCTTAGTGCACTGATAGACCATCTCTCTAAAATGCTAGAAGATGAGTGCACATCCACGGTTGGGTCTACATTCTTACAAACACTCAAGACCCGAATCCAACACAGTGCTCACTCATAACATGGCTTGCAGGGAGTTCCTTCCACCTTATACCAGAGTAGGTAGTACATAGAACATGAAGAAATTCGAGGATACTCAAGTTCAAGCTCAATTGGCACTCAATGCCTAGTGCAGTCACGAGCAACCCGCTCGCTAGCCAAAGACGAACCATGTATAACGCAGTCGCGACACAGACAAGCAGATTATTGAGAGAAGCAGCACAGACTTACAAACCATCGTTGGAGGCAATCAAGGCTTCATCACTATAATGGAAGTATATTCAGAAGGAAGTAAAAATGCTCAAGCTCAAGTTCAATTCCATTCTACGACCAAGTGTAACCACGAGCAACAAGCTCGCCAGCAAAAAACGAACGACGTGTATTTCAACTGCGACACGAACGAGTAGGACACAAGAAGAGCAACACAGATCTATAAGTCACTCGTGGGGGTAATAGAAGGTTCTACTACCTCAACAAATGAAGATCTAGAAGGAAGTAGCGCATTGAATCCACCGACGAGACACTCCATAACTGTGCCAAGAGGTTTAAGATGGAGAAGGCTAATATTGTTGGACATGACAATACAACAAACAACCCAACATTTAAAAAGCGGACCATAAGTAGTCCAGCAACAAGAACAAACCGATATGCAAGTGTATGGATCATTCTTCAATGACGATGCCCTAGTGATAACTGTCCAACTAGCATACGCCATAGTCGACAAAATGATAGTGGACAATGGAAACACAGTTAACCTCATCAGCCTTTAGTGATTCAGAAAATGGGTCTAGAGAGCATGATCAGACACCGAACCGAGGTAATCACTAGATTGAACAGTCACACCTCGATTGCCATCGACTACATAACACTCGATATTAGAACACCACTACTTGTCTCTAAGTAGATGTTCACGATAGTCAGAGTTTTGTAACCCTATAACAGGATTCTAGGTTAACCCTGGCTAGTGAAACTGGGTGTCATAACCTCTATTGAGTACTAGAAAATTCGATTTTGCATCCTTAGAGGATAAGTCAGAGAGATCAAGTCAGACCAAGTTGCATCCCTACGATGCATTGTGCAAGTTCTGAAGACGTCAAATAAGAAGTCATTTATCCCAGTAGAAGCCATTAAGGTGCAGAAGGACGACCCAACAACTAAATAACAATCAAAACAGGTAGGGCAAGAAGATGGTGTCCAGGACGATCCTCTGGTAGATGAGTCAAGATAGGAACATGAAGAAGACGCAAGCACATTTTTCTTGACCCTAAGCAGTTGTCAAACCACATCAACAATTTGGCAAAGGCATTCAACATCCTAAAGGAGTACAAAATGAAGCTTAACTTCGCCAAGTGCACATCTAAAGTAGATCTAAGCGATCCAGGATATCAAGTCCCCCACTACTTTGAAGGAGATCCAAGGTCTGACCAGATGAGCAGCTTTACTTAACCATTTTCCCTTGAGATTCACCGACAATTGAAATCCCATTTTTCAAGGCAATTAAGAATGAGAAGTAAGACGAATAAGACGATAAGTGCGAGAAGGCACGCTAGGGGTAGACAAACAATAAAAGGACATACCAGCCCAACCTATAGAAAAGTTCCTCTAACCACCAGGCATCGGAAACAGGTCTTGTCCACGTCACCTCAAGAGATTCTACATAGGAACAACCCAACACCAGAAGTTGAAAACCATTTCCTGCTGCATGCAACTTAGCCCTAAAGCGGCCCCACACTGGCAATTGAGCACCACTTCCTACTACGCATCACAATGCCCTAGTTCCAGAACTATTAGACATGCCT
This sequence comes from Pyrus communis, assembly GCF_041283825.1. NCBI lineage: Eukaryota > Viridiplantae > Streptophyta > Magnoliopsida > Rosales > Rosaceae > Pyrus > Pyrus communis. Next base: position 6,118,375 of record NC_142571.1, on the reverse strand, counting down.
ATTATGCACCACGACTCCCGGTCGTGCTAAGCTTTTCCCGCAAATCTCCGTCGTGTCAATCAAGTCAACGACGTCCTAACTTCAAAGCATCCAACGACGAAGCAGAGTATAAGGCTTTACCAGCAGTCACCCGGCTAGCAAAAAGACTTAGCAGTGAAAAAGCTTGCAATCCATTCAAATTCTCAGCTAAACACCAATCAAGACTCAGGAGTGCACACGATGACATATCCAAAGATGATACAATACTTGGGAAAAGTTTGGAAGCAACTTGCATCGTTTCCAATTTACACCCTCACGCAGGTTCCATGTGTAGAGAGTGTCCATGCGGATGCATTAGCATGCCTAGATTCCGCCTTTAACCATCAGCTCAGACACTCTATTCTAGTCAAGCACTAAGAAAAGTTAAGCACAGAAACAGAACCATTAGATGTGGTGGCACGAATTAACATAACCTCGAGTTAGTAAGGTCATATTACTAACTACCTAGTCAATGGAACACTCCTCGAAGATAAGCTGGAGTCTAAAAAGCTCTAAACGATGGTAGCACACTACTACATATAGGGCAACATGCTCATTTGAAGATCCTTCACTAGGCCACATCTCCGTTGTTTGACGTTTTATAATGACCTAAAGGTCCTTAGCTAGATATGTGAATGCGATTGTGGAAACCACTCCAGAGGCTGTTCTTTGGCTTAAAAAGCACTTAACGTAGTGTACTACTGTCGACCATGAATCAAGACGTTGAGGAGCTTAGACAAAAGTAAGACAGCTACCAGCACTTCAAGCCAGTACCCGCATTACCTGCTAGCGAACTTCATCCGCAGACAAGTCATTCACCAACCATGTAGAGAACAATCAACTTGGCAGAATCAATTCTTCTTGCTACTTGCGGCAGAGGCATGACAATCATAACAACCAACTACTTCACGAAATGGGTTGAATCCTAACCCATGACGACTACTACCCAAAAGGACATAAAGACATTTACCTGGAAAAACATCACTTGCCGGTTCGGCACCTAACATAGGCAAATAGTTGGTGAGGTTCTTTCAGAAGTAATGCATCAAGCAGCACAAGTACATGTCCACGCCTAGACATCCCAAGGTAACAGGCAATCTAGGGCATCAGATAAAACTATCTTAGACTACCTCAAAAAGTCTCCCGCAAATAAGAAAGACAAGTGGCCAACCAAGCTTCTCATTGTTCAATGGGTGTATTATACAACAAACGACGAACAACCAATGAAACTCCTTTCTCCTTGGCGTTCGGTTCAGAGCCGATCATTCCTCCTAACATCATCGTGCCCAATATCAACACTCTATTGCCAAGTCCTGAGCAGGACAAAAAAGAGATGACCACAAACTTAGACCTAACAGAGGAAGAACGCACAAGGGTTATCACCCGCGTAGCAAGTTACCAACAACAATTCCTCTCCAGCTACAATAAGAGGGCGAAAATCTGCAGTTCCAACCTGAAACTTGATCCTAAAAAAACCTTCACCACCACCCACGTGAAGGCTCCAAAACGACAAATCCCTTATTCTGTCATCACCACCTAGATCTTATCCAGGCCTATCAAAGTTTAAAGACTCAAGCAGCTCGACGAGCACTACCTTACAGGCCGAGGATTATCCAGTTGTTATGCAGTTTCTACCTTCCAATAGAGATCAATACATTTCTTGATGAGGAATTGAGAAGTCATTCACAAGCTTAGCTTGACTACATATTTACAAGAACTGCTCACACCTGACCTTGCAAAAATTATGCCCCTTTAGGGACATATGGCAGAAATTGCGCCCTTTTAGGAACATACAATGCTCTTTCCTTATGATAAGGTAAACTACTAGTACTCCAAATATCCAGACATGGATGGGTTAAGCTGCCCTAGTGTAACTAGGTGCACGATGACCTGCACCAACATCCATGGACTTAGCCATAATGGTCTTTTTCAGAACTTAGCTAATTGAATGATTTTTTACCTTTGGCCTAATCCGTGGGGACCTGGACCTTAGGTAAGGAGGGCGCAAATCGTGCAATTTTTTTGTTAGATGGCTGGCCACAAAGATAGACTGTAGTTAGGTATCCTTGATATGACCAGTTAGCGATCTTCGTGTTATGAAATAGCGTTCCCTTTACCAATGGACGGGCATCTCGGTCAAGCATCCTTGATGTGGCCAGCTAGCATCCGTAACTGAGCATGTTTGGCGTAACATAGAGGTGATCTTTATGTGGATATGGAATCCTAGCTTCGGCTGCACACGAGGCTTCAACACGACCCGATAACCCGACACGATACGACACAAAATTAACAAGTGTTCGGGTCGACACGATAACGAATCAGGTCGTTATTGGGTAACCTAATAAGCACCTGTTAAGATAACGGGTTGATTCGGGTATACATGTGGGTAACACAATACACGATAAGTCAAATATTAATTTTATAATTTTATAACCCTAAAAAAAAAAAATTATAATAATTATATATATATATATATATATTAAATTAAATATTAAAAATTGGTGACCACTGGATCGGCTTAAATATACATACCATTCAATTTCTTAAGTGTTATACGTACAAAATAAATAAATTTAAATCTACTTAATAAATACACACACACACACACACACACACACACACACACACCATTGAACTTGATGGGATACAAATTCTACGAAACTAATTTGAACAATCCAATCATCAAACTTGTTTGCATATGCATCGAGATTGCATCAGCAAAAAATCGCAAAAAACAAACATTCAGAGATCAAGTAACGGGACAAAAAATTTCGACGGTTATCAACGAAAAATCACGATTTAACGGTTATTTTAACTCTGATTTTGATGATTTTTTATAGCTACACTCCTTGACTCTATACGAATACAATGAATGAACTCGATCTTCAATTTAAAATATTTACACTAGTGGATACCACAAAATCTTATGTTATACTTAATGAAAGTATGAATAAACTCTCAAGTATTAGTGAATCTATTATTTTGATGGGATACGCATTCTACGAAACTAGTCTCAACAATCGAACCGTCAAACTTGTTTGTGTATACTTCAAGATCGCATACGCCAAAAATTGCAAAAAACAAACATTCAGATATCAAGTCACAGGACAAAACTTTTCAACGGTTATCAACGAAAAATCCTGATTTAACGGTTATTTTAATTCCGATTTTGATGATTTTTTACAGCTACACTCCTTGACCCTATATTAATACAATGAATGAATTCCATCTTCAATTTAAAATATTTACCCTAGTGGATACCACAAAATCTTATGTCATGATGATCGATGAAAATTGAGGATTTTGTAAAAGGAATAACATGCAAGTTTTGAGTTTCATTGGCAAGGTTTAATAATTTGCATTTCCTTACACATTTAATATTTTGTAATAGACTGGTAGTGTCTGGATGTTTATTTATTAGGTTCTTATTTTCAAATGTGGATGTAGTACTTAAGAGACAAGTGTGTTTTAATGTTTTGAAGTAATATTTATATGGCAATGTGTGGTATGTGAAAATTTAAGAAGAAAAATACATTTTTCTTAACAGGTCATAACGGGTCGGGTGGGTAACGTGACCCGACCTATTAAGGACCCGTTAAGATAATAGGTGTTACACGAAAACGACAAGAACACGACCTGTTTGCCAAGCCTATTGTGAAGTGGAAGATTGCTACTTTGAATGAAGCAAAAGACAAAGGTCTGGCGAGCAATCGTAATGGTGTTGCAGTAATCAGGGAAGACAGTCACGCACGAGTTACTGAATCTTCACATTGGCAAGTTGCAGTCCCTATGATAGGTGCGGTTATGGCTAGTGACAATCCAAGAACATACGCGATAGGCAACAAAATAATAGATAAGGATGCAAAAGCCATTGCTTATTCCAATAATGCATAACGAATTTTACAGGTCATTGCTTATTATTTATGTATGCGCAAAAACATGTTCCAATCGTTGGCTGAACTCTATGTATGTGCAATGAATTTTGCACGACAAATCATTGCGTGTCATAATACGTAAGGAAGCCTAAGAATTCCTCGCATGGCCAACAAATAGGGACAATACTTAGTACTCACCGTTCAGTATCCATTTTATTCACTTGTTATTCTGGTAGTTAAACACCCTTAATCTCGTATACAAACACCAATGTTCTCTCTTAGTCCACCAACAAAATTAAAGCCAACTGAAAACTTGCCGCACCGTTTCATCTCCACCATAAATTTGATGCTCATCATAGTTTATATCTTATACAAACACACAATTTGATTCCTGTGCAAAACATGATAGTTATATTGATATGTGGATGGAAAATCTTCTGATGTAGAGATTTTCATTGTAATGATGCCTTTGGAGAATTTGATAAGTTACAATAAAAATGTGACTTATATTTAGTGGTTTTGCTTATAATCACAGTAAGGTCTTTTGTGATCTAATTTATGTACGAAATCAAATCAAACCAAAAAAACAGTTCAGTTTTAAAATTGTTTGACTGTTTTTTATTTTTGTCAAAACCAAACCAAGCTGCCCAAAGTAATTTGAATCCTTAGATTTGGTCGGTTTGATGTCCACCTGTATTTAAAAGGTTATACTTTTTAAGGAGAACTAATGTCCTATCTATGGTTAGGGTTTTTTTTTTGGGGGGTTGATAGATTTTGTTATAGTAGAAGTTAGATTAGCCATTGACGTGGTTCGAACCCCGCGCCGTCATGCAATGGCTCAACTCCTTTCTGCAACTGTAATAAAGGGTCACTTGCATCTATGGTTAGGGTATAAACCTTCAACTATTAAGTAATTTATAGTAATTTATTATGGGAATTGTTATTAGCATTCCAAAAATCTCATTCTATACTCCAAATTTTATATATTAGGAAAGAAAATACACTTGTGAGAAATATAGAATAAGAATTTTGGAGTGCCAATTACACTTCCCTTTATTATTTGATTCGATTTGTGCGTTTAAAGTCAAATTCTACAATTGGTTTGCTTAATAAATTTAATTTTCTCTGTGTGTCGATTGGTGAGAGTTAGTATACAGCCTCTCTAAGGATATGACACTCATTAGCAAACAATTATACTTCTAGGGGATAGGATCCTCTCCGGATCCAACCCATCCGGATCCTCCGGATCTAATGTCTTCAGTTTTACTTCTGCTTCTTCTTGTTCTTCAATCTTGTTCTTCAATTCTTCTTCTTCAATCCTGCTTCTTCTTCCTCTTCATTTTTTCTGCTTGTTTATAAGGAACTTCTACGCTTTCAGAACGACGAACTACGTTCGTCGTTCCAGACGACTATGACGTTGCTGGTTACTAGCGCCGAGGAAGCCACCACGCCGACTCCAGGGTGGCTCATCGTTTCAGACGACTATGACGTTGTCGGTTACCAGCGCCGGGGAAGCCACCATGCCGACTCCGGGGAAGCCACCACGCCAACTCCGGGGAAGCTAGGATGCGGACTTGGACTGTACAGAAGGAGGATCCGGATGGGTATGCTCTGGAGACGATCCTATGCCTACTTCTAGATACATGTTTTTTTGTGATGTAAGTCTCACGCTTATCGTGCTATGCACTTAAGGTGTGGTTAGTGGTGAACCGCTAACTTGTCTCTCATAAATATTGACAAAATTGTGTTAGTTACCTTACGTGAAGCAAGGGAAGGTTAGGGTACATAGATAATTTAAATACGCTTACCATCTTATCACAACCAGACTTGTTACTTAGTGGCCAGCAAAGTTTGAGGGCATCGGTAGTCCGATTAATAGATGGCTTGGTGTGGTCGGTTTTGCTGGGTTTTGGGTAGAAATTCCCAGCTCTAATTGAAGATATAGACATTATCACGATAAAAGGAAAAACAGAAGATTAGATAGGTAAATTGGCTCAAAGTCCATGGGCTCCAATTAGAGGATTAGTTTCAAGTATAGTTTTTGCCTTCTGGAGATGATGGTGTCTTTATTCAACAATTTGGGGCCTGCCTTTTCTGCTCTTAGAACTCAAACTATTAAAACCAGCGACTTTGTGCTAATTATCACAGTAATTAATACAATAATCAGATCTTTCGGATTAGAAGCTGACAGATAGGGAAAAAAAAAAAAACCTTCCAACCTCTTTAGATTGTCATTTAGCAATGGTAATCTCAAAGTTGAGATGACGACGTGTTTTCCCTAGAAAAAATTGCGAACTTGATGAAAGAGAAAAATAGGTGGAAAAGAGGCTGCTGATATCGCTTATGAACAAACAAGACCTGATCTGTTCTGCATAGCGGGCACGTAGAATGTGATAGGAACCATGTATCGATACAAGAAACGTGGAAGCAATGGTTGCATATCGGCAACTTTCGGTACCTTTGGCCCTCTATCACCTCTTGGAGGCACACAACACAGTATGGGGCAATACTAGTACTGTCCTTGTTGCAAGGATTTCTATGATAAATGAACATAGTGATCTGCTTGAAATTTTTTTCGTAAAGATGGATGACAAAGATGATTGTTGTGGTGGTTATGAAGCTTGCTATTTTGCCCATCAAACCCATTAATTCGATCAGCCACAGGGGTCTCTTCTGAATGATCGATACCATCTCTTTCTCTCTATGGGCTTGCAGTAATTAATATTGGAGGGAGCGGGTGTTCATCTATGTAGATCTTCACATCAAATTAATATATATTTGCGCACATGCAAGAATGCTGAGTTTCTAAACGTTAATTATTCCACCAAACAATAAGAAATTAAGGAGGAATTGGTTGATTAAAGGAATAGGAAGTACGTGTACCATCTTCTACGATTGGCAATGCTAACTTCATCCTTTGGTACGAAAAAAGGAAAATGTTGCTTCATTCCTAAATAACTGAAATTACAAATTAAAAGCAAACAAAACTATAAGTTAAAAACGAAAAACAAACACAAAGTTTTCATACTTAAAACAAAAAACTGTGAAAGTTTGTATTCATCCGTTCACGGTTTGAGTTAGCAAATTGATACAATACACGCACTTTATATTCGTATTGCATGACCAACTTTGCATTCTTAATTTCTTAAACAACCAAATAATCAGCATGAACATAAGACCAAGTTGCAAGGGACTTAAGTCAAGCAACTAAGGATACTTATCTCTACATTCAAGGTTCTAGGTTCAATTCTCCATTCTCACTATCCCTTTAAAAGAAAAAAGAACATGAGACCAAGTTTATGTAATAATACATACTAGCAATCATTACAAGAAAAATAGGCTAAGAACACAATTTACTTGTGCCCTTTGCATTGTCATTCAACATAAATATGTATTTGTGCTTTTTGAATTGCATTGAACACAAAACATCTCAAATGTGCCCTCTAACAAAAAGACACATTAATTTGTGTCATAAAAAAGTGTAATTGTGCCCATTAAAATGGGAGCTATTTATAAGTATCAGTCATCATAATTTTTTATTGATTTACAAACACACGAAAAGCAATTTCATGCCTTTTGATTACACCTGGCAATTCCTGACACGACCCGATAACCCAACACGACACGACACGAAATTAACATGTGTTCGGGTCGACACGATAACGAATCGGGTCGTTATCGGGTAACCCGATAAGCACCTGTTAAGATAACGGGTTGATTCGGGTATACACGTGGGTAACACGATACTGATAAGCAGAATATTATTTTTATAATTTTATAACCCTAAAAAAATACTGTAATAATTATATATATTAATTTAACAATTTTATACCCCTAAAAATTATAATAAATATATATATATATATTAAATTAACTATAAAGTTTATAATAATTATATATACTATAATAATTATACCCCCAAAATATTAACTATCTATAATAATTATATATATATATTAAATTTTGAATTAAATTTTATAAAAACTATAATAATTATTAATTAATATGCATGATGCATTGATGCATATGCATTGCATCCATTGATTAATTTGATTTGATTTCATTCCATTCATGCCGCCATTTTTGAAGAAAAATGGAGGGAAAATGAAAATGATAAGAAAAGTTGAAAATGAAATAAAAAAGTGAGGGACTTAGGGAAAGATGTTGGAGGAAAAAGTGAAAATGATAAGAAAAAGTTGAAAAGGAAACAAAAAAGAGAGGGAAAAATAAAAATTAATAGAAGTGGTGAGAAATTTTTTTTTTTTTTTTTTTTTTAAGTTATTAACTTTTTATCACACATATGACATATCTCACTATTTTTATAATGACACACGTGATGTACTATTCCGTGTACCAGTCAATTATACATACAAAATAAATAGATTTAAATCTACTTAATAAATAAATATATATATTCACACACACACACACTACACACACCATTGGAACTTGATTGATGGGATACGAATTCTCCGAAACTAATTTCAACGATCCCAACCGTCAAACTTGTTTGTATATGCTTTGAGATCACATCAACAAAAAATCGCAAAAAACAAACATTCAGAGATCAAGTAACGGGAGAAAACGTTTCGACGGTTATAAACTAAAAATCACGATTTAACGGTTATTTTAACTTCGATTTTGATAATTTTTTTTAGCTACACTCCTTGACCCTATATGAATACAATGAATGAATTCAATCATCAATTTAAAATATTTAAACAAATGGATACCACAAAATCTTATGTTATACTTGATGAAAGTGTAACTAAACTCTAAGAAGTGTTAGTTAAGCTATTGTTTTTATGGGATACGAATTCTCTTAAACTAATTTCAACGATCCCAACCGTCAAACTTGTTTGTATATGCTTTGAGATCACATCAGCAAAAAATCACAAAAAACAAACATTCAGAGATCAAGTAACGGGACAAAGCTTTTCGACGGTTATAAACGAAAAATCACAATTTAACGGTTATTTAACTCTGATTTTGATGATTTTTTACAGCTACACTCCTTGACCCTATATGAATATAATGAATGAATTTGATCTTCAATTTAAAATATTTACACAAGTGTATACCACAAAATCTTATGTCATACTTAATGAAAGTATAAATAAACTCTAAGTGTTAGTCAATCTATTGTTTTGATGGGATACGAATTCTCCAAAACTAATTTCAACGATCCAAACTGTCAAACTTATTTGTACATGCTTGGAGATCACATCAGCAAAAAATCACAAAAAACAAACATTCAGAGATCAAGTAACGGAACAAACCTTTTCGACGGTTATAAACGAAAAATCACGATTTAACGGTTATTTTAACTCCGATTTTGATGATTTTTTACAGCTATACTCCTTGACCCTATATGAATACAATGAATGAATTCGATCTTCAATTTAAAATATTTACACAAGTGTATACCACAAAATCTTATGTTATACTTAATGAAAGTATAAATAAACTCTTAAGTGTTAGTCAATCTATCGTTTTGATGGGATACGAATTCTCCAAAACTAATTTCAACGATCCAAACCGTCAAACTTGTTTGTATATGCTTGGAGATCACATCAACAAAAAAATCACAAAAAATAAACATTCAGAGATCAAGTAACGGGACAAAGCTTTTCGATAGTTATAAATGAAAAATCACAATTTAACGGTTATTTTAACTTCTATTTTGATGATTTTTTACAGCTGCACTCATTGACCCTATATGAATACAATGAATGAATTTGATCTTCAATTTAAAATATTTACACAAGTGGATACCACAAAATCTTATGTTATACTTAATGAAAGTATAAATAAACTCTAAGTGTTAGTCAATCTATCGTTTTGATGGGATACGAATTCTCCAAAACTAATTTCAACGATCCAAACCGTCAACTTATTTGTATATGCTTCGAGATCACATTAGCAAAAAATTGCAAAAAACAAACATTCAGGGATCAAGTAACGGGACAAAATTTTTCGACGGTTATAAACGAAAAATCACGATTTAACGGTTATTTTAACTCCGATTTTGATGATGTTTTACAGCTACACTCCTTGACCCTATATGAATACAAAGAATGAATTTGATCTTCAATTTAAAATATTTGCACTAGTGGATGTGGATATCACAAAATCTAATGTTATATACTTAATAAAAGTATGAATCAACTATAATATTAATAATTATATACATTAATTTAACAATTTTCTTTCTTGGTGGCTAATGGAGTGTTTTCATTATCCGATACTTTCTCAGTTAGCACGAGATGTGTTAACAATTCTCATTTCAACTGTTGCATCAGAATCTGCATTTAGTATTGGGGGTAGAGTACTAGATTAGTATCATAGTTCGTTGTGACATCCCGTCCCGGGAATTTTAAAACGTACACGTGAAAAGACGATTTTGCCCCTAGTGCGTTTCCTTTACGTGTTGTGGTTGTTTTGGGGTTTTTGTTGGCATGTTTTGGGCCACACACACACTAACCTACACCTACACACTTTCCCTACCCTGTACCCCATATCCCGTGCCCAGTTCCCTTCCCCATTCCTCCTCCATTGTACGGACACACACACAAACACACTAAACCTCCACAGATCGAAGAAACCAAGCATATATCCATGCTCGTGAGGCTCGTAGGAGTCCAACCATACCCATTTCAGGTAAGAATACCTTCGTTTTCACGTCGAACTCGGGATGCCCGATTTTGGTACTGTTCATGCACACGTAATTTCTCATGTTTTTGGGAATTTCAAGCTTGTAGGAAGCTTGGTGAGGTCCCTAGGAGGCTCGAGGTGGTTCGTTTGAATGTTTTGGACGTCGAGATCACGAGTTTCGAAGTTGGCCGGAGTTAGGGTGATTTTCCAGGTGAGATTCCGTGGATTTTAGCACTTGAAAGTGGTATGATTTTGTTCCTCTCGTTGTAAGCTTCATTTTGGTACCAATTTTGTGAAATTTGGTTGAAAAACGAAGAAGTTACAAAGGTTTGAAGTTTTTACGATTTTCCGGTGCCGGCGATGGCGCCGGAGCCTCGCCGGAGAAGACGACGGAATATTCCGTCAAATCTGACGGAATATTCCTGACGCCATTGACGGTTACCGTTAGGGATAACGGAATATTCCTTACGGCGTCAACTGACGCCGTCAGCATGCCAGGCACGTGCCTGCGCGTGGCCGGCGCGTGCGACGGTGAAAAATTATTTTAAAAATATAGGGATGTTCCTGAGGTTGACATACACCCCATTTGAGCATTGTATGAGAAGTTATTTCTAAAGGTTGGTTATGTGTTTTAAAATTAATGTTTTTGCTGTTGTTTCGCATATAGGTGAATCATATCCCGAGGACGAGCGTGGTCACTCGAGGCAGGGGGTTACGACCCTTCCACATACCAGTGAGTGGGCTTTTGGTTTTCCGTATATACCTATATACTTACATTTTCCCAGAAATCGATTTAAACGTTTATTAGTTTTATGCCATATATTATATTGCCATTTGTTATGCATGGTTAGTTGCATATATATATGTGTGTATATATTGGTGCTGCGGACACACAGGTAAGTGTCAGGTAAGTGTTATTCATGTTTACATTCAGTAGTGATTCGAGATGCTTAGAGAGCTCATAACCTGCACCCCCGGTGTTAGTGCTCCTGCCCAGAGTTGGGCACAGTCCTTCACGTGATGTTCACCTCCCGCACCACACGCTCAGCTTGGATCCAAGTTAGGTGCACAGCCCTGTCGTACAGACCACTCTAGGTGGTTCCGACTTGTAGGTGACCGGCGATTATTCGCCCAGCCTTCACGTGATCGTAGCACTTGAGCGTATTTATACATTACACCCAGGCCTGTCGTACAGACCACTTTAGATGGTTCCGACTCGTGTGCAGGTCTAGTTACTGAGATTGAGATTTGAGCTCTAGATTCAACCGTACAGGTCACGTTAGGTGACTCCGGCTGACAGATTATATGACAGTGATAAGATTTTACCTGAGCACTTGCATTTTACTTTGAGGTTTTGGCATAGCATATTCTTGAGCATGACTTATATATATATATATATATATATATATATATATATATCTATTTTCTGGGAAGTATACAGGTTTTACGACGAGGGGTTAGAACTTATTTATTAAATGGTTTTCGAAAAGCTTTGTTTTTGCCCACTCACGCTTTTGTTTTGCGCCCCTCCAGGTTCTAGTTGGCTAGCACGTTTGGTGGTTTCCCAGAGGATTTTCCCGGCATTTCTGACAGACGATCACCAGCGTAGGGCCACCTTCGAGTGTACTGTTGTTGCGTCTTTTTCTTTTGGATTGCTTTAGGCTTTATACTCTGAACTTACTTATGCTTGCACTTGTTATTACTTTATGTAAACCAGTTTTTATTTATGCGTATTACTATTTCCATTATTATTTTATTAGCTTCCGCACTGTGCACATGGTTACGTCACTTCCACGTGACGGCCAGCATGCCCTGATCTCGATCACGGTGTGTCATTCATTGTTACCAGAAACAGTTCAAGCTTTGTTGTGCACACGAGATTGGGTATTTGGAAAAGGAGGTAATATATTTTTATATGGTATAGTATTATTATTTTGGTAAACTTCTCATAATTTGAATGATTTTTAATGTTTGGTTTTTCTATACTTAGTTTATGCGGAAGAGAGTTCTGACGTGGAAAACCTTACTGAAAACATCTTCAACATAACTCTTGAAGGCAATAGATCAAACCAAAGTTTCAATACAATTTCATGATGATCGATGTAAATTGAAGATTTTGTAAATGGAGGTGTAAACTTTTGAGAACAAAAACTCTTTATCCTTGCACATTTAATACGTGTAATAGATTAGTAGTGTATATATTATTTTTTTATTAGGTTCTTATTTTCGAGTGTAGATATAGTCCTTAAACGAAAAATGTTTTATGTTTTGAAGTAATATTTATGTGGCAATGTGTGGTATGTGCAAATTAAAAAAAAAAAAAAAAAAATTTCTTAACGGGTCGGGTCACTTTACCCGTTGGGTAAAGTGACCCGACCTGTTAAGGACCCGTTAAGATAATGGGTGTAACACGACACGACCCGTTAAGATAACAGGTGTTACACGAAAACGACACGAACACGACAGACACGACCCGTTTGCCAGGCCTACTTTTGATCTGACTACTTTTTTACAAATATATATTTTTTATGAAAGAGAACACGAAGTATGTGCTTGTGGTCAATAACAAATGAAAGTAGAGATTTGCTATAGCTAGACTCGCTCCCAAAGCCAGTCCAATAGGACTTGCTACCCATGTGTTTATTTCTTCTAAGTATTAAAACTGTGGGGGTTAACAATTAGGAGGAGAATTCTCTCCTATTCTAATCTTTCTTCTCTTTTCTTTTTCTTTTTTTATTAGAATGGTAACGGTTAAGTTAAGTTAAAATTTTATATTAATTTTTTTATAAAAATAATAAGATAAAAAATAATATATAAAAGAATGAAAGAGAAGATAATGAAAATAAAAAATGAAAGAATCCTACTCCCAACAATTAACACCAACTAAAAATTTTAAAATTGCAATAAAAAATTGTATTTTCTCTTTCCTTCTAGCTCTCCCCATACCCGATGAACCCAAAAGTTAGAAAATTATCTTGTTGTCTTTTTGTAGAGTTAGAGTGTGTGCCACTGAGGCCCACACCTCTCTCCCTTGTCCCCCGTTCCTTCCTCTCATTCTCATTCTTACTCTTCTTAGCACGGTTATAAAAGACATTAGGCACTAATTGGACGACGAGATAGGGCTTAGTGCCTAAGCAGATTAGGAGAATTTAAGTAAATCTATTATATTTCGTGTAAATAAGTGTCTATTTATATTTAATATATATATATATATATAATTTCATCATAAACTATAAAATAAAATGACGTATATATTATGAAGTATTGGAATATAATAAAAACGTGAGGAACAAGCACATAGTGCATGTTCGTTTAAGTATTCAACAAGTCTCTTACAATTTATTAAAAATATAAAATGCAAAATGAAAGTTACCTATTTTCTGTCTAAGGAAGTCACAATCTAGGCTGGTCTGGGCTGGTTAGGCATGTGCTTAGATAGTCTAGGTAGGTGCTTCAGCAGGTCTAGGCGCCCTTTCATAATTTTCAAATGTCTAGACATTAATCGAAGCGATGACCAACCACCTATCGTTTAGACGGGGCCTAAGCGGTGCTAGATGAGATTTTTTTAGAACAGTGTCTCTCAATCAAATTCCCTCACTTCTCTCTCATTAAACCACCACCATCCTCGTCCCAACCTCGCACCAAACACGAGACTAGTACCTAGACCCTTGACTCGAACCGCAAATATGAGAACCACAAGCTCCGTCTTGAATTCGAGAGAATTCCGGCCAGTTCATCACCTTCCCAACCAAGGTAAGGTCTGTAGCTACCTCTGCTTAATACTTTTTTGTGTTCTAAGTCGATTTCTAGCCTCGTATGTGAAAATTTCCACTACGTTTGCGAGATTGATCGAAGAACTAACGATCTCCACTATTCACATGAGTTGCAGGTTTCCCGAGCGTTTTCCGACCAAATTACGTCGTCTTAGACGAGATTAACACCACAAACGAACTCCCCACAATCCTAAGAACCAGATTCAAGCTTTGCATGCTCGAATCTATCATGGATTCGTTGATACCTAAACTGGCCGTGATTTTCAGGCCCAATTCCTGCCATCTCCGACCATCCTTTGACCTCGATTTTGGTAAAAACCAAACTCCTCTTAATCCCAACTTCATTTTGACGTATTGTGTGTTACAAATGGTTGAGATTTAATTTTTGTTTCGAATCCAAATAGGTATTGATTTTAATTTTTGTTTTCATTTGTGTAATTTGAGATGGATTGTGTAAGTGGTTTGAATATATGGTGTTTATATTTTGGTGTCTGATGACTAAAATATGACTATAGATTAACATTTCATCTACTGATCATGAATACAATTGTTAATATATTTTGATGGATGGTTTTGAATATAATATTCTTGATGCTTGTGGTTGGGCCCTTGTGGGCTGTTTCGATTTTATGAAAAAAATTATTTTATTTTTACCCTCTCAGTTTTTGAGTTTTGAGTTATTATAAAATTTTTTTAATATTTAACTTAGAGGGCACGATTACTAAAATTGTGCTAACATAGAGTGGGAAAGTCAACTAACAAGGTTGTCAGAACAAAGGCACAAAAAACCTCTATTTGTGCTATGCTCATCTCTTTGGGCACAAAATGCCATATGATGCCCTATGATCAAAGAGCACGCCCATAGAGGGCTCATATAATATTTTAGTTGCTGCATTGTTGCTATTGTTCCATGGGCATATATGTTGGTGTCCTTAAGCATCAAAGGGCACACTTAACATTTTGTGCACAGTGCCCATATTTTTTTCTAGTGAATCGTAGCATATGCTACCATGCATGTATGTAAAATAGTTATTGCGCGCATAACAGAAATATGGTTGTAGTTAGCGCTTCGTCAATGGAAAATGCAAAACACCTATGACATGTTAATTATTTTAATTGTTCTCGAAGATCTCCAATGACGGAATGTAAATTATCTTCGCCGATAGATGTGAATAAAAATGTATATTTACATCTTAGGAGGTGTTTTCCTCAAGTTGTCAGAGAGAAAAATAAATGAGACTCTCCGTTAGAATACAACTCATATTTGCATCTCTCCATTGAATCCACTATAAAAAGAAGGTTGTCTCGTATCTTTGCTAGGGATGATTTAGAAAATCAATTTCCCAATGAGCAGGCTTGGTAAAGTGTGCTCATAGACACAAGATCCTTACTTCGGGTAAGGAGATGTGTCGTGGCATCATTGTACGACCTAAGTGTCCTAAATGGTCATGCCAAAGCAAGTAAATTGCTCGAATCACCCGGCTCTAGGCCGGCCACATATGGCATGTTCCCAGTTGGAAGATAGTCCATTGGCCCTAAAACAAAGCTTTAGGCTCATTTTTGAAGGTGGTGAAAAAATGGTCAACTCTATTTTCCATCAATGGTTTCATTTATGATTGTTGTTCTCTCGAATATCCTTAAGACTCAACAACGTTCTTCCTAAACGAGGAGAATATAAGGTCTTTGACATGGTAATGTAGTACTATTCATACAACGAAGAGCATGCCAATGCTCTTAATCAGGTTAGATAGACCTGAAGTCATTGCTAGATATGTGATTTAGGTGTAAAGTTAGTGTGCGTAGCATCGCATTCATCCAAACAACTTTCCCACATTCGTACCTAATCATGTGTTTAATTGAATTCGGTCTAAAAGAAGTATGATCAATTAACTCATTTTCGAGGACAAGATCGATAAGAATAGCCATAACTAAAACAAACACCAAATGTGAATCCAAGAACATAAAAAATATGTTCACAAAGTAAATTGTTTACTAAGGGGATTCGGCCAACAAGGTCATCCATGTCAAAATTCTACTCTTCCAACGATGTTTGGTGGAGCAAAATTAGTCACACATATTGACTACTAGAATGTACTCCTCAACGGCATTGGTAGGGGCACGAACAGGTGCATAACCAATGATGGAAGTAGATTCTGCAAGGTTGAGGTTCGGGAACAATATCCCTTATTCTTGAAGTTTTAGGTCTTAGGTGCCAAGGATCACCCTTCGGGCATGATGCCACACCTTGGCAGGCCATAATTCTACCATATGTTGTAAAAACAAACTCGAAATTAGATTGTGATAAAGACAGACCCAAACTCGGGTTCGGTAGGCTCCAGCCAAAGTTGAAGGGGTATGTTTGGTAAACCTCTACCCAAGTAGAGCAATACCGTTCGATGCATCTCTACCGAAGCAAAGCAGTGTCGTCGGTGCATCCCTACCGAAACAAGGCACCACCATTCAGTAGGCTTTGACCAAACTGGGTTGAGCCATTCAGTAAACTCCAGCCGAACTAGGTTTATACTGTTCGGTAGACTCCAACCAAAGTTGGGTCTATACCTTTCTCTCATGTTTGTGGTAGTAATCAGATTCGAGAATTTGGTAAACTTTCACTTTCTACATTCCTGCTTCAGGAGCGAGTTAGAAACTTGGAAGGACAAGAAAAGTATTCACCAGTCAAAATTCGATCGGACTTATAAACTTCAGAATCGTACTCATTCATGAACGTAATCATGGTGTGCTTTAGGCAATATCTTTCATGATTAAACGGTCCATAGAAGTGAGCCAAAGAGCCATGGAATCCTCGTTAAGGAGGTATTTCAGTTTGTAATGCTTTGAGCATAAGTCTTCAAATGAAGATCATGGCTTTGAGCATAAGTCTTCAAATGAAGATCATGGTGGAGGCTTATTCAGCTCTTCCATGCCATTGTTGGCTTCAATGGTTTCTCAGCTTCTTGATAGTGAAGTGGAGATTCATGTCTTGTACCCGGTTTCTATTAAAAACGTCTAAATCAGGAAAATCAAACTTGTTATGGTTCAACAATCCACTAAATGGAGGGAATAAGATTGTAATTGGGGCTATGGGAATGAATCATCCATAAGCATCAAAGTTAGAACATTCGAGTTCTAAAACATGGTTTTCATGAAAAATGTTGAGTTTTCATGGGTGTATTGTTTTATGAAAACTTCGGGTTTCAAAGGCACTAAATTTAAAACTACAGGTTCAAGGGTTGGTTTGGTATTGTTGTGCTTTAAAAACAAAACAAAAAAAAACAAAAAAAAAAAAAAAAAAAAAAAAAAACTGTTTTTGCTGTGCTGTGAAAATAAGCAGCTATGAAATAAAGCAGCATAGTGTTTGGTAAATTTTTTTTGTAAAAGTGCTTTTGGAAAAAATAAATAAATAAAAAAAATGATAGTGTTTGGTAAATTTTTATGCAAAACAGCTGTGAGTGAAATAACCAAAAAGGGTATAATACTATATGTGCTATTAATTTAATTTTCTTAACAAAATAAAGGTGAATTACTAAATATAATTTATTTTTAAAAGAAAATTATTTATAAACTTTATCTTAAGTATTAATTAGTGTGACAAACTACTTCATCATCATCATCGCTACTGTCGCTCTCTTCACAAAAGTCCTTGGGGTCATCAAAATGACGGTCACATTCAAAATACCTCTGTATGTAGTTATGAAAAGCCATTGAAGCAATGACAATGAAATGAAGGACGTGGAAGTTTTTTGTGGCGTCATCATATTGCTCTGAGAAGAACATGTGTAGGGTTTAGGGTCGGGAAGAAAAAGGAGAAAGAAATGGACTCAGACAAGATAGTGAAAATTTAATATCCCGAAAACCAGCAGACATTTAAACGAAAGAGGATCCATTTCATAATCATAATAGAGTCTACATGATAGTGAATTTAATATCCAGAAAACCAGCAAAAACATCCTAAAGACAGGAAAGTGAAGAACTTAAACGATGGCATTGGCAGCACTTGCAATTCTAGGCCACAGATCTGCACATTCCTTTCCGATAGGTTCGGTGATTGCAGACCCTACAACAATACCAAGAAAATATGAGTTAGTATTCAGTATAATAAGTGCAAGTGAAATGAAGAACATTATTAAGATGATGGTCCTACAACGTTAAAAATAAACAAAAGTAACGTCAGATGACGTAATTGCATTTCAGGCAGACAAGTAATTTCAAATTAGCTGAAACTAAGACAACCTTACTTTGGACTAGGACAGTATTTAAGGCTCTATAAAGCTCTGAAACCACAGGATAGTATATTATCATATTGAAGTTACTAATAGGCGAAGATGTTATAGAATCGCTACACACCTTTCATTTCTCCCTTCGGATTCACAATAACACCAGCATTTATCTGCATCGCAAGAACAATCTTGGTCAGAAACCTTGAGAAGCAGAACCATTTTATCACCATAAGAGCATATCTTAAACTAACAGCACTCCGAGACACTTTTTCAAAAAATGAGCTAAACTAATACTGCAACGCATAATATTTATAACCTTCTTCCTAAATTCTCTACATTGTCCGAACCAAAAATGGTCAGCTTAATGTCAAATTTATACTGAAATAAAATGCACCGTATGTTAACAAAAAGTATATAATCAATCAGAGTAATCATCCTAAACAACCATTCAAATTCCAAAATCCCCAATTGCCCACAACTAGTCCCCAAACAATATTAACAAAAACAAGGTGATGCAGGCGAACCTAGAACTACAAAGTCCAACTACCAAAATCAAATTAACTCTAGAAGCCGACATCCCGAAAACTTCCACATTTGCTACAAGCATTAGTTTCAATCTTCCTCTAAACATGTTCACATCATCACAGAGGAACATAATATATTCAATAACAAACACAATTAACAACCTTCAAATTACACGAAAGCACCAACCTTTCAGGTTTTTCTTTTTTTTCCCTCATATTCATATCAAGAACATAATTTATCCAATATAAACACAATTAACTACCTTCAAAGTACATGAAAACACCCTCCGTTCGGCGCCACGGCTTGTGCTGGAGGACAATGACGGCCGGCAAGACCTTCTTTCAGAGGTCGGGCTTGCCCTTCTTGACAGTAGCCATGACCATGTTGCCAACACACGCAGAAGGAAGGCGGTTGAGGCGACCCTTGATTCCCTTCACCGAGGTGATGTAAAGGTTCTTGGCACTGGTGTTTCTGCGCAGTTCACGGTGGCGGCCACCGGCAGACCCAGCGACATCCGGAACTTGTTTCCGACGGACCCTCCACGCCCTGCAATTTAAACGAATCGAAAATTAAACAAATTAATTAACTTTTAACATCGAACAGAAAAACCCATCAAGTTCTGATTGGTTGCTGAGAAAATTTTGGATCAGAAAGCAGAGTTTGAATCTTTGAAAGACCCAGAAATACTAAAACGTGAGAGAGAGAGAAAGAGACCTCGTTTCGACATAGCTGCACCAGAGAGGCTTCAGATGTCAAGAGTGAGAAGTGTGCCGTGAGATTGCTGCGATTAGGGCTTAACAGATCCTGATTTCGATTCGGGTTCGTCGAAAAGGAACGAGAATCGCTAGGGTTTTCGGTGGAAGCTTGAAGAGGGCGTCCGAGAGAGAGTCTGAAAGTGTGAGGAAGGCAGGAAAAGGAGGGCAATGTTGGCAAACTGAAATTTTCATTGATAAAACTACTGTTGCTCCGTGTTCTTCACAAGAAGCTGTTTTTGAAGCTGCTTTTTGCAGCTGCCTATTTTTAAATCATCTCAATACCAAGTCAGGGCTTAGTTGTTCATAAAAGAGAGGTTCCTGTAAAAACACATAATGTAATATGCTGATTTAAGTGTAGTGGATTTGAGTTGCTTCAGGAACTCAAGTGTGAGTGCTTCGAGACTACGAAATGATGTCAACGATTCAAAGAAAAGAATTAAATTAGTGAATCGTTAATGTCCAAAAGTGAGCTTTAAGCTAATAATTTTGGATGTCTTGTCAGATTAATGCACTACTGGTCACTTTTAACTAATTCAATAGATTGGGACCATGCGGGGTCGATCATGGAAGCAAAATAATGACATTCCGGTCATATTAGCTTGAATTTAGCTTTGGGCTAAGTGACAATAAAACTATAGTTTGATAAGCGTTAACCAATAACGTCCCAAAATTTACAGGAGTATGGTTATGAAGCGGGAATGCCAAAAATAGGACATTAGGTTCGAAAAAAATCACAACCCAACACGTGTGGGCTAGTTGTGTGAGGCACGGCCCTGCAACAAACTGCAAGCCTTGGGCAACATAACACGGCTGCATGGTAGCCCATAAAGGCATGCAAGTTGTAGGCTTGCAACAGAGAAAACAAGCCCAATAGGGTTGTGAGGGAAAGACACCTTAGCCTTAGTTAGGTGTGGGTCAAGGCATTAAAGAACCCAACTTTCACTGGCTGATTGGTTGACGCGATGCAAGCCCAACAAGCAAGGGCTTGCTGGCTGATTGGGGCGAGTGCACAAGACAAGCCTAGTAGCACTGACTTGGTCTGGTGCTGGGCGGAGTGTGATAGGCCCAGCGAAAAAAATTGCTGGTATGTTGGCAAAAAAACTACAGGCCTTCAGTAAGGAACCAAAGCGCATGCCTAATTCTCACACACATGCAACAACCCCAAAAGGCCGCTCCCTCACGGTTCCAGTGCCCAAGCCTCAAGTTGCATGCTTAGCTTAGCGTCAAGTCAGTGCAGCGATGCAATTCTAGGCCGCGGCGACGCCAAAAATTTCCCATAAATTTTAAATTCTTTTTCTAAATTCCTAGGGTTTGAAAAACCCTAATTGCTTCTAATTTATTTCGATTCGACTCACAAATTCCACATAGTGAAAATTGCATAATGCATGAAACATGTATATATATTGATAATTATATGAAACATATCCAATATAATTATCGAAAGGAAATATAAATATAGGGGGTTTATGCATCATGAGGAATGTTTTCATGCTGCATAGTTGTTTCAAATATCTTCCTTTATTTGAAGTGTACCTGATTTGCAGAAAACAATAAAAACCTTCAAATTTGTAGAAGATCCTTCTCGAAAAGCCGGAATTGCATTTCCAGTTCGTTGTATCACGTTCAACATAGGCAAATTAAATTGAATCAATAGATCTCTCTCTTCTCTCTCTGTGCCGCACTTTCCCTCTCTCTCTCTGGCCTCCATAATTGTTTAGTAAATTATGCCTACAACACGTTATCAGCACGCTCTTAATGTTGCGCTAAAGAGAGTTATTCTTCAATCAAGGAAGTATTATATTTTAATTATTCTTTTTATGATTAATTTATTATTTTATTGAATTGATATACATGTTATTGATTCAATTTAATTTTTCTTTGTTGAACGTGGTACAACGTATTGGAGATGCAATTCCAGCTTTCCAAGAAGGATCTTCTACAAATTCAAAGGCTTTTATTGTTTTCTGCTAATCAGGTACGTTTAAAATAAAGTAAGATATTTGAAACGATCATGAAGCATGAAAACATTCTCCATGATGCATGAACCCCCTACATTTATATTTACCTTCTGATATATATTGTATATGTTTAATAAATTTGTCAATATATATATATATATATGTTTCATGCATTACGCAATTTTTTAGTCAAAGAATTGAATAAAGTAGAAGCATGATTTTTTTATTATTTTTTGGGTTCCATAAACCCTAAATATTAAAATCTGAAAATTGACAAGAACGGTTGCCACGGATCAATGATGGTTGAAGCCTTTGCTGGTAGGGAAACCCCAAAAAGTTCCTTTTGTGTCTAAAGGAAAAGGTGGGTTCAAAATTTGGTCTGCCGAGCCCACCAGCAGCTTGGGCTGCTTCTTT
The DNA here is from genome assembly GCF_041283825.1 of Pyrus communis. Classification (NCBI taxonomy): domain Eukaryota; kingdom Viridiplantae; phylum Streptophyta; class Magnoliopsida; order Rosales; family Rosaceae; genus Pyrus; species Pyrus communis. The sequence goes on along the minus strand of NC_142571.1, from coordinate 6,096,186 downwards.
TTTAGCCCCAAACCCTAAGCCCTAGACCAAGCCCAATTGGGCTTCCCTTCTGTTTTAGCCCGCACACCGAGCCCCTTCTTTCTCGGCCCGCTGCCACTTGCAGCCATGATCCGAAGGCCAGCCCGCAGCCTAAAGCTGCAGGGCCTTATATAAAGCAGCAGCCAGCAATTTCAGTGCTGGGCTGCCTTTGTTTCTCAGCCCAAAACTATTTTTTGCTTGTTTTTTTTCAGTCTGCACCCATATTTTTGGTGCCCAATTTCACAGTCTTCACAAAACTTAATGAGTTTTGCATGTTTATATTTGATTTGAATATCACAGACAAGTTGCATGTTAGATATGCATTTTCGGTTAAACATCATGAGGAAAATATGCATTAAAAAAATCTAACCTTCAAAGCATGTATGTGGGAATTCATAAGTAGTTGATACAAGTGCATAGGATTGTTTACGGTGACAGCTAAACCCGAGTCTTTCTCATAATTATTTTAATTCTAAAAACGTTTTTCTTCTTTTCTGCCATTATTTTCAAACTTTCAAATTTCTTTTATTGTTAATTTAATCTTTTAAAACATCAAAAATCTCCAATTTTTTATAAAAATTCTGTTTTAATAATTAATCGAGAGTTAGTTTAATTACAAGTTAGTCAAACAATTTTTGGGGACAACGACCTTGCATGAGCGATTATACTACAATTACCTTTTATTTTTGTAAGTATTTTTCAGTAATTTTAACCCTATCTGTGCATGTACTAAAAATCCTATCATTATGTCACAAAAAACGTGTACTTTGAAGTAGAATTATTTGCTAAGCTCTGAACGAAAGTGTTGCGTAGCAGTAAACGTGGTAGAATGAGTGTCATATCCTTAGAGAGCACTATAAAGATAAACTGCACCAAAAATATTTAATGTGAGAAATTTTAATAATATGAAAGGCTTTAAGACACAGTGTTGAAATATAAATCCCATAAAGATTTTACACAAGTAATTATGCTATTGGAGAGTTCTTTTATTAGGTCATAAGCTATGTAATAGTACACTTAGGGATGACAATTCTAACCGTTAAACCCAATAACAGTGGATAACTGTCCGAATGGATTGGATTTGGATATGAAAATTCAGGTATGGTATGGATATGGGGAAAGACCGTGAACTTTATTCGGCTATGGTTTTGGATATGGTTATAGGGGTCCCAAGTCCATATCCGTCCCCGAATCCGACCCGAATATATATTGTGTGTGTGTGTGTGTGTGTGTGTGTATTTGATGTATAATATAATTTTATTCAATTTACCGAACCCTCCCTATACTAATTCATTATGCATGCATCAAACCCTATACTATATTTATTATGCACCAAACATCATGCATGAGGCATACCAACAACCTCATCAATTCAATACTATTATTTTATATATCAATTATCAAATGTTCCAAGTTTATCAGATTCATCTCTCTTCAAGTGTCTCACTGTCAAGAAATTAATTCATTGAATCAATTTGTTTTGTCTTCCTTTCGTATTTGCTTTTGTCCTCTTTTTCTTTTTTATTGGACCAATTTATCATATTGGCTTATCATGAATAGCTTCAAATATATTGTTATGTTTTTTGTAATTGGATGTTGCTATTTAATGATGGAATTAGTATTTACTAAAATTTATAGCGCATCAATTGGATGAATATAATTTTTTTTAATTTTTTTATGAAGATGGATATAACCGATGACCGATTGAAAATCCGTTACCCGGTGGATATGGTTATGGATAATCCCCGATGGTTAATTTGCGGTTATGGATATGGTTAATTTTCATGGTTATGGGGATGGATATAGTATTTCCGTCCTCAAACCGAACCGTTGCCATCCCTAAGTACACTTGTCATTGGCTCATAGCCTAGTTACAATGGAGGGCTAAGATTGATTGAGTTTATTAATTCTCTCTCTCTTCCAACGGTTATAAATGTTTGTACTGATATTGAGCTCATATGCTCAGCATGTATGAATGAGAATCTATGAAATCATTCCTTCTTCTTCCTTTCATTTTTTACCAGAATTATAGCTTATAATTTGAGTTATATTTTTGATAATTAGAGTCGAAGTTCTAACAGGTTTCACTTTCAACATACACATGTAATTCCTTGACATCAAATTTCAATTGGATGGTTGACTTGACAATTTGACATATTGTCAAGATTTTCCTTCCACCCGATATGCCAAAATTTATTGCTTCATTTATGTTATTTTTAATAAATAAATAAAAAAGTTGGATTATTGTTGGTTTGAAAAGAATAAAATAATACTTAAAAATGCTTGCATTTAAGGTAAGACAAGTGAAATGCCTTTGGAAATAGCAAAAATCAAAATATGAAGGCAACTTCAAATTTAACATCTCTTTATCCATGTCAACTTAGCATTTTTTCCATGTTATCTTTGACATCTTGGTTGGGGTAAATGGTATGCCATTTGTTACTATTATGTATATGTGGCATTTTTTACATCTTCTTTGAAGATGGTCTAAGTTGTTGAGATATATATATATATATATACACACACACTTTGGTATATTAAAACCACCAAGTATTAACAAAAGATCAATAACGATCAAATTTTCCCGGTGAATAGTTCGAAAGTGATATCCATTTATATAATATAGAAATACTCATAAACAACAATATGATACGATAATAACATCTAGCTAGCTGTTTATAGAAATATAGCCAGCATTACGACATTATAACGCAACTGAAACAAGGGATAATCATGAATAAATATTATAAGATAGATGTGCACTAAGTAACTTTTTTTTTTATTTTTATTTTTAAATATTAAGCTGCAGATCACTGATTTTTGGTGTGAATGGTACTGATCGTCAGAGGCTGAAACCCATGCACAAGACTTGCTTGCCAAACTTTGTCGATGTTGGACATGGTGTAACCACAGTCATGCTCCTTCCAACCTTCCAAGGCATGCACTATTCCTGCTACTCGCGATGCACTCATCACCCTTCTTGGCAACCAGTTCTGTCGTCGCATAAAAAGATAGGTTTAGCGTTTAGGGTTTCGAGTTTCGGGAAAAATGATGAATAAGTGAATAGAGCTTTACCTCGCAAGCATGAACATTCTCAAGAGATGTGGGAGTCTTCATTGCTGGAGTGTAGTGATAGAAGCAGTCCTTGCGCAATTTTTTGGGTGGGAATTGTGAGAAGGGAACAAATAATGTTCCTTTTGGTGCACTCATCTGTTCTTTCTTGGTCAGTCCATCACCCACTAACCACATCTGCAAATTAATCAATTGGCATTAAATATTATCCAAAATATAAATAAAGATATTTAAATAGATAAAGAGAATTTAGAATTCGGAAAATGCAACAGTTGATACCTTTTGGGAATAACATTTTGCAACAACCAAATTACTTTCAGTGCCTAGTGATTTGGTGAGCTTCAAATACTCAGTCTGATATAATGTAGCTACCTGAGAGATTTACAATTTAGGTTAGAAGATATGAGGAAACATAATCTTACTTACAAGGGATTAGCCACGACATGCCAACATGACAGCATGATATGTATATGTTTACCTGGACACCCTTCTGGCTCAAAGCATGGGCAATGGCATAAGCAACCTTCGTGAGTTTGCCTCTAAGGACAACTTGGGTTGTCCCTTTTGGAATGCTGTTTAGGATTACTGCCACAGCCAAGCTACTTCCATCCACCACCTGGATTTTTAGGTGTGGATGCCTTTGAACGTAGAGACCGCCGTATCTATTCAACTCCTCACCCTTCATATACATATATGGAAATTAAATAAATAAACAACTGTTTGAAATTTGAATAGATAAAATTGGAAATAAATACACTGCGCAGTAATAAATGTGGTCCCAATTCAAGGAGAGAGATTTATACAAAATGGGTTCTCTGTAATCATGTATTATATTTCTATTTATATAACATGCGTATTGAATCAGAATGCTACATTGCATATCAATTTTTGACAATCGACAAATCAACAGTGAAGTGACAGAATCTCTAAATGCGCCAGACAAATGATGACGTTACCGACACGGTACTATATGGGTTGGACCATCAGTGAACTAAAATTTAGAATACCCTACTACAGAGACAAATACTTCTCAATAGACCATGCATTAACCAATATTATTTATATATAGATATAAATACACTGACAAATATTTGAGATAATTATCCATCCCAATTCTATTATTTATTTGGAAGTGAGGATTTTGGTAAAATTAATTAACTTCTGATTGAACAAGAGACTTAGGACTAGTTTAGTATTGGTGTGCTTCTTAAAAAAAATTGTTTTTGTTGTGCTGTGAGAAAATACATTTGTAAAATAAAATTGTTGAGTGTTTTGTAAACCTTTTTTTTTTTTTTTTTTTTTGTAAAAATGCTTTTAACAGAAAAATAGTGTTTGAGTGTTTGGTGAACTTTTGTATAAACTACTGTAAATATATAAAATAATTAAAAAGAATATAGTAGTTAATATAATATAATAATTGTCAAAGAGAATAATATAGAGCAATGATTATAATTTTGTAAAATAAGTGGAGATATACTTAACATTTAAAAATTTCATTAAATGGACACTGATTATTATGCTTTGATAAAAAACACTTTTTTAGAAACATGGTAGACCATGTTTCTGTTTTTCTATTGTCATTTACATTAGTTTTTTTTTAATTAATTAATTTATTTGTTTATTTTTTTTGGTTTTACCAAACATATTTGAGGTTTTAGATTTTTTAATTACCTGATTCAAGAGACCTAGGCTTAAAACCTTGACACCCTTTTCCTCTGCTTCAAGTATGGCGTCCTCAATCAAACCATTGATAGCTTCATTTTGCCATTGCATAAGGTACTGAAATTTACAAATAACAAATTAAATCAGATCTCATTAAATATAATAATTATAATAATAATAATAATAGCAAGAAACACAAGCACAACCAAATTTCATAGAGTAACTAAGGATGGGGCCTCACTTGCAAACTGTACTTGGGAATAGCCCAAGTCTGTAATCTGAGCTTGTCAAAGCGGTGCCTGTCGACAACAAATGTACGGCCGTGAATCCAAGTTATCATCATAGACCACAATGTCACAGGCCACATCAGCCACAAGTACCACGTCCTTGTGTAGGGCCTAGAGGCTAAGGCAGCAAATCCTAGAGGTAGATGATAGATGGACTCGGGTGTGATTAGATGGGTTAGATGGAGGACATCTGGCGATTCCCCCTCCCTCTTGAGTGAAGTTTCATAAAGTGAATCGCTTGATTTGTCCATGGTACCATATACGTAGTCGTAGATTGGCATGAAGAGACAGTAATTGGTCCTGAATTGCGTGTGGTGCAAAGAATGGTATCTGCAATGCATGTCAAAAATTTTAATTAAATACAGAGAGAACTACCATTAGTACCTAAAAAGATTTAAAAAATGGTGACGAAATTTAATTGGGTATTTAGTCATTTGATTATGTAAAGGTATTTTAGTATTATATGTTTTAGAGATTTTTTTTTTTTTTTTCGTAGGATAAGAATTAGGGTCTCTTTTCTCATTTATATTTAAGCCTAAGATTGCTGTTCTGTTTGTTTTAAGATTAGATGTTTGTGAATTGACAATTTTGTATTATTTTACTTTGTTCCAAAACAATACAAAATTGTCAATACGTCTATGCAACTAAAAGACTACATCTTATCACTCATTACTACGGTCTGATGATATTCTTCTTTATTTGGAAGTGAAAAGTTTTAGGTTCGAATTTCATAGATAATAAATTTGATACCAAGTTTGACTACTCATTATATAATTTAATCAAACTTTTTTTTCTCTTAATGTAAAAATATCGATGTATTTATAAAAAAAAAAAATAAAATAAAAAAACACTACATCTTGTCAGCACTTCTCATATAAACACATAAGCAAGAAATTATTCATATAAAGTAATAAATAACTAAAGGCTAACAATTCATGGTAACCAGTAAAATTTGGCAACTCGCTCAAACGTGGACAGTCAAACAAACACACGCAATAAGACTATAACAGTCTCTCACCGTGACAGAAATCTATTTTCTGGTAAAGACATTTATGGCCCGCCCGCCCACCCATTTATTGGGCAATGTCCACAGTTCTATGAAGAAAAATGTTAAAGAGGCTGTTTTAAAATTAAGATTATTCATAGATTTTTTTGTTACCTTACATTTTAACATCAATTTTTATTCTCATTTTATAAAACGTTGTGTTAAAAATATAAAAAGATAGATTCTATGGAGAGTCTCCTTTGCATTTCTCTTCTATCTAATAAATGCAAAATTCAAAAAAAATATCTCTACATATTTTTCTAAGTAACGGGTAATCAAATGATCAATTATGTGTCATAATAAAAAGTAGATAAAATAATATACTTTTCGTGTCCATTAAAAATGTATTATTTACTTTACATATATTATGTAGAGTATCTTTTGAATATATGTTACTTGAAAAAATCTTTAGAGATTCAAAGTATTGTTGTGAGACTTATTAAATTGCTTGCGTAGACATTTTGTACGGCACTTGGATGAGATCAGATATTAGGTGTATATATGTACCATAATTATTCCTCGCGTTATAAAACGATTTCGGTTTTTTATTTTCTTGTGATATTTCTTACAAAAGCAATAAATAACATTAGGACCAGAATAATTTTCAATAAAACTGTGTAAATTTATTATTACTAATTATGTGTATGACATATGCATATTTCCAAGACTCGTATAAAATAATTTTTCCCTATAACCGGTTGTATAAAAATAGTAAATGAGGGCAAAGCGGGACTTACGATGGGGTGTAAAGGAGATACTTGAGAGGAGGGAAAATGGTGAAGAGCCACTTTGGAATGAGCTCAAAATTGCAATGTCCCATGTTGTTCATAAAGTCGATATAAGTTGCATAACCAGCAAAGCTTACGATAGAAGATGTTCCGGTGAGTATAGTTGTCAACAATGGTATAGCAAAGAGTGTGAAATATGAGATGTGCTCCGCAAATGGGTGAATCACAGCTGCACGATACATCAAACAAAAATATACAATCAAAACAATTATTTTCCGCTATATCATTTCACACTGATTTTCTGTTTATATCATTTCACATACATCTAAATCTAAACTATGTATTAACAAAATCTTCTTTGTCAACTAAAAGATGGTGAAAAGACCATTTAATTTTCTATCTTAACAAAAACGTTGTGGGCAATAATGTCATTTCACAAAATCAAAATTTATTGTCTTTCTATTTAAGTCTCATCTACATATGATTTTAGCATGTATCTAATTTTAAAAAATAAAAAATAAAAAATAAAAAATAAAAAACAAAAACTTCTTCCCACTCTCACTTCCACGTTCTCCCTCTCTTCCTTTCTCCTTCCCATTTTAAAAATAAAAATAAAAAATACTCACACACAAAGTGTTTGTGTGCATGCATATGCTAGTTACCTATTAATGAAATCTGCTTTGTCTATCAAAAGAGAATGTAAAAACAATTTGGTCATATATCACAAAATAAAATTATAGATAGTAATGTAATTTCACATAAACTAAATTCTTTATTTCTTCCCTCACCCACATATCTTTATAATATATTTCTAATTTAAAAAATAATAATAAAAATATAAACCTCTCTCACTATCATGTTTTCTCTCTTTTTCTCAATCCCTCTATTTTTACATGACTCTCCGGCTTCTCTCCCCCATATATTTTCTTAAAAAGAGCAGAAAACTGCTTCACACAAGAAATGTGTGAACACTTTCACGTACCAAGAGAAAGTGAAGTATACTACTAATTAACTGGAGGGGGTATCTGGATAATTTTCTTACAAGTGATTGGCTCAGTGACAATGGAGGAATGGTGATGTGAGTGGTAGCGAGAGTATAGGAAATGGTGGTGAAGTGCTCTGTGGAGCCAGTAGTAGAGAAACTCCACTGGACCGGCATGAAGTAGAATCGTTAGAAGAACTCCATCTGTCCTCCAAAATGGCAGGTTTACAGCCCCAGGTAAGTGTCTCCCCAGATAGAATAGAATTGCATTGAACAATATTTGATCATCCCTATACCCAACGAAAAATTAAAAAGAAGAAGATATAATTAAAAGCATTTAAATGGATTGGTTATAAGACATCTTTCTGAGATTGTAATCAGGCAGCGCATCTTTTAGCTAAGAATCCGCTGTCGACTGATGTAGTTCTTTATAGGTACCAGTTTCTTTCTCTGTCGACTTGCTCGAATTCAAGACCCTTGTCAACAATCCGGCCATTGCCCTTGGCCGTCCGATATCGAGAAAGAGAGATCCATAACTGGTTGTGGAGAAACCTCCACAGCATAAATGGAAATATGAGGAAATAAGATAGATCTTTATCTTTCTCATCGTTAACGAAATACGAGTATGCACCATGAATGATCCAAGGAGCCACGACCACATGCTGAAAACCCCAATATCACAAACTTTAAGTTATTAGTACATCAAAGTATATCATGTATCGATAATGTATATACAATAAAAATCTTAACGGGGGAGGTAACAAAGTTTTCTAGTATGGACTGGAGCATAGCATGCATCGAGATTCTTGATTGTTCAGAGCCATTGCATTATTGGCCTCGCAAACCAGTTGTTCATTCACCTCGTTCATACTATGGGGCGGTCCATTTTAAAATTTTCGGTATGTGGCATTGTAGGTACGAGAGAGAGAGAGAGAGAGAGAGAGAGAGAGAGAGGGTGGGAGCTAGGGTTTGTAGAAGGGGAGACCTTAAAGCTTCCAAGAGGAGTCCATGGCCAGTCGGTGAGAATTCCGGGAGTAGTAGCCATATCTTTTTTTTTTTCTTTGCTAATAAAGCTGGCTGCTTTGCACGTTGACAGTTTTAGCTTTGGGTATGTGTATATATAGTAGTTTGTCGATGCTACGTGAGAGTTTTTGTTGCGAAGTTGGAGCAATGATTACATTTATTTATTGTGTGCGTAGCCGTGCCTAAAATGCAAGGTTTTTAATTCCATTCAGATATTTTTATAGACTAAAATTACAAATTAAATTATGTGTCATCAATCGGAATGAACTCGTTTATTAACGTGTAAGTCATAATTTAATCATCAACTTCCATATCATTTAGTTTACAAAATTTTATCTACAAATTTAGTTTGTCTAGCATTCTCATTTTGTAAAGAATTTTGAAAAAATCGGCGAAGATGTACGCAAAGTCCAAAAGCAAGGTGGCTGTCAAAGTGGTTATGGAGTTGGAGATAGGTTGTGAAAATTTATTATATGCAACGATGGTTGTAATGTACATTAATGGCACGCACTTGCCTTATATAATGTCATACACTATTTTATATTTTCATTGTATTATGTAAGAAAATAAAATACAAAGTTAATAGGGTAAGATTTCTATCTGGTAAACAGTTCTGTTTGCCATGTTCGTATTATTTTTTTTATCAAAATCATCATTTTAACAAGTCATACCATGTCAAAACCTATTAGGTTACAGGGTTTATAAATTTAAACCCAAACCCATCCGTTAAAATTAACAAGTAACTCGACTTGACCGTTTGCACCAATTACGAACAACATAATATTACTACTAATGTTAAAAAAATCGGTGAAGATGTACGCAAAGTCCAATAGCAAGGTAGCACAAAAAGTGGTAATGGAGTCATGGAGACAGTTTGTGAAAATTTATTATATGCAACGATTGTTGTAATGTACATTAATGGTACGCACTTGCCTGACATTATTTTATATTTTCGTTGTCTTACGTAAGAAAATAAAGTACAAAGTTAATAGGGTGAGATTTCTATCTGGTAATCAATTTTGTTTGTCACGTACGTATTGTTTTTGTGTCAAATTAATTATTTTAACATGTCATGTCAAAACCTATTGAACCCAAATCCAACCGTTAAAATTAACAAGTAACTCGACTTGACCCGTTTGCACCTATTAATGACAATATAATATTACTTAATAAATAACCAAATGAAAAAAAACTTTGGGTTATCTGAAAAGGGAAGTGTTATTGACATTAAAAAAAATATAGAAAGTTTGGAATGTAGAATGAGAAATTTGAAGTGCCAATAATAATTCTCATCTGAAAATACTAAACATTAATGTATGAATTCGCAAGTTCTTTTTTACTACATATCTATATGTCACGTAAATTTTACTTCAAAACAAGTCTTTCAAATATTGTTTTAAAATCTGACTTAGGTGCTAGGCGGTGGCTGACCACTAGGATGAAGCCACAATCCGGAGGAAAACCGAAAAATGGATTAGGCGAGCGCTTGAGAAAGGATGAACGGAGAGCTGCAATTGGTTCCAACGATGAAGAAGAGATTCAAGGAAGAAGAAGAGTTCCCACCCCATGCGACCTGTCAACTTTCATCTTTTTTTGTTTTTTTTGCCTATTGTTCAATCTAGTTGCGTAACATGGGTTGAATGTGAATTTGGATTTGGTGTGGCACCCTCCAGCTTAACTTCTGTGTCTCGCTTGTCATCCACGTGATTGACTAGGGATGCAACAGTTCGGTTTAGAAACGGAAATATTATATTCATCCTCATAACCATGAAAATTAATCATATCCATAACCGCAAATTAACTATCGGGGATTATTCATAACCATATCCACCGGGTAATGGATTTTCAATCGGTTATCAGTTATATCCATCTTCGTAAAAAAATTAAAAAAAATTATATTCATCCAATTGATGCGCTATAAATTTTAGTAGATACTAATTCCATCATTAAATAGCAGCATCAAATTACAGAAAACATAACAATATATTTGAAGTTGTTCATGATAAGCCAATATGATAAATTGGTCCAATAAAAAAGAAAAAGAGGACAAAAGCAAATACGAAAGGAAGACAAAACAAATTGATTCAATGAATTAATTTCTTGACAGTGAGACTCTTGAAGAGAGATGAATCTGATAAACTTGGAACATTTGATAATTGATATATAAAATGATTCAATGAATTAATTTGGTTGAATATAACAATAATTGTATTGAATTGATGAGGTTGTTGGTATGCCCCATGCATGATATTTGGTGCATAATAAAGATAGTATAGAGTTTGATGCATGCATAATGAATTAATATAGGGAGGGTTTGGTAAATTGAATAAAATTATATTATATATCAAATATATATATATATATACACACACAATATATTCGGATCGGATTCAAGGACGGATATGGATTGGGGACCCCTATAACCATATCCAAAACCATAACTGAATAAAGTTCACGGTTTTTCCCCATATCCATACCATACCCGAATTTTCATATCCAAATCCAATCCATTCGGATGGTTATCCACGGTTATCGGGTTTAACGGTTAGAATTGCCATCCCTATGTTTGACACTATTATTTTTCTTAAAATTTATTATAAATTCATACCAGGTTCGAAAAATATTCCGTATAGTGCTACAGATTTGTACTCACTTGAACTTTCATCTCATACCATTAAATTCACTAAAGTACTAAATCAAAAATTCTAATATTTTTGTAAGTTATATGTCAAATAATAAGCTTATTCAGATAATAAACCCAAATTTCAATACAAGTATAGTTTTTTAAGTGTAGATAGGCACTTATTTATATGATATATAATAAATTTACTTAAATCGGCCTAGTCCGCCTGGGCACTAGGCCCTAGCCGGCCATCGGACTAACGTTTAGCGTCTTTTAGAACGTTGACTTCAAGTATTACATACCCAAAATAAGAGGTTAGTGAAAACAAATCAGTATATTCTCGCACAATATTAAATGTTAAGGATTTATGAAATGTTTTTTATTTTCAAATTTGTAGAGTATTTCAAAATAACCTTTCTCTTAATAGGTTGAAACAGGTACCCGCAAGTAGACCTAAATTAATGTTATTAACGGGTTGACTCGATAAAAATCCGACTCATTAAGCTTCAATATGAACCCTTATTTTTCTATGTCATTTCGTGTTGGGTTAACGGATCGTGCATGTAATTATAGGTCTACTCCTATTACAATCGGTCATGCTAAATAAAAAAGAATAATATTTCTCTCATTTCTAGTAAAGAGGAAAGTTCTTGTTCCCCTCAAACAAGCATTATATTATCGTACAAAAGGTATAGTTAGATCTGTTTATTCCTTTTATCATGAGAGTCAACATCGAGAGTTTGATGATCTATGTAGGTGCACTCAGACCTGGCATTCATGTCGTGTTTTTCATGTTCGTGTCGTTTTCGTGTCATACGCAATATCTTAATGGGTCGTGTTGTGTAACACCCGTTAAAATAAACAGGTAAAATGACCCGACCCAAAATTGACAAGTATATATTTATATAATTTTCTTTTAATTAATGTAGAAGTGTAAAAAATATAGAAAAAATATACAAACGCTCGTAATGACAATCCTTACAACTTTCGTAAAGAGCTTACTTTTGAAATTCGCCACTATAATCATATAAATCGTAGATCAAAATTTAACCATTGATAGTTGTTTACATTGACACTTCATTTTTCTCATCAAATTTTGTTTTTTCGGATTTTCTGTTTTGAAAACATGATCTATTAGAGGATGCATGAAGATGAACGGTTTGGATCATTGATATTATGTTCAAAGTTTTACGGTTAGTGAAAATATTGCTTGATGTTTATAAAGTTTCTACAAATTATATGACATCGACTCATATTTCAGTTAACCGTATCAAAACGTGATATCAAATATCTGAACCGTTCATCTTCTTACATCCGCCAGATGATCATGTTTTCAAAAAAGAAAATTTTAAAAATGAAATTCAATAAGAAGAATAAAGCATAAATGACAATCGACGGTTAAATATAAATTTAAGGTTTATGAATTATAGTGTTGGATTTCGAAGCTGACCCTTTCATGAAAGTTGTAAAGCTTGTCACTATGAGTGATTGTGTGTATATATATATATATATATATATATTTTTTTTTTTTTTTTTTTTGCATTTTTTACACTTCTATAATTATTATTATTAATTTTACCCTCAAATAAAAAACATTATTCATGAGGGTTTGGAGGATTTTAAAAATCTAAACGATAATGTAAGTGTAACCATTATCTACTTGTGGAGGAATAATGATGAATCACAAGTGTTTATATGTTCTTTCACATTTTTCATACTTGTATGCATGTCTTCTTAGTTCTTGCCTATACAAATACTATACTAGTTTATTTTAATTTTGGACAACAACATGTTAAGTAAAATTTATCCTAGTAATGATAATAAGGAACTCTCATAATAAAAATAAATAATGACTAAAACCTTTTTTTTTTTAACTTATATAGAATAATAATACAAAACTATATATTTAACATAGAATATATTGTATATATTTGTCACATTCCGACCCGGGGCGGACCACTTCCCGGCCCCGACTCCACCGTAGCACGATATTGTCCGCTTTGGGCCCCGACCACACCCTCACGGTTTTGTTTCTGGGAACTCACACGAAAACTTCCCGATGGGTCACCTATCCTGGGATTGCTCTCGAGCGCTTCTCGCTTAACTTCGGAGTTCCTACAAAACCCGAAGCCAGTGAGCTCTCAAAATGCCTCGTGCTAGGTAGAGATGGGAATATACATTTAAGGATCACTCCCTTGGGCAATGTGGGATGTCACAATCCACCCCCCTTAGGGGCCCGACGTCCTCGTCGGCACACACGCGGCCAGGGTTAGGCTCTGATACCAAAATAACACAACCCGACCCGGAATGTCCACTAGGACCCCAAATCGAGCTGTGTTGGCTTCGTCACCTTCCTGGTGTCGACCAACACAGCTCGATTTGGGGTCCTAGTGGACATTCCGGGTCGGGTTATGTCATATTAATATGGCTATTGTATTTTATAATAAATCTTATAGTAATTAAACTTTAAAATTATCAAAATAATTTTTTTTCCTTAACGGGTCAAAACCGGTTACCCGCGTGTATACCCGTTAAGAACCTGTTATTAACGTGTTCTTAAGAAGTCACCCGATAATGACCCGATTAGTTATTGTGTTGACCTGAAATCCATTATTTTCGTGTCGTGTCAAAAACTGTCGGGTCTAGGTGCACTACATGCACTATCGGTCCTCCTAAATAAAGTTACCACTTGTGTTAAGCGCATTATATTCATGTTCGGGTGCACTACATGCACCTTCTCAGGGCCATTTCTGTTTATCGCCATTTAAAACCATCTTTTATAAAAATTATTTGATTTGAAAATATTGATTCACCTATATACGTAAGGGTCATGGTTTATTTTGGTTCTCCTAAAATTCTCACTCTTCTAAAAATTTAAAAATGATAACTATATATGTGAAATTGAAGTTTGACATCATGATCCCCAAATTCAAGTTTTTTTTGCAATTGAAACTTCTAAGTTTTTTTAGAGTTGGTTGACATATTAATTTAAAGATTATTATTTTTATCCAAATTTCAAGTTTGTTTTGAACAATTAATCATAATGTAAAGTTCGTCTTGACATATTACAAGATGTTTAGGTTGTTATCCTATCAACTTTGATTTGGTAAAAAGAAAATTTGATATTAAATTATTATTATAATTTTTGTGTAGCTTAACTCAATGGTATAAAAAAAATATTGTTGTATGAAAGATATTTGGTTTTTTCACTTAAAATGCAGCGTATGTACTGTTTTCTAAAACCTAGTATACGTACACGTTGAGGACTCTGATCTTGGAGGACCATTTAAGCCCTCCCCTCTCTTTACTTCTCCCACCTGTTTTTCTGTTGGTCCCCTTTGATTTGGTCTATTGCAGTCTGCCGTTGAGACACATCCCACGTGGTCGATCTGATAGCGGATACTGGGGAATTACACAGTCCATCATCTCCTTTATGTGTTTCATTGTGTTAGAAACTTAATATTTGGATATTAGTATTATTAATATTTAAACATGAAATATTCAAGTGAATGAAAATTAAAGTGGAAAAGTGGGTGAGGTGAATAGTACCTTTTAATTTTAAGGAAAACTAATAAAAATTGGTAGCATGTGCAACTGCTTTTTTAATTTTAAGGAAAAATAATAAAAATAACTTGAAAACTTTGAGTTTTAACGATAAGAACAAAATAAAGGGTAAGGTGAATAGTACCAGGTTTGACTTTGTAGTGTAAAAATGTGGTTTTCCGTTAAAGTGAACAGTATCGCGGATTTTTCGTTAAAACTCCCCTTTTATTGTCATGAAAGTGGTCATGGGATGAGCATACCGGTTAATCTCGTTGGAATTTAAACAAGAATATAATTGCCTATTTGGAAAGACACATCAGTTGAACAAAGGGCATTAACAATGTGTGGTATCAGACGTCCCCTTTGTTTGAACCACTTGAATACATGAAGGGTTTTCTCTAGCTTTTTGACAAGGTTGGGATATGATTGCTAAACACAAGGTTGCATCCTTTGTCTTTTGGAAACAGAGCATCTTTGAAAAGATAGCATATCAATGCCTATAAATAGACTACCAAGTAAAGCATTTTAGAGGTAGTGTCGCATTCATAAATCAAATAGAAGTTAGAGTATATTTATTGTCTGAGAAAGTGAGCGTTTAAACACTTTTAATTAGCTGTTCTTTGTGAATTGGAGTGTTACTTCCTCAACGAGAAAGATCATTGTATCCTGAGAGACATTTGGCAACACAAACCTTGAGGCACCAGTGAAGGGCAATCTTGTCTTAAGGCTATAAAACCAAATTCTAGCCTCGATTTCTTCAGGCTCTTCTATTCCTTGTTCTTCTTGCATTTGTAAAGATTTTATTGTATATGTGTTGTTTAATAACTTATAATAACATACATAGCAGTTGTTTCAAAGCTTTTTTCCAACACATTGTTTTTGGCCTAACCATCTCCTCGAAATGTGATTCCCAATTACCTCATGCGTGATGAGTGGGCATAGCCTTAGCTAAATCCCCCTAAATGAATAAAATTAATTACCATATTCTCAAAACCTATAAATATGATAGAGCACTTAATACAAAGTATTAAAAAAAAAAAAAACATTAAGGGATACTTAACATTATGGCTTGGTCGTCCAACTACTAGCGTAATCTATCCTTAAACCAATTAAAGAAAACCTTGCCCGTGCTGGAAAACGAGAGGGCTTAGAAATTTACAAGATTGATATCATGTAGTGGGGGACTATGTTTTATCACCAGCATAAACTATGATGTATGCTCGCCATACACTTAATCATCAGTCACGTGTCATTTCACTTAATCTTAGTTAATATTTTTTTACAAAATTGAATAAGTAACATTTAATGTGAAAGTTAACTAGAGTTAGATGAAATGACACATGACAAATGATTAGATATATAATGAGCATACACTATAATTATGGTAGTGAGCAAAAATACTCCCCAACTAATAGTACTGACAACCATAATCTAATGGCTTACAACTAGAAGTTATGTTTGAGCAACAAAGTAAATTCCAAGAACAACCAAGATGAAGTGACCTGTAACTCCAAATGGCCCTAACCAAGTGGTCCATAATCTAAACATGACATCGATAATCTATGGCTTACAACCAGAAGTTCTGTTTGAGTGACAAAATAAATTCTAAATAGCCAAGATGAAGTGACCTAACCAAATGGCCCTAACCAAGTAATTTATACAAAATGGTCCAGCTCCAGCTCTTCCTTATGAAAATGGTAAGAGCACATGATTGGTCCAAAAAACCAGTTGTTGGAACCAAATTTTGCTGAATAAGAATGGTTTATCTCAGCGAAGTCGATGTACTTCGCCCACTGATTCTGGAAAAAGATGGTGGCATCGTTGATCCATTTTGTTAGCTTCGCAATGGGGGCTGTTGTGTCCATGATCAAGCTTCTGAGTAGCGTATTCTGATCCATCTTACTCTAGCCCTAGAAAATCATGGTTCCACACCAATCCAAGCCTAAGACGTCGAGGTCTGGTCCAAGATATGAATCCAACCTAGACATATCAACGTTCGTGGTCCACAAATATAGAAAGTTATGGTGGTCCAGAGAAATATCACATTACAAGATTGAAGTGGCCACAAAATGAAGGTTTTCGAAATGGATCCCTTGATCAACACACAAAACTTCATATTCTTGTAATTCTTTAACTTTCTTAGTCTAGATTTTTATTTCCGATTGGTGGCCTTTTACTTTTCAAATTCTTAGATCGTGTAAATTTATTGATTTCAGCTTTATTTGTTGGAACAAAATTTGCGCACATCTATAGGCGGAGGCCAAATTCATCAGAATTGGCCATGATCTCCTATGAGAGGAGAATGGGGGGTAAACCGAGAGAAGGAGAGGCCAAAAAAGACACAAGTTTGAACGAAGATCAACCTAGCGTAGTTGGGTCATGTTTTCGACGAGGAAACCAATGGCACCGCATTGCGCTAGGTGGCTATGATTTAAGTTCAAGGCGGTCGAGGCAAGCCATGGGGTTCGATTGGAACCCAAATATAGCAATGAAGAAATATTTCTCGACATTAGTTCCAAAATTCATGGATATTCAAATTGGATCTTTGAAAGCCACTAAAGATTTCAACGAGAAATTTTTGCCATGTTCGTCGGGATGATTGTGGGTTATCAGAGTGGTGAATTTTCGCCAAAAATCGGTGAACCATGGGGTTAGGCTCAATTGCGTTTCGAGGACAGGGACAACACCAAACAGTGTTGTTTTGGTTTTGGATGGGAGCAACTAAGGGCTGGTTTGGTATTGCTGTGATTTGAAAAAAAGCTGCTGTGAGAATAAGCGGATGTGCTGTGAGAATAAGCGGCTGTGAAATAAAGCCAACAAAGTGTTTGGTAAACTTTTTTGTAAAAGTGCTTTTGGAAAAAAAAGCAGTATCATAGTGTTTGGTAAACTTTTTTGTAAAACAGATGTGACTGTGTGAAATGACCAAAAAGGGCATATTACTAGATGTGCTATTAATTTAATTTTCTTAACAAATAAAAGTGAATTACTAAATATATTTTATTTTTAGAAGAAAAATATTTATAAACTTTATCTTAAATATTAATTAGTATGACAAACTACTTTAATAGAAATATTTTAGAGTGAATAGCTAGGATTCATTAGTACAATATTGTTAATGTACTTGAAAGTAGTCTAATTAGATGCATTCATCAAACTTGTTGCTATTCTATTTCTTAATGCCTCTATCTCATGTGATCCTTCAACTTGATAATTTTGATATTCATCATCATCATCATCACTACTATCGCTTTCTTCGCAAAAGTCCCTGGGGTCATCAAAATGGCGATCACGTTCAGAATACCTCCGTATGTAGTTATGAAGAGCCATTGTAGCAATGACAATCTTCACTTGCTTATTGAACGGGTAATTAGGCATATCCCTTAAAATTGCCCATCTTTTCTTCCATACCCCAAAAGTTCGTTCAATGATGCTCCTAAGAGAAGAATGCCTGTGGTTAAATACCTCTTTGTGACCCGTTGGTTCGGCACCCCTACGAAAGTCCGGGAGGTGATATCTTTCACCTTTATTAGGCCTTTATGGGCCACTGGATTTCATTTTGATTAATGTTTGTCAAATGTTATAAGAATTACAACGTTCTATATGTAAAGGACGACATGCTCCTTAAAATTTATGTTTATTTCTATCTCAAATGCTCCCTTTAGTAGTTAGACAAGTTAATAATCATTCATAGATAACGTTCTATATGTCCTTGCAAGTATTTTCTGTAAGCCAAAGATGCGTTCAAGGCAAAGATGCGTTCACAGTTTGTAATTTGATAACAAATTGACTTTTTGTAGTGCCGAGTCCAAGGCAAATATGCATTCTTCACTTAGTCGTGTTTGGGGACAGCGTTTGAAGTGGAAACAGTTTGTAATACAAGAGATTACAGTTTGTAATACATATACATACATATACATACAAAAGATTACATCACAGACTTCGGTACAGTTTGTAATATATATACAGTTTGATACATATACATACAAAAGACACTTCCTCTTCACACCATAAAAGTCCAAAAACCTCAAGGGAAAATAATCCTCCAAATTAAACCTATAAATCAAGTCGTACCCTTCTTGAACTAGCAACATTAGCGTTCGATTGGTGCTAACCTCCTTCTCTGAACCTAAATAATTAGTGCCAAATACACTCTGGATTATGTTATCTAAAGAACCCTTCATATACATACAAAAGATTACATCACAGTTTGGATTTATATACATACATATAAATACATATACATACATAACCAATAAATGATTACATCACAGTTTAGGTTCTATAAATTTATGGTGTGGGCCAACTCAAAGGGAAACAGATAATCTACAAGTATGCAGCTGTGTTTAAAACAGGTATGCAGCTGTGTTTAAATGCTCCTGTAAAAACAATTTCAGCAGCACCAAATTACATACATACATACATATATATTCGCTCGTTAGAAAAAGATCAATTTTGGCAAAAACCAATCAAACACAGACGGAAGTAGCATTAAAACAGGTATGCAGCTGTGTTTAAAACAGGTATGCAGCTGTGTTTAGAACAGGTATGCAGCTGTGTTTAAATGCTCCAGTAAAAACAATTTCAGCAGCACCAAATTACATACATACATACATATATATTCACTCGTTAGAAAAAGATCAATTTTGGCAAAAACCAATCAAACACAGACGGAAGTAGCATTAAAACAGGTATGCAGCTGTGTTTAAAACAGGTATGCAGCTGTGTTTAGAACAGGTATGCAGCTGTGTTTAAATGCTCCAGTAAAAACAATTTCAGCTGCACCAAATTACATACATACATACATATATATTCGCTCGTTAGAAAAAGATCAATTTTGGCAAAAACCAATCAAACACAGACGGAAGTAGCATTAAAACAGGTATGCAGCTGTGTTTAAAACAGGTATGCAGCTGTGTTTAGAACAGGTATGCAGCTGTGTTTAAATGCTCCAGTAAAAACAATTTCAGCAGCACCAAATTACATACATACATACATATATATTCGCTCGTTAGAAAAAGATCAATTTTGGCAAAAACCAATCAAACACAGACAGAAGTAGCATTAACCATGTATCTCCCCTTCACAGGTTTTCTAAATAATGAAGAAATAATCTGATCTCATTTCTAAGAAAACCCTCTTTGTTAAATCAAATGTCTTGAAGCACAACTGTGAAATTGAGGCAAACTATGACAGTGGAACCGCAAATCCAATTTACATTTTCCCCAATGATTGAGAGCATGTAGCCAGCAAAGTTGAGCGAATTATAAATATAATCAAAAGAGAATTACAAAAGTGACCTGAACCGTAAAATTCACCAAAAATAGCTCGTGCAACCAAAACACGTGAAAATTTCCAGATCCAAAGTAGACACCCGAAACTAAAGTTATATCAAAATTTCATTGATTTTCAAGTTCAGGAAGTGTAAGAAAATTTAAAACTAAAACAGGTATGCAGCTGTGTTTAAATGCTCCTGTAAAAACAATTTCAGCAGCACCAAATTACATACATACATACATATATAAATGATCCCTCACTGCAGTTGTGTTTAAATGCTTTAGCTATAGCTTGGGACTCCTTGAGGTGATAAAAAAAAAAGCTACTATGAAAATAACCCCCACATGAAAAAATACAAAACTGGAATCCAAATGATAGACAATTTAAAAAAAAACAAAACAAAAACAAACAAAAAAAATCTAATGTGAGCTGCAACTTAATTTCATACTCAGTTTGGAAACTCATCTATTCCTGATCAAGTTCGTATTATCTCTAATAAACTCATCTATTCCTCTTTCTGTTTCCAATAAACAAAGGACAAAAGAAATTGAAACAAAAGCTGTTTCAAATTCTTCTTCCGGATTTGTTTTGATATCTTCCCAGTCGACTCAATTTGTGTCATTAGTGAAAGGGAAAATACAATGGCATCATGTAAAAAAAAAAATTAAGCTTTCCAGCAAAAACCAAAGAGAGTAATAATAAAATTTATTATAACTTGTGCTATTATATTATATCAAGGAAAACAAACCAGAATTTTGGAGATTATACCCTCTGACTTCTTGGCTGCGATCTTCTAATGTGTCACCTGCAACACAAACCCGGAACTTCTGAGGAATATTTTGACCCAAAAAACACATGACAAATCAGAAGCACAGTTCACAGATTAGAAGCAGAGCAAAGCAAATTATCCCTTACATAAACCCAAATCAGAAGCAGACCTTCTTCAAAAAAACGAATACATAAGTAATCAAACTTCTCTCTCAATTTTTTTTTTTGTTTCCTCCACAAACCCTAATTTTTTCCCCAATTAATTTTTTCCACAAACCATATCACCTTCCCCAATTAATTTTTCCCCACCCTCCATCCCCATTTGTTTTTCCCGACACCCATACCCTCATCCCTTTGCTCTTCCCACCCCTCTTTCCCTAATCTCCCAATCCCTAATTTGAAAAATCCAAACAAATTACCTGGAGAAACCTGGAGAAACCTGGAGAACGAGAGGAGAGAACGAGAGAACGAGAGAACGAGAGGACGAGAGGACGAGAGGAGAGATCGCAGAGGTTCGGGTTATGCGAGAGAGGTCTGAAAGGTGGAGCGTGCGAGAGAGCTCTGGAGAAAGGTGAGAGCGTAGGTGAAGGGAAAGGGGAGGGCAGTTTTGGGTTATTAAAATTTCATTAAACTTGTACACTGTTCACCCGTGTGTGGGTGAAAAAAAGCTACTTTTGGAAGCTGCAAATTGCAGCTTCTTCTCATCTCCTTGTTTTGGGCTTTTTTTCACCCTCAACTTTGAAACAAAGCTGCTTTCCAAAGTTTACCAAACACCAAAAATTTTTATAGCTTTTTTTCATAGTAGCTTTTTTATTAATCACCTCAATCCCAAACAGGCCCTAAGCTCCAGCAGCTTAGTGGTTTGGCTACCATAGACTGAGATAGAGGAATACGGGTTAAGATTAGAGGTGATTGCGAAACCGAGTTTATGTGTTGGCCATTTTTTAAATTTTTAATTAATTATTAAATTATTATACCTATTTCTAATTTATTTTTTATTTAGTTAGACTTGTGGGTCCATTTATGTGCCACATCAGCACATAATAAAATTTTTGGTAGAATTAAGATGGAATGACCTTATTGATTTTAGACATCTGTTTTAGAACGACATTAATCAATTTTCAATTTCAACCTATTATTTAATGTGAAAGTTAACTAGAGTTAGGTGAAATGACACACGACAAATAATGAGATGTATGATGAGCATACACTATAGTTATGATAGTGAGCAAAAATACTCCCCAACTAATAGTACTGACAACCATAATCTAATGGCTTACAACTAGAAGTTACGTTTAAGCAACAAAATAAATTCTAAGAACAACCAAGATCAAGTGACCTGTAACTCCAAATGGCCCTAACCAAGTGGTCCATAATTTAAACATAACATCCATAATCTAATGGCTTACAACTAGAATTTCTGTTTGAGTGACAAAATAAATCATGGTCCCACACCAATCTAAGCCCCAGATTTCGAGGTTTGGTCCAAGAGGCCCAAAAAGGCACAAGTTTGAACTAAGATTAGCCTAGCGTAGTTGGGTCATGTTTTCGACGAGGAAACCAATGGCGCCGCATCGCGCTAGGTGGCTATGATCTGAGTTCAAGGCAGTCGGGCCGAGCCATGGGGTTTGATTGGAACCCAAATATAGCAATGAAGAAATATTTCTCGACATTAGGTTCCAAAACCCATGGATATTCAAATTGGATCTTTGAAAGCCACTAAGATTTCAACGAGAAATCTCGGCCATGTTCATCGGGATGATTGTGGGTTATCAGAGTGGCGAGGTTTGGCCAGAAATCGGTGAACCATGGGGTTGGGCTCGATTGCATTTCGAGGACAGGGACAACACCAAACAGTGTTGTTTTGGTTGTGGATGGGAGCAGCTAGGCTCCAGCAGCTGAGTGGCTTGGCGGCGCAGCTCAAACGGCTTTGAGCCAAGGCTAGCGTGGGTTAGCTAAAATTCGAAATGCGTAAAATTTGGATTCATGCATTATGGTGAATGTTTCATGCAATTAAAGCTAAAAAAAATATCGACAATTTAGATTGTGTTTTAGAAAACCTAGATTGCTTGATAGGGATTGTGAACTGGTTTGTAGCAGAAAGTACCATTCATATTCCTTAATGCAGCATTATGAGCATGCTTGATAATGTGTTATGGCCTATTTACCGAAGGGAGAGAGAGCGAGGTGCACCAACAAAGAGAGAAAATGAGAGAACAAGGCACAGGGAAATTGTGGAATATATTTTCCCCATGCCAGTGCCTTTATTTATAGTGAACCATGAGCAAATGGAAATTGGCTCTCCCGAGTAATACAAACCTAATAGGAAAAAATCACTAAATTACATAAGAATGCTACACCAAATCTACCAAGGATTTACACAATCACACAATGTTAAATATTAATTACTACATATATGACATTTATATCATTTTCTGTTTTTAGTATTTGAAGGTTTCAAATAGGTTTCTAAATTCTCGTTAAACTTCTTCATTTGTTTAAACATTTTGGGTTTATATCACAAATGGTACCTGAAATTAACTCATCCCATCAAGATGGCCCTTGAAATTGAAAATCGATCAACATAGGTGTTGCAAATCAATGTGGTCCTTTCGTCACAATTCTGTCAAAAATTTTGTTATGTGTTGATATGGCACATAAATAGGGCCCACAAGATGTAAGAGTTTTTTTTTTAATTTTTATTTATTTATTTATTTATTTTTTTTTTTTTTGTTTTTTTAATCACAAATGGTCCTTGAAATTGATCACACCAAGATGGTCCCTAAAATTGAAAATTGATCAACATAGTGCCTGAAAAATATGTCGCGAATCAATGTCGTCATTTCATCACAATTATGTCAAAATGATGTTATGTGCTGATGTGGGTTTAATAATTAATTAAGAAAGTTGTCGAAACATCTTTTTGCACAGTGAGATTATCTCAAGGTAAAGGTCGCCATCACCAATCCAAGTCGTCACCAAAAGTGGTGTCGATCTTGGTCCAATTCAATGAAAGGTGTCAAAAAGTGTAAAGATGGGTGTCTTGAGATTTATTTATTTTTTTTTAATTGAAAAAATGACGAAGGCTGCCATAGTTTGACGTAGAGAAATATGGGTTGGGATTACAGGTGATTGCAAGATCGAGTTTTTGTGTTGGCCATTTTTTAATTAATTATTAAATTATTATACCTATTTCTAATTTATATTTTATGTAGTTAGACTTGTGGGTCCATTTATGTGCCACAACAGCACATAATAAATTTTTTGGCAGAATTAAGACGAAA
Source organism: Pyrus communis (assembly GCF_041283825.1). Lineage (NCBI taxonomy): Eukaryota > Viridiplantae > Streptophyta > Magnoliopsida > Rosales > Rosaceae > Pyrus > Pyrus communis. The sequence goes on along the minus strand of NC_142571.1, from coordinate 6,071,877 downwards.
TGACCTTACTGATTTGAGACATCTATTTTAGAATGACATTAATCAATTTTCAATTTCAAAGATCATCTTAATGTTGTGGGCTAATTTCAAGGACCATTTGTAATTAACAAAATTTTTTTAAAAAATGACTTTTGGACCCATTTATGTGCCACATTGGCACATAACAAAATTTTTGGCTGAATTGTGACCCAAGACCACATTGATTTCTGACACATATTTTCAAGGACTACATTAATCGATTTTTAATTTCAAATATCATCTTGATGGTGTGGGTTAATTTGAAGGACCATTTGTAATATAAACCCAAACACTTTTCATCAAATACTAAAAATAGTAAAGGTATAGTGGTGATAATTGGACAGCTTTTGTTAAAGTATTTAAATCCTGTAAAATTCAAGGTTAATAAAAACACTTGGTATACTCTAAGGATATATTTACTTGCATGGTATGAGATTAAAAATGCATGGGTATGAAAAGAAATATGAGGGATGAGCTTAGTGGCGATCCAAGATTTGAACGTGGAGGTCCCAGTGTTGAATACAAATTTTTTAGATAGGAACAGAGCACGAAGCATACAAAAGAAAAATATGTTTATTCACTTAGGCATTTTATCGAACATTAGGTAGGCTTGTTATTGTTAGGCAAACCATGTTGCGCACAGGTCACATATATGCCAAAGCAATCTAATGAGTCATGTAGAGAAAATTTGTCATATGTTGTCGACGCAACCTGTCAAGATATACCTACATACATTACATCAAACATTGAGTCGGCATGAAAATGACCTAACCAAATATTTAGAAAGTCCTCGACAGACCTTCACATGCATATCTTCTAAACTTCGGGTGGTCTTGGGACCACTCGGAAGTTAGAATAAGTGGTTGTAAGGACCTCTGAGGACCACCCAAGTCTGGGTGTGCGGTGGTAATGGCGGTCGGTGAAGAAAGAACCAGTAGGCAGCCTGAGGAAGAAGGAGAAAAATTACAATTTATTTTTTAACCCTCGACTGGACGGTGCCGTTTCATCTATTCGTTTAATGAGTATTTGCGAGGCTGTTTGTTTTTGGGCCTTGGCATATAGAGATTCATCTATTCATTTACTGAGTATTTGCGAGGCTGTTTATTTTTGGGCCCTAGCTTATAGAAACTAATGCCACGTCACTTTAATTATGTCTTTGTCTTTCTGTTTTTTGTTGAAATTATTTCCTTTTGGTTCTCCACTGCTTCCCTCATCCTCCTTCCCTTTTCTAGTCTAATTTTTCATTGCTGACCAATTTCATCTTGGTTGTCTGTGTGTTCTTCTCTTTGGTTCTTTTTTTTGTGTTTTCATTTTCATTTGTTTCCTTTGTTTCCTAATTATAGAGGATAATTCTACACTTATTTTACAATAAGAGAAGGAAAAAAAAGTTTGAATTGTTTGCTTCGTTTTACAACTAGTCATAAAAGTAAAAGTAAAGACATTTAATTAGGTATAAAATGCTGAAATTGAAATGTTGTGGTCCGAACAGAAATTCGCTTAATTATTCAAAAGATGCAAAATTATTCACCAGACTCAAACATGCCATACAAATAAGCAACTTGGTGTTTACCTCATTGAAGCAATCATTCAATTCCTTAAATTTTAAGAGAAATAACGTTGTGTGGCTTAAAAAATATTGAAAAAATGGTCAAATTAATTGGACAATAATTAAAAAACAAAACAAATCTCAAGATAAATCAGCACATTAAATAGCAAGTTAGTTGGCGCACATTGATTGGCCAATGGCTAAAAAAAAATAAAACACATCGGGGTAATTTTGAAAGGGCACGTGGGTGGGATGGGAGAGAGAGAAAGTCTCTCTTCTTCCTCCTTCTTCTACCCTCTTTTTCTTCATTAGAACCAGAACTCCATTTCCAGAAGCTACAAAATGCAGATCTTCATTCCTCCTTTCATTTGCCAGGCCTGGTATTTTTCTTCAAGAAAAAAAAAATGAGAACTTGCACGCAACCTGCGCTGTGCTAGAGTATGGAAACCCAAAAGGCCAGAAAACTAGAAATTTCATCACTTCCAATGGGACCAGAGGGGCGAACCACCGCTCCTGAGCTTGATTGCCGGCGAGAGGAGGGGTGGCAGCGACTCCTCGCCCTCACGTAGCTTTGTCTATGTACATTGGGACCACCCAATGTTAAAATCTTGGATCTACCACTGCCTCCAGATGAGATGTGTATGGGATAAACAGTCCCGCTATGTTAATGAGATACCTTCATTTTTCAGGCATGTCATACCAAAAACTTATGAGCTCATCTAGTTTCTTTATTCATTTTATAGTTAATAACACATGAAAACGAATGACACTCATTCTTACTAAATTCATTTATTAGTACATAAACATGCCCTAATAGATGAACTCAGCTCTACAGAAAGTGTTTTTGAAGAATTTTTAGTTATGGGAAAACTTTTTTCTCACTTGTAAATCACTTTCAAAACTCATAGTATCGTTTGATAAATCTCTTCAAAAGTACAAGGATTTGCTCTCTCTACATAGCTTTTTAACAAGCGCTAATACCAATTCTTTACGTGTTAACAGCACTGTTTGTAGTTGGCAATATTCTTCGTCGATCCATTAAATCCTATTTTTCCTCAACCATGCATGTAAGCTCATTTATTTTCCTCCACCTCTATATATAAGAACAACTCTCCCATGCATTCCCATGCATATCCATAAATTCCATACCTACAAATACCGAAATAATAATAAAAATTGGAAAACAAAAACTGAGTCATTTAATTTTATGGTTGCGTTGCTTAACTTTGGGGGCCATTTAATTTTTATTTTTTTAGTCGGACCGCTTATCTATATCCCCAAGGTGCAGACATATATCTGCCACTTTATAAACTATCCGACAACGATTTTACAGGAAAATAAGGTTGAGGAGTAATGGTAGTTGTGCATCACCACATGGAGATGTTTATAATATATATTCTGAGCAATGCTACACTTATCATATATTTGTACAATGATTTGTATCACATTTCTAATAAATTGGCAACTGATGAACCAACACACATAGGTTCCATATCTTTTTTTCTATTTTTAATTTTTTTTATAGAAAGTGATATATTTCATTGAAAGCCAAACAAGACTAAGAAGTATAGGAAGCAGATAGATCCTCCTCAAGAAGGTACAATTGCCTATAGAATGGAGAGCAAATCTAGCAATCCTATGAGCCATCGAGTTAGCTTGTCAATGAATATGGGCAAAGGAAACTTCAGTGATCATTCGTGATAGATGCTTAGCGTCCTTTATAATTGGTCCAATCAAAGACAAATTCATTGAGGGAGCATTCAATGCAGAAATGATCTGAAGTGAACCGTTCTAAAAAAAAGTATTTCGGAAGCCCCTTTCCATCACCAACTCAAGCCCAACTTTTGCTGCCAATGCTTTGATTTGCACCGAGGAGAACACATCTTGGAAGACAAACGAAGTCGCTCTAACAAAGTTACCATTACCATCCCTGATAACAAATCTCGCTTCTCCAATGGACCAAGATGTTAGTGTTTTATGAAACAGCAGAGCACGAAATCAAGAAGAAATCAATAATATTTTGATTTCTACCGAGAATAACACGAAAAATGAAGGTACAAAGAAGATGAAGAGTTCTGTGTATTTTCTGATTTCATTCAGCTATGATGAATTGATGAAGCTACAAAAACATGGAGTGGGGGTGAGATATAGCCGTTTGAAGGCGCAATCACTCACCCATTACACACACTCACATATAAGTGAGATGTTATACCATGAGACACACACACATTTAGCCTATTAGCTTTGATTTAATCTTAGCCTTACATTTCAAACTAAGAGTAAAATAAACTTTGAATTACAAGGAAACAAAACAAGACAATCAGAAGGCAGCTGTAAAGCTTAAACATCAACACTCTCCTCTAAGCTGGCAGCTGACTTTACTCATAGCATCTCTCTGAAATAATTGAACTTCTCCTTTGGTAGTGCCTTTGTCAGGATATCTACCATTTGTTCTTCAGATTTGCAATAAACAAGTTCAATCTCATTCTCTTGTATTGCATCTCTGATGAAATGAAATTTTCTGCTGATGTGTCTTGTTTTCTGATGAAACACAGGATTCTTGGCAATAACTATTGCTGAAGTGTTATCGCACATTAGCACAGTAGGTTCAACCTGTTCTTCCCCGAAATCATCCAAAACAAATCTTAACCATTTGGCCTGAGATGTTGCTTCAGCAGCACTTACATATTCTGCTTCTGCAGTGGATAATGCCACTGTGTTTTGTTTAACTGATTCCCAAGAGAACACACTTGAGCCAAGATTGAAAGCATACCCTGATGTGCTTTTCATGTCATCAATACTCCCAGCCCAGTCACTGTCACAATATCCAATAAGAAGTGCTGACTTTCCTTTTACATATTCAATGCCAAAAACCATAGTACCTTGAATGTATCTCAGTACTCTTCTTGCTGTTCCCATATGTTTCTTAGTTGGACCATGCATGAATCTTGCCAAGAGACTAGTATCAAACATTATATCTGGTCTAGTGGCAGTAAGATACAGAAGACTTCCCACCAATTTCCTATATTCAGACTTATCTGCAGCTTCACTTCCATCATTCTTGCATAACCTTTCATTTGCTACAAGTGGTGTTCCCACAGATTTACAACCTTGTAGTCCAAATTTGTCCAACAATTTCATTGCATATTTCTTCTGATGTATGAAAATGCTTTTCTTGGTTTGAACAATTCCCATACCAAGAAAATGATGTAGCAATCCCAAATCAGTCATCTCATAATGCTGCATCAGATCATTTTTAAATCTGTCAAGCATTGTGTCACTACTTCCAGTGTACACAATATCATCAACATAGACAGAAACTATAAGAATCCCTGACTTTTCAACCTTAGTATATAAAGTGGCTTCATTAGGACTTCTTTTAAAACCTGCCTTGGTGAAGTAAGAATCAATTTCATCATACCAAGCTCTTGGAGCTTGTTTAAGGCCATATAATGCCTTATTTAACTTATACACCTTATCCTCCTTGCCTTGTATGACAAATCCTTGAGGTTGATCAACATAAACTTCCTCCTTGAATTAAGGAATGCAGATTTTACATCTAACTGGAATAGTTGCCATTCTTTCTGAGCTGCTAGTACAATCAAAGTCCTTATGGTGTCAAGCCTAGCAACTGGTGCAAAGGTCTCATTAAAGTCAATTCCTGGCTTCTGTGAATAACCTTTTGCAACCAGTCTAGCTTTGTTTTTCTGAATGCTTCCATCAAGATTCAGTTTTGTTTTGTATACCTACTTCACACCTATCACAGGTTTGCTAGATGGTCTATCTACCAGCATCCATATATTATTCTTCTCAATCATGTCTAGCTCAGCTTGCATAGCTTTCATCCAAGACAAATCTAGGGCAGCCTCTTCATAATTCTTGGGTTCCATAATGCAAACATTACACCGTGCAATGACTTCATTCAAGGATCTCCATTTCTTTGGAGTAAAATCATAGCTCTGTGATAGATCAATGTTTGAGCTTGAATCATCAGCATTAGTACTCAAACCATCTTGTGAAGTATCAAAAATAACCTCAGGGAATACAATTTCATCTTGAACATTTGACCCTTGAGTTAGTTCAGATTCTGCCATATCAGTAGTAATTGATACATTGGACTGTTTTCCAGAGGTGTCATTCCAATCCCATCTGGCACTTTCATCAAATACTACATCTCTAGACAATATAATTTTACTGGTGATAGGATCAAATAATCTGTATCCTTTCTCACTGGTTCCATACCCCACAAAAACACATTTGTGACTGTTGCACTCAAGTTTATGTCTTAGATTCATGGGAACATGAACATAGCATACTGACCCAAAAATCTTCAAGTGTGCAATTCCAGGTTTTCTTCCACTATAAGATTCAAAAAGAGTCTTTTTATCCACAGCCTTAGTAGGACACCTGTTGAGGAGATACACTACAGTGTGCACAGCTTCTGCCCAAAACTGGTATGGCATGCCCTTTTCATGTAACATAGTTTTTGCCATCTCCACCATAGTTCTATTCTTTCTTTCTGACACACCATTCTGTTGTGGTGTGTATGACATGGTTAGTTGCCTTTGAATCCCAGAAACATTGCAATAGTCATTGAATTCAGAAGACAAGAACTCACCATCTCTATCACTTCTTAGATACTTGATCTTGTACCCACACTGCAATTCTGTCATTGCTTTGAACCTTTTGAAATACTCCAATGCCTCAGATTTGTACCTCAGAAAGTAGACCCATGTCATTCTAGTACAATCATCAGTGAACAGAATGAAGTACTTGTTTCCAGCATTTGAAGCAATTTGCATTGGACCACAGATATCTGTATGTACCAATTCAAGTGGGAATTTAGCTCTCCAAGTAGATTTTCTTGGAAATTCATCTCTATGTTGCTTGCCAAACATACATCCTTCACAGACATTCTTGGAATTTTCCAAATGAGGTAGCCTATGAACCATTTCTTGATCCCTGAGTTGCAGCAAACTCCTTGTGTTCAAATGACCTAGCCTCTTGTGCCAAATCTGAATACAATGAGATACACTGGCTTTTAATGCTAGTGGTGTGGCAGGCATCATAGTTAAGGGAAAGCATTTGTTGTTAGTCATTTGAACCTTAGCAACCAGTCCATTCAAGTTCCAGCTATCAAAGATACAAACTGCATCACCACCAAATAGCAGATAGCAACCATGTTCCAACATTTGCCCCACACTTAGAAGATTTTCTTCCAAACCAGGTGTAAACACGAAAAGTTCCTGAAACAAGAAACAAGAATACGTGTACAAAATATATTTTTGTGTTTAATGATTTTTTGGGTTACAATCTCTTTGTAATTTGATCCTCTGATTCTATCTTCGTAGGGTGAAGGTTTGTGGATGAGCTGTTGATCCAAAGGGCCGTCGGGGCTTGATCTAGGGATGAACAGTTGATGAACGGATCTTCGAGGGCTTTTGGGCTTGATCTTGAAGAACAATTGGATGTATGGATTTCTTCAAGGGCTTTTGGGCTTGATCTTGAAGGTTGATGGATGAGCGGATCTTCAAGGGCTTTTGGGCTTAATCTTGAAGAACGATTGGATGTGTAGATTTGTTGAGGTTGTTGATTCAAAGGGCCGTTGGGGCTTGATCTTAGGATGAACGGATGATGAACGATGAACACTTTCTTCAAGGGGCCGTCGGGGCTTGATCTTGAGTCGGTGGAAGTTCTTCAAGGGTCGTTGGGGCTTGATCTTAGGATGAACGGATGATGAACGATGAACACTTTCTTCAAGGGGCCGTCGGGGCTTGATCTTGAGTCGGTGGAAGTTCTTCAAGGGCCGTTGGGGCTTGACCTTAGGAGGATTTGACGAAGAACGAAAAGTGTTTTCTTGATCCTTCGAGATTTGCTTGAGAGCTTTAGAGTTTCAAGGCTTCAAGGTTTTGGTGTGATGTGAATTCCCTTCTTTCTTTTTCTTCTTCCTTCTTCACCCAAATGAATGCCTTGGCTTCCTATTTATAGAATTCCAAAACTTGATTTTTGGATTTAAATAATCAGATGAAATAAATCATTTCTGCCAGGTAATGACACGTGTCCTATTTGATGACTTTTCTAATTTATTTCGATTTTTCGTTGAGTCACACGCTACATGTAAAATTTATGTGACACGTGAGCGTTGAAATTTTAATTATTGGTCAACATTCATTTCACCGAAATTTCGATGTCCACACCAGGCACTAGCATTACTTCTTGTATTTGTTTTCTTCCCATCTTGGTTTCAATGACTAGTGTGCCTATTCCTGCTACACTCACAACTTCACCAGTTCCTATTTTTACTTTTGCATTCAGATTTCTACTCACATTCACCAACAAGCTTTCATTTCCTATCATGTGGTTGCTACAACCACTGTCAATATACCAAGTGTTATTGACCTTCACCTGAGACACAGAGTTGCAAGCAAAGAATAAAGTTCCCATATCATCAACCTAATTTGCATAGTTGGCCTTTTGCACCACTTTGTTCCCATTACAGTTTCTTATTTCATGACCAAATTTATTGCAATTTGTGCATTTAGGTTTTCCTTCAAACCAGCACTTTCCATAGTGCAGTTTATCACAATGTTTGCAAGCTGTTTTGTTCGAATCATGAGAATTATTCTGCTTAGAGATAAGATTGGGCTTATTATCCCACTTTTTCCCTTTGTTCTTCCAACTTTTCCCTGATTTTTGTGTACCAGATAACCCACTGAGTTTTTGAAACTTAGACCTAACATTTAGACTAGCAAATGCCTTTTCAGTAAAGTGATCAGTATGCATATCAAGCCTTTGTTCATAACCCTTCAGAGAAGCAACCACTTCTTGGATTTCAAGAGTTTCAATATCCTTTGAATGTTCAATCACAGCACAGATAGAGTCATAACTTCTAGGCAAGCTTATAAGTAATTTTTGAACAACCCTCTCCTTAGATAGTTCTTCACCATAACTTTTCATTTGATTTATGATGTCAAACAGTTTAGTAAGATATGCAGACAAAGATTCATCATCTTTCATCCTAGTATACTCAAACTCTCTGCGTAAACCTTGTAATTTCACATTTCTAACCAGTTTATCACCTCTGAATTCTTGCTGTAGGATATCCCAAGCTCATTTGGAGGTTTCTTCATTAGAAATCCTGGGAAAAATCTGATTAGACACAGCTCCTTGGATCAACCCAAGAGCTTTAGCATCCTTCATTATGATATCCGCAACATTTGTTGAAATTTGAGTAGCTGCATCCTTCTTATTTTTTTCATCAGTTATCACAACCACAGTAGATGATTCTGGGATAGTGAACCCAGTCTCTACAAGATCCCACAATCCATGAGACCTGAGAATGGTTCGCATTCTGATATTCCAGAATTCATAGTTCTCACCATTGAAAATGGGAGTGCGAAGTTCAGAACTCATTGATCCAGCCATGTTAGACACATATCTTCGTTTTGGAGATTTAAGAAACTCGATTCTTCAGCGATGAAGTTCAAAACAAGTGATTCACTGAAGAACCCAGAAATCACAGATTCACGCCCAGATTAAAGCGATGAACCTGGCTTTGAGGCCATGTTAGTGTTTTATGAAACAGCAGAGCACGAAATCAAGAAGAAATCAATAATATTTTGATTTCTACCGAGAACAACACGAAAAATGAAGCTGCAAAGAAGATGAAGAGTTCTCTGTATTTTCTGATTTCATTCAGCTATATGACTGAATTGATGAAGCTACAAAAACATAGAGTGGGGGTGAGATATAGCCGTTTGAATGCGCACTCACTCACCCATTACACACAATCACGTGTATCTCACATGCTCACATATAAGTGAGATGTTATACCATGAGGCATACACACATTTAGCCTATTAGCTTTGATTTAATCTTAGCCTTACATTTCAAACTAAGAGTAAAAGAAACTTTGAATTACAAGGAAACAAAACAGGACAATCAGAAGGCAGCTGTAAAGCTTACACATCAACACGAGAAACATCCCAAGCATTGTCCACGTTTACTTTGAATTTACCAAGCAGGGGTTTAGTCTAACGCTGACAACCCAGCTGGTTAGACGTAGACACTAGCTAATGACAAATTCACAAGAAATCCTTCCACCAATCCATATCACGTCCAGTGATCAGACCGGGAATTGGATTGGAATCAGTATCCCAGAATTTTTCTTTACATGCCATCCAAATTGCCCATATTACCATTAAGCAGCCATCAACATTTGTTTGTCGTACTACCTGTGACAAAAGAAGGGCCCACTCTAGCAACAAACCTCTATAGCCCGATGGCGGACGGATACCCAATGAAGAAAAGAGCCAAACACATTTTGCAAAGGGGCATTCTAGTACAAGATGAGTGGTAGATTACAATTCGGTGCCGCATAAAGTGCGTGAAGGCTCACCATCAAGTGCCTTTTGTGGATGTTGGCCCCATAAGGTCTGATATTGGACCGAATCTGCCACGTTGCCATCTTTACCTTAGAAGAGATGCAAGCCTTGGACAATTTATCCTATAACAAGCTAACAGGTGTACAAGCTAACAATGATGAAGGAGCCAGCACCTTGGGGATGATCTATTTGCGCACCATGTGGCATGCGCTTTTGACTGTGAATCTACCCTTCTTGTCAAAGTGCCACACCAATCGATCAAGACTAGGGAACTTACACAATGGAAGAGATCAGATTAAATCTGATTCCTCTTTAGAAATAAAGAGTTTATTAGAGGAAAATTCCATTTTCCCTGCTCAGCGAAGAACTCATTCATTGAAGATACCTCAACACTAACGGGTTTAGGAGAGAAAACTCGAAAAGATGAAAGTAATGGCAACCATCGATCCCCCAAAATGCTTATTGATCTACCATCCTCGACCTGCCACCGTGATCCTTGTTTAGTAATTTCCTTTCCAGCACAGATACTCTTCCATACATAAAAAGCATTCGATTTAATTTCAACCTCTATGAATGAGCAACTAGGAAAATACTTAGCTTTCAAAAGCAAAGCAACAATAGAGAAAGGCTCGTGAATGATTCTCCATCCTTGTTTTGCTATGAGGCCTAGATTAAAAGCATAAAGGTTTCGAAACCTAAGTCCACATCACCCTTAGATCGGCAGAGATTATCCCAAGACATCTAATGGATCTTCTTGATGACCTTCAATTCATTACACCAAAATAAGGCCATTAATTGATGGAGATCATCGCATAACTATTTAGGCAACAGGTAACAGTACATAGTATAGAGTGGAATAGCTTGTGCAACCACTTTGATTAGGAGTTCATTACCTGCTGCACAAAGCATACTCCTTTTCCATCCTTGATGCTTTTTCCCTAGGCGTTCTCGAATATGGTTGATGTTGGTATATTTCATTAATATATATAAAATATATAAGATGCAATGGTGTCGTATGTGTAGGAAGTGAAACTTCCATCTGACATGTCCCTTAGATTAAAGGATTGAAGAAATACAATTAAGGGACATGTCCTTTGGTTATTGAATCAGAAAGTTATGACTTTTTGGTAAAAGATACATACATGAACAAGCAAAGAGATTGCATTCATTTGGGGAAATGAAAGGATGCAGCAGGTTATAGTTTTTGATTAAAGGATGCATTCATTTGGTGGCAATGATGCAGGGAAGAACGTGACCTTTTGTATACACACTTTGATCCATCTTCAATGGGTTCCATAGTATCTATATATAGCCCATGTTGGTTGCATATTTGGATATACATTTCAAAACAACAGTTTCTTATCCTCTTTCTCTCCATCTAAATCATACAGTTTTCCTTTATAAGATTTTAAGGGAATTTCAGTTCTAAAATTCAAACTTTGTTGTATCCTGGAAGTGATTTGCTTTAGACCCGTTAGCAAACTCATATTAGAGTGGGGGCAAATATCACTTTAAAGAAAATGTATTAACGTGCCTCAAAGTCATTTTTTCTGTCAAATTCTGAACATTATCCTAACAATCTTAAAGTGATATACGTAATGGAGAAGATGTCTGAAATTATTATCCCGATTTCTCCCAACAAAGGTGGGAAGTCCTAAATACTTCTCATGGTGATCAACATACTCAACCCCTAGAAGCTCGGCTAAGAAATTTTGCGTAGGGGTCTTTATGTTATGGCAAAGCAAACTGCACTCTTTTGAAAGTTCACCACTTGCCCCAATGCCTGATCATAAGACCTAAGCAAAACTTTAGCCATTTCACAATCCTCCCTTCGAGCTTTGGTAAATATAAGGCAATCATCTACAAAGAGTAAATGGTGGATGGTCAGAGCATTTGGGCAGATCGTAACCCCCTGCAGTGCACCCATTTATTACGCCTTATTGATGACAGCCGAAAAACTTTTAGCACACATTAAGAATAGATAGGGGAGATAGGATCTCCTTTTCTTTGCGGGAATGACTATGATTCATAGCTACCCTAGTGAGGATTATATCCACGTGTCCAGGTCTAGTATTTACATTTTTTAACGTATTCACCACGTCATCAGTGGGATTCAAATCCCAATTCCTCCACCACTGAGAGTCATTTCCCGCAACGGTCGCCGGCCGCTCACGGTCAAGGAAGAGGCATATAGATGTCTTTAATATGGAGGCAACTTGAAGACTATGGTTGAATTTGTTCTCACCATCCTTACTAACTGGAGGTTTTCATTGACAATTACGAACATGGCCCAATCGTCCGCATATGAAACAAAAATCTTCCAAATCTTCATACTTTAGAAAGAGGGTTCGATTACCTCGAATGGCACACGACATACTGAAATTAGTGAGAAAGGGCCTAGTGGTGTCGATATCCACCTGAATTTGTAGAAAACCTCGAAAACCAATGACCGTTGGATCATCCACCTCCATAATCGAACCAAGCTTTGCACCCAACATACGAGCATTCGTTGCAGTGCAAGAACCTGTCACGCCACTATCTCGTCCCCCACCTTAATGGAATAAACGTTGGCCTTTGCATGAGGGGCCTTGACGTTACCCATTTTCCTTTATAGATTTCGAAGAACTTCCTTCACAACAATTTGGGATTGTTCTAGGTCTGCAACCAAAAGACCCACCAAATGGACTGATTCTAAGCATTTTTCCTCCATATCCAAACTAGCTTCAAATTCAATAGAAAGATAATCCATGTATTCTTCATCAATGGGTAGGTCATAGTGTAACAAAACTACGCCAAAAACAGCATCCCAAGCCAACCCAAAGAGAAGCACCGTTTACGACACAAAGTCTCACTAATTGAACCACAAAGGTAACAAAACACAGGGCGAAGGGGAAGATTACTCCTTCAAGAGCTAACTGTAATTTGGAGTGAGTGAGTAGAGATGTAGAGCTGAGGGTTCGAAAAAGGGCAGAGGGGACGAGGGAGAGAGAGCCATTTTTTTCTCTCTATTTGAAAACTAGGTCCCATATCTTTTTAGAGAAATGGTATATCATGGTACATATATGTGATAAAAATAGCATTTTTGATATATTTTTTTGTTTCATTCATCAAATGGAAATTTGCTATATATGAGGAATTTTTTCAACTACCCCCTTTAGTCTTAAATACCTCTTTCTCCCTTGTCCTTTAGTTCGTCGCGGTTCCTTGCCATTTAGTTCTTCAAGATTCCTATTTATTTAGTCATCATGGCATCACCCTTTAGTCTATCTCAACGGCATGCAGCAATGGCCCGGCCACATCACCCTAGTGTTTGGCCCAACAGCAGCTGCCACAACTCGCAACAGCAGACCCACTGCGATTGGCCCACCTCTCTCCCTTTGTCCAGTGGCAGAACTTAATAGTTTCTTACACAACCTATTAACGTTAACGGATCAGATCATAAAATAAGGGATTTCAAGTCAATATGTTAATTAATCGGATTGTTATTAGATCACACTTTAATAACCTGTTAATAACGGGTTCTTAACATGTTTATCCTCAGCTAACACGTTTCAACCTGATAAAAAAAGTTAGTTTTGATAATTTTAAACTACTAAAAAAATCTTACTAGAATAAATATAGTTTTTTTTTTATCTCACATAAGTGAGATTAAAAAATTTCAAAGCACATTAAAAATACTAAAGCAATTACTAAAATCAAAGCACATTAAAACTTTCAAATTAACTAATTTACAAGTGTGAAAATTTGAAAAAATATGTAAGCGCTGATGATTGCATCCTCTACGTTTTGATGATAGTTACATTGTTGTTTGGATCTTTAAAACCTTCCAAACCCTCATGAATAGTGTTTATTGTTTGATGCAAAATTAATAAAAATTCATAACATTCAATTTAGAAGTATGAAAATTATAACAAAAAATAAATACAAATCACTCGTAATAATAAGCATTACAACTTTCATGAGTGGGTCAACTCTGAAATTCGACACTATAATTCATAAACCTTAGATTTATATTTAACCGTCGATTGTCATTTACGCTATATTCTTCTCACCGGACCTTGTTTTTCAGATTTTCTTTTTGAAAACATGATCTTTTAGCGGATGCAGATAAATGAACGGTTAGATCGTTGATATCACGTTCCGATGTTTACAATGAATTGAAATAGAAGTCAATGTTATATAGTTTTTAGAGACTTTATAAACTCCGAGCAATATTTTCACTAACTGTAAAAATCTGAATGTAATATCAACGGTTTGAACCATTCATCATTCTGCATTAGCTAAAAGATCATGTTTTCATAAAAGAAGATCTAGGAAAACGAAATTCGGTAACACCATCTCCAACTCTTGGATTAAAACCTAAACTTTTTAACCCAAGAACAAATTTTCAGCTCTAACCCTTCTGAGTCAAAATTTTAACCCAAGATTATTAAAGAATGAATTTAGGATAATTTTTTCCTTAAGTAACTTTTTTTTAACAAAAAAAAAAATTATGTAGATTATACTAATTTAATTTTATAAACATTTTAACCTAAAAATATTTAAATTCCGATAAATATTGAAAAATCACTAAACCGACATCATGAAACTCGTGGAACATTATGAAAGAATATGGAAGAATTTATCTTAAAATATTTTAGCCGTTGGATTTGAATTTAAACCGTTAAATTTTTTATTTTATTTTTTTACTGTTAGATTTGATCATATTAGATCTTGACCTTTAGATTTAATGAATTTATAAATATAAAACTAAAATAAAATACACATATATGATAGGCTAGCCTACTAACCCAAGGGGGAATCATGGGCTAAATTTGACCCAAAAATAAGTTTTGGGTTAAAACTCATATTTGGCCTAAGGTTTGGAGCAAGTTGGGATAGGTTTAGAAACTAAAATTTGAGTTTTACCCCAAGGCTTGAAGTAGGTCGAAGAAGAATGGAGTATAAGCATAAACAACAATCAACATTTAAATTTAAATCTATTGTTTATGGGATTATTTGTGTAGTACTCAACGATACGAACACGTGAACACAAGCGTAGTCGAATTTGGAATTACGATAGAGATTTTACTGACTTACGAACGCGAAGGGCAATTTGGTAATTTCATGTTTAGAGATATTTTGTGGCTTGTTTTGTGAGCCACGTGGGGCCCACACCTCTACTCTTTTCCGTGTCTCCCAATCCCTAGAAATCCTTTCTTTTTTTTCAACTCTCCACTCATTTGCTACAACCTCATCTATCCTTCCCTCATTTCACTCTTTCTCCCCTCTCAGCTCTGTCTCATCTCTCTCTTTCTACAAGTGCAGAGCTCGCGCCATACTACACCACCCTCACTAAAACAACGAGCATCAACCCACCACCGCCAACCACTTCAACGAGTGTCAAAATCCAGATCACCACCTCACCCTACTCCCTACACTCTCAAACTATCTCATCTCAAAGTCTTCCATCTTCATCTGTTTGCACCAAGAGGGTGCAACAGTAACACCGCCACACCACATCGTCATTCCGACGATTCCTCTGACCACTGAACCACCATCATAGTACCAGTTACTAACCTCCATTCGAGAACTGACCTCTCTTGGCGTGTACGAACTGAGGAAGAGTTTGTATCAATTTGACTTTTTTCGACGAGTTTCTTCCGTCCCCGACCAAGGTAGGCTTCGAGACTCGTCAAACCTTTCTTATAGCTCGATCTAATCCTATTTAACCATGAATGTCGTCTTGGTGAACCTAGGAACGCAGGAACATCGGGGAGAAATTTTCCAGTCTTGTGGGAAATGAAAATTATGGTCAACTAACCACTTTTAGACCAATCTCCTGACCAACTCCGGCCACGCTCGGGAAAAGGTATAGTCCTACACTACACTCGTTTTTCTTCATTTTGGTAGGAAAAGTGTGAAAAATGGTTGATTTTTGAGCTCATTTGGAGCTCTAGAATAACTGCCCAAATTCTGGTGATCGGACCCGAGACAGGGACCAGGTCAACTTGACTGGGAAAAAAAAAACTGGAACCAGCCCAAGCCCACGACCCGTTTACCCTAACCCGGACCGACCCAGGTCCATTTTAGATTTTAGAGGGAATATTTTCCTAGAATATTCCTTTAACTTTAACAAAATATTCTGTCTGAGGATGGAATATTCCTTTAACTTTAACAAAATATTATGTTTGAGGATAGAATATTCCGTTAAAGTCAACTGTTGAAAGTTAGTTAACTTCTTTGAAATTTTCTCAAAAACCCTCTTAGGCTAATTTCGACGCCCCGAGTCCATTTTTTGCATCCATTTAGTGAAATTCCAAAGTTTTAATATAATCGACTACGTCGGCATCTCGGTTGACTTTTTAGGGTTGATCGTTGACTTTTTACAAAATTTGCCGAGAACCCTCCTTAACGTATTTTGACGCCCTGATTCCAAATATGCACTCCGTTTTCTCAGATTTAATTATCTTAATGGAGTCTTACTAATGGGTCCCAATATTATGCTTAGGTGCGATTACTATCGGAGACTCCGGCTATCCTAATTCTAACGGCTGCAACCTCACAAGTATCTGTGAGTGGGTCTTTGCTTTTAAATATTATATATTTATTTAGTTTCCATTTATAAATTTGAAAAAGAATTTCCTACATATTCCTAGATTAGACTAATGTTTATAAGAATTTGCGAAATGACGGAATTTACGAAATTATTCTGAATCCTGCAGGATGCACATGTATATGTACTATTATGGGATGCTTTAATTATATTTGTGGCCATGAATAGTGTTATGGTTGATTAGAATTATCGGTTTACCATTATAAGATCATAATTATATTCTATGCTCATCGTGTGCTACAATGGTGTTGTACTTGCCCGAGCCAAGACCAGTTTTTTAAGTGTATGTTCAGACTACCTCCAATGGTGGGTTAAACGCTAAATTACCCCATCCCCCCCCCAACCCAAAAACCATCTCCAACCCATGCTAAAACATTGGGCTAAATGCCAAATGTTAAAGTTGGGCCAAATACCCCCCAAAATTCTTCCCCCCCCTGCGACTGGACTCGCTGGCCATTGGGCCAGTCTCGGCCCGTTCATGCTCCAACGCACCCCACGCAGAGCGTAAGCAATTCGTTCCTAACAGGGTGGGCCCCGCTGTCAGCGGTTTGTAGGCCACCCAGACCACCTCCAACGGCTACATTTTCAATCCGATGGCTACTTTTCATGGACCGTTGGTTGATCCAACGGTCCAGATTCAAATTTGATTTTTTAAAATATGTTATTTTAAAATACATTGAATCCAACGGCTGAGATCAAATATAATCAAATCTAACGATAAAAAAAAAAATCTAATGGCCCAAATTTAAATCTAATGGCTAAAATAATTTAACTCAAAATTCACCCAAAAACTCTATAAATGCGTATGTATTTGTTCAAATATCCACACAAAACTCAAATTTCTCTTACAATTCTTCCAATTTATCTTTCTACCATTTCTTTCCATTTCCAAATTGTTCAACATGGCAAGAGAGCATATTAGAGGTCGTAATTGGACTTGTAAGGAAGATGTTGCTCTATGTTTGGCATGGGTTTCTATTAGCGAAGATGGTGCAGTTGGCACTAATCAAAATAAGAAGGTTTTGTGGGATAAAATCATTGCAAAGTTTCAAGAAAACTGCAATGACAGCAGGCGGGATGATGGTGGTGTTTATGATCGGTGGAAGACTATCAACAAAGCATGCACTTTATGGAAGGGAAGCTTGGAGAGAGCCGTGGTTGGCATGGCTAGTGGGATGAGCGCCATAGAAATTGTGAGTTTTGTTCTTGATATTTTATTTGTCATGTACATAATATTATGTTGCAACTAATTATTTTTATGCATTTTTTGCATAGGGTGACAAAGCAATGAAAATTTACAAGACAAGAGTAACACCAAAAAATCAAGTTTTTAAGTTGCAACATGCTTGGGACATCCTCAAGGATTGTCCAAGGTGGGGAACCGATGCGGATCAACAATGGGGAAGATTATTTCAACGTGAAGCTGCACAGACAAATGCCGGAGATGAAGGTGTTGATGAAATGACCCCATCTCCTTCTTTTGCAAGGCCCCCAGAAATAGATAAGCAAAAGGAAGCAAAGAGAAAAGGGAAGTCCCAAGATCTGATGAGTGGACACTTTGATACCGGAATTTCAAAATTGAACGAAATTCATAGTGCTCACCAAGAAGAAGTGGCCCGAATGCGTTTGCAAATGAAGGAAATCTCGGATAGGGAGGAAAACAGGTTTGAAATTGAATTCATGATGAAGGACCTCAGCAAATACACTCCAGAGAGGAAGAAGTTCTTACGTGGTAAGCAAAAAGAAATTATGTGAAAGTCTGCCTCAAGGAGTATGTTTCAAGATGATGAATCTTCTGAAACCTATATCCCAACATTTCAATGAAGTCCATCACCAAGTGAAGATGGTGGATATGATTGTTAAGTTTATGTAGTGTATGAATTATGTGCTTTATTAATTAAGTTTATTAATTGTGGTTTGTGAATTATCAGTTGTATTAAGTTTATGTACTTTATTAAATTTATGTCTTATTAATTATCCAATAATTTATGTCTTATTATTCCCCACTTTGATGTAGAATAGATGCCTTCAATAATTCAACCTCCATTTAATCATTTATCCAATGTACTAGACAAAATATTTTGCACAAAAGACACTTAAATTTATTACTAGAAAATAACAACATAGTACACTTAAAATTATTACATAAATGCTTAACCAACATCATCAACGTTCACTTCTCGGCGCCATACATGCTCAACCAAATCTTTACGGAGTGTGTCATGACATTGAGGAGCTTGAATTCTATTTAAACGTCTCATATACTCACTCAAGGTGACCCTATCCTGTCGGGTCTCATATGTGGTTGGAGCGAGATATTCAACATCTCTTGCAATAACTTTTGCATGTGTTGGTTGGTCATCATCCACATCTTCGTCTGAATCTTCTTCAATTTCAATGTACTCATCTTCCACAATCATGTTGTGCAAAATTATGCACGTCATCATGATTGAATGGAGGTCTTCGGACTGTTAAAATCATGCAAGCTCTCTAACAATGACCCATCAAGCTTGTAGAATCCCGAACGCTCTCTCCACATCCTTCCTGTAAGACTCTTGCCTCTGCGAAAATAATTTCTTCTTTGCACTATCGGGATGAGAAAAACTTTTGACAAAGGTAGACCAACTAGGATAAATATCATCAGTTAGGTAGTAACCTAGCTCATACCTATTACCATTTACCTTGTACCGAAATTCTGGTGCCCATCCATTGACAACATTATCGAATAAAGGAGAATACCAAAGAACGTTGATATCGTTGTTTGATCCAGGAGCGCCGAAAAAAGCATGCCAAATCCATGTGTCATAAGGCGCCACAACCTCGAGCACGATGGTTGGCTTGTTATGACGGCCTTTGAATTGGCAAACCCAAGCAGTAGGACAATTCTTCCACTCCCAATGCATACAATCGAGATTTCTTATCATGTCAGGGAAGCTTGTTTTTTTCTGCCTTACGTAGAAGCCTCTTCAAGTCTTCACGATTTGGGTTGCAGAGGTATGTGGCTCCATATATGCCTTCAATTGCCTTACAGAAGCGCTTCAGATTCTCAATAGTAATACTTTCTGCAAGTCGGTAATACTCGTCAGTTGAGTCTGCGGAGCATCCATTAGCTAGCATGCGAAAAACAGATGTGAGCTTCTGATGAGGTGATAGACCTTGTCAACCTGCGGTATCTACCCTCATTTCAAAGTAGTGGTCATGATTGATAACTGCATTCAATATGCTTTCAAAAAGCTCTCTCCTTATCCGAAACCGCCTCCGAAAATCATGAGCAGGAAATCTTGGACGCTCGATGAAATAATATTTCATCATTCGATCATGACACTCTTCTCTATCACGCTGCACATATGAACGCCCCATGACAGAACAACGATGGCTAGATTCACCATGGTGCTCAGATTGCATAAACGAGTTGATAAGTTCAACTTCGGCGTTGAACAATTATGCATCCTCAATCTCCATCCTTGCTTGGTATTGTGCCATCTACATTGTCATACTACGCCTTCTTCTATCACCCATTGATGAGATATTGAGGATTTTTAGGAAACAAAAACTCTTTGAAAGTCGAAATATTGGTGAATATAGAGAATGATTAAAGGTTGAAAGGTTGTGTGATCAACAAATATTGGACATATGTTTATATAGAGGATGATTGATGAAAGTTTGGTGTTGAACGGTTGGTGAAAGTTGAAAGTTTGGTGTTGAACGGTTGATGAATTGAAAATTTGGTGTTGAAAGGTTGGTGAATTGAAAGTTAGCCCAGGGTTGAAAGATTGGTAAAAGTTAAAGGCTTACTTTGTGGAAAATTTAGTGATTTTTCAATATTTATCGGAATTTAAATTTTTTTAGATTAAAATGTTCATAAAATTAATTTACGATAGTCTACATATTTATTTTATTTTTTTTTTAAATTTAATTTAAGAAAAAAAATAGCCTAAGTTCATTCTTTTATAATCCCGAGCTAAAATTTTAGACCATAACGGTTAGAGCAGAAAAGTTGTTTCTGGGCTAAAATATTTGGCTTTTAGCCCAACCATTGGAGATGGTCTCACATCGCACCGTACACTTACTTTAGATCCATTGTAGGTGCCCGTCTTGTCCTAAATTGCTACAGGCAATTAGGACTTGTATGTGATGCACATAGCGCCAATCTTCATGTGATTGTAGTACTAAAGTGTAAATCATTATTATACCCAGTCATGTTCATGTCATAATACCTTTGCATGAACTCGAGTGTCAACATATGTAGATGAGCACTCGATGTGACATGTTTATTTCTGTGAGATATTGTGATTACTATAAGTTATATGCCTATTTACGAATTTTGTGATGTATTGAATTCTTGAGATATTGCAGGCTACGATAAGTATTTTCATACTATACGTAGTATGTATATTTTGAAAAATATACTTGTTTTACGGCAATGGGTTATAATGTTTCAAAAAGGTTTTTATAAAAACTTTATTTTTAGGCCCATTGACCTTTGTTTTTTGCCCTTCCAGGTTTTTGGTGCTGAGCTTTCGTGTCAACAATGATTCTTGGCAAATCTTGGTATAGGTGGTTACCTTCGATGGTATAGTTCTCATTCTACTTTGTTGTACTTTACTTATACTCTGACATCACATGTGAAATTGGTTCATTCATACTCATAAGCGCACTCTTATATTTAGGCACTTTTAGGTTTAAATTTATTCACATTTTCCACATCACTACATTTTATGGCTTCGTCACCCTCCTGGTATCGGCCAGCACAACTCGATTCGGAGTCTAGGTGGACATTCTAGGTCGGGGTGTCAAACAAGTCAAGTCATATTATCCGTTAGTATTACCAAATCAAGTTCGAATCGAGTCATATTATCCTTTCATTTTACTGAGTGTTACACGACATAATAACATAAACACGATAAACACGACATGAATTTCAGGTCTTGCAACAACTCACTTAGCCTGGGGCAACCAGTCTTGCTATTGTTGATGGTGTTCTACATGCTACACCTTTAAACACACCCTCGTAACATGTCCTCACTAGTACCCATGGGCCTAATATCGCTCATCCTTTTGCCAGAGTTCAATTTACTCATCTGTCAGATTTGAACTATTATTTTGATATCGGTTCCACTCACCATATGACATGACAATCCTCTACACTTTTTGTTCCCTAACCATATCCCAGTTGACACAATGTTTATTTGGGTAAGTGGGCTGGATAAGGGATTCCATATAAGGAATCCACGTGGGTGGCCTGGATTGGCCCTCCCTCTTCCTAGACCAATCCCATGAACTCGCTTGTCTTTCATGACTCGGATATCTGCCTTCGACCTGTTTCCCATCTAAGCTTCCTAAGTGAGTTTATCGGAAACTCCGGCAACGAGCACCGTCACCACCACCACCATTCTACTGCTCTCGGTGCCACGAATAGAACCCACCCAAGTTTTACTTCATTTGGTCGCCACAAAAGGCAGCTCAAAGCCGTGAAAATCTCGAATTTTCTACGGGCAACGATCTTCCAGTTTTGTTGAACACTCTAGCAACTAACACCATCATTTGACAAGGCACAGTCCCAGGAGCAAAACCTAACCTTCCGATTGTTCGTTGGTGTAGCGTGTGGCGAGGCTACCATTTTTTCCAGTGATCTGATGGTTCTTGGTGATTTTCGCCGCTTCCATCCATAACCAATCTCATGCGAAGTTGAAAGTTACTCCACTAGTTATAGTGTACACTTTGGTGAAAGTTGAGTCATTTTGGAGTTGGTAAGAAATTTCGGCAAGTCATAGCTGCTGACTGTCGCGTATGGTGGCGACGCATGAGCCTGACGAAATGCTTTGTCTACTAGGCTAATGTCGATACCCTTAATCCGTTTTTGACATTAGCTTGATGAGATCCAATCGTTTTAGCACAATTTCATAAATGACAACCACTTGACCTTTGTGGTAGGCGAAGATCCGACCGTTGGATTGTCACAAAATTATAGTATGTAATTAAACATAATATTTGAGGATATTAGGAATTTACGGATCGAAAATCCAATGTACAGATCTTCCAAGTGGATTAGGTGATTGTGCCTTGTATATCCATGATGGTTGATCATTGCCTACATAGGATTGTATAGAGTGGTTGGTAAATCCGCGATGGATGATCGCTTTCTGGTTGGGTTCCATTAAGTGGTCCGGAGTCCTAGCTCTTGTTTGGTTCCATTGAGTTAGCCTTGAACCCTAGATTCTAGTGAATATAACTTACTCATGGTAAACATTTGTGTTTGTAAATTTGGGTTACAATGTTATTCCTTGGACTCCAGGTTGCTTTGTAAAACTTCGTGGATTGATACTTGATTTTATTGATTAATTAACGTAGTTAAATTATGCATCTTGAGTCATTGAATCAATTAATTGCTATGATTGTGAATCTGTGTTGGAAAGCATTGTGATATGTGTGAATGACGAATTGACAATCTTGGTCGTGAAATGGTTGCTTTATGTAGTATGGAATCTAACAAATCATGCTTGTCGAGTTCCATTAAGTGATTAGGGAATTCTATGCTTTTCTTTTAGAACATACTATGATAAATGTCGGAGTCTAATGAAGGGTGAACTACGAATGGTTTGATCCCATTTTAGGGTAGTCTATCATAG
Organism: Pyrus communis; assembly: GCF_041283825.1. NCBI lineage: Eukaryota > Viridiplantae > Streptophyta > Magnoliopsida > Rosales > Rosaceae > Pyrus > Pyrus communis. The sequence continues at coordinate 6,048,705 of NC_142571.1, read as the reverse complement.
AGGTTAGATGCAGCCATGATATAAAAAGGAAAGTTACTGCGTTGTTAAACCATTGATTTATGTTTTGGTCATGTCTTGGAGGGCATGAAAGATGAACAGGTATATAGTGACGTCACGTGTCGATCCCGAACGTATCTCGGAATTAGAGCGTGGCAAATTTATTATAATTTATTTGTTCGAATAAGAAATGTGTCAGTTCTAACTTTTGATGGATTAGTTGTATTGAATAGTTGTATTATTTCAAATGCAACTAACTTCTATATTAGAATTGAAAAAAGGCATTTAAGGGATGCATTCCTTAGCCAAATGACGGTAGCTTATAAATGTAAAGTTACATCTCCTTAGACCATGTGCAATGGTTTTGGGTTAAAGCTTAAAATTTTAAGCAAGAGAATATCAAGCCAGAACCTAGAAACAACTTTTTTATCTAATGGTTATGGCTTTTAAGCCCCATATTGTTAAAGAATGATTTGTTATCCTAATTTAATCACACAACCTACCCCAGTCTTAAAGACATACACATATGCACCACATGATATGAAATAGTTTTGGAAGTGGTTAGAAAGAAAAATGAAAGAATTGTATGAAGAAAGTGAATTTTGTGGAGAACAAATACACAGGTATTCATAGGGTTTTTTTGGGTCAAAGTTGAGTTAAAATATTAATAAAATTTGTTAGCCATTGAATTTAATTGTGGATCGTTGGATCAACGAAAAGCCTAATCATGCCAATTATTTGATCAAAGAAAGAGTCGTTAGGAGAAAAATGAAAGAATTGTATGAAGAAAGCGAACTTTGTGGAGAACAAATACACAGGTATTCATAGGGTTTTTTTGGGTCAAAGTTGAGTTAAAATATTTAAAATTTTTGTTAGCCATTGAATTTAATTGTGGATCGTTGGATCAACCAAAAGCCTAATCATGCCAACTATTTCATCAAAGAAAGAGTCGTTAGGCTTAAAACAAGTGACCGAAAAAGTTGTTAGCACTGGGACCAAACTGTTGCATCTTTGTTAAGTGTGGTGAGTGAGGCGCGCCAATTGGTAGAGTGAGTCAGTTTCTTCAGCGCATATATACACAGGGTGGACCCAAAGACTTAAACCAAGCTAAAACTGTCAGAGAGAGGATCCTCGCCGGATCCTTCAATCACATCCGTTCATTGTACATCGTGCGATCAGTTTTCGTCAGGTACTTGTTTATATTTAATATTAAATAAAAAAATTACAATAATTTCTGACCACACAATGTACGATGAACGAATTTGATTTGAGGATCCTCACTCAAACTGTCAGGGGAATCTGGACCAAAAGTTCTCTCTCTCTCTCTCTCTCTCTCTCTCTCTGTGGCTTATTAAAGCCCAATAATTGGAAATACTTTAGAGGATTTAAAGTTCAAATTTTAAGCTTTACCTAACCATTGCATTTGATCAACCACCATTGGGGTTGCCTAGTGGTTGGACACGAATTTCAGGCCTACATTTTATAGGTACATTTTGAGTTCGATTCTTGTCATTAGTGAATCATCTGTTTATTCATGTCTTTCTCCTTATCCATCAATTTATGATCGAAGGAGAGCCTTTACTTAAAATTGGAAGGGCGGTAGATTCGTGGAAGCACTTTTTCTTCCATATTTTGGAACTTAGCTCCATAAAACAATATACTAATTACGGATGAACTGCCAATTTAGTCCCTGAATTATTACCTGAGTGAAAATCAACCCTAAACTATTCTTTTAGAAAAATTAGTTCTTGAATTATAAAAATATGCCAATTACATACTTAATATTATATTCGAAGTTACTATATTCAATTTTTCGTTAACTTAAGTCACTTGACACATTTTAGTGTGAAATATTGTCATTTTCTCACCTATAAGCCCTTAACATTTTATATAGGTTGCAAATCTAATGTCTAATTTACCCTCCAAAGTTAACTTCATACGCTATTTCTTTATGAAAATTACCATCTAAAGTTAACTCCATACACTATTTCTTTATAAAAAATTACCAATCTCGGGTGAACTGCCAATTTAGTCCCTGAATTATCACCTGAGTGAAAATTAAGTTAGTCGTTGAATTATAAAAATATGCCAATTACATCCCTAATATTATATTCGAAGTTACTATATTCAATTTTTGTCAATTTAAGTCATGTTATTTGCATGTGATACACATTGGAGAGTAGATTGGTAAATTTTCATAAAGAAATAGTGTATGGATTTAACTTTATATGGTAATTTTCATAAAGAAATAGTGTATGGAGTTAATTTTGGAGGGTAAATTAGACGTTAGATTTGCAACCTATATAAAATGTTAAGGGCTTAGAGGCGAGAAAATGACGGTATTTCACTCTAAAGTGTGTCAAGTGACTTAAGTTGATGAAAAATTGAATAAAATAGCTTTGATAATAGTAGGAATGAAATTAGCAATTTTTAATGAATTTAGCAACTTATTTTACCAAAAAAATAATTTAGCGACCTAATTTTCATTGAGGTGATAATTTAGGGACTAAATCGACACTTCACCCTATTAGTTACTGTTGAAAATGGTAGAATTTATTTTGGCCGTGCCTTGAAGTGAAATTGTATCGTATGTTAGCTTAGAGAGGTTTGCGAACTACTACTATCTATAAATTTCTCAGCTATATTCAATTTCAACAACAATAGAAGCAAATTACCTAAGTAAAACAATGAAATATTAACAAGGTAAACAAAAATAAAACAAGAAATATAGGAGGATGGATCAAGAGGAGTGTACCGGGCCAAGCCCAGCCAGGTTATCCATTTTTCTGTTGGGGCACCTGAAAACGCTGTCGTTTCGTTGCATCTCTAGGCGGGCCAAAAAATGAAATTGGAAATCTAAGCGCGCCATAAACCTCTTTACACCTTCCTCACTCTCCTCACACTTTGAAACCCTAGCGAGTCGGAAAACCAGGGTACGGCGTCGTTTACCCTGCAAAAACCCTGGATTTTCATCGTTTCTGCCCTAGCAATGTAAGTGTCTCTCTCTCTGTTTTGTCATTTTCGCTAGAAAGGTCATCTGATTTCTCGTTTGGGTAAATGGGGATTGTGCAAGATGTAAATTTGCAACTTGAGAAATGTCAAATTGGTTTTTTTGTGTGTAATTTTTGGAATGCCGTCAGGCAATGTTTGGTTGCTCAGAAAATGTAGGACAACGAGATAACGGAAAAAGAATCGGGATTTACCTTTTGGGTTTTAGGGATATGAGAACCGTGATTGTTAGTGGTTTGTAGCATGTAGCCAGAAGCATAATTGTGGTTTTTTCTGGTGTTTATTTGTAGGCAATTTCAAGGGGGTTTAATCCCGTTATTGGAATTGACTGATCGTTACAAATTTGCCTTGCCTAGTCTGCGATTCTTAATTAATTGGCAAGTTTAGATTGCATAATTAATTGTCACAATTCCATAACAATGACAAATTTGATTGCTGTATAAAGAACGGAATTTTTTAGTGTATTTAGTAAGGGCACCTAAAAAGTTGCTATACTTAACTACAGTGGTTTCAGTAGCTTCTTTGCTCGTATTTTTGAACCTGACACCGTTAAATACGGAATCTAAAACATTTTCTTACAGTTAAACTTTAGGCAACTCAGTCCGGAAGGCAACAATTGACTGTAAACGACGAGGGTTATTCATCATCTTGGCTTTCAACTATTGATACTTTCTAGTGGAAGTTGGGACTCTCATGCAGTAGTCCCATTTTTCTTCTTTACATCTATCTCTCTCTCTCTGTGTATGGAGAAAAATATGGATCCACCATCTCCAGGCTGCACAGGTGCAGAAGCAGTACTAAGTCTCCAACCCAACTCATCAATTCCTATTACATATCACCCGCTCTTTGGTCCTCACGATGATCTGATCCTTCTCGAGGTTGATCAGAAACTTCTCCCTGATGTCCTCCACCAAAGGTGAGGGATAAATTAAACTACTTTCTGGAACTTTTGTTCTTGGGTCAGTAGAGTGTTATTTATTGTTACTTATTTGCGATTTCTTTTCTTCTCTTCTTCATTTCTCTAGAGTAACTGTTAGAGGACAGCCTGATGAAGATGCAGTCCTCTGCACGGAGTCAAAAACTTATGCAATGAAGTCCGTTGGAACTTCAAATTCTGTTTTTCTCATACCCCCATCAGGTCAATATAATACTTTTGAAAGCCCAAAGTGTTCCAATGAGAACTATCATGACCCACTATCTGTTGCTTCCGTCATTAAGATTGCAACTGGTAACATGGAGCTTGTTGAAGTTGCTCCCCGACTTGACAAGCTAAGGTTGCTACTTTCCCAGAATCCTTACCGATCTGATGAGGACATAGAAATGGTCGATTTAGAGGAGATGGAGAGAATGAATGCTGGGCTGTATAGATGGAATGATCTCATCGAGAAGGTTCAAGCTAGTGATTACGAATTAAGGATTGGATTGCGGGCTCTTTCAGCAGTGGAGATAAATGGATATTGGAGAATTGTAGATGAGAAGTACATGGGCACAATTCTAAGGATGCTTTTGCACAATTCAGTGTTGAATGATTGGTCCTTGTCTTTGCTTAATCAAGATGATGTTGTTAATATGTTGGAATCAGATGGCTTTCCTCGCAAACTTGCAGACCACTGCTTGCATATTTTTGGTAATAAGATGACTGAAGGTGCGATTACAAGTCGTATGTGGAAGTTGGATGAGAGAAAGGTATGTGTGCATTTTGCAAGAGAAATCTTGAGAGATGGGAAGAGGAAGATGAAGAAGTTCATGGAGGAATGGGTTCGTAAGGTTCCTGAAGGGATGGCAGCCAGTTTTGACATATTGGAAGGTGAAGTTTTGATAGAGAAGCTTGGAGCTGAGACATGGATTCGAGCCTTCAGTGTTTCATCTCTACCCTACAATCCTGCAGAGCGATTCTCCATCCTTTTTAAGGAGCGTGCAAAATGGGAGTGGAAGGATCTACAGCCCTTTATCAGGTTGGTTTGTATTTCTTGTGATCGTCCTTTTTCCTTTTCTGGTGTATTCCTGTTTTTGAGACTTTGATCAAAAGTAATTTACATTTTCCTTGTCTGAATCTACTTCTTAGGGACTTGAATGTGCCAGGCCTTTCTGCGGAAGGTTTGCTTCTCAAATACACTAGAAGAACACAACCAACTGCTGATGCAGAACCAGTCTTCAGCGCGAGATAGGATTAGCGTATCTGTTAGTTGGCGTTTCTGTGGTACTAGTAGTGTCATGTGTCAGCGTGTGTGCACTTGTGAATTGGCTATATTGTTAACAAATCAAGTAATGTCCTCTACATAATATCGTTCAATGCACTCTAATGAAAAGCCTATTCGATTTTGTTCGGAGACTGCGATAAACATTCAGAGGTGCATCACTCCCCGTCCTTTTGCAAGGTGGCCAACACCAACAGTGTCTCCCTCCATTTCCACCTTCGCAACCTGCAAGTCCTGCACAAACAGGCTGCATCTCTGGCCGCCAGCGCCTCAGCCAGCAGCGGTGGGGAGACTCCCATATGTTTCTTCAACATAGCAGCCACAAAATCCCCCTTTTCATTTCAGACCACCACCCCAGCTCCTCCCACCTCCCGCAGTTCATCCCAATTAAGTTTAGGTCCATGAAGCATATGATTCAATATCCCAATAGATAAGGTGTTGAGTCTAGATTCCCTTTTCCACTCCACCATCTTTACTCATGCATGAAGGTGTTTGGATGTAAATATTTTCCTTGACAACAATCTATGATGTTGATACACAAAATTAGTGAGACTTTGGAATAACGTAAAGTGTCGAGTTTGTGACATTCGCTCGATTGCCCTGGTCACCTAGTAAGGGTAATATGTAAAGAGATACAAATAGGGAAGCAAACACAAGATGTAGGTGGTTCACCCTAAGTTTGGCTACGTCCACAGGGTAGAGACGTTCTCATTAATAGTGAAGGGTTTACACAATACATAGGTTCAAGCATAATCATCATTAGTGAGTTCTAATGACGGGTTTAAGTACAATAATGATATTTGTTATTAAATGTAGGAGAATGATCTTTTATAGTTGAGGAGAGTCTCTAGCACTTTAGGAACTTTGTTCTAACGTTGACACGTGTCGTATTGTGATTGGCCTCTTGGGTGGAGAAAAATTCTTGTGCTTCAGCAGGGGTGTCTTAGCATGAACCCTTCAATAGATCCTTGAAGATATGAAGGTGACCAGTGTTTGATAGTTTCGGGATTGATAAAGTACGGTACAAACATATGACAAATAAATTGGAGCCCAAGAGTACATCTTGTGTTTTCTTGGTTTATAATGCACAACATATTGACTACAGATGTTAGACCCTGTGATAAAGTGTGTATATCAAGACATGTGGTGTTTCATGCATCCTCTTTTCCTTCCTCCAATCTCATGTATGATTTCAGAGTTAGTGACCTGTTGAATCCTATGACCAGTTTGTAAGGGATTCCACCATCGATAACGAACAACCCGACTTAGACTTGTATTTGGGGGAGAGAATCTTGCTTAGGGCTCAAAATTTTGATATTTTGTCGGGATGCATGACAAATGGGATTGAATATCCAATTTTACATTAGATAGTGCGAGACATTTTGACTATTCCTGCATCCACATTGGCTTCAAAGTCTACATTTGGCAATAGTATAAGATTATCAACTCACATCGTAGTTAGCTTCATTCAAGCACAGTGGAGGCTCACATGTGTGCTCGAGACTGTTTGTAGAGTCAGATGCGAGGAATGCTTACCGTAAAATTTCATGTATTTATAGGGATAGGATTCGGGGATACATTTTGACACCTATTTTGAAGGGTCCACTTTGTAATGTAATTCAACAATTTGAACCATTTATATTTTAGTTCATGATTCATGAATCATTTTTGCAATATATATATATATATATATATATATATATATATATATATATATATATATATTAGACAAATAAAAAATCATTAAGACATTCATACATGATAAAGAAAATGGACGAATACAGTTTTACAAAGAAACATTAAATTTAACCCAACAATCTCTGCATAGCTTTGGAAAAGATAGACAGGTGGATCGTTAAAATACATTACAGATTGGGCTCCACAAAAACGTGAGTCAAAGTGTTTATCAAAAACATGTGTCCCCATATCTTATATGTATATATACGTTTTTGTGAGGCTTACTCTTTAATGTATTTCAACGATTTAACTGTCTATCTTTTATGACTTACCTCAAAAATTACCTAATCTGAAACTCGTTTTCCAATTCATTCACTTCAAATGAATATCTTAGTGGTTTTCGATTTGTCCAAGTTTTTGCAATGATGATCTATAAATGATGTATTAAAATATAGACAGTTCGAATCGGTAAAATATATTATGAAGTGAGCCTGCAAAATGGATGTCACAATGTGTGTCAAAAGAGAGTGTCCATGAATCCTAAATCATATATATAGGGAATTATTATTAGTATTTCAAAAATTTCATTTGACACTCTAAACTTTCTATAATTAGAAAGAAAAATATACTTGTGAGGAATGTCAAATAAGATTTTTGAAGTGCTAATAACAATTATATATATATATATATATATATATATATTTCATAATTTACCCGCTTAGCCTAATTTTTATTTTTATTGTGGAATTAGATTATGTGAACTCTAGAGTTAGTAGTATTTGACATTTCTTGTTAAACTTGTAATATTTTATTACACAAGCATTTTAGATCAATTTTCATTAGATTAGGCTTTATATACTTAGTATTAGTATCGAAGTTTGAGATGTTAAAGATGCAAGTGTAAACGGATGTGGTTCAACAAAAGTCAAGTTATTTTATGCATATGTATTTCACTTTTAAATTTCTATGCATTATGATTAGTAAAACACACACATGAGTTGGTCTGACACCTTTTATACTGAAGTGATTTTTTCACCATTGTTCCTTTCAGATTGTATTTGCACTTGACAAGTGTCCTTGTGTTTTGTACTTCAGCTAATCCAAAAGGAAAGATCTTCTTGTTTTAAAAGGTGTTGTAGGTGCTTTTTGGCCTACGTTTGGAACTTTATTTTCAAAGAATGTTTCTGTTTTTCCTCTCCAACAAAAACCTTAGAAGCAGCTCCATATAATAGGTTTAGATATTGAACTTGTTGTTTTATCCTGATGTGAACCTTATTTTCACTAGTGAATTGGATTCTCTGGAGTTCCTGGTTTTTTTAACCTAGCTAGGGTTTTTCCGAGCAAAAAGTTGTTTTGTATATTTCAATCAACTTGCCTGCGTATATTATTGTTTATGCTACTTGCTATTATTACGTGATATGATAAGTGAATAAGTTTTTGTGCATGAATACATGTTATAAAAATTGAACTGGGTAGGGTTTGACTAGTTGAGATTTCTAGTCATTTAAGTTTATATCTTGCAACTGTGTTTTCTATTAGTAACAAACTTGTAACTTGTTGACTAGCTCGTCTAAGTAGTCTACAATTTTTAATTTTTTTGTTGCAAGATATTCTGCCTTGTACCATTTTCATATTCAAACTCTTCTACTCATGTTAAAGATTTCCCGTTAAATAAATCTTTTTTTTTTTTTTTTATAACTTTTTGGTTATTGTTGATTAGTTGGGAAACTAAGTCACTTTGTACATTTCTTTTAAGTCATAAGATTTTGTTTGCCAAACTATTAGAGTGTTCGAATGTTTAGTTTTGGATATTTACTGTAGGGTAGTCTAAATTTAGAGTTTTGAATTATCTAGTATTCAAGTGAATGATTACCTTGAGTTTTTGGAAGCTTGAAGTGTAGAATTATGCCCACAAAGTCACTCATTTGATGAATAACTTTTGGAACTTATCATGTTAAACTCTTGTTTAGTTTAATGCAAGGACATGGTTTATTGTTAATCACTATTTAATGTATTATGTGTTTAATCAATAACAGAATCCAATGAATGTAATCAACCTAAGTTAGAAGTGATATAAGTGTTAAACCAACGAGATCTTTCTCTTACGTTCATTTCTAAAATGTTCCTAACCATAGGATTATCAATTGGGCATTGACAATTCACTAACACTAGTATGTGTTAGTCAACTCAAATGGAAGTATGACTAATCTCAAGGCCGTTAGTGTTCGGACACTAAGACAAACAAATAGGTGCTCCAAAGGTTGTTGAGGTACACTGAACAACGATCAACAAACATACATGTCAGGTAAGAACTCATTGGTTACAATAATAAAAAGTAGTCATTCGACCTAAGACATCACAGTTGTCCTGTGGGTATGTCTTTGATCATTTGACAATGTAACAAGACCATGCGTTACCTTGGGCAAGTTCCTAGCATTGTTGCAATCGTTTATTTACTCAAAGAGACATGCATATGTGAGGGTACAATAAGGGATATCTAACATTCCATAGTGGAAGGAGAATACTATAAAATATATTTAGGAGTCTTTGGCTAAAACATATGAATATGATTTAGGAAGTATGTTCCAAATCATATTCAATAGAATCATATAAAGAAGTATCACATTGGATAGTAGACATGTAATAGAACTATCAACCAAACAATTTGATCAAGAGTATAGAATTAGAGAAGAACCACATTGCATTATAGTTATAACTTAATAGGTTCTCCAACAACTTCTATTTAGCTTAGGAAGCCATAACATACAACTAGGTGTCACTCAAGGTTTGTGTAAGCCCTGAAGATTAGCTATCACTAATCTCATCAAAGAGAGAATTGAAAGGAAGTTTTAATTCACAATCGATTAGTAAGATTTATAATTGCCCACTGCCTCGCTAATTGGAACCTAATGGATCGTACACCATGTAAGGATAAGTATGAAGATTTATAATTGAGATGGATAGGATCAATTAAATAGTTTTTTGAGGCCCAATGGCCTTTGGTCCATGATGCCCATTAAGCTTAAGTTGTATGTCAACTTAAACCAAATGTGACACAAACCCAATGACTAGAGAAAACCGGCCATAAAGAGAGAGAGAGAGAGAGAGCTTAATTACATTCACATCACTCAATTTTGAGGGGCTACAAAAGGGGTGTTAATGTGTTATAATTAAACCCTCATTAGGGTTGTTAGAACAAGAGAAACTTAGAGGTGCTTCATCTCCTCTTTCTCCCTTAAACAGCTGGCAATTAGAGCAAGTTTTACTAGCATCAAAACTTCTTATAAGCCTTCCATCTTGCTTCACATCTCTATCTTGATGTGGAGACTTAGAGGTACCATCTCTTTGGTGCTTGGAGAATCCTTTCATCAAATCCTCAAGAAGCAAAGGAGAAAGGAAGGAGCAAAGACCCAAGGATTCAGAGAGGCAAATTTATGGAGTCTTGGAAGAAGATTGAAGAGCCTTAAATGGCTGATAACCTTGTGAACACAAGGATAAGCTTCAAAGGTATGAAGGCTCAAACTTTCTTCTTTCACTTTGATGAAAGGAGTCTTGGTTCACCACTCACTTGGCCTTGAATTTTATGGGACAAATTTGTTTTGAGTTCATGCTTTACTTTAATTATTATTTATATGCATGTGTTGCTCAAATAATCTCTACATAGTCAAATTATTTTCTCCACCAACTTTGTAATCATATAAAGTTTGATTTATTTTAATCTTAGACTAGATGTTTTTAATTAAAAACTTGCTTGAATTTAGGAGAAATGTACGTTGAAAAACGGTTATAAATAAATAATTGCGGTTATCCAACTGCCATAATCAATGACCGTCTTTGGCCATTTATCTCCACAAATTCATTTGGGCTCTCATTGAGGCCGGGTCTCTATCATCTTCATCCCAAAAGCCCCACTACACCCACTTTTCATTTTTCATTTTGGAGCCGTACGTTCATTTTGGCGGGAAAATCACAGATCAGCAGAAAGCGAAATCCAAAACCCCCAAATCACCAATCGCACTCCGAGAACTGAACCAGCAGACCAGGAACTGGAAAAGCTACCACACCATTGCTCCAATGGCTCCGAGAAAGAAACCCATTTCTTCCAACACGGCGTCGTCTAAGAAATCCAACTCGAAAGCTCAGCCGCAGCCCTCCAAGTTCGGCATCCAACATTTTTTTGAGCGCCACACCCAGAACTCTCAGAAACCCAAAGAGGTCGCCGCTTCTTCCCCTCATCAGAACCCTAAAACCCTAGCCGCCACCGTCTCTCCCACCGTTGCTCCAGTACATTCGGTTCCAAAGATCCGAAAGCCTGCTCAGATTGATGCGGGCAATGCGGTTTTAGCTTTGGTGAATGATGAAATTCAGTCGATCTCGGAATTGGGGAATAAGAATAGCATGCCGAAGTACACGCCGCCGGAGAATTTGATGGCGGCCGGAGTTGATGGTGATAAAGAGAATGTTGACGATGAGGCCTCGCCGGAGATTTCAAAGTCCAAGTCTTTAAAGCGCTTCAAGTTTTCACCTGGAATGGTAAATTCTTAGCTTCAATTTTTCACAGAAATAATTTTATTTTCATTTCTGTATTGTTTCTTATTGAAAGATAATTTCTTTATGCTACAATTGATGGAAATGCTTGTGTTTTACTTGTGAAACTTTGAGCAATGCTGATTTTATGGTATTTATTTGTGTAATTTGATTTTGGGAGTTTCGATACGGTGATAGTTGATTAAGCAGAGCCAAGATGACGGAGGTGATGAGGTAACATGGAGGATATCTCCGGTAAATGAAAGACTCCAAGCTGTTTCAAAACGCATGCCGGAGATTATTAGAGTGTTGGCTGACTCTTCAAGGCTTGAATCTTTAAGGATTAATCAGTGCTCGCAAAACAAGGCATGTTTATTTTTTAGTTTTCTCTTCATTTCCTTCTTTTTTTTGTATTGTTGTCAGTGATTAATCAATGATAAATGTACAGACTTCTCCTGTTAAAGCTGTAACGGTTGAGAAGTGGATTCCCTCACCGACACCGAATACTTCTGATAGATCGTTGGTATCCCTGAATAGGGTTGGTGTAAAAAGAGTTAAGCTAGATCAGGATATGGATAGTAATGGAGCTTTTTCAGGTATAGATAGTAGGCAGAGTCCATTCCGAACTCCACCTTCTCTACCGTACTGTCATGATAAGGTAATTGTGCTTTCAAACTGACCCAGCGTAATTATTTATGATGTTGTCTGAACTTTTAAATTCATGGAAATGGTGAAAGCAAGAAACAAGAAGAAGAAATTTGTTCTGCTGTTTTGTTTGCATCGGTCTTTTCCTATTCAATCTTTTCTCTGTCTGTACATTACAATCAATAGATAAAAAGAACATTCTTTGATATCCTTTTTCCGTCTGCTGAGTAGAGGGTGTGGAATCATCTTTTTCTGATTGACGCTGTAACTGCAATGCAGCTTGCTAATGGTGTTGAATGTAATGGAGTTTCAGATCAGCCGGGGTTGAGGCAGCATAAAAAGGTTTGGATCAATAAAATTATCTACTTGACCAAGTTTGGACCATGCTATCATACTTAGATAAAAAGCAATTAATCAGTTAATTTTCTAATCTGCAAGTTCGCTTGGACTTGACCTGTGTGGCTGGTATGTGTCAATTTTATCTTCTTCAAGCCCTGGTGTTAATTAGAAATTCTTTTGGCATATTTTTCTATTCTATTAGGCATTGCTTGAACTCTTAGATCAAGTGGAAGATGTTATTTCTGTTGAAGATTCAGTGTCTAGTGATGTGGAGGAATCTCCATTTCAAGTTGAAGATAAAAAAAGCAAGAGAATGCCTATCAGTTTGGATCACACAGTAAAAAGAGTAGAGACAGCTCTAACAGGAAAGGTTCTTCGGAAATCTTCCTATTGTAGTTTTCTTGTATTGGAGGTATGGATTACGAGTTTAGTTTCTCTTTGAGAAAGAATAGTGAATTTCTTTAAAATTGGTTAGCAACTTTTTTTGTTTTTGCTTTCTGCTATAGGTATCTGAGAAATGTGGAGATGCTGATTCATCTGGTGATCAATGCCTGTTTAAGGTTTCTAGTAAGCAAAATCTTAAATTATTACTTTTGTTCTATAGATTAGTAATGCTAATATAGATTATCCCATTGATTTGCAGGTTATAAGGTTACTAAATGAGCAAAGCGGAGAAGAGCGCTCTGTATATTTACGAGATGAGTGGTAAATTCAGGTTTTTCTTGTTTTGTAGCACTTTAATACTTTATTGGTTCTTTGGAAATTATTTTCCGGTAATGTGGCATAATACAACAATTTCTTACAAGTATTATTTAGAGTGGTTATTTTTCTCCAAAATATAAATGCACATTCTATGCGATTTCAGCTTGTTCCTGCTTGATAGGGAACTTTGTTTTAGTTCTAACTAATTCTGCGAGATGGCTCTTCATGGTTTTTCGTGGCCTCATCTTTATAGCCATTTCCACCCCTATTATTTGTGACTTGACTGTGATTAGAATTCTTCTGTAAATCTAAGGCACCAAGGTTCAGATTCTTGCTTGATTTATTGATCATCGGAGGGTCAAACTTGTAATAATGTTAAGTGGAGGAGGCCTTACATTTGTTTAAATATATTTGTATATTATCTGCAATGGATTTTTGTCCGCATTGCCCAATTACTCTCTGGATGTTTTGAGAAGGCAAGGTTGAGTTGGGTGATCCTGGCCTCTTGTGTATTTATTATTTGAGAAGCATTTTGCTCTTTTATTTTTTGGATTTTGGGTGGGTGGGGGTGGAAGAAGGCAAAAACTTTATGTGTGTTGGCTGTAATTTGGGTGGTTTGACTATAGAAAATTGGTACAATTATTGAAGATAGGCTAGGGGATGAGGTGACATCTTTATGATCCTTAGTATCCTCCCTTTTTAGGAACATTCCTTATAATATTCTTCATCTCGATTGCATGCAGGAGCTGTGAGTTAATCTTAGTTTTGACCATTTGCAGTCAAAGTTTGTATTTTAATTTGGATGTAATAGGCTACGTTTGTGTATTTTTGGCCTAGATTGTGGACCTCTGGTGAGATTAAATTATTTAACTTTACCATAATATCTTTGTTTTCTTCATTAAATATTAGTGTCTTAGAGATTCGTACATTTGGGGTGAAATTGAATGCTCTTGGTTTGCCAACAAGACTAGTACATTAAAATTCAAATTCTTCTTGATTTCAAAATATGATTTTTAATAATGTCGCTCTCCTATTCTCCATTATTTTCTCAGGTTGTACAGTGTCATTGCTCCTGGAGATTCTGTCAATGTTATTGGCGAATTTGATAACCAAGGACAGTGTCATGTGGATCGTCACAATAATTTTATAATTGTTCATCCAGATGTTTTGGTGTCTGGAACTAGGGTACTACTTCCTGCTTGTTCATTTATCCTTTACATGTTGTTGACATTGTTTTTGTTATGATTTCTCTGATATTTTGTCATTAGTTTTGTAGTTATTGTTGCCCTACTTGATCCTAATAATTTGAAACACTTTTAGGTTACAGCTAGCTTCATTTGCCCTAGGCGAACTGTCCTGGATGAAAGGCTAAAATCCAATGAGCATTCAACTGCAGCACTAAGTGGTACAATATTGCATCGAGTTTTTGAGGTATCAAAACCACTCTATGACCTTGTAAACTTTTTAATGTATATGGATAGTGTCATGCATCTTTTTCCCAAGAAATAATTTGTAATAATTGCTCATCTATATCGTGTAAAATTTCTTTGTTTCTGTAGGCTGGACTTATGAAGGAGATACCTACAGTAACTTTCTTGGAGGAACGCACAAGAACGGTGCTCCAGAAAAACCTTGAGAACTTGTATGCTTGTGGAGGTTAGAATTTTTTAGATTCTACTTTGAAATAATTTCTGATTTCTATGTCATCATCATTCAGGTTAGTTTGAGTGGGACTAGTTTTCCTAACATTTCATTGGTCAGTTTTATGGATCTTAGTCAAGCTTCTCTTCCCTTTCATGTGGATTTTGCAGTGAACGAAAATGATATGTACAAAACATTGATCGAGGCTGTCCCCCCAATATTGAATTGGGTTAACCTCTTCAAAAATTCCCAGGTGCGGCCATTTTGTTTATATTGATTTTTTTTTTCTTTCTATTTTCACAATTCAGGTGAAGAATTGTTTGACATTTTGCACCTTAAAGCAACAGTAGAGAGTAGGGCTATATTCTGAGGGTAATGGTATTGTGGCAGGGTTCAAAAGCTCCTTCTGTTGATTTTGGATCTGACATTGGCGTCAAAAAGGTCAAATTATCTGAGGCAAGGCATCACACTTGGTCTATTTGTAGATAATTGGTTGTTCTATGTTATATATTTTTTGCATCCGTAGATATGTTTTCATTGTATCTACTTGTTTAAAGATCATTTACATGGGATTCATGCGCCATACCCAATCTGGAAGCCTGCATGAATCGGTAGCTTTGTGAGTTTGAAAGTTGACTGGTTTTCCTATTACTGCAAAGTATTTTTCATTGCATGCACCCTCCTGAGTTTGAAAATTGTCTTCTTATACTGTAAAATATTTTTCTTGCAAGTAAATGCATCTATATGATGATGGGCGTTCAAATGTTTTCTTCTATATGTATCTGCCGGTCGAAGGCATACATGGTTAGATGAAGTTTGTGTTTGTAAACATGGTCCTAGTTTTCAATTGTATGTTATGTGCTATTCCGTAAGTCACATGTACTCATTTCAGGAACAACAATAGGTCATCTGTGAACTTTGTCTATTCTGTAGGTAATTGATATTGAGGAGATGGCCTGGGCTCCAAAATATGGTCTGAAAGGCCAGATTGATGCTTCTGTCAGAGTGAAAGTTGAATCTAACAGTGGTGAATCTCATGAAAAGGTCATGCCTTTAGAGTTCAAAAGTGGGAAAGTACCAAAGGGCCAGGCAAGAATAATGTCTTTACTAGTTCACTTAAACTTGTCTAGAATGATATTAAACTTGAGTCATGTTTGTCATTGTATTAACTTATGTTGCTTAAAGTTTCTCTTTTGAATTTTGGGTCATGGTTGTTATATGTGCAGTCGTCTATGGAGCATAGTGCCCAAGTGATCTTATACACTCTCCTCATGTCGGACAGGTACTTATAGTTTTATTCATCTCTATTTTTTTGGTTTCCACAGGGTCCAGGCCTTTGTACAAGTCAATATTGATATCTTTTGAGAAAACTTTATTTAATTTGGTATGCTTCTCTTGTATTCAGGTACCAGAAGCATGTCGATACTGGTCTCCTATGTTATCTGCAGTCAGATCAGACACAGGTAGTACGGAATGCACCTGCATCATGTATTTATGTAGTCTTAAATGAATTTATCTTAATAAAATAAATTAAACAGGGGATTGTTGCTAGAAGATCTGACCTGGTTGGTCTAATCATGCGACGTAATGAACTTGCAAATGATATCCTCAAGGCATCACAAACACAAGTACTGCCCCCAATGTTACAGGTATGACGGTTGTTGTAGTATGAACAATTTTTTTTTCCGGAGAACTCTTTACTGGGCAGATATTTTAGATTCTTTCTGTTTTTGTTCTTGTTCGTGCTGTAGTGTCGGAGCATTTGCGGAAGTTGCCGCCATCTAAATGTTTGTACTGTCTATCACAAGGTATTTTCTATTTATTCTTGTAATGTTTTGTCAAAGCGTGGATAGTCATTACTAACTAGGAGAGCAAACAAATTGTTCATAAATTGTTCAAGTTTGGCTCATATTCATTAATTTGAATTTTGAGCTAAAGCCAGTATTTATTTCTTCTGATCTTATTTATCTTCAGCTTGTAATCTTGCGGCCTTGTGTGTGTGTGTGTGTGTGTGTGTATTAGTTTCTCTTTGGTTTAATTGACAAAAGAACTGATGATTAATGAGATTCTTTCAAACTTTTGCCTACTCTTGTCAGCAGAAATGCAACATTGATTTCACTTTTGATTGGGACTCTGAAAAGCACTTTCCAAAAAGAATAGAAACATGGTGGTTTACTACCTACTTCAAAAGGAAAGTGATATTCACACACCCATTTTTACTCCCACACACCCTTGTTAGTCTTTGGCCATTGATCTTCTTCAATTCATTAGATCCAACAGCCAAAAATTGAGAAGGGTGTGTGAGAAGTAAAAATGGGTGTGTGGATAGCACTACCCTTCTTTTTTCTCAGTTTCCTATAAGATTTCAGTTACTGTGTACTTGATTATTCAAAATCTTAATATACTGCCTAACGCAAACAATCTGTAGATCAATTTTGTCGTGTGATATTTACATGACTGATTAGTAACCCTAACTATATTTCTTAGTATTATTTGAATCCTTGAAATCTCCATGTCATCAGTAAGTTGTTGCAACCTTTCCTGTTGACTTTTTTGCACCCCCTGCCTGCCATTGACAATATTACAATTATTTTGTTCTTTAGGCTTCTCAAGAAATTGATTGATGGAGAACCTTAGTTCTACTTTGTTTCAGTGCTACCCTTGACAATCATTAACATAACCAATCTTCAATGTTGATGGGAATGGACACTATTTTAATCCCGTTGCCATCGAGAAATTCCTGCAACGCTTTCTATATCACATCAGCTATAAGCTACTAAGAATAAGTAAATATAGCCTTCGTTCAGTTTGCAAGTCCTTCAATAGATTGTAAATAGAAAGATCACTGGATCTAGCTTCCTTTGATTGGAATTTACAATTACTAACGCCAACCCTTGCAACATATGACCGAGGGACCAATCTCCGATTTTACAGAGTTTCCACATCCCTCATGACCCATGTAAAATATTAAGTTTAAAACTAGGTTTCCCATGAAAAAAGTTGCAGTCACACAGGAAACCTCAATATAAGCAAGATATTCATTACTATAATACTATTCATACTTTAAGAAGTGTTATATCATTATTCATTACTATAATTCTATTCATACTTTAAGAAGTGTTATATCATTGGTCATCACCTTTAATTCCACAGGTACATGGTGGAAGCACAGAGAGCAGCGGATTGGCAGATTTGTTTGATTCAAATACTCGGTACCTAACAAATGCTCATGGTGTTTTCTTAAGGCTGTGGGATGGGTTGATTGATCTGGAAGCTAAAGAGATGCAGGTGCAATTTTGAAGTCACTGGTTGCAAAGTGTATAAATGTCCAACTCCTAAGTTTAGTTTATTTGATATGCTAACAACTTTTCTCTTGTTTGAAAATTTATCTGTTTCAGCTTGTAAAGAATGAAATTTGGCGGTCGCATAGCTCCAATAGTGATTATGCCACTGGTTGCCTTTCTTTTATTGTTCTTGATGGTGATTCTCGATGTTCGGCATCCGGAAGCAGATTTGTTTATCGTTTTCTGCGTAAGAATTTTCCTTCTCTCAATGGGAGGACATCTGATATAGATTTTTCAAGCGCCAGTTCTTCAAGAAAAGATATAGACTGTACACTGAAATGTGGTGACTTTGTGGTATGTTTTACTTTCATAATGTGGTTTTTGGTAGTTCACATGAAAGCTGATTGTTTGTACTAGTTTAACATAAAACTCTTACAGTAGCTGTGGATTTTATGTACTCGAAGTTGTTTCCATGGAAGACTTACTAAAGAACATGTAATGTTCATGATTCATTAATCAAGAATCTTTTTCTCTATGACTTGTACATTTTTTATTCATGACTGTTTATTGCTTTATGGATTTAGATATGCAAGATGTTCAGATATTTTGTTAAGATGTCCAGGGTAAGTAGTTATGCGTGATTGTGTTTTATGGTGACCTGTTCTTTTGATATTTGATAAACATAACAACAATTATTGGGTATTGACTTGAGACATAATAAATATTACCAATGTTACAACAAAACTTCTAGCTATGAAATCAACCTGATACGTTTCATATGTTTGTGTGTTTCTTGGTACACATGCAGGCACTTCTTGTAAATCTATCACTGTCTAGTATATACTTCAACAAAAAGGAAAATTTGAAGCCTCTTCTGCCCTCATTTCCTTCTCTCGACCAGTCTCTGGAGTTTTTTTGCTTTAGAAAAAAAAAAAAAAAATCAAATATAAGTTGGAAACAAAACTATCAAACAGTAATAAGAATCTTTTTGAAATTTATGGCTGTTTGAATTCTTTTTCTTTCTTGGATGGAATTTCTTGTTGTGCAGAATAATATTGCAATTCTTGTTTAGCTTTCCAGTCATTCCCTAAGAACCTAATCAAGTTAATAAAGTAATCAATTAATTATATTAATTCATGTTTTGGTCTTCTCAAGAAGTTGCACTTGTGCATGCATGCATGCTTTTTATATATGCAAGTTAGTTGTTGTGAGTGTGATTTTGTTTCCCCTGGTACGCTTTTTCTTTTATCCTCACTAACAATTTATTAATCACTGGTTATTGGTTTATTGTTTAGATACTTAGCAGCGAATCTGGTAATTTACCTGTTGCAAGTGGGATCATAACGGACATAAGTCAATCTCATGTTTCTGTAAGGATAATATCTGCCATGTTTCCTGTTCATCTGTACTACTGTAAGCTCAAATCTGGCGTTTTAGTGCTTACCTGACCTTTAAGCGGATGTGCTAATATAGCTGACGAATGCTACAGTGGAAAATCTTAACTTACTGATCAAATCAATTTTGTAAATTCTAATATTTTCTGCAAAACTCTAGGTTTCTTTCTCTAAGCACTTACGACTTCCTTGGAGCAATCCTTCTTCAGAGGCAAGTGATCTCCTTCAGGAGGTCTGGCGTGTTGACAAAGATGATTTTGTGACATCATTTTCAGTTATGAGGTAACACACTCCTGAACCTTTCTGAGAAATTTCCATATCCAAACTTTTAGAATACTTCTCTGACCCTGTCTAAGTTCATGCTTTTGTTGCTGAAGGTTTAACCTTGTTCAACTTTTTCTTCAAAGTACACAAGCTGCTCACCTTAGAAAGATGATTGTTGACCTGGAAGTGAGTTTTAGTGAATTGTTTTCTATCAAATTAACCATCTTTTGCTAATTCTAACTCGCTTTTTTGTTGTTAACATGTGTGGATTCTTTTTAGGCTCCTAGGTTTGACAATGGGTCTCCACTAAGCCAGGATCCAGCAATATCCTATGTCTGGTCCCAGAGAAATTTAAATGATGATCAGCGTCGAGCCATTCTCAAGGTTTTCTATACGGTTATCTTTTTTCCATAATACTTATGATTCTTCCCGCAGAAAGTCTGTACCCAGAGGCTAAATTTGTTTGACACTAATCTTTCAGTTATCTATTGAATGTGGACATTTACTAATTCAACAAATATCCAGATACTTACAGCAAAGGACTACGCTCTTATACTAGGAATGCCTGGAACGGGCAAGACATCCACCATGGTGCATGCTGTGAAAGCTCTGTTGATTAGAGGTTCATCCATTTTGCTTACGTCCTACACAAACTCCGCTGTTGATAATCTACTTGTCAAATTAAAGGCTGAGGTCATATCTCTATTTCACATCCATTGATAAGCATATTCTTTCTATTATTAGTATTATTATTATTTGTTCTTGTTCATAGCAAATTTTTTCCACCATTCAATCTAATGGGCAGCAGTTACCATTCACCATTGGGCACAAAGTTGATGTCTCTTTTCGTTCTATATTTGTGGGTGTATAGTTTACCCATTTTTGAGGTACATATCTTCTGTGAAACACTCCTTTGGGTTTTTTTGTATTGAATTTAAAGCATGGCAGGATATTGATTTTATAAGAATTGGAAGACATGAAGCTGTGCATGAAGAAATTCGAGGCCATTGCTTCTCAGGTCAGATTTTAAACTATTGAGAGAATTTTCTTCAGTATCTCACTTAATTCTCAACATATTAACGGTGGTTTCTGTGACAGAGATGAACATTCAAACTGTGGAAGGCATTAAGTTAATATTAGACCAAGTCAAGGTGGTTGCCGTTACATGCTTGGGGATCACCAGCCCCTTGCTTTCCAATAAGAGATTTGATGTATGCATCATGGATGAAGCTGGACAGACCACCCTTCCAGTACGTACACTTTCTGATGGATATCTTGACCTGCAGTTATTGTTTATGTAACTAGAGGCAGATGTATATTAAGCTATACCATGGAGAAAGTTAGCAAATATGTCGTGAAGACCAAAATGTAGTACTTAATGATTTGGTAGTTAATTCATTGTCAGTGGTTAAGTTGAACTCATCGAATTATCTTTCCCTGATGTTATGTCCTGTTGCAAGTATAGATTTATAATAAAGTAAAAAATCTATCTAATGTTATTTTGTGTGTTAATTAGTCGGAATTGCGCTTAGATGGGTTGAATTTATATTCTCTCTTTTAGGATTTTGTTTATCTTTAAATGAAAGTTGAAGTCACTTGTTTATTCAGAACCTTATCAAAGGCAGTGGATTCATGAGCAATTTTCTGTTGTAACAGGTATCTCTTGGGCCTCTGATGTTTGCTTCAAAGTTTGTCCTGGTTGGCGATCATTATCAATTACCTCCTCTGGTCAAGGTGTATATCACTGCATGCCTGTAGGGTTCTAATTGGTTGTCACGCTCTGAACTGTGGCTTAATGAAATGCCCTATGCTTTTTTATTTCCAGAGTACGGAGGCTCGAGAAAATGGAATGGGGGTAAGCTTGTTTTGCAGGCTTTCAGAAGCGCATCCTCAGGCAATTTCAGCCTTGCAAAGCCAGGTTATTATATTCATTTGCTATTGTATATAAATTTTGGCACTCTTCTGTAGAAGTGATATTTACCGAACTGTTTGCATCCAGTACCGTATGTGTCGAGGCATTATGGAACTGTCAAATGCCTTGATTTATGGTGATCGATTGCGTTGTGGCTCTCCTGAAATAGAAAATGCCAAACTCAAGGTTTCAAGTTCAATATCTCATTCATTTTGGATACAGGAGGTAAGAGCAATTTTCAAGGGAATCCCATATTTCTATTGAAATGTATAAGTTTATTCATGATGTGCACTTGCATAAAGAAGTATACCTATATCCTTGTTTGTTCTACTCATAAGCGGTAGTAGTAGATACATTTGATAACAAAATTCTCATTCAGTTTATAGCACCTTTCTTCCGGATAAATCCATACAGGTTATCTTCCGTGTCATGTTGTGGGCATTGGAAACTATGATATATCATGTAAAAGAATTATGACTTGATGTTCATTACAACCGGTTAGCATGTTTAAAAATTAGATTGTGCTTAGGGAAAACCGATTTCCAATTTGGTTGAATTCTTGATGATATGATTTTGTCACAGATTGGATTCAAGTGAATTGTTTCACATTTTATGGCTTGTCGAAAACTTGTGCAATGAAATTGTGGTTTTGTTCAAACTTTGATGCATTTTTCATGTGTTTTAAAACTTGGTTGCAGGTTATAAACCCAAGCAAGCCAGTTATATTTATTAATACAGGTTTGTTGAAGTACTATTATCTGTTTTACATAATCTGTTCTTCTATATAAGCAGTGTTGGTTGTTTAATATAATCACTTTTCGGAATGTAGATTCTTTACCTGCTTTTGAGGCAAAGGATCACAAGATTGTGAGTAACCCGACAGAAGCTAACATAATTGTACAGGTTAGATCTTCGCTTGAATATATATATATATACATAACGCAATCATCCTTTTTCCCCAAGAAAATATTTTTTCTGATCTAATGCAAACCGTTGAAGTAGCTTGTTTTAGGTAAATAAAAATTTCATTTTGCTTTTAGGTTGTGGAGGGACTAGTCAAGAGTGGAATAAAGGGGGAAGATATTGGTGTCATTACCCCATATAACTCCCAGGCTGAGATCATCCGGCTTGCCCTCAGCCGCCTGACCTCTGTCGAGATACATACCATTGACAAATACCAGGTCTGGGTGAAGGATTTCATTTTCTATGCCGATGTTATTGTTTTCTTTGTCTAACTATTCATATCTTTGAAAGCAGAAGGATGACATGGTTATATCTAATTTCAATTGTCCTTGTTTTTTATCCAGGGAAGAGACAAGGATTGTATACTAGTGTCCTTCGTTAGGTCAACGGAAAATCCCACGAATTGCTCCTCCTCGCTGCTTGGAGACTGGCATAGGATTAATGTAGCTCTCACTCGTGCCAAGGTAAGAATCACATGAGTTTGGCCTTCTCATTCGATCATGTTCTGATGTGAATTTGGAGATTTTCTTAAGTTTTCGTAGTGACCAAACTGAGTAACATGTTTTTCGTTTGATTTTGGTTTGCTTATGTAGAAAAAGTTGGTAATGGTTGGATCGTGCAAAACCCTATCGAATGTTGTGCTGTTGAAGCTTCTTATCGAGCAAGTTGAACAACAGTCGGGCATCTTAAATGTATCGAACAAGGATATTAAGTTTAAAGGAGAGTTAAAGAGATGCTCTCAGGCTCAGGCAAGATAGATGATTGATTAGTGGCTGTACATATGCTGCTGATGTATCTGTAGTAAGCTTGAAAGTTGTAGAAACATCACTCTCTCTCTGAGGCATTTTTTCAAGATTTAGAATTATAGGCCACTCGACGCCTCCATGATTGCTCAAACCGCCACTTAACGCCTCCATGTTTGCTCAAACCGCCCGTGAATATGCTCGGAAACCACCTCTAAATTCCAAAAACTTGGGGTAAAGCCCTGGTATTTCTCTCCAGCATCAGCACAAAAATGATCATGTCAAATCTCTTTTCGTGTTCTAGTCACGTACATTACACATCCCTCAAGCACAACATTCTCATTTGAAATCTTAAGCTGCAAATTCTTTAATTTTACTCTTTCCCTCGGACTCTTCAATGCAACAGGGTCCCTCTCTTACCCATGTGCGAGTGAGTGAGTCTACAGCATAATTCTAAACTAAAAGTAGCCAACGAGGTTGGCTTTGTTGGTAAGGTCACTACCTTGTCTGTTGCCCCACTAAGGTTTGAGTCTTGCTGCCAGCAATCTTTGTTGATGCGCAATCTGAAAATTCCTACGTAAATCCATTCATGTGACAGCTGGCAGTTAGGTGCCACGCGTAAGTCATTCCAGCTTGAGGTTGTGAGTATACCCTAGCATTGGTGGTGAGAGTAATCAATCTTCCCCTAAACTTTTAAGTTTTTTAAAAAAAAAAAATGCAAAATAAAAGTGTAAGTGGAGTGGATTCTGAGTTCGATTCTTTCTTTCCCCATCACTTGTATCCGTGGTGGAGTGCATCCGATCTCCTAAGCTATCATTTTACTTTATACAAATGATATTCTAAGTTGCAGAGAGGAAAATTCAAACGCAGGTGCATAAAGAGAGCATATCTCCTACACCCACGTATGCCCCAACCATCACTTAGAAGTCAGATTTTATAAGGCAAACACAGATGAAGAGTATTTGACTATGAAGACAATACGATGTAACTGGAGGGGCACACCTATCATAAGGCAAATACAGATGACGTTTTTTATGTCTCCAACAGTTTCTTTCACTTGCAATTCTCCAAAATTCAGGTGAATTTCAGTTACAAAATCTATCTTCATTCTCCACACAAGCACAATAGTAGTGAAAACAATCATAGAGGCACTGATCCGTAAAATACGACTTCAGCTGGGCCTGTCATGTAGATGTGATTGTTCTCCTCTCTCCACTCAATCTGCAATGGCCCCCCCGGTAGATCAACCGTGCAGTTCTATGTCCAAAAGATAAGCATACAAAAAGATGAGCAAAGAGGAAAGCAAGTAAAAAAACTAGGGTAACGATTTAACGATAAAGCAACAGGTAAAAAAAGAAGAAATTTTCTGATTTAGTAATTTGATTGAAATGACATGGATAGAGACAGACAACATTCACTTCTCAACAAATTATATCCGTACTTAAGTATTATTAAAGTTGGGAAGTAAAATGTTGCGCACTAAACTTTCCTCACATTATCTTTATAAAATCATGTGGCTTTTGCATGGAGGGTACGGCTTATAGTTATGGGCAGCTTATCACGCTTCTAAAATTGACCAACGTAACGTGACAATGTAACACATAGTGATGTGGATTCATAAGATTACTGAAACTATAAGTATAGTATGTATAGCATTACTCTTCTGTCTTAAAATTGAACACTAAAAACTGATAGACGAAAGGGGAATAGTTTCATTTTCTTGTGAAATAGATAAACCATCTATATTAATTTTTTATTTTTTTTTAATATATCCAACATAAAAAAAGAAGAAAGCCAAAACTCACTCGCTCAGCACGACCCTCAAGAACTGCGGCAACCACTACAGCACAAGCTCCAGTTCCGCAAGCAAGTGTTGCTCCTATAATGCAAAATAATTATACTTCCCATTAAAACAAACTCAAATGGTCTCGATATCAGATTACAGTATAATAACTTCTTTTGGTTGCAACAGAACTAACCTGCTCCACGCTCCCAAACACGCATCTTTAGGTGCGAACGAGTGAAAACTTGCACAAATTCTGTCCATCAGAATCAAATCAGAGTTGTGAATACAAAATATGCTTAAGAATAATTACAAAATTTGAGACTTTAACGTTCACGAGACAGGAACAAAGGATCAAACAAGTTTGACTGAACAAATAATTTATTAACTGTATTTCAATATGCTAAGTGAGAGTGAGACAGAAGCTTGAAGCACCCATTACCATATTTGGATAGATATTTTATCACATAATTTCTTTACAAATTTGAGGCATTTCAGACCATAGAAGTTCTGAGTAGTGTTTCCAATAAATATACCAATCTAATTTTGTAAATTCAAAAAAAAATGTGTCACACAAATTTTTGAGTACATCCTTTTCAACTTATATCTCAAAATGGCCACCACCAGTAAGAAATATACCAACAATTTTAAACCGAAAGATATCAGAAATTTCAAAGTTCAAAGTAATGCACTGTCAATCTTCATTCACTGTCAAAAGGTGTAAGCAATGGACAATCACCAAAGAAGAAAAAACCCATGATCTGTAGCATGTAAACTGTGGTCTTACACAAACAATATGCCAACTCTAACTGCTTCCAGAAACAAAAGCATGTCCGTAGACAAATAAATTCTAACCTGTGTTAGTTCGTGCTGGAAACACCTCATGATTCTCAAACTTGGGGCCAATTTCAGCCAACTTCAATTCATCAACCTTCAAATTCTGTTCAATTCCAACAAAAAGCAACAAGTCACAGGCAGAAATGACGGATATTTCTGGGGGTAGTCCTTCTAGGAAAGTTTCAATGATTTGAAAAGGACGTCATATGCTGGACTGGAAGAAACTATTAATCAATTATAAACAAAAATTTGGCTTTATTACGCCCAGATTAGGTCATTCATTTGAGCAGAGTGAATATCTCTCAAATTATTCCAGCAATAATTACCTGGCCTCCTTCTGTACCAAAAGTTATGCAATGAGGATTTCCCATACTAACACAGGTTACATTCCAGGTTACTCCATCCACATTCAGACCCAACTTAACGACGGATTGATCTTTGTTTGCAGGCAGTCTTGTAGGTACGTCTGAAGCCTTAAGAATTGGTTCCCCCATATCAACTTTAACCTGTAATTCTTAATGTCTGCTAAAGTGAAGATGAACATCCAATATATAACGCATGACGGAGCACCAGAGCAACAATGGACATTGTTACAATATTTCATAAGTCACATCACATGCTTTGCAAAATGTTTGATGTGCTCAAAGCATCTCAATCTGAAATAGTTTATTTGAACTGAAACATAATACAAACAAGAATTTACCTTCCCATCTTCTTGAATTTCCGGAACAATTAGACCAGCACCAGTATGTACCTTAAAGCTGCAATTGTTCACACAGACTGTTGTTTTCAGAAATTTACACACCTATCACTTATCAGTGCAACACTGAATAGATATTTATTTTCAATGTTAAATGCAACAAAAACTAAAGCAAACAATTTAATATATAACCAAGCATTGATAAACGAAAATGTTTATCAGTATATGGAACCAGCTTTACCATACCTATGCCGTCCCTGCAAATTCTCGAGCTCGGCAAGGAATCTGGCAAAACACCGGACTCCATTACCACACATCTACAAAACACAATTTAATATCCAATTTCACAAGTTTGAAACACCAATACTACCATTCAATACAATGCAGCAATCAACTATCCACATAAAATTTAAAGCATAGAAAACACAAATTTTCGGGACATACAAGTCACCTCGGGCTCGCTCCCATCAGAATTGTAAATCCTCATTGTATAATCAGTGCCGTTGATGCCCGGCAGCGCGAAGATCACTCCGTCGGCGCCAATCCCAAAGTTCCGATCACACAGCTTCGCCGCCAGCTCCGGACTGATTTTAGGCTCCGAAGAATCTCTGTTATCAACCTATCACTCACAAAACCAAAAAGAAAACTCAAAATCCAAACAGCGTATCGATAACATCTAACCATAACTTCTTCTCAGCTAATTAAGTTGAAGATTTTGAAAAAAAAATTCCAACATTTCAGAGAAATTGAATACCAGGATGAAGTCGTTGCCGAGGCCGTGGTACTTGACGAAGTGGAGGAATCCGGCTTCTATGCGGTCGAGAAAGAAGGCGGGGGAGGCCTTCTCGACGGCTTCCACGCTCATGGAACATGATACCGCCGACTCGCGAAGACTAGTAGCTCGCGGCGAGGCAGCTGCATGGAAAGAGTTGAGCTTTAGAATCGGAGAAGAAGCTCGAAGAGAGGCGGTGAAGAATGTGAGGGAGCGGCGAGTTGGGGAGGTGAGGTGCAGTGAGATGGCGGCGGCTATGGCTCCCATGACTCGGTGGTCGGCGCAGACGCTGTAAACGGAACTAGATGTTTGTTGTTTGCTTGCTGTTGGGTCGTAGGGCAATGTGTTCAATTCAACGTATGCATGAAGAAAGTTAATGGTCCCAAATTTCTAAACCAAAGTGGCCCTAGGTTGTCAAGCCGCGTAGGTTTGAATTCTGTCTGGGCTATATATTAAACTAAACATACACTCATTTTGAAAATTTAATCAAGCATTTTTCTAAAATTTTAGTTATTAATTTTAGTTTTTCACACAAGTTTATTTTGTTTAGAATTTTAGTTTTTCACGACTTTTTCTAGACATTTCGTTTTTTCCCCCCTCTCATCCCTATATTTATGCTTTTATTATCCATCTTTGTACATTTTTTTTTATTGTTTGTTATAATTTTACTTTTTTTTTTTTTTTTTTTTGTGAATATAGTAAAATATTTATATAAAAAAAAATGTCAGATTTTATTATTTAGAAGACCCAACACATAATAAAGATTTGTTTGATTATATAGCTACATCTAGTTACCTATAATATGGACACATTTAGTTTTATAGTGGATTTGATTTTTTGTATTTATCGGTACGTTTGGAATGTAAATGTACCAAAAGAGTTATCAGATAGAGACATTTGGTTTTGTGGTACATTTGTGATTTTTTGTTTATTTGATCTTTTGGTAAATTCAGAATCTAAACGTATCAAAATGGTTACCTGACAATGGGCACATTTGAAATCTAAACGTATCAAAAAGGTTACATAACAATGGGTACATTTGGTTTTATGATACATTTGGTTTCTCGGTACATTTGAAATTTAAATGTACCAAAAGTCGATACTTTTGTTCTCAAATGTACCATAATTTTTAAGTATATTTTTTATATATCTATACGTGAAAAAATATATATTGAAGACTTTTTATTGAGACATTTTTAATAGAAAGAGATTTTTTTTTTAAATGCTGATAATAAGGTAATGAGGAATTAGTTAGTTAATTTTTTATTTTATTTTATTAAAAAATGTCATTTAATGTGTAGAAGGGGATTGACGAAATTAAATTCCTGTATTGTAAGCAATTAGTTGCTAAGTTACCTTATGCCTCTATATAAATGCATTTAAATTAATGACATGGAAATTAAATAAACAGAAAATTATTGAGGTGGCAATTGATTAAAGCACCTTAATCAAATCTTTAAAAGGAATGAATGTTTAATCTAACAACTATAGAAAAGATGTAGGACATTCTAATTTACAAAATCTATCGTTTGATACAAAAAAAAAAAAAAATCTAAACCAAAAATTTGGTTAAAAATTTCGTCTTTCTAACATGATTTAGGTTTAGGATTCATCGGTTTTTCCTTACAATTTGGCTTGGCTTATACTCACTGTAAATCCTCATTTTATTATTAGTAAAGAGGATGAGAAAATTCGAAATTATTACAATAATTTAAGGAAAGAGAAGTTTTGAACTCGAGCTTATGGGTAGAAAGTAGAAACCGACATTACTGTATTATGGTAATTAATATCAAATCAACAGTACTAAATTAAAAAAATTGATACGTAATTTACATATATAAATGTACATATTTAATAACTCGGTTCGGTTCGATCCCAGTTTTGGGTTGTGGTCAACTAGGTTTATTTTCGGTTTTTTCTCATAGTCTGATTCGGTTTCTCAATTCGTCGGTTTTTTTTCCCACCCCTAGACTACAGGTAGCATATTGTGCTAGGTAGCAATGAGTTTAACAGTGAAGTTCCTTCAAACTCAATAATTTTCAAGGATGTTAGGGTTCTCACTATAAGTCGGGAAGGATTTTCATCACACAGATATACCATCATTGTGGCGTCCAATGCTAATAACACAACCTTAAAAATTGGAGACTTTTCTAAATTTCTAACTTGAGGCTGTTTTACTTGAATTCTAAGATGATTTTCTTCCTTTGAAATTCCAAAATGAGCTTAAAATTCAAAAGATAATGCGCAATTCACATCCACCAGATTTAATAAAAAAACAAAAACAAAAAAAACAAAAAAAAAAAAACAAAAACAAAAAAACAAAAACAAAAACAAAAACAAATTTTATTAATCATTTAACATGTAGATTCCAATACAAACTTACATATACAGTTTCCCTTCATTCTTGGCTATGGCAACCCTCAATATGCAGGTAAATAAAATACCGAAAAAGTAGTAACTCTCTAAGCCCCAGAGACCGAAGATCAGAAACGATCTTGGCCTCCGTCCGCCACTCTTCCCGAACGCTGTAAAATCCTCGTATTTCTCTCCCGCATCAGCACGAAAATGATTCAAATCTCTTCGTGTTCTAGTCACTTATATCACAGATATCCCTCAAGCACAACATTCTCATTTGAAATCTTAGGCTGCAAATTCTTCAGTTCCACTCTTTTACTCAGACTCTTCAATGCAACAGGAAAGTTCCCGACATCATTTTCATCCCACAGGGGCAATACTTCTACCACAATTTTTTGCAACAAATTCTGTTCAATGCCGTCTTGGAGAAGCTCTTCAAAATCACTTACGTTTCCCTTTAAATCGAACAAAACACTACACATTCCTTGAGAGTTACAGTATTCCAAAATAGCACTTAAGCTTATTTGATCGAACACCACCGTTTCAATACCTGTTTGAGCTCTTTCTAGTTCTACTGATGTCTCTTTGTCTGCAAAGACTATTAGCTTATCAGTTGGTTCCACGGTGAGAGCAGGGATTTTGACTGGAGAAGTACTATCCCTAGCTATTATAATCCGAAGTGGTTGATTGGCTCCAGCTTCTTGGGACGCTGGAATAGAGACGTTCTCCATTATTGCGGAAGAAGAAAGAATAACTGCATCATATTCCTGTAACAATTGCAAATAGTAACCACCAGACTCAGCAACTCCTTGTCCAAGCTGATCCAGAAAGTTTCCATTGACTGAGATCGAGTATCTGCTAACAAGAACAAAAGGGTCAAAGAACTCTCAACTTCACTCTAATCAAATACATCAAGGCATATACAAAACAAAAGTATCGAATAAGGTATCATTTGCACTCATTTTTATTGTCTTTACTATTGACTAATCTAAACAAAACAAATTTACCGGATAGTGACGAAAGGATTCCCCGTTAGCATCCGATGGATATAAGCCTCATTTAGCCTTTTGCATAGTTCTTCTTCTACACCCGTAGTAACATCAATTCCAACATCTCTTAATCTATCCAACCCCTTTGATGCCACGATTGGATTCGGATCCACCATTCCAACCACCACTTTTTTCACTTTGGCTTTAATTAGGGCTTCGCTGCATGGTGGTGTTCTCCCATAGTGATTGCACGGTTCCAAGCTCACATATGCTGTTGCATTTTCAGCCAAATCCCCAGCTTCTCTCAGAGCAAAAACCTGTAACATTTGACATTTTGACTTCTTGATCTAAGTTTACATTAACAGCTACTTATAAAGTTCATGTACAACAACAGGTAAAATTTGGCAAATCGCATGATAATTATGAAATCAATTATAAAACTCTTAAGAAAAAACCAGAGAAAAAAAAAAAAAAAACCAGAAAGAACAGAACCATACGGTCCACAATAAAAGTTGAAGGACTCGGCATCTAGGTATTTACTTTCCCTTCGTTTAATTATTTTTGTGATCTTTCCAAAATATTTTAACTTGTAAGCAACCAACCAAAGAGCAAAGCGACCGAAAGTTTCAACCACTTCATTAAAACAAGGAAAATAAGTATACCTCAGCATGCGGCTGGCCAGCTTTTGGGTGAAAGCCTTCACCAACAACCTTGCCATCCTTGACAATAACACAACCCACCATAGGATTGGGGCTGGTACACCCGATAGCCTTTCTTGCAAGCTCTACACACCTCCTCATATAGAATCCATCATCTGCACCCGCTTCTTGTGCCACCCCACACGTGACCCCAACAGATTTACCATGACTTCTCAAACCATTTGGTGATTTGGACATCCTTCTGAGTGGATTGCAAAACCCAGAATTTGAATTTGGATTCGACCTCAACAGTTTACTGGAAAGTTGCTGTGGTAGCGAGACAGTGGGTGGACTGAGAGTGTAACTCTGGAGTGAAAGTGTTTGAACTTGCATTTCTTTTGTTTGTTGTACCCAGATCACATCACTGCAATTCTCGCAAGAATGTTTAACTGTCTGCAACTCACCGAACCTGCACTCAGGAATAGTAATGCTTTGAAAACGCGTGATTAAAGTCAATCTCGGTCTGCTTCCACTCTCTAAGGCCTACTTCTTCACTGTAAGAAGCGCTCAGTGTACATTTTCCGTTCTTTCAGTTTCCTAGAAACCGTGTTTCTGCTAATGTAAATAAATCAAAAACTAAAAGAAAATGAGTGGAACCCCAGATAAACAACGGATATATGCCCTATGGAGTAGTAGCAAGCCTCTCACACGCTTACTACGAGATCACTTGCGCATTTCATCAAACACATTGCGTTCAGCATAAACAAACTGTCAAACGCACATATAACACACTCTGGGCTATGCTTACAATGTGGAAACAATCAATCAAAGACACCAACTTACTTGTTTTCTTTATTTTTAGTACAACTATATAATTTACACTAAGAAGAGGAGGAAATTCGGTTAAGCTACACAATGGCAACTTAATTTGGTACCAAATTCGCTATCCACGAGATTCAAACACAAGACATTTTAATTATAAGTGAAGAACATCATCCTGTAGTACTGAGTAGTAACACCAACTTACTTGTTAGCGCAACATATAGATGTAAATATCGTAACAAAATCTGGAATTAAGAGTTGTTAACAAAGAGAGGATAGCAAATCGTTTACCTGTGGCTGTGGGGGAATACAGAAATTAGACAAAGACTTGGAATGGTGGGTGCAAATGCTTGTCAATCATTTCCTTCAAAATGTTAAAATGGGGCAAAATTTGGAAGAAATTGTTGGCTGGTACTGGCAGGATACCAGTTGCTCAGAGGAAGTAAAGAGAAAAAGAAAATATATATGACCATAAGGGATGGTTCGGCAAGAGATCCGAAATCAAAAAAATTTCGGGACGAGAATTCAAAGACCAATCCCGAATCAAAATTTTGATATTCCCAAATTTTGAGAATTCTGAAATATTTTTGGTATTTCGATATGGTTTGGTTTTCTCAAATTTCATACAAATTGAAAGAGCAATCATTCATACTAAGTTAAATTAACATGCAATCAAAATAAAATAAGTAACAAACCCAAAAGCAAAAATAATAAGTTACAAACCTAATATGTTCGAAAACTAACAATACAAATTTTTGATTTCGTGTTGAAGAAATAAACACATTTGTGGAATGTTCGTATCAATAAATGTGGTATAAGGGCTATGGTTACTACCTTAGACCACACCAATTATATTGTTACTAATAGTTAGCAACAATTCAGATGTATAATAATACATATATAATAATATATATATATATATATATAATTTATTTTCGATTCGGTATGGAATTACATAAAAATTGAGTAGACAATACCAAATCCCGTAACGAAATTTCGAGATCAGTTCAGTATTTCATGCCCAAAAAATTTAAGAATTTTGGTTTGGGACTTTCTTAGTTTGGGATCGAAATTTTTTTGGTTTGGCTCCGAATTTTCGGGAATTTTTTCCAACTCTATCTCCATTAGCCGCCTGCTAAGTTAGACAAAAGAATAGGACTCCTTGGTGTTGGTAAGAGCATATCCAAAAGAGATGTTAAAATGTCCACATAGGTTATAACAGTAAAAAAAAGACCACAATATTATTCTCCAACCGAAATGCCAATTCCTATGTGGCGATGATATGGATTGGCAGCAAGGGGGTTGCTGTCAAATTTGACAGCAACTTTAAATATTTTTTTATTATTTTTATCTCCTTTCTCACTTGATTCTCCTCACCTTCTTCTTCCCTTTTCTTAGAACCAAACTCAGAAATCAACCTCACGATCACAATCTAAAACATGTTGAGAAAAGTGGCTTGGTTAATAGGAATTTCATTTTATCAATTCGCATCCTCAAGATCCAGAACAACTACAGGGATTGAGATCAGGCTCCTTCTTTGTGTTCTGCGCTTCTAAAACACAAATCACAGTCAAAATTAATCTTGTGCAAAAAAATCAAGAAACCCTAATGACCCAAGTCCAATTTCAAAATTAAATCTTGTCCAATTTCTAGAATGTCATCTTCCTAGAAGCCTAGAATTTCCACCCACCTCTCAGACTTTAACAACTTTCCTTTGTTTTCAAACAACGTGACACCGCAAAGGCCTAAAACTCCGTAGATCGTTGTGGAATTAGTCGGTCTCTATGCTCCCTTCTTCATCATGTCACGCTCTCTCTCCCTCCTTCTCTCCTCCCACGAATCAAACAATCAAAGACTTCAGATTTGGGGTTTTTATTTCACTTTTAGAATATTTGCAATCTAATTCGAATAATTTTTATTATCAATTATTTATATATGTAAAATTAAAATATATAATATAATTATTAAAATAAAATAATAGTTTAATTTGACATAGTCGGTCTCTATGCTCCCTTCTTCATCATGTAACGCTCTCTCTCCCTCCTTCTCTCCTCCCGCGAATCAAACAATCAAAGACTTCAGATTTGGGGTTTTGATTTCACTTTTAGAATATTTGCAGTCTAATTCGAATAATTTTTATTATCAATTATTTATATATGTAAAATTAAAATATATAATATAATTATTAAAATAAAATAGTGTAATAAATTAATAATTTAATTTGACATATCGGGTAAAAAAGAAAATTTTAAAAAATGTCAAAATATCATATAAGCTGTCGAATTTAAATTTTATATTTAAAATTTGGAGACCTTATCGATGGCAGCCAAGCCAAATTTGAACGAGAAAATTGATGGCAAAGGTATGCAACAAGATTAAAGTAATAGTTTATACAAAAAATCATAAAGTGTCTGAGCCCGGGTTCGAACCGGGGACCTCTAGTGTGTGAGACTAGCGTGATAACCGACTACACCACCCAGACTATTTGTTGATGACATATGATTCAAGATATAAGTACGACCTTATTTATTTTCGGATTCTTTCCCCAAGATTTGAGACAGAATGAGTTCAGGGTCAGATCCTTAATATTTCTGTTATTAATCCAGCTTCAAATCTCGTACCCTATTTTTGGGTTCACAAATTTCGTACTATATTATTAAAAACAAGACGTCTATATCAAAACATCTCGTTTACTTTTCACACACACATATATAATTGGTATATCAATATCTAAGGATACGTGAAAATTTATAGTTATTCGAGTTTGCTCGCAACCACTTTTGCATTTATCAGAATAGCATTTCTGCGGCAGCAAAAATTCTACGCCAGCAGCGGATATAAGGTAATAATCAAAACTTAACATGGGGTTATTAAGTCTAGTTAATCAGTTAATCTTTGTGATAAAATTTAAAAAAAAACTGTATACTTTTGTTTCTCATCAGGATGAGCTATTGTGGGCTGCTGCATGGCTTCATCGTTCTACTGATGATAAAACCTACCTGGATTATCTTGGCCAAGCAGGCAGTACTGGTGGTGCTACAACTTTGTTTGCTTGGGATGACAAGTTTATTGGCGCACAAGTCCTTGTTTTGGAGGGCAAGGTAAATTCTTCAGGTGCATGGGGACAATGCAAGAGCCAAGCTGAACAAGCCATTTGCCCTTGCATTCACAAGGGTAACAACAATGTGTAGAAGACGCCTGGTGGGTTGTTATGGTTTTTGCCATGGAACAATCTTCAGTACACTTCAACTGTTGTATTTGTCGCAAACGCTTATTCAGAATACTTGAACGCCAAGGTTGCCTCCATTCAATGCCCTAGCGGCAGTGTCCAGCCTTCTGATCTTAATTATTGCCTTGGCAGAATCACAGGTATAAATACAACCATCCTTACTTGAGTTACTTCCATAAATAAATATTATGTATGCGCATACGCACGTATTGACAACTTATCCTTTGTTCTAAGATCATATCATTTATCTTCTGCATACCATACTTATAATAATAACACCACTTTTCTCTTAGTTAGAAGATATCAAAATCTCGTTCACGTCGAATTATTATGTTTTTGCTTGTTCTAACACTTTCAACAATTATAGTTCTCAATTTAAATGATGCTTATGGGTTTTGAAATTTTTTGTTCCGACTAATCGAAGCATAAACCCGCCATCTTTTGGAGAACCAAGTTCAACAACCCAAGAACTTGCAGTGAAAGTCCAACTTAGCCTACTGCTTCACTCTAGCCCAACACTCGCCTGTTAGTTTCTCTTTTTCTTTTTATTTCCACATTTCTTGGTTTTTATTTTTATTTTTTCTGGACATTTAGATATCACACTAGAAGAGTCACTTTCAAGCCATAAATTTTGGCAACCTTGCACATGAGCTAACTCCACAACAAGGATGATAGCATGAAGCTCCTCATAGAAAGAAGTATGATGCCCCATGCTCTGGGCGAAAACATCAAGAAAATAACTTGCAAAATCTCGGAAAAAGTTGCTTATCCAAAATTCCAATAGACCAAGAATGAAACTCCAACTTGCCTAATCCAGGCTAAATTTTTTATTTCCACATTTCTTGGTTTTTTTATTTTTATTTTTTCTGGACATTTAGATATCACACTAGAAGAGTCACTTTCAAGCCATAAATTTTGGCAACCCTGCACATGAGCTAACTCCACAACAAGGATGATAACATGAAGCTCCTCATAGAAAGAAGTATGATGCCCAAAGCTCTGGGTGAAAACATCAAGAAAATAACTTGCAAAATCTTGGAAAAAGTTGCTTATCCAAAATTCCAACAGACCAGGAGTGAAACTCCAACTTGCCTAATCCAGGCTAAATTAGAACAACAAAGGCATACATAGGGAGGAGCCTTACTTTCAAGCTTCACTTTATTATGTATCTTCCAAAAAGTCATTAATAAGAAAGAAAGAAAAAACCTAATTCTAACCGGATATTGTAGAGTTGTGAAGAAATCGCTTTGACACAAAAATAAGCCATAAATTCGAGAAGGAACCCGTTAGCTAAACGACCATTAAAACTTGACAATCGACTTATATGGTTTTATGTTTGATGTTCAATCCCCTAAGCTAAGGGACTATTAAAACAAATTTATATACTTGCATGGTTTACAAAATTATACTTAGTTCTTCATTTTGTATAATTTATATACATACGAGCTTAAGAAAATAGAACATTAAAGCTTAAAGCTAGCCCAGCCTCTCAAGATTTTGTAACTCCGCCCTTGCATGGAGTGAAATATTCACATGTACTAACAAAAGAATTGCACGTTTGTACTTAATGTGCGTTTCATCTTTGAATTGTGGAACCACACAATAGCTTTCTTAACAATAATGTTTTCTTTTTCTTTGTTTTAATAAGAGACCCTTTTTTCTCTTAGACTGATCTCTTTCACTCACCAAACACTTCATAGTATCAAACCAACAAAACACCAAGACCAACTAATTAAAATGCATGTATCATACGTGGAATGATAATATTCCACATGCATGTTAGCATCTGTGTCGGAGAATTCCAAGGGGACAAAAAAATAAGTCATCTAGATTATAGATGATTGCATTTTTTTTTAATAGGATAATGCATCTTTTCTGGAGAATGCACATATTTTATTTCTTGCAAATGATGTATATTCAAAGTCTAAATTTTATAATCGGAAACATTCAAATTTTTAATCTTCATTCGAAACTCATCCCTTTAAAAATCATTTGAATCGGACATCGTTTACTTATTCAAATGTAAAGAACAAATTGATGATATGTGTATCAAGTAACATATATATGATGAGCTATCTATTTACTAGATACATTTAGATAACTAAACAATCTCTTATTGGAATGATTTAGTAGATATAATCTTCAAATTAAAATTAAGAAATTGAACAATTCTGATTATAGAGTTTATACAATACAAAAATATGACACACGCAAGGGATAAGATATGTGCACTTCCTCATAGAGTTTATTTTAATAATGCCACCTTATTAATTTAAGTATATATGTTGTGTAGGCATCAATGACGCCTAATAATACCACCTTATTAATTTAAGTATAGATGTTGTGTAGGCATCAATGACTCCAAATTTAACTTTGTTTGAAAAGCCTGTGCACATTAATACTAACGTAGGATTAGTGTCTTGACTGTTTTTAGCGCGTAATATGTGTTGTTAATATTGCGAAGTCTCATTACATAATAAGAAAAAATAATAAAAATAACTTGAAAACTTCGAGTTTTAACGATAAAGACAAAATAAAGGGTAAAGTGAATAGTACCATGATTTGCTTTTTAGTGTAAAAATGTGATTTTTCGTTAAAATGAACAGTACCAGTGCTTTTCATTAAAGTTCCTTACATAATATACTTAATAAGGATCTACTTTGGTTATTATTACAAAAGTCCATTTCATAATATGCTTGATAAGGACGTACCACCAAAAATTAATTTAAAAACTAATTGGCCAGAAACCTAAAAATCTTAAAAAACAAAATAATAACTTGCAAAAGTACCCAAAAAAACTGTGTGCCCAAGAGAATTAGCTATGAGTGCTTCAGATTAATTGTTGTGTTTGTACACTTGCAAGTAGAGGTGAAAAATTAATTCATTAGGTTGTTAATAGGTATCTGTTAACACTCATTTAATTTGATATCACTATAATATAGAGTTGAGATTAGTAATGGTGATGATA
Source organism: Pyrus communis (assembly GCF_041283825.1). Lineage (NCBI taxonomy): Eukaryota > Viridiplantae > Streptophyta > Magnoliopsida > Rosales > Rosaceae > Pyrus > Pyrus communis. The sequence goes on along the minus strand of NC_142571.1, from coordinate 6,010,317 downwards.
ATGTAACGTGAAATTAAACTAAATAAATCTTAATAGAATCTATCAACAATCCAATTAGTTGATTTGCAACATCTACTTTTACTTGCCTAACTTTTACGAGAATATGTGAAAGAGCCAAACTCCTTGGGTCCTACCGGAAATATGTTGAATTGAAAGCTTTGATATAAAGTAGTATTGTTGTGTGGGCACTCTTAAATTCAAAGCCTTATATTTTATGTAATTGATACTGGAATTCGTGGATTGTTCTAGTAGATAAAATTTCTGTTAACTTAATGTGTAAGGGTTTAATCTTCAACCCACGATGTTAATTGCGCTTTTTTTTGTTTTCTTCTAGGAACCAGCTGGGCGTTTTCCTATTAAGAAACATTGAAGGCATGCAAATATAAAAAAATGAGGATAAGATAAACATTTCTCCTATATATTAACCAGCCGATTCCTGAAACATAGAAGGAATGAGAAGATAAAAGAATGAGGAACCAATTGGGCATTTTCCTATTAACCAACTGGACAATTAATTAACCAACTAACTTTTGAACGGGTGATATAATTATATGACTTTTTAGCTAAAATGGTCTCTAAGATTTGCATAACTCATCACTTTGGTCCCTGAGATTTCAAGTCAATAGAAGTGGTTCCTGAGATTGTCCACCATCCATCATTTTGGTTTTTCCGTTAAAAACTCCGCTAAGTGTCCTGTAGCTCTTGGCAGGAAGTTTGAGCAATTTTCAAAGCTTCGTAACTCAATCGTTTCTTAACCAAATTCGACCCATAATATATCAAAATGAAGATAGGAAAGTGTAGAATAAGATTATACCTATTTGAAAGCCCAATAGTTGCTGGAGATGGTCGGAAAATAGCCTCAAAGTTGACTGTTCCAAAGGAAAACTGGAAAACTCGCCGAAAACTGGATAAACTTTAAACGTTCATAACTTCTTCAATACTCAACGAAATCAAGTGATTTAAAAACAAAAATCATACTTCTCAATGAGACGAATAGAATGGTACCTTTTTGATGGCTAACTCGCTGTTCTTTGGCCAAAAATGGGCTTGAAATTGCCTAACTTGAGACCAAGACTGCCACTTTCGAGCCATTTTCCGGCCAAACTTCAGCGATTTAGCCATTGAAAAAGGTACCATTCTCTTTGTCTCGTCGATAAGTATGATTTTCGTTTTTGAATCACTTGATTTCGTTGAGTATTGAAGAAGTTATGAACGTTTAAAGTTTACCCAGTTTCCGGCAAGTTTTTCAGTTTTCCCTCGGATCAGTCAACTTTAAGGCTATTTTCCAACCATCTCCGGCAACCATTGGTCTTCCAAATAGGTATAATCTTATTCTACACTTTCCTATCTTCATTTTGATATATTATGGGTCGAATTTGGTTAAGAAACGATTAACTTACAAAGCTTTAAAAGTTACTCAAACTTCCGGCCAAGAGCTCCGAGACACTTAACGGAGTTTTTAACGGAAGGACCAAAATGATGGATGATGGACAATCTCAAGGACCAAAGTGAGGAGTTATGCAAATCTCAAGGACCATTTTGGCTAAAAAGCCTAATTATATTCTTAGGCAATATTTACGTGTCACGTGAAAGAATGAGAATATAAAAGAATGAGAATAGGAAAAACAACCCTCCTTCCCATTGTAATCTCATACCTTGATTTTCCAGGTACGAGTACCCAAAAATATTTATTTTTTATATTCTTTTATTTGTTAGTAAACACATGAGAATGATATTCATTTCTTATAATAAATCCATTCTTTTTAGCTGCTTAGTATGATAGTTTAATGATATTTCTCTTCATTTGTTAGTGAGAAGTATTATGTTTGATTCTCATAAAAAATGCAGTTTAATCACATTATTATGGCAAGCCAATTATAAGGCTTAGGCTCCCTCACCTCCTTAACGTGTAGCTAATATCGTTTGTGAAAAAAAAAAAAATCCATTCTTTCTAAATAAGTATAGCCCTAAAGTTAGATCAAAGAAGACGTCTAAATTCGAATCTTCAGTTTTCTTTACTAGAGAAAGAAGAATTATTAAATCAACCAACCCTCAACTTTGAGTGCCGAATGATTGATTGAAGGGCCTTGTTCTTTTGGGAGGAACGTTGAATCTTGCGTTCGATAGACATACGATGCTGCGAAAGGTCCTACCTATTTTGGAAGACAAACAAGTTTATACGACTAATAAAACACTTTAGCAGTAAAAAGTTTTGATGTTATTAGTCAAAGCAAAAGAGGCACCAATCGAAATGTAAATCCTTCGCAGTCAATCATGTCTCTGGCTAAATCATGGACGAGTACTGCCAAGTGGAAGTGCTACTTTTAAAATGAAGGGAATTATTGTTGCCTTTTCTCTTTAATATTTGTGTGCCACCATTTACGTACCTAAGTTTTCTTTGGTTGTTTGGTTGATAAAAAGCTTTGACAATCATATAAATTTAAAAAACAATTCATATAATTTAATCTGCATGCCGAACCTGCGGCGAAGTTATCGTTTTTTATTTTGGCATTGGTAGGCTTACAAGAGAAAAATTTGTTGCCAAAAAAAACATCTGTTTTTAAAGTTAAATTGACTAAACGACTTGATTTTTTTATGAAGATAATCTTTACAAGAAATTTATAATATGAGTTATTCTCATCATAAGTTTTGTGAATCGATCACAAAGTATCTCAAGAAACAATTTCTCACTTTATGAGACCAAAGTTTATAACGAGGTGTAACGGTTTTATCTTCTCATCTCAAAATTTCTGTCATTCAGCCGAGGTTATACAAAAAAATAGATCTTGAGAAATAATTCCTCTTCGAGCCAAGGCTCTCTCGTCTAAATCAGCAAAAGCAATAGTCATCATTATTATTAGGCTGAAAATGGATTACTCTTGCTGTATCAGATATCAATTTGACCTAAACCAACCAGTCAAATGAAGCTGACTTAAATCCACCAGTCAACACAGAAACACACATACACACAACACAGAAACTTAAGCATGCGTAGCAATTGATCATAGATTCACAGGTATCCCTAGTGATCAAACTTGTAGGTGAAATTCCGATTTCTTATAGTAATTCAACAACTCCCAAACTTAAGAGGAATATTTATGCTCATCACTCTCAAACGAGCATTACCATCTTATTGATCACTCTTATATGAGTTTAAATTTTGAGATCTGTATAATGGATAGATATAAATCTCAAAATTTAAACTCATCCAATGGTAATAAATAAAGTGATGAACATAAAATACACTCCAAATTTAGTAATTGTCAGAGGATGGAAGGACCATTAGTTGTCAATAATACGGCAACATAATTCATGGGGTCGTAATCTAACATGCCGGTTCCATTAGTTATTTCAGAATATGAACATTTACTCATGAGTGTTTGGTGTTTTGTAATTTACAGAAATTTGGAAGTTGCAGAACTCTTTTTATGTCAGTTTTTTCGAAAGCTATTTAAACTGGAACAACTCACAACAATATCCCGCCTAAAATGAGTTTGCCATAACTAAGAATTAAATTTGCATAAGTCTGTATATTGGTTCATATGAGTCGACCCTAAGACTTTATCCAACTAGGTGAACTTGTGAAGACAACTGCCACTCTACCAAGGCCAGTTGCTGACATTTCGACACTTACGAAGTATGTTCTACAGAAGATTACAAGTTTTATGTAGCTAGGGCTTAAGTAGGACAGTTAGATGTTCTGGTTTAGGTATAGAGTTTGCTACGTTATGGATGAAGTTTATGTATTCTGTTGCGTGTATTTGCACAGCAGAACTGAAAGATTAAAGAATATGGGTTTACTGTGTTCACCACGAAAGAGGTGATTGGGTCTTAAATCTGTGGTGAATTAGTTTGAGTTGTGCTCAAATTTAACACCCAATCACCTTTTTCGTGCTTATCTGTCATTCCAATTCTTCCACCAAACACATTCTCCAACTTTTTGGGTCTATCTAACTTTATTTCTACGCTTAATCTAAACCACTTCATTGCGATTTGTCCATATGCTCTTGGCCAAATTTGTGATATGGCGGCTCTTAGTCGCTACCATGCACTATTATTCACTACTATACATAGATGGATCATTGGAAATTGATTTTCTCATGCCCTGCATTGTACTGGTCTTTCTTGGTTAAATGCGGTTCGTTCTACGTTGGAGTTGTGTTGGAATAGATTTAGTTAATCCATAAAGTTTTCTGTAAATATAGGAAAGTAATTTTTTACCGTAACGATTTTAGAATTCCTCCGACATATGAGTTTTGTAAAACCCACATGTGGTCTCGATTGGATTAACCCATCCAAGGAGTCATATTTTTACATGACTTAGGTAATGGTTTAATATGGGTTTTGATTGTTTTCTCTATGCGGTCTCGAATACATGTTAGGCTAGATTTTTGTGTTACCAATTTTTTGGCTGTTTGTGCAAATTTGGTCGACTTTAGTTTAGCTTTTAGAGTTTTTACTTTTGCAGACACGTCCAGATTCATATCATTTACATATTTTCAGGAATTTTTGTCTTTTTACTAATAAATATCGTTGTTTTTTATAGAAAAAATCTTAAAATTGATGGAAGAAAAATACAAAGACCTTAAAAATGCGTTGGCGAAATCATTTTGAACAATTACAACTAGTGGTTAATTGCACTGGGGTTTGCTCAATCAAGGAAGTAGTAAAAAGGTAAAACTCACCAACCGCATCACATACTTTTGGCCTCTCGGGGAAAAAACAAAACATCACATGCTTGTGGCCTCTCGCGGAAAAAACAAAACCTTTGGATCCCAAATCCCTTTAATAAATTGTGAAGGGACGGAAAGATTTTCAGTGTGGTTAAATAATCTTCCGACAAAAATACGTACAGACAGACAAGTAAAAATAAATAGAGAAATGTTTAAAGGATTCTCTAAAAATTGAGGTATTTAAGTCACTTAGTATTATAGTCGAGTGATGTTTCTTTTTACTAGTCAATGAGATGTCTTAGATTCGATTCTCGCTAAAGGCGAATTTAAACCATATTATTTCTAGTCTATTGTGAGGCTAAACCCACCCATTCATTTTTAGTGTAGATAATATCGTTTGTTCAAAAAAAAAAAACAATTATTTAACAATTAATTTAATAACATTATTATGCTCGTGCGAAATACCTTTTTTATAACGGGCGTTACATGCCTTGTAAGATTTTTTAAAACTTATTTAAAAATAGAGAAAATAATATTTAAAATGAACAACTAATTAAATCACATTATTGCTAGTCAATTATAAGGTACTAATTTAAAAAAAATGGTACAAAAATAATTAATCATTAAAAAAACACTGTTAAAATGACAAAAATACTCCTACATTATTTGGTGTATTATTTTGAGTTGCTTTTGAACTTTTTTGTTTTGGGGACATTTTTGTTAAAAAAATTTTGGTGAAACTTGTGACCCCAAAAAAGATTGTTGATTTTATATATAAAAATAATATAAGATCTGCTTTTCTTATCAAGAACAGAACAGAATGGGACAAAAATTATCAGAAATGGCATCAAATTTTTCTTGTGCTTTTGTAAGATATTCCACCATTAAAAAGCTACAAATTTCAGCCTTCCTTATGGCTTTATTTTTCCTGCACCACACTCTCCACGTTAATGGATTGTTAGCTTTGGAGTAAAATAATTGTGAGCTTCTTGACCAAATAAATTTTAAAAAGAACAATTGTGAGCCGTTTTCCTCCACTTTTACCCGCAGCTTTAAAGGTCACAGGGTGAGTGGAGCTAAATAATTACATACGATTCATATATACAGGTTACAACACCCTTTAATAATTAGTGGAGCTTACATGCAATAACTGGATACAACGTTTTCTCATAATTAATAATGGGTCGCATAATGGCCAACTCAGAAGTCACACTTAAATATGAAGACATACAAGTATGTGATTGAGTGACCGTTTTATGTTTAACGATTAAATCAATTAACCATCCACCTTGAAAACATTTTCTAACAAGTAAAGCACTATTCACTTTGTAGCAGGTTTTTATTCTTCTTATTTTACTTTTTTTATTTGACCCATCACAACATATATACCACATAGGTTAGATAGCTTTGTTAATTAATTCGCTTCTCACATGCCTCCTTTTAGTTGGTTAAAAACATTCGCATCATTTCACATAACCAGCCAAAACGACCGTCCCCATTTGATTTCTCACGTGATATCTTGCCCACACCCTTTCCCTAATAAAACACACAATCGCCTCTCTCTCTCTCTCTCTCTCTCTCTCTCTCTCTCTCTCAATCAAGTTCATAAGAACCATGAAAGACACTTGAAGTTGAAGAACTTGATTGTCGTACGTTGTGATCGATCCAAAAATTCAAATGAAACTCTCCTCTGATATATAAATAAATAAATAAATAAATAAATAAATATATACACACACACAGAGTTGCCACAACCTTCCAACTTTCTATATAATTTGGTTTTGGACACTCATATGTTCTTACTCTCAGAATCCTAAGGCTAAACTGCAAGAGGGGAGAGAGAGAGAGAGAGAGAGAGAGAGAGAGAGAGACAAGCTGTAAGCTGGAGAAGCATGGCTTGGGAACACATACTCGGTTTTCGGAGTGCCATTATAAGTAAGTTTTAATATCGTTTTCCACCAGTTGCACAAAAAGCATGAAAATATTCATAGATACATGTATACATGGATACAGACACACATTCATATGTGTTTGTAGTTGTATATGATATATATATATATATATATATATATATATATATATGAAGAAAGAGAGAGTTTATATATTTGATTTCTCTCAAGAAAATCATTTTGTTCATCCCTAGATGTTGTTCTTCTTCTCGTTGTTGTAGTCTTTCTTGTTGCTAAGTTGTCTTGGTGTAATCGTCACCCTCACCAAAGGCCAAGTGGTTTCTTAATTTTCTTTAATAATTTCTTCTTCTTTTTCATGGAATAATATCTTAAAAAAGACTGAATGTTTATTTTTCTTTCTATTTAGTCAAGGGCCTTTTATAGATAGGCTCTCTATTTTTGTAGAGTTGGACCAGTTGGTAATAGGTGACCATATATATAGCTTAACGGTACCCCCAATTTGTTTGCTAAGCCAAGCAGTATGCATGCATTGATCTGTGTTTAAAGACTTGACTGGACCTCTTTGGTTTGTGGTTATAGTATTATGTTTAGTTTTGACTAATTAATCATAGTTTGCTAAATCTGTTTCATTCTTTCTTAAATAGAAACTTAGAACATAAGATTTGGGTTTAGCCAAATTGGCTCGAGTAGCGTACTGTGTACTTCAACCTCTGTACCTGAGTTCAAATCTCCTTGCATTTTTTGTAAAATTTAGACAATTATCATATCGTTTGTAAAAAAAAGAAAAAAAAAATGTAGCAATTTAGGACATAAAATTTGCATAATCCCTGCCTAGAAATTCAACTATACCGCCAAAGTTAGAGCACTTCAGTTTTCTTGAAACTTGTTCTAACAGGGAATTTCACAAATAATTAACTTGGTGAAGGCCAACATAGTCAATTAATTTTTCCATGAAAATCTGCATAAATTGGACAATTAATGGGATTGCATATGGTTCAATATTTTAGTGGATAGAGTATTGGGTTTCTACAAATGTATCTCGGGTTTGAAACGAAACTTCGCCCTCTTCTAAATTATTGTTATAATTTCCAGATGACAAATTTTTTTTTTCAAGAATATTGGCATAGAAAAACACACACACACTGCTGATTATAGAACTGCTTGATTGTAAGCTGTAACAAATTCACTGTACAGTGTTTGTAGTATGTCACAAGATAGTTAGTAGAACGAACGGATTCCTTCGTCCCCTAACGAGACGCAAATTAAGAAAAGACTAGTAAAATGTTTGGTATAAAACATCAGTTAAACACTTTTCGACATTGATGAGCTTGAACAGTTGCAACATGTTCAATTTTACAGATACTTATTCTGCTTGTAAAGTTACATTGATTGCATTACATGTAGTTTTAAAAGAGTGTGAAAAGGTCGAATTTTCATAAGTTTCTCATGATTAACTGAATATTATATTTTTGGAAAGAAACGTACCACAACCATATTTTTGTGTTACAGATTTTAGGCTTCTTCAATTTCGGACAGAATGGCTCCAGCAAAACTTGCCCTGCCTATCCGAGCACATTAGCATCGGTATGCAACTTGGTTTCCTTGGCATCTTGGCACTACATTTTGTACGTAAAATCTGCAAACAAAGATCAAAGTTCCCAGACAAAGGCACAGAGAAGTATGGCAGCATTGGCATACGATTCAGCACCACCTACAAAACCAGCATGGCTTGTTCCCTTCTTCTGATGTGCACTCATTTCGTAGTTTTTGTGCTGTTGCTAAATGGAAGGGTGACATACTGCAACTATAAGTTTCGTCCTGTTTCTTCGGAGAGCATGCAGGTGGTATCGTGGGCAATTTCATCAGTTGCATTATACCAGATTGCGAATAGTAAGTCGATCAAGTTCCCTTGGCTATTAAGAACGTGGTGGCTTTGCAGCTTCTTCTCGTCTATTATCTCCGTGGCAGTTGATACTCATTTCCGACTCACCTACCATGGCGAGCTTAGGTTACAAGATTATGCTGGCTTCCTAAGTCTCCTTGCATCCACCTGCCTATGTGGTATTTCAATACGAGGGAAGACAGGACTAACATTCGCCATCCCAAATGGCGTTACCGAACCACTTCTCAACGGAAAAGCTCACAAACATTCTGAAGGAAAGAGAGAATCTCTATATGGAAAAGCCACTCTTCTCCAACTCATAACGTTCTCTTGGCTCAATCCCTTGTTTGTCATTGGATACAAGAAACCCCTTGAACCGGATGAAGTCCCAAATGTTGATATCAAAGACTCTGCTGAATTTCTGTCTCGGTCTTTTGACGAGAAACTAAAATTTATCAAGGAGAGAGATGGAACCACAGACCCAACAATCTACAAGACAATCTATTTATTCATCAGGAAGAAAGCAGCAATTAACGCAATGTTCGCTGTAATAAGTGCAGGAGCATCATATGTTGGTCCATACCTCATTGATGACTTCGTAACCTTTCTGAGTCAGAAGAGCACACGAAGCTTGCAGAGCGGTTACATTCTTGCACTTGCCTTTCTAGGAGCTAAGATGGTTGAGACGACAGCACAGAGGCAATGGATTTTTGGGGCTCGACAGCTAGGCCTTTGGCTTAGAGCTGCACTTATATCTCAAATTTACAAAAAGGGCTTACTTCTGTCAAGCCAATCCCGCCAAAGCCACACTAGCGGAGAAGTCATCAATTACATGAGTGTAGATATCCAAAGAATCACAGACTTCATCTGGTACTTAAACATAATATGGATGATGCCTATTCAAATCTCATTAGCAATCTACATTCTTCATACGAATCTTGGCATGGGTTCTTTTGCTGCATTGGCAGCAACTTTGGGGGTTCTTCTTATCAACATACCGATGACTACAATGCAGAAAAGATACCAGACTAGGATCATGGAAGCAAAGGACAACAGGATGAAAGCCACATCAGAAGTTCTTCGAAGCATGAAGACGATTAAACTTCAGGCATGGGATAGTCAGTTCCTACACAAGTTAGAAAGCTTGAGGAAGATAGAGTACAATTGGCTGTGGAAGTCACTGAGACTGTCGGCAATTGGGGCTTTTGTCTTCTGGGGATCACCCACATTTATCTCTGTGGTGACTTTCGTGGCGTGCACGTTTATGGGAATAGAACTCACAGCGGGGAGAGTTTTGTCAGCATTGGCCACCTTCAGAATGTTACAAGACCCTATATTTAATCTGCCTGACTTACTCTCCGTGATTGCACAGGGAAAGGTTTCGGCAGATAGAGTAGCTTCCTATCTCCAGGAAGATGAAATTCAACAGGATGCCATTGAACATATTCCGAAAGATCAGATGGAGTTTGCAATTGTTATAGGGAATGGAAAGTTTGGCTGGGATACTGATTCAAGCAGAACAACTCTTGATGCAATAAACTTAAATGTGAAGAGGGGTATGAAAGTAGCAATTTGTGGGACTGTCGGATCAGGGAAATCCAGCCTGCTGTCATGCATTCTTGGAGAAATACAGAAAGTTTCTGGCTCAGTGAAAATCAGCGGTACAAAGGCTTATGTTCCTCAATCTCCATGGATACTTACAGGAAATATCAGGGACAATATTCTATTTGGAAATGCATACAACAAGGCCAAGTATGACAGAACTGTTAAAGCATGTGCTTTGGAGAAGGACTTTGAGCTATTCTCTGCAGGGGATCTAACAGAAATTGGAGAGAGAGGCATAAATATGAGTGGAGGACAGAAGCAAAGGATACAGATTGCTCGTGCGGTTTACCAGGATGCTGATATATATTTACTTGACGACCCTTTTAGCGCCGTTGATGCTCACACAGGCACCCAACTCTTTGAGGTTAGTTTTCCTGCACTTGTTGTGTCAGGAATAACAATATGATGATTGAACTTAAAAGTTCGAACATCTCATACTTAGAAGCAACGGCCAAGTGAGTTTTGTAGTTTTTTTACTGCTGTAGGACTGCATGATGGGAATTCTCAGGGAAAAGACTATACTTTATGTCACCCACCAAGTTGAGTTTCTTCCAGCAGCAGACTTCATTCTGGTAAGCGACAACCTAAATTTCTCGGCATTTTATAGGCATTTTGTTTTCCTTCTCTCCCCTTCAGGTCAAGTCAACTGACGAGTTCCAAATTCAAATATCCTTCCAAAATAACCTGAGTTGTAAGGAACTTGTACAACACAGTGACTGATATGTTTTTCAACAGGTAATGCAAGATGGAAAAATCGCACAAGCTGGAGGATTTGAAGAGCTTCTGGCACAAAACATAGGATTTGAGCTTTTAGTTGGTGCTCATAGCCGAGCTCTAGAGTCAATCATCACAGTTGAAAATACTAGTAGAGCTTCTCAAGATCCAACACCTGACAGTGAATCGAACACAGACTCCACTTCAATTGCAGAACTTCAACAGACGCGACAGGAATCAGAGCACAGTCTCTCTCTAGAGATTACAGAAAAAGAAGGCAAGTTGGTACAAGATGAAGAGAGAGAGAAAGGGAGCATAGGAAAAGAAGTTTACTGGTCTTATTTGACCATCGTGAAAGGTGGGGTGCTAGTACCAATTATAATCTTGGCACAGTCATCATTCCAAGTGCTACAGGTAGGTAGTAACTACTGGATGGCATGGGCTTCACCTCCTACCAGTGAGACCGAACCTCACATGGAAATGAGTTTCGTATTACTTATTTATATACTACTTGCCGTTGGAAGTTCACTTTGCGTGCTATTACGATCCTCCCTAGTTGTAATAGCAGGACTTTCAACAGCACAGAAGCTCTTCACAACGATGCTACATAGTGTGCTCCGAGCACCAATGTCCTTTTTTGATTCAACTCCAACTGGAAGAATCTTAAACCGGGTAAGTTATAGTTTGAAAAATATGCATGATTTTGAATATGTATCTGTGTCATAAAAAGAAGAGCATGACTGATAGGACCTTCATTTCATTTTGCAGGCATCTACTGATCAAAGCGTGCTCGATCTGGAAATTGCTAACAAATTAGGTTGGTGTGCTTTCTCAATAATACAGCTTTTAGGGACCATTGCAGTGATGTCGCAGGTAGCATGGGAAGTCTTCGTCATCTTCATTCCAGTAACTGCAATCTGCATATGGTATCAGGTAACAACTTCATTTTCCATTGAGCTTATATAATCAATATAAATACGAACGCTGAAAAAGAAAAAGGGGATGGAAGAAGTCCTATAAAATTTCAAAGTTCAAGTTCCTCATGTAAATAAGAACGTTAATCATGAATATATTATGTGATGCATATAATTACAGCATTGCAGCAGTTAATTTGAATCATGAAGATTTTAAATTATCTTAAATGACGATTTTAAATCATGAATATATTATGTGATGCATATAAACTACTAAGAAAATGATTTGAAAAGCAAACTGAACTCATTTGAAATGCTACCGATGAAGAAAACATGATATGAATGGTTTGCATCAAAATGAGTCATACGTGTGTGTGTTTGGGAATTGACTGAAAAATTGATGCTTATTACCCAGCGATACTACATACCAACAGCAAGAGAACTGGCACGTTTATCAGGCATAGAAAGAGCTCCGATCCTCCACCACTTTGCAGAATCACTAGCAGGAGCTGCGACAATCCGTGCTTTTGATCAACAAGAACGATTCAGTGATTCAAATCTCAGTCTTATTGACAACCATTCCAGGCCGTGGTTTCATAATATGTCAGCAATGGAATGGCTTTCTTTCAGACTAAATCTGCTCTCCAACTTTGTTTTCGCCTTCTCATTGATTCTGTTGGTTACCCTCCCAGAAGGAGTTATAAATCCTAGTGAGTATCATCATCATACCAAAACCCGAACACTATTATGACTCATAAAAATATCACTTACAGAGATTTTGCTTTGTATAATTTCATTCGAGCAGGCATTGCAGGGTTGGCGGTAACATATGGAATAAATCTGAATGTTTTGCAAGCTTCTGTTATATGGAACATATGCAACGCAGAAAATAAGATGATCTCAGTCGAGAGAATTCTGCAGTACTCAAAACTAAAAAGTGAAGCACCTATGGTAATCGAAGAGTGCAGGCCACCAGTCAACTGGCCACAAGTTGGAACAATCTGTTTCAAAAATCTGCAGGTAAGCCTCTACAAGGTTTTAGATCACGGACACAAAAAGTTTTAAAATTTGCTTTCAATTCAGCACCAAGTAGCTCATACTGCACCCAAAAAAAAAAAAAAAAAAAAAAAATTAGGAATGACACAGCTCTAGCTGCCGCATTCTTACTTTCTGTCCTGATAAAAAGTATTTTAACAATCCTTATGCATACATTGAACTGCGGTGCAGATTCGCTATGCTGAGCATCTCCCATCTGTTCTGAAAAACATCAACTGCACATTCCCCGGACAGAACAAAGTTGGTGTTGTAGGAAGGACCGGAAGTGGGAAAACAACCCTCATACAAGCCATTTTCAGGGTAGTTGAACCTAGAGAAGGAAGCATTATAATTGATGATGTTGACATCTGCAAAATTGGCCTTCATGACCTAAGATCAAGGCTTAGCATCATTCCCCAAGACCCAACAATGTTTGAAGGAACAGTTAGAGGGAACCTCGATCCACTAGAGCAATATTCCGACAGTGATGTTTGGGAGGTAATTATTTTGATCAAATAAGCATTAACAGGATACAGGTGATGACTTATATATGTAAAGAAAGTAAATTTCCAAATTTGCAGGCTCTAGAGAAATGTCAGTTAGGTCATCTGGTGCGTGCGAAGGAAGAGAAGTTGGATGCCTCAGGTCAGACTCATTACTTTTGATTGTTACTCCAAACTTATTCTCTATAGTAAACTGCTAATACGCATAGCCATGACAGTGGTCGAAAATGGCGAAAACTGGAGCGTGGGGCAAAGGCAGTTAGTTTGTCTTGGAAGAGCCTTGCTGAAGAAAAGCAGAATTCTGGTATTGGATGAAGCAACGGCATCAGTTGATTCTGCAACTGATGGAGTGATACAGAAGGTCATCAGCCAAGAATTCAAAGATCGAACGGTTGTCACAATTGCTCACAGAATCCACACGGTAATAGATAGTGATCTGGTTTTGGTCCTCAGTGATGGTAAGTATAAACACAACAAACACGTACAAAACCACATGCACATAGCACACACAGGCACATTACATTACTGATATAGAGTTTGAGCAAATTTTTCGTGCAAACAGGACGGGTTGCAGAGTACGACACGCCAGCCAAGCTACTAGAGAGAGAAGAGTCCTTATTTTCTAAACTCATAAACGAGTACTCAAAGCGATCCCAGAACTTCAACAACTTAGCAAATCTTTAAATAAACCCAGCTTCTGAAGTATTATAGATCAATCAAGTAGTTTATTTTATTTTGTAGCTCGAATGAAAAAATAAAAATTAGTAGCTTATTTTATTCTATATAACTGCAGAATTCATGAGAATCCCCATTTGCACCCAAGTTATAATCCCTCTCCCCGTAGTTTAACTCGAATGAAAAATAAAAATTAGCAGAACTTACCAATTAAGCATCATTGTGGCTGAAAATAAAAAATAATTCTAAGAATCTTGTTGCAACTTATCTGCATTAAAGTGTATAAACCCTCCATTTCAGATAGAATTTAGTCATTAGTGCATAATTAATCAGTTGGTTACCGATGCGGCGTTTACTTACACGGAGTTGCTTGATTTCCGGAGGAAGAAAATTTGCCACTAGAAATCATGGACAACACAGTTACGTGAGACGGTGAGAGTCTCAGACAAGTCCTAATTTCTGACATTCTCTTGGATCCGCTCTAATTACTGAGAAATAGATTCAAACTTGGGTGCAAGGGGGCACACTACCCTCGCTAACTGCTCTTAATAATGTTTTCTTGGTTGGATTTCAGCACATTTTCTACCATTATTACCCACCTTTTAGCTTAACCACAAATCCTTACGAGTTTTCTTTTTTCCTGTTTGAAAGAGGAATCGAGCCCTTGATTTATCGTAACCTTTTACCCATTTGGGATTATCCCAACAGATTATATACAAATTCACTTTAGGGTAAATAACACTACCAAATTCACTTTCATTTACTCTTTTCATGCCCCCATACACTCTTCTGCCATTCTTCTCTTGTAATTCTTGTTCAACCAAATTTATAACATGTTATACGTATAAATGTGAAATATAAGTGGCCTTTTGGATTCGAAAGTGTTGGGGATACTTCAACTCGGAAACTCAAAATTTAAAACTTCAATTTTGGACAGACTGGATATTCTGATATCCAATTCTTTACAGAATTCAGCATTCCAAATTGCAGCTATAGTTTTGTGTAACTTCCATTGTGTGTTCTCTCTAACATGCATACGTGTGTGCGAATATCCTTCTAAGATACATCTGCTTCCTTGGAAACATCGTTTTATGTTCATGCTTAGATTGGCTTAAAGAACCCATGATAACATGATTACTTCCAAAACTTCCGCCACGACATGTTCTTCTCAGTCTCCTTCATTACCTTGGCAACTGCATCTGAAAATCTTCTTGTGTAACTTGAATCCTCCACTCCCTTAAGCAAACATCCCTGCTTCCGCGCAAACTGTTGAGAATGAATGAATCCCACATTTATGAGAAGAGGGACCTTACATGGGCTTATAAAAGGTTGAGCTACTCCCCATATTGCCAATTGGTTTTATGGTGGAACCTCAACTTTCCTCGCAAACTGCCCGCATCAAGGAGAAAGACAACAGGCGCATTTTAATATGTGCACACAAACCCCTGACTTCCTAAGAAATCCATGAGATAAATTAAAAACAGAAAAAATAAAATACCTTTAGTTCTGCGCCAAATGCAGCATTTATCTTCTCCGAAATCTTCAGTGCATGTATTTTCCAGATGATCTATCATGTTCATATCCTCAAAACTGAGACTATAGTTATTACTCTCGCAGTCAAGGTCTCCTGTTTGAATTTACCTTTATGTAATGTAGATAAATTTTGTGTAGATTATCTTATCATTTGTCAAAAAAAAAAAAAAAAAAAAAAAAAAAAAAAAAAAAAAAAGCATATGGACTGTCCAAGTGTTTGAGCCATAAATAAAAATAAGGTCTTTTATGAGACCTATCCATTTTTATTCACGCAAAGGTGGCACGACTTGGGTTCACTAACTTCGAAGCCCAAACTAGGACTCGGACAATCATCTCATTTCTTTCTAACTTGTTTGAGGACTTGGACATGGTTCTCTTCGAGGTGCATTTGCCACACAAACGACCAGGGCCCCGAAATATCTTGCCCCCTTAAATGTGTATGCACGTATTGTTGACACACTGAGGTCAATGTCGTGATCATGCTAACCACCTCATGATCCAGGGAAGAACCAAAGGACCGAGAGAGATAACCTGGGAATCACTTAACCAGGGGCAACGGAGCTAGCTCGACATTGCTAATTGTGGATTCGTTCACATGACCAATCCAAACGCTTGATTTGAGAAGGAGAAATCACTCACTTCAAATGCACAAGGCAAATAAACTATTTTTTATTAATCAATTCTTGTCTAAACCACAATCCACCAAAATCTACAAACATCCTTTCAAATTCTTTAAAATCCATATGAATTTTGTAGGAGTCTTAAATCCTTTTAAATTCTATCAAATCTATCACTTTTAAAATCCTTTAAAACCTTAGAGGGGTGTATTCAATTGAGAATTTGAGAAACTTTAATGGATTTATAAATCCATGGATTTTTATGGAGTTTGACTGATTTGTAGAGATTTCATATAAAATTTTGATTCAATTCTCTCGAAATCTCATGAGGAGATGTGACATTTGTGGATACTTAAAATACATTACGAAATCTCTCCAATTCCCTCTAATTCCTCAACTTTCTCAGATTCTTTAACCATCTACAATAATGATGCATATGTCCATTGAGTTATATTATATAACATTTTTCATAAGGTTATTTGGCCAATGGTCAACAAAATCTTTACTGATTAATCATATATCAATGGAAGTGACCCTCTACCATAATGGTGGAGATGAGTGTTGCCTTTGCATCACGGCGTATGTTCGAACCCCGTTGGCTCCTTAATTTAACAAATCTGTCATTTGACAAAAAAAAAAAAAAAAAAAAAAAAAATCATATATCAGTGGTCATTTTTATTTTTGGCGTAATCAAAGAAATATATTATATACATTTCTCTCTCTTCACTTTACTCCTTCATTCTCTCACGTAAACCCCTTGCTCCCAATTTGATTCTGAATCTCAAAGTTTTTTTGTCTCAAACTTTCCAGACGTCTGGGACTTTCCATCTTCTATCAATATGATCCCATCCCATCGCAATTAGGGTTTCCCGATAGCCAAAACTCATAAGTTGTCGTTCTGGTTGAGCACGGCCTCAAAGGCAGTGGATGCTTACTCTCCCGCAGAACCAGTCACATGCATCGGTTGCTGAGAAAGTGAAGAGAAAATAAAATCTTACCCTTGAGAAAGTGCCACCGAAATAGGCTCTGCATTTTTTCTAACTAAGAGAGAAAGTGCACAGCAGTTGAGCAATGTTTTGAATATTAATTTACATATGGCAGTAATCTAAGAAAATTGAAATGCATTGACCATTTCCATCACCTTGATCTACAATTCAAGAAGCATATTAAGGAGGGAATACTAATAAAAACCTTTCCATTTGTAAGAGTAAAAGCCGGCCCTAAAGGGAAGATTACTAGTCTCTATCTTCTTTTCTTTTTTTTCTTTTTTTTTTGTTTTTTTTGTTTTTTTTTTTTTTGTGCACTGGAAAATATCATTAACCAGGGCCATAGCCAAAAGGTAACAGAAAGCCAGGGTGGCCAACAACAGTAAACAAGAAGTAGAAACAAGGGACGGAAAACAAGACATAGAACTTCACCATGTAACCCTTAATCCTACCCAAACAAAATCTAAAGCGGAGGGCAGGGGAACCCATCTTTGTTAAGAATACGTACGAACGAAGATGAAGGTCTTCTGACCCAGACAAAGTCGTACATCTTCGCACCAGGATGTGAGGCAACAAAATATGCCGCTTCATTGGCTGTTCGTGGCACCCAAGACCAGGCGCATAAAGAGAACGCCCTCCTTTCCATACTGATCTCGCACAGAACTTGAAAAGCAAGCCACGAGCCCTACTTGATACAGCCGTTCAACCACGTAATAATCGCCTTAGAATCCAATTCAACCACAATACGGGAATAACCTCGTTGCCGAGCCATTAAGCGTCCCTCTAAGACTCCTCGAGCCTCCGCCATAAGGGCAGAAGAGGCACTGATCCTCTTTCTCCTCACTGCCAAGCAACGAGACCCAGAATCCCTCATAAGAATCCCAATATGGCAACCCTCATCAATCCTATTCCAATTATCGTCCACATTCACCTTAATGACCCCAGGTGGGGGAAGGGTTCAAGCCCGAACATCATTCCCCTCCGAAACTCGCAGAGCTCACTCCCTTGAATGAGCCTCTAGGAAGGCAGAACTAGCATGCTAAATGGCCTACACAGCACGGGTCGAGGATGGGGTTCTCGAATTAAAGACTCCATCGTACCTAGCTTTCCATATTGACCAGCACAAGAATGCAATATATGACATTGTTTTCCTCCGTTCCACCGTGCCTCCAGGCAAACTGCACCAAACAGATTCCAGCCATGCATGCATGTTAGTCACCTCATTTTTCTCCACCCTAAGCTTCAACGCCCCACCAAACCACACCTGATCCACCCAAGGGCAAAAAATCAAAACATGCTCAATCGACTCCTCCTTACTTCTAGTTGTGATTTCATGAATTGTGAATCCAATTTACTTATCTATTTGAATTAAAACATGTTTATGTATGTGGGTGAGAGTGCACACTTAATTTGCATGCATAAATCTGATGCTAGGATATAAGAAAACTTCACCTAATCGTTGTGAACTTATATTCATAAGTAGTAAAGGTTGTTAGTCACAATCATGTTAAGTAAATTCTTGGCATAAGTATCATGGGCTTTCATAGTTATGCATGCCTCGTCAACACTTATGATTTTCATAGAATTTAATGATCTTTGATTGCTTCTTTATTATGCGCTTTCATGTAGAGAACTTTTGACGAATAATTTGATTGCAATGCGCTAATTCCATTCAATTTAATGACCTAAGGAAAATCTGAGAGTTAATTTAAGCGTACCTAATTAACTTGGGGTGTTGAGGTTAATGATTCATTGAAAAAGCAACGGGAGATTGTTTTGTATGCAAGTATGTCATGTGTGGAGAAATACCTCCTAGCTAGCCCATCATCCATTTATTTCCACCAAATTCGTGCAAATCTGCCTAGTTCTAATTTCTGTTTTGCTTACTTTATTTTCGTCCAAAACCAAATCCCCATTTATTTTAGAGTGTCTAACTAGTTAGAATCTATTTTAGATTATGTTTTCAAGTGATTTGAGTCAAGTTAGAACCAAAATTCATCCAAAATTATGTCTAGAGTCAAATTTGCCCAGTTTGTGTTTTTAGGCAGTTTTGAGTGTTTTTAGCTTAGTTTGAGTCTTGTGAACTTGTTTTGAGTCTTTTAAGTTGAGTTAAGTGTTTTAAAGCTTAGTGCTATCTATTTGAGTCAGTTTAAAGTGTTTAGCAATCCCTCATAATCCTCGGTTTAAGAACGATCCCTACTTACTTATATACTACAATTGTCAAAAGAGGGTTTAATTTGTGTGTTAAATTAATTTTCTCATCAACCGACATGCTACGTAGTCGATAAGCTTCACCTCTGCCAAGTATGGAACAACTTACACCAAGTCATAAAGTGTTGTGATACTTGCTAAGCAACCTAGCCAAGGTTAACAGCCTAGTGGTTACGTGGATTTGTCTGCTTTTGTAAGTAAGGCATCCAGCTGCCAACCCTGTGGCTAACAACTTTGCAAAGTTTTATACCAACACATACGGCTGCATAGACTACGCGGGCATGTCTGCTTATAGAAAAGTAGCATGCCTGCCATTGGTCTATAAAATTTAAAGGTTAGGGCATGAACAAAAGAAGTGAAGATGAAGAAAACGAAGGAATGATGTTTATAAACAACTAGCAAAGGCCGAATGAGTTCAAGCAAAATAAGAGCTACAGGGAAAAACAAAGAAAATCCTAAAGGCTACCTAGAAGACTACACTTCAGCAGCTTGAATATCCTATGATTACTCGGTCGCCATACCTTTAGCAGCAGCGACGCTCTTAGCAGCATCATTATCCAGCGTTTCACCCCTGACTGCCCTAACCTAGGCACCAACTTTTTCAACTACTTCACCAATGGAAGCCTCAAAAGTAAAAGCAAGCAACTCTTCCGGAGAAATAGAGAAGATCTTGAAACCTCGAGCCCATTATTCTCACCCTTCAGCTGTTCATTCTCCTCGAGCAGACCAACATGAACGCGTTGTAGCTCATCCACTTCCTTCTTCAAACTTTCATTGATCTTCAGTACACCTTGAAGTTCCAATACTTGGGGTTCAAGCTTATCGACGATTCTCTTGAAGTTGATCACTTGATTATAAGCAACAATCAACTCTTCATCTTTTACATAAGCAACGAAATGAAGCTCAGAAACTGCAAACTCAAGATCTTGAATCTGAGGTACGTAACATCCAATCTCCTTTTCTGCATTTTCATACTTAACTTGGATCGCGTCAAGCCTAGTCTTCAAGACAACGATCTCTTGGCAAGCGGTCTCAAGCTGCAGAGAAGTGAGGGCAGAAATATTAGACCCTTTTAAAGCAACGAGCTCAGAGTCTAACCTCTTGATCTCCTCAGACAATGAATAATCTTCAGCTACCATAATCTTCATCACCTCCTTGGCAACCTTGCTGTATATGCATCATAGCAAGTAGAGCAATCCTTCTCTATTGGGTCGTATGCTTCACAAAGGAACTTGGGCAAACAAACCTTTCTAACGCCATCAACAAACTTGGCACAATTGTCCATGTTTTCAAGCATATTTGGTTTCAAGGGCACACATATCACAGTAGCCTCCTTAGAAAAGGCTTAGTGGATTTCTCACAGCTGCCCACACAAGCAGTCTCCTCCTTCCCAGCAGACGAATCTGTCTCAGCAGCAGAGGGAGTGGGCCTTAACACCACTTTAGCAGCAGAGTCCATCTTATCACTTTTCATAATAGCAAGCCCTTCCGAATGAGAACCGGACTTAGTTCCCAACAGACGTCTTGGTATAAACCTCGGCACTAGGGGCATGATATGACCTCTACACTGAGCAATACTATCAACAATTGAATTAGCCATTCTCGACATAGCAGGTGCCACATGCTTAGATCTAGCAGCCTTATTTTTCTTAGAAGTCATGTTAATTATAGGCCTCTCGACAGCAAGTAGACCCTTACGAGCAGCAGAGGAAGTCTTCAATTCTTTCTTAACCAGCATTTCTTGAGCAAACGGGGAAAATCTCTTCTTTCCATTTCATTCACAGTAGGCTCCATGATAGCGATCAGACGAGCTAAAGTATCTGTCTTGGTTCTCTTTACCTTATTTCCAGAGAGCAACCCACATTTCTCCTAGCGAAGAAAACTAAGCAGCCAACGATATTCATGGTACTCAGCAGAGGAACTCAACCCTACTGGCTTTTTCCTCATTTTTTTCTCTCAGACCAGGAGGTAGAAGGCCTGCATACCCAACACTTCAGCAGCCAATGAGGCTCTCGACCTCCTCATCTCTCTTAATCACCAGCATAGCCCGTGTCAGGTCCAAGGACCCAAAAGACATGAGCCACGCGACTCGCCATTGCGCCCCAACGCCATAATTCGCGACCACAGCCGCACAAACTACCCTTTGGTCTAGCCAAGCCAAGCAGCCTAAAGCAGTGGTCCCTGCCACAACACCTCATCGGCCCATGCCGAGCCGATTCCTGGCCGCTGCTAACCGACATGCCGCACCACCCCGACGGCTGCCCCATGACAACACTATCCAAGAAGAAGACAAGAAGAAATTAAGTTTTTATTACACTGGTGAGGCACAGAGAAGACGAAGAAAACAACGAAAGACGGTCATTTGCACGGGTAAGATGTAGAAGATTGCTAAAGGAGGGGGAACAAATATCATCTAAGCTCGCTCTCTCTTGTAGGGTAGAATAAATCACTCTCCAAAGTTGATTTAATAACCCACTTAAGGTGAACTTAAATAGGCTTTGAGACAAATTTATTTCCCTTCCTCTAATTTCATATTAAAGAGAGAATCTACATCAAAACAGGAAGCAATCCTAAGTTTCCTAGAGCAAGAAGATCTCTACACCTACCGCCCTTTCCTACGAGTAGCCCAGCAGGTGTGGGGGCATTTGTGGAACCAAAAATAATCACAAGGCGACATATGGATTTTTGGGTAAAAGAGGACAAAAATAACCTTGAGACATACCGGGATTCCTACACGCGAGCAGTGGACAATCATCCGTCAATCAAGTCAAAAGTGTCCAAAATAGGTAACCAATTCAAAGATATTCTCATCCATCCTCATCTTAGGTAATTATTTTATAACCTACATAACATTCCATTTAAGTGGAGGTTAATTGGCTAATTAATGGATTAATTCCTAATTAATCCATTAATCACCAATTTAACCACAATTTACACCCAAAAAATACCTAAATGGCCACTTCCATTCCCTATATATATGACCCTATTTTCTCTAAAAAGCTAGGCCAATACTCTTGCTAAAATTCTCCAAAACTCTCAAACACTTTTCTCTCTAAATTCTAACTTTGGCATCGGAGGTTCTTCGGCCAAAGCCTCCCCCTCATTCATCGTGGGCGCGTGAGGCTCTTGGCCTTGACCTAAGGTGTTATTTGTTTTGTAGGTGCAATTTTGTCCAAGATCAAGGAATAAGAAATTTGCATCCACATATGCAGCATTACTTAACAAACAAAAGTATTTATTCTCTTCATCCCTTAGTGTGAATATATAGTTGTATCAAAAATACAAAAATACCTTCTAACAAGTTGTATTACATCTAACACTAGGGTCGACTAGAGATTTTAGGGCTCTATGCGGAAGATAGTAAATGAGCCTTGTATATATGTCTATAGTTGTTTTAATAAATGATCTAAATGGAGTATTATTACTAGAGTTATAATTCAAGTCAACAAAAATAATGAAAAACAAAATCTAGAGCAAAGCCGGCAGAACCAAACTAAAAATATAAACGTGATTTCTCTTATGCATATGGATGCCATATTTCTCTTATTCACATGCAATTACCCAGAAAATTTTCCAAAGATGAAGATTTTGTTTTGTTTTGCTTTTTTTATTTTTTTTTTATTTTTTTATGTTTTGGCACAAACTAAGTTGGCACAAATCTAAATGATATCAGGGGGCCTTTAGAATTGGGCCCTATGCAGGGGCACCTATTGCACATGTCCAAAACCGTCACTGTCAAAGCAAAGGCAATGGCATAAGCAACCTTTGTGACGTTGCCTGTAAGAACAACTTGGGTTGTCCCTCTTGGAATGCTGTTTGGAATTACAGCAACTGCTAAGCTACTTCCATCCACCTTGAGTTTGAGATGGGGATGCCTGCGAACATAGAGACCGCCATATCCGTTCAGCTCCTCACCCTGCTTGCAAGAGTTTGCAATCAGAAAATAGTGAGAGATTAATCATGCACAAAGAGGTGTTTAGTATGTAAAACCATTGAATATATACCTAGTAGCTAACTAGGTAGAATTTGTACCAGTGCACTTCTTCTCATTGTGTTTATCATTTGTATCAATGTCTAATTAAGAGAGAGCAATTTTTGGTGTTCTGAATGTTTCTGAGAATTTTTTAATATAAGATTACAGAAAATTTTAGTTAGGTACTAGGTTGGAACTTCATTTTTTTCGGGGGAAAAAAAAAAGTTGACTTTTCTTTTCACTTGGTATACTAGACTCATCTTTTTGTGCACACCTTCACTTGGTATACTGTTAATAAATATAAAAAGAAGTCTAGTATATAAAATTAAAGAGTTCCTTTTACTAGGACTTTATTCACTTTTTTTTGCGAATAACGTATTTTTAATGTACAAATTTTATAATCAAAATCGTTTATTTTTTAAATCATTATTTCATGATCATATGTATAAGAAATCAATCAATTCAAAAATTAGTTAGTCATCCATACATGTCAAACAATTAGATGATGGTATGTAGTAACATATTTATAGTGACCTTGTCCATTTATTTGATATATAAATTATTAAACTGATGACTAGGAAAATAAAATGTTATCTTTCTAAAAATTTTATTGTGAAAATATGTTACTCGCAAGTGGACAAAGTGTTGCACCCCCGCAGGGTGCAACTGTGCAAGTATTGTCCTTCGCAAAATATGTAACAGAGTGGGCATCCTTGGGATCATAAAGACTAAAATTTTAAGACTATAAAGTGCAATTCAGATACAAACTCGATGAGACCATGACCATAACATACTCAGATATTGGCAGGTAGAGAATGACCTGATTCAAGAGGCCGAGACTTATAACTTTGACACCCTTTTTCTCAGCTTCAACTATGGCTTCCTCAATCAAGCTATTTATAGATCCATTTTGCAATTGCAGGTAGTACTGCAGTAATATGTATAAACAAAGCTCAATCATGCCAATAAAGAAGTATGCTTTTAGTAGAGAAAAGAAAATGGTTCTCACCTGCGTAGTGTATCTGGGTATAACCCAAGTTTGTAATGTGAGCTTGTTAAAGAACTGCCACTCAACCACAAACGGACGGCCATACGAGTTAGTATCATGTACAGAAATGTCACAGGCCACATCAACCACATATACCATGTTGATTTGTGGGGCCTAGAGGCCAAAGCAAACCCTAACGGTAAATGATAGATGGACTCAGGTGTCGTTAGATGAGTTAGATGCACGACATGGCAATTCCTCTCCTCTTTTCAGTGAACATTCATAGAGGGCATCAGTAGATTTGTCCATTGTACCATATATGTAAACGTAGATTGGCATGAAGAGAGAGTAATTGGTTCGGAATTGTGTGTGATGCAAAGAGTGAAATCTGTACGCAATTTATAACTACATTAATTATATAATTCGTATATTATAAAGGTCTTAAGTTTCTATCAAGTCACTTAAGAGAATAAATTCAATAATTTTTTGTTCGATTAAGAGTTAGAATTAATCAGCGCAACATAAATTAAGAGTTGGAATCAAGTAAATCTTCAAATTAACAGTTGATTGGCACTAGTTGTTTGCATTGTTAAGCTACACACGTGTTTTACACATTTATATATACTTTTTGGGTCTTATCACCAATCAGCCTAAGCTTTTGGGTTGAATATACCTTGACATAGTATCGCAATCACCAATGATAGCTAGCTCTCACCTTCATAAAAATCGAACGAAAGAAGTTTGCCTTTTTTCTTTAAGGCTTGTTTTATTAACACCTTATATTTTGTTGACTACACCCCACATATTTAATACACCCTAAATCTACTTTTTAACTAAAAATTTATCTTAATACACCCCACTTATTTTCCAATACTACTCTTACACCCCCACACCCCTCTACATACACCTCACACCCTACTTAAACCCTACAATCAAACTCTTCGTTAATTACATTATTCAAATAGTTTTTGGTGTTTTGTTTTTCTGCAAAGAACTTGCTAGAGTTTTGGGGGAGAAGAGAGTCATAGATTTCTCAGATATGTGGATCACGTTATGAGAAGAAGTATATGCCCATATTGTCTTTCTTGCTTATTTTATGTTTGAATATTTCTGGGCAACTATAGGATCAATAAAGAAATTTTAATGTTACAATTCATGCCTGGTATCTAAAGCTCCACCCAAAAGTCCCTTTGCATATCAATTAGAGATTTTAAATGATTTTCATGCAATGGAAACTGTATGTCAAGAGATATATTTATGAAGAAATATACAAGCACATGCATTTTTTTTTTTAATTCTAATAATACAAAAGTTGGAGATGACATCTTAGTTTCAAACTTACAGGTGATATGAATGTTGGAATCAATGTCGAAGTTACAAATGATATAGATGTTGTATTCAATACCCAAGTGACAGAGCTACGGACGACGTTGAAGTCTCCAAAACATTGATTTCATGTTTCATTCGTCAAAATTAACCTCTTTTTTTCATTAACTATGTTGTGCTTTTAGTTAGGGTTTTGTTTTATAATGGAATTGAGAGTATTTTCAAGAGCTTGAAAGAAAACAATCTTAGAATACATATTGACAAATATTTGGGGTGTATTCAAAAAATAATTTTTGTTTTTTAATTCATATGTGGCCTAAATAGTAATTGCATATTCTGGTATATAAGTTATTTAGTAATAAAATATCATGTGGGGTTTATTCAAAATTAAGTGGGGTGCTAATAAAAAAATCCTTTCTTTAATTATATTATTTATTTGAAGAAATTGGACTCTTTCTTTTAGGGTAGAAGAAATTAGACTCTGAAAAGTTATCTTATTCAGTTATCCTAAACAACAAGCAAGTAAGCTCAGTTTTTATGCACAATATTAATTAGGATGAAAGAGCTTTTGAATTGGTATACTTCACTACATATACTACCTATGAATATGGATAGTTTTTTATCTAATACAAACATAAATATATGTGTGTGCGCGCGCGCGTATGCAGGGCCTTTATACTCAGGAATCCTCAATTTTTGGGTAAAAATGGGGACTTGTTGTAGAGCCTGATGTGATATATAATAGCACACAAATTAAACCCTCTTTTTGACAATTGTAGTATAGATATAAGTAGGGATCTTTCTAGGCCGGGGATTAGGAGGGATTGCTAATCTAATGAAAACTGACTCAAAGATACAAAAATATGCTTCAAAACACTTAAACAAACTCAAAAGACTCTTAACTAAACTTATATGACTCAAAACAAACTTAAAGGACTCTAAACAACACAAAACAATAAAAAAGACTCAAACTAGATTCTAAGACTCAACTTGGACGAAAATAGGTTTGGTTTTGACTCAAAACACTCAAAAACACGAATTAGGACATATTTGACACAACTAAATAAAGGGGATTGGGTTTTTGACGAATTTAAGATAAAAACAAGTAACTAAAAGACTTGAATAGGATTTGGACGAATTTGGGAAAAACGATGGATGATTAGATAGCTAGAGGATTCTTCTCCACACATGACACACTTGCATACAAATTGATTTCCAGTTGCTTTTCCGATAAACCATAAACCTCAACACCCCAGATTAACCGTGACATCACTAATTAACCCTCAAATTTTCCTTAAGTTATTGGATTGGATGACATCATACGACAACCCAAAGCATTCTTCAAAAGTCCCCTACATGACATCATAATCGAGATACAATCAAAGATCATTACGTTCTATGAAAATCATAAGTATTGACAAAGCACTTGTAACTATGACATCATGATACTCATGCTAGGAATTTACTTAACATGATTGTGAAAACAACCTTAACTACTTGTGAATATAAGTTTGTAACGATTATGTGAAACTCCCTTATATTCTAGCCCCAAATTCATGCATGCAAACTAAGTGTGCACCCTTAATCAACAAACAAGAATAAGTTATCCATCAAACGGTTAAGTAAATTGCATTCACAATTTATGAAATCACAACTGGAATTAATCAATTCATATTGCAAATATAATCATGGTTTCAAAGTCTCCCCTAGCCAAAACAAAATTAGTTCCTCATGTTTACAACAAAACAAAGAGAATATAAATTAAACATTGAAAATAAAGATTGAATACACCTAAAAATGCTCCAGGTGGCTCCTTCTTCCTTCCTTGCTGCCAACAATGGGGATTTGTGTGAATTTAGGCTCTTGAGGTGTGGTGGATGGTGTGGTGTGAATTTGTGGTAGAGGGTGGTGGTTTTTTAGTGTTGTGGCATCAAGTATTTATAGGGTGAAGGGGAGGCACGAATTTGGGCTAAAAATGAGAGGAATTAGGACTCCAAATCACCAAAGAACAAGGATACTTTCAATTAGATTCCAAGGAGGACAAGGAATGGTCCTTGTGGCAGATTCTAGAACTTCTAGAAGGGTTACATGTGGCATAAACTTAATGCACGAAAATAGGGCTTCTAGAACTTGATATTTAGGTGATTTAATGTGAAAAGGAGTCCTCTTTGAAGTTGGAATTAAGGTAGAAAAAGATTAGGATAGGATAAGATAAGATAAGGTTGGATAAGGTTTGGATAAGATAAGGAAATTTGGATAAGGTTCCTTATTTCTTGCTCTTTCCTTATTTTCTTTGCATTTGGACTTCTTTCTCCAGATTTTTAGCCTTTCCTAGCATCTCTTGACTTCAATCTCGTCCATCCACATTGCTCCATAGTTAAGCTATCCAATTCATGCCCAAAACTGCTCCAAATAGCCTCAAAATGCACTTTCTTGCTCCTTTTGCCATTAGGACCTAAAAACATACGAAAATAGCTTAAAAGACTAAAATAGATAGTAATTAAGTAACTAAATGCAAGGAAACAACATAACTAAGTAGCATAAATATGCTCCTATCAGAGCCCACTTCACATCTAATTTCAATGATCCAAATCCGTCTACTTCTTAAGTTGCACTTCATAGATCATTCTTGCAAAATAATAGCCAAATTTGAAATGTTTGAGGCATCTAATTGAGTTTAAAGAAATTGACCAACACTATGTTCTAAGAAATATTGAAATTTCATCATGACAATCAAATAAGTATAGGTTTTCTGATTGAATTGATTTTTTGCAAGGGTGACTTATGAATGAAGACTTAAAAAACAGATGTTCGAATTGTTGAAGTTTGATGTACAATGGGCCTCATAACTAGTCCTTTTTTTTTTTTTTTTTTTGGGTAAAAATGGAGATCCCTTTGAATAAAAGGCTATGTATATACATACATACAGATATAGATACATACATATATATATATATATGTATGTATGTATGGATAGAAAGAAGAGAGAGTCTTACGTAGGGGTGTACATGAGATACTTGAGAGGAGGAAAGCGAAAAAAGAGGCTGTTCGGAATGAGCTCAAAATTACAGTGTCCCATGTTATTCATGAAGTCGATGTAAGTAATATAACCAGCAATGGATGTGACAGAAACTGTTCCCATGAAGACAGTTGCTAGAATTGGCATTGAGAATATCATGGAATATACTACGTGCTCCGCAAATGGGTGAATCACAGCTGCAAAAATATGATTACATAGATACATAGATACAACAAAAAATTAAGTCAATAATAGCAGCTCAAAATTAACAAAAAACAAAGATAACAAAATATAGTGCGAGTCTTACAAGTAATAGGCTCGGTAACGATTGAGGAATGGTGATGAGAATGGTAGCGAGAGTAGAGGTAATGATGGTGAAGTGCTCTGTGAAACCAATGGTAGAGGTACTCCACTGGACCAGCATGAAGCAGAATTGTAAAAATAACCCCATCTGTTCTCCAAAGTGGCATATTTTGAGCACCTGAAAACATCCTGTTAACGAGGTATGATAAACCTGCATTGAACAATATTTGGTCATCCCTGTAAACAAATAGGGTTAGGTGCTGGATGGAAGTACAGTAAAATTATTTTTCAATTTTAAGGGGATTAGACATGAATGAAACTTCTCCCTCCTAATCCTACCCTTTTTTTTTTTCTTTTTTTTTTTCTTTTTCTTTTTGAGTAATTCATTTTTCACCCCCAATTTGGTCACATTTTTTTTCACAGTGTAGGGATGAAATTAACAATTGTTTAATGAATTTAGGGACTTATTTTACCGAAAAAATAATTCAGGGATCCAGTTTTCATTGAGATGATAGTTCAGGGACTAAATCGGTACTTCACCTTACTATATATATATATATATATATATGAAGGAGGAATTAAAATTAAATCATGTCGAATTTTGGACCTCAAAGAAGAGCGAACAAATTTTAAAAAATAAAAAAAAAATGTGTGTGAGGTATAATTGAGCGTTTAACTATGGTTTTAAAAAAATTATTATAAGGTGGCAAGGATTTGTCTTTGAGTCTTAAATCTGTAATGTTTCTTTTGAAGTATCTTCTAATTCATCTGCATTCCAATATTTCCTATTTATTTTTATTCTACTTTCATTTACACGAGCGATATTGCAGGAGAGGGTAGTTGAACTGAAGACTCGGGTGCAGGAGCAAAACGCTTTTAACCACTTAAGCTACAAGTTTCTTGCATTTTTATTCTAACTCCAAAGTAACGAAGTGTAAATCGCGATCATGTTTCTATCAATTACTCATTACTGCATGCACATAATCCATGCTGAACTTGGAATGCAAGCCCAAAATGGCACTGAAAACCTTTTATCTTTTCTAAGACCAGAGGAAAATGTTGGACTACACTATAAAAAATAAAAAATAAAATGAGACAACATACCCAACAACAGTTTAGTGGAATGCTCGAAGCACTTTGAGATTTTCTCAAAAAGCACTTTCAAATAACCACAAACCAAGCCAGCATTTCGACAGAAATGGATAAAAATGTGCTTATTCAAACTAGGAAGTACTTGGCGCTTCATGGAAAACCATCTCTTAATATGCAGACTTGGTTTTTCACTGGACCGAAAAATAGTACAAAGTTTCACTGGAAAATTACTTCCATGCCGGAGTACTGCATATAATTACTAAGCATGGGTCAAATACATCGCTCGTCGGACTCCGTAAAGAAAACACAAATCCTCAATTAGCTTCTAAGCATGGGTCAGAAAATAAGAAAATTACAGATAAACATAAATAAGCAAAGCGTGCTGCATGCCCCCTTCCCTAATTAGCTTCTACCGACTACATTTGGCTAAGTATTGGAAATTACACTAGGGCTTTGCCGGTTCTTCAGGTAAATCATCTTCGTCATGGTAAATGTTCTCTGCCATCTGCCATATTTGGAGTATGTTATCTTCAGCGACGCTAGAAATAACCCAATCTTCACAGGGGTTCCACGAAAAATCAGATATTTTGCTGGTGTGACCCCCATGAATAAAAAGCAACTCTGGGGGGCCATCTTCTGCATCCTCGGGTGTCTGCTCTTCATCGATTCTGTAAAAGACATCTAGGTTAAGATTTGCTCTCATGCAAATATAATATATAGTACACAATGATCAAAACTAGTTACTAGGACATCATAATTATACAGGTGTGGATGCTTCTTCAACCCATGTCCGAAGATTCTCTCTTTATTACAAATTAAGCACAAAAAGACACAACTCTGAACACATCAGTTAAATCCGAAAATTAGAAGAAACACACGGCAAAGACACATATACGTATATCCTGGAATTCCTCATATTTAAGCTATCATACCACTAGTAACTAAACCTTTGTTCTTGTAGCATTGTGAATTGGGACAACATGTGAGGGGCAGAACTGGCTTAATGGTATTGACCATGACGGGTTTTCCCCCCCCCCCCCCCCCCTAAAATAGTCCTCCATACCCCTGGTTTTGCCAGTGTCACTTCTAAATTTTGTTTCCATGGGGTTTCTTTGTTGTATTGAAAAACATTTATTGATGCTTATGACAAAAAATTTGCTGAAACATCAATTGTGAGATCAGATGAAATATTCAAGAGGAATTGGCACTTGGATATTTGTTATTGTGTGGCCAACCATATCTTAGTCTTCTAATCTGAGGTCTCCATTGGCTTCATCAACTCAAGGCTTCTGTTTTATGTGCACTTATATTTTAGTTTGGCTACGCTTTTTGGTTAGGACCATGAATAACCAGCAAGCTTGGACAAGCCCGGCTGTAAGTGCCTGCTCAAATATATGTGGCACTTCAACTGTTAAGGGATGATCCCTCCATGTGGTCTGATGCCTAAAACCCATACTTCTGTATGATGCTTTAAGGCTCCACTGAATTATTTTCGTCATACATAAAACCCATACTTCTGTCTGATGCTTTAAGGCTCCACTGAATTATTTTCGTCATGCAACTATTGAAGCTCTTACTATCCGGCTTCCCAACTAAACCACTAATCTAGAGCCATAGCCTAAATGCTTTCACGAGAACAGGCACTTGAAACATTTTGATTTCTGTTAGTATAGAACAAGTTGGAGTGGAGATCGCCTCTCCTTGTATAACAAAAATAAAATATGACAATGGGTTATTCAAGGAATACCTGCTAAGATCCCACACCATGAGTCTCCTACCAAGACAACAAGAAGCTAAGATAGTTTCATTCTTTGGATTCCAACCAACTTGGAAAACCTCCTCCCTGAAACACCACGGAAAAAACATTTGATATCAGATCTATAGATGGATTGCAGCTAAGATAATTTAGAACATCCAAACTTATGACATCCAGGGGAGGATCCTTACTTATGACAATCAAAGGTGTGGAGTGCAGTATTGATTTTGCGTAGATCGAACAACTTAACAGTTTTGTCAGTAGATCCAGTTGCAACAACCCATTCATTGAAGGGATTGAAAGCCAAACAGTTAACCTGAAAAAAATATCACATAAACAAACTACTCCATAATTGTCCCAACTTTCTAATGATAAATATTCATGTAAAGAACTAACCCATTACAATATCAGATAAAGAAAACTATAAACCTCACAAATTTGCAAAAGTGTAACGGATATATTGTTCTACACAAAGTTAGGAGCTCGAGAGTCTAGAAGAAAATCACAGGAGAGACCTTTGCCCACAAAGATGATTCACATCTAAATACAGCATAACTATCTCAACAATGATTGCATGCTCTTGTTTCAATTAGGTATCCCACAACCTGCAATAAGGTTAAATTTCATTGCAACAAATTGACCAAGCTATCTAAGTAGTGCCGAAATGTCATTAATACAAATTTTCCCTTTTTATTACAGAAATGTCAATAATTATGGTTAAAGCTGGCATCCTAGCTTTCCTGAATAGCTATTGTTGTCTCAATCCCTCCGGGTTCCACAAAATATCTCCAGATTGTCACCATGCTTTTCAATTTAACCAAATTACAGTACTGATCAGCTAAGGGCACTAATTTACAGCAATCAAAACATATAAATTCAAATATTAGAACACAAATAATACACGAACAGGCCTGAATGTACCAAGATTGACGTTTAAATGTTAGATGCATAAACATAACTTATCTGTACCAACAAGAGAATATTCACATCACTCACCTCACTTTGATGAGCAACTACAGATTGGACAGGCTTGGTAACTGATGGAGTCCGGAGATCCCATATAAGAAGGTATTGATCATCGCCAACAGAACCAAATAAGTTTTCATGCCTCAAATGCCATGCTACATCTTCTACTACACCTTCATGAACCTAATCCAGTAACCATTTCAAACAACAGAAAACTTTTACATATAAGATGCAGAGAAGTAGCAACTATACACAAGTATTTTCCTATGAAGTGCTATCTTATTGCATCCAAATCAACACACCGCAGCCGTCATGTTTAATGATAGCCTTCCTCTGGTACACATGAAATTGTAGCTTTTTCTTTCCATTAAATAATAGCAACATCTGTGCACAATCATCTATATTACAATTTCACACATGCTTTGATAAGATTCATATCTCTATATACATAGATGTCGAGGCATACCTTAAATATCTGCATAGCTTCAAGGGTTTTGTTCTTAGCAGTCGCATTAATATCCCATAGGCATATCTGAGCATCATCAGAACCACTGAGTAAATGACCCTGCTTGAACTTACTCCACGACAAACCATATCCTTCAGTGCTGTGGCCCCTCAGCCTCAAATCAGGACTGCATGCACCATCTATGGGAGGCTTAGATGGATGTTTGCTATAATCGAACACAAAAACTTCAGCATTGACAGTCTTTGTGGCAATAATAAATGGATTCTGAGGCATATAACGAGCCCGATTAACCTCTCCATCATGATTTATTTGCTGGATTATTTGCACCTGCAAGAAAATGTAAGACCACATACTTGAGTCTATTTAGACACAGAATGATATAGAGATCTACATCATATGCCAAACGATGGTACTTCGGTTCAGTTATTAGAGTGTCATATGGGCTGCGAGCAGCTCATGAATCCCGACCAGAGCATGAACCACTTGCTAATAGACAATGCTTTTGGACCTGTAATGAATCCCAACCAGAGCATGAACCACTCGCTAATAGACAATGTTTTTGGTTCTGTAATTCTAGGGACGGTTATACCAATAGCCAGTAGTACCCTTGTTATTCAAACAGGTGCAATCCTGTCTTCTGGAGTCAACTTGGAACACAATTCAGAAAGCTGGTGTGTTTTCTCGTTTTCGGACACACCCAATTTCGTTTCTATTCAATTCTTCCTTTATTTTACTCATAGAACAACTTCTAAAAATCAAACCTTAGTAATGACTAAAACATAATGAAATTTTCCATTTTCTTTCAAGTTTACAATTGATTTAGATTCCAGTAATTGCTTTTTATCTCTAACAAACATGACAGAATTTCGGACAAAAAAAAGATTCAAAATTTATAGGATTTCCTAGCACTTTCTCTACACCCCCGAACAGGCCCGCAATCCAAAACCCCCAAATTTGAAGTCTTTAACAAATCAGTACGAATTGTTCATGTTCTTCACCGGCAAAATTAACAACTCAGACCACAAAATCAAGCATTACCTTTCCGTTGGCGCAACCGAAACCCCCAACCTCAGCTCGATCATCATCATAATGCCGCGCATCGTTCTCGGCGTCCTCCAACGGCAGCTGAACCTGAGCGAGCATAAGGTAATTCGGCTCGTTCTCGGAGGTGTGGGTCCCCAAAATCATCTTCTGCACCGAATAGTCCTTCCCCGGAGGCTCCTCTCGGTCGGGAAGCCACTCCACAGTAAGCGATGGCCATTCTAGGGCATGGGTTATGACCAGATCGTACAAAAACGGAGTGTTCTTCTTCCATATCTTGTACTCCTCGTTTATCAACCGCTCCTCTATCTCTCCCCTCATTTCTTCGTCGTCTTTGCCCATGCTTTTCCTTTCACTTTCTCGGAAATTCTCGGATTTTCTCGAGAAAATTGTTGAATCTGAAGTGTAGGTTCTTGGCGGGAATTTGGCGCAAACAAACCCTAAATGGAGGGTTTGAGGAGCGAGTGACAAGAGGGAGAGTGTTTAGAACTTTGGAGAAGTAGAGAGATGTTGGGCTTTGCTGGCGGGTCTTTGGTACGGCTGGAAAAAATCGACCGATTCGTACCTAACTCAGCTCCAAAAAAAACCGAACTGATAATAATCGAAACCAAAAAATATTAGTCAAATTAGAAATATTTAAGATATCTAATTTGATTAAAAAAAATTAACAAATACTTTATTATATAAGAAACAATGAAATTTTTTCTTGGTAATTAAATAAGCAAATGATTTCAGATTGACTTGAAATTTTTCAAAAATAATCTATGAATCGAGACTTATAAAATAGATGATTCAGATTTTTAAAGTTCGATGTGGAATGAGCCTCACACCTAATCACCATTTTTTGAAAAAAAATCCCTTTGCATAAAAGGGTGTGTGTGTGTGTGTGTATATATATATATTTTTTTTTAATTCAAATGGGAATTGTTATTAACACTCCAAAAATCTCATCTAGCACTCCAAATATAATTAGAAAGAAAAATACACTTGTTAGTAGGGGTGAAATTTTTTCCAGAAAATCCCGAATCGTCCCAAACCCATCCCAAAATTTGACCGAAAAATGCCCGAACCGAATTTCCCGAAAAATTCGGTACCCGAAAGTTTCGATTTGGGATTCAACCACAGCTTTGAAAGCGTTCGGTAATCCCGAAACGAACTGAATATTATATATATTTATTTATTTATTTTTAATTTTTAATTAGAAATTACTTGAACCATTGGATTTGTTAAGATCTAATCCAACTGCCCATTGAGTTAGGTCATTTGTTAGGTCTCTCAGTCTCTCTCACAATCTCACTCACACTCAGACACTCTCACGGTCTCACTCACATTCCTGCCGCTCTGCTCCTCCGTCGAATCCACGCCGTTCCTCGTTCTCCATCAACTCACGCCACTCCTCCATTGACTCACACAGACGCAGAAAGGAGGATTCGAATCTGACACCAATCGAGTCCCCAAATCCAGGTAAGGGTTTCTTATTTTCACTAGGGTTTTGTTCTTTAGTGTTTAGGGTCAAATTTCATGTTGATTAAGTTGATTTCTAAGTATTTTGTCGAATGTGTGAGGGTTTGAGGACTGTGAGTTTCGAATTAGGATGGGTAAGTGCAGGACCTGCATGCAGGATATGGTTCTATGTGTTTTGTCAAAGTATCTTCTCTCCAAATGTTTTGCAAAGGAAAATGTATAAGATATGGTTCTATGTTAATTGCAGGAGGCATTCTCACTAATATTCAAACGACTTGAGGAAGATCTGAAACAGAAATTTTGTAGAAGGAAGTAGACCACAGTAGAGCTTTCCTTGTCTAATTCTAGCAACATAGCAGCATCAGAAAATCCCGAAGTGACCCAAAAATCCGAAACACTTTTGAGAATCCCGAATTTTGAGAAATGAATAGTTTCGGTTTGGTTTCGGGATATAAAATCACATCCCGAAATGTTTTGGTTTGGGATTCGGGTTAGGGATTTCGGATTGGGATCCCAACCCGAACCAGCCCTACTTGTTAGGATTCCAAAATGAGATTTTTGAAGTGCTAATAGCAATTCTCATTTAAATTATATAATATATTATAAGATTATAAACTATTGTCGCTATCATATTAGTTGAGATTAATCTCAACCGTTCAATCAATCCCTTCTCTCTCGACCTGATCTCAATTTTATTCTGTCTGGACTCGAATCGACGACTTCGCCTTCTCTCTTGACTTCGACCGACGCTCTCTTTCAACTCTAAGGGTCTCTCCTCCTCTGTCCACACCACACCACACACCATACAATGAAGAGTAACTATCTCTCTCCCTCTCCTTCTTAGTCTCTTCATGAAATAGAGGTGAGAATTTTCACTTTTAACGCCCATTCCCACTATAGAAGGTAGAAGTTTTACCCTAATTCGTTTAATTAGGGTTTCAATTTGGGATTTTAAATGGGGATTAGGGTTTCAAAATTTTACAAAATTGTGGTTTTTGAAATTGAATTAGCATTTTGATTTGGGGACTCTGAAATGGAATTAGGTTTTCGATGTGGGGATTTTGAATTGTAATTAAGATTTCGATGTGGGGATTTTGAAATTAAATTAGGGTTTTCAATTTGTGAGGGTGAATTATTGGGACTGTGATTAGGATTAATTATATTGGGGTTGTGAATTATTCTGTACTGGATATTGGGGTTGTGGCTGTGATTACTTTGGGGTTGTGAATTTGATATTTTTGTTAATATATGAAAGTTGAAACATATGATATTAATATATGTTGAACTAATAATTGTGAAATATTATTCTGCAATGTTATGATGGATGGGTCTGGTAGCTAATTTAGTACACTTACGTTGCATTTGTTGCACCGGATTATTTCGGACTGAATTAGCTTCAAGGACTAAGTTGGATTAACTTAAAATAGATAAAGCTGGACTAACTTAGTGAAGTGTTTGGTGTAGTTTCGTACTGAATAGTAGGATAATTAATAAAAATTATTTTTCTTTGTCTTGTTTTTCTTTGTCTTATTTTCTAGAAGTGTTTTTGTCCCTCCCTTTTTCTTTAGTCAAACTATCTCTACTCCTTTTTCTCCATCTCTTCCCTTTTCGTTTCCCGTCCAACTCCTTCTCCCCCACCCTTTCACCCTCTTCACTCCTGCTCATAATTTATAATCGACTGTGCATATCTTCAAAATCAAACCATAGAGCAAAAAATAGAGTGAAAATTAAGGACTTGAGGTAGGGTGCATATGCCAAATATTATGTCATCAATATCAAGTATTTAGATCCCATCTCAAATATCCTGAAGGGGGTTCAACTTAAATTTAATACTCTTCCAAGTATTTTTATCAATTCATACCTGCATTGCTTATATCTCCGAATCTAAAATAATTAAGTCCTCTTTGTCCTCTTTGAAGAAGTCACCTCTAAATCAAAAACTGAGAAACTAAAACTTTACATCAATCTATCACTTTATGACGTCAATCTAAAACTAATTTCATAATTCCACTGAACAACTAATATTCCAAGTTATCACTATTCTAATCCTCTACTAACCAACAACGTCAACTCATATTAATTTATCAAGGATTTAAATCTCTTGGAATCACAATTGAATACACACTCTTTAGTCCTGCTCTTAGAGGTGCTACCACACAGGGTTCCCAATTCGGAAGATACCTTTAATTTTCTTTACATGCACACATATACATGTGTACATATATTAGAATGTGCAAGATAATACCAAAGTTCTCTACCAGTGCCAGTGGTTTAGGTTTTCTGCCTTTTCGTGCATGAGCTACGTTCAGCTCGTTGTGGTTTTGCTTTGTTATTTTTAAGTTTTGTAAGTTTATAAACTTATTAAGCCGAGAAATATACATAAAAACATGCAACCCGGTTCGAATTCACGATCTTTTGAAGGTAGGAAACACTCGATTTCACTAAAACAAACTTAATTTTTGTTTGCCAACCTATAATAACAAAATTAAAAAATAATAATAACAAAAAATACATCATTAAAAAAAAAATATCTCCATTTAAGTTTTGCACGAAAACAAAACTAAAAAACTAAATAAATAATAAAGAGAATATAGCATTAAAAATAAAGGGCCTCCCTTTAAGTTTTGCATAGGCCCCTATGCTTAGGGTCAACCATGCAGCCATGTTAGTACAAAAGTGAAATTCACTGTTAACATGTCCTCATTTAATAGTTAACTTAACAGATTTTTTAACGGATATATGTAATGAATGAAAAAGTAAGTAAATGTATGGAATTGATGTTTTAAAAAAAAATTGCATACGGTCCAATCCTAGTGAATAGGATGTTGAATTTCCACTCATGTGTATCAAGTTCAAAACTCTCACCCTCTTCTAAGTATTGTAAAAATTTAGAACTCTTCCCCTCCCTTAATAATAATTTCAATTGATCCAAAACTTGGGAATTAAAATATAATTTATCCTTTTTTTCTCCCCAAAAAAAAAAAAGAGTACAATTTATCCTTTTAAGAAACATGTCATCGTGAATTTCCTCTTAACAATTTGCATCTTTGTAACCAAACACCCAAATCTCTTTTTAAACATGTAACCAAATCCCTTTAACAAGTCTGCGAAGCTTTCATGCCATGACTACCATGACTACCATGGCGGCTTCTTCGACTCCACCCACCATCCCTCCAACTTCTCCCCTTCGTCTAACCATTCCGATCCCAAGTCCCTCTTCCAACCGTTGATTTCGCTGTCGCACGAGAATGACATCTATGAAAACTGCAGTGATGTGTTGTTTCTGTTGTTGGTGTGAATAACACCGACTTATGTGGCGGGGTCGTCAGAGAGGATTACAAATTGAGGTTTCTCAGTTTCTCAATGGTGAATCTGGGGTGCTTATTAACACTGAGGGAAGATCGAATGCAGAAACTCGAGTATATCATATGTAAGGTAAGCGGAATATGACTGATTACTCAACAAAATGGCAACTTACAGGGTCAAACAGTGCTATCATACAACAACAACAATGCTGATTCTCTATCACAAAACCATCAACCTTCAGTCGTATAAAGTTCCGAAACAACAATCTCTGGAGCATGCGTCTCTCTCTAGAAAACCTTTACTTTTCTATTGACAATCCTGTTTCCGACAAGGTAGCTAGCTATACGGCAGTAACAGAAGCTGGGAGGGCACACCGCCATGAATTCGATCAATCAATGCCCAAGGTGGAATAGGGTTCATAGCCACCCTGAGAAAAATTCAAAACGAAAACTCTCAGTGATCCAGCGCTGTTTTCCCCACTTAAATGGTAAAAACTAGGTAAACATTTGATTAATAAAAGACCTAAAGGGAAGTATAGAGCTAGAACATGGTTTAAAACATGACCCAAATGGTTTAAAACTGATTCCATTAAGGTTTTCTATAAAGGCTAATCGCCAATACATACGAACAAACAAATCAATTGGGTTTGTTTATATAACAGGGGAGAATGAACTAATTTCTTTCATATTCGTATTAACCAAATTTTATTGGTATATGCTACTCACAGAGCAGTCATCATGAACACGCCATATGGTCTCGCCCAGAAGATTCGCTACTGACAAGACAGTTAGCTGGGGAAAATAATTCTGCTCCGACACTGGAATGGTATTTGTTATGATCACCTCTTGAAACAAACCGCTCGACAGCCTCTCTATAGCAGGAGGGCTGAAAAAAAGACAACAGATAAAAGTAAATAGTCTAGCATGCTACTGTATACAGTGACTAATGGCTCATAGAAATAACAACAGGGGAGAATGAACAAAAAAAAAAAAAAAAAAGGGCCCTAAAACTCTTTCCTTCAAAAGTCAATCAACTAGAAGTGACATTGTGGATATTCTATTTGATACTTTCACATAATCACAATGCATGTTTGGACAGATGTGTACATGGCCGAGTGCATTAAACTCCCACTAATTTGTGTTCTGAGGATTGCAAGATAAACACTCACACCACCTATGTTTCCACAGGGGGTTTTCCTGCGATCACCAGGTTGCTTAGGGCAAGCCATGCCTTTTATGCTAAAGACACACTCTGTCCAAGTCAAGCCAATATGTACCGAATAAGATTAGAAAAGAAAAATGGTAGTTGGTTCCCGTGGATATTATTAAGATCATAGCCTCTGCTTCAAAACGCTCTCCATACATCATATTATAAGAGTGAAAGCAGCGATTCATGCACAGAAATTCCACATACCTAAAAACCGCATGTGTACAACATGCATAGACTTCCCTGGCACCCTCTTGGTGTAGTAAAGCAGCACCTTTCGTAATAGTCCCTACAACCCAACAGCAAAACAATGATACTTTTTTTTTACAAGAGCAACAACCATGGATATAACTGCAAAGACTAGTTGATAACAGAGGGAACTATTATGATAACACCAATCAATTCAAAACCTGGACACTGAGTCAATACTGTTTGTGGCATTTGTAGCTAAGATGGTTAAAATTTAAAAGGACAGGTTGTGTTAACAAACTTTTGGTTTTGTGAAACAAGACTTTTGTATAACCGAGAAGGATTTTTGTGCATTTATTTATGCACAACCAAGAACTCATGCACTAATGACTTTAAAAGTACAAAATTGTAAATCGATAACTGGATTTGGAACAGTGCTAAGAGCCAACTATCCCATGCTGACTGCAGGCACATTTCATACTGGTCTCAGCATGTGGCCCACTCAAGCGTGAAATGAACATACAGTCAAAATTGAGGGGCCACGACAGGGATAACTTCCCTTGGCATCTTTCAAAGATTTGATGATTTCAAGACTGTCAGATATCCCGTGTATAGGCTTATGCACGAACTTTCAAGTTAAACCCACATAAAAGACTATCAAACGAGGAATAACCCACTTATCCAAACCTACAAGATACAATTAAAATGCTGTGCACATAAATTCTCTGTCAAAATGGAAAATTGTTTCAATCATGATCTACAGTTAGACGTCCTTAAAAGTTAAATTTATGAAGATGAAATCTAAACTAGTACAATGCAATACTTCCTAGGGTTAAAAGACAAGGGTTACGATCCACAGAAAAAACTATTATTATAATTTCTATTGGTTGAAATATACTTTTTTCTTTTTATAAGAGAGATATATAGTTCTTTTCAGCCCCTGTTACCCCCTATTTCTAATTTAACTATGCTAATGATGATTTCTATTTTCCATAACATTTGCATCATACGCAATATCCTCTTTTGTTGATTATGATTTCTCCAGAGAATAGCTTTACCATCACGAGCTAGGCTTGTCATCCTTATCTTAATGTTCTATATTATGTAATATCATTCTTGGTACTCCTTGTGATCGATTTTGTAAACAGATTAGAGCATGTACAAACTAACCAGCTGTGTCAATCATGTCATCCACCATAACTGCTACTTTTCCCTTGACATCACCTATCAAATTCATCACCTGTAAAAGATATACAGAAATGAGTTGCAAGATACGTTTCCAGTGGCAACCCAAAAAATAAAACTTATGCATATGTGAATGACTGTCCTTTTCTTGTGACATAGATTAAAGTGAGAGAAGAGAGACAGAAGAAGAAAAAGAAAGAAAGGATTGTCAGAACAGTGGCACATTCAACAATAATTTTCAGTGTGTAAGCACAAGGGGTGAGAAAAGTGGTAATAGCTCAGGTGAATGGAGTTTAATGTCCTGGTAAAGAATAAAGATGACAGAAATGCATTCAAGTCATCATGTTCTCACAGTAAAGCAGCAACACTGGCGCTATGTCAGGATTCAGAGCTAAACAGCAGTTAGAACAACAATAAGATATCTGAAGTTATGTCAAAGAATAATATCCCAGATAAAATAGGCTGACACTACAAATGATGTCAAAGAAAGGAGGGGTAGTTTTTAAATGATTTCAAAAATTATGTGTTGTACCATTGATTCGGACTTCCTAGATTTTGTGTTGTAATTTGCAGGAGGTGGAGGTTGTGCATTAACGGATGTTTTAAGTAACTTAATTTAGAGTTATGTAACAGCTTTTTCAGATTGTTTTCGAAAATGTAACATCCTCAAATTAACTTGGTTCATCACAGTCTGCACAGGTTTATCGCTTGATAATGTGATTGTGAAAATATTCAGGTTTCACAACAATTTACCTTTCCAGCAATTTCATGTGTTACTTCAAATATAATGAAAGAACAAGACAAACATGGGAGGTAAATCAGATAGTTGTCAATCCCATCTGAATAGATCGTACCTCCGCCACATTGTGCCCGTGACGTCTTTTATCAACAATGGCTAAAGGAGCATCAGATAATTTTTTCGCGAAAGCACGAGCTCTAGCAACACCCCCAACATCGGGTGAGACCACTACCAAATCATCAGAGTATATAGTCTTGCTGGCGAGATAATCAAGTATCACAGGCTGTTAGGACATAAGAAAAAAAAAAGGTCATAAAGAAGGGGAACCACATAGGAGGAGATGTCCAACAATTCGAACTTCATGATCAACAGTATTTAGAATCATATGCCTCTCAGGAGTCGAGGGAAGAACCTAGGACAACTCGTAAATAAGCATATATACTTTAAACAGCTTAAATCAAGCATAATGAATTTTATCAAAACCATTGTAGATTTGTTTCCTTAAAAGATGTCCAGATACAAATATATTCAAGGGAATACCTCTTTCAGCCAATTTAACAAATATTATGTCACTTCAACTTGATTTTAATTCAGGTGGCCAAGTAACATTCTTATAAGAGTCCAACACCCCCCTGTCCGTGAATTATGAGACAAAAGAGAGCATAGAGCATAGTATTACAGGTATTACCTGACCATATACATGATCCACAGGAATATCAAAATATCCCATAGACTGCCCAGAATGAAGATCACATGCAAGAACACGATTTGCACCTGCTTCTGTAATCAAATTTGCAACAAGTTTGGCTGCAATAGATTCACGCCCTTGAGTCTGGAACAAAAACAATTTAAGATAATAATTAAAACAAATTCGAACTTAAAATTGGTTTACATACCAATTTCAACTAAAATTATGGCATTGTGGAATTTACTACAGAATGCATTTGCATATATGTTATCAACTCAGCATTCTAAACTTTTGCTTATTCATAATTCTATAGTGTAGCTCAACCTATCTGCGGAAATAATTCAAGCAAAAATGATAATTGAATCCAATTTGAATGTTAATGACCTGAACTTTCTTAAGAAACCTTAAATTCCAAGTTAACCAATCTAACTTGCATGTTCGTAATAACTCTCCATCAAGATACTTCATTGAATTTTTGTACTAGGACAATAGGAATAACCTATTACCATTAAGCTATATTTTGATCCTGAAAGTACAAATTTACCAAAGATGAAAAGCTGTCCTTGCTGATAATACGAAGTTACCTTTCTATCAGCCCTGGCATAGCCAAAATATGGAATCACAGCAGTGATATTCTTGGCTGAAGCCCTCCGACAAGCATCAATCATGACAAGAAGCTCCATAAGATTTTCATTTGCAGGAGGACATGTGGGTTGCACAAGATATACATCACACCCTCTTACACTCTCTTGCAACTGAACATATATCTCTCCATCAGCAAAGCGTTTGATCTTAATCCTTCCAAGTTCCAGGCCCATGCAGCAAGCAATTTCCTATCAAATAAAAAAAAATTGGTCAGACCACAGTGCTAAATGGTTAATAAGTTTACAATACATTATGACTACGTTTGCCTTGGGGAATAATGTTCCAAGCAGAAGTTTTCTTAATTAGAAAAACTTTCTGATGTTTGTTTGAATGGTCAA
The DNA here is from genome assembly GCF_041283825.1 of Pyrus communis. Lineage (NCBI taxonomy): Eukaryota > Viridiplantae > Streptophyta > Magnoliopsida > Rosales > Rosaceae > Pyrus > Pyrus communis. The sequence continues at coordinate 5,966,370 of NC_142571.1, read as the reverse complement.
CTTCCTGGGACATATGAGCATTTTTTCAGCTTGTGTGTCAGGAAATGTTTTCTTAAGAGACAAGGAAAGAAAAAAACAATTTCCCTTCTTTGCGTTAAGTCAAATGGCATAATCAAGAAAACATTCTCTCGAGAGATTATTTTTCTAAAATCTACCAACAGTATATTTCCCAGAGAATTTTTGTAATTGAAGATTTTTTTTCTTCAAATTTATATTTCCTAGACAAGGATGCATTTTCCAAACATATGAACACCAAAATCATGGGTAATGCAAATAACTATCACCATGAGCTATAGAAACAGAGGAAACTCAAATCATTACTTAAACGAGGAAGAATGGTGTATTTTGAAATATATTGGAAGTTGATGGTACTACGCATTCCTGTAACAAAAAAAAAAATCAATAACCTACAGCATTTGTACATACAAATCTTGACACGCTAACTAATAAACACTAGCTTGCTTTCATGAATTTCGATTATTTTCATGAATCTAGATTGTTTTCATGAAACCTTCTTCCCACTAGCTTTGTCATTATAACTATTAACCATAATGCACTGACAACTAAACATATAAAGCAGAAAACTACACCAACACAATAACCTCCTTCCAACAGTTTCCTTCTATACTTTCAGGAAAAACCAAATAAAGTCAACTAGTAGTACATAGAAATCTGACAGTTTTCCTGCACAATTTTTTATTGCAATCCTTTGCAAAATCACCATTTTCTTTTTCTTTTTTCAAGGGATGAATCCTATGCATAATTTCCTTGGGTTTTTTTATCCTCATATTTTCCCAAGTAAATCTGAGAGTTTCCAACTGTAAATTATCAGTGAAACACAACAAACATGAACAATGAAAAAGAAGTGAACCCTGATTCACAACTCTTCTACCAAGTCCTTCCTACACTACAGCAGAACCAAAAGGTCCAAAACTCAAAGAATCGCACGCGATACTTTTGGTATCTACTTTCCCCTATCTTATCCTGAGCAGGTGTCCCTCAAGCTGTTACTAGTAACTCGTCCCATAACTATTAACATTCTCATTTCCGCTACATATAAAAATCAAACAATCGCACACGAAACTTTTCGTATCTAAGCATCTACATCAGATCAATCCATAAAACACTAAATGAATTGTTAAAACTCAATAAGTCGACCTTGAATAATAAAATTACCATTCAATAAAACAAACATAGACAAACTTAAATGTTAAAATTTGTATAAAGCTAAACCTGAGACAGCGCAGGGTTCGCAGTGCCGGAAAAGATTCTGAGCCTGGTATCATTCTTGCTAATTTCATTCACCAAATGTGTTTTCGTGTCCGAAAAATTCGGCACCAAATCTTCACTCCTGAGGAGTGGAACGCACGGCTTTCCATTTGCGTACTTGAGAGGCTCTCCCACACCACACCTCTGCAATACATTAGTCAGAACCAACAAATTTCAAATCATATTATCCAAAATATCGCTCGAATTGAAACTTGAAACCAATTAGCGATAATATTCAAGAATTAAAGCATTTCTTGAACCAAGAAAACGAAAAGGTTGCGGCGGCTTACCACGGAATTCAGGATGGGGATTTGAGAGCGAGAGTAGTTGGGGAGGTAAGTGCGATGGCGTAGAGAGTCGCGAGAAGCGAGAGAGGACCGGGACGCTGTGTGAAGCAGCGACGCCATTTCTTGGAGTTGGAGTTAGCAATCAGTGAGAGAGAGAAAGAGAGAGAGAGAGAGAGAGAGAGAGGTTAGGGTTATAGTTTTAGAGAGTTGGTCGCCACGGGAAAGAGTGGTGGTAGCGTGGGAGGTTTGTTGGTTTTTTCTCAGCTGCTGCTGCTGCTGCTGCTGCTGCGAGTTGCGGGATTGGGTAATGCAAGGGAGAAACACTATTAGTTAATTTAGTTGCCCCCATTGTGTGAAATCCGTAGTTACTTCTCATATCTTTTTTCAATTTTCAACCAAATAATTTAAAAAAGAACAAAAGACAAAAACTAATAAAAAATATGTAAATAGCACATACATAAAACTTTTTGCGAAATTTCATAGTCAGACCCAAACAAAATAATAAATAAAAACTTGAGAAAACTTTTCTTAAATGATTAATTTGGCCTTAGTTGTGTAATCCCTTTGTTCTTTTATTAGAGTGAGGGTGCGTTTGTTACAACTTTTCAGCAAGGATTGAGCTTAACTAGGATAATAATCCTATATTTAGTTGTTCTTGGACTAGGATAAATGGGATTCGCCTCGACTAATAGACCCTCTGCATTTCGTTCAACCTTGTTATTTAGTCCCAAGCTTTCACTTGGTATTAACTAGGACTAAAAAGAAGCGAGCCGACATCTAATTTGAGCTTTCACTTGCTAAACCTTGACATCCAGTCCCTAGGCTCTGCCTTCTTCTTCTTCGGCATCATCGTTGTGGCCAAGTCGTCGAGGGTGCTTGCTTTAATGTGGCTCGAGCTTGGGGGACAATCGCAGCTCACAGCGGAAGGTCGGGGAGATGAAGATCTATTAAATTTTATGCGATAAGATTATTTGACGATGAAGGTTGGCGACGAAGGTTGGGGAAATCTGTTCAATTTTATGCGAAAAGCAGATCGATGCCACTTCCTTTCTAATGTTGTGAGATCCCAAGAATTTATTATCTAAAAAGAGAAATATTTGGAAAAATATGTTTAGATTATTTATTGAGAAGGTATTTATGAAAAGATTGTGCCCGCCATTACGAGTTCATAGCATTTTTTGGATTATTTTGTGGAGATCGGTTGAATTTTTAATTTAATTTTTATGTGGACCAATGAATGAGAGCCATGTGGCAGCCAAGATGTGGCTGACTTGCCACGTACAGCTGCTAGAGTGACTAGCAAGCAGGAGTGCTGATGGTTGTGTCAACTTTCAAAGGCAACCATTAGTAGTGCTTACTAAGCACTCTTTCAAGCTGGACGTGTAGAATTTTTAGATGGCAAAAGAAATATATGGATGAGGATGGTTGAGGTGTTGCCAGCAAGGTTCTTTAAGTGCTTATTCAACACACTAGGAAGCTGCTGCCTTCTCCTAGGGACATTTGATTCTTTTTTAGACATTAGTGGCGTGTTTACATGTGGGGAAAGGAAATGGCAGAATGGGAGTCATTCCCCATTCATGATTATTCCTCTGTTTACCAATTCAACCGGAATGCACAGTGTTGCGAGACCCATGTAAAATTAGGAGTTCAATTACTGATATTGACGGAATTGGATTACTTAAACGGAGGTAGTATTTGGATTCCGGGGAGAAGACTTTATCTGGAATAAAAATTTTCTTCCCAAAGCACCCTTCACCTTCAGCACTCCCTTCCATCTTTTCGTTGTCCTCCGCCATCCTCTCCAACAGCTCTATGCTCCTCCACCACCACCTCTCTGCGCCCCATCCATTGCCATGTCGAACTCTTTCGATTTGGGGCTCAACTACCGATTCTAATTCCAAATACTGCAAATTCAAACTCTCGTTAGAATTTATAGGGGATAAAGATTGCAATTGGGCATCCTTAAAACACTTGAAAGATCAACAATTCAAGAACATATTAGCTTGAATCATTACACAGAGCCGCATAGGGAAGGTCAGGGCGCAGCATAATCAAATCAACCAAAAATAAAAATTTACATAAAAAGCTTACCTTGAATCCTTGATGGTGAGGTAGGGAGGGAGAGCAAAGAATGGTTAGAGTCTCATGGAGGGTAGTCGCGGTCAAGCGTGAGTGAGACCTCGTGGCAAGGAGAATTGAGATATGATATATGCAAATTTAGCACATGAAGCTACCACTTTAGGACAAAAAAGGACTTTGAACGGGGCATACCCAGAGGCGGATTTATAAGGACCAGGGTGGTCCTGGGACCCTCCGAACATCGAAGAAACGCTTGTAAAGAACCTCGAAGGACCACCTTAAAAACTAGGCAGTGCTCTATGAAGGACTTGATATGATAAATTATAGTGAATTAATAAGATAACATAGTAGATACAAGAGCCACCATTCGCTGGGTTTTATTCGCCGGAGTATAAAATTTCAAGTTGCAGAACCGGCAAAATGAAGAAGAAGGGTTGTGCTTTTGCACCCTACTTTTTTACTTTTAAGAAACATTGTCGTTTTGCATTCTTTCTATCCCTTTTTCTAATTTGGACCCACCATATTCTATTTAAATAGTTTTTTATATCCCAATTTTGCCTTCACCCCTTTTTCCATCTCTTGCAGAAGTATTGAATGCTAAATATGTTTTTTTAACCTTTTAAATTAAGAAAATTTAACGAAAAACTCTTGGTATTGTTCACTTTAATGAAAAACCACATTTTTACACTAAAAAGTCAATCCTGGTACTATTCACTTTACCCTTTATTTTGTCCTTATCGTTAAAACTCAAAGTTTTCAAGCCATTTTCATTAGTTTTCCTTTTAAACTACTAGTATGACTTCACCTCTTAATTATTAATATCTCAAATGAAAAAACATCTTGCAAGTTAAGAGTATTTAAAATAATAATAATAATAATAATAACCCTTTAATTTACCTGTTCTTAAGAAAGACCTTTCAAGTTATTAGATGTCAAGAAAATTTGACACTGAAAATTTTAGCAAGACTTTTAATCTCCAAAGAAAAAAAACAAGGTTGCTCATATATACATAAAGTACTCAACAAAATGTTTCATATTGAGCTTACATATCGACAAAAAATCTAGAGAGTTACTCACATATCGACATGTGGCACTTAATCTCCAAGATGTAACATTATTGAGATTCCTTATCGACAAGAAATTATTGACATTCCATCTCGAAAAATGATTGAGGTAGTTTAATTTAAGTAATCATATTAATTCAATTAAAATAATAAAATATGTTTGGCCCATTCGGTTGGAGATGGTTTTTTGTCACAGTTGGCCTATGGCCCTCTGGCCCTTCAGTTGGAGATGGTAAGAAATATGGTATGGTATTGTTTATTAAAATATTAATTTTTTGGAGGGCTATAGAACTAAAACGATCCCTCTAAGCCTCCTTCGGTTGGAGATGGCCTAAGCTCGTGCAAGTTTCACCTTCATCATCCACGTGGGCCTAAGGTGAGTAAGCTTTCTTTTTAGAACTTTTTCCGCCCTTTTCTACTATAAAAATGTTATACTTACGACCCATATTTATTTTAAGCTTAAAAGTTAAAATAGCCCATTTGTTCTACTTATTGGGTTTTAGTTTCTGTGTTTGTAAGGACAAAATGTATATAAATGTTAAATTTCAATATTAATTAAGAAATTTAATAACGAAAAATTGATAATTTCTTCTTGCAAGGCCTTCTTCAACCCTGGGCTAAAACTCAAATTTCCACTTCTATTCCCCTTCAAAACTCAACCCAACCCAAGGCTAAAATGTGGCCTAAAACCTAAAACTCAAATGGAAGCCAAATTTAGATTAGTAGGGCTGGCCCACCATATATATATATTATTTAGTTTTATATTTATAAATTCATTGAATCCAACGGTTAAGATCTAATTTGATGAAATTCAACGGTAAAAAAATAATTTAACGGTCCAAATTTAAATCTAACGGCTAAAATAATTAAAAAAAATCTTTCATTTGTTTCATATTTTTTCATAGTGTTTAACAAGTTTCATGGTGTCGGCTAGTGATTTTTCAGTATTTGTTAGAATCTAAATATTTTTAGGTTAAAATGTTTATAAAATTAAATTAGGATAGTCTACATAATTTTTTATTTTAAAAAAGTTACTTTAAGAAAAAAATTAGTCTAAATTCATTCTTTAATAATTTGGGGCTAAAATTTTAAACCAAAAGGGTTGGAGCAGAAAAGCTGTTTCTGGGTTAAAACCTAAATTTTCTAGGCTAAAAATTTTAGGTTTTAGGCCAATGGTTGGAGATGGTCTAATCATGCAAAGATTATATCATATAAGAATTTTTAATCTTTTTCTTCAAATTGGAATTCTGTGGAATCTGATTAGATTTTATTTTTCAAAATAAAATGTTAAATATGGGTACATTAGATCTATAAGATTTGTTCTAAGGTTCTCACTAATAGGTTGAAAGTTATATTGCCGGATATTGTATTGCCTTCTCAAAGTGTATTTATTCCAAGCCGATTAATCTCAAATAATTGTTTGGTAGCTTCAGAGATCGCTCATTATATGCATAGAAGGAACAATGGGTGGAATGGGGGCGATGGCATTGAAATTAGATATTAGCAAAGTGTATGATCGTATAGAATGGAGTTTTTTTGGAGCAAATGATGAGGAGGTTAGGGTTTGCAGAGGAATGGATTCACTGGATAATGATGTGTGTTACTACTGTATCCTATTCATTCAAGCTAAATGGAGAGATTGTGGGTCTTGTACAACCTAAATGGGGCATTCGTCAAGGTGATATGTTGTCTCCGTTTTTGTTTGTGTTATGTGCAGAGGGACTGTCAGTTTTATTTGACTCATGGGAAGCACAAGGTCAAATTCAAGGTATCACATTTTTGTGGATGATAGTTTTATCTTTGCTAGGAGTTCTCTCCAGGAATGCTTACAGGTGAAGGAGTTGCTAAAAACTTATGAACGGGCGTTTGGACAGGCTATGAATCTTGCCAAAAGCAGTGTGGCTTTTAGTAGAAACTTTACGGTTATGGATGCGCAACTGCTGGCTGATTGTCTTGGAATGGAAATGGTGGATTATCATGACCGTTACCTTGGTTGACCGATTTTTGTGGGTCGGTCAAAGAAGGAGACTTTCGCATATATTAAAGACTGTCTTTGGAAGAAGCTGAATTGATGGCAGGGCTCCGTGTTATGTAGTGCGGGTAAAGAAATATTGATAAAAACAGTAGCTCAAGCAATACCACTGTATACGATGCATACATTCTTGTTACCTAAGTCAATTTGTGAGGAGTTGAACTAAATGGTAGCTCAATTTTGGTGGGGCAGGGAAGCAATTAAGTGTCAAATTCATTGGGTGAAGTGACAAAAATTGTGTAAACCAAAAAGTGAGGGTGGCCTAGGATTTAAGGATTTATATGCTTTCAATAGGATTTAAAGATTTATATGCTTTCAATATGGCATTGCTGGCTAAGTAAAGGTGGAGATTGATTCAATATCCTCACTCTCTGGTTGCTCGTATTTTTAAAGCTCGTTATTATCCCACAACATATTTTCTACAAGCTTCAGCTTCATCTAATTTTTCTTATTGTTGGAAAAGTGTGGCAGCTTCCAAGAATATCATTTAGAGCGGTGCTCGATGGAGGGTTAGAGATGGATTATGTATACAGATAAGGGGGGATAGTTGGTTGCCAAGGGATAGTTTTTATAAAGTGCTTAGTCCCAGACCGGTCGGGGTGCACCCTTCTCTTATCGTGCGTTCTTTGATGGTGGACAACGATGGTATGCATTGGAATACAAGTTTAATTCATAATTCGTTTATGGAGGAGGAAGCAAGATTGATTTGGAGTATCCCTTTGAGTTTATTTAGTCCAGTGGATTCCATGATTTGGACTAAAGAGCCTAAGGGTGTATTTACGACTAAGAGTGCTTACTTTGTGGCACGAACATGTCATGATCTTGGTAGGGATGAACTGGTTGGATCTACACTAAATAAGGTGACAAAATTTCCATGGAAAGCTCTATGGCGTGCAAAGGTCCCAGGGAAAGTCAAAATATGTGTTTGGCATGGGTGTATGAACGCATTGCCAACGAAGGTGAATTTAAAGAATAGACAGACTCTTACAGAGGATATATGTGGGTTTTGTGATAAAAAGGCAGAGACAGTTGAACACGCTTTGTTACAGTGCCCACGATCATATGCTATTTGGTTTGGTAGTCCATTGGGAATTCGCATGTCGAGGGTAGTGGAGGGCTTTGGTGGGTGGTTGATCAATATGGCAAAAACAGTAACTAAGGACAGTTTTGGGTTGCTTTTTGTGTTGGTGTAAAGCGTTTGGAAGGTCCATAACGAGTTTCTTTGGAAGGGTGTGGATGCATTATCATTGGATATGTAACTTAAAGCCCAAACGTGGCTGTCGGAATTCAAGAAATGGAATAAGGTTCAACCGCACTCATCAACGGTTCGTGTTCAGAAGTGGAAACATCTAGATTTTGGTTGGATAAAGTGTAAATTTGATGCTGCTTGGGATGAGAATGGTTTGTATGGGGGTATAGGGATTATCGTTCGAAACTCAACATGAGGTTTCATGGCAACAATGGTGGTTCAGGAGATGGGAATCAGCTCGGCGATGCATGCAGAGGCTGCTGCTGCACAGGCCGCAGCTGTGTTTGCTCGACATTGGAGTGAGGAACAAGTGCAGGTGGAAAGGGATGCTCTCATGGTGGTTGCTGCTATTAAGAATGCAGGAACAACTTTGCATGGTAATTTTGGTCACCTGTTTACTGATACACGGCTGATCCTTCAAGGGTTTAAGCAATGGAAGATTTCTTTCGGACCAAGAGAGACGAACAGAGTGGCACATCGGCTTGCATAGTTGAGTCTAATGCTTGATCACCTAATTTCTTGGTTCGAAGAACCCTTGATGTTATTTTTGATTTATTATTGGAGGGTAGTCTTAATAGTTAATTTGGTGCGGGATACTCTTTTTTCCTTCGATCAGGTTGAAAGCCTGGGCAAGGTTTTTATTGAGGCCCACTGTTAGCACCCTATCCTCGATTATGTATGTATTTCTACAATTCAATGAATATTGTAAAAGAAAAATATATATATATATGGATACATTATAGTTAAAAAAGAGAATAGATTTTACCTAGGCACATTTTACATAAAAAAAAATGGGTACATTTTATATATAAAAAAAAAGATTCGTATGTTTTACATAACAAAGTGGTACATTTTTTTTTTATATAAAATTGGTACATGATTAATAAATTTGGGATAAGAGATTAAAAAAATTATTAGTACAAATAAAAGTTTAAAAATATAGGCATAAAAAGAAATTAATTATATGGATACAAATTAAAACTAGAAAGAAAATTGGTACAAATTAAAAAAAATAAAAAAATGGTTGCAAATTTAAAATGGGTAAAAATTAAAAATACCGATATATGACACAAATTTTAGCCTTAAATATAAATACACCAAATGTAACTTTTTAATGATACATTTGGAAAATTAAATTTAAATATGCTGACATGTAACAAGTGAATAAAATCACAGGACCTTGATAAAAAAATTCAAAAGAATAAGGTTTCAATCAATTAAATAGAAAAATAAGGGATGAGAACCTAATTTCTCGTTTAATACATTTAGATGAATAATAGATTTCCAACTCGAATGTTCTTTTATACGGATAATCTTCAACTGAGGATTAAAAAATTGAACGATTCTGATTATGGAATTCATACCACAAAAATACATGCGTTGTGTTTGAGCATGCAATTGCTGTTACATATGCTTAACCAAGTGCCCAAGTTACCCCAGTTGCCCGAAGCCTGCCACATTGGATTTTGCGTTAATTATATAAGAATTTGCATCTTCATCTTTGAATATGGGGTATAAGGGATCAATGATGGAAGGCAATACTCGAATGTACACTGTTAATCAAAGGAGAATTAATAATATACTTAGTAATATCCATTGTAACCAACTAATTATTAGTATTCAATATCTCCTAAGCTTGTAATGATCATCGTTGACCAAGTATGCGAGATATTCCACTAGCTAGTGCGCATTGAAGGGTACTTATTTTAACTCCTCTCATTTTCATATGTCCAAAAGTAGGCAGATCTCTCTATGTATCTGCCATGAAAAAAATTATAATTGCGTTGTTGCGCTACTTAGCTGTGTACAGTTAGTTCCTAAATAATATTCTTGCCGGCTTTTGGCATGTTTCAGTCAGGACAAAGAGAAGGAGAAATGACATAGAAAATTTCAGCACCACCATGCACACAACAATATATACACATTCCTATAGAAACTGATTAGCTCCTACAAACCCCTATAAATACCGAGTCAGTGATCGATGCAATGCACTACAAACTCCACAAACAAAACCCTAAAGAGGAACAGCGGCATTATATACATCCCATACATTCTAGTTGTCTGCCATGGCTTTGGCTATGAGATTGATTCAAGTACCGATCATATTAGCATTTTCCTTGGCCACCTTCGAAAGGGCATTACTAGCAAGCGATCCTGACATTATTTCAGACTTTATAGTCCCACCGAATTACAACGGCACGGTTGATGGAACGTTCTTCACTTTCACTGGATTTCGTGGCATCTTCGATCAAGCTCCTCAAACCATTAAGGCAGGAAAGGCAAGCAGTGTTGAGTTCCCCGCTCTCAATGGCCAAAGTGTGTCGTATGCAGTCCTTCAGTTTCCTCCTAACTCGCTATTACCACCTCACACCCGCCCCGACGCAACTGGATTGTTGTTTCTTCTTGATGGTACCTTGGAAGTAGGGTTGATCGACACAAAAAACAATCTCTATACGCAAAAGCTTCAAACTGGAGATCTGTTTGTTTTTCCCAAAGGGTTAGTCCATTACCAGTACAATTCGGATCCTCAGTTGCCAGCCACTGCCATTGCAGCATTCGGAAGTGCAAGTGCTAGAGCAGTTACAGTCCTGCCGTCTGTCTTTGGCACCGGAATCAACAACATGATCCTTGCCAAATCATTTAAGACAGATGTTAGTACCATTGAGAATATCAAGACTGGCTTCACTACCCACTAGCTCCTACATAACAAAGTGCGATCCAGCTTAATAATTTGCTTATTATGCTAACTTTGATTGATTACTTTGTGTTTTGGATTTGTTGATGTATGCAGGTTTTCCCTGTAATTCTATCATTTTTTTAGCAGTACTTATATTCATCAGAAAGAATAATACTGCGCTTATATATTTCTAATAAGAAGCGAAGTCCTCACTACCCACTAACGTGGCAACATTTCACCATACAAATATCATAATCAAATTTGTCGTCTTTTTTTTTTTTTTTTTTTTTTTTTTTTTTATATCACAATCAAAGTGTAATGTCTAGAAAAATTCTAAACACGATAATCCTTTTCTACTTTAACTTGGCTATATAGATCTATAAAACTGTTCATTCTCTTTATTATCATCTAATAATCATGTCTGTAATGGTTCAGTCTCATTTCATGGAATCGGATTGTCGCAACTTGGAAAGGTACTCTTATACTTGCAATGGAATTCAGATTGCATTCTTATTACAGTGTTAGGAATAAAAGCTATAAGCTACGGTTCATTAGGCGAAACATGCATGTATCTTGTTGGTTGCATCTCAAGTTGTTTCTAAGATCATGACACCCCCAAGAAGTATTCCAGAAAGTTGTTTCTAGTAAACGAATATGCCCTAATATCGTTCATTGTGACTGTTAATTAAACTTAATTAAGAACTTGTCCAATATTGCAGCCAAGTACGTTTCATTTTTTAAATAAAGTATGGGTGTGTGTGTGTATATATATATATATTAGAAAGAATAATACTTCTCTCATTTTCAATAATTTTCCTACTAACGTGACATCATTTCACTGTACGATCAATAATCATAACCGAAATCTTAAAGATCAAGATTTGAGAACATTACAACAGATAGATGGCATATTGTTGGGAAGGTCGAAAACCTAACTTCAAATCAAGATTAAAAAATGCAAAACTCGAGAACAAGTTTTTTCGATAAGGGGAGAATGATGCAGTGGTGCATGACAATTATATGAGTATGGTCCTTGTATTTAACATGTTGGCACAGTGACTTTTCATTTTTCAAAATCATTCGTCATAACCAAACTTCATATCTCGAACCAAGCCCGAGGAGACTACTTGAGACCATATATCTCCTTTTTTCACCTGAAAACTTTCCCTTCCTCCCCTTGAGCTCAAAAACTTGGTGGAGGTCTCCATGAAGAAAGGCGTGATGGTGGTGCACTTTTCAATTAGCCTCCTTCAGACTTGAAAGAGGTGGATAACTATGGTTCATCACTAGTTGTCAACCTTAAAGGAAAAACAATTATAACTTTTCCCGACACTAAACACTCACTATTTCTTTGTCGTTATTTGGCTGGTAAAATACTTCTAAAATGAGTGGGTTTTTTTTTTTCGTGCATGTTTTATTTTTATTTTTTTATCTGAATATGCATGGTTTTTTTTTTTTTTTTTAATCAATGAATTGCATGTTTTAATAACATTGAATTTGTGTTGATTAATTATTGTTTCCAACTAATGACTAATCTATATATAAAGTCAATGGAAAGGTGAATAGTAATTTTGGTGTCACCAAACTTCAACAAAATATTTGAACAAAAATACCCCCAAGACAAAAATCTTCAAGGCATCCCAAAATAATGCATCAAATAAGACAGGGGTATTTTCATCATTGTAATAGTAATTTTTTAATAATTAATTTTTGTATGGCTTTTTTATTTTTTATTTTTTAATTTTAAATTTTTTTTTTATAATCAGTACCTCACAATAGGCTATCAATAATGTGATTCAATTTCTCTATTTTTAAGCATGTTCAAAACATCTTAAAAGGCGTGTAATACTGGTTATAAAAAAGGTATTTCGCCCACGGATAATAATGTGATTAAATTGGTTGTCAAATGATTGTTTATTTTTTTCAACAAATGATATTATCTACACTAAAGGGAATGAGGTTGTTAACTATATCACACAGAAGCCATTAACATAGAACACAAGAAGAAAGAAAGCTTGAGAGAGAAGAGAAAGGTGAGAGAAGACTTTAGAGAGAAAGAAATATTTTTCTGCATACAATCTTCTTACAAAATCTTAGCTATATACTATCTTGATCTTATTACAGCTAGGATATCCCAACCATATCCTTCAATATAGGCGCTGTATTAACAACAGATGGCACAATCTAAATGATTCAGTTATATACTCTTACAAATGTGGGTTTAGCCTCACAATGGGGTAGCAGTAATGTGATTCAATCAGTTGTTTATTAAATATTATTTTCTCTATTTTTAAAGAGGCGTGTAATGCTGGTTATAAAAAAGTCTTTCACACGCGGATAATAATGTGATTAAATTACATTAAAGTAGTTGTCAAATGATTGTTTTTTTTTTTTAACAAACGATACCATCTACACTAAAGGGAGGGGGTGGGCTTAGCCTCACAATAGGTTAGCAATAATGTGATTCAATTAGTTATTTATTAAATATTATTTTCTATATTTTTAAACACATTTAAAACATCTTAAGAGCCCTATAATACTGGTTATAAAAAAAGTCTTTCGCATACAAATAATAATGTGACTAAATTAGTTGTCAAATGATTGTTTTTTTATTTTTTTATTTTTTATTTTTTACAAACGATATTATCTACACTAAGGAGAAGGGGGTGGGCTTAGCCTCACAATGGGTTAGCAATAATATGATTCAATCAATTGTTTATTAAATATTATTTTCTCTACTCTTAATGTAAATTCTATAGAGACCGATTTTATTATGTGAATTCAGCTGTTTTAATTGGTTTATGAGGGGTTTATTCTAGCATGATCTAAGATTATTTATCTACTTGAAATATTTGACTTTTCTTTTGTCAATTTACGCATATAAATAGATTTAAAATGTGTAAGTCATGCGTAGCACGCCGTGATTCAAAAAATGCCTTCGTCATTTTAATTAGTTTTTTTGTGCTGTTTTTTTTTTTAATTAGTACCTCACAGTAGGCTAGTAATAATGTGATTCAATTTCTCTATTTTAAAAAACGTTCAAAACATCTTAAGAGGCGTGTAATGCCGGTTATGAAAAAGGTCTTTCATACACGCATAATAATGTGATTAAACTAGTTGTCAAATGATTGCTGTTTTTTTTTAACAAACAATATTATCTACATTAAAGGGGAGGGGAGGTGGCCTTAGCCTCACAATGGACTAACAATAATGTAATTCAATAAGTTGTTTATTAAATATTATTTTCTCGATTTTTAAACACATTTAAAACATCTTAAGAGGCGTGTAATGTCAGTTATAAAAAAAAAAAAGGTATTTCACACACGGATAATAATGTGATTAAATTAGTTGTCAAATGATTGTTTTTTTAACAAACGATATTATCTACACTAAGGGGGAGGGGGTGCGTTTAGCCTCACGATGGGCTAGCAATAATGTGATTCAATCAATTGTTTATTAAATATTATTTTCTCTATTCTTAATGTAAATTCTATATAGACCGATATTATTATGTAAATTCAACTACTTTAATTGGTTTATGAGGGATTTCTTCTAGCATGATCTAAGATTATTCATTTACTTCAAATGTTTAACTTTCCTTTTGTCAATATGCCCATATAAATACATTTAAAACGTGTAAGTCACGCATAGCATTTCGTGATTCAAAAAATGCCTTCTGCACGTGCGTGAGTACGTGCATGAAGCCTAGTATGAATAAAATTAATGGGTAGGAATAGAAGAGACAACGCCAAGTTATGTAATAAATTGAGGAGTAAATAATTGGTCATGATGGGAAATACATGGCTTTGCTTTGTTGATTTTAAGGCCCAACTACTAGTTGAGCTTGAGTTTTATATCTTAGGCCCCTTTGTTTTCATACTAACTCGGTTATAAGGCTACTATTCTTTCATTGTTGGACTCTTGAACAACTTAATAACTTAAACACAACATTGGACCAAGCAAACAATAGAGAGAGGTGAAAGGAAAGGTTGAGCAGCCCTTTATTTTACATTTTTGAGATATGTAAACATAAGTTTCACAACACGGTGAGATATAAATATGGGATCTAATTTATTTTTCTCTCTTTAACTAGCGGATATCTTCCAGAGACAAAAGGATGAAGTGATTAGGATGGGACTTGGCTTATCCTGACATTTTGTTATTATTCTTCCTTACAACCCTCCTATTGTCTCCTATTCCAAATTCCAACTCCAAAAAACTTCTCTCTCCTTGCTTGAGGGTTTTTCTCACTGTTTCTATGAGGGTTTCAATTCCATTCAAATTTGATGCCACCGACCCTAGTCATGGCTGGAGTCGGTGGATTTCAGTGGGGGAGCCACATAAAGCCTTGGATTGGCCTAGGCCTACCCTGCAATTACAACGTTTAATGCCTATTATCTACAAATGCTTACAAAAATTAGCGTGTGCCCCATGGTTTAGTGGTGTTTTGCACTTCCAAAAGATCATGGTTTGAGACCTTTTGGTATGCCAACACTTTTAGATTTTTTTCTTTTTTTAACTGAAAGGAAAAAAATACCCTTATGATTTTTTTTTTTTTTTTTTTTTTTTTTTTACCATATTAAAGCTAACCCCTATTTTTTTTTTTAATTTTTTTATGTTATAATTGGCCTTATGTTTTAACTATAAAAACCATATAGTCGAGAGCAATGTCTTATTTTAAGTTACAACCTTAAATTTAGTTTTAATTTAATGTGTGAATTTTTTTTATATCAAAACTCGTAAACAAGTTTTGTTCTTATGATGTAATCATTTTAATACTAAGATTTTTATACAAAATTAAGGCTCCAGTATTCTTGTTTGATTAAAAATTTTCATATCACTACAAAAAACAAAAACTTTAATTTTCCTCTCATTATTTGTGTTGTAATTAATTTTTCTAATTTTTTTTTTTTTCGTAGCTTTAAAGGCCCTTCTAATTTGATTTCTAGCTCCGCCACCATGTGCTTTCCTTTTTCTCTTCTCTTTCCTTATGCTGTTTTTCCCCTGCTATCCTTCCTAATTTGCCTATTTCTTCACACCCCATCGGCATCCCTCCTCCTTGCTCATTTTTGCTCCGATATGCAACCGCTTCATAATTGCGATTTGTTGAGGTACTTCGAGATGGTATGTAGAATTCCAGTGTTCCCACCGGATCGGGTGTTCAATACCACAACCTTCTCACTGTCTACCTTTGTTGGCAGTGTTGCTCGTGGAATCCCATGGGCTTTCTTTACTTGGTTGTTGGTTCTTGTCTTTATGGTTGTGTTCGGAGAGGTGCTCGTGGCTAGATGTTGCAATTGGCAGGGCGTTGGTCGGTTGGTGGTGTGGGATTGTGCTGGTAGAGATGCTCGGCGGCGGCGGCTTGCAGTGGAAGGCTAGGCCTTCTTTTGCTGCATTTTACAATTTGGGCCTCAATTGTTGGTTAGGTTTTGGGCTAGTTTGGCATGTCCACTTTTATTTGTTTGTGCTCATTTATCTTTGGGCCTTGCATTGTTTATTAGTGTTTGATAATGTATTCACCTTTGTACCCAAAAACAAAAAAAAAAAAAAATTCCTGACTCCTAGGTCTGATTCCATCCCAACATTATTTATTTTACTATATTTATTTGATATAAAATCAATAACCTTTAACTAAAAAAAATCTTCTTTGATCTTTTTCTTTTACGGTGCAACTTAGGAAGTAGGACTCCAAGACTACAAATCTATTCTTCTTCCCCTTTCTAGAAATTTCATATGTATCGTCGTACGGAAGTTCAAATTAATTCAACAAACAACAATATTATTTGTAAAATTTATCTTATTCTCTATAATTTTTTTTATTTTTTTATTGTTGATCGTTTATCTTACATTTTATTGTTGATCGTTCATCATTCAACGATTTCAAAATATGAAAATTTGTAAGAGGCAATTATGATTATTGAGTATATATAATATTATCAATGCATGTGTTATTATGATGTTTTGGTTAATAATTTTGTAATTGTTATCCGTCGTTTTTTTTTTGCAATTGGAAAAGGCCCTTCCTCACATGAAATCTTGACTCTGCCACAGATCCCACCTCAAAATGTAAAAAGATGTGAATTTATATTTTTCGGCCAACATGTATATTATACAGCCCGTGACCCCGTCTATTAACTTGGTATCTAACCAACAACAAATGTAAAATGTCCATTCTAAAGTATTTTCATCTTTCATTGATGATGCTCAAAACGAAAGAATAGGTTAAGGCATGCAAAGGATTCATTTGCCCTTCTGGCTGGCGGCAGTTCATGTACATGCCTCATGTGTAAAACATTTTGTTCTCCCCACTTATTATATCTACACCGGCACATTTTTAAAATGAAAAAGTGATCACCTTGGGTTTGAAATGGGCTCTTGATTAATTAATTGAGTTTACATCCTCCATTTTCTTACTAAAATGTTTTCCACAGCTTGAGGAAGACAAAAACTGGTATAGTTATTTTAATAATTGACCTTCAAAATTCAAGTCCATATACAAAACTCAAAAAACCAGCAATCTTTTTAAATTCGGAAAATCCTCAAACCAGGTAATTATATAAAGTTATTGACCTTTTTCTTTTTCTTTTTTTTGGGTAATCATAAAGCTATTGACCTTGTTATTCAATAGAATCTTCAATAACGAGGTATAGTTACTTTCCTTGTTTAATATCTTTTTTTAATTATAAACCTTAATAACAAACACACAAACAACAATAAAACATTTTCTCATTAAGCGAGATCAGCTGTATGAATCCTAAAACACTATTGCGCTTGGTTCTGTGTCATGTCCTCCGTTAAATCCAAGTGCTCTAAGTCTTTTCTTAGAGTCTCTTCCAAAGTCTTCTTAGGTCTTCCTCTACCCATTCAGCCCTGAACCCCTGTCTCATAATCGCATTTTCTAACCGGATCGTCAGTAGGCCTTCATTTTATATGTCCAAACCACCGTAACCGATTTTCTCTCATCTTTCCTTCAATTTCGACTACTCCTACTTTACCTCGGATATCCTTATTCCTAATCTTATCCTTTCTCGTGTGCCCACGCATCCAACAAAGCATTCTCATCTTCGCTACACCCATTTTATGTACATGTTGATACTTCACTGCCCAACATTCCATGCCATAAAGCATTGCTAGCCTTATTGCCGTCCTATAAAAATTTCCCTTGAGCTTCAGTGACATACAACGGTCACACAACACATTGAATGCACTCTTCTACTTCATCCATCAAGTTTGTATTCTATGGTTGAGATCTCCATCCAACTCTCCGTTATTTTGCAAGATAGATCTTAGGTAGCGAAAGCGATCGCTCTTTGGTACTTCTTGATCTCCAATTCTCACCCCTAACTCATTTAAGTCTCCGTTTGCACTAAACTTGCACTTCATATACTCTGTCTTTGACCAACTTAAGCGAAGACCTTTAGATTCCAACACTTCCCTTCAAAGGTTAAGCTTTGTAATTACTCCTTCTTGAGTTTCATCTATCAACACCATATCGTCTACGAAAAGCATATACCAAGGAATATCATCTTGAATATGTCTCGTTGACTCATCCGTTACACTAACACCCCTTCAGGTTTTAATTCATTTTCACATAACCTCTTAAGTTAAAAAGTCTACTAATAAATTGACAAATTTTCCCTTTTAACTAATTAGTTAAACAATAATAAATAAAAAAAGGTAATTTAGGTAAAAGTCAATAAAAGCTTTACTATCTAGCCATATATCAATGACATATTTTTGTTTTGGACTTAATTAATGACTCATTTTTATTAATTAGGCTCAAGACAATGATGAATGCCATATGGGCTTTATGTCATTATAAATAGTTAGAACTTGACTCTTCTTTCCTTTTCTCTCTCACTCTCTATGAATGTCATATGGGCTTTAGCTGTATAAATAGTTAAAACATGAATATTCTATTATTCTCTTTCTTTCTCTCTCGTGAGCTTCGTTTACATGGAGGAGCCTACTCAACTCAAGGAAATAGAACTAAGAAGTAGACACTGCATTGTACTGTCTAAATCCAAATGTGAAAAATAAAATCCAAATGTCTGAATAAAACAATGCACAACGAGAAAGCACAACAACCACATATGCAATGGAATGAGCCAATGAACTAGAATTTGTAGGAAGAAATGTGAGATGAAAAATACCATAGTCTGGGACACTTAAGGTGAATTGTGATGCAACTTGGAATCCACAATCACATAAAGGTAGAGTGGGATGGGTTATAAGGGACTTTGCCAGCCTACTGCATTCTGCAGGAGGATCAGGAAACCTGTACTTCCATTATGTTGAAATTGCTGAAGCTACTGCGTTGAGGGCAGTGCTACATAAGTGTGCAAAGCAAGACATCCAGTCTATTGAGATTGAAACTGATGCAAAGCCAATTGTGCGAACGATCAATAAGGAAACTGGAACGAATGCATCTTTGGAGGGTATCATTCACAACATCTGGAATTGCGCTCAAACATTCCAAAACGCAACGTTCATGTATACCCACGTTGCTCATGATGTTGCCTCTTTTTGTCTCCAAGTATGGAGGCATCTATTTATGGGATTGTATTGACCCAGATTTCATTAAGAGTTCGATTCACACGCTTAAAGAAGACTCTCACATTCAAAGTTTCTCGTTTCTCGTTTGTTCATAAATTTTTCATACTTTCTTATTCCTAGAATTTTTTAATTCTTTGAATAGAGGTGAGGAAAAAAGATACAATGGCGGGAAATTCAAAAATCACACCAAATGATTCTTTATACGTTTAAAGATCCAGATCAAATAATGGAGGACGAGAAGTAGCCTTACCACGACGATCCACGAGGCTCAATATGATGGCAAGAGGAGCAACTTTGCCACCAAGGAACACCACCACAATAATAGCCACATGGACCACCGTGGCAGTGGGGAGTGAGCCAACTCTATAGCAACAAGCCCATGATGAACAAGGAGCAGCGAGGCAGCCAATAGCCCAGACCCATGCCACTTTGAAGCAGCAAGCCCAGGCGCTAAAAACAGCCCAAGTCGCCGCCCCAGTAGTGCAGGCCCAAGCCTCGTCCACTTGGCGCACGGCCCAATTTGCAGCCTACGTTACAAGGCAGCTAAACCAGACCCGAGCTATAATCTTATCAGCGCAAGCCTAAGTAACTACAGGAGGAGAAGCAACCTAGCGCTCGAGGGCCCAAGGCCAACGTGAGCCCAGCACACTCCTGAACCGAGCCCAGACCTAGCGTCCACGCGCACTGCATGCGGGGTAGCCTTCGTTAGCCGTCCGACCCGCTCTAGTGACTGACTTGCTTTTACCAACCAAACCTATGACACTCCAAACTTCAGAGCATCTAACGACGAAGCAGAAGACATGGCTTTATTAGCAGCCCTTGCTAGCGAAAGACTTAGCGGTGAAGAAGCTTACAATCCATTCATATTCTCAGCTGATCACTAACCAAGCTTCAAAAGGACACACGACTAAACATCTAACGATGACGCAATACTTGAAGAAAGTTTGGCAGTAGCTCATCACGCTTCCCACGTACACATTTACGTGGGTTCCATAAACAGTTCGAAGTCTTAATAAAATCGTTGAACAAGACCTCACAGGTTGAGGATTATTTTAGTTGTCTAGCAGTCCAATTTTCCTTAGCTGCGGTTACAACAACAACTTCCATGCTTTCCAATGCGAGAGGGTAAACTTTGTTCTCTAGTGCGAAAAGGTAAACTAATTCCCTAATACCCATATAGGTTTGCTCTTCATTGCGAGAAGATAAACTAATTGCTCTCCAGTGCGAGAGGGTAAACAAATTCCCCAACACCCATATGGGTCTGCTCTCCGGTGCGAGAGAATAAACCAATTACTCTCTAATGCGATAGGGTAAACCAATCCCCCAACACCCATATGGGTTTGCTCTCCAGTGCGAGAGAATAAACTAATGTTCTCCAGTACGAAATGATAAACTAATTCCCCGACACCCATACGAGTCTACTCTACAGTGCAAGAGAATAAACTAATTGCTCTCTAGTGATAGAGGTTAAACTAATTCCCTGACACCTACCTGGGTCTGCTCTCCAGTGCGAGATGATAAACTAATTGATTTCCTGTGCGAGAGGGTAAACTAATTCTCCGACACCCATACGGGTCTGCTCTCTAGTGCGAGAGGATAAACTAATTGCTCTCCAGTGCGAGAAGGCCACATAACTCAAAAGATCGAATACTCGAACACCAGCTAAGCAGCAAATGGTCAGGGGGCAACAGCCACTTCGCACTCAACAGTTCGCTCATCCGACACTCATCTTCAATAGCTTCGATATTAGAAGCTCCATCCTTGATTGCTCTATCTACGGCAACTGAGAAGTCAAACTCAAGCAGTTTCCTAATTCTTAGCAAGCAACCTAGATGTGGTAGCCCAAACCATGGCCCATGCTATGCCACTTCCTCGGACCATGCCAAGCCAGCCCTTGGTTTCAATCAAGCCGAGCAACACAAGTTGTGGCCCCTGCCACACCACCTCATCGCCTCATGCCAAGTGAACTCC
Organism: Pyrus communis; assembly: GCF_041283825.1. Lineage (NCBI taxonomy): Eukaryota > Viridiplantae > Streptophyta > Magnoliopsida > Rosales > Rosaceae > Pyrus > Pyrus communis. The sequence continues at coordinate 5,945,186 of NC_142571.1, read as the reverse complement.
CGACCCTTGCCAACCGACGTGCCGCACCACCTCGACGGCTGCCCTGTGGCAACACCACCCGAGAAGAAGACAAAGAAAATTAAGTTTTTCTTACATTGGTGTGGCACAGAGAAGACAAAAAAAATCAACGGAAGACGACTTTTTGCACAGGCAAGCAAATAAGAGTGTTAGGGGAGAAGGAAAAAATATTCTCTAGCTTTCTCTCTTTCTTGTAAGGATAAATAATTGCCCTCAGAAGTTGATTTAATCCCCTACTTAAGGTAGGCTTAAATAGACTTTGGAGGCGATTTATTTTCCTTTCCTAGAAGAATCTAATTCCAAGTCCAAGTGGGAATGTGCATCAAAGTTGGAGATTTTTACAATTGTTGCCTTTTTCTGCGAGTAGCCCAGCATGTGTGGGGGCATTTGTGGAGCCAAAAATAATAAAAAAAATTATGGAGGCGACACATGGACTTTTGGGTAAAAAGACAAAATTACCCTCGAGGCACACCGGGATTCCCATGCACATGCAATAGACAATAACGGCTCAATCGAGGTCAAAGGAGATCAAACTGGTATTTATTCAAAACTCTCTCATCATTTCTCATCAAATCCTCATCCACAAGGTAACTTCCAATTATTCTTTTCAAATTGGGATTAATTACCAAATTAATTGCAAGATATTATTTGACATAATATCTTGCAAATAGAGCCAAAATTCCACCATAAGTGGCCGGTCCCTATTTCTCCAAAATAGGGCTGGCCATACCCTTATATATAGCCCCACATTTCTCCAAAAACTTAAGTTTATTCTCTCCCCAAAAATTCCTAAACACTTTTTTCTCTCAAATTCTACCTTTGGCATCGAAGATTCTTCGGCCAAAGCCCCACACATTCATCGTGGGCACGTGAGACTTTTGACCTTAATCTTAGGTGTTATTATTTTGCAGGTGCATTTTCGTCAAAGGAGAAGACTGCGAAAATTTGTATCCACATAGGTGAGATTTGTGGGTGCTTAAAATACACTGCAAAATCTCTCCAATTCCCTCTAATTCCTCAACTTTCTCAACTTCTTTAAAATCAATTTCTAATTGAATAAAATTCTTTAAAATCCTAATTGAATACACCGGATTTCTAAGGATTTAATAAGGCCAAATCGGATAAATGATCCCTGTGGTCATAAGGTATTCGAAAGATAGCCCATGTGTTAAAAAAACTCGGATTTAAACCCCCGTGGTATACTTCGTTAGCAAATTTAGTCCAAAAGTGATTTTTCCGTTAACTATCTGTTAATACATGGGTAAAATTGTACTTTGACGTGTGCACCTTCTTCTTCCTCGTCTTTTATATTGTCCAGTGTATAAGAATAAGGTCTGTAATTTGTACTTTCACAACACCATGTTCGAGAAGTATGGATAAACAGACCTTTTTCTTATCCAAAATTCAGAAATAAAAAAGCTCGTAATTCGTAGTTAATAGCTCAAGCCAAACAAAGCACAATAAAATTGTACAGCCATTAAATTCCCAATGAACAGTAAAACCTCAAATTAAATCCAAAAAGCAACGAAATTTAACCTGGTGAGCATCCTGAGAAGGAATGATATAGGCGTCGATGCTGACGCTGGGCTTCGAGAAAAGCTGGCGGAGGGCGTGTAGCTTCTTGTCGAAAGAATCCGAATTGGATTGCTTGTTTCGGAGCTCCGACGAAGGCTTGGCGGAGATGGAGGTGCAATTTCGGATCGTCAAGGCCAGAGTTTTTGGAGAAATAGTGAAAATTTTGGGGTGGGACTTGGAATTGTGGAAAATGGGGAGCGAGAGGGGGAAGACGCGGCAGAAGTAGTGAGAGTGGGTAGAGGGAAAGGAGAGAGGGTGCGCTGCCTGTGATGACAGTGAGTGCATCGTAGCAAAACTAAGGAGAAAGAGAGGAAGAGTACACATGTCAAAGTACAATTTTACCCATGTATTAACAAATAGTTAATGGAAAAATCATTTTTGGACTACATTTGCTAACGGAGTACACCACAGGGGTTTAATTCCGAGTTTTTTTAGCGCATGAGCTATCTTTCGAATACCTTATGACCATATGGATTATTTATCCAATTTGGCCTTTTAATAAACTATCTTAAAATTCTAATTGAATATACCTTGAATTTTAGAGAATCACTTAAAATTCTGATTGAATACGCCTAGATTCATTAAAACAATTTAAATCCCTCAAAATTCCAATTGAATACACCCCCTTTAGGGTTTTTCTTAATGTTTAATATATTTTTTAATTTGTTTTACGTATAATTGTAAAGAAATTTTTATTGTTTAAGTAATTAGTATAAGGGTAAAGTTGTCAATTTATTAACAAAATTTTGACTAAAGGGATTAGGTAAAAGTGAATTAAAACTCGAGAGATATTAGTGTAATATCTCAAACCCGATGGGGTGTTAGTAAAAGCGAGATAAACCGAGGGGGTGGTGTAATTAACCCCTTTGTTGTAAGATAATGAAAGTTAATCCTTTTAGCCTTCAAATTTAGATTATAAAATGCATGATTATGACTATAAAAATCAGAGATGTGTGTTGTCCATAAATGATTACCCAAGAATCTTCTCACGGTCTAAGGAATTTCCATCATATCAAATCTTGTTAATCACTAGATGAAGGATACTATAGATAAAGGATACTAAATATAAAGCTTATCACTAGACATACTATTGTTGTGTCAATTGTTTTCCTTTATAAGAAGGATAATAACGACTTGGTGCTAATTAATTAATCAATCAACTTTTGTGTGCCTCTTTCATTAGGAAATTAACTACAAAAAACCTAATGGATCGCGTCTTAAAAAATAAATAAAACGATGTTTCTTGTACATAGTCTATCTCATAAAATATTGGATAAAACCATGCTCTCTGTTCTTAATTTAAAAGCGCCCAGCACTTACAATACAAATTCTAACCGAAAGTATAGTTGATTATGTGTATTTTTATGAATAAGGTTAGCACTAATCACCCATATAGTATGAATAATTGACCACGATTGATTAATGCGGATGTCACAAAAAAACCTAATTAACATCTACGGATATTTCAGTCGCAAAAGTTTCTCAAGGCACTTTTTGTTCAAATTAATTTGTTTATGCAAGAAATACTTTTGCTCACTGCGCTTTTGTTGATATTGCTTTTACTAAGAACACATACATAAAATAAGATAAAATTCATTAAGATCCTAGTGTGCATCTTTAAAAATAATTAGAACCGATTTCTATGGAACCATTTGAAAATTCCTAAAATGTGTATATAATAACATTTTTTATAATTTCTTTTGAGTACATCGATATTTTTACACTAGAGGAATGAGAGTTCAGCTAAGCCACATAATGGGTAATCTAATTTGGTATCGAATTTACCATTCACGAGATTTGAACCTAATTTTTTATCAACGATCAAAATACTTCTAATTATTTAAATATTTTTTTAACCAAAATAGTTTCTAAGATTTGCATAACTGCTCACTTTGATCTCTGGGATTTAAAATCGATAGAATTGGTCCCTGAGTTTGTCTACAATCAATCATTTTGATCATTCCGTGAAAAATCTCCATAAAATAAGGATAAAATGACAAAAATACCCTCAATTTTTATCAAATTATTTTGGCATATTGTTTATTAAATCGAGGGTAATTCTATCATTTTGAACCTTATTTAACATAATTTTTCACCGAATGACTAAAATGATTGATGGTGGACAATCTCATGAACCACTTCTATTGATTTCAAATCTTAAGGATCAAAATGACAAGTTAGACAAATCTCAAAAATCATTTTAACTAAAAACCTTATTTAAAAGTTGTTGTGGCCTAAATTTAACTGAATGAGAGAGAAGGTTAAAGAGAGAGAATGAGTCATTTGGTCAGTACTCTCTAGGTTATAGTTTTTGTTTACTGTGGCAGATAAGAAAGACAATTTTAATTTTATTGCTCACTGACTCAGATATGAAAGGGATTTTTTTTTTTTTTTTTTTTTTCATTTAACCTTATAATTGGTAGTTCAGATTCGGGAATGGTATCCAACAATTGGCTTTATTTATCTCTAGACCTCGCCATCTAACTCGTTTAGCACTTGGTTGATGGGCAGTCTAGCTATCCTTGACGATTGATTATCTGAAAGGTAGAATTCATAAAATCTTTTCAATTTCTTAGAAAAGGGGGATAATTATTTCTGCTCACATTTCAAAAAAACTTGAACATTAGAAGATGCCCATACCCTTTTGGCATAAGTCATTAACTTAAGTTAGCTCCGAATGCTGCAAGTATGGTTCATCGTGTTTTATTTATTTATTTATTATTCAAGTGTATTCATGTGTTTGTTATTCAAGTATATTCGTGGTCTAGTAGCAACCAAAACCATCTTTCAGCTGGTATGCCTTTTTCCATTTGGTCAATACTCTCTAGTCTGTTAAACCTGTTGAGAATAATAGTTCTTGTTTTCTGTGAATGTCAAATGAAAAGATGATTTCTTTTGGTTTTGTTGTGTGTTTCTCATGCCTCTTGTTGCAAAGAACACTTATTTTTTAGTTAAATTTTGTTGGGACTTTCTACCCTTTTAAATTTCTCCTTTCTCTTGACAATTTCTAGATTCGTCACAAACTAAGTTAGAGAAATTTTCGATTAAAATTTTCAGAATTTCAAATCAGATACATACGTTTCAACTACCGTCTAAATCTTTTAGAAAATGTTCGGAATTCAAAATGTTCAAAATGTTCGACCTAGAGCATAAATTTTCATTTCGAATTGGAATATTCAATCCAACTTGCACCGAAGAAGCATTAACCTTCGAATTGCTTAAAATGCGCACAAAGGTTAGGTGGAGCCATGATCTAATTGCCCTCCAAGTATAATCTAATTGACAATCCCACAACATTATGTAATTCATATGACAAGATTGGGTTGGAAATATAATACTCTTAATCACAACGTGGTGGGGACCCCGGATTTGATGAGACATTAGGGTACTGTTAATTACTTTTCTTGTGTCCGTAGACACATTTTGATTGGCCGATGATATTGTCGTTGTTGAGATAATCAATGAAAGTTGTCAATATTTTAATTCTCAAAACGACAAATTGCATGTCATTAGGTTCCATAAGGAGCACTTGCCCTTAAACAATTGTAAAATGGTGCCAAGTGCTTAATTATCTTTTGAAATAGTCAAAGTTGGACAAAGATTATTAAAGAGCAAACTGGGGCGATAGTCCATGGATTCTGGCCCAATTGGAACTTGGATTCTTATATTAAAAATTCGTAATTATTGGTTTCTGAATTTGTTATAATATAGAGTTATAATTTTTTTTGGCTAATTTCGTAAGAACTTTCGTCTAAAATAAAGGGTTCGCAAAGTACAAAAAATGGATGAAAGTTCTAACGCAATTAACCAAACGGACAATTAATACACATTATAACAAGTTCAACGATCAAAACTCACAAATTTTTAATTCAGGACCAAAGCTCTAATTGTACTAGAAATCAAGGACTACTGTTCCAATTATCTCATTATTAAACCATGTCAAGTGTATAATGAGCCAAGTCTTACACAGTAAAGAGGTTTTTGGAGCATCATTTCACACCTAAAACACATGACCATTTATTTAATGGATGATTATTATAATTTATTGGTAGGGTGTTTGCTCAGAGTCAATAAAACAATTCGAAGATTATAATTTATGTTGGACAACTTAAAACGATGGTGTTCTGGTCATAAACACACGCTATCAACATACAAAACACTTGAGACGTGAATTTCCCTCAACAAAAATGTTTGCTTTCGTGAAAATGGAAAATCTTACCCCTTGCACCCCATTCTACAAGATTAGAGCTAATAAGACTAATAGGCTCCTCCCAAAACGATTAGCCATCTTAACTGAGTGTTGATGGGTCATTTTGGTATTCAATGTGCAAAGTTAGCTTTAGGTCATTTGATTCGTCAATTGAAGCTTATAATTATTGACTTAATTATCTTACTTATTTGATAATAACATTTGCTTTCCGTATGAAGCATGAAAGCTTTGAATAATACTAATTGTCAATATCCATAAAACTGTCCCTAGACATTCTTACACGTTGATACGTATGACAAATGTATGTATGTATGTATGTATGTATGTATGTATGGTCAAGCTCATCGACAAATAAACAAAGATGACCTTGTGAATTGGGGAGTGAAAGAAAGAATGATGGTGAAATATGATGTGGACAGAAATGATATAAGAGGATTGGTCAAATCTCGCATCCAAGGATAGATGGGATTGGATGAGCAAAGGTAGGGTTTTCGTCCTTTAGGTTAGGGCAACCCCTTCGTTCATACATATGGCTTATTATTTGTTCTTTCTCTTATGGTATTCTTATTTATCGATTGTCTGTGTTTTACTCACTGCGTTTTATGTGTGCTTTTATTTTATAGTGCCAAATGCATAGCTTTTTTTTTGTGTCACTTTTATGACAGCTTTTGGGACCTGTAGGCCTTGTTGCCCGAAATTCATGGGGAGCACTTACCAAAATCTTGGACTCAAATGAAAATTTTATCCTCTTTCGACGAGAAAAAAGGTTAATTTTATTTAGATAATATTTACATATTTTCAACACGTATTTCATTCTTTGCTAATAAAGTATCTTTACAATATCAGCAATGCTCTCCTAAGGTTCTTTTGACCTTTTTTATATGAGTCATAAGATTAATCTTAGGGTAAAAAAATTTATGAGTTTATATAAACCTATTAACCTAAATAAAATCAAAACACACTAACAGGCTTCACGCTCATCCTACCTTCCTGCTTCGCGAGAGAGGAGCAAAATTGCAACCCATTCAATCTCAGAGGAAATCTTTTGTCAAGGACGTCGTCCCAACCCTCCCTCTCTACTGCTACGCTCCCACACTTGAAGATCATCGCTAACAGTTCGAGATCGTCCCTGGGAAGATTGTTCTTCCATCATACAGCAATCTGCAATTAAAATTAAAAGTGAAGCAAAAAAAAAATAAAAAAAAATAAAATAAAAAGGAAGAGTGGAGTCGAGGTTGAACCATCACCAAAAAGGAATATAAAATAGAATGGTGCTATTAGGAGAGCATTAGATGAAACCCAATTAAAAGAAGAATGGTGCTCTCGATTAAATTACAGTTTCCATTCTACTTTTTTTTCAACAGCGGGGAGGGAGAAATTGAAATCAATACAACCACAAAGGAAATACCTTTTCATAGCTTCGAAGAGAATTTTAATTTTCCTAGGGCACTATGAAATCGGGTCGCGTTGCTCTCCTTCAATGTCGAAAATTTGAGCGTGAACCCTATTTTTATTTTTTTTTGGTGTTTTGATTTTGTTTTAGTGTAATAGGATTATATAAACTCAATAGTTTTTCTACCGTTAGATTAATCCTATGACTAATATAAAAGAGGTCCTTACAGGTCCTCAAAAAGACGACCTTAGGAGAGCACTGTTGTTACAATATATAATATGGTGCAACTTGGACGGGTTGGGCGGGTTGGATCATCAATCCAACCCTAACCAACTTTCACAATTTGGGTTTGGGTTGGGTCAAGTTCGGGTTTTAATTGAATTCGGGTTTTTTCAAGTTGGGTTCAGGTTCGCCCAACTTTATCGAGTTCAATATTATAACATACATTGTTTTGCATGTTTTTTCAAATTATGAACCAAACAACATTAATATTAGTTAAAATTTCATTTGCACATCATCAACCACACAAAAGATAAATCAATCAACTTGGAAACTATTTTGAATGTTTCAACCATGAAAAATTGAAATTAAATTACAAGACGTATACCAAATCTTCAACCAAAAGAAATGTAAAAGTGACACTAACATTCATTATCCATTTAAAAACTAACAATAAACTTCAAGTATAGTCATTTCAAATTACACATAATTTATATAATATGAAGTAGGATGGATAATATGTGTATGAGAGGATTCAAGCTCAAAATAGGGTTGGGTTTGGATTGACATGGGCAGGCAAGACATCAACCCAACCCAACCCAATAAATGATCGGGTTGAGGTTGGGTTGGGTTTGGGCGGTTTTTTTCTTCTTTCTAACCCGCCCAATTGGGTTTGAAATCGGGTTGGATATGAACAGATTTGAGCTGACCCAAACCAAATTGCACTCCTAGTATATAAGTTTTATGATCAAACCCGTTCAATTTCTTAATTTTCATTTGAAAATCATCTTTATAGACAAAAAATCATCATTCGAATCATAGATTGTTGAATAATTCAAATGTATCAAATAAATGGATGATTCATCATGAATGTGTTACTTGGACTCACATTATCCATTTGTTACAAACTTTGGAATGCATAAATGATCTTCTATTCAAATGAATTTTTTGTATAGTTGATTTCAAATGATGAAGGAGAAATTGAATGATTCTAATTATAGAACTTATACTATAATAATACATTATTCACAAAAAGTAAAATATGTGCATTCCCATGAATGCAAGTATTATCTTTTATTTGCTCTCAGGTTTTCACTAACCAAACATATTAGCCAATTCTATAATACATGCTTTACTCTTATTTCTTTAATAATTTTTGTTTTCTGAAAGTTCAACGAAACAAAAAAAATAAAATAAAAGTTCCTTCACTCCTTTCATGCACTATTCCTGTGACGGTGATGTTGATCATTTGGATTAGATAATTGAACAAAAGATATTAGTTAGTAGGTCGTTTTATTGTCGTGGCATTTTGTGTTCATGCTGCATAATAGGCTTCTTTTATTTATTTATTATTATTATTTTTTTTTCTAAATGGTAGACTGATATTAGATTTTATTATAATCGAATGTATCCATCAGAACATATCGTTCACCCTGGAAACATATGCAGCCACTTCATGTGATGCTTTACTGCATGATCTTCGAGGCCCTTCATTGTTAGAGGATTAGGGTTTATTCCATTCTAATTCTCTCTAAAATGAGATCTGATTAGAAGAGAGAAGTTTTTTTTTTTTTTTTTGGTCTAATCTTCCTTCAATTCTCTCTTAATGAAAATATATTCTTCACCTTCAAAATACCTTAAATTTAGAGAATTATTATTTCAATCTAGTCATTTAATCAAACGAGGCCTTTCATTATGTTTTGGCCAAAAAACTATTGAAACTGAATTAGCCACGGACAAAGTATAGCATTCTGTATTAGTTATTATTTAAACAAAATTATTACAGAACTAAAACTAAGAAATCTCCAAGGAAAAAAAAAAGAAGAAGAGATGATCTAAAATAAAAATTAGGCATATCTTTGTCGAGTTGAAATTTAGGAAAGGTTATCCAGACATCTCTTTTTATTTCTTACACACTTTTTGGTAATTTTTGTCTCTTAATCTTCTTCAATTTATCCGATCTGACTGCCAAAAACGATAAACAATATGTGAAAAATAAAAAAGAATGTGTTAATATCACACTTCAAAAATTTTAAGGTACGCATGAGAATCATGAGATTCTTCGATTCTGTGAACCCATCATGACGACTGGTGCACCACAAATGGATGGCATATAAAATGGGTTGCGATGTGATAGACACTTTACACAAATAGCTACCTAGCTAGCACCGAGCCATGTAAGAATGAATGAGGATGTCTCGGGATCCTCTTTGTGAGCATCATGAGAATTTTTAAATCGTATCCGTTTACCGTATTTTATGCAATCAGAAATTATTTTAAATATTTTTATTTAAAATTAAATATAAATAGTACCTGATGAAAATTAAACGTACGATATACGATAAACTATTACGATTTAAGAATTTCCAAGATCATCTCAAAGAAATTCAGGAGATAATCCTCCTGGATGTACAATAGCAAATTACATATACAATATTGAACCTTTATCCAACACAGGATGCCATTCTGCTTTATCCAACATAACACAAATGTTTAAAAATATAAAAATACGAAAATTAAATATAAAATTCTAGCGCGGCAACTTAAAAGAATATTTGATTAATCTCTCATATTTTTTAATACAATTAAATGCACATCTCAAGTTTAACTCAATACATGCTTTTTCCTATCTGAATATGAATATTTAATTTCTCTCAAGCCCCTCTTATATGATTAACATATTGGCCATGCACATGGATGATGAACTCTAAATATTCTATTAAAAGATATAAAGGAGGGGGCCAAATTTTAAGGAAAGGAAAGCATCGGCTTAAGACACTTCATCATATATTTCTCTCCCAAAAAATCATTGGTCTCCCAAAAACCTTAGTACGTTCAAGTTACATGAACTACGATGAGATGAAGGATACTCCTAATTGTGTTTCTTGTTATAGTAGATCCTAACTATGAGAGGAAAGAAAAAAAATAATCCTGAGTTTCTGTGGAGTATTTTATTATCTTTGATAATATATCTATTTACACGTTACATAAAACGAGTGACTTTCTTATGCGTTTACTAAGAAACAATTATTATATTATTATAATTGACTTTTCATGTATTTACACATGAATGAAAACATATGCGGATTCACATACAATTTGTATACTGATCTTATCCTCTAAATTATTGTAATAGTTTTAAACACATCCCTCCCTCTAATAATAATAAATTTATAAGGAAAAAAAAAAAAAGACTAGGGTGCTAATTGATCCCATATATACTGTTCTCCTATGTAAACATACTAAATTGTGTCTACCTATGTTAGATCTCTTAAGGAAGAGATCTTAAGGGGGAGAGGGAGGTCTTGAGATATCTACAGTTCTGTCCACTTTTATTAAATCCCTTTGAATACGATTTTTCAGAAAGGTGGACAGAAATGTAGATATACACATGAAGCTATTTAAACAAATATTTAATTACCTGCTTTATTGCGTAGAATGCATTCTTATGTGGGTTATCAACCCACCCATAGTACGTACTGAAATGGGTACTTAACAAGAAAAAACTACTTCTACCAAAGAGGGGCTTATAACTTATATTCAAGCAGTTTATGTACCTGCAGACGATTTGATAGATCCTACCCCACCCATGACAATTGCACATTTAGATGCTACTACTGAACTGTTAAGAGGATTATAGTTGCCAAGGATATCTATCAAACAGTAGATCCCTTAGGTTCAACATCATCTATGGTCCAACATTTAATTAAAGAAACTTGTTAGAAAGGTTTGGCCAATAGAATGATTTTTTTTTTTTTTTTTTTACAAAGGTAGTACTTAATTAAACTGTATAATCTCAAGTAAATATTGAGTAATGTTTAAAGAAAGCGACACTAGCTAGTTGATCCAACATCATTTTGTAACATATTTTATGAACAAAATTATGTAACAGTTTTTTTATTTTTTTATTTTTTTTCCTGCTAATCAATGGTAAGTACGGAATCGGAACTGATACTTCTTTTAATATTGGGAAAAATCACCAGACTTCATTTAATTTAACAATTCATGGCAACATGATAACGAAAACGGCTACGGTTAGTATTTTTTTTGTGTATTATTATTTATCAAGTAAACAAAAGAACTCAATTTCAATACGAAAATATTAAAATTACATCAACGGATAAACCGTGTCAGCATTACAACTCAAATCACCAAATTAAGACAACCCACAAACCTAAATCATGATAATCACCGACACTACATGAAGCAAAGCCACTATTAAACTCATGGAAATTATTGTGGGATAATGGGCGGATCTGCGGAAAACATGATCTCTAGCGGTACATTTACGCACATATAGTAGCTAGCTAATATATAGGTGAAGATGGCAAAAAATACTTAAGTAGATAGCAACGAATTCCTCCAAAAGCAGTTATAACAAAGAGAAAACAAATTTTGCAGAGAGTTTTTAAGAGAGTGATTGGATTGATCATTGAATAAGGAGCACATTTATATGCACCATATCCTCATCAATTTGTATGTATTTCTTTCATTAATGAATATCGTATATATTTCTCAAAAATAAGGAGCACGTTAGAAATTATGATAAAGTACTAAAACTTAAGTATAACTCAGACGGAATCACCACAAAAGACTAAAGAAGGAGAAGAAGGTACGGCATGGGGAGGAGGATCCTCCTCCCCTTATGGCTAGGGTTTCTTTTTGGTCTCAAGAACACTTCGTAGAAATGGAGAAGTTTTTTGAATTATTTATTTTTGTTAAAATTTATCATCATAATTGATGTAAAACAATACGTATCAGTTCTTATGTCCATATTGTCGCCATGATCACACTGGATGCTACTTTTTAAGCACATCAATTCTTGGATAGTTAGTTGTTAAAGGAGGGGAGGGGGAATCAGTGGTAATCTATCGAACCCGAACTAAAGTGTATAAGTATGATTGATTTCCCGGTTGATCTCATTTTAGTTTGAATTCTCTCTCACCATTGTTTAGATTAGTTTAAATAGAATAACGCTTGATAACACACTTATTACATGCATAATAATTGATTATGTACCAACTTATCAACTAATATATATGGTCATAAAATGTATTCCTCTTTACAATAACTAATGTTTCAGCATATTCGAGTATTCAATTTCAAGCACATTCAGTGTCAACATAGAAAATTCAATTCCCACATATAAAAAAGTAAAAGTTACTAAAGAAGTGAAATATTTTATCTCTGCTATTTTATAAGCATATACATTTTATATTTATGTACTTTGGATGTTGAGAATGCTGCGTTTGACACGTTATGATATCCCTCTCCTCCTCCTTGCACCTCTCTCCTCAACTAATACCTTCCCTTTCTCTGCACTCGATCCCCTTTGTTTTCTATTCGTTCTAGGGTTTGAAATTATGGAGCTCTCCTTTGTCCAAAAACCCATAAAATATTGAACCTTGCTATATTAAAATTTATACATATATTTTACTATATTTTTCTTGTTTTCTGTTCTCTTTAGCTCTCTGTGTATGGCTGGCTTAGACTTGGGTTCGGCATCTCGGTTTGTTCATCAGCAGCTCCAACTCCCTGATCTCCACCTCCAAAGACCACCGGACTCCGAAGATGACCACACCACCCCCAACCGCAACAATCTTTTCTCCTCTGACCACCACCAAAATGATGTTGATGATGACAATCCTCATCATCAAGGGCTTGACCTGGTGACCCCAAATTCTGGTTCCGGTGACTCTGGGGGCCGACGCTCCAGAGGTCGGCCCCCAGGGTCTAGAAACAAGCCCAAGCCCCCGGTGATCATAACTCGTGAGAGCGCAAACACCCTAAGAGCACATATTTTGGAAGTCACCAGTGGTTGTGATGTGTTTGATTCCGTTGGCACCTACGCGAGGAAAAGGCAGCGAGGGATTTGTGTTTTGAGTGGGAGTGGAATGGTGACCAACGTGAGCTTGCGCCAGCCAACTGCGGCTGGCGCAGTTGTCACACTGCACGGCAGATTTGAGATTCTTTCATTAACAGGCTCATTTCTGCCACCACCTGCGCCACCTGGAGCCACCAGCCTCACAATATTTTTGGCTGCTGGACAAGGCCAGGTTGTGGGCGGAAATGTTGTGGGAGCACTAATAGCATCTGGACCTGTTATTGTCATAGCCTCATCCTTTACCAACGTGGCTTATGAGAGATTGCCCTTGGAGGAAGAGGAGCAGCTGCAGATGCAGCAGCCTTTGCCACAGTCCTCAGGTGGCGGAGGCGGTGGTGAAGGCAGCGGTGGCGGAGGAGCAAGCAACCCCTTTCCAGATCCATCTTCGGGGCTTCCCTTTTTTAATCTGCCACTCAATAACATGACTCATCAGCTGCAGGTTGATAGTTGGGGAGGAAACTCTGCTGGGCGGCCGCCGTATTGATAGTTTTTGCTAGCTATAGGTCAGGTCAATCAAGGTCAGAGAATCGATCTTTACATTAATATCATCACTCCCATTCCCAACCTTGGACAATTATTTTTCTTGCTTAATTTCTTTCATCTATCCTGTCGTAACTTCATTTTGGTTCCTAATTTGAATTGCTTTTTAATATTGTCTTGTACTGATGATCATCTCCATGGAATGTTGATAGAAGTTTGGATTTTGGAACTCATGACTTTTCTTAATTTGAAATGGTTTCAGAGAATATTTTAGCTTAATTTGAATTTGATATAATACTTGTCAGAATGATATGACTGATAAATAATTTTGTTATAAGTATCACAACCTCCAACATAAGCTTTGATAAAAAATCTAAATTATATAAATTATTAATCAGGTAATATTTTCTGCTAATATTAATACTTAGAGATTTGACATAAAAATGATGATTAACTTGTGCCTTGTCCATCTGTGTAGGATGCGTATATATACCTATAGAAAACATGCTTTCCACTCGAAGGCCATACAATTATATGATATTTGGTCAAGTGAAACTAATATTAAAAACGTGAATTTATATAATTAGATCTCCCTCTCTCTCTCTCTCTCTCTCCCCCCAATATATCTCTCCTATCTTCCACCATAAAGAAAGAAACGACCAAAACCTACTAAAAGAAAGCTCTCACATGATCTGGCCACTTCACGCACATAATCAGATAATCAATTTTCTAACCAAATCATCCTAGCTAGTCTCTTGCACTGTATATAATAAGAGGGGGTTTTTTTAGTTGTTCTCAGTTTTCTATCATTTCTTAAAATATTCCTGATTATCTGGGAGGTTCTTTCATTCAAGAATTAATCCTTAGTTTATATGGTTCGTACATATTGAAGGAGTACTTTTCTTTAAGAAATTAATTCAGATAGACATTAAGGACTAGGAAATGCTTTGTTATGATAATATTATTAAACAATAAGAAAAAAGAAAAGATACTTGAATTCCTTTTTCTTATTGCAAGATTAAATTTGATTCATTCATAATAACAAATACATGGGAAAGGTTGTAAGTGTGGCCTCGTTAAAGAGGACGCACTTCACTCAAACAACAGAGAAAGGAAATCAAACTTTCAGAATAAACCCTAATCTCAGGAATTAGCTAATTTGGCTTCTCTCCAACCTAAGTCGCAAAATCAGCGAATACCAGTGCGAACCTCACACAGCAGCATGAGCTTCCATGGAGGGTAAGGCTGCGATAAACTAACCAAAACTACCTATTAATTCACGAGGCTTAATCGATAACACTGTTTATATGTTTGTTGATTCAGGTTGATTTTATATTATGATTTAGGGCACTTGATTTCACACATGTTTTCACCCCTAAAAAATTCCATCAGGGCACTTCGTATCTCATTACAAGAAATTAATGTGAATACTATGAATAATTATTTCTCTGTGGTATGGTTGTGGTATGCAGTTTATAGTCTTTTAACTAAGAGGTGATGATATATAGGAGTTTGAAAAATAAGGCAACGAATATATTGTCTATAGTATAGTCACTAGTGTTTATACCTTTGAGATTTATATGCGCAAGATGTGCATTTTATGTTGTGTTACTTAATGTTAAGAGTTTTAAAGAGAGACTAGTGGACCAGTACTAATCAATATCGATATTGTTCCCAACTTAGTCACATGACCTATATATATACCTATATATATATATATATTGAGTCCAACAAAGGTGGAGCTTTATACAGAAGAAAATCAATGCAATTAGAAGTGAAACCACTTAACTTAAGTTGAGATCTATTTAGTAAGATTTCCGGCATGAGACACAAAGTGCCTCATCTTTGTTCATAGTATCCACATTAAGTTTCCTTATCATATACTTTCTTACAATCTGGTGCGAAATTGATTTTCCCCATGTACGCAACATCTCTTCTTCAATTCAAGCAGCCAAATATAAAGAAATTAGTCCCAAACAACAAATCCGGAGTACAGGTATACATATACACTCTACCCTCTCCTATTCACATTAGAAACCAAGCATTTGGATTTCCATTGCTAAAGGTTTGGGAGCATAAACATAGTGAATGAAATATGGAGCCTTGGTAATTGATTACCGTCTTTCTTTTGTTTCTTCCTTTTTCTGTGGTTTGGGAGCAACAACGTCTCTTTTGTTTTAACCTCCACCACTTTTACCTCTTCCTTAACTTCTATAACCTTGGTAATTGATTACCGTCTTTCTTCTCCTCCCTTTTCTCTTTCTTTTCCTCCTTCTCTGGTGGTTTTGGGGAACCCTTCTCCTTCTCTTTTGTGTCTTCCTTTTTCTGTGGTTTCGAGGGCACAAGTTCTGCATGTTTGTGCACCTTTTTTTTCTTTCACAAATACGATATTAGTTTTTCAGGCTCGATTGTTCCTTCCACTGCTAGAGTTTGAGCTTTCATGTCAGTTTTACATTGTGAATACCTACATACATCGTTGATATATATATGTTCTTTAGAAGAAAAAAAAAACCCTAAATTATACACAAACAAACTTTGGAAATCATACCTTTGTTCTTTATTAACTTCTTCAAATCTTACTCGCATTTGTCGCAATGCATGTGAAACTTCACCACTATTGTCGTGAAATTGCCTTCGGAATAAAAGGACAGAATTGGTTATTCTAATGCTTTCATTTCATCGATTATAGCTTATTGAAATTTTGAAAAATAGGGCTTATATCCATGTGTAAACTACTATATGAAAGGTTTCTCAAACTCATTATATGACATGGGATAAAGTGTAAGAATGCTGGCCTGCTCAACATTATAACAGATTTAGAACATCTAACTCAAAACAAATTGGCAATCATGGAGCGGTCTAAACTCTGTTAAACTACTATGTGAGGCTTCTTAGAGTTCTGTGTGGGATTTAAACACACCTAAGAATTGATTAGCAACTAAGCACTCAAAAATATCACCAACAATGTATCTTGTGTACTTAACTTTGGCGGATGTCTACACTAGTGCACTGATTAAACAATAAATAAAATGTAAAGTGGAAACTAAACGCCAACTTTTAAGGAAAAGAACCCGCCATGACTGTTGATTAAACAGACTATCAATGAAATGTAATTGATGACAATCAAATAATTCACCTGGATTGTTAAGTAGTGGTAACCATATTAAGCAATAAAATATTTGAAGTATATGGGTGAGAGAGAGCACCATCTCTTTGGTTTCTTTCAGAGCTTTTTTCTCTATTACTGTGCTTTCCTTGATCTGAATTTTGGGTGATACCAACTCGATCCTTTTCTTACAAAGTTTCTCTAGCCGTTTCTGAATTTTTGTTGGGTCGAAAACTCCTTTGCCTTTATTTCGCCTTTCTCCATATCAACCTCTACAGTATGAGCACCTGGCGACGCATGTTTACATAATGCTCCGTTAGGTGGCTCAAGTATGGACCATGTAATACAAAGGGAAATAAAAATAAGGAAACACACTCGCATATAATATGATAATGTTATTTCGATCGTCCATATATACTACGTACGAGACAGGTGATTAATTACTTTACATACTATGAGCATAAATAATGTATATTAATACAAAATCAATAGTCCAAATTTACAATCTGACAACATAATCATGGTATTATTTTTTTTATCTCAACCTTGGAGACATGAAAAACTCCACATGCTCTACAAATTTCATTTCTTCACGCAGTAAAAGTTTTTGTTCTCCTGAAAAACAAACACGATGGCTCATTGAGTAATTTGTTTCTCAGTTTTTATAGGCTTCACTCTTTGGCCTTCAAAGAGGCTTAGTGAATCCTTTGATTGTTGTTTGTAAGGCATGCCACCGTTGGCTTCA
This sequence comes from Pyrus communis, assembly GCF_041283825.1. Taxonomy (NCBI): domain Eukaryota; kingdom Viridiplantae; phylum Streptophyta; class Magnoliopsida; order Rosales; family Rosaceae; genus Pyrus; species Pyrus communis. The sequence continues at coordinate 5,927,556 of NC_142571.1, read as the reverse complement.
GCCATAAAACAAAATAATATGTTGTATTTACAATAGGTTATATGCATATGTGATACTTGCACCACAAGTAAATAAAACTTCTTTGTCAAAACTGGTTGTGCCAATGTTTGGCTTTAGTTTGGTTCTTTCTGATGCCTTGCATGTTAAAAGCTTTAATTATTTCTCAGCATTAGACTAGAAACTACTGAGATGAGATTGAATATAAACTGGTTATATTCAAATACATTACTTCAGTCATTCACAACAGAAAAAGTGAAGATAGTAACATAAGTAGTAAGTACATAACTGAAATTGATATTAAAAATACTAAATATCACAAAACAAGTATATATATATATATATACATAAATGAACTTAAAACATTTGATAAAAACTCTTATCGGATTGGATTCAAGGTTGTCAGATTGAGTTAAAGATGCTTCCTTGTAAAGGATCTCAACCAAAGAGATAAACCTATGTAATGAATGGTAAATCGATATTACACAATGAGATGGTAGCAAATCAAATTCTAATTGGTCTTAGAGTCTAAAGGAAGGTTCCCTAGAGTTCTAAGGTGTTGGTTTCAAAGTGATCTTTTAGCAAGGCAAAACGGATGAAACAAATAAAGGTCTAGCTTTAGTTGTTAAGCTTGAAGCCTATTTTGTTGAATGATTTGAGTGTCCTTTGTTCTAAAATCTTTACTTGTATTTATAGACCTTTCACTTCCTTCTTCAATGCTTCCTATGTTTCACTTGAAACTGACCTAGGATTACTTTCCAGAAAGTATTGCATCAATAGAAAAGTAATCCAAAATATCTAGGCAGTGAATGCAGATTAGCATAATCAAGACGGTGATTTAGCCTAAATCTCTTATCATCTTCCCTTAAAATAATAATCAAAGTACTTTGCATTCAATGCTCGTAGCAGTGGAGAGGAAAAACTGGGGCTTGGTTTATTCGACAAGTGAAAGTGGTTTGGGCCATACATTGTTCATTTAGAGTGAATTAAAGGTCCAAACTCTATTTTCTTGGGCCAAAACCAAGGCCCAATAATTTTTTTAGTGTAAACAGTTTTTGTTTTTATGTTTACCTTACCAAAAAAAAAAAAAAAAAAAATTATTGGCACATACATACACATATATTTTTTTGAGATGTAAGCTTGTTGCAAATCAACAAAGTTCAAATTTTGCAGTTTGTTTTTGTTCTTCATTTTCATTTCTGTTTTAAGTGTGTTGTTTTAGTTAGGGGTGGTTTTGGTACATTACCGTACCAAAACCTCTGTACCAATTACCATACCAAATATTTGGTACGGCAAAATCTATTACTATTACCGTACCAAAATTTCGGTATACCAAATAGTTTAGTTGGTATGGTATGCTAATGGCAATTGCCACTTTGTTTTACGCCACTTAATTTGCCCAAAATCTAATATTTTTTAATTAATGTAGAAGTGTAAAAAATATATATAAACGCTTGTAATGACAAGCTTTACAACTTTCGTGAAGAGCTTAACTTTGAAATTCACCATTATAATCATATAAATAATAGATTAAAATTTAACCGTTGATTGTTGTTTACATTTACGCTTCATTTTTCTCATCAAATTTTTTTTTTTTTTCAGATTTTCTTTTTTGAAAATATGATCTATTAGAGGATGCAGGAAGATGAACGATTTGGATCGTTGATATTATGTTCAGAGTTTTACGGTTACTAAAAATATTGCTTGATGTTTATAAAGTTTCTACAAACTATATGACATCGACTCATATTTCAATTAACCGTAAATATTGAACCGTGATATCAAATATCTGAATCGTTCATCTTCTTACATCCGCCAGATGATCATGTTTTCAAAAAAGAAAATTTTAAAAATGAAATTCAATAAGAAGAATAAAGCATAAATGACAATCGACGGTTAAATATAAATTTAAGGTTTATGGATTATAGCGTTGGATTTTGAAGCTGACTTCTTCATGAAAGTTGTAAAGTTTGTCACTATGAGTGATTGTTTTTTTTTATTTTTTATTTACATTTTTTACACTTCTACAATAATTATTATTAATTTTATTAATTTTGCCCTCAAATAATGATATGAATAAATACATAATATAATATTAATAATATTGATAGGATGGTATACCACCGGTACTGGTTTTGGACACCAGTCCCATACCGAAACAGTATGGTACGGTACCAATATTGTACCATTACCAATTGGTACAAATTTTTGGTAATAATTTGGTATGGTATGGTTGGTAGGGCGGTTGGTACGGTAATTTGGTAAAAATTTCTACCCCTAGTTTTAGTTGCAACGTACGGCTAGGCTTAGAACAATTTAAGGGCTTGTTTAGGGCAGCTGTCATAGCAATTGTGTAGAGTAAATGATGTATGGGCAGAACACGTGAGTAGTTTTAAGAGAGTGGCTCGTGCAGAGCGTGGGAATCTCCTACAATCATGTTGATATTTCCCTTTGTTTTCGGATCCAAGATGTAATGCTGAATGTGTGAATGAAATGGAGCTATGAACTCCACCTTTCTTCTTCCTTAAGCTCAAATAGCTTAAGAACAATCTTCTCTTTCCAAAATTGAATAAAATTCAGCAAAATATGATTCAATTCAATTAACAAACACTAACATGGCCTCAGAACTTGGTTTGATTTGAATCAAGGGGCATCAACTGTGACTGTGGTTTCTGGCTTTTTAAAGAACAACTTAGACAACTCGTAGTTGCGGTGGTGGATGTAGAACTAATCTTCGAGCTCCAGTGTTTACCAGAGTGAACTACGACTTTTGGTGTATCCGAATAAAGACGATCACCAAGTCGCACAACCTCTAGAAGTTCGTTGAAGAAGGATATGAACTTCCCTCAAATTCGTATGAAGAAATCACCAAGAAGCAACAAATCGCTGCTCACGAACTGATTGCTCATGATGCTAGAGCGTTAGTGTTGATACAAATTGCAATCTCTGATGAGATATTTGGAGTTTTTTTTTTTTTTTTTTCCTTGTGGCATTGTTATTAACAAGTTTTTCTTCCTTATTGAGTACTTTTTGCTATTCGTAATGTGCTTGATTTTTATTTAGATGCTTGATCACCATCTAGGTTTCAATTAAGTTGATTCGATGCAAGTTAGAGAAGATGTCATACTTAACTTGAGTTTAGTTTCTTGCAATTGATACCATAAACACTAATAGGAATTTTAGTACCTACGAAAAGAAGGTAAAAATCACACAAAATACTTGCAAGAGTACAAGGATGTTGTAATATAAATGCTCATGTAAGGTCGTTCTCTACAATGACTATTTAAATAATTTATGTAAAACCAATTCCTAATTAACTACTTCAAACTAAAAAATTTAGAAAAGAGATTTTGAAATTTGGTAATATTAAAAATGAATTTTAATTAAAAACCAAGTAGCATATTCGGCCAAAATTAAGAACACAAAAGAAAAGAGTTTTTGAATACCAATTTATAAAAGCACTAGGGTTCCACCATCACCCAGCAATCCTATGTATTTTTTACCAATTACTTAGATGTACACATGCCACTTTGAAGGTTAGGTTTTCCTAATATATATTATACTTGGAACCTCCAACATAGAATGTATATCTAACATGCAATCTGTCCGGATGTTCGGATCAAATATGAACATGAGAGACTCATTATGTTTTGTGAAAACTCTTTGAAAAACCATGCAACCCTTAAGACGTGGTGTTCATCTTAAGTAAAATTACAATTTTGAACACAAGAAGCCAGAATCAATTTCAGGGAACCTTCAGACCAAAATTGCATCAAATTACTTTTCTAAAAATCCTAATGGTGATCAAGCATTAAGACAATTAGATAGTTTAAAATGGTGATCAATATTTCAAAGCATGTATGCAATCAATCATAAGCAATCAAATAAAAATTACATATTCATGCTAAGGCTCAAGGCTTTGCCCTAGCAAAACGGATTAGTTACGCATATTCATAATTAAAATCAAAGAAAATATTATTATGAATAAAAAGATTGAAAACACCTTAAAGTAAAAGTTTGAAATTCTTCAAGAACCGTAGCCAATTTCCTATCTCCCAAGTCGCATAAAAGAAGAAGAAGTAAAGGCTTAGGGCCGGCCATAGCCTTATATCGCTCTACATAAACGATCTCTCAATAAAAGTCTTTGGCTCCAACTAGGAAACCAATTAATAATAAAATATACTAGAAAATAAAGTCCTAATTAAGCTAGGAGAATTTTCCAGGGAACTGTCCAGCCACGTTTTAGCCTAAAATATCCTCCAAATCCGGCCCATGATAGCTTGTTTTAAAGATCAAAATAGTCTGAACACATCTCCAGAAAAGGCCGAATCCAAAATAGGTTATCTTGGGCTCCAAAACTAGCAATCAAGCCCAAAACGTCACTCTTCCATCACCGCGCACTGCTCCTTTATTCTATCGTCAGAAAATATTCGCTTAGTGGAAAAATCTGATATTTTGACACAATCAAGCTAAGCAACTTATGAACGTCCTCCAATTAGAATTACTCCAAAATTCATTCATTTGGCTACATTTTGCCCCAAATGAAGTCAAAAGTCTTATATTGAAAATACAATTCAAAGTATCAAAATTCTTCAAAATAATAGCCAAAATATACTAAGAATAGGGTTAAATATATAATATAAAATCTACTCATGAAACACCTATTTGTAGATGACATGCAATTAGGGTTTGTGCGATTTTCCAACGATTTCTATAAAGCTTAAGGGGATCTTACTTGTTTAAATTCATCTAGATGCCATAAAGGGTTAAAATGTAAAGATACTTTTGATGCAACCTTATGCCATGTCCGTTGAATAATTTAGGGAAAATTGATCATCAATATTGGGGAACTAGTTGAGCGTAACATATTAAGGGAATTAAGTATAAGTGGTTGCGGTGAATTCGGATGTTTAGGTCTTATTTTCTTATATTTTAATTTTATTATTTCATACATTTTATTTTCAAGTTCTATTTCATTTTAGTTTAAATCAAATTCTCTATCTTTTACGTCAAAACTTCACAATTATAATTATTTTCAATTTAATTAGTAACACTTTAGAATCAATTCGATCTTTGTGGAACGATATCTGTGCTTATATGCTATATAATCATTCGATTCGTGTACTTGCAAGCACTAAAATTCGAGACTTAATGATGTTAGTTTTGGTCATCTAATTTTTGTACCAAGTTTCCGGTGCCGTTGTTGGGGATCGAATTTAATTCTGTTACTTAATCAGATTGTTACATTTTTTAAGTTGGTTTAGCTTTAATGTTAGTTTTTTTTTCAATAATAAATTGTTTCCTAAGTCTCTTGTTTAACTTACCCATTGTTTTGTGTTTTTGCAGAAAAGTGGAGCTACTTTACCTTGTTGCCAATACAAAATTCAAGTTCCGGAGTGGATTGCCATCTATATCTTCGCTTGCCCGTGTCCTTTAAACCAAGGAAGTAACGTTGTCCTTGAGTTTTTGCTTTTTATTTTTGTATTGTTTGTCGTTTGTGTCTCCTGCCATTGAGAACATACGTGATTTTATTTTGGGAGTGAATCTTTCGTTGGGTTTTACGGAGTCACAAAGAGGAGCAGCATCAAACATTGAAATTGTGAAATGCTTCAGAATTTCAAGCCCATGCTCTTTTTTTTTTTGCCTCGTTCAATTTGGCTTGTCACGTGCTTTTTTTTTTTTTTTTTTCGTTTATTTTTTTATGTTTCTTGCATTTTTCATTTAATTAATTATCTAACTAAAAATGAAAATAAATAAAATATATATAAAATTTGAGAACCAAAAATATTTTTCTTTGAGTCTTGTTTTTATTGGCTACTTCCCAATTCAGTGATGAGATACGATCTTTATGTTTTTCATAACTTTCGTGGAATTTAAGCTTGATATTAGTTCTTTACTTTATCTTTGTTTTAACCATATTTTTTGATGATCATGACTTAGGAAAATATTATGCACATAGCCTTGTTGGTGCAAAGCTAGAGCATGATTTAAAAGTTTCATATGTGAATCTAGTGAGTTTATGTAACCCTTATGAGCTTTTGAGCCTATTATAGATTGAACTATTATTCATCAATCTCATTTAATTTATGCGCATGATCTCATTTTACATATATATATATATATATATCTAAAACTTGCCTTCTACCTTTCTTTGCTTTCATCAATTCACGTAACAAATTTGGAAGTGATTTACGCATTTGTTTCTTTCGTTTGAACCTTTCTAGACAACCCTTGTTATTATTTTCCCTAGTTAGCCCTGTTGGGCCTTTATGTGAGCCTTTTCTTGTTTCTTTAACCTGGATTGTCCCTAGCTAGCCTCGTAAAAAAAATTCCACATCCATCAAAAGAGAGCTCAAAGTTTTGGGGGCTAAATATTGTTATAGAAAAGAAGAAAAAAAAAGTTGATGATTGCTGTAAAAGAAGAAAACAAAAAATCAATTGCTCGTTGCAAAAAAAAAAAAAAAAAAAAAAAAAAAAAAGGGGTGTCCCAAACATTGGCAAAGTCAGAAATTGTCGAGGGGAGGGTGAAATTTAAAAGGTTTAAGGCCCCAAAAAAATGTGGACATCTATTCGAGATTTGAGTCCAAGGTTGGCAAGAAGATTATGTGAACTAACCAGAATATTTGTAGGAGGATTTGCACTAACCGAAATATTTGAAAAAAGATTTGGACTACCCGAAATATTTGAAGGAGAATTTTATAGTATTATTGGAATGAGGATTTAAGCACCATTTCTAGTTGTATTGTGCCATTACATAACTATATAATGAGCAAAATTCTTAAAGATGTCAAGCGTTCACTAGTACGAAAAACAGTTTGCGCGACACAGGTCCTTCGTCGCGCAAAAATTAGCCCAATGAAACCTTCTTCGCGCACCAACCGTCACGACAAGGCAATGAAAGCAGGGTTTGCGCAACGAAGAAGTACATGCATTGCACAAACCTTTGTTGTTTTTTTTTTTTTGTCAAAAATATATTTTATTTAATTTTTAATAAATATTGTAATTAAATTCTAAACAATAATTAATAAACCAAGAAAAAGTATTTAATTATAAAATATATGAAAATGTACATACAAGATGTCCGAACAAAAAAAGGAAAAACTACAATAAGTAGTCTTCTAGGCTTGATACATCAGACTACTGGGTATCGACTGGGCGAAGTGGCTGGGAGGTCGAAGGTGGAGCAAAATCAGGTGATGGCATCGGGGTTTGGAGGCTAGACATTTGTAAGGCCTGTAAGATCATGCTTATCTTCTTGTCCTGGGCTGAAAACTGGGCAGCAATAGGCTTCTCGAGCATCCAAGGCTGCTTTTTGGGCAACAATCTTATCTTTTAGGGTTTCCACTTCCTCTGTCAGGGCGATGACCTGTCCTTATATACACAAGCTACAAATCCAAAGTAAATTGCATCATCAAAATGGAGTAGTTGGTAAGGCTGGGTTCGATTCAAAACAGTTCAGTTCATTTTTTTTTTCTGTTTCGGTTTTTTCCGGTTCGGTTTTGATTTTTTTCCGTTTTTTATTTTTATTTTTCAATGATGTAAATGGAAGGAACCTACCTATCAATCCCAATTCTCATATATCAGAGAATTGAGAACCTCAAAATCCTGAATATATTCAAGTAATTCAACTACTTGTGATCAAGCAGAACGAATTCAAATTTTCAAAAGTTAAGCAAATACATAAACATATATTCTTCAAGGAAATGTACATCGCCAGGATTCAAAATTCAAAAGCTTTAAAATTTACAAAATCATGAAACAACTCAACAAATTAACTGATCGATGCAAATCGAAAAAAAAAAAAGCAATTGGGTTCTTCTAAATACCATAATCGGACTTCAATAGCGCATGCCCAGTGCCCACATTCAAATTCATAGTCAAGTCCACAATAGATCTAGAAAATTTCAAAACATATTCAGAGAAAAATACAAACTTTTTCACCTTAAATTACATAAATTTCAAATGGGTAACCATACAATTAAAAACCTATGAACTGACAAATAAATAAAACCACAACCTTTGTTGCAGCGATATCGCCATGATCGTCGCAAGCTCTTTCAATTCCTCTTTTCGTCGGATCTCGAAAAGGGCGAGGGAAAATCATGGTTTGGAAGAAAGAATCCGCGAGGAGGACAGGAGAAGACTGGAGAGAGAGTGATTTGGAGGAAGAGAGGAAGGAGAGGGAGAGATAGGAAGGGAGAGAGAGAGGAAGCAGCGGACAGAACAGAGAGGTGTTTGAGATCTGAAATGAAATGGGAGTGAGATGGGTAGGGTTTGTAAAGTTAAGAAATTTTATAAAGCATTAAACATAAGAAACCTATAAATAAATTACTGGTACAATTATAACAACAAAAAGCCTACAGTCAAGTTGGCTTGCAACAACCAACCCCAACCCGCAGGGAAAGGGTTCAAACCCTGACGGCAACATGTGTTTTTTAGTATTTATATATGATTTTTTTTCGGTCCGGTTCAGTCCGGTTTGGTTTCCAAACCTCAAAAACCGAAACCGAACCAACCAAATTCGGTTTGGTAGTTTCGGTTCGGTTTCTTTCGGCCTCGGTTCGGTTTGGTTTTCGGTTTTTTTCGGTTTTCGGTTTTTTGAACCCACCCCTAGTAGTTGCCATGAAATGAATACACAAGCTGTAATAAATACCATACCAAATAATTTGAAATAAGCTATCAAACAAAGCCACTATAGATGAAACAAAGGGAGTACCACGTTGTTTAACATTTATTTTTGAACTACTCAAGTTTAGTATAAACAGATCCACTAAAGATTATTTGTAATCAATTAACTTCAACTTTGAGCGAACAATTACAAGTTGACACACTCCAACATGACTATAGTACAACACTAAAGACTCTAGTTTGAATAAGTAAGCAAAGAAGTAGGACACACTAGCTGTAAAATGTGGATGCCATACATTAAATTTATAGCAATCTACTTACATGACTTGGAGGGATGTGCTTCCCACTAAGCAGATCTAGAAGGACGATGCCAAAGCCATAAACAACACTTTCTAGAGTGACCCTTCCTACAAAGTAAATAAACAACTAGTAAAGTCAGCATATCTCAAGCAGAAGTCGTTTAGATAGGAAAACTAGAATAGTGACAAGAAAAATGATCAAAGGGATAGGTGATATCTTAAATATTCAGGTGGCGTGTAAGCAAGATTTGTGCTGTAACTCTTCCCATCCCTACTATTTCTCATCAAGCCAAAACATGAAAGACGAGGATCACCATCCTACAAGTCCATTCAGATACTACATTATCACCCTAAAAAGTAGTGAACACTGAAGTGACAGAAAACGCATTTTAAACTAAGATGATTGAATTTGAGAATCGAATACCTCGTCAAAGAGAACCCTATAAGCAATTAAATCATGGTATTCAGCAATATAAAGAGCCACTCTTAAACGCATGGCCCACTCAATGGTTTGATTCTCCCCTGTATAAACAAGCAGAGTCCAAGAATTAATTTTTGACGAACACAGCAACTAATTCTCAATTTGTAGGAACAAAACTCAAAACATTGAATTGATTGCTTGTGCAAAACTTAATAAATTAGCAGTACAAAGACAAGCACAATACTGGCACACTAGATACCAGAGTACACTAAAAAGTAAAAACCACCTCGCCACGACTTCTCCAAGTGAAAGGCAATGTTTAATATCATCTGAGATTAACAAAACTATAAGGTAAGATTAGTGGCCAACTAAGATCAATGACCGAACCATTAACAAATAAACAAAAAAACAAAGGTTAATGGAACGTGTCATGTTGTAGAAAACTAATGTCAATACCATCTTGCATTTCAATGTTTGCTTGTTAAAAAGCTCTATATTTAGAGGTACTTCACAAAAGGGTCACTGAGAAATCTTAGAAGCTGAGCTAAAAATAGCATTCTTAATAAACCAGTTGAAGTCAAAAGACGAATAGTAAATAAAGATAGATTTTGTTTGACATACAGTGGAACAAATGCTTAGCCAAAGTATTAGTAGGCATGTACTCAGCAACAAGCAGCCTCTCATCCCCATCACAGCAATACCCAATCAAATTTGCAAGCCTCCGATGCCGCAACTTCCCCACACCCCAAGCTTCCTCCTGTAAAACCAAAACCCACAAATCATTCATACACCCAATTCACAAAACGAACATCTGTAAATTTTACAGCAACCTATTTCCAGAAATTCATAATATCAAGAAACACTTTACAGCATACCAAATTCTACTACCCCATAAATTTTACAGCAATCTATTTCTAGAAATTGAAATCTAATTACACAAACTAAAATTGAAATCTGGACCTAGCAAAACATTGAGAGAGAGATATGAAGGGACCTTCGGAATTGAGGAAACGGAGAGGAATTCGTACGGAGGGTGGAGCGGAGGAGAAGCAGATGGGTGGGTAGTGACCGCTATCTTCCTTCATCTTTGTCTTCATCTAACGGAGTGTGAGAGAAATTAGTTTGACAAGGTTTCTCAAATAGAATGCATGATCGAACATCTGCAAGACAGTGAATCTACAAACACTTCAGTTTCATAGCAAATGCTAGTAGACATCTTTTTTGACAAAAGCATAAAATTAGGTTCAAATGATCGAACAACGAGTTTAAACCAACTTTACTACTTTCAAAAATGACTCTTTCTTTCATATACAGTATGCACACATACACAGATCACCGATACAAACTTTCATAAAATCGTCAATATGGAATCCTAATGGACCTAACCACTTCGAGAAGGAGTCGTCTTATCTGAAGTTTCTGAATGCCGGTGAGCTTCTGAGACACTATGTCACTGATCGTTGACAAAACCACTGCTATAACTGCCTGTTCGGATATCAAACGAAATGAAGATCACCAAAAAAAATCCCAATTAACAACTTGTTACACTCATATTATTCAGCCCAAAAAACCAATTAACTTCTAATCACAATTAAGGAATATTAGCTGAAAATACATCATCTTTGAAAAAACCCAGATGAGAAAGCAATCTAGACATACAAAAAAAAAAAATAATAATAATAAATTCAATCTTTGGGGGTTTCCTCAACTTTCTCGGGAACCAAATAGGTTTTAATATAGAAAACAGAGAAAATCAAGATATCCCATGATAAAAGTGAGATTGATAATTTGATAAAAGGCATAGAATTTGACCTTGGTTTTGGGTGATGATGAAGCTGAAGCAAGTACCGCTGCAACCTCTTCTTTGCAATTGACCCCATCACAATTTCTTCGTCACAAAATAGTGGAAGAATGTTAGAACCTACAACCTAGCAATGAATCACAGTAAAGCCAAGTTCGAAAGCTTGCATGAAAAACCAGGGAGAATTCTCTTATTAACTGAAAACAACAACACCGGCTATTTAATAGCCTTACAACTGATTAGAAAGTAAATGTGACAGCCCACGATTTTACAGGACCTACAATCGTGGTAAAACTACTTTTGAAAACAAACATGCAGCGTGTCCCTTAAGACTAGGGCTTTATTAGACTCCTACGTGGTTAGAAACCCTAACAACTAGGAACCCTAGCAACAAGACTTATCTGCTAACGGCTAGGATCCCAACAACTTTAACATCCTCCCTTAAACTGAACACTACAGATGTTCAGTTTACCCCTGGAAACTTGCAGACACCCATCAGTTCTCGCATCTTCAGAAAAGTGTCAACCTTCAGAGGTTTAGTTAACACGTCTGCAACTTGTTCCTGAGATGAGCACTGCGCCAGCTCTAAAACTCCATCCTTGACCAAGTCACGAAGGAAATGAAACCTTATGTCAATATGCTTGCTTCGACCGTGCATCACAGGATTCTTTGACAGTTTGATAGCCGAAACATTATCACAATACACTAAGGTTGGACCATATTGCTCCTGATTCAGACTCTCCATGATTCTTCTTAACCAAACAACTTGGCATGCACTCGATGCTGCAGCTATGAACTCTGCTTCAGTAGTGGATAGAGTAACAACTGGCTGCTTCTTTGAAGACCAAGAGACAGCTCCCGAACTCATCATAAATACATAACCTGAGGTGCTCTTCCTGTCATCTTGATCACCTGCGTAGTCGCTATCGGTGTATCCAGTGAGTTCCTCAGTTCCTCCTTTCTTGTAGAATATCCCCAGGTCAACTGTCCCTTTAACGTATCTAAGAGCCTTTTTTGCTACCTGTAAGTGTTCCTCAGTTGGGCGCTCCATGTATCGGCTGATCAAGCTCACAACAAACATTAAATCAGGTCGCGTAGCTGTTAGATACATGAGACTTCCCACCATCTGTCTATAGACAGTGCTGTCAACCTCTACTCCTTCATTCCTTGTGAGTTTTAAACCAGGCACCACTGGATTCTGTATTGGGTTACATTGTTCCATGTTAAATTTCTCCAGGACCTCTTGAGCATACTTCCTTTGTCCGATAAAAACGCCATCAGATCTTTGTATAACTTCGATACCAAGGAAGTATCTCATTTTTTCGAGGTCAGTCATGTCAAACTCAGTAGTCATAGACTTCTTAAATTCCTCAAACATTGTTTCATCATTACCAGTAAAAACAAGATCATCAACATAAAGGCATGCTATCAAGATCTTACCTCCTCCTGCTGTCTTGATGAACAAGGTATGCTCGTGAGGGCATTTGTTGAAGCCTTCTTCGATGAAATATGACTCTATGCGACTATACCAAGCTCGAGGGGCCTGCTTAAGTCCATACAACGCCTTTTTGAGTCGATACACCTTTGATTCCTGCCCCTTCTGCTCATATCCAGTTGGCTGATCGACGAACACTTCTTCTTTTATCTCCCCATGCAGAAATGCGGACTTAACATCGAGTTGATAGATCACCCAATTCTTTTTTGCAGCAAGAGAGATTATCACTCGAATGGTGTCTAAACGGGCCACTGGTGCGAACACCTCTGTGTAATCAATCCCATATTGTTGACAGTAACCCTTAGCAACCAATCGAGCCTTGTACTTATCCACTTCTCCATTCTCCTTGAGCTTTGTCTTAAACACCCACTTCACCCCAATAGTTTTTCCTCCTGGTGGCAACTTTACCAGTTCCCACGTATCGTTCTTCTCAATGTATTGTATCTCTTGATCTATAACATGTCTCTATTTCTCTGATTTCACTGCATCTTCGTAGGTTGTGGGATCTCGATCAATGAATAAGGCCAGATGAGCCAATCCATTAATCTCCTCATCAGATAATCCTTGACCTGTCTCATAATCCCTCATCCATATTGGTGGTCTTCGAGTTCGTCCCTCTTGAGGTGAGGTTTCGTCACTTTGACTCCCTTCTCCAACCATCGTGCCCTCGTACTCAGACTCAGGTTCTGGTTCATCTACAACGTCATTGCTTTCAAACCCTGGATCACTCGTCACTCTTGGGCTGCTAATTTCCTCATCAGCATTCCACTCTAGGTCTGCCACTATCACGTCCTTGTAGCTGTCACCCCAACTCCATTGTTGATCCTCTTCAAACACCACATCTCGACTTATAACAATTTTCTGAGAAACAGGTTCATACAGTCGATAAGCCTTAGATTCCTCACTTACCCCAAGCAAAATGCATTTACAGCTCTTAGCATCGAGCTTCACCCTCTTGTGATCAGGTACATGAGCATGAGCAATGCACCCAAAAATTCTGAAGTGATCCACAGAAGGTTTGTGTCCATTCCATGCTTCCTCAGGTGTCTTGTTCTTCACGGCAAAGGTAGGGCATCAATTTAGCACATGTACAGTCCAATTTACTGCTTCAGGCTAGAAGGTTTGAGGAATTTGTTTTGCAGATAACATGCTCCGCACCATGTTCATAATGGTGCGATTCTTCCTTTTCGCTACTCCGTTTTGTTAAGGGGTGTAGGTCGTAGTTAACTGCCTATGTATCCCATTCTCACGACAGAAGTTTGCAAACTCATGCGAGGTGAACTCGCCTTCTCGATCTGTCCTCAAACTTCTGATGAATGCCCCAGTTTCTTTTTCTACCCGTGCTTTGTAAGCTTTGAACATGCCAAATGCTTCTGACTTCTCTATCAAGAAGTAGACCCATGTTTTCCTGCTGAAATCATATATGAAGGTGATAAGATATCTTTTGTTGCTGTTTGAGGTTGGATTGATTGGTCCGCATATGTCAGCATGCATTAGTTGAAGTGCCTCAGATGTTCTCCACATGCTTTCTTTGGGAAATGGATCTCGTTGTTGCCTGCCTACCAAGCAATCTTCACACACCTTCTGAGATGATACGAACTGAGGTAGTCCCTTCACCATTTGCTTTTGCTGAAGCACCTTAAGCCCATTCCAACTTAGGTGCCCATAACGATGATGCCAAAGCTATGCTTGATCAGTTGTTTGAGAGGAGAGACACTTCTGCTCTTCAGGGCTTCGAGCCACCACTGCAAACATTATGTTGGTGCTCATCTTGGTCTCCATGATTAGACCTTTTTCAAAATGAAAAATCTTGCACCTTCCTTGTTGAATGAGGAATGTGAGCCCCTTCTCCTGCAGCTGACCGATGCTTAGCAAATTATTTTTCAAGTCTGGTACATAGAACACACCTGTGATCACATGTATACGTCCATCTATCTCCATTCGTACACTTCCTTTGCCTTGCACAGTCAGGCTTGAATCATTTCCAAGTTTCACTGATTCTTTGAAGCTACTGTCAAACTCGCTGAACAAGTCCATCCTTCCACACATATGATTGCTGCATCCTGAGTCAAAAAACCATGTGTGCTCCATCCCCTTGAATTCCACAAGTGCCATTAACAGCATTTCTTCCTTTGTTTCTACATAGTTTGCCTTTTCCTCCTTAGGTTTCTTAGGGCACTCCCACTGAAAATGCCCTAGTTCATGGCAGTGATAGCACTCTAGGGTTGACTTGTCGAACCCTATCCTTCCTCTTCCTCTTCCTCTGCCACGATAAGTTCCATGACCACGTCCTCCTTGCTGGACTCCATAAGTAACTTGAAGCGTCTGTTCTTCCTCCACATGGCGGCTTATCCTTTGTTCATGCACCAGAAGGCTACTCTGGAGTTCATCTATAGACATAGTGTCTAGGTCATTTGATTCCTCAACCGAGCAAACAACATAGTCATATTTTGAGGTCATGGACCTCAAAATTTTCTCGATGATCACTACATCATCCATCTTCTCTCCGTGGGTTCTCATCTTGTTGGCTATGGCAAGTGTTCTCCCGAAATAGTCATTGACTGTTTCTCCATTCTTCATGTGCAACACCTCAAATTCCTTGCGAAGAGCCTGCAGTTGAGCCCGTTTCACACGTGCAGTTCCTTGATATTTCTGTTTCAAGGAGTCCCATATATCTTTTGCAGTGTCCTTCTTCAGAATGGTCTCCAATATTGACCTATCTATGGCTTGGAACAAATAGTTCTTGGCCTTCAAATCCTTCAACTTCAGTTCATCTAAGATCTTCTTCTGTACTTCACTGGAATCCGATCCTCCTGCTGCAGCAGTGATCCCAAGCTCCACCAAGTTCCAGTACTCTTTGGAACGGAGAAAGTTCTCCATAAGCATACTCCAATGATCATAGTGTCCGTCAAACCTTGGAATAGCTGGTTGCACGAAATTGTTTTCAGACGCCATGTTTTGTTTTTTTTTCACTCGAACACCTGGGTTACAAGCTTTCGATCAGGCCCCGTAGTAGGGCTCTGATACCAGATGTTAGAACCTAGAACCTAGCAATGAATCACAGTAAAGCCAAGTTCGAAAGCGTGCATGAAAAACCAGGGAGAATTCTCTTATTAACTGAAAACAACAACACCGGCTATTTAATAGCCTTACAACTGATTAGAAAGTAAATGTGACTGCCCACGATTTTACAGGACCTACAATCGTGGTAAAACTACTTTTGAAAACAAACATGCAGCGTGTCCCTTAAGACTAGGGCTTTATTAGACTCCTACGTGGTTAGAAACCCTAACAACTAGGAACCCTAGCAACAAGACTTATCTGCTAACGGCTAGGATCCCAACAACTTTAACAAAGAACGTATTGGTCATTTTAACACTCACCAAATAAAACCCTAATTATCATATGTTGAATGATTAAAACAAAAAGCAAAACATTGAGAGATATAGATGTGAAGGGACCTTCAGAATCAAGGAAACGGCGAGATTTCTGATGGAGTTTGGAGCGGAGGAGGAGCAGATGGGTGTGTAGTGGCTGCCGTCTTCCTTCTTCTTTGTCTTCATCTAACGGAGTGGGAGAGAAGAGCGAGACAGAGTGAGAGACAGGGCGAGATGAGCTAGAGGGAAGAGAGACCGAGTGAGAGGGGGTAGCGTCTGGACTCTTCCAATTGCACCTCCATTATGAGTAATTTGGGAAAAAAAATTTAAAAACAGCGCCTATTTTTTTTCAATTGGACCGCCAAAATTTTAACAACTTGCCCGACGCATTTATTCATCAAGCAAAAACACTTTCCGCGACGTGGTTATTCCGTTGGGCAAACACACTTTGCGTGACGCACCAACCAATACGTCATGCAAAGAGTGTTTGTGCGACGGAATAATCGTGTCGTGCAAAGTGTTTTTGCATGACGCACCAACTAATGCGTCGCACAAAGGCTATTTGCACGATGTATTGGCTGGTGCGTCGGACAAGTTAATTCAATTAAAACTAGGGGTGTGATATCTACACACCCCATTTTACTTCTCACATATCCTTTTAATTTTCAGTCGTCGGATCGGATGAATTGAAGAAGATTAACGGACAAAAATTATCAAGGGGTGTGTGAGAAGTAAAATGGGGTGTGTGGATAGCACACTCCTAAAACTAAGATTATTTGTGAAGGGAAATATAAATATTTAAGTGAGATTTATATTGACTAGTAAGCATGTACAAACCAAAATTGTATACATAAGCAACGAAAACATATGAATCAAACAGTCATGCAAATCCTCTTCAAGAAGCATAGGTTTAGACTTGATGCATCAAAGAGTTATAATGAAGAACAAAGAGAAGGATTATTTTTATACCTTTGGATCTTGACTTCAATCCAACGATAAACTACCTCCAACTCCTTTCCTCTTGGAACTCCTTCCTCCCATCTTCCTAAACCTTGACGAACTTGGATGTTCTTGATTATCCTTTAGCCCCTAAAGTAAAAGGTCTACAAAGATCCACACCCACAAGTGTTGTGGATGAGGGAATAACCAAAAAAAGAAGAGAAGGCTGGCAATCTTCTTCCTTAGGTGGCCAGTTCTAGTATATGGGAAGAGGAGGTTTGTTATCTTTTCTTGTGAGAATAAACACACAAAAACCTCCCAATGAACTTTTGCCTTTAACTCCCCTTTTATGGGGAGAGAGAAGTGAGTCAATCAAATTGAATTTTTCTCTCTCAATACCACACTAAACAGCCGACCCTCCCTTGTGACGGGCTTAGTTTTAGCCTTTCTTACTTTAAGTCATCCTATGGTTAAAGTCAAAACCAATGGGTTTGGGCCCAATGGGTCCGAAAGAATCCGAACTACTTTAAAACTCAACAATGATGTTTCATCCCTTTCATGATTAATTAAGATTTTTTAATTAATTATATCACTTAGTTAATCTCATTAATTAATTCCGTCGTCCTTTAGTTATCTCACCACACGAGTATATCAGTGTTAGTATTCTACAAAGTGGCCTAAGCGTTGAGTGGCGACGCATCGTGGCGATTTTGGTCAAGACGTTCACTAAGAGGAGGGACTAGGCAGCCTCCTAGGCGTTATCTAGGCGATCCAGCGGGAGGCTAAGTGGTTCTAGATCCGATCGTGTGCAGCATCTCTGATTATCTCTGAACTCTGTGCAAACTGCAAATAGACTCTCAAGCCAATTGCCCCTTAATCGAACCCGTTGATGTTGTTACCTGCACCTACTGCTGCTTTGATTGAAGTCAAGATTTGACTGCTGCCTTAATTGAAGTTAAGATTTGACTGCACCCGCTGCTGCCTGATCAAACCCTCCCATGTCCCGATAATTGTCGCCGCTGATTGTGCCTTGCACACCAACTGTCTCATCTTCATGCACTACTTCACCATCTACTATCGAACCACTGCATCACATCAAATCTGATCCCCAAATTCCTTACCTGAAAAGCATATTTCTCCCCCCGCTGCTATAGCCCACATAAGCGAGAAAGAGGAAGAAAAGGGGAAAGTGAAAAAGAAAAGGGAAAAAGAAGAAAAGGGAAGAGTGGAAAAAGATCTTACTATTATATGTTTCCAAAACATATAATGTTTTCTCTAGTTTGAACAAGTGAGACCTTGATTCCATCGCTTGAGCTGTCTTTCATTCTGTTGCAATATACTACCAATGACCTTATGGTTTGGACAATCATTGGTTCAAGATGAACCCCATTTATTTGTAACACGATTCGAAGCCATTTCCAAAACCTCAATATCATTATATAGTTCATTTGTATACTCTATATACTCTATACAAACTTTGCTTCGACCTTGACATCATTGTTGTACCATGCTAACAATTAATTATACCTTTTATAAGGATCATGAAAGTAGTTTTTAAACTCTTTATAGATTTCAGACACTTTTTCTTGGTTTAGTTACTACTAACACATTTGACATTTTAAAACAATTTAAGAATATCCAATTAGTTGCTCAAAAACTACTAGTTGAACAAGATCGAGTGATCTTGATGATAGTGCTCAAGTAAGTTATAACCATATAAGGAATATTTTCTTATGCGCTATTCACTTCATTATAATGTGATCTTTCGTTTCTACAAGAAAGAAATCTCTAGACTTTCTTAATTCAAATAGAACTCATTTGTAGACAATTGGAACCAAATTCAATGGTTAACTTATCCATCTATGGCCAACATGTGAGACCTATCTTTAATTGATAGATCCAAAGTTTGGTTGTCACATTATGTAAGTGATAGATTACTTTGTCTTCCAATTGGAATACAAGACAATATTCAATTCGTAACACTACTTTAAGGAATAATACAGTAGAAGGCATTCATCATATTACATTAACATGATTAGTTTAAACATCAATAAGTTTAAAAAAAAATAATTAGCTCTAACATTAGAGACTAATTATATTGACATAGACACCAAAAATGGGTCTTCCAAAAATGAAGCCACATAATAATTTTTTAACAAATTTAAGAAAATTAAAGACTCTGTTTATATGCATAAAGCCTTCCTTAGTAGTAGCAAAAAGATATAGGCCGAACTCTCCTACTTCATTCTTCATCCTTGCATATCCATCTTCTACTTGTTGCTTTCACCTGCACACAATTGCATAATTGAGTAGCATTTCATATCTAATGTTTAAATATAATATCCAACAATTAGAATTGAACATAAGAACAAACTTTTGCCTTCTTATCCTTGAGAGATGCGAGGTAAGACCTGTAATTCATCTTCCAATGCTCGTCCTTCCACTTGGAAGCAGGTTACCTTGGGTTTCTTTGCCTTCTTCTTCACTCCTTCGTGGGCCTTGGGAGTGGATGACTTCTTCTTCTTCGCCTTCCCTTTGCCTTGTGGCTTGGCCTTGAAAGAGGATGGCTTGTTGTGGTCTGCAACTACAATCCCTACAATATTCTTTTGTTCATAGTATTGATTTTTCTGATTTGAATTGTAAACTTCAAAATCTCATTATATTCAGGCCTTACGGGAAGGCTTTGATATATACACCACAACAACAACTTTATAGATTAAACTGTAAGTGACAACATGCACACACATGCCGCAGCACCACCTATACATCTTTACACATTAAACTACGAGGTAACAGCACACACACATGCAACAGCACCATCTGCTGTCTTCTAACAGCACACATGGGAAAATGCTTTAACAGTAACCAAGCACGCATGGGAAGACTTCTGACAGCACACATGCACATGCACATTCCTTTCCCTGCTGTCCATGAGTCAGCAATCACATGCACATTCCTTTCCAGAGTGCACACCCTTGTTGTCTTTCCTTTACCCATGTTTGCCGTGCTGTATACTTGCTGTGCTGTCTGTAAGTGACAGCATGCCGTGCTGTCCTTCTTCCAATACTCCCCCTCAAGCTGGATCCAGTAGGTTGATGGATCCAAGCTTGGAGAGGAGTCTTTGAAACTGATGAGAAGCCAGAGGTTTGGTGAATATATCAGCCAGCTGATCGAAGCTTTTTACATAATGTGTCTGAATCACCTGCGACTGTACTTGTTCACGGACATAGTGACAGTCGACTTCAATATGCTTCGTCCTCTCGTGAAAGACAGGGTTTGATGTTATGTGCATGGCAACCTGGTTGTCACAAAATAAGGTCATTGGTTGAGCTGTGAACACACCTAAGTCACATAAAAGTCCTTTTAGCCATATCAGCTCACACGCGGTTGAAGCCATTGCACGATATTCAACTTCGGCACTTGATCTTGCGATGACAGTTTGTTTCTTGCTCTTCCACGTGACCAGGTTTCCACCAACAAAGGTACAATAACCAGTGGTGGACTTGCGATCGATTGCGTTTCCTGCCCAATCAGCATCACAGTACCCCATGATTTGAGTGTTGTCATTCTTTGCCATGAGGATGCCACGACCAACAGACCCTTTTAAGTAACGTAAGATTCTTTTGACAAGGTTCAGATGCTCGATGGTGGGAGAGTGCATGAACTGACTGGCAATACTTACTGAATGTGAGATGTCTGGTCTGGTGATTGTTAGGTAGATCAGTTTGCCGACAAGCCTCTGATATAAGCTGATATCCGAGAGTGGCGTGCCTCCCAAGTCAAGCTTGAGCTTGCTATCAAGAGGGGTAAGTGCAGGCTTGGCATCACTCATATTGGCATCTTTAAGTAGGTCCATGACGTACTTTCGTTGGTTAAGAAATAGTCCCTTGTAAGAAGATGCCATTTCGATTCCAAGAAAATACTTCAACACCCCAAGATCTTTAACCGCAAATTGTTGTTGAAGTGACTGTTTGAGTGTGGTGATTTCAGCAGCATTATCACCTGTAATTATTAAGTCATCCACATATATCAACACAACTAATTTGCTTGCAGCTCTTGTGCGAACAAATAATGATGAATCTGCATTACTCCTTTTGAAACCAATGCTATGAAGAACGGTACTTAGTTTTGCATACCAAGCACGTGGTGATTGCTTCAGTCCATAAATTGACTTATGTAACTTACACACCAAATTAGGCTCTTGGCTTTGAGGGTGTCCTGGTGGCAATCTCATATAGACTTCTTCTTCAAGATCACCATGTAGAAAGACGTTCTTCACGTCCATTTGATACATAGACCAACCTTTATTGACGGCAACAGACAATAGAACCCTTACTGAGTTCATTTTTGCAACAGGAGCAAATGTTTCCTTGTAATCTACCTCAAATGTTTGAGTGAATCCTCGAGCCACCAGCCTGGCTTTATGCCTCTCAATCGAACCATCAGAATTAAACTTGATCTTATAGATCCACTTACAGCCCACTGCCTTTTTTCCTTGTGGAAGTTTGGTGATGCTCCAGGTTTTGTGTTGGTCTAGTGCTTTGAGTTCATCTCTCATTGCTTCTTTCCACACATCTTGATTATTAGCCTCATAAAAGTTTTGAGGCTCACTGTGACTTGAAATGTTGTTAAGAAAGGCAGCATGAGATGGAGTTACCTTTTGATACGACACGCAATTTGAAATTGGATGCCTCGGTTTATATGTGACAAAATCTTGAAACCTTGTGGGAGGTTGTCTATCACGTCGAGGATTGCGTCGAGGTACTAGGAGGTTTGTCTCATCCTCGTTCAAATTGTCATCCACACCTTGAGGATTTTCTATGTTGCCGTTGTCATCATCATGCACCGAGTCATCATCATGCACAGAATTATCAGGATGAGTACCTTCATTATTGACTTCAATGGGAGGTGTAGAAGTACAGATTCTTGGTAGAGGAATTAGGTCTAAGATGCACTCCCCCTGACTTGTGGCTTCATGTGATTTGCTGAAAAAAGGGTTAGCTTCATGGAATCGTACATCTTTAGATACAATTATTTTTCTTAGTTGAGGATCATAGCACTTATATCCTTTTTGTGTTGATGAATAACCAAGAAAAATACATTTGAGAGCTCTAGGGTCCAACTTATCTCGATGGTGTGACTGTATATGAACAAAACAGACACAGCCAAAGACTCTAAGATGTGAAAGGTCGATTTTTCTTCCTTTCATGACTTCAAGTGGAAATTTAAACCCCAAGACTCGGCTAGGAAGTCTATTGATGATGTACACAGCCGCCATGACTCCTTGTGACCAAAATCTCTTTGGTACGTTCATTTGTAACATTAATGCTCTCGTTTTTTCCAGAATGTCACGATTTTTCCTTTCAGCTACACCATTTTGTTGAGGTGTGCCAACACAACTTGTTTGATGCATGATACCATGCTTGCTCAAATATAATGACATGATATGGGACATATATTCGGTGCCATTGTCAGATCTTAAGGTTTGAATTTGAGAGGAAAAATGGTTCTTAACAAGATTGTGAAAATCCTTAAAAACTTCAATCACTTCACTCTTAGACTTTAAAAGGTACAACCATGTGGCTCTAAAGAAATCATCGACAAAAGTTACATAATACTTATAACCATCAAAAGATTCAAACGTTGGTCCCCATACATCTGAGTGAACTAGTTCGAAAACTTTACTAGTCCTAGATAAGGATGAGGTAAAAGACAATCTGGTGGCTTTAGACAAATGACATGTTTCACACGAAATTAAATCATTCCCTAAGTTTGGAAACAAGGAAGACAAAACAGGTTGGGAAGGATGAGCTAAATGTTGATGCCACAATTGACTATCTTGGGATGGACTGGACTTGGCTTGAAATCCTCTGGGACTGTTTTTTTGATATGTAATAGAGGCCATCTAGGTAAAACCCTTCACCAATCGTCTTCTTGGTGAGGCAATCCTGAAAAATGACATTGTGAGGAGAAAAAATGGCCAAACAATTTAAGGTATTGGTGATTTTTCCCACAGATAGAAGTTGAAATGGAAAAGAAGGAACAAATAAGGCTACTGACTCAATTTTGTCCGATATTAAGTTGATATTTCCCTTCCCTAAAACTTTAGAACTCTCACCATTGGCAGTTGAGACTTGAGACGGTTTTGAAAATTTTTCAAACTTGTGAAACTTAGAAACATGGTTGGTCATATGATCTGTGGCACCCGAATCAACAATCCACAAATCATGCATCATATTTACATTAAGAGCAGTTTTAAAAGCAGTCATGATACCTTGCATGTCAACTTGGGCCATGTGTTGTGTTTCTATCATAAATCCAGCAAACTTGCCTAGCAAAGCTATTGAATTTCCATCTTCAAAGCCAACCGTTTGGTCACTCTTAATCCTTTCTTTCTTGCTTTGAAGATACACTGCAAACTCATTTATGAGGGCAGCTGGATTTGCAGTGAAGCTCTTGAGTGCATCAGACCTATGAGAGGTTGAGGTAGTTGCATTGTTGGCTCTATGTGGTGCACGGTTCAGTCTTTGTGAGTTCTTGTTATCCTTCATGAACTCTGGCTTTAATTCTGGATGTAAAATCCAGCATGTCTCCTTAACGTGACCAGTATAGTTGCAGTGTTGGCACTTTAAGTGTGGATTCTTCACTTTGTATTTTCTTTCGTTGGCTAGATAAGCCCTTGCTTCAGTTACACTGGTCTTTGTGCCAGTGTTCATGACTTTCCTTCGTACTTCTTCACGTTGGATTGTTGCACATACGCTGGTGAAGGAAGGTAGTTCGGGGTTCATGAGTATATGGCTTCGTAGGTCTTCGTATCCTGAATCGAGACTTGACAAGAGTTGGAATATCTTGTCTTCTTCTGCCCTTTTCAATAGTAAAGACGCCTCAGTTGTGTGAGGCCGATACATTTCCAGCTCATTCCACATGCTCTTCATGCTGCCTAGAAGTTGAACAAAAGGCTTTCCTTCTTGTTGTATGTTGAACATGTTCTTCTTCAATTGAAACACACGTGCAGCATTGTTCTGGCTGCCATACATCTCCTTGACTGTCTCCCATAGTTTGAATGATGATTCAGAATAACTGAATATTTCAGCTAGTTTACGTTCCATGGAATTTAGGAGCCATGACATAACTAGCTGATCCTTGCAAAGCCAGATTTCATAAGTTGGTGAAGAAACATCAGGAACTTCGATGCTTCCATTTATGAACCCTAGCTTAGACCTTCCACCTAGGGCAAGACTCACTGCTCTCGACCAAGGTAAGTAATTGAACTCATTTAACAAGACCGAGCTTAATCGTTGATTTGGATTGACATCCACCTCAGACACGGTTGAGGAGGAAGGTATCTGGGAATCTCCAAACGAATAAGAATTCTCTTCCGCCATGTCGGAGATGGAATACGATCAGCTGGAAGAAAATGCAGAAGCAGGTTATTTTTCCTGCTCTGATACCATATTGATTTTTCTGATTTGAATTGTAAACTTCAAAATCTCATTATATTCAGGCCTTACGGGAAGGCTTTGATATATACACCACAACAACAACTTTACATATTAAACTGTAAGTGACAGCATGCACACACATGCCGCAGCACCACTTATACACCTTTACACATTAAACTACGAGGTAACAGCACACACACATGCAGCAGCACCATCTGCTGTCTTCTGACAGCACACATGGGAAAATGCTTTAATAGTAACCAAGCACGCATGGGAAGACTTCTGACAGCACACATGCACATGCACATTCCTTTCCCTGCTGTCCATGAGTCAGCAATCACATGCACATTCCTTTCCAGAGTGCACACCCTTGCTGCCTTTCCTTTACCCATGCTTGCCGTGCTGTATGCTTGTTGTGCTGTCTGTAAGTGACAGCATGCCGTGCTGTCCTTCTTCCAATACATAGTTTTCTCAACGATTACTAATACATGTCTAGTAACTGTGAGAGAGAACTTTCCATCTTGTTCATGTTGTAGTTCATAACAAATAGTGAGGACAAATCAGAAAGAGAAGCAAGATGAAGTCATGAGCCAAATCCCTTTACCATATAACTCCATAAGATGGAGTATGATAGAAAAATCATTGTCCATGTCCTCATGTTGTCGCTACGGCTCCTCGTTCATAGTAGATAGCAAATAGCACTTGGCTTGTGTCCCATCCTCAATGTGCTTGTTAAACTTAGCACGCTCATCCTCAATGGCATTGGAGTCAGGATGTATGTGGGTGGAGCTTTCTCTAGTATGTACGCAATCTTCTCCAATCTAAGGAGAATCTTGACATTATGGTACCAAGATGGGACATTATGCTCCTAGACAATGTTTGTCGAGTATCTTTGAAAGTGTGCTTCCAACCAAATCTAAATACATAACAAAAATAAATTAGTTTGAATATTAATTAAGTCAAAACGATTCGGGGCCTTTAAATCAGTTTACATCACCCACTATTTTTGGCAAATCCCATATCCCTCAAGATGGAATTCAAGAGATTTCAAAAAAAAAAAAAAAAATCTCCTAGTGGGTTATGGGAGTCTCACTATTACCAAGCCCGCCTCACACTAATATGATGTTTGCTAGAAAAAATAATAATGAGAGGGTAGAGATATCCATTCACAACCATCTCTTGTGATTACCATCTAGTTGGCCTCTAGAGAATAATGTATGGGAATGATATGATGTCGTACCATCTCTTAGTTAAGTTTTGACCCACCATGCTAGTTCAGGTAGAAAATTCAACTTAATCCCTTTCCAAACCAAATCTCCTCAGTCTCACTCACTTTCTTTCACCTCTAACAAAAAATTTAAGAAACAAAAATTAATACTAATGAGTTTCAAATATTTCTTATGGTTTTCTAGCACTAAATAACCCAAATTACTTAATTGTCATATAGGTTTTTAAAAGTTTGCAAGATTAACTAGCTAGCAAGTGTTTAACTAGATTGCATTCAAGGATAAATGATTTCATTCTTTAATGAAAAATGCTATTTAGACCTCACTTATAAATGTGAAACATACTTGTATTAGATATGTGGTCTGGTCCGTAAAGAATAATACTAACATCTCTTATTGGGGGAGAAGAATTTACATCACACGGGTACACTGTCATGGTGGTATCCCTTGCCAATGAAATAAAAATGTGTAAATTTATGTTCATATGTCTTTGTTTCATTGACAAGGGAAGCACGCAAAATGCACTCATCCAATCCTATGCAAATAATGTATCTTCATTATATGAATTTTATAACTAGAGCCTTTTGTTTTTTTTAATCTTAATTTGAAGATTATCTCTACAAAAATAAAAATAAAAAATAAAAAAAATTCATTCGAATTGGAGGTCATTTATGCATGAAACAAATTAACAGTGTGCGCACCAAGTAATAGATTCATGATATTTTTAGTTGAAATTTATACAATGAAGATACATTAATATTCGCAGGGGGAATGCTCCGTTGTGCGTGCGCAAGTATTATGCACATGGAATCCAAATAGCAACGGTATTTTACATTCAAAAATGTTATTATACTATCTATTTGCATCATCTATCTAATAAGATAGAATCCACATGTGTTGGTGGACCTTAGCTCTATTAGAGAGATGATACAAATAGAAGGTAAGTGTAGCACTACTCTTTTACATTTAGGGGTGACGGATTTGGCTAAACACGCAATTGACTAGGCATATATAATAATTCAGTATTGAACTAACCATCAACGGGAGTCAAACTTATGACCTCTTATAAAAGGGAACTTTAACAAAAAGCTCCCGGTAATGTTTACTTTAACGAAAAACCATATTTTTACACTAAAAAGTCAATCCAGGTACTATTCATTTTACCCTTTATTTTGTCTTTATCGTTAAAATTCAAAGTTTTCAAGTCCTTTTTATTAGTTTTCCTCTTATAAAATGTAGTAAAATTCCAATAGACCATAAGACTAATAAGTAGTGACCATCACCCTTTTTTTTATACAACGATATATTTTATATTAAAGAATAGGAAATAAATAAATTTTGAACTCGTAGTTCACGAAATTTGAACCTATAACCGAAACCGCGATACTAAGTGCAACCATGAACCTTTTTTAATCAGAGGAATTAAGAAACCCAACAACAGTGTCGACATACAAATCAAATATATAGAACACCTTAGCGGTTGCCACTTAGTACTACGGTCTAGTGGTATTCCTCTTCATTAGTACCTGAGAGGTCGTAGGTTTAATTCCACCAAAGACGAATTGAACCACATTATTGCTAGGTCATTGTAAGGCTTAACTCACTCTTCCACTTCCTTGATGTAGATAATAATTTTGTTTATAAAAAAAATTAAAAAAAAAATTAAAAAAAATAAATAAATAAATAAAACCAAAACAAAACAAAACAAAAAAAAAACCCACCACTTTAACGGTTAAGATTTAAATGCTTGGTGTTCAAGACAATTTTCTTTTTATTTTATTTTATTTTATTTTATTTGGGGGTAAAGATCTTCAAGACAATTTTGATATGACATTGCGCACTACATAATATTCGAATTAAATTATAATGAAAATCCAAATAGTAGAGCGGTAAATTTATTTTAATATAACCTAGTACCCCATCATTTCTCCTCCCATTTTCGTTACCCTTCCTACCTCATTAATTATTGTTGCTTATGGTCACGCCTCTTGCATTTCTTCCTCAATTGCTTCTATATTTTTCTCAATCGACAACAACAAGCCGTTCAAATCCGTACCACTCAAATTCTGCAACCAGTCACCTGGGAGGCTCCCGCGCATAGATTGTACCATTATTTCCTTCTCTTGGTTTTCCTTAATTTGTTTTTTCAACTGCTCCTCAGCTTTAAGTATCTGCTGCCTAAGAAAACTCTCTTGATTCAGCATATTTCTGCTTTTGTCCCTCTCCGGCATCTGCTTAAACCTTGTGACAATTCGTCGGGCTACATCTCGGCACGAACCAACATCTGGTTTGGTGTCATACTGGCTATAAACGATTGCAGATACATCAATTCCACAAAGAATGCTAAGTTCCTTTACCTTCTTCATCAGCCCATTCTTCCTTTTCTTGAAGGTGACTTTTCTTGAAACGTCATCTCTTATGTATGCAAGCTTAATTTTTTTTCTTGTCATGGTGAGCTTGGGATTGTTGAAGGAATAGACAATGGATTAGATGGTTTTGAGGTTGAGGCGGCCCCTTGTAGTTCATTCCCTGAAATAAGGTATATATAGAGTTGAAATATGTAGTTATAGGGTTTCTTTAAATGTAAAGCCAGATAGATTTGGGTTGGTTGGATATGGATGACTCAGTGATGACATGTGAATTTATTATGCACATTTATGTATAGGATCTGGCGAGTATTAAGGTACAGGAGTTCAATTGGAATATGTGAGTTCTAATCCTCTGCATCTTTATATATAGTTGGATTTTTCTTTTTTCTTTTTTTTTTGGCAAATGATTGAGGGCTCATTTTGGCAAGTGCCTTAAAATGATTGATTCTAGAGAAAATATTTTTGGGTTTCAAAAGCACTTGAAGTGCTTCCAGTAAAAAGCATATAACTGATGCTTTTAACATGAAAAACTTCAAGTGTTTTTTTCAGAATTAACTTGCCTTTTTACTAAAATATGATTCCAAAAATATTTTATTTAAAATCAGTTTTAGTCATTTAAAAGCACTTGCCAAATTAACTCTAGGAATTTACCTATGCAGCAAAGTTTTGAATTCAAATCCATCTGCCCAGTATTGTTTGTATGAAAAAGTTAATTCAGTATTTTACATATTAATTCATTATCAATGCTTAAATTATTATCGTGTTACATCTCGTATTTGATGATCCATAGTGTATCATGTATGTCTCTACACGTTAACAAAATATTCTACACCAACCACTAATTAATTTTTAATAAAATAATATTTAAACCGTTTAGCATTATGAAAGAGCGGACCAGGATCATCTCCTAATCTAAGGATGAGGATCCTCATGACCAAGGCATGTGGGTCGTTGGATAAAAATCTAATGGCTACAAACAGGGGGGGTCTCTTTAAAGTTATAATAATTATAACCGTTGAATTTTCATCCAACAGCCCACATCCTTTATTCATGAGGATCCTCATCCTTAGATTAGGAAAGGATTCTGATCCGTAAAGAGCTACTCGGAGGAGAAAATTTTACACATTCTCGAAACACCAGCTATTTAAGAACTCCTAGAAAATTTCTTAAAAAAACATGATTGGAGTTGATTTTTTTTTTTTGAAGGTTTAACGAAAAGTCCACGGTACTGTTCACTTTAACGAAAAACCATATTTTTACACTAAAAATTCAATCCTGGTACTATTCACTTTACCCTTTATTTTGTTCTTATCATTAAAACTCAAAGTTTTCAAGCCTTTTTCATTAGTTTTCCTTTTTTTTTAATTTTTTTATTCATTTTAATGTCTCGAAGCTCTCATTTGTCACTTAGTAATACAATTTAGCAGTATTTATCTTCATTTGTAAGTGAAAGATCTTAAGTTCGATTCTCGCCAAAGACAAATTTGAATCACATTATCATAGCTCACTATGAGGCTTAACCCACTCCCCCACAATACTACCTCTTGATGTATAGATAATATCGTTTGTTCAATAAAAGAAAGGGAAACAAAAAAATTAGAAGCTCTCATTTTGGGAGCTTTTTTTTTTTTTTTCTTCAAAAGTGTTCTAATGTCATTGAAAGTACACATAAGGGGAATCCATAAGTGCCGAGCCTAAACAACAAAATAAAATAAAAACCTGAAGATAGAGCCTTGAGGGCGAGACGTGGCCGGGCGACTAAAAATAGTGTGATAAAATGTATCATAACAAAGATTATAAATAACATCAAATTTAATATTACTAATTTTATATTACACAACATAACAAATCTGTATCGAATCAAAACTATAAGAAATAGTTTAACATAGAAAATTACATGGAAATGCATGAACAATACAAAGCACATGCATATATATATATATATATATATATATATATGTCTATATATGAATAAGGAGTACAAATTCATAGGTGCATGTTCAGGGAAAGATAAATAAAAAATTAGGGCATGCGTTTATAAGCTGGATGACCTCCTGCACCGGCCAGTTCAGAAGGAGAAGCTCCATGTCCATGTGTAGTGTTCGTACCATCAGCCGCATGCTTTGCCTTAATTTCATGTTCATGTGCTGCCTTGTCTCCAGCTCTGGCAATCTCCCCAGCCTTGGCCACATGCAGTGACATTGCTGCTTCAGCTTCTTTAGCCAATCGCACCTCATGAGCTACGTCTGCTCTCGCCTTTGCTATTTCCTTCTCAGCCTAGTAATATACAATTTGAAACCAGCAATATAAAAATGAGTGTTAGGTTGAAATCTGATTATAGTCGTTTGATTACGTACACGAAACGTACGTAGTAAAACACTCCAGCCATATTCATGCACGTTCATAGGTACATTGATGTACTGATGAATGAATGTACATGTCACTTTGTACTTGTGTGTATTTTCATAATGATAATATTGTACAATGAAAATGACCAAATAAAAAATCAAACACCTGAATATATTCTTTGTGGAGTCGAGACTTATATGATTAAGTCGCTCTATATTTCTTATGGAATGTAATCTGCAAACATATCAATGCAATACTATTTGTATAAAGTGTTGTAATATACGTACCCTCTCTTCTGCCCTGGCCTCCTCCTTGACCTTTTTCATGGCGCCCATTTCATTTATCTTGTCCTTCACTGCCTGCATTTTTTCCTTCTCTTTTATCAACACCTTACAAAATTAACGAAATGAACTGCACTATAATGCTCCCAATAATCGACAATGAAAAATGTAACATATATATAGTGTTCGTACGACCCAGAAAGAGCAAAGACGGTCTATGGACGTATAGGTGACACTTGTCAAACATGCAGACATTTAGGACAAACTTGTGGGCGATGTTGATGAGGAGTCAATCACTCTAAATTCCCATCCCACAATGCCAATTCAAGATCCGAGTTTTAAGTTGAAGGCATAATTTGAGAATAAGGTTGGGTTTGATCTTAATTAAGCTAATTTTTCCTCTTGACAAGTGTAAATTTCTATGTATTGTACTACTACTATTTGATGAGTGTCAATTCCGTGTGTACGGGAACAGAAAGGGATCCTCTTTGGATCCCTTCCACCAAATCCACCCTATTATCTAATCCGAACTTTTGAAACTTGATCCAACGGTTAAAGTTATTATAATTTTTAATGAAGCCGTTAGATCAAATTTCAAGAACCTGAATTGATTGATTAGGTGGATTTGATGGAAGGAATCCGAAGAGCATCATTTTCCTATGGGAACAATGATTGTAGCATAATAATGTATTGACATGTAAAAAAAAAAAAAAAAAAAAATTATACAATAACAATGCATATGGTGATAATCTCATTCACAATTTGTCCATGTATCTTCATTTTTTTTATAAGTAATTAGCTTCTTATACAACTAGAATTCATACTGCTTTTTTATACCATGCACCGCCTCCTTCGGTCACTGCCCTTTTATCCTCGTATCTTTTAATCCTATTACTACGGGTGAATGCTAGTTATTTTCCCCTTTTTACTCTCTCTCTCTTTTCTTTTTCTTTTTTTCTTTTTTTTTTCTTTTCTTTTTTTAATTTTCATCTTTTTCATTATTTTTAGAGAAACTTTGGATGTAGTCCTTAGTTATAAATATTCTTTGATTGAAACCTTATTGGTTTTTAATTTTTGATCAAGGGCCTTGAAATTAATGTAATAATTTATTTTTATGTACGTTACTATATTTTTTTAATTAAAAATTAGAAATTTTAGTTGTGACAGCCCGTCCCGGATTTTTCATACTGTAGGGGTGAAATGACGGTTTTGCCCCTAGTGATTTTGTTTCGTTGTGTGGTCGTTTTGGGGATTTGGTTGGCTGCATTTGGACCACACACACACCCCCACACTTTCAGTCTCATCTTTTGCCTGTCCCGAGTTTCTCTCTCTTTTTCCCTTCTTCTTCATATGTACAGACAAGAACCCAATTGCTCGAAAACGTGGTAGATCGAGGAAGAAAACTATACATTTGTGCTCGTGAGGTTCTTAGGAGTTCAACCATACCCATTTCAGGTAAGGTAACCTTCGTTTTCATGTTGAACTCGAGATGTTCAAATCGGGATACTGTTCATGCACACTTAAATTCATGTGTTTTTGGGAATTTCAGGTTTGTAGGAAGCTTGGTCTCCTTAGGAAGCTCGGGGTGGTTTGTTTGAAGGTTTTGGACGTCGGGATAGTGAGTTGCAGGTTTGGCCGGATTTGGTGGAGTTTTTCCAGCGAGATTTCGTTGGTTTTAGTGCTTGAAAGTGGTAAGGTTTTGTTCCTCTAGTTGTAAGCTTCATTTTGGTACCAATTTCGTGAAATTTGGATGAAAAATGAGTGAGAAATGAAGTTTGGAAAATTTCCCGGTTTTCCCGCGACGACGCCGGAGGTTGGCCGGAGAAAACGACGGAATATTCCGTCAGTTTGGACGGAATATTCCTAACGGCGTTGGGTTAACTTTAAAGGAATCTATCAGACATAACGGAATATCCTTGACACCGTTAACTGACGCCGTCAGTGTGCCAGGCACATGCCTGCGCGTGTGGCCGTGCCTTGGCCGGCGCGTGGGGGCGCGTGCAATGTAGGAAAATTATTTTTAAAATATAGGGATGTTCGTGAGGTTGAGTAGATCACGTTGGTGTATTCATACACCCTATTTAAGCATTGTATGAGAAATTATTACCTAGTTTGGGTTATGTGCATTAAATTAATGTTTTTATAGTTGTTTCGTATATAGGAGAGACCTATCCTGAGGACGAGCGCAGTCACTCGAGGTAAGGGGGTTACGACCCTTCTACATACCAGTGAGTGGACTTTTGGTTTTCCGTATATACCTATATACTTGTGATTTTCCCAGAAAATGAAATGAAACGTTTATATGTTTTAAATGCCATGCTTTGCGTTTGCCAAATTAATTATGCATTAGTAGTTGCATATATATATGCTTGGTGTTGCAGACGCACAGGTAAGTGCCAGGTAAGTTGTGGTTTATGTTTATGTTTAGTAGTGAATTGAGATGCATAGAGAGCTCATAATCTGCACCCCCGGTGTTAGTGCTCCCACCCAGAGTAGGGCACAGTCCTTCACGTGATGTTCATCTCCCACACCACACGCTCATCTTGGATCCAAGTTAGGTGCACAGTCCTGTCGTACAGACCACTTTAGGTGGTTCTGACTCGTAGGTGACCCGCGATTATTCGCCTAGTCTTCACGTGATTGTAGCACTTGAGCGTACTTATTTTACACCCAGTCCTATCTTACATACCACTTTAGGTAGTTCCGACTCGTGTGCATGTATAGTTAGTGAGTTGGGGATTGGATCTCTAGATTCAGCCGTACAGGTCACGTTAGGTGAATCCGGCTGACAGATTATATGACATTGATTAACATTACCTGAGTACTTGAATTTTATTTAGAGGCATTCGACATGACATATTTCTGAGCATGTTTTATATATATGTGTATATTCTATTTTCTGGGAAACTATACAGGTTTTACGGCGAGGGGTTAGAACTTTTGTTATTGAAATGATTTTGAAAAGCTTTGTTTTTGCCCACTCACGCTTTCTGTTTTGCGTCTCTCCAAGTTCTAGTTTGGATAGTTCTTTTGGTGGCTCTAGAGGGATTCACGACATATCTGACAGATTATCACTAGAGTAAGACCACCTTTGGGTGTGTTTATTTAGTGTTTGTTCCCCCGGACTGCACCAGGTCTTCTGTGCTCTGAATATTGTTTTTCACACTTACGCTTGCACATGTATGTTATTACTCAGTGTTTAGCTTGGTTTTTATTTATTCATACTTTTATTATTATTCTTAGCTTCCGCATTGTGCACATGGTTACGTCACCTTCACGTGACGGCGAGTATGCCTTGATCTCAATCGGGATGTGTCATTAGTTGTTTATATAAATGAGATTTTAAATATAAAAAAAAACCATAATTTGTGGAATTAAAAATATTAAAATACAAATATACTGGTATGTGTGTGTGTGTGTGTGTGTGTGTGTGTGTAAACACGGGTACATTCCGAAAAATTAATTGTATCAAAACATCGGTACATTCTTCAAAATCACAAAAATAATAATAATAATAAATAAATAAATAAATAAATAAAGAAGAAGAAGAAGATATTAGGCTTAATAACATTAGTAAATTTCTTCGATTAAACTTGACATGGATACATTTTAAAATCAAAGAAAAAAGAATGTACCCATATAAGTTTAAAAATGGATTAGAAAACAATTGAATAGATTTTATATAAAAAAATTATACATTTTACATATAACAAATTGGTATATTTAAGAATGAGTACATTTTAAGATTAAAAAGTTTTACATGAATGGGTACATATAATTAGTATAGGTACATTTAGCAAAATAAAAAGTACAAATAACAAAATATATGGGTACAAATACAAACTTTAAAAAATATGGGAACAAAAAAAAATTAATATATGGGTACAAATTAAAACTGAAAAGAAAATTGGTACAAATTAAAAATGGGTACAAACTAACACTAAAAATATATGATAAAAAATTGGGGCATTTAGATTTGAGTCCAAAAAATTGAGCTACTTTCCAATTGAGTCCAATTCCATGTGCCATATCAGTTTAGGTTCAACTGATCTTTTTTATGTCTATTTTGCCCTTTTATAATCTAAATGAAAATATATTTAAATTTCTTGATTTATCCAAATTTTGAATCATTAAAGCCTTTAATCTATTCAATATCCAAGGAAAAAAAAAATTAAAATTAAAATTCATGGCATGTTTATCAACAACAAAATCTACTGTGATATACATTCTTGATAAAAGTATATTACAAAAAGAAAAAACCTATGATATAGGTACATAAATACAAAATATGTCATGAAGATATATTTAAATAATATCTAATTAAACTATGGTGTAGGTAGATAATGCAATTAATCTGTGATGCAGGTAGGCAATGCAATCAATCTGCGATGCAGGTAGTTAATTTACAAACAAAAAAACATATGATACATATGCAATTAATGTGACATCCCGTCCCGGAAATATCAAAACGTACATGTGAAAAGACATTTTTGCCTCTGGTTCGTTTTCGTTTTGTTTTTGGTCATTTGGTGTGGTGTTGGCAGGTGCTGGGCCACACACACACTTTCACCTTCACTGTCTCTCTGTCTCTTTTCCCTGTCTGTCTCTCTCTCCCCCGAGCTCCCTTTCCCTTCTTTCCACCATAAACGTACGGACACACACCAATAACCCTTAAACCTTAGCAGATCGAGGGAACCAACTACACCTTCAAACTCGTGAGGCTGAGAGGAGCACAGACGTACCATTTTCAGGTAAGGTTATCACTGTTTTCACGTCGATTCAAGGTATTCCGATTTGTGTACTATTCATGCAAACTTATTGTAGCATGTTTTTGGGATTTCTAAGTTCATAGTTAGCTTGGTGGTGTCCCAAGGAGCCTCGGAGTACTTAGTTGGACAGAAGTGGACGTCGGAATAACCTGGTTCGAAGTTGGCCGGTTTTTGGAGTTTGGTGACAGGTATGATCGAGTGGTTTTTAGCCTTTAAAAGTAGTATATCGTGATTCTACTAGTCCTAAGCTTCATTTTGGTTCAAGAAACGTGAAAAATGGTGTAGAAATGAGTGAGAAAACAAAGTTTGAAATTTTTCCAGTTTTCCGGCGCCGGAGCCTCGCCGGAGAAGGTGACGGAATATTCCTGACGCCGTTAACGGAATCTGTCAAAACTGACGGAATATTCCTGACGGCGTCAGTTGACGCCGTCAACGTGCCAGGCACGTGCCTGCGCGTGGCCGACGCGTGTGGCCGTGCCTTGGCCGGCGCGTGGGGGCGCGTGCGGCGGAGGAAAATTTTTCTAAAAATATGGTTGTGATCCTGAGGTTGTGTAGGTCACGTTGGTATATTCATTTGTCCCATTTGAGCAATGTATGAGAAGTTATTACGAAAGTTAGGTTATGTGCTTTAAAGTTAACGTTTTTATAGCTATTTCGCATATAGGTGACACGTACCCCGAGGACGAGCGTGCACACGCGAGGCAGGGGGGCTACGACCC
Organism: Pyrus communis; assembly: GCF_041283825.1. Classification (NCBI taxonomy): domain Eukaryota; kingdom Viridiplantae; phylum Streptophyta; class Magnoliopsida; order Rosales; family Rosaceae; genus Pyrus; species Pyrus communis. The sequence continues at coordinate 5,891,444 of NC_142571.1, read as the reverse complement.
TTCTACATACCAGTGAGTGGGTTTTTGTTTTCCGTATATACCTATATACATTTATTTTCCCATAAATTGTTTAAAAAGGGTTAAGTGTTTTATGCCATGCACCATATTATTATCGTTTATGCATCATTGCATACATTAGTAGTGGTATACTTATACATATGCATATATGGTGCTGTGGACGCACAGGTAAGTGCCAGGTAAGTGGTATTCATGTTTATATTCAGTAATAGTTTGAGATGCTTAGAGAGCTCATAACCTGCACCCCCGGTGTTAGTGCTCCCTCCCAGAGTAGGGCACAGTCCTTCACGTGATGTTCACCTCCCGCACCACACGCTCAGCTTGGATCCAAGTTAGGTGCACAGTCCTGTCATACAGACCACTTTAGATGGTTCCGACTCGTAGGTGACCCGCGATTATTCGCACAGCCTTCACGTGATCGTAGCACTAGAGCGTATATATATGTTACACCCAGGCCTGTCGTACAAACCACTTTAGGTGGTTCCGACTCGTGGGCAGGTTCAGATATTGAGATTGAGATTTGAGCTCTAGATGCAGCCGTACAGGTCACGTTAGGTGACTCCGGCTGCCAGATTACATGATATTGATATGATTATACCTGAGCACTTGCATATCTTATTGAGATTTCGACATGGCATATTATTGAGCATGATTGGCATATATACTATACGTATATCTATTTTCTGGGAAGTATACAGGTTTTACGGCGAGGGGTTAGAAAGTATTTTTACGATTGGTTTTCGAAAGATTTGTTTTTGCCCACTCACGCTTTTGTTTTGCGCCCCTCCAGGTTCTAGTTGCTTAGCAGTTTCGGTGGTCTCCCAGAAGGTTCTTCCGGCTTTTCTGACAGATACTCACCATTGTAGGGTCACCTTCGGGTGTACTATTATCGCATCGTTTCTTTTGGACTGTTGTAGACTTGGTCTGAACTTTGTGTCTCACTAGCACTTGTTTTAGTACTTTGTATGCTAGTTTTTAATTATTTTGTACTTTTTATATTACTATCTTATTAGCTTCCGCACGTGCACATGGTTACGTCACCTTCGTGTGACGGCCAGCACGCCCTGATCCCGGTCGGGGTGTGTCAATTAATCTCTAATATGGGTAGAGTATTATAAAAAAAAAATCCTATGGTATAGGTAGATAAACACAATTAATCTTAAATTATCAACAAAATATATAATATATATAGGTAGATAAATACAATTATTCATGATACATGTACATTATAATATTAAAAAAAAATAAAAAAAGGACAAGTGATATAGGTAGATAAAACAAAACAAAATCGGGAAGAAAAATGATATTGAGGGAGGAAACACTAGAGAAAATGCTAATTCGATAGAACTTCAAAATTAAAATATATATATATATATATATATATATATAAAGGAAAAAGAAGCAAGAAAAAAAAAAGAAAAAAAAAGACGAAGAATCCAAAACACTAATGCAATTTTTTTTTTTAACCAATCAAATATATATTGATCATTCTTATGGAAAAGGAGGAGAAGAGGAATATTATGGGAAAAGATTACTCGGCAAAATAACACAGGAAGAGAAAGATATTGTGAGGAAGAAACAAAAAAAGAGAATTAAAACAAGAAAAGAGAAATTAACGGTTGGGGAAATGAGAAGAAAAAAAAGCAGATTTCAATCCCTAATCCTATAATTAAGGATAAGATTAACATTAATCACAAATTAAAAAAACAGTAATTACTTAATAAGTCATTTTGAGGGTAAATTTGGCAACAAAATACAAATAAGCTTAAGTGGGTAATAAATCACTAGACCTAACCCAAAATTTAAAACAAAATTGGACTATAACTAATAATGGCTCATAAAATTGGACTCATATTAAGTTTCCCCTAAAAAATTTAGTCATAAATATAAATATACTAATTGTAACATTTTTAACATTAAATGAATATATTTAGAAATAAAAAAAAATATTATTGAAATAATTAATGATGTTATTAATACCCAAGGACCTTGATCAAAAATTGAAAATGAATAGGATTTTAATCAATAGAGTAGCAAAATGAAGGATGAGAACCTAATTTTTCCTTATTTTTAACATCCTACAATATTGCTTGATTATCGAAGTTGTTTATTTTGTAGAGAAAATTGTAGCAATGGTCCCTCAACTTTAAGCCAATTTGAGCAATGATCCCTCAACTAAAAATCCATGACCAATAGTCCCTTAACTCCTCAAAACGTGCAACTATAGTCCTTTTCATCAACTCCATTAGAACTTCTATTAAAACGAGTCGTGTTGGAAAAACCATTGCTCCAATTGGATTAAAGTTGAGGGACTGTTGCTCAGATTGGGTGAAAGTTGTGGAACCATTTCTCCAATTAGGTTAAAGTTGAGGAACCATTTTTAGAGTATTTACCAAATATAGCCAAATATTAGCTCTTAATTTCAAAAATGTCAGTTTTTATAAAAACTTTCAAATATATTCAAAATATCACTTAAATAGACACAAATGCCCTTAAACTTTAAAACCAAATAAATTAAAAAAAACAAAACCCCATTAGATTGATATTTTGGACGGCAAAACCTAAAAAATGGTGGCGAGATAGTGAAGGCATCGGCTACTGTGGAGACTTTGTGTAACCCTAAACATATGAAGTTGAGTGTAGATGGTTAATTTTTTCATTCTTACTAGTCTACGTTTTCTCTTAGCTTTTGTAGTTTCTTCCTTTGGTTGAATTTTATTGAAGAACAAACTGTCAATTTTTGTAAGGACTACGAAATAGAAATTCTTGAGCGCATATTAGAAAAATTAGGTTTCTTATGTCAATGGAAGATTGACAAATCTAATAGCATTTGCCAATCAGTTAGAGACAAAGCTAATACTTCTTCAGTGCATATTTGAAAAAGTAGGGTTTTCGGAATAAAGTTTTTCTTTCTGTTTTTTTATTCATCTTATGTTGGTTTGGTAAGCAATACTAATTTTTTTTTTTTTTTTTTTTTTTCAATGTGTAAAAGTAATTGGAAGTTAACTTCCAGAATAGCACCTTAATCAACAATGTCCTTCTTCCATTGCTCATATGCATGATGTTTTGTGTATATATTAATGCTGTATATGTTAACTCCCAACCGTTCTCATGATTCAGTCCAGTTTTCACAACACCCTTTTTATTTTCACACACACACACACACACATATATATATATATATATATATATCGATCTTAGCTGTGTCTGTATGTCACTTTTTATTTTCTTATTGTTTTGCTCATATTTCAGGACAATGTGTAGTTTGACAATTTAGTGAACTACGATGGGAGATGGGCTGACTCAACGTACGAAAATTTGCAAAACGAAAGGATTACTTGTTTCAGACAAAATCACATTTATGGAGCTTCAGAAGAAAGTACATAGTATTGTGAATGCGGACCAAAATGAGTATGAGATAAGTATGAAAGTCATTTATAACGCAATGGAAACTACATGGCCTGCAGATATAGTTGATGATGATGATGTGAGGGCATTTATTTTTGAAAACCTTTTGAGGTCTTGAAAGATTCCCTTGTGTGTTACATTAAAGTAGAAAGTATTTTCTTTGGAAGATAATGATGACCCATTACAAATAAGTCTTAACTTTGTTACTCAAGGTGATTTGGAAGATATTGTGCTACATGATTCAGATAACGACTTGGTAAATCAAGAAGTTGAGAATGGATCATATCATGAAGAATTTGAGAATATGCCACACATGGAGTCTGATAATGTGTTCCAAGATAATGTTGAATTCAATGAATTGCCTCCTAAAGCGATGGTATTTGATGAGGTGCCTGTTAATGTGCAATTTGATGAATCCAGCTCTAAACAATCAAATGTTCACAAAGGTACAAATATTGTACATGAATCAGACAAGGCAAACCTGTGCAATTCAGATGGAGATATAGTTGTAGGCCAATTGTACGAGACTAAGGAGGACTTAGAAAAAGAAAAAAAAAAGTTGGGTATTGATGCTATGAAGAACAATTATGAGTTCAGAGTGAAGAGATCAAGCAAAGAAAGGTTTGAAGTTGGTTGTGTCGGCAATGGATGCAAGTGGTACAACATCATGACAACAAATATTGTTGAATGTCTCAATCCAATCACCAGAGACGTTCGAAAACTACCTATCACCCGATTTCTTGAGTATTTAAGAATGAATATTCTCCATAAGTGGTTTTATGAGCGTCGAACCGAGGCAGCCAAAATGAATACACATTTGATAGATTGGGCAGACAAATTGATGCAAGAAAATAACAAGCAAGAATTATCATTACAGGTATTTTTGCATTCACTTAAATAGAATTTAGTCCAATTTGTCTATTTAATTTTGGTATACTTTCATTTGTTCTCAAGTTTTTAAACTATTTTACAGATTCTTATATCCCATAATCTGTAGCTTTATCCATTGAAAAAACTAGGCCTTGACCCCCCCCAAAAAAAAAAAAGGTTAAAAACCAAATCTTGTGTAACTTCAACGTAATTGCTGCTATGGTTTTATATAACTTGCCTTTATAATTTTATGCAGCAGTTCGGGTATTCATCCACTTCTCTTACAGATCACTAATTGCGAATTGCTTTTGAAGTTCTTATGCTGAATATTTTTTATGGTTGTTTAGTTCTTCTTTTGTTTGAGTAATATATATGTATGTGAACACGCAGGTATCACCTATTGCAACTTACTCATTTCATGTTTACAATGGATCTCGTATTGAAGTTGTGAATATAGAGGAAAAGAGTTGCACATGCCGACAATTTAATTTTGACCAACTCCCTTTCTCACATGCTTGTGCTGCATGTAGACACCGACAACTTTCATGTTATCCTATGTGTTCTCATTATTATACTACAAACTCTTTGGTCATTACCTATGTAGAAGCTATATGGCCAGTTGGTGATCAAACCGATTGGATAGTAACTGATGATGTCTGTGAAAGAATTGTCCTACCACCAATTACACTAAGAAGATATGGTAGGCGCAAAGAAAAAAGGATCCCATCACATGGAGAAGAAAAATCAACTCGAAAGTGTTCAAAATGTGGTTCAAATGGCCATTGTAAACAAACTTGTAGGAATCCCGTTCAACTTCATCCTAATTTGTAAAACCCTTTTAAATTAGAGTTTTATGAATAAATTTTATTTCTATCATTTTATTGTTTCGGCCAAGAAATTGGGGTGTAACGAATAAATATTTTCTTTTGATCATTTTATTGTTTGTTTTGGTTGTACGGACAATTCTTTAAATTTCCTACAATTAAAAGATAATTACTTTTATTTCTTTACTTTGATAGTTCACTTTTATAACATGCTGAAGTGTTTTAGTGAACCATGTGTGAAAGAAAGGTTTCCTTGATTATTTATTAAAATAAAATTGAGAGAAAACTTTTGCTCTTTGTTTGGAAAAGAAAAGAAAAAAAAGGAGAAAATTTTAGTAGAGATTATAGCACAAAAAGTTTTAAGTCTAACCATTAGTTATTCATGTAAATTGAGAGTAGTTATGTCTATTTAAGTGAAATTTTGAATATATATGAAAGTTTTTATAAAAGTTGACTTTTTTTAAATTAAGGGTTCATTTTTTGTTATATTTGATAAATTCCCCCATTTTTACAATTTTTCATTTAGTTCCCATTTTTCTCCTTGATTCTAATCTCACGTGCGTGACATGTGACTCATTTTGATGGAAGTTTACTGTAGCTACACGTTTTGATGAGTTAAATGACCAATAGTCATGAATTTTTAATTGATGGATCATTGCTCCAATTGGGTTAAAGTTGAAGAACCATTTCTACAGTTTTTTCTATTTTGTATGACTCTATAAAGATGAACTTTGCAAAATAAAAATAATAGATACTAAATTGAAAATCGTTTAATCGTTTGATTAGTGTAGTCAATGATTTTATTGTTTAACTGAATAACATAGCTCTTCTATATTGTTGAATAACAAGTAAGATAACTAATTAAATGGATTCAGATTTAGCTAACTTTCAGTAAAGATGATCTTTAAAGGGTGATTTCGAAATTTGATGACTTGATCGGATCAGGAAGTAATATTGTAGGATTTTAAAATAAACGAGAATGTCAAAAGAGAATATATAAAGGGAAAGGTGACTAGCATGCCTCATCTTTTAAGCAATATTAGATACCGAGTAACCTGCCGATTTGGTCCCTTAATTATTACTCAAATGAAAACCAAGTAGCTAGACAATTCTTCTAGAAAAACAAGTCCTAGTTCATTAAAAACAACCAAATTCCTTCTTATCGTAAATTCAAAGTTATTTTATCTAATTTCTCATCAAATTAAGTCACGTAACTTATATGAGACACTTTAAAGAATAGATTGGTAATTTTCAATGAGTTTAAAGACCTAATCTTCCCAGAAAAAAAAAAAAAAAAATAGTACAGTAGAACTTTAGAGGGTAAATGGACAGTTAAATTTGAAGCCTATATGCAATGTTCAGGCCTTAAGGGTTCATGACAGAGACAGTAACAATATTACCCGCGTTGCCTATTTTGAAAACCACCCCTAATTTAAGAAAGTATTGGAAATTTTGAGCAAGAGGTTCGAAATAACTGGACTTGGATCAAAAATAAAATATGAAAGATTGTATAGGCAAGGCCTTGACCCAGGGCTGAGCCCAGGGATGTGAATTTCACACTGGGAAAGCACACTCCTTTTTCTACAAGGTGGCAAGTGAGAAAGATTTCTTCCCATACTACAAGGAAACTGCCATGCACATTATCTTTGTTCATATTATCACCACTATCACATGGAGATCGATATTACTTTCCGATATATTTAATACATAGTTCAATCTCAAGTAAAATTATAGACAATTTATTCATCAACTGAACTACACACACGTCTAGCTTCCACGGTATGTTGTGAATGAGAAAGGCGACAGCAGCAGAGGAACATGAAAATGTTCCAATTTCTGTGACTCTCTGATCTCAAACACGATAGAAACATAAGGGAAGAATCCGCTTGGGCAGTACTTACCTGTGTTAAAGTTTATCCTGTATATGCCTGGGTTCACTACATCAACGATGCTCATCAATTGACCACTTCGCCCATCATTATCTGTAGTTGAAGACCCTTGAAATACCCAAGCACCTGCATTTGACTCGCCAAACACCGGACGAGGTTGAACACCCTTCCACATTTCTAAACACACTTCAATTCCAGCACCTGGAGATCCTCGAGAAACATCCAAGACATGGGTTGTGATGGGTGGACGGGTTCGAGTTGGAGCTTGAGAAGTTTTTACTGATGAAGCTTCAGAAGCAGTTGCAGTTAGATGCCCTCCAATAATGCTCACACGGTCTTCTAGGGGTCGTGAAATTAATAAATAAAAAATTAGAATAAGTAGCAAATGCAAGGGAAAGAAAAGTGACTTCCTCTGGAGAGAAGAGTCATCCATGAGTTATAAACATTGTCAGACAAGCAAAGCCCAGAGCTGCATAAGCATTAAGCGAACTAAAACTCACAATTTTGAGAAGGATTTGGAATAGAAAGTTACAATACCTTCCGCTTTCTTAGCAACAATTGTGGGATTCATGTTGCCTGTGGAAGTAACATTTTCTTTTGCTGCAAAGAGCTTCGCAAGGCGTAGCTCTGTTATTTTCATCTGCTCCTGAGCTGCAATCTCGAACTCAACTATTGGCCTGTTTGGATATCGTTTCTGCAATGAGGAAAATTACATCTATTAATTTGAGTAACAATTTATGCAGAATCTGTAGAGCATGGTCCTCACAGAAGTGGTATCCTTTTCCTCACTCAACAGGCATCAGAAAATAAACATCAGCGGAAGTTCTGGTGAACATCTCATGTGGTCTATACATTTCCTTTATAAGTCGCAAGAAAAATATTTGCTTACACATAATAAAGATTAAGGACAATAACTACTTCTCTTCAAGCTTGGTCATCGTTTACTCAATCGCAAACGCTAATATAAGAACTGTGTTAGTCAACGTATGTTTTAGGGCTTCTTCTAAACTGCAGGCTATCTCCTGTCTTTTGTACACACTTTCTATGGAGTGGAACACATTCTTTATTTATTTCTTCATTGCCGGAAAACATTAAAATTTTGGCTTAAGCTCTTCGTAGAGGCAAAACTGAGCTGGTTCACCCCACCATCCTGTGCTAAATTATTGGTTGCCAAACATTGTTTTCCGGCAAAAATAGCGAGGCTAAAGTTCTTTAAAAGTATTTTTAATCGCTTTGTTTTTTTGGAGTGAATTGGTTGGAAAGGAATAATCGAATCTCCAAAGATAAAAATGGGGCGCAAGTGCCAATATAGAGGTCAGAGTGAGGTTTTAGCCATCTTTCTGGGCCTCAATAACTGGTAGAGACACTTGTTATATTCCAACAAACTACTATTGTCCTTGATAGTTCATTTATAAGAGAGTGATTTTTATAAATTATTGACTTTGACTGTTTGATTTATTAGTCTTTGTTTCCCATGAAAAATGTTAATTAAGCCAGAATATGCAAACCAAAAGTTATCGAGTAAACAAATTCGTTCTGCATTGAGTTTAAAGAAACTTGAATTAATGAAAACGCTTAAACTGAAATTCTCAAAATGAAATAGTTTCAGTACGTTGAATCCATTGACTTAAACGCTATTATATCTCTCCAAGCTATTCTATAATGCTCATGTGGGTCACGTATATAATCTTTTAACATTTGGAAATTTTAACAAAAAGAGGGACTGTAAGTGAAAATTTACCTTCAACTCAGCAAGTATCCCATCAGAACTCTTTCCAGATGCACAAATAAGAAATACAAAACCAAACTTCTGCCGGTATTTAGCATTCCATTCAGCCAGTTCCTACAAAAGCCAGGTGGATAATATTTAAGTAAACGAAAAAAACTCTGATCATAACCTTCACATAAACAAACAGAAATTGAAGTATCAAACTATTTTTAATCCTTTCACTTCTGCAAACTAAAACAGGATGAAATAGAGCAAAACCTTGAATATGTTTGGTTTCATTTGAAGGGGAAATTACTACTTCAAAGATATGCATAAAGTATCTGAAGCATACTAACCTGCAAGCTAGAACTAGTGGCAGTTGCTACAGCAGTTGCCTGCTCTCCCTTACTCCACCTACAAACGATTGCTTCATCACTTACTTCAATATCATTGCATTTGCATATCTAAAAAGACTAATGGAGAAAGAAAGGCGGTTAATTAGCATCAACTAGCCCACAAAGAACAAGGGCACTCCACTCGTATTTGTCACTAATGTTTTTTGCACTCGGTATGGAGCTAGTAAAACGTCAAGCGGTCCAGCAAAAGATTTAAACTTTAAAGGCCTCATCTTGATGGTAAATAATACTAAGCTTAAACACCACATGGCTTATTACTCAGCACTCAAATATTGAAGGCAACCTATTTGTTTAACACATTCAAACATAAACTAAAGATAGAATAGCATTACAATTAACTGAATACGAAAAATTAATCACGAATTAGAATCTAAATCGAGACTGGAAGAGAAAAAACAAAAAAAAAAAAAGCAAACCCTCCAATTTTTATTGTAATTAGGTTTAATTAAACACTAAAATTTACGCTAACAAAAATCCATCAGATCATCGATGGTGTGCAAATTCAAGTAATTTTAATTCAATTATGCCGAATTCCTTCAAGGGTTGTCAAGATTTGAGTAAAAATTTGTGAATTATCAACAAAAACGGCAATTAAATAAGAAAAGTGAGATTAAGAACCGAACTGAGCAGAGGTGGAGTGAGAAGAAGGCGAAGGCGAGTTTCCGATTTGAGGATGAGCGGAGAACGATTGGAGCCAGCCATTGACATCGACCTTGTTGAACCAAATGTCTCTGGCGGCAGTCACAGCTTCGTCGAGAGATGAGAAAGGGGACGCCTCCGCCATTTCTTTGGCGAATTTGGTGCTTGCGCAGCAAACTAAGAAGTCCTCCTCCTCAAATTTCAATCCCATTTCTCCTTTCCTTCAAAAGATGAGAAATTGAAAACTCTCTCTGATACTCCGACACTGATTCTGGGCAGCACAACAAACAGTTGCGTTTGAAAAGAAAATGGCTTACTTTTTGCTATGCCAAAGTAATGGAGTAAATTTCACTTTAACCCCTAGACTTTATTTTGTTTCCACTTATGTCACGTACGTTACTTCATCTTTTCAATTTGGTTGAAATAAGCGTAAATTTTTTTCTTCTTAACCAACCACGAGTTGGTGATCCAGTGGTAAATGACGGATTGTAAGGCTTCCTTCAAACTAAAAAGTGGAGATCTCGGGTCCGAAATCCACTGTTGGTGTTGAAGCCAAACTTGTGGCCAGGAAAGGCTGAAATGTCTATATGGGGGCGTTTGTTTACCCTTCTTAGCCTTCACTGGATTGGATTGGATTGTAGTCTTGTGTTTGGTGGCTTGCGGGACTAAGATTAATGGCACTAAGTGGGACTCGCTTTCACAAACGGCTTCACTAGCCAGTCTTAGCGAGAGACCCCAACACCCACGGGTTTAGCTAAGACCTTTCATCATCCTCTTTTGCCTTCGTCCACTCTTGTTGCATCCTTTATTGCCTTCATCTGCTTCATTGCCCTGGGTTCATCAACCTCGATTTTCTACGGCATACGTTTCAATGAAAGCTGGAACTTGGAACATAGAAATTTTTTTACGGCTGGGTTCATCCATCTCAGTCTCCAATTTTTGACGGCATAAACCTCGACCTCGATTTCGACGGCTAGTTCATCCATCTTTGTCTTCAATTTTCAACGGCATCGACCTGGACCTCGATTTTCGATGGTTGGGTTCATCCATCTCGTCTTCCTCCACCCACCCCTTGCCATCTGCAACTCCAATCCCTGCCCATAGCTATACCCAGCCCCACCCACCCGTGCCGTCTGCAACTTCAATCCCCACCCATGGAAGAACAAGTGAAGTTGGACGGGAAAAGAGGCAAATGGAAGAGAAAGAGGGATTTGAAAGGAAAAACTAAGGGAAGAGAGAGAATGAGCTGAACATGAAAACTCACCATGGCTGCCATTGAATTGGCGATGCTAAGCTTGAGAGGGAGGGGTTGGGATTTTTCAGGGGAAGGCAAGTCTCCATTTTTTGTGATTTTAATTCGAACAGTCTGTGCAACAGAGGGAGAAATGGAGCGAAGAAACTTGGATACACAGAGGAGAGGGGAGAGAGACGGCAGGGAAAAAAAAGAGGTTAGCTGGAAAGAAAGATTCTAGGAAATAAAAGATAAATTAATAATAGAATATTAATAAATATATATTAAGTAAATAATAAAATATTATAGATATAGATTAAATAATATAATATTAGAATCCTACTTCTTAGTCCGATACTGCACCAAACGCTTCACTAAATCAGTTCAGTTTAGTCTAGTCTAAGCCAGTCCAGCTTAGTGATGCGAGAATTATACGCGCATAAATTAAACCCTCTTTTCGTCAAATTATAGTATAAGTATAAGTAGGGATCGTTCTGGACCGGGGATTAGGAGGGATTGTTAATCACTTGGAATTGACTCAAAAACGTAAAATAAAGTTTAAAACACTATACTAGACTCAAAAAATTCAAAAATACTTTAAAACATAAACTAAACAGATTCTAAGCACTAAAGAACAAGAAAGTAAAGGGGGGGTTTGATTTGACGAAATTAACTAAATTGCACAAATTGTAATTAAAGGCAAAACGTAAATATGAATGTGATGAAAATATAGATGATGGAATAGCCAAGGGGTTCTTCTCCACACATGTTACACTTGCATACAAGATTGATTCTCAGTTGGTCTTTCGATAAATCATGAAACTCAACACTCCGGGTTAATTAGGTCCGCTTAAATTAACCGTCAAGTTTTCCTTAAGTTAATGAATTGGATGGGTTAGCGCAACGCAATTCACAACATTCTCCAAAAGTCCTTTACGTGAACAGCACAATAAAGATACAATCAAAGATCATTAAGCATCATGAAAACTATAAGTGTTGACGAGGCATTCGTTACTATGATGAGCATGAAACTCGTGCCAAGAATTCATTTAACGCGATTGTTTATAAGCAACCTCCACTACTTGTGAATATAAGTTCATAACGATTAGGTGAAATTCACTTATATTCTAGCGTCATATTCATGCATGAAAATTAAGCGCGCATTCTTAATAAACATACATAAATAAGTTATCAATCAAACGGTTAAACAAATTGAATCAACAACTTATGAAATTCCAACGAAAGTTAATCAATTCATATTGCAAATATAAACATAGTTTCGAATCACCCCCTAGCTAAAGGGGGGTTTATTTCCTCATAACTTTGAAATTAAAGAAACACCTAAACATTCCAACAACTCAAACTTTGAATTGTATGAACGTTTAGGCACTCTTCTCTTCCATTCCTCATACGTACAAAACAAAGAGAATTGAATTTAAACTTTGAAATCAAAGAAACACCTAAACATTCCAACAACTCAAACTTGAATTGTATGAACGTTTAGGCCCTCTTATCTTCCTCGTTATTGTAGCACAAGGTCTAAGGTGAGGTTTGGGGGATTATGGAAATGGTAGAGGAGTGGTTTGGAGGGTTGGGAAGTGGTGGAAATAGATAGATGGTTTTTGGATTCTAAGGGAGACTCACGGCTAAGAGAGAAAGGGATGTGTTTGTGGTGTGTTGTGTATGAAAATGAGATGTCCATGAATGAATGAATGCAAGGGTATTTATAGGAGTAGTGGAGGGAACATATGGCTATGTCATTTGTAGGTGAAGTAGGTGGATGTTGTAGGTGAAGTAGGTGGATGTTGTAGGTGAGTAGGTGGATGTTGTAGGTGAAGTAGGTGGATGTTGTAGGTGATTATGAGTGATAAGTGATAAGTGTATGATATGTTAAGTGATAAGTGAATGATTATGATAAGTGATAAATGAATGTATGATATGATAAGTGGTGAATGATATGTGGTGAATGATAAGTGGTAGTGTTTAAGTATTTAAAATAGGGAACAAAGCCCTTCCTTGCATGGCAAGGAAGGGAGACACAAGGAAACACACGACAATGTCCTAAGGTTGCTAGGAATGTTGTTTTTGTGTTCTAAAATGCGTAGGAGTTTTCAATGATGCTCAAACATGAGGTCTTTTTAGGATTTAACTTTCCTACTTCAAGTCTTCAATTTCGTCCAAACTTTGGCTCCATGGATAAGCTATCCAATCCATGCCCAAAAATGCTCCAAATAGCCTCAAAATGCACTTTCTTGCTCCCTAAGCCCTTAGAACCTGAAAACACACAAAAGAAGCATAAAGAACTAAAATAACTAAAGAAACATAACGTAAATGTACGAGAACAAGCCATTTAAGTCGCATGAATATGCTCCTATCAAATACCCCCACACTTATCTTTTGCTAGTCCTCGAGCAAAACAAAACAACAAAAGAACACGAAACTAGACAAAACGAACAAAACACAACCTACACCTTCCAACAATCGTCTAATGGATTTCCAATGCACATGACAAGTTAAAAATCATTAGTCCCATAGATTTTTGTCATCTTCACACTTAAGTACATTCTTACTCATAGTCACCACATATTATTTCACAAATAAGCATTTAAAACCATGTTTTGAATGTAGTAACATGCCTTAGAGAATTTGCTCAAATCCTTACAAGATATGCACTCGTTTTTCACACAGATTTTCTGACTACACACCCTAAACTAGTTATATGTGAGAAGATTGATGTAAACATAAAAACGAACACTCACATATATGTATTTCAAAGGAAGCAATTTCTGGAGTTAATAAGCATGTTTAGATATGATCTCATGAATGGAATGCTACTACTTAGATGCGAGAACCAGTGACACCATATGCTCATACCAAGTTCAAACTCCACAATTGAAATACATAACACTTAAGATTGAAGTCACGGGTTATAATGGGGCTTGGGGTGTTTGGATAACAAAGAAGGAGTACGGAAAACAAAGGTTCTTTAAGCAATAATGAGCAAAGTAATGAATTAGACATTTAGAATTCCCTTTAGAACGCAAAAATCAACTTTGAACACCCAAGGGGGAATCACACAAAACTTAGGGCCATATTCAACTTTTTTGGATCCTTTCTTCAACCATCAACGCTTGTGAGTTCATCCTTACTTATTTTCACTCCTTTTTTTTTTTTTTTTTTTTTTTTTTTTTTTTTTTTTGAATCTCAAAACATATATATAAACTTAAGAACAAACTTTCACTCCCCCACACTCATTTTCTTGCATAATGTAACTCAAAAGGAATTCATTTTCCGTCATGCTTACTATGCTTCAAGAACAAGGGTACAGATGGTCCTAATCTAGGCTAGGTAAGGGGTGATGTGGTTAGCAAAGAAAATAGGCTAAACGAGGCTCAACGGGGTTAAGACTTACAATATATACGAAATATAGGAAGTAAGGCTATTTGGCTATGATGGCAACTACACAACTTCATCTTGATATATGTTATGCAATTCAATGTCATGCTTTGAATGAAACGGATATAAGTTCTAGCATTTAGTTCTATCATGATACAATTGCATTCTAAGTAGCAACCGAGCAAGGAATAATGAGATCATGCAACAACTTAAGAAAACAAAGAATCACAGAAAATAACTCTCCAAAGAAAGTAATGGCTCGAGTCTCACAGGGTTGTAGCGTTTGTTTGAGTTTCTTCCTTCAAGCATGTTACAAAAACGAATTTTTCTTTTATGATTGCATGTGAAGTCATACATTATAACCATAACCAAGCATATACCAAGAGTAAATCAAACATTCATCCCTGTTTATAACTCTCTTTAACAGTCATGCAATTACAAACCAAATCCTTGTCATTTTGTTGGAAGGTACCCTAAGACACAAACACACAAAAACGACTGAAAACACTCTTTTTAGGCTTTTCAAAACATATTTTTCAAATTTTTATGTGATTTTCGGAGTTATAAAACAAAACACAAAAAAAAAACACTCTAAAACAACTTAAAAACACCTTAAAACAGTAAGGAACAACATTTGAAGTTATGGGTGATAAAATCTCACGAATTTGTATCAACGACATTGGTTACCCCCCCACACTTAAATCAAACATTGTCCTCAATGTTTTAAGCATAGATTCACATAAAACATAAGTAAACACATAAAAAGCATTAAACATATTAAACATGGCATAATGTAATTAACAAAGAGAAGAGTTTAGGGATGCAAATCTGGTTATGGAGTGTAAATTCCCTCTTCTCCTTGGTGATTGCATTGAGGCTTTGATCTTTGTGATTCCACAGGCTTACTCTTGAACTGGTTTCTGCCCATCGTTGATTTTCCTTTGTGCTACTTCTTGAACTGGGCAGCAGGATGGTTCTTTTGGTTTCCCCCGAAGGTCTGAGCTTCCTCCTGTTATCTGTTTCTTTGTTCAATCTTTGCAGGAGTGGTCCCTTCTCTGGAAGTGTAACAACCGTTGAAGATGACTACTCGAGAGCAACGCTAGGTAAGCAATCAGGAATAGATTCCAGGTAGTTGGCTCCAGATCGGAAGACTGACTCCAAGTGCCGGCTGATTGCTTCTTTTACTTTGCCATGCAAGTAAGAACAAGGACAAAGAAAAAGACAGGGAAAGAGCATGATATGAGATACTTTTGCTTTTGACCTTGATGATATGAGATACCTTTGCTTTGAAGAAGCGGTGAATGAATCAGCACATGCTTCAATCCGCCGTTTCCTCCTGGGTCATATGTACTCCAGGCATCTGGTATCATCTTTGGGGAAGAAGAAAGAATTGAGTATTTTGAAAGGCTTTGCTGGGAGTGCGCCCTCAGAGGTGAGGGAGAGTTGGGCATTTTCTTCAGGTTTGCCCTACCATAAAAGACGAAGGTCGACATATATAAAGATAATATCAAGTGGTGGTACTTTTTACCCTTGTCGACAAACGTTTTGATCCCGCAAATCCGGCTCTTTGAAATAGTGGCGCCTCTTCGATCTTTGAATACGCCTCTTCGATTTCTGAGCAGGCGCCCCTTCGATTTCTGAACGACGCCCCTTCGCTTTCTGAACGACACGTGGTAGTGCAGATGCGGCTCCTTTTGACAAAGCTGCACGCGTCTTCTGAAAAGCAGAGAAAGCGTCGCCGAACTTTGCGCTTGTCGGCTAAAGATGTGTAGATGCGATGATGGCCTCCACGTGTTTTCAGCTTTGTCAGAAATCTTTTGACAAAGTTGAACGCGTTTTCTGAAAAGCCGAGGGAGCGTCGCCTAAATTACGCCGGAAAATCCGGCTCTTTGAATCGGTGGACGCGTCGTCTTGGCTTTTTATAGAGCTATCAATCACCACAACAAACACACTCTGAAGATTTCCCATTCTTGAAAATCGACTCCGGCCCTTTGAAATTTAACTCCATCCCTTCTCTTTGAACACTTTTGAAAAATGGCAAACTCATCGAACCTTAGCTTGGAATTGAGCCTTAGCAGTGATACGGCCGCGCCGCGTCAAGGTAACGTATGGCGCCCTTCTTTCTTATCTTCTAACGGTCTTCTTACAGGTGAAGACTCCGTGATGCAGGACGCCACAACAGCTACAATAGTAGCTAGGAACCTCCTCACTCCAAAAGATAGTAGGCTACTGTCAGGACGGTCCGATGAGTTGGCCGTTCAAGAGTCCCTCGCACTTAGTGTTCAGTGTGCGAGTTCTGTGTCCAACATGGGCCAACGCCTGCTTGCCCGCTCCCGTCAGGTGGAATCATTGATGGCAGAGGTGGAAAGTCTCAAGCAGGAGATCAAACTGCTTAAGTACGAGAATAGAAGTTTGCACGTGCTTGCCAACAACTATTCGACGGGTATGAAGAGGAAGCTTGATGAGCTACAAGAATCCAATGGTCGGATGCAAAGTGACCGTCAAACTGATCGTCAAAGGCTTGCGGCTTACTTCCAGAGGCACATTTTTCCGGGCTCATCCAGCGTTTGGCCAAGTATTGAGGCCTCTTCTTTGATGCCTCCCGCTCCGATGCCTTCCGCCTCGATGCCTTCTGCTCCGATGCCTTCCGCATCTATGCCTCCTACTTCTAGAGTTTTGCCCAGTAGTGGGGCTTCAAGTAAACGCCCTTTGTGAAGGCTCTATCTTTCTTTGTTTAGCAGTGCCTATCAATAAACCAAACATTTTCTCAATGTTACAATCATAGACTCACACAATTAATAAACAAACAAACAATAACAACTAAACAACCTAACAAGGCAGAAACGAAATAGCAACAAAGAGAAGAGTTTTTAGGAATCTGGAATTTGGAGTGCTTTCTAAGTCTTCCTTTGTTGAATGCATGGGTTGCCTCCCAAGTAGCGCTTTCTTTTACGTCTTGCAGCCGGACGGTACCTCCGTTTAAGCTTGACTAGGTTCCACGGCATGGAATTGGTCCTTGAATGGAAGGTGATACTTGAAGTGAACCGGCATTGGTTCAAATTCTAAAGTGGGTGCCTGGATCATTAACAACATATTAGTATAAAAGAAAATTGAAATTCGGGGAGGCGGCTTACCTGTGTGCTCCGACATAAACTCAAGAATAAACACCACTCGCTGGAAAGTTTCAGGGATATTGGACTTGGCCAGATTGCATGTGAGTATTGGTCCTTGTCTTGTGTCATAAAATTCAATTTCTTTGGGGTTGTTTGCCTCAAGTATATCCTTTTCTAGACATTCCCCAGTCACATCTTGCTCTTGATTCTTTGGAAAGGATTCGAAGATGCCTTTCTCACCCTCTTCTTCCTTGGATTGCATAATCCTGCAAGGAATAGGGACATTCAGTGGAACGGGGTTAGAAATAATTAACTTTGGAACAACCTTACCTGAATTGGATGGCGTAGGAGCGATAGGTGCCTGCGGCAAAGGTGTTTCCACCCTTGCCATAGGTTGCGTGTGTTCCTCTTCCTCAATTAGCAGCTCCTCATCCACTTCTTGCTCTTGAATTTGTTTCATGAATTCCATAATCTGCCCAATTTGCTCCTCCAATTTACCCAACTTCTTGTCTTGATTTTGTTCGTCCTTGGTTTGAGTTTGGACTTCCTGCGTCAAAGTAGTAAGTAATTGAAAAATCGTATCATTATCGCTTGAATTACTTACATTGCTTTGGGCAGGTTGTGGTGGCTGCATAGGCGTTGTATAGAACTCCTCATATGGTTGCCAATATTCTCCTTGTTGAGTCTCCTCGACTTGGTTTTGTGAGCCCTGCACCAAACAAAGTAATTCATTAAGCTTTTGATTATAATCTATTGATGAACTTGAGTTTGGTTGGGAATATTGAATATGAGGTTGTGGTGGATGCATAGACGTTGAATAGAACTCCTCATAAGGCTGCCAATATCCTTCTTGTTGAATATGTTGAGGTTCCCACCATATAGAGTTTGAATGATCACTCCAATCGGAATTGTAAGTATTGGAAAACACGTCGTTCCTTGATTGATTATGATCAAATGTACCAACTCTTTGCGTTTGGTACTCTTCCATAAGCTGCGACAAAAGAGAAGCATTATCAAGTGCCATGTCTTGCGTCTAAAATAAAACTAAAAATATATACACACAAACGAAAATAAAACAATCCAAGAGATTAGCAAAGTTGCTAATCCCCGGCAACGGCGCCAAAATTTGATGCGAGAATTATACGCGCATAAATTAAACCCTCTTTTCGTCAAATTATAGTATAAGTATAAGTAGGGATCGTTCTGGACCGGGGATTAGGAGGGATTGTTAATCACTTGGAATTGACTCAAAAACGTAAAATAAAGTTTAAAACACTATACTAGACTCAAAGAATTCAAAAATACTTTAAAACATAAACTAAACAGATTCTAAGCACTAAAGAACAAGAAAGTAAAGGGGGGGTTTGATTTGACGAAATTAACTAAATTGCACAAATTGTAATTAAAGGCAAAACGTAAATATGAATGTGATGAAAATATAGATGATGGAATAGCCAAGGGGTTCTTCTCCACACATGTTACACTTGCATACAAGATTGATTCTCAGTTGGTCTTTCGATAAATCATGAAACTCAACACTCTGGGTTAATTAGGTCCGCTTAAATTAACCGTCAAGTTTTCCTTAAGTTAATGAATTGGATGGGTTAGCGCAACGCAATTCACAACATTCTCCAAAAGTCCTTTACGTGAACAGCACAATAAAGATACAATCAAAGATCATTAAGCATCATGAAAACTATAAGTGTTGACGAGGCATTCGTTACTATGATGAGCATGAAACTCGTGCCAAGAATTCATTTAACGCGATTGTTTATAAGCAACCTCCACTACTTGTGAATATAAGTTCATAACGATTAGGTGAAATTCACTTATATTCTAGCATCATATTCATGCATGAAAATTAAGCGCGCATTCTTAATAAACATACATAAATAAGTTATCAATCAAACGGTTAAACAAATTGAATCAACAACTTATGAAATTCCAACGAAAGTTAATCAATTCATATTGCAAATATAAACATAGTTTCGAATCACCCCCTAGCTAAAGGGGGGTTTATTTCCTCATAACTTTGAAATTAAAGAAACACCTAAACATTCCAACAACTCAAACTTTGAATTGTATGAACGTTTAGGCACTCTTCTCTTCCATTCCTCATACGTACAAAACAAAGAGAATTGAATTTAAACTTTGAAATCAAAGAAACACCTAAACATTCCAACAACTCAAACTTGAATTGTATGAACGTTTAGGCCCTCTTATCTTCCTCGTTATTGTAGCACAAGGTCTAAGGTGAGGTTTGGGGGATTATGGAAATGGTAGAGGAGTGGTTTGGAGGGTTGGGAAGTGGTGGAAATAGATAGATGGTTTTTGGATTCTAAGGGAGACTCACGGCTAAGAGAGAAAGGGATGTGTTTGTGGTGTGTTGTGTATGAAAATGAGATGTCCATGAATGAATGAATGCAAGGGTATTTATAGGAGTAGTGGAGGGAACATATGGCTATGTCATTTGTAGGTGAAGTAGGTGGATGTTGTAGGTGAGTAGGTGGATGTTGTAGGTGAAGTAGGTGGATGTTGTAGGTGAGTAGGTGGATGTTGTAGGTGAAGTAGGTGGATGTTGTAGGTGATTATGAGTGATAAGTGATAAGTGTATGATATGTTAAGTGATAAGTGAATGATTATGATAAGTGATAAATGAATGTATGATATGATAAGTGGTGAATGATATGTGGTGAATGATAAGTGGTAGTGTTTAAGTATTTAAAATAGGGAACAAAGCCCTTCCTTGCATGGCAAGGAAGGGAGACACAAGGAAACACACGACAATGTCCTAAGGTTGCTAGGAATGTTGTTTTTGTGTTCTAAAATGCGTAGGAGTTTTCAATGATGCTCAAACATGAGGTCTTTTTAGGATTTAACTTTCCTACTTCAAGTCTTCAATTTCGTCCAAACTTTGGCTCCATGGATAAGCTATCCAATCCATGCCCAAAAATGCTCCAAATAGCCTCAAAATGCACTTTCTTGCTCCCTAAGCCCTTAGAACCTGAAAACACACAAAAGAAGCATAAAGAACTAAAATAACTAAAGAAACATAACGTAAATGTACGAGAACAAGCCATTTAAGTCGCATGAATATGCTCCTATCACTTAGTCCCTAAAGTTAGTCAAATCCGAGATAGTCCGGTGCAACAAACTGTTAGACCAAGTCATAGTTCGCGTGCGGTTTCAAGAGTTCGTGATCAAGTCAAACTGTTATCCAACAAAAGTTAGTTTAGGTTAAGACTCTTTCAAATATTCCTTTCCGTGTAAATCCAAGTTTGATCTTTCTGTTGTATCTTTGATTTTCAAATCTCCTTGTAAATAGGGATTTCAGTTCCCTGATGTAATCTGGAATGCATTATAAATACATGCAGCCCATCACTGATTGGGTAAGGTAATTGAAGTGAAACTGTGAGTGTTTGTAAGTTTTACATGGTATACGAGCCCTAGCAGTCTAACGACACAGATCAGTTTTTTTTTTTTTTTTTTTTTTTTTTCCTTCCATGGCCGATTCTAGCAACGGTGCTGCAACCCAAACCTCCAACCTCACAAATTCCACCATGAACCCCTTCTTGTCTTTGACCACAGTGGTGAATATTAAGCTGGATCGTACCAATTATCCTTTATGGTTGGCTCAGATCTTACCTGTTCTCAAAAGTCGGGACCTGATGGGTTACGTCGATGGGACGGTTGTTTACCCTCCCAAACAACTTTCTGGAAGTACAACTACCAATCCTGCGTACACAGCATGGGTGCAGTACGATCAAATGATACTCAGCTGGATTAAAGGCTCGCTCACGCCGTCTGTGCTCTCGGTCGTGGCCAGCAAGAGGACATCTCGTGCTACCTAGGAGGCTCTTGAGCAACGGTATGCCTCTACGTCCTAGAATCGCATCTTGTTTCTGCGGAATGAACTTATACAAACAAAAAAAGGTGATTTGTCGATTGCTGATTATCTTGATAAGATGAATGCTATTTCTGATAACCTTGCCCTGTGGATGATGATGAACTTGTCCAAATTATCTTGAACAATCTTGGGCCTGCTTATGAGATGACAGTGAACGTTGCTCAGGCACGTGATACTCCAATCACGTACCCTACGCTTGAGGTGCTCTTATTGACAACTGAGAGGAGGATGACTGAGCAAGCTACTCCACTCTTGGAGGCTACTCCTGTTAATGCCTTTGTCACTGCCAGAGGTCGTGGTGGACGATCTCGTGGAAATGGACGAGGAATGGCTCCGGCTGGACGTGGTGGTGCTGCTGGAAACCAGCGCGGTGCCAATCCCCGCAACAATTATTTTACTAACAGTGTGAGACCTAATTTTGCATGCAATGGTGAAAAGTTCAATAGTGCAGGAGAAAGGATTATATGCCAAATTTGGGGAAAACAAGGGCATCATGCCCTAGATTGTTACCAAAGAATGAATGATGCGTATGAAGGAAGGATCCCAGCCAAGAAACTCACTGCCATGGCCACCTCTCCAATCACTCTTAACCGCCAAACAATGGCCAGTGGCTGCTTGATACTGGAGCCAATGCCCATGTCACTCCAGATCTTCAGAATTTGGTTAATCCAAAAGAGTATCACGGTAATGAGAATGTGGGTGGAGTAGGTAATGATTATGAAATTTCTATTTCTCATCTTGGTTCAAATACTTTACTAAACTAACTCTTGTTGGATAACAATTTAACTTGATCACGAACTCTTGAAACCGCACGCGGACTATGACTTGGTCTAACACAAACGCACCCTATGAGTCTTCTCGATCCTTGAAAGAGGTGGATAACTGTAGCTTACTACCAGTTGTTCCCCTTTTAAGGGGAAAAAAAAAAAAAGAGAAGCGTAAATTGAATCACATGCAATTACCAACCATAAAATTGAACTTTCTCAATGATTAGTCATGGTGAGAGTAGATTAATCAATTTTACCTCGAGTTGTAAATGAAAGGAGGCGTTGGAGAACAAAGGAGGCTTCGGAAAAATTAAGTAGGGCAATAACTAAAGAGGACTGTTATCGGCAATCGAAAAATCTCATTTTGTACTCTATACTTTCTATAATTAGAAAACAAAAAAAATACATTTGTAAGAAGTGCATAATAAAATTTTTGGAATGCCAAAAACAGTTCCCTAACTAAAGACCATATAAGATCCAGCTTTGTCCTTAAGAACGTAAATAACCAAATGTCAAGTTCGACGCAGGACTCCGATACAACTTGAGAACAGATTTAATAGAAGATCGTTGTGTTAAGAGAGCAACTTTATGTCTACATGGTTCAACCTCAAAAGGTTGATACTTGGCCTTTAGGACCCCAGCCTCCAAATCGCCATGCCATGGATCAGCTGCCATCCCTATCTTGCCAAGGGGGCAAGGTTAAATGCATACGTACTTTTGAAACCCAAGCCTCCCCCCCTTTTGGGGCACACAAAGTATCCCACTTGAACCAGTGAGCACGGCATCCGTCATTAGCTCCATTCCACCACAATGATTAAGGTTGTCACAAAAGGTCTTGGGCACGAAAAAACACCCTACAATATACATTAAGGAGCCGCCCTTTTGAGCGTTGAAGGCATTTCCATTGACATTCTTTTATATAAGGCTAACAATCTCGACACATAAAAATGAAAATCTCAATCTTACATATCATTAATTACGTCGAACTCAAATCGAATCTTGATCAAAATCCGATCAATTGACAAGTCTAATCAACTCTTTTTTTTTTTCATTTAATATGATAATAATTAAATCAACTCCAAAGATTACGTTTGAATTGTTAGAGTTTGAAATGAGATGATAACAATTTTTTTTTTAACAAACGATACTATTTACATTAAGGGACCTCACAAGGTACTAGCAATAATGTGGTTCAAATTCGTCTTTGTCAAAAATCAAATCTAAGATATTTTATTTACAAATAAAGAAGAATACTATTAGATTATAATATAAGTGACGAGGTGATAACATTTAAATTGCTCACACAATCCTAATCATTTCCGCTAGGTAGGTCGAACACTAACGACTTTTAATCAGGTGGACTGGAGTCCGAGAGGCTGCTAGGCCAAATCCAAATGGTTTGCGTCAGCACTCCAACTAGTGGACCCAACCAATTTTCGGACCGGTTAAAAGACCCAACAATCTGTCCCGCCATATTCAGCTGAAACCGGTATCCAAAAGCTTCAGGCGTGCGCCTGTCTCAGTCGTTTCAGACTTTCAGTGCGTTTCCAGTACTACCATGGCTTCTTCTATTACCTCGACCCCGCGCGAAGGAGATTCGGTGAACCAATTTTCTGTTCTATTCATACCCTTTACTATACATATATACATATATGTGTATCTGTATATATTTCTTCTGTTTTAATTCAATCCCTATTATTTTCTGTTTGGCTTCTGGGAAAATTAGGAATGGAGCATCGGACATCTTAAAATTTGTATTTCCAATGGTTAAATTCTAATTTTTGATTGTTTTCCTGAATTGGGTCGGAAATAGTTATTGTAGAAATGTGGATTATGTGAAAAATATAGTACGTTTGATTCCAATTCTTGCCTAGTATTTGTCTGAAGCCTTATGTTTTGTTCATGTTATCTGATAGGTTCTGGTACAGAAGAATTTGATTGCGAGGACATTGACATTGAACCGGCCTCGGCAGTTGAATGCCCTTAACTTTGATATGGTATTGCCCTATCATGAACATGTACTTTATTGACTTTGTTGAGAGTTTGAGAGCTTACTCTTTTTCCCGTTTTCATCTTGTGTCTATGTTTTACGATTTATATTTCGTGTCTGTATTATTTTTTATTTGTAACTCAACTTTCTATAATTCAAGTTATGAAATAGATTATACATTTTCAAGGATAAAATCTAAAAGAATGTATACCTCCTCAAACTATTTTTCTAACTTTCTTTTTACAAAAAAGAAGGTATATACTGTTTTAAGAATCATATCAGCCCTTGAAGGTCCCGAGAGGCATCATGTTGAAATCAAAAGTGGAAATGTTTATGGTACAAAAGTATGAAGGGAATGTGGTCTTTCCAAAGTACAAAAGTACGCAGAAATCAAGCATTAATTCAAGAAATTTTTTGGTCTTCAGACATTCTTTATTCTGAGTTTGCCTGCTTCATCTTTTAATCGACTGTTAGATAATTAAATTAATCTGCGTAAAACTATGTCATGCTTTTTCATGCAGTGATATTATCTCCATGGCTATAAGGTGTGTTTAATGTAGGTTTTGGTGAAACAAGAATATAATGGTTTACATTTCTAGTTTCTTTCTTTTTTTTTTTTTGGTAGATTTCTCGTCTATTGGAGCATTTTCTTGCCTTTGAGGATGATGCTAATGTCAAGTTGGTAATTGTCAAGGTACTCTTCTTCCATGCTCTAGTTTTATGTATTGTATTTAAACTTTCTCAATGAGAAACAAGAAAGAAGAATATTGTCTTACACATGCAGTTGATCTTTAATTTGGGATATTTGATGTTTGTTAATGTGTAAGCATTTAAGTTATCACTTTTTTTCACAGACCTATGTTGTGTGCTTACATTTTCTTTTGAGTTTTGTATATAAATATTAGCATCAAAGTCTTTGGCTTGATGTTGTGAACCTACAATCCTGTTAAGATGTAAGCTCGTCTTTAGATTCTGTTTGATTTTCTCCAAGAAAGAGGATTTTAAGTTTATTGGGAGTGCATGTTTCATACCACTTGCAGCCCCACTTAAAAATTCATCCTGATCATTTTGCTTATAAATGGTTGAGAGCATAGAAGTTTTATAGTCTCTTGGCTTTAAACCAATACCAACTTGGTATTCTTTTTCATTTTCGGCTGGTTTCAGTTTGCTTGCTTAGTGGCAATCCAAAAGGATGGGGATTTAACCTGAAAACATAATTTATTTTGGTGTATAATGTATTGTGATGGATAGAGGCTGTGCTTTTATCCACTAAAGCTTTGATTGAATTAATAATTGAATGATCATACTCCTGTTTTCAGCAAGACAGTGAAAGTAAAACATTGTGACATGTGTATGATCTGTTTATCTTTTTCTAGGGGAAAGGAAGAGCCTTTTGTGCTGGTGGAGATGTAGCGGCTGTGGTTCGTCAGATTAATGAAGGCACAACTGCTTTTTTTTCATCTGTCTTTTCTTTTTCTATTTATATTGAGCATATTTACTGATCATTAACATCACGTAATGAGCAATAGCTTCAGTTTAGGTGCACACCTACCTGTTATTAAATTTTCCATTTCCAGTTCTGCTTAACTGTTTGAAAATGTTGAGTATCTATTTGTAAGATGCAGTAAATTACTTTCAACCTGATATCACCCTGTTGCATTATAACTTAGGAAATTGGAGATTAGCTGCTCATTTTTTTCAAAAGGAGTATACCTTGAATTATTTGCTGGCAACATACAGTAAACCCCAGGTGACTTAGTTCCTTTGTTAAGTGCTGTTTTCATAATAATATTTATTCAGTTCTGGTATCAGAGGTATTATTTCTTAATCAATTTAGCTTTATTTAGAAAAATATGTTTTTCTTACTGTTAGCATGACATCCTTGAAGGTTTCAATTCTGGACGGGATTGTCATGGGAGGTGGGGCTGGTGCTTCAATACATGGAAGATTCCGTGTTGCAACTGAGAATTCGGTATGTCTCACTTTATCTAAGGTCTGAAGTTAGCAGTAATTTTGGTTGCATCCTTTTGATTTGAACTATTTGATCTTTTTGTTTTCTCTATTTTCCTTCTTTGTTTTAAACTATGGGAAGTTAACTTCTCTTATATTATCACAGTAGGATAAGACTGAATTACATGTGAAAATTCTGAGTGCCCTATATGGAAAATTTCAATGCTCTATCTGTATGCATTGTAGTTAATTGTCTGTTGTGAGATGCTAGTTATTTTGTCACTTCAATATCTTGAAAATAATCTCATTACTTTTTGTTGTACATCAATAACAATTTTGTTGCTTTATATGGACCCAAGGTTTCTGTGAGTACATTGAAAATCTATAAGTATGAGTTAACCTGATCAAGGAATGAAGACATAACCTTTCTATGACTTAAAGAATATAAAACACGTTTTCTGTTTCATGGCCAAAGTCCATGGGTTTTGAGATAATATAAAGTCTATAAGGCGTATGCTGAAATTGTGTCAAAAAATATTGATGACATATATTGCACATATCAGAGATTAAAATGTAGCATTTCTTTATATTTATGGATAGCTAAGATTTTCTGAGCTAAATGGGGGACTTGTAAAGAACAAGCATGCAAGGAAGGTACATAAGTTCCCATTATAAAAACGCTAAGGGGATGCATGAATTCCCAAGCTATGTATATGGTTTGAGATTATGGTTTGACCTTTGTATTGGGAAAGAAGAGGAGGGATCTGTTGTTTTCTACAAGTAAAAGCAAGAAATCTGCAGACTGTGTTATTTGTTGCATCGCTGTTGGTATCCCACCAAACGGTCCAGATCTTTTACTGCATTTGGGGAGGCAATTGCAAAGATATCTGTCCTTTTAGTAGCAACTTAATCCCTTGTATTTCTTATGAATCCTTTGCAGGTTTTTGCAATGCCAGAAACTGCTTTGGGACTTTTTCCGGATGTTGGTGCCTCTTATTACTTGTCCAGGCTTCCTGGATTCTTCGGTAATATCTGTTATGTCTCTGGTTTACATTTTTGTTTGACTTAAATAAATAATTTATTTTTTCTTGTACTGTCTTTTGTATGAAGGGTAAAGTGG
Organism: Pyrus communis; assembly: GCF_041283825.1. NCBI lineage: Eukaryota > Viridiplantae > Streptophyta > Magnoliopsida > Rosales > Rosaceae > Pyrus > Pyrus communis. The sequence goes on along the minus strand of NC_142571.1, from coordinate 5,864,198 downwards.
GAAGTATTGCATGTGCTCATCTTCTTTACTACCTTTGTTCTCAATTATTGATTGCCCCTTCTCCCCTATGTGCATTGCAGGAGAATATGTTGGTCTTACAGGTACCAGATTGGATGGTGCTGAAATGCTTGCTTGCAGTCTTGCAACACACTTTGTTCCATCAACGGTGTGTTATCTCTAATTATCATCATATTTTATCTATTCCAATGGTCCTAATTGAAACTTAACAAGAAGAAGATGACCTGATTGGTTAAGGAGTTATGCTAGTTAAGAATCATAACAAGTAGCAGCATGTTATTCCTTCCGTTTGAGACTTGAGTGCTTATTCTGTGGTTGGTTTATTGACAGAGATTGTCTTTGTTAGAAGAAGCTTTATACAAAGTTGATTCAAGTGATTTTGCCATTATTCAAGCAGTCATAGATAAATACTCGCAGAGTCCAGCTCTGAAGAAGAAAAGTGCATACTACCGGTTAGTATTTCTGTTCCTTTTTTCTTTAACTATTTTTTCTAGGATGTTTTTCTTTTTCTTTTTTTCTTTTAACGGACTGCAATTCTCATGCGCGAGTTGCTTTGAACTTTCCATTAATGGAATTCACTGTTCTGTGTGATCTTGTTTTTCTTCCAATGGATTAACCAGTGGAACTCACAAGATTTTATAACCATTTGGATCACCACAGCGGAAGCATGAACACCATAAAACTTTGGACACCAACTACATTCCTCATTATATTCGTTATTTTAATGGTTGAAGCACATCTAACAGTTACAATGTCTAAGTTGCTACACACTTAGAAGTTTCTAGATGTAAAATTGGTGCTTTGGCTTGGACATTAAGGAGAGTAACTGCATCTTTATGCATTTGTCAAGTTATAACAAATCCGTTGCGTAGTCCAGAAATTGATGCGTCTATTAGTTCAACTAGACCCATCATTTGTTGAACCAGTTATATATTCTCAAAAATGAAAAGCTGGGAATATGTTTTTTGTAATTTTCAGCTGTTTTGAATACAGGATGGATGTTATAGACAAGTGCTTTTCTAGAAGAACTGTAGAAGAAATTGTATCTGCCCTTGTAAGTTGATTTGAGTTTAAAATATTGGAAGGCTTGGTTTGATGTTATCTGTGTTCTGGATCTTTGGAAAGTTTATTACTCTTTTGGCTCGGTACTTGAGTAGTTTATGTTTAGTGTTCAACTTGTAGATTAAGTATGTATACTTTACTTGATGATACCTATGATTTGTATTAAAGGAGGATGAGGAGGCTCCAAACGGAGTGGATGCTTGGCTAACTTCAACAATTCAAGCGTTAAAGAAGGCATCACCAATGAGTTTGAAGATTTCTTTGAGATCGGTATGTCTACTGCAGGCCTTAAAATTGCAGTTGGTTAATTGTAGCATATCAAAATTACTTATCATTAGTTTGTGTAAAACTGGTATGATACTAGATTGTTTTTTTACTCCTTATATAGAGCAAGAATAAGATTGCTTGTTATGCACTGGGCAGATGGTATAGGGTTCCATAAGTATATTCTAAAAATATGAATTCCTGCTTCGTCCGTAAATTGTATAACAAAACTAAAATTTGTTAAGCAGCTTACATTGGACAAATTTGAAGGGAGTAAAATGGAATTCACTATAGTAAGGTGAAATAAAAGTCATCGCTCACATGAACATGTAATATGATGGTTATGAAATGCAAATATTTCTCTTTATTTTCTCTCAGCACAAAATGAGGCATTGTATACCACACAAATATCACCTAAAGCTTGGAGTTGAAGTTTCATAATGTGCTGAGGACAAACATTAAGACACTTTGCGTTGTATGAAATTGAATTGGAAATTTTTTGGGCTTGGTATTAATGTGTTCCTTTCGATTTTAGATTAGAGAAGGAAGACTTCAGGGAGTTGGTCAGTGCCTTGTTCGTGAATATAGAATGGTTTCGCACGTTGTGAAAGGAGAAGTCAGCAAGGACTTCAGAGAGGTTAGCTTGTTCAAATAGTGTATCCACATTGTTTTTGTTTTCTCGGGTGACTCAAGCCTTGCTTTTAATTGCAGGGTTGCAGAGCTTTATTGCTGGACAAGGATAAGAACCCAAAGGTAAATGACATTTTATAACTTTTCTTTTGATAGATCATCTGCGCAAGTAATCAACATATACTGAAGGTGTGTAATCATCTAATTATAATCGACAAAAGTATTTAAACATTCTAAATTGACTTATTTTCTGTTAACCTTTACTGGGAACCTAAAACATGAAACGTTTAAATCTATGTACGTCATTGATGGTTGTGCTACCACAAAATGGCCCTTGTCTTAAAATGAGGGTATTCTTGCTTTTGACAAGTTAACTTGTGTGTAGAGAAATTATCTCTGCTGCTCATCCTGACTTTTTCATGTTCGGACGCGAAGGCATTGAAACGCCTAAAATTTTTGCTCTAATGCCAACAGGGCAAATAATTTTGGGTGTAGAATCCCTGTTGTGTGCTTACTCATCACACACACACGCACGCGCACACATATCTGGCTGTGCATATATGTTTTTATCATACAAATATGTGTGTATTTTGTGCTTTAATTTTCTTTGGATTCTTCTCTTGGTTCTTCATGCAGTGGGAGCCTTCCAATTTGGAGCTCGTCACAAACCATATGGTCGAGCAATACTTCTCTAAGTTGGATGATGAAGGATGGGAAGAATTAAAGCTCCCTGCAAGATCAAATTTGCCTGCAACTGCCATTGCCAAGCTTTGAGTACTCCGCCGTTTCTACCTGCTCAGACCTTGTAACTTGTCGAGGCCATTTAGTTAAGTTCGCACTTCAGCAGGTACATATAAAAACACCGCTCAAGTTCATGGTAATAAAACCGAATGGCTCGGTAGTAGGCATTTCTTGTGTCAGCCAAATGATATAAATCTGTATACTCATGGTTAAAGCCTATGAACACAAATTTGCACAACGTATCAAGCGAGGCATTCATTTGTCGATATTAATGTTCTTCTTTTATCATCTTTCTGCACGTTTGAATTTGGCAACTGAGATTGAACTTGCTAGGTAAAGTTTTGCAACCGGTAATGCTGATATGCATGTTGTACGGAATGCCTTTCAGCAGTTGTTGGTATCAAAACCCTCGTACCAATTACCGTACCAAACTTTCGGTTTGGTAAAATCTATTACCATTACCATACCAAACTTTCGGTATACCGAAGTTCGGTATTGCCAAATGTTCGGTTGGCATGGTATGGCAATGGTAATTGCCACTTTATTTTGAGACAAAATCTGTTTTTGCTTTGTTCAACATTTCATATTTCGTGCCTCTGTGATAAGACAAAGATATATAAACCAAATGCATAGACGGAAGAAAATTCTCATAACAAGTGCCCAAATGGATTTCCACCTTCAAATGGATTTACAGCCGCATGAAATGTTGATGAATTACTTGAAAATTATAAGCCTGAAACAAAGAATGGAAACATAAAGCAGTACCATAGGTCTACAAGGACAATGCGTAGCCTAATAATTCCTCACCTTAGCGGTACCGGTTGATTATTCAACGGAAACATAAAGCAGTACCACAAGACTCACCTCTTTAACTTAAACCTCTCCTTAGCTCCGGATATTTCATACATTGTAGCCTAAATTTATCTCTTTTTCATCATTCACAATTCACACACACAATAATTCAAATGATGCACCAAGATTCATAATGAAAATTAACCTTACAATCCAAATAGAAGTTAAAGTTTCAAACCAAATGAAAATTGAACTAAACTTCAAAAGGTAAAATTCATTGATCAATTCTTCAAGTTTAAGATGTCGAAGCTTTTGGAGGAGGCATTGAACTTGTAGAAGATTGACTTTGTGTCAAGCCTAAATTACAAACAAAGAAAACATATTAGTAGCAAGAAGAATTAAAGTTGAAAACCATTTAACAACAAATTTACTAAAAAAATTAAAGCATATCTTACTTGTTTCAACTTCTTCCATTTCCTTGTAAAATTGAAGCATATCTTCTGTTGGTTCTTTGTAGAAGTTTACTTCATCCACCCTAAGCCAATCACTAGTACACACTAGTGCCTCTACCATTTTAGGAGTCAAGGATGCCCTAAAAGGGTCCACAACCCTCCTTCCTAGGCTAAATGCATTTTCACTAACAACAGTAGATGTGGGGATTGCAAAGATATCCTTGGCTATTTGTGAAAGAATTGGGAACTCTTTTGTGTTTGATTTCCACCAATTCAAGAGATCAAAGCCACCAACAACAATACTAATATAAGGAGCGGCGAAGTACTTTTCAACTTCATTAGATATCTCCAAAAGGCGTTGCTCCCTCCTTTCTTGTATAAGCTCCTTCATCATTTCAATTTTTTTCTCATCACCCCCACAAGCTTGAATTATGTACTCCTCATTTAGTTCCACATCTTCCCAATGGATCCCCAATGGTAGTAGAAGAACCCCTTCTATACTCATTATACAAATCAAGCAAGCATTTTTTAATCTCCATAAGCATCCAAGCTATCTTTCTATCATCTCATCCAAGTGTTTTGAGGCTAATGGTAATCATTTGAAGTTTATAACAAGGGTCTAGAACTTGGCCAAACATAAGTGGGTTCACATTCTTAAAACTTCCCCAATACTTGTTAAATTTATGCATCATTGTAGTAGCCACCCTTTGCAATGTAGGATTGGTAGGATCTTTCTTTTTCTTCTCAATCTCTATTAGTAAAGCAACCACTTGATCCCATAGCAAAGTTGATGTAACATTTTTTGTTGCGCTAAGCTTCAAAGTAGAATCATGAAACTTCTTAAGAAAGTGGGTAAAGGCTAGTGATTTCTCCCAATCCTCCTCATCCGGAGGCCCCACTTTTTTTCCCAAATTCTTCTTTGAATCCATCTCCATTTTTTCAAAGTAATCACAAAATTGCACATTCTCCTCCGCTATCCTAAGAAACACCTTCCTAAACTTGTATGCAACGTCAAGCATTTTATATGTTGCATTCCACCTTATAGACACATCAAAAGGCACATTTGGCATCTTGTCCATCTTGAATAAGATAGCAAAATCCCTAAACTTATCCAATCTAGCCGGTGAAGAATGAATGTACTTGACACAATTTCGAATCCCCTCAACCGACTTAGCAAGCTCCTTTAGCCCACTCTTGACAACTAAATTTAAGATGTGACAAGAACACCTCATATGTATGTACTTCCCACCAACCAAGAGAGAATTCATTTCCCTAGCCACTTTTTCATGTAGTTAATCGCAACATCATTGGCGGAAGCATTATCAACCGTAATGCTAAAGATCTTCTCTATCCCCCATTGGTTCAAAAACACCTCTAGAACTTTCCCAATGTCTTCTCCCTTATGACATGTGATCTTTATGAAGTTTAAGATTTGTTTGTGCAATTTCCATTCACTATCCATGAAATGAGCGGTAACTACCATGTAGTTAATGTTTTGTACCGATGTCCAAGTATTGGTTGTGATACTTACCCTTTGATTATGCATTGCTTCAAATAACTTAGACTTCTCCGACACATAAATCCCACACACCGGCCGCAATCTTCTTCCTATTTAGAATCTTGAACCGAGGTTGAGCCTCTTTCATCATGTCAATGTACCCACTACCTTCAAGCACCTTAAATAGTTGTTCATCCTTAATGAGAAACATCACAACCTTTAACTCAAGCTTTTTTTGGTTAAAGGTGTGGGGGACCAATCCACCGCTTGTAGACTCATTTGTTAAGACCGGTTTATTATTATCCCCTTTCATATAAAGAGGTGAGTCTTTACAAACTTTTCTAAGGTAATGTCCTATGCTTGATGTCCCATTTTTCCCAGGATCGGGCGGAACCTTTTTTTTGCAATATGAGCAAATTGTAAGGTGAATGTATTTCCCTTTACCCAAGGTTCTTTTCACTCTCTTAGCATGTAACCAACACTCCGATTGCAACCCACTTACATCTTCATATTCATCGGGCACATCTCTTCTCTTACCACTTCCCACACTTTCATCCCTTTCTCCTTGATTTTGTTGTTGAGATTGTGTTTGAGGTTGGGGTTGGGGTTAGGGTTGGGTGGTGGAAGGTGTTCTAGTATTAGAGCCACACAGAGATTGGCTTGTCCTAGACTTATCTTGACCTAATACCGAAAATAAAACACAACATTATATCGTATACACATCATATCCAAATATAGTAGAAGCTTTCGTATAGATACACATCATACCAAAAATAGCACCCATTCCAATTGTCTCAATTAAAAAGCAAATAAAAAACAAACATAGATTATATTCTTAACTGCTTGTTATAATTTACAAACCAATGTCTTGAGCTTAGGCTTACTGCTTACCCATCTTAGTTTATAATCTTGACAGAATACAGCCTAAACGCATATTGTATAATTCCCATCAGTACCGATCAATCACAGAAAACAGCCTAAATGCAGATTGTATAATTCCTCGAAACTAAACCCAACAACCAAAAAGCAGAAAAGCATAGAAGAAAAAAAGATATGCATCATTGACAAGTGATAACTCGATCAAAAGGTCATGCAATTCCTAATCAATTGAGTCTAATTCCATTTAACAAATCAATTTATCAATTTAGGGTTTCTAAAACATTTTTTTTATCTAACTCTTGAGAATTAACCTTGATAGGCGGAGTCCCAGTAGAGACGAAGATGAGATGGATGAAAGTGAGTGAGATTGTTCAACGGAACGATGGGAGAATCTGAGATAAGACGATGGGAGAGACGAAGTGTAGTCTGTGTAAAACAGCTGAAACTTGAAAGCTTGAAATGAGAGAGGAAGAGCGAATTGTCACTCACTAGTTTGTGTCTACTGTCGTTTGTCTGTAGGGTTTTTTTAAATTATTAGAATATTATAAATATATATTATAATTTATAAATATGTGTTATATTATAATTATATATTATATGATAATTTCGGTACGGTACAGTAATACCGTGGTAATGGTATCCATTACTAATATTGTACCATGAAATTTCGGTACGGTACAGTACCGTACCATTACCGTTGGCACAAAATCGGTATGGCACGGTTGGCACAGCAATTTGGCAAAAAAATCCACCCCTAATCAAGCTGGTTGCTAGGGTCTTGGGTCACCATCACTGATTAGACACGCTACAATTTTATTTAATAATAGCGCTCACCTATAAAATAAAATTTCAGTATGACTGTAACGCAGCCTAAAAACACAGCTAGAGACAATCTTTTACTACAACCAACGATCCCGCAGAACTTTTAGAAAGAAAGATCCGAAGGGTACTAGGATTTCACCATGTTTCCAAATCACCACCAAACAATGATTGTTTTTGTTTTTGTTTTTATATTTATACGAGGAATTGTTATCTGACTGTAAGTTTCTTTTGTCTCTACCTCTTTTTATATTTTGAGGTCAAATGCTCATTTGGCTCTACGTTTATCCAATAAAGATTGACGCAGTTGATTGAAACAACCAACAGTGCATCTTAAATCGCAATATTACATGTTTTATTATAAATTCCACTTAAGGTTCAAAAATCATTGCTTTAATTATGTCCAATAAACGATATAATATTTACAAAGTTGGAATTTAAACATTGGAATCATTTACATCATGATAATCTCACAATAATGAAGTCGCACAACCATAATGCGCCTGTCTGGGCCATAAATAAAAACAAGGTTTGCTGTGTGTCTAAACTATTTTTATTTACACGAAAATAGCATGATTCCAACCATCAACTTTGAAGCTCAATTGGGATCATATCCCGTAACTCAAACGATCACCTTACTCCATCCCAACTCGTTCGATGGTTCGGACATTATTTTTATCAAGATGCGTCTGCCAAGCAGACGATCAGACCTGGGAATATGTTGCATCCTTAAATGACAATGTACACGTCATTTGACATGCTAAAGTCACCACCCTGCAATCATGCAAATTGCCACAAGACACTGAAGAAAAAAAAAATTGATTATGCTATGTTTATTTTAGCAACATCATACATGCATTTAACAATTAAATGGCAGAAGCAAACTTATATGCACTCAAAACAAAACTTTACCCATGAAATTTAAAGCCTACTAATGTGGTGAACCAAAGACTCAATTGAAATTCACAAAAAGAGTCGAGAGTTATTATACCTTTGTAGTTCATCTTTGCATACGTAAAGGATAATTATCTAAAGTGAGGGCCTTCATTCCTCTATTTGAGTTGGACTCCATAGCCTTCATCTTCATCATTTTGGCTCATTGGATTCTCAAAAGCCACTAAAGAAGGAGGCCTCTACATTTCGACACTAAAAATGATTGAGGAAGAAGATGAGTGACATGGGAGGGAAAAAAATGCAAGCAATCCTCTTCCATGTGACCGACCTCCTTAGAAGAAGAAGAAGAAAAAAAAAAAAAAAAAAAAAAAAGAAGATATTTTCTCTCTTTTGCCTCAAAGAAACCCCTAATGAAAGGTGGAGATATAATTCTCCTTATACATGGCTTTCAACATAAGTGAAAACATCTCCCTTCTCACAACTATGCCTAAAGCCTTTGGGCTTTTGGACCTTTTGAGTTTTAGTTACTAAGTTGTCATACAACTTAAGTTAATGGCTTTGACTATTCGAAGCCTATTAGATCTTGAGGCCTAACACTAACTCGATATCTAAAACAAACTTATTAGTTTGATTAATTAACAAATTAATTAATTCTAGCTATAAACAATTAAACCATTTATTGTCCTTACTCAACTCCGTTGTATTCTTCAATATGATTTTCTCTATATCAATACTCTTAATCATATTGTTTGGTTGATAGTTATTCATGTCTACTATTTGATCTAATCCTCTTGTCAATGTACTTCTCAAATCTCATTCATGTGCTGTGGCCAGAGACTCTTAATTATATCATAGAGTATTCTCCTTGAAACGTTTGAAGGTTAGAGATCCCTTATTGTACACTCACATGCCTCCATGATTTGCTCAACCACAATTTGTTTTTAAACTCAATACGTATAAACATAAGACTCATATTCTATGTGAGTTGAACTAAAACTTACTCTGAAAAGAAAAAACAAAAACAAAAACCTACTCCAGTTAAGTAGAAACAATTAGCAGGAGAGAGATTGCAGCCAAAAGAAAGGTAAGGGGAAATTTAGAAAGCATATCTAGGGATAGATGCAGTTCCATCGATGAAAAGGATATATATCCTGAGCAACACAAAATAAAATAGTACTATACCACCATTGAACCAATATCCGAATCATATATATAAAATTCTAAATCATTAATTAGACTTTCACAATACTTGTACCAGTTCAATTTTTTTCATGAGAAAATTAACTGTATTTTGCTGTGTGTTTTGAAAAATTAATACAAAACTTGAAAGAAGATAAAACCCTAATTAGCGAGGATCATTTACAAATCCCAAATAGTCCTTCAAATTACAAGGGAAACATGGATATTGTTTCCATGAATTTCCATGCATCTTGAAGATCTTCACCACCTTATCCTTTGTAGAAGATCTGCCATCCATGTGCAACAATGCCACAAGCTTCTTCACAGGTCCACAAATCAACATTTCCTCCAATACCCTCTCGGTCGGATGAAAATTACAAATCAACCATATGATCTTCACCCCAATCTTGGTGGCAGCATTGGAAACATGCAACATTTTTTTGGAAATGGAAACAATGCCCAGACCATGTTCCACCAAGGCCTGCCTTCCCTCAGCACATTCACATAACAACTTTATCACTTGTAACATTTTCTCACATTTGGATCTGTTGGAGTCTGGCAGTAGCTCTATGAGGACACAAACTGCACCCGCTTCAATTGCCCTCAGCCTGTTTTTCTTTGATGCTGTCAATATTTCTATCAAGACTTCCAAGGCACGTGAACTTGCTTTGCTACATATTTCATCCGAAACAAGCTCCAACAAGGATTTAAAAAAATCTATACCTTGATCTTGTACCACGAAGCTCCAATCATACTGGGTTTTCGCCATCTTCTTGAATATGGTAATGGTATGGAGCCGTGCCTCAGCGCTTCCTCGCTGAAGCATGATGGCCATTGATCTGGTTGATTCTTGCTTCGATAACAATTTAAATGTTTTCCCTTCTTCCAATATGGGAAGTTGGTGAAGAATACAAAGAGCCTCCTCACAAGCTCTAAACGTAGTGAAATCCGAGCTCTCCAAGAGAATTTGATCAAGAATTTGGACAAGAACTTCGACCCCGTTTGATCGAATAAAATCATTTTTCATCTCGTCATCTATCTCGATGATGGAACGGAGTTTCTTAATCGAATTTACCTTGAATGGGGATGACACGATTGTGTTGAGATGCGCTTGAATTTCGTCATGTTTATTTGAAGGCCTTGGTGTAGATGATGTTGAGCAAATAGCTTTTTTAGCATCCTCCTTGGTTTGCCATGCAACAATGAGCCTCTTGAGGGTGTGGTTTGGAATCATGTCGAAATTCTCAACGCTTTGCATTGTGGCAGGACAAGTTTTCTTCTTGTAGGAGAAGAACCATTTCTCAATGTTGTTACGCTCGTAGGTGACACCAGTGGAGATGGTGACGGGATATTTCATGAGCTCCATAGAAATGGGACATCTGAAATAGTACGGAGGAAAGTCGTCCATGGCTGAATGATCTGCAGGTGTTTTTCTCTCTGATATCTCAAGATCCTCCATTGTAAAATCAAAGAGAAGTTGAGGAGGTTATGACTGATGAGGTTATTAACAATACTGAGATCTCCTCTCACACACACGCAAATATGTATATATATAGTGAGGGGAGGAAGGTGTGGAAGTCCAAAAAAAGGGAAAAATTCAAAGTCAACATATGGATATGCATTTGGTAGCTATCCCTAGCTGTAGCATTAAATCTACAAGTCAGCACAGGAAAGTTTCTTTGTTTTGAATTTATTTTAAAAATTTTAAATTTTAAATTTAATTCTAATTAAGTACCATAAGTCTACCATAGTTGTGGTGATATTCCTATCTGACCCATTTCTTTTTGTTATTTTGCTTTCTTATCCAAAAATCTAATAATTTTATGAGATATATCCACCGCTGGAATAAACGTTTCTGCTTGGTAACACATGGCAAGTAGCTTGACCGCAAAAATAAAAAGATGGTAAGAACACCATGGCAAATTGACGAGGAGTTACTTTGTTCATGCAAGTGTTTGGTTGACCATGTTTAAGATTAACTTCCTTTTCAGAAAATTCAAATTAAAAGAAACGGCGCGATTAAATAAAAAGGAAAAAAGCATGCCAGTGATAATTTTGCTGGTTCACAAATATGGCATTAACATAATATTTGAGTACATTTATTTGCAGGTTAGATGTATATACAATGAGGAGCCAATTAATTTACAGCAAAATCAAATTTTTGGAAAAATCAAATATATATAATATGACATCGGCTCATTCCTGGTAGTAACATGAATGAAAAATAATTATATCTTTAATTCCAGATTTGTTTGTGACAGCATTGTAATATGATCACTGATCAGGGAATAGGTCTCATTTTATCCAATGAATATGGATTTTGTTGAGAACGAATTTCACATCAGGAAATTAAAGCCTTATTTAAAACACTTACCACATAATGTATTATTTTACGTATTACAATAGGAGTGAATGACAATGGTGTAGTCAGAATTTCTAATAAGAGGGTCAATCTAACTTGAGGCAAAGAATGAAATGACATACACTTTAAGCCCAAGTGTCTTGAGTCTCTTTATCCTTAAGCACATATGAGATTAGGTTATGTTTAATTGAGTGACCTTTGTAGACCTTTAATTAGCTCCGCATGTGGTGAACGACATGATTGATATGTTTTACTTCTAGAGTATATTCATAAAATACAACAAACGTATGTGATAATTTAAGTGAAATTGTTATACCACATGACAGTGTATCGAGTATATCGAAAAATCTTTCATAATGCACCGAAAAATCTCTCATAGTGCAGGCTAAACCTTGATGATTTGAATTCACAGCTCATCTGGAGATCAGGGATCCTTTTTCTAATAACAGGGCATAGGGAAGATTTTATAAGTTTTGGTGTGGGAAAACAAAATGAACATAAATATCCGCCCGTTTTGGGAGTTGACTTTAAAAAGTTGGGCACTATTGCAATTGATATATAACCACTTACATCTACATCATACGTTGCGCGCACAACATATATATGCATGGTTTGAATCTGCAGTTTTCTCTTTTCTTTTTTTTTTTCTTTTTTAAAATTTATAACTGATCATATTAAAAGATGGAGAGTTTTCAACTATATCTATGAATTTTCTACATGTTTCAAATCAATCTCACAAAACACACGGCGAATACTGCGAGGCTAACATGTTCTCAATTAAGTATGTACTTTTTATAATATTAGGAATATGACGGAACAAAAGACCAAGATGTTTTTATGTTCAATAACTTGTAGCTACCAACGGTTGAGCTGCCTTTTGTTGACAATGATATATACCATCTAACTCTCCAGGTGAAAATCTGATCAAATTCAATAAAAAAAATAAAAAAATTGGAGTTGGATCAACAAATTTTTATTTCTAAAGTTTATTATTATTAAGGGAGTTGGATCAGCAATGTTTGACAGAATAATAGAAATATAGAGCTGATGATCACGCTAGTTTAACAAAAAAAAAAAATCATTGGTTTTGTTTAAATAATAGAAAATTGGAGCTGATATCAAGCTAGTTGACAAAAAAAATCATTGGTTTTGTTTAATCGGGTCCAATAGTACATGGTATCCAAAGGAGAGCTACACAAGTTGACAATCTTTTTACTCTTAATTTTATTCGACATTTTATATTAATTTATATCAAGAGTAGAGGGAAGTATTTAAACTTGAAACACAATGATTGAAGAAGAAAATCTTAATTTTCAGGACAATAGGCAGGTATTGATAAATTTGAGTATAAAATGCCTTAGTTCTTTCTAATAAAAAAAAACAAGAAAACTGATTTAGTTTCTTCAAATGTCTACATTTAAACTATCGGGAAGTTCGAACACTATTTTACTAAGGGTAATGCTAGAGAGCTTGAATTCTTAAACTAAATTTTGTGCATAAAATAGTTCGCCAATCATATGTGCAGTATAGTTGTACTATATACTGCAGTCTGTATAACCAATCACTATTAAGCAGGGCGATTTTGTATGGTGTGAACTAAAACTAGAGGAGAAAATTTAAACCATATCACTTATTCGGAAGTCTAGGCCCGAGCTTATCCTTTTTTGGGGGATTTTATTAAGTTTTAGCCTAATTACAGTTCAAAACCATATGACTTGATGTTTAACGTATCATTTTCAATTCAGAAATTGCGTCTACATACTTTATAAATCTAACAGATACGTGAAATGAAACGAGATATATTTACACTGTGATGTTGACAGAATTCATGAAGTAATTCTGAAAGTTTGACAAATTAAACTAGATATTATAATATTATGAAACCAAAACCAGGATTTACGTTTGGAAGTTGAAAAAACTCTAGAAATTACATTTAACCATAACCATTTACCCGTTTTTTAACCCGTTTATCCTTTTTTACCGGTTTACCCCTTTTTTTTACCCATCTACTTTTTTTTTTTTAACAACTTGAAAATTACAAAAGAAAAATTTGTCATAATTTTCGTTATAACCGTTGTATGTGCTTACCAGTATATCGTTATAATGGGTATCAATTTAAAGCAGTCTGTACAAAACCTAGCTAGTTCTGGAATCACAAATGCTCGGCTTTCTCCATCCTCTCATGCTATTTCAGATGATGGTAAGTATCTGTCCTAAACTCTCTTTCGAACCTTGTCATTAGTCTAGACCAGATTTTGATTTTGTTTTAAGTTTTTGTGTTATATGACAATTCCTGTACTGAGGCTTCACCTACACATTTTTCAAAATATATGCGACCCTAATTATTCATGTGCATTGGAGAGTGACTGAGTTATTGAGTCAAATATAATGTGTTAGCTTTTACCATCATCTGTTACAAACAAAAAATATAGTAGTCATTATCGTTACATATTTAGTGTATATACTCCCAAATTAAAAAAATTCACTGAAGTTAAATAAAAATGTTAGTCTTATAAGATTTTTTATACTACATTTATCATTTTTAATAGAGATAAGACTCATATGTGTTGGTAAACCTTATCTCTATTAGACAAGGTGTGATTGTGGTATGAAAAATGTGGTCGTGTAGCAATTCTCGAAGTTAAAATTATAAAAAAAAAAAAGGATCCACTTTATATGGCCAAACTTTTAGCATTTTAAGATATCATATAACGTCATAATTAAGATGCTCAAAGTTTTTTTTATTTTTTATTTTATTTATATCTTTTTTTTTTCTTTTTTTTCGTTCATCTTGGGTTTGAAACTCCCTCTTCTTTAAATTATTTTTGGCCGGAAAAATGGTAAGGTGTATGTTGGGCCAAGTGGTGGCAAGGAAGTGTAGGGGAGATCATATGCTTAAATTATATTTATATCCTTGGTAATATAATAAGAATGCTCATCTGACTGTGAGAGATGTGATGGCAAGGACTAGTCTATTATATATGCGTCGTGTTAGTCGGTAGTCAAAGCTTATTTTTAATGTTAAACTTTTCTTATATAGTGGCAAGATCCATGTGGAAACAGAATAAGCTAATAAGTCAGAAGAAGGGAAGAGATAGTAAGATGCCCAATTGTCAATTTCTTGTTTATTTATGTTATTCAATGCTAGCTTTTTTATCAACACCCTCAATCTTTCCATGTTATATTTTTCGGTTTGATTAGAACTATATATTTGCTCAGAAAAATCTCCCAATATAATATGAAATAGTTAACAACAAAAGTGAATCAAGACTCAAGTTTTAAAACTTGTTTAATTCGATTATCAATTTAGACAAAATTTTAATTTCATTAATAAGGCTGATAAAGGATTAGACAAGTCAAATTACTCATAAAACTTAGTCATCGACTATAAAACTTACTCTCTACACGCACAAAGCGATCAAAAAGAACCATAACCCGTAAGTATAAAAGTAGGCTACTTTCTTCTCGTTAAAAGTGATTAGAAAGGTCTAACTACTCGAAGAAAGCCGCAGCCAAGTGGTATGACCTATAAAGATAAGGATGTGATAAACTTTGTAGATATATTATTAACGCATAAATTTGGCTATACAAAATTTGATAAAGGGCCCTTGTCCCTAGGCCTCTAGCTCCCCGCTCTTGCTCATGGCGGATGACCTAGTGTCGCGGCGTTTCTACACCAGGGAGGTGGCGGTTCAATTTGAATGAAACTAATGGTGGGCAAACGTCACAAGTTAGCAGTTGTTGAATTACTAACTAAGGTGGTTAATCCATTAATGAACTTGCTGGTGGTTTAACGTCTTCGCCCATCCCCTCTTCTTATAAGACGGTAACCTAAACTTTTTTAAATACCCAATATCCTCCTCACCATTAGATATTCAAAATTTTCATCCATGACACTTTCTGCCACTAACTAAAACCGACAACCGCCAACCAATTATATTTCCAACCAATTCGTGCAAGTGTAATCAATCGACTATGTATAGCACCATAGCACCAACTCATCTAAGTGCGGAAAACCATAAGTTTTTACCCTCTTAAGTTGGTCATGTATCGTCCACCTACCAAATATGGACGAGCTGGAAATATCATTACCACGGCCGAAGCCAAGAAGAGTACAGAAAGCCAACTCCGGGATAACAAACATCAGGCTAAAAACACTAAGGGAATAAAAGGAAACCGAGAGAAACACCCCCATGTCAACCTTTACAGCCTCCCTAAACAAAAACTAGTTTGGAGGGCATGGAAGCCCGTCCTGTTCAAGATTCTTACAAATGAAGATAAGGGTCTATCAAACCAGAGCAAGTCGCTCATCTCCGCTCCATAATGCGACACTATGAAATCCGCCACTCCATTTGCTGATCTTGAGACCCAAGACCAGTTGCACGCGAGAAAGAGGTTGCCCACCTGCCGAATCTTACAGAGGTTAGGAAACACCTCCCAGCCTCCATTATCTATGCAACCATTGAACCACGAGATCACCTCCTTAGAGTCGGACTCTAAGATAATTCTCGAGTACCCCATTTGTTGAGCCAGAGCGCAGCCCTCCAAAGCACCCAAAGCCTCTGCCACCAGGACGTATGGAGCCCTTATTTCCTTCCTCCTTACCGCCAAGCAGTTGGAGTTCGAGTCCCGTACCACATATGACAAGTGCTACCACCCGCCTTCCAACTAGTATCCACATTAATCTTTACCGTATCATTGGGAAAAGGGGACCAAGGGGGATTAAACCGAGTCCTTGGTTGCTCCCTGTCACTCAAAACAGGATCCCTAGCCCTCGCATTCTGAAGCGACGCAGAAGCACATGAGATAGAATGGAAAAGAAATTAAAAAATATAAAAAAATAAAAATAAAAAGCCAAATATGGACGAAATTTGGTGTTCGAGAAAATTTCTGAAAATATGACGATGAAGATGAAAAGTTGCTTCAAGGCAAGTATAAATATGCTATCTATCAAACTTTATTAGCGTCCACATCAAGTTTACAAAGGTGTCATTGAATAATAAGCTATATGGATACAATGAAGCATAGCTTTATGCTTATTATTTGTCAAAATTTTGCACTCTCATAAGACAAACCCCAAACACACAAGAGTTAACAAGGAATACTCAAGTAAAAAACCAAGGAAATTTGCGAAACCTAGAGAAAAATTGTTCCTAGTGTTTTGGTTTTTCATTGAAAAAGGTGGAGTAGGCTTTGTGTATAGCCTTGAGTATTTGTAGGAATATCAATCATACTTTCTTCCAAAATTTCGCCCTCTATTTAAGGAGGTTTAAGTATCCGATTCTAAAATGGAACAACCATTCAAAGCCTGATATCTCTTGGTTTGCACTCTTTGATCAAGAAGCACCACTTCAAGAAAGACATGTCTGCTCATTTGATTTCGTTCTCAAACTTAGAGAACATTGATTTGAGTAACTTTGGTACTATATATGGAGCTTCCAAGCTTTAAACGTATTCACAGAACTCCACCTCCGAAGAGGTGTGAGAATTTGAATTCTGCAAGGTAGACCGTGTTGGATAATGGCCAAATGTTTCCTTGTTTTGTGGCATGTTTTGTGGCTTAAATTGCTCCATGTTTTGTGGCTTTTTCAAAGCCATGTTTTGTGGTTTTTTCAAAGCCATGTTTTGTGGCTTTTTCAAAGCCATGTTTTGTGGGAGAAGGCTTGGATTAAGAAAAGCATAAAAAGAGAGCATTTGGCTAAACAAGGATACGGATGAGAGAAGGAAAGCATCCAAAAAGAGATGGTGTGAGCATTTGGCTCTACCATGGGCATGGGTGAGAGAAATCAAGAGAGCTAGAGTGAAAGATCTCTTGTGAAAGAACTCTTGGGGTAGAGTGAGGCTCTTGGGAAAATTCTGTGAGTGGGTGTACAAGGGTTATGGGATTGGGTTATGTCAATTTAACTCATGTGTAACTTGTACTGTTTTTCTCATAGTGAAGAGCAATATCTCTCCGAGGACGTAGGCAGGTTTTTGCCGAACCTCGTAAATTTCTCGGTGTCTTTATTTCTTGTATTTTATTTTGTTCAACTGTGTGTGATTTTGGTGAGGTTGTAATCTGAATCTCGGTTCCGCACTAACGAACGGGCCAAGGCACAACAATTGGTATCAGAGCATCGTTGGGGGCTTTGGTTCGTGGGAGGTCCAGATTTGTTGTTCACCATGGAATTTTCAGTTGAGCAGTTTAAAGGGAGAGGCGGTTTTGCTCTTGGTAAGGGAGAGGAGTAATGGAAGCCTGAAGAAATGGAAGCCGTGTTTAGGGATGCTTGGATCAACTGCGAAAGTTGATGTTGAGGAAGAAGACAAAGGCCTCTTTCTTCTTACCTCACTTTCAGATTTGTACGAGAACCTTGTGAAACTTTACTGCAAGGAAAGAAACAGTAAGTTTGGAGCAGGTGCAAGCTTCTTTGGTGTGGAATGATACACACAAGAGACCATGGATGATGGTGGGCACAAGACTGCTTAAGCTATTCAAGGTTGAAATCGTGGAAGAAAATTGGAAAGAGGATCTGAGAGAGACAGCAGGTTCGGATCCGGTTCCGGAGGCAAGGGTCCACAGTGCTACGGGTGCAAGGCCAGGTTAGCAAGTTTGTGGTGGAAGACTTTGAGTATGCCCTCTAGGTACTTGAAGCAACACTTCTCCTGGTGATGTTTAGTCTCAAGTGTTGCAGGGGTTTTGCAGCAGGTGGAGCTATGGGATTCACAGGTGATGAGAAGGTCCTGGGGTAGGAGGAAGTGTGGGAATTTTGTCTGGCTCGATGGGTTGTTGCTGGAAATAGGCGCGCTGACGAGTTTCCAGGTTGCAGACAATGAAGAGGAGGAAAACCTGCTGGAGGAGACGAGGATGTGTTGAGATCCTGTCTGAAGCTAAATGGTGATTTTTAGCTTGCAGCAGCTGCACATGCATTGGCAGTAACTGAATCGGAACAGGACCAACGAGGTTGATTCAGAGTGTGCATGCTGGTACGTAAGGCCAATGGACTTTGGTACAATTTGGCCAAGGTGGAGATTGTTGGATAATGGCCAAATGTTTCCTTGTTTTGTGGCATGTTTTGTGGCTTAAATTGCTCCATGTTTTGTGGCTTTTTCAAAGCCATGTTTTGTGGTTTTTTCAAAGCCATGTTTTGTGGCTTTTTCAAAGCCATGTTTTGTGGGAGAAGGCTTGGATTAAGAAAAGCATAAAAAGAGAGCATTTGGCTAAACAAGGATACGGATGAGAGAAGGAAAGCATCCAAAAAGAGATGGTGTGAGCATTTGGCTCTACCATGGGCATGGGTGAGAGAAATCAAGAGAGCTAGAGTGAAAGATCTCTTGTGAAAGAACTCTTGGGGTAGAGTGAGGCTCTTGGGAAAATTCTGTGAGTGGGTGTACAAGGGTTATGGGATTGGGTTATGTCGATTTAACTCATGTGTAACTTGTACTGTTTTTCTCATAGTGAAGAGCAATATCTCTCCGAGGACGTAGGCAGGTTTTTGCCGAACCTCGTAAATTTCTCGGTGTCTTTATTTCTTGTATTTTATTTTGTTCAACTGTGTGTGATTTTGGTGAGGTTGTAATCTGAATCTCGGTTCCGCACTAACGAACGGGCCAAGGCACAACAGACCGACTGGTCTGGTCCTAGCAGCAAGCTATGTGCTTTAAAGCCCAATCAGCTGGTCACCTAATATGGCTGACAGGTCGTCTGTGACAGCTTCCCTAAACATGAGTTTCTGCCTTTATCCTCAGATCGTTTCAAATCCTCTTTTATTTTGAAAAACATTTAGCATTTGGGATGCAGTATTTTTTAGGATAACACTGGATTTCATTCAATAATTAAACGCAAACAAGTACATAAACGGGGCATATGTGGTGGGACGGGGTGTCAGAAAAAACTTACTAGCGGAACACCACGTGAACAAAAAAACACGCGCAATAAAACAAACCAACCCAACTCAAACGAGTACATCAGCTCCTCCTCACCCGAGACCTAAACAATGATAAACACGACCCTTTATGACTCCCTGTAGGGAGGTCTTCTTGAACACAACTCTGCATCAGTGGCGGTCCATTCTCAAGCCAAAACACAACCTCTCTTGACGTAAACCATAACATGTTATCTGATGTGTGTTCCAGAGACATCGAGCTAAAACTTGAGTTTGTGAGGCAAGGAGACGGCGCACTTCATCCACAAGAACCCCTTCCGCTGTAAAGCATTCTTTGTCATTACTGATCAGTTGAACAACCTGCAGAGAATCGGATTCAATCACAAGAGGAACTTACCCAGCATCCACCACAAAAGAGATCCCCACTTCCAGAGCATACAATTCCATAGCAAGGATCAACACTATGTTTGGAGCTTTCATCGCCACAGCCCCTACTAGCCATCCTCGATCATCCCTGACAATGCCTCCCGCACCTCTAGTTCCATTGATAACATTGATAGCTCCGTCCACGTTGAGCTTGAGAATACCTACACTAGGAGGCCTCCAGCGGACCTCACTAGCACAAAAAGGAAGGAGTACTCCTATGATGGGAGTTCAGAACTTGTTTATACGCCTCATCATAGCACACAAAGAACCGACGACACCTTGGCTCCATGAAGAACCTTATTCCTTTTGCGCCATAACTGCCACAGTGTAGTCACGAAAAGAGGATGTCGCTCCATTGGAATTAAATCCCAGACCATCTCTAGCCATCCAGAGATTTCTTGAGAGCTACTTGCACCAGTTTTCTACAATTAAAGCCCTAAAACTCACGAAGACAGAGTTTAAACATAGAAACTTTCATCCTAAGAAAGAAAAAGAGGCTACCGCATGTGAGTCAGGGATTTCATCAAACACTTGCAGTGTGACAAATACTTTGAATTAGTATTAGATATTTACCATTGCGTCTCTGAATTTGAGGACGAGATCAAACAATGGGATCCGTTTGGCAATGGCGCGAGAAGCAGCCGCCATGTGAGGGTTGGACCATCCCTTTCCTGAGCTTGTGGTGTTTGTAATAGCCTTGCCCATTTATCTTGCCAAAGTAGCCGTTGTCATTTCGCTTCGAATTTGAAATACCGTTACTTTAGTTTTTCCTTCCCGGAACTTTATCTCATATATACTATCAAGTTTTAGACGTGCACAGGTGATGAGGGAATATTATATTATATTTTTTACCCTATTCTTAGTTAATTCATTGGTTATTTTGTGAGAATTTTGATACTCTTAAATTATATTTCTAATGTAGGATATGCGACTTTCTCTTGAGCATAAAGTAATCAAACGCATGAATTTTGGAGTGATTCCAATCAGAGGATGTTTGTGAGTCTTCCAAGGTGATTGTGTCAAGATTTCATATTTTTCTACTAAGCCGTTTGACCATGGCGAAAAAAAGAAGGTCCAGCGCGTAGCTTTCTCAAATTAATGTTTTTGGACGTTTTAGGTATTTTGAAGGTAAATGTGGCATATTTTGAGGAAGATGGATTTGTTGGGGACGTCCTAAGCTTTCAAAAGAGAACTTCTGGACCAAATCAGAATTGATTTGGCGGTCAAAAGTGTGTTTTCCTAAGAAGTCTGAATTTAACTTTAAATAGAAACCTTTTATTTGCTAGTTTATTATTTTATCATGTTTTCTAGTTTTATTCTAAAACCTTTTGTACTATAAATAAGGATTTTGGCCATTAGGTTAAGGGAGGGATCAATTTCAAGAATTTGCTGGGCTTTGAGGATTTGAACTATTGTTTCAAGATATTTTCTATCCATGTTTTTAATAATATTTTATTTTATAATTGTTCGTAACTATTTTTTTTCTCCCTAAAACTCAAATATCATCATTTTATATGTTGAAACTCAATATTCTCTTAACTTTGACTAAGTTCTTCTTATTCCGTCAAAATAGTATCAAATGTAATGATGTACATGGTAATTTTGTTCTAGTTGGCATCGTTGGACCATTAAGGACATAATGCCTCAAAACGTTTAGCTCTCATTTGTTTGGTGACTTTATGATGCTCATGAGCAGTGCATTTCTAATTAGTTTAACCGAAATCTCTTAATCTCTCGTCCAAATTTATCATCAATGGAGAAAACCACAAAAGACAGCCCAAGAAAAAAAAAAAAAAAAGAGTCAAGTCCTTGGTGCATTGTCCAGCAGTTTTATTAAGAGAAGACAACAAGGTTACAGATTAAACAAGCCTGCAAATGCACAAATACCAGCTCTTATTGGTTTGCATGCTAGGCCTTCTTTCCCGCTGAAAGAGAACCTCTAAATTAACTAAACCTAGCTAGCTGCTGATCCGCGGAAACTCCCCGGCCGCCTCACTTCTGCGTATCTTTGCTGGCGTGGCTCCTGGGCTGGTAACAGATGGACAGAAGATTACGTTCAAAATTTGCTAATTAAAATCATAGAACCTAAGCGAAATATATGAGGCCGTAAAAAGGCTTATATTTATAACCTACGAAATGAAATACCTTAATCTGTGTACTCTCTTCTCTTATCCTCTCAGTGCTCTCAGGCCTTTGCAGATCCACATTTCTTGATTTTTGCCACGCAATTGTCTATTGGCCTAGTATGAGGCAAGTACATCAAGGGGCATCCCGCATTAGCGCGTTCCATCCTGCAGCATCAAATCACCGAAACATTAGAAGATTATTAAGATTATAACAACAAAGTTTCCAATTTTAGTCATGGAGAGGAATTTGTTTAAGAGTACTCACTTATAATTAAGGAGGAAATGGTGAAGGAAAATAGCAATTTCCAGCTTAGCAAGATCATTTCCGGGGCACAGATGGCTTCCAGCTCCAAAGGGAAGAAAACTTAATGCTTTCGGTGTTAAATTCTGGGCCGGCAGAAAGCAGGAAAACAAGTTAGATGTAAGTATAAATTTTTGTTTTTCATAATTATTAGTAAATTACAGGTGTTTAAAAACTTACATCCCATCTGGAAGGGTTGAATTCCATTGGGTTTGGATATAATTCAGAATCATAGTGAATGCTCCTGAACCACACCAATACTTTCCAGCCCTTAGGAATGCTGTAACCTGAAATTGAAGCCATTAAGTAAATTTCTGAGGTCTCATAGTTATTCAAAGAAAAATGTGTAACCATTGAAGATATGTATGCAGAGTAAAATACATAAGAAAGAAAATCTTAACCTACCATTTATTTTGACATCCTTCTTTGCCTCACGAAAGACGGTGAGTGAGAATGTTATCACGCGCAGAGTTTCGTCAATCACCTATGGAGTTTAAAACAGTTAGCTGGAATCACTTGGCAGCTGCTGAATAAAGACAAAAGTGAAGGTGAAGCCACTTACCTTTGAAAGATAGTCCATTTCCCTATATTCCTTAAGTGTCATGCCCTTCTGCGTTGGTGGCCTCCTCTTGAGAATCTCCTCTTGCTCAGCCTAAAGTTGTTCAAACATGATTAGCAAATAATATTTAAAGTTTTTAGGAGTCATCAGACAGAATTCATCAAACGATATCGGTGGATTGATCAAACCAGAATTCATTGAATAACAGCATAAATATCGATCAATTTAAAAAATGCGGCCTAATCAAAGTGGATTGATTATGCATGCAAAATGAAGGCTAAAATGCTGCGACTGGTGAATTGTGTCATTGCGCCTGCACAGGCAAATCAGTCCCCTAATATTCAAAAGGAAAAGGAGACAATAAAAGAACTTCATTCAAGATGAACTAACCAAAAATATGTGAATTCAAATACCTTAGCTCTCTGGAAAGCTTCTGGGTTTGCTTGTAGGAAAACGGTAGCCCACATGATGGTATGGCCGGAAGATTCATGGCCTGCATTCAAGTACATTAACAGTACGTCTATAATTTCCTCATCGGTAAGTTTTCTTCCATCATCTTCCTCAACATCCAGCAGAGCGTCCATCATATCTTTCTTCTTTGCATAGTAGTTTCCGGCCTTTCTTTGAGCTCTTCGATCATCCACAATTGATTGAAATATAGCAACAAGATTTTTCCGAGCCTGAAATGCAAAGACCTCAGTTAAATGCTAAAAAAATTACAAACACAACTGTCCAAGTTATGAAACCAAAAATCCAATTTAACAGTTCCTCACCTTAAGTGCTTTATGGTATGCAAATCCTGGAAGATTGATTGCCATGGCTCTAACTCCGTAGTTAAGTACTGTATATTCCCTCTCCAGAGCCTCCATGACTGACTCGCTCTCCGAGCTAAGAAAGATGTACATAATAATCTTGAAGGTAAGCTTTCTGAGTTGAGTTAAAAACTCTATTTGTCCCATTTTGGACCATTTTTCCAAGGACCTTATGACAATCTCTTCAATGTACTTCATGTACACGGAGAGTGCTTCATGACCATTGACTGGAGCTGCTGTTAGCCTTCTTAGACGTTTGTGTTCCTCGTAAGATATACCAATGAATGATTTCTTTCCAATTAGCTCCACAGTAGAAACAGGCCACCCGGGTTTGAATGCATCGTCATCTGTCAAAACTCTTTTACTTGTTTCAGGCGTTGTAACAATGACACTTGGGAACCCAAACATGAAGGCCTTGTAGATTCCAGTTTTCCCAAATCTGTATTGTTCATTGATATGGTAACATAGTTACACTGAAATTAGTCAAATTGGCTAAATATATGGCACACACAAAACGATAATCAACTTCCAAATAATTCAAATGAAAAAAGGGTCAACCAAAGAAGAGTGTATGTGTCTGTTTGCGCGCGCTCGTGTTAGACTCGCTTTTGAGTTGAAGTGACAAATGGTGAGGCAAAAATATTTTCTGCTTCTTATTCCCATAAACTATAGTGGTGGCCACCTATTGAACTTGTTAGTTCATCTAGTTTCCTAGCACACATGTCCGTTTTTTATTCTAAACTTTTTAATTTTGTTTGTTTGTTATTTTAAAACGGGGAAAAAACAAAGGAGAATATTAAAAGCAGTTTCTTTTCTAAAGAGAATCACTTGCAAAAAAGCAGTTCTTGTCGATCAACTCAACAAATTGGGAACATATTCCTAATGTTTGGAAAATTGACTTCCATATCCTCAGTAGGAATGAGTCAAGTTCTCTATTCTCCATTATATCCCACTTTTGCACCTAAATGCATGCCAAGTGCTTTCTTTGGTCAGAAAATGCCAAGTAGTTGAGGACAAGGGAGAAGCATATTGAAATTAAATTAGGCTACTCATTCAAAATATTAACAACTTTACCAAATCCCCTCAATACAAAAATGAAGATATTCTCAACCCATCAAAGAATAAACTCTAAAACCATTTTTTATTTTTCTTTATTTAAGGTAAATTGACTCTTCATCAGACGAGATCAAGCAGACGAGGAAATTAGTGGCCTCATTAAAACCTGACTTGTTAAAACGACTTGAAGAAACTTTGTCAAGAAAAAAGAGTACCACTTCTACCAAATATAAAACCTTTTTTTATTTTTATTTTAATGTTTACTGTTAAACCCAAATTTCTTATAAACAAGATTTGGGATATTTTATAGTTTTAATTAGCATCCTACATGGACAATTTGGTTTAACATGACCACCCATTGTACTCTAAAGTCCTCATGTACAGTTAGTGTGTGGGACAGAGAAGGAGGAGATAGGCCCCTCTTATCAAAGGCTTAAATAAAAATCCGTCTTGTTAACTTGACACAAGTTCAAATAATTTCTTGGGTAGTTTCAAGTTTGACATATCCTATGTGGACAATTACATGTAATGCGAAAAACAAGAGAAGGCGTGAACCGTGTCGGAAATGAGGACAATTTACATGGCACATAACGTTATTGTGACGGTATTTTATGTCATCCAGAGTTTTTCGTAGGACAAAGAGAGCAGTGAGCCTTCCTAAGCATGCTAAAACAAGGGTTTTTGTGCAGAAAACTCAAAATAAGGAGCGGTGAAAATTTGGGAGTATTTACATGAAGTGTGGTGGTGGCAGTCACCCACATTGTGTAAAGACTGTCCTCAACAAGTGTCAAACATGCACACAAAATATCAGTTACACAAATAAATTAGAGGACAAAAGCTTTGGTTACAAATGTGACAGTGAAAGTGACAAAAAAAAGAAAAAAAAAAAAGGCAATTATGTAGCGTTTTTGGTTACGTTTTCTACTCTGTACTTCACAAACGTTACTTGTGGTAAACAAAGACGTACAACGCAAGATTTTCCCATGTTGGGACAAATTGGTAATTCAAACACCCATTTACGGATACATAGAGTGCAAACATGATCGACATTTTGGTAATCATTTATTTTTTGAACACTTCATGATATCGACCAGATATCGACACTGTAAGCATATACTGATATCCGGTACTAAATGTATCATTTTGGCTCAATATCAACCACATAACGCAACTTAGTTTGCTTTTAGCTAAACAAGGAAGAACAATATAACTTTGGCAAAATTAGAGAGAGAGAGAGAGAGAGAGAGGTGAAATTTGACCTGGAAACAAACGTATCGAGAAAGGACTCAGGATTGTTAGACTTGAAAGCTCTGAGGAAGGACCACATGTTGCCAATGAAAGGCAAGCCCAAGTCACCAGGTGGGAGAGAGTACTGCCTTTCACCCAGCTTGGTTTCATACAGCAACCGATTCGCATTCTTGATAAGCCACCAGAAGGCCACAAGACCAACAAAGCTCAACAAAAGTACCATCCAAATGGAACCCAGCCCCGTTCCCACACCCACCACGAAACCCATCACCATGATTCTCTTTTGCTTTGTTATAACTTACTACTCACTCACTAAAGAAACTGAGAGGGAGCGAGAGAACGAGAGAGAGAGAGAGAACACTCACCCTGTGAGCACAGAAAGAGAGAGAGAGAGAGGGAGGGAGAAGAAGCTCGCACTTTGAGTGATATCCCTCACTCTGTTTCTGTCTCTTTGTTTGCTCCTTTATATATACTCCTAGGCATGGCCCGAGAGAGAGAGAGAGAGAGAGAGAGAGAGAGCCTAAAGGGGTACAAAATGAGTAAGAGAGAGCCTACAGGGTATAAAATGAGTAATGTTATCTGTACCATATTTTTATACCATATTTCTATATCATTTTAGATGGCATCTGATGTCAATAATCACATCATTTGAATTAATTAGATTTTTAAATTTAATTCATTTGATTAATTCAAATTTAGTTCATTTGATTAATTCAAATGATGTGGCTGTCCACATCACATGCGACCTAAAGTAATATGAAAATATGGTATAAAAATATGGTATGAATAATATTACACATAAGGAAATTGTGATTTGTCATAATAAACCAAATAAAGAAAAGAAAAAAACAAACAAACCTGTGTGATAAGACATACATATATGCCGGCCCTTTACCTATATTTTTTGTTTCGTCGTGTTGTAAATTGGCTTTGATTCTTTTAAACCTGCACCATTCGTGTATACTTTTATTTTGGCATTTTTCTAATCTAAAAGCCATTTAAAGTAATGTTTAAATTTGGACAATATGTGGAATTTCTGACTAAGATCCTTCTGGGAAAATATAGAAAAATACTAATTTGCAGGCTAAATAAAATTGTAGAAATGATTCTTTCTTATCATTTATCAACCCACATACAAGGTTATATACACAAGTAGGCAGCCGTTGGGCTTTAGTTTTGTAACCACAACTCTATAATTAATTACCTAATTACACCACAATAACAACCAAATTGTAAAATCTCTTAATCACCCTAAATTAGCATTAGCTCCTTTTAAATGTGAGGATTCTTCTCACACAAAAATGAGTACAGATATTACGAAAAATACAATGTATACACATTGTTAAAAGATAATAGATACAATCTACGTAACATCCATATATAGAGTTCACCAAAAAAACAATCCATATATAGCTAAATATTATACCATGTAAAAAGAATTACAATATTTGTTATGAATTTGAAGTGACTAGATACTAAGAATAACATATAATGCTTTTCTATTATATACTAAACCTAAAATTAATAATACCTACTAGGAATCTCATTTAAATCCACATGAAAATATAATAATTACTTGTTTGGACTCGCTTTTGCACTATCACCCGAGTAATTGATATCATTGAATGAATATTAAAATTTTTACAAATGACCTACACATCTCAATTGTTGTAATAATTATCTTGGAGAAATATATTTTAGTTTGGAGATGAGGATAAAAATGAGAGGGCAGTGGATTGATACCACAAGTTGATTCAACGGTCAGTGATTTTTATAGACTCCATAATACGTAAAAGTTGGATTGATGTGAGAAGACTACATTAAACCATGCAATTGACCTTGATAAGGGGAGGGCGAGTTTCAAACATGGGACACATAGGTGGAAATCTAAGAGCCAATCTGATCAAACTTCGTGATAAGTCATTTGGCTTGAATAATTATCAGTTGGAATAAGTCCATAGAAATTATCATTGGAACTTGCATGCACCTAGACAGTTACATGGTGGGATAAACTGATCACTTAAACGTGACATTATCAAAATATGACTTGGTGTTCACGGCATGGACCCTATAACACATCCAAGCGCATTAGTCCTATAAAAACAAGAGGATTTGCAACATAGAGGGACCTTTAACTCAACGCACAAATTAATGCTCTACCCAAGTTTTCTCGACCCTTTTGAGAAATATTATCAACTTCACTAACTATTAGCACGAATACAATCTGGTTAGACAGATTTGTGTTAACTGTCGACGGACGACGACATCCCGATTAGACAGCGTTTTCTAGAGGCAACCATCAAAGGTAATATTGGACTTCATAGCAAAAGGCATAACCTTATTTTCAAGTTTTAGAACCGAAGGTTGAGAGTTCCTTCCTCGGCTAAAAGTGTTTCGTTCAAAATTCAGAAGTGCATTTCATCACATCATCTCTGTGGGACAATGATTTTTCAGGGCCGGAGTAAGGCTTCATTGTATTTTGGCAGCTGCAATCTTTGTAGCAGTGGAAAATGGAATTTCGTTGCTTCCTGAAAAATTTCAGTAATGAAAAGTTATCAAAATTATAATTTGAGAACTATTTTTTTTCATTTAACTACTTAAAACATTTTCACTTCTAGATACTAAAAAGATAAATGAATAACTTATATATATAAAAAAATAAAAAAATAAATAAATAAAAACTAGTTTCTTCTCTTGCAGAGCACAAGAACTAGTTTCTCCTCTTAATAATCAAATTCTCGATATGGGTTTTGAAAAAAAAAAAAAAAAAAAACCATATTTCCTCAAGGAAATCCGTAAAAATCATATTTTATTGACGGTGTAGGCCGTAGCAGAGAGCTTGGTGGAGACGCTGACATTTGGTCGCAAATGGGGAGATGGGCCGATGGGTGGGATGGAAATGCGGTGGGAGTCAAAGAGGGAGGGGAAGAGAAAAGGGAGATGCCTTTTCTTTAATTTTGTCTTTTTACTTTTTATGAATTAATTCTTTATGTTTATTGCTCATGTGGCTTAACTTTAGACCTGGTATTCGTTTTTCGTGTTCACGTCATTTTCGTGACTTACCTATTATCTTAACGGATCGTGTCATGTAATACCGGTTAAAGTAAACGGATAATCTAACCCGACCCGAAATAGACCCGTTTATATTATCAGGTAATATGACTCGACTCGTTACCTGTTAAATAATATATTTTTTAAATCAATAAATAGTGAAAATGAAAAACATAATTTGACCCCAAAAAAAATGAAAAACATAATACTAAATTAGTATATGCATACTGTATTGTTAGATAAATATTACTTGAAAACATAAAAAATAAAAAAATGAAAAAACATTTGTCTTTCAAGTATTGCATACCCTAAAAAAAGAGTCTAATAAAAAAATATTAGTACATTACTATAAAATACCAAATGTTCAAGGATATGCAGAATAAAAGGAGTTGTGTTTCATAAGATTTGGAGGGTTTTAAAATCTAAACGATCATGTAACCATCGTTTAAGCGTAGAAGAAGCAATCACGAGCGTTTGTATGTGATTTCACATGTTTCAGGCTTGTACATTAATGATTAAGAATTTTATTTATTTTGAACTCCTTTAAAATTAATATTCCTGAGGGTTTGTATGGTTTTAAAAATTCAAACGATGATGTATCCATCCTCAAAGCGTAAAGGATACGATCACAAGTGTTTGCATATTTTTTTTTCACATTTTTTCGTACTTGTAAATTAATTATTATAATTTTTTTTAATGTGTTTGGTATTTTTAAATTGCTTGATTTTTAATGTGTTTTATAAATTTTTTTAATCTCACTTTTTGCCTATAGTATACTATAAAAGTAAATAAATAAATAAAACAATTTTTTTTCAATTTTATAAAAAAATAATACAAGAATACATTTTTAATATACAATACACACACGCAATGGCTATTGTATTTTATAGTAGTTTAAAAAATTAAAATCATCAAAATAACTTTTTTCTTAATGTGTCAAAATGAGTTACATGCGTGTCACTCTCGTGTAAACATGTTATGGACCTGTTATTAACGGGTTCTTATTGTGTGGCTCAATAACGACCCGATTAGTCATCACGTCAACCTAAAACCTGTTATTTTCGTGTTGTTTACGTGTCGTATAAGAAATTGTCAGGTCTACATAACTTTGATGTGCCAAAGTTTAGCCACGTCATAAGTTAACTAGGCTAATAACAAAAAGACTAATGGAAGTATGAAAATGTCACAAAATTCAAACATTAGGTATGAAATTGGGATGAAAAAGATCTTGACGTATGAAAGTTTGAAAATTACAATACTTGAGGGTAATAAACTAAGAATTACCCTTTTATAAAAATATCCATGAAAATGCCTGCTTGAATCTTCTTAGAAGCTCAACTGTTTTTTTGTTAGAAAACTCATATTTCAAGAAAGTGTTATGCTCCTCGAGCACCTATTCATGCATTAAATCTTGTGCTAACTAACCGACTCATATTTCAATAAGACTATCCATGGACTTAGCACTACTAAAATGTTGCATGCCCAAAGCATAATAGTCACCACATGGATTCAAGTCCCAAAAAGGATAATCTATGCACTGTCAATTTTACTGTGTCTCATGCCTGAAGCATGATAAATGTATAGGTCCCAATGATTCAACTCCCCAGAAGTGGAGATTAAAAATCCAAGCTCTATAACGCTCTAGATGAGGTTATGATCCTAGTTCTCTGAACAAATTCATCTAATAAGAGATGACTGTCCTAAAAGAGACAATATAAAGACCCTGAAGAGGCAAGGATATCCAAAGTAATGAAATGCTTGTTGGATAACAATTCAGAAATAAATAAAAATAACAGAATTTGAAATTCTAAAACTTTATTAACGAAAAATACTTGCAATACAAAATGAAATAACAGAAATAAATACAAGAATTAAAATGGTACTAACTTGGTTTACACAGATAGAGGCTGGTGCAAAAGTTATGTCCTTCGAACAGTATTTTCGTCCCACTCTTGTGCTTGTGGTTCTATGATGTCTACTCGACCAAAATACAACTATCTAATTCTACAACCCGCACTGGATTATAGAATTCTGGCGAATTGCTTTGTGTGTTTACTCTTTGTAAGGTTTTGTATGAGAGATAGAAAGGAAAAAGATGATACACGAAGGAACTGAGAGTCTTCAATTATATAGGCTATTTCATACCTTTTCAAATACCTTTTGGATGTATCTGAAACCACACAACTCTTTCCAAACAGTTGTGTCTTTAATCAAAATGTTTTCTTAATTAGTTTAATTAAAAACTTAATTCGAAATTAAAATTAATGAACTCTTATTAATTTTAACTTCTTAGGCCCCAAGTGCCCCAAGGCCCTTGTCTTGATTAATAATATTAATATTATATTGAGGAAAATATTATTAGCACTCCAAAAATCTCATTCTTTACTCCTCATAAGTGTTTTTTTTTCCTAATATAGAAAGTTTGGAGTTTAGAATGAGATTTTTAGAGTGGTAATAACAATTCCCTATATTAATATTATGGTATAATTAGCACAAGCCTAATCTACACAATTAGTGGCCCAAACCTCAATTCTCATTCCAAATGGTCTAACACCTAATCACTAATAAAGGTGACTAACCTAATATAAGGGCCTCTAGGGAACTTAAGTTCCTCGATGTGGAACTAAAGGAGCTCAAAACTCCAACAATACCCCACATGTTAAGCCGATTCTTAGGTCCTAGGGTAAGGTGAAAAATGAGAGTAAACAATAGATGTGACACACATTAGGAGAGGTGTCTTTTGGACTTGAACATACCTTAGTATATACTTATCGGATTTACTAGATGACGCAATGAATATAAAATCTTGAACTATTCATCTCCGCAGTAAACCAAGAAAATAAGCAAAACATATGTCACACCAACACTTTGTAAATTCATACGTTTGTGTTCATTTTGGTCCTAAACAAATCCTGGATTCATGAGAGCTTTAGAGAATGTAGCCATGTAATTCTCATAAATGTGACCCCACATTTACTCTTATATAGGTGATATTGATTAAGAATAGGCTGTTATTATTCCACTTGACTTACAAGTATCAATATCATTAAACTAATATATCCTACACCCATCACTAGTCACCACACTTCTTCCATCATAGGAATGGGTATGTAAGTGTGTTTCTTCATTGAAACTAGCCAAACCAGTTTGTCTATTGAGCCTAGACCATCAGATCTCCAATCCACTAGGTTAGGTTTCTGTTTGGCAGTTTCATTTTACTCTATTGGCTTTAAACTCATTCCTTTCGATGTATGCTTAACTTGCTCTCTAGACAAACCTTTAGTAAGCGGATCTACAATATTATCTTTTGACTTAACATAGTCAATAGAAATTACACCACTAGAGAGCCATTGCTTGATTGTATTATGCCTTCGGCTAATTTTTCTAGACCTCCCATTGTATACACTATTTTTAGCTCAATATTGTGCAGCTAGACTATCACAGTGTATACATATTGTTGTTATAGGTTTCGGCCATATGAGAACATCTTCTAAACAATCTCTTAGCCACTAAGCTTCTTCTCCAGCCATATCGAGAGCTATAAATTCTAATTCCATCGTAGATCGGGCTATGCATGTTTGTTTGGAAGATTTCCAAGATATTATTGCTCCTCCCAAAGTAAATACATATCCACTTATGGATTTCGTATCAGTACTATCTGATATCCAATTCGCATTAGTAAATCCTTCAAGCACAGGAGAATACCTCGTATAATGCAATCCATAATTCATTGTATGCTTTAAGTATCTCAATACTCGAATTAAAGCTTCCCAATGATCATGCCCTGGATTGCATGTATATCTACTCAGTCTACTCACTAAGTATGCTATATCAAGCCTTGTACAGTTAATAATGTAGATACGGCTTCCAATAACTTGTGAATATTCACATTGAGATATAGCATCACCACTATTTTTATACCAAGAATCACATCAGCTAGACCAAGATCTTTCATATCGAAACTTGATTTCAATATCTTCTTGGTCCAATTTATTATCTCTTTGTTAGTTCCCATTATAAGCATATCATCTACATATAAACACAACATAACACAAGCATTATTTTGAGTTTTTATGTAGACACACTTATCACACTCATTTATCTTAAACCCATGTGTGATCATAATATGGTCAAATTTTTCATGCCATTGCTTTGAAGCATGTTTAAGGCCATATAGCGATTTCACAAGTTTACAAACTTTGTGTTCTTGACCTTTAACCACAAACCCATGGGTTGTTCCATATATATTTCCTCATCTAAGTCTCCAGTCAAGAATGTAGTCTTTACAACCAATTGATGTATTTCCATGTTACGGAGTGCAGCTATAGCACTCAACAATCTTATTGAAGTAATTCTCGTTATAGGCGAGTATGTATCAAAGAAATCCAAACCATGTTTTTGACGGTATCCTTTTAGCTACCAAGCGAGCCTTAATTTGTCAATTGTCCCATCTGGTTTTAATTTCTTCTTAAAGATCTATTTGTACCCAATTGGCTTATTGCCAGAGGGCAAATCGACTAATTCCCATGTATGATTTTTCATAATGGAATCTACTTCACTGTTAACTGCATCCTTCCAAAATGGAGCTTCAGAAGTGGACATGGCCTCCTTGAATGATTGTGGTTTTATCTCAATTAATGAGATCACAAAATCAGGCCCCAAGTCCTTTCGGATTTTTGTCCTTTTACTCCTTCTAGGTCATGTTCTTCTTCTTGAACTCTAGACGAGGATGAATCATCATCATGTTCTCTAGATTGGTCATTAACCTTAGATACATCATCATGTAAACTCTTTTTCAAGAAATTAGACTTGCCCATTTTGCATGGAAATATATCCTCAAAAAATATTGCATTTATAGATTCTACGATAGTATTGACATTTATATCGTGTACTTCGGAATGAAAAACTAAGAATCTATAAGTTGAGCTATTATATGCAAAACCAATAAAAACACAATCTATAGTTTTAGGCCCTAATTTTGTTTTCTTTGGCAATGAGACTTGTACTTTTGCCAAGCAACCCCACATGTTAAGCAATTTAAATGTTGGGGTTCTTCCTTTCCATAATTCATATGGTGACTCCTCTCTCGTTTTAGGTGGAATTCGATTCAAAATTTTATTTGCAGTAAGTAAAGCTTCACCCCACAAATTGTGTGGAAGCCCAAAGCTATTCAACATGGAATTGATCATGTCTTTAAAAGTCCTTTTTTTTTCTGTTCGGTAATTCCATTTTGTTGTCGTGTATAGGGAGTTGTTGTTTGATGAATTATGCCATGTGTGGCACAAAATTCAGCAAAGGTATAAGACTCATATTCTCCTCCCCTATTGGACCTTAAGACTTAATCTTCTTGTTAAGTTGATTATTAACTTCTGCCTTATATGTATTAAACATATCCAATGTCTCATCTTTACTATGAAGTAAATAAACAAAACAATACTTACTGAAATTAGACCTGGCATTTTCAACCCAACCCGTTAACCCGATCCGACCCGACATGTTAAATTAGTATTCGGGTGAGTGATAAACGGGTCGGGTGGACGGGTCAATCCGTTAATCACCTGTTAAATAACGGGTCATTTCGGGTGAACCTGCAAAACCCGTTAACCACCCATTAACATCCATTATTGAGGACTTTTGTGTAATTTTAATAGTCTGTTAGTCACTCTTCTCACTCCAACGGAGAAGGAGAAGGAGGAGAAGATCTTTTGTTACTTCGGAAGGTAAACAACTGCTCTTCATTTTCCCTCGATCCAAACAGCCTTTCAGTCTTTACTTTAATTGTTTGTTCGATTTCTTATCAAATTTTTCAATCTCTGTTTTTCATTTTCCATAGATTTGTATGGAAATCATAATGCAGAAGGATCTGAAGCCTTGCAATAATGCAGAAGATCTTCTTCATTTCATGTTCTTCTTGATTATAAAGCGAGACATTTCTTGTTTTTCTTTCGCGACGGCGCATCGACCAGTCCAAGCAGCTTTTTCACCAAAACACCTGCAAAACATTTCCCAGTTGAACTCTCAGCCTTGACCAAATCTCAAATCCAAAATCCAAAAATCCACCCCAAGATCCGAAATTGATCCGATTGTCGAACTCCCCAAGATGTAGCCACGCCACATTTGCAATGCTGCAATCCCACATAGACGACGCCGTATTTGCTTCACTCTACTCCACCATTTTTTATCGCAAGGCTTCGGTCAGTCGACGTTGAATCGGACCACAGCTTAACGGGTTGGGTACCAAACCCAAAAACAAATTGTTAACAGGTAAAACGGGCGAAACAGGTGACCCGTTAGCTTTAACGGGTTGGGTTCAGGTGACCCGTTAACTTAACGGGTTAGGTTTAGGTGACCCGTTAACTTAACGAGTAGGATTGAACCCGACCCAAACCCAGTAAACCCGACCCGTTTACAAGTTTAACTGAAATCATCTATAAATGTTACATAATAGTTCTTTCCACCATGAGTTGGAATCACACAAATCACTATGAATTAAATCTAACAAATCATTGGATTTTTCATGCACTGATTTAAAGTTTTTACTTGCAAATTTTGATTCTGTACAAGTTTCACATTTAACATTATCTAAATAATCAAGTTTGGGCAGCAAACCTAAATTATGCATTTTAAAAAGAGAACAAAAATTTACATGTCCTAACCTAGAGTGCCATAAATTAGATGAATCAACAATATAACCAGAAGCATTATTTATTTCATTCATAGCATTAGCAAGTATATTCAGTTTGAATAATCCATCAGCAAGGTAAGCATTTCCTACAAACATTCCCCCTTAGTTAGTGCAAACTTATTAGACTCAAAAACTAGTTTGAATCCCTTATTACTAAGGATAGGACTTGAAACAAGATTCTTCTTTATATCGGGTACATGCAGTGCATCAAGGAGGGTTAATTCCTTTTCAGAAGTGAATTTCAGAATACATTTCCCTATTCTAGCCACCACAGATGCAAACATATTTCCCATAAATAGCTGCTTGTTCCCCTCAACTTTCTGGTACGAAGATAACATATTTATGTCACCACATACATGGAAAGTCGCACCTGTATCTATCCACTAATCAGCGTAGTCAGATACAAGATTGATTTTAGAAATCATTGCAGTCAGGGATCCACATCATTTTGAATCAGGTTTGTGCGGTTATTGTTGCCTTGATTTCCAGGACCTTGATCCCTTCGATGGCGACATTCTTGAGCCCTATGGCCTAACTTTCCACAAACCCAGCAACTTCCCTTAATTTTCTTGAAGTCTTTGCCTTTCACACCAGGGACAAAGTTCTTTTCCTTCTTCTTAGTCTTCTAGAATTTCGGCATTTGCTTTGATGAACTTCCTTCAACAACATTCTCCTTGGCTTCCATACTTGAAACCAGGCCCTTCTCATTCTTTATGTTATCTTCCACAATTCTCAGCCTTACAATGAGATCCTCGAGGGTCATCTCTTTACATTTGTGCTTGAGATAATTCTTGAACTCTTTCCAAGAAGGTGGCAATTTCTCTATAAAATACGCCACCTGAAAAGATTCATTGATCACCATCCCTTCAACATGAATGTCATGGATGATTTTCTGGAGATCTTCAATTTGAGAGAGAACAGACTTGGAATCAACCATTTTGTAATCCCAAAATTTGGCCACGACAAATTTCTTTAAACCAGTATCATTTGTTTTATATTTTTTCTCAAGTGATTCCCAAAGTTCCTTGGTTGTCTTGCATATCACATAGACATTATACAACGAATCATTTAATGCATTGAGAATATAGTTTCTGCAGAGGAAATCATTATGATTCTAGGCATTTATAACCGTCAAAGTTTCTGGCTAGGCACAGTCTCACACATAACATTAGCCAGATTCAAAGTTGTCAAATAAAACAGCATTTTCTGTTGCCAACTTTTGAAGTCTCCGCCCTTAAATTTCTCAAGCTTTCAGAATGAGGTTTAGTTCCTGATTGTTCCATACTGTTCCAAGATTGTTGGAGAACAATTCAGAAATAAATAAAAATAATAGAACTTGAAATTCTAAAACTTTACTAACAAAAAATACTTGCAATACAAAATGAAATAACATAAATAAATACAGGAATTAAAATTGTACTAACTTGGTTTACACAGATAAAGGCTAGTACAAAAACTATATCCTTCGAATAGTATTTCCGTCTCATTCTTGTGCTTGTGGTTTTATGGCGTCTACTCAACCAGGATACAATTATCTAATTCTACAACCCGCACTGGATTATAGAATTCTGGCGAATTGCTTTGTGTGTTTACTCTCTGTAAGGTTTTGTATGGGAGAGATAGAAAGGAAAAATATGATATACGAAAGAACTGAGAATCTTCAGTTATATAGGCTATTTCGTACATTTTCAAATACCTTTTGGATGTATCTAAAACCGCACTACTCTTTCCAAATTGTTGTGTCTATTAATCAAAACATTTTCTTAATTAGTTTAATTAAAAACTTAATTCAAAATTAAAATTAATGAACTCTGATCTTGATTAATAATATTAATATTATGGTATAATTATCACAAGCCTAATCCACACAATTAGTGGCCCAAACCTCAATTTTCATTCCAAATGGTCCAACACCTAATCACTAATAAAGGTGACTAACCTAATATAAGGGCCTCTAGGGAACTTGAGTTCCCTGATGTGGGACTAAAGTAGCTCAAAACTCCAACAATGCTTATAAACTATGCATTTGCATGTACATGAGAATTGTGGATCACGAATTAATGATAACCAGTGTTGATTTTGGTTTTACAGTAGCTACTAATATCATCAATGAGCTGTGTTGATATTGAGCCACGTTCTTTTGTTCGTTGACGAAAAGAAAAATTATTGGCCAAAATGGAAAAAGGCAATTTCATTATAATTTAGTAAAAACGTGAAAAAATAGACTTATAGTACAAATCGTCAAATGATGTTGAACCCATAACGTTACATATTGACATTTGTAATACAGTGAAATATTACATGATATGACACCTGGTTCCTAGTTGAAACCTGAAATTGTTATATACTCTTTTAAACATGATTTCTCATTGTGAAACCCGTTCATTTCAGTGGAGATATATATATGCCCGAAGCATATCTCCACAAGTAAATCCCTCAAGTATATATAGAGGCAAATTGCTCTGTATAAATTCTAAAGGAGAATGTGTCATGAAGTGTAAAAAACCCCTAAATGATTCAAATTGCTTAAAGTAAGCCCTAGAAAGGTAAATCACACATTATGTGCTCAATACTAATAGATGGTATAAAATTGCCAAAGAGTACTTTCATTATATTGTTGCAACATACTAAATCTCTTGCAAGAGTTCATATAAAATTGAGACTCCTGAAGAGTTTAGACAGATTATAAAGTGTTGAAAGGAATATTGTCTCGAGCTGCAAATCGAACGATATGCCAACACAAATTCTTATCCACCAAAAGTTTATGGTATTAAAAACCATGCGGTTTGAAGATCATGAGTTGAACACTCAAATGGTTAATTAATTTTTAAGCACTAAGAAAAGGTCATTCATCCTCGTGAGGTAAATGATGAATTGATATTTGATCTAGAAGTACCTTATCTTAGTGAAGTATGTGCCTTACTGTATTTAGCACAATATACTGAATCAATTATTACATTTCATGTGGAGCACAATACCAACAAAATGGGTATTGCAATGAAATAAAGTTTATCTATTGATATCACCAGAAAATTATATGCATGTGCTTGTTTTATTCCAAAGAACTTACTAATAGCCATAGTCACATTGAGCAAGCAAAATCCAAATATCTCTCTAGTCTACATTCAAATCGCTCTCAGAAATGATTAGTATTTACATATGGAAATAGATTGATCATCAAGGAAACAAGCATTCAGTGCTACATCTTTATATCTCTTAGAAATACATGTGTATGGTTAAGACCTATGGCCAATCAAATTTGGAGCACACATGATTCACCTTCAGAAGCAAACACTCCAACTATTGCGTATTGGCTTAATGAAAAATTAATTAATTCAAAGCTTATTCTAATCAAGGGGAGATATCATCTTGGGGAGTGTCTAAGAGTATGTTACATTGGCCATATGAGCAAAGTTCTAATGAAGACAATCAATTAAAAACTTGTGGTCATCCAAGAAGGAGTGTTATAAAGTGGATGACCCACTTGAAGAAAAAGGCACCAACAGCCAACAAATGTTAAAGTTTTGCTGCCTGCTTTCACATTTGTTGACCTTAACAAAGAAGATAAAGTTTCTCTATATAAAGGCCTATCAGCATACAAATATGATAGAGAAGCATAAATACAATGTATTGTTTCCATTACTTTGTAATTTCAGTATGATAATAAGAGAGACTACTGCTACTACCCTGAGGATGTAGATACACTTGTTGAACCTCGTAAATATTGTGTCTTATTTACTTTATTCCACTGCACACATACCGTTGATTTCACAACATATTTTTATTTAACTTACATTCTTATGTTATTGTTACTTGTTGGTATTGTGTGATCTGATAAGTGAATAAGCTTCTGTGTATGAATATTTGCTATTAAACTTAAACTTGGTGGAGTTTGACTAGTTGAGATTTCTAGTCTTTTAAGTTTATATCTTACAACTATGTTTTTCATAGGTATCAAACTGTAACTTGTTGACTAGCTCGTCTAACTAGTCTATTGTGCAAGGTTTTTTTTTTTTTTTTTTTTTTTTTAGTTGTAGAATATTCTGCCAGCCTAATAAAATGTATTAAGAGTTGACACGGTTTGGATTGGTTCACTTTTGGGTACAAACCAAGACCCAAACTGATTTGCCTGAATTTCAAACCACCCCGAACCATAATGACTTAAACCGATGTAATCGGTTCACCAATATTGCTGTGCAGTTTGGTTCGATTTGGAGTTTATCACGCACATATTACTAATACTATATGAAAATTTCCAGTTATGTTGAAATTAATTATAAGAAAAAAATTATAAGCCTATCAATTCATCATCATACTACAAACTTCAAAATACTTTATCCCATAAGCAAAATCTAAAACTTTCAATCTCATCTCTAAAGTTTTAAAGTACCACGAAAAGATAACACAAAGTTTATATTATTCATTGCAGGCGAGCTGTGAGTCCCAACAATTGGTAACACAAGTGCCAAAAGATTTAGAGTAAACTTCGAGGCAGCAGAGATACAAAACCCAGATTTCACAACCAGCAGCACACAGAGACACAGAAGACAGGAAGTTTTTTCATTCATTGTCTCAAGGAACTCTTTTAAGGTTTATTTTACAGAACATGTAAACAACTTCCACAGTACAAGTCCATGCACACAGTATTACTCGGTTTCTATTAATACAGGAACCGCCTGCACCCTAGCCGTTAAGTTCTCCCATGGTAACAGGTAAGCCTCCAACTTCCGGTGACTCTGTATACGAAATGGAGATCAGCTCAGACCTAAACTTCTCTTCTCCATCAGTATCTATTGCCTCGCCATTCAACTTTCCAGAAGAGAGTTTTGAAGTGAGATTCTTCTCTGGTAAAGAGTACGAAATGGCAATAAGCGACTCACGAGTCACTTCTTCAGGAGCCTCCTTGCCAAGTCCTGCTTTATCCATAAAATGTCTGATGTGCTTGGTCTGCATGTATCCAAACATATCATATTAACCGGAGATAAGTTGAAAAATGGTGACAAGAAAATCGGAACAGACATTCACAAGAAGTTCCAATTACTACCACAATGTTCTCACAAAGTTGTTCGTTTTGCAATAGAAACGCATCCGAGAATCCCCATTCACCAACCAAAAAGAAACCAACAAAATTATGGGAGGGCTACTGGCCACGCTGCTTCAAAGATTTGTACTTTTTTATTTTCTCAGAACATAGACTACTTCAGTATATCTTGGCTTTGATAAAAGATGGTCGATTTTAAGTGTTTTCAGTCACAAAAGTTTACATGATATGGCAAAATAAAAAATTGCAAATCAACTGCTACATCAGTGTAATACAGCATATTGCACAACAACGGAAAAGGCCCCAAATATGATTAAATTAGAAGGGAAGCATAAGAAAACCCAAAATACAGAAGACTAGGAAACCGAGGTAAAAATGAAGATGATGTTGAAAAGATGCGGACACAAGGTAACAACTAGATTTCCAATTCGTCCCTCCAGGAAAATCAAAGGTGACAACTAGATTTCAAAGCCATAAAAAGTGAAGAAAAAAAAATACTGTCACGTTCAACAAAAGGGGCAGGGTTTCAGATTCTTCAGAATAACAGGAAACACAAAATAAACTTATCCCTTTCAAACACAGAGGGAACGGGCAAGCTTTGTGCCGATCAAATTCTGATTCCCGAAAGTGTAGAACCGGTATCATTAAACCGCAACACATAATATGAAACCCCAAGAAGCTATTGAAAATCATGCACAAATTCCACACAAAATTGAATGCTCTCAACATATCGGATTGAAACCAAAACCAATCCGCCACCATAAACATGCGATTTGAGGGTTTTCAGGCTTCATTCAGTTGCATCAATTATCACAAGGGTCAGTAACTAGAAGTTGACCGGGTAGAAGACTTAATTAGGA
The DNA here is from genome assembly GCF_041283825.1 of Pyrus communis. Taxonomy (NCBI): domain Eukaryota; kingdom Viridiplantae; phylum Streptophyta; class Magnoliopsida; order Rosales; family Rosaceae; genus Pyrus; species Pyrus communis. The sequence continues at coordinate 5,822,581 of NC_142571.1, read as the reverse complement.
GATTATGAGGTGCTCATAATGCAGGTTTTGACTTCTGAATTGGAATGCAGGGTTACATCTTGGCAACCACCAACTTCTTTTTCATGAATTTTATCAAAAACCCTAATGGCTGGAAACCTATGCAAAAAGGGAGAAACCCAGTAATCTACAAAGTAGAAGCAGCTTCATCTTGAAGCTACATACCATTTAATCTTTGAAATTAACTTGAAATTATCACTTCAGAAAAAGAGAAAAGCATCTAAAAATTAAAATATTGAACTTTAAAAAATATGGAAAATCAAGCACCGACCCATCAAAGCGAGGAGAAAAACATGCACAACCCATGTCTTGTTCTCGAGGATGACTAACAAAAACAGATTCAATCGGCAGAACCATCTAAACCCAGAAAGAAATTCAAACATCCCAAGTTTCTGAAACAACATATGACCATAGAGACTGAGCGGAAGAAGAGAGAAATATAGAATCCCAAACAAAATTGTAGAGAGAGAGAGGACATACCGTGAAATCGGAGCCGCTTGAGGAAGAAGAAGGGGAGTTGGTGAACAGAGATTTATGAGTGTGTGTTGACCTCTCTGTGTACATAAATATATTTGTATTGTATCGACTCTGAATCCTCTATTTAACTTTGTTTTTTATTTAAAGAAAGAAAAAGAAGACGTTGCAAGTAGGCTCCAAAGAGTAGAGAGAGAAAGTTTTAGAGAGAGAGAGAGAGAGCAAAGCAAATACTGGCGCCTATTTTTCTCCGTCTTCAATCTTCAACCTTTGATTGGTTGCAGATATTGAGTTTCCCAGTTTGCAGATTTATTACCCCAATCAACTTTTTTATAGAAAAAAGTATTGTAATTTTGGTTTTGTACGTTATCATGCTCATGTGGTCTGACTAACAAATTGTTGACGAACAAATAAAAGGGCCTTAGTTACAAATGAAAATATGTTTTTTCTTTATTGTTATAACCGTAAAGAAACTTTTCAACGTAGAAGAGAGGAACTCACCTGGAACGGTGTAGTTTTATTGTGTTTGTCGTACCCTAAAATATATTACGTGTTTAGATACGATTACGGGGTCTTAGGATTCGTAGAAAAATGATCTTATCCTTTTACCTTATAAATGTTGTCCCTTAGCCTAGACTAGGTCTTGCTAGAAGTTTCTTGTCGTCCGATCCCTGTATGGGTCGGCCTGCAGCGCTCGCTAGGCCCAGCGCAATTAGTTCAATGTTTTTAATCAAAATTTGCGTTCGTTCTGACTCATATCAAATGTTTTTAATGAGGCATTTGTTGATTTGTTTCTGAATTTATACAGAGCTGTTGATTTATCCTCTGAACTTTAATTTTAACCGATTATTTCTTTGAATTTTTATAATGAGCTAATTTTTTCATTGAGCTTTAATTTTAGCTGATTACCTCTAAAAATTTTATAATTGGCCATGGATGAAAAATTGAATGAAAGTTTTTAAAATTTGAAGCTAGGGGAATTGGCTATTTATAAAAGTTTTGAAGATGATCGGCTAAAATTAAAGTTCTGGGAAAATTAGCTAATTATAAAAGTTCAAATGAATAATCAGCTAAAATTTAAGTTCAGGGAGAAAATTAGCAACTCTATACAAGTTTAGGGGACAAATCGACAAAATTTGTCCTTTTCAAAAGGGATTAACTCATGGTAATCTATATTTTCGAGGGTCAAAAAGACTAATAGAGGCATTTCTGCATCTTTTGACTTACATCGTGGGATTGATATCACTTTGTTAAATCTAAACTTAATTTTCTGTCTTAGCATATATAATTCGATTTTTAAGTTTAATGATAAAACAATATCAACTGACATGCATTATGCATTATTAGTTAGCACCAAACTTGTTGCAATACAACGTTTTTCGTTTCTAAACACCAGCTTTTCAAACAAAACAAATGTATATTGGTTTGGCAACAAGTATTACAGTCTCGTAGTGTTCATCTTTTTTATGTAAATAGAAGATTTTAGATAAGACTTATGCAATGACTAAGTTCAACATCAAGTTATTTACGAATAATTGCGAAGCTTAGCTTAACCTCCTTTACTTAATATCTTCTTATAAAAAAAACCCTTTACTTTATATATATATATATATATATATATATATATATATATATATATATATATACACAGATTCGTGACACTACTTTTTTTACACAAGTTTTTTGTGTAGCTCACTCCATAATATATTTCAACGATCTGAACCGTCTATCTTTTAGGTCTTCTCTCAAAGATCAAGTCTACCAAAAATCACCCAAATCTGAAATCAGATGAACCGTTTATCTTTTAGATCTTCTCTCAAATATTAGGTCTACCAAAAATCACTCAAATCTGAAATCATATTTAGGTTTAGGGTTCTTTTCTTTGTCTAAATTTTTATAAGAATGATCAATAAATGATATCCTAAAAGATAAATAATTTAAATCATTAAAATACATTACGAATTAGACCACAAAAACTTGTGTTAACAATTGTTGTTTTCTTTTACGCATGTGCCCTAAAAGAGAGCACCAAGTTAGGCCAACAAAAAGCGCGGAAAATACCAAAAATGCCCAACCTGACAACTAGAAGAAGACGATTTGGACCAAACTACTTGTAACCTACGAAAACACTAACAAGGAAAACAACAAAAGCAATTGCAAAGGCCAAGCGGAGGCAATGCATAGCAGAAAATACCAAGAATTACTTGTAAACATTTGTCAACTTTCTCGAACAAGTTAACAACGAAGGACGTAATCCATGAGGATAACTTCGCAAATCATGTACTTGATTACAAGGATAAGTTAACAAGTTTTGAGCCAAGTTAAAGTTTTAGTACTACAATCTAGTAGTCAGCCGTCTATAGCGTCGTGTAAATCCATGTGGACAACTTTGCAAATCCTGTACTTGATTACAAGGATAAGGTAAAAGTTTTGAGCCAAGTTGAAGTTTTGGCACCACTTAGTAATACGATCTAGTGACCAGCCGCCTATCGTCTTATTTTTAGAACAGTGCGTGTGCCATGACAAATACTATTCACAATAGGTGGAGAGTGGTAGAAAAAAGTCAAGGCAGTTCACTATTTAAGTAAATAGTGAACTGGCCGGTAAAGATGGTGAACGTGGGCTGGCCGTTAAAGATGGTGGACGTGAGTTTTGTACCACGAGAGGCGTTGGCAACGGTGGTGGACTTCGTGGATGCAATGTTCAATCAGAGTGATTCCGGCTTCCTGCTCTTGTAACCCAGAACAAGAAACCAAGGTAGAAAACAAATAACTGTAAATTTGATTGAACAGCTGATTACACATCTAGTTTCTAATTTCTTATTTCAAATTTTTGCTTATACATTTGTGTAAGACTACTTTCACAACTAGAAGGTGAAGTGTCAACTGAAAATAACCCAAACGAAGCCTGCTTCCGCTCGACCACATATCCTTTGCAGCAACAACATCAGGGTGAAAAAAGTGGCAAAAAATTCAAGGGCCTTGGTTACCGCCATCTCATCAGCCTCGTGATCTAATTGCGCCAGCTGTTTTGCTTCTTCGATTCGAAGGAAGCTCCATCCTTTAGCATGTCCTGAGCGTCAGTTTCCATTCCCAGTTTCGAAAGGGCGAGTGCCTGCATGTAGAAGGCAGTTGCCCACTCAGGCAAGCACACTTGAGCTTCCATGGCATCTCTCAAAGCTAATTCTGGTTGCCCGATCATTAAGTAGGAGAGCGCTCGCCTCACAAATATAGTACCCGAAGGAACAGACATCATTGAAACCAACTGTACAATAAAAAGGATCAGAAATTAAAAGACACATACAGATACAAAGGCACTAAGATTTTCAATTTTTTTTCTGGCCGAGTCTGCAAGTACTCGCGGTTCAGGTAAACTTCTTTTATTCAATTTTCTGCTGTCATCTGCTGCTCATATGATTTCAAAAGCCATAAAGGTATTGTAAGAGTTACCGTTCCATTCAATGAGTTTTACTCAACGTGCGTAGAAGATGATGAAAATAATTTCATGCAAGTCAAAGATGCTGTAAGGAACGCTATATCCCCATTTCAAGATTTTAATAAGGGAAATTGCTAACTAGACCATGACATCATAGGAATCGCATTATGCATTTGAAAGTAAAAGTAAATGTAAAGAACAATGGAAATTAAAGAAAAATACCTTAGAGTAGTGCTCCACGGCATTTTTAAAATCCTTGTCTCTGAACGCAATGTCCCCAAATTTCTTGGTATTCAACATATCTTGCACTTGTTGTGTCCACTCTTGAAATGACAGCTTTAGATAGAACACATTTCCGATGAAAAGGATCGTTATAAAAGGCCACAACCCACAAGCCTTTGAAAACAATTGTACTAACTACTAATTACATATTTTAATATGGCCGAATATATTTTGGGAGATGTTACAGAAGCTAAGAGAACACTGACGTGGATCAACTAAGTTTTAGGCAAAATTATGGCATTTGCTCACAAAACTTTATTTAATGGAAGAAGATTGCCTTCTTTCGTTCTGTAATATGGTAAGATAATCATATTTAAGTTTTCTATTTCCAGATATATGTGGTTCACCTACAAAGAGAAGATAAGAAACTCACTTCATTTTCTGCACCCTCTTCATCTCTGTAACCAGTCTTTAGCAAAATCTCATGAACTGCAGAGAGGTCCATCTGTACACAGGCCTTCCCAAGGGGAGAAAGTATGGTTGGCATCACCACTGGAGTTTTTGATAAACCCATTAAAACAAGTGATGCAACCTAAAATACCAGTTTCAACGAATGAACATATTAGTAAATATAAATAAAACAAATGAAGAAATTGCAGGACAAGTCGTCACAAAATATTAGTTTTCAATAAGACTTCGTAACTATTCAAAATACCTCTGTCTGCTTTTGAAGGGGGGATACTGCTGACAAAAGAAATGTGGTCTCAGGTCGATCTTTAGCCTCATATTGAAGACATTTTGAGGCCAATTCAACCAATTCAGTTGCATCTTCATTGGCATATTGTCCTTCTAAGGATGAATCCATTAACAATAACAAACTTTTCCCTCTTATGAGATCCAATGCCTAGAAAATAATAAGTTAAATCCATGAAGTAAGAAGTTGCAAGTGTCTCGTCTGCCCCAAATCATTAAAGGCGACAAAATACTATAATAATAGAAGACAGGCCAATGAACTTGGAGTCAAGTAGGCAATTCCAAGTAGAACAATAGTTAACAGCGTAGCTACAATCATGGTCTGTTAATGGGCCTTGGTGCTATTTTATTCACAACCAACTACACGGCCCTCAATAGCCTTCTCATGAAGAACATTAGGCTCAAACAATTGTTTGATATATTGACTGCTTTGAGAAAGACAGTGTATCTTGATAGAAATAATAAAATTAATGACGGTCTATTTTGTTTGTCGAGTCAGGCCCTTACACATTTGGTGCATCCATTTGGGTTTTATGTTTGTTTATTACTACTGCATTATTTCTGTTTATTACTACTGCATTATTTCCTTGTATTCCATGCTCAAGAATTTAGTTTTAATTCAACATGGAGATGGTGTAAGTACTCCTAAGTCTCCCATCCCTAGCTTGGGTATAAGTTATAACTCGTCTATAAGAAATAAATTTCAAAATGGGATAGAGTATACCAACGAAACAGACAATGCTTGTACCTAGTGGCGCTGCTCTGATAACCATGTTTGGAATGACAGGAAAATGCCTATTTAAGGAAACATTCTCGTATTACTTAAAATTCAAACCACTCTTTTTAGCATTGACCCCAACAACATATATTTAATTCTTTTTTGTTTTCCAACTGACAATCTATAGAGTGAATATGGAAGTGGAGCTCGCAATGACACACTCATCCTTTGTGTTTGGAGGAAATATAGTGGGGGTTGGCAACTACCACTGGCACCAGATATTTTACCCTTCTAACCCTTGTCAGCATGATTTGACAATAAAAAAAAAATTACATGATTGAACTAAAGAGTGAAACTGTCATGCTTAACCCAAAAAGAAAAATAAGAACGAAACTGTCATGAAGGTTGAGAAAGTACAGAAAAGTAAAGATAAATATGTGAAGAATGCATACGTGGCTTGGAGGTATATGTTTTCCACTCAAAAGGTCAAGAAGAACAGTCCCATAACTGTAGATCACACTCTCTGGAATGACCCTACCTGCAAAAACCAAACGTTTTATTGTGTAAAATGGATAATGGTATTTCCTTAGTGGCCACTATCAGAAACATACAAGAAATGATCACAGTCCTGCTACATTTTAAACTTTCGAGAGTTTGGATGGTTCTTTTTCTGCAAAATTGTATGATTGGAATGCTGCTGTTTTCTATTTTGTTGCTGTAAATGGGGTTGTGGATGTTCTATCTGTTGTAGTTGATCGTATTGGTGGGGGAAGCAGGTTTTTAGCTCATCAGGCTCAGTCGATATCTGCCCACACTGTCATTCTTCCTTTTTCCATTAATGAAATTTAGTTTCCTATCCATGAGAGAGCGCTGACTGACTTGTATCAATTATTAGCATTTTGATTTTTAACAAGACTCATCATGTAACAAAATCAAGCATTAGAAGCAGAAATAATTCCTCTTGTTTCAAACGAGACCAACTTCACTTCCTTTGGATGGAAAATGGAAGACCACACATAGGAGAATTAGATAATAGAACCGTCTGGGTCTTTCTTACATTGGTAAATGGTAATGCTCACACCATAGAAAGCACAGGATAACAAAATGTAAATTTTAGGGACAAAAGTTCACATCTTGATCCACTTTCTTGCTGTTCTAACTCAGACGTTTCAATGGAGACATCGAGACAGGTTCCAAGATTTACTTATTGGTCCCTTGATTTTAACGTCTGTGACAGCTTATTTGATCTTTACCTTCTTTTTTTAAATGTTTTCTTTTTTGTTTAATGTAAAAATCATTATTGTTCTTCCAGTTACTTTATATTCTGCTCTGATGAATATTACTAACCATGACAACATAATATCAAACATCACCATACTGAAATCTTTCCACATGCAAGAGTCTAAGAAACCTCCAGTAATGTATGCTAAACAACATGGCATACCTGTCCGCAAAAATTCAGGTGGAGTATAAGCCAAGTTAGTGCTATAGCTTTTACCATCTCGGCTATTTTTTATCAGACCAAAGCTAGATAACCGCGGGTCACCATCCTGTGATCCAGTCAAATATTAAGTTCAACAACAATTCAGATAAGTTCAATACTAACACCACAAAATATGCTCCCTTGATGTCACAAAAAGGAAGTTTCTTTTTCTAGTTCAATAAGGAACTACTTGATAATAAAGGGTCACAATTGAATCAGGGCATGAAACAGAACATGTAGAACCTCGAGGTTTCCCCTTAATCACATATTGGCTAGGCAGACCATTATTTCCTTAAAGTGAGAACCACCCAGGATGGCCAAGAGATAGGAAATTTGAAATTCAAATATCATTTGTTAGATTTGTTTCTGAACAATCTCTCTCAACGGCATACTCACTATACTCCGTCTGCTTTAATTGTTATTAAGCACATTTGTGCTAACTTGAACATGTAATGCACAAATGAAGACACATAAACATTACACGTGTAAAAACTACCAAATTTCAGTAAGCGCTAACCCTGATCTAAATAATTAGGCCTTGAAGTTAATGAATTACTAAAGCAAATAAATATGAATTTCCCACTAGCAACTTATTGTGTTGAATGATCTGTACCTCTTCCAAGAAAACTCTGTACGTGCAAACTACGGGAATTTCGGTAACCCCCAACCTTGGTTCCAATAATTGGGTTTGGAAGTCAATTAAACACTAAAGCACTGTGTTTGGATATAGCGTACCTCATCAAAAAGAACTCTGTATGCATTTAAGTCATGATACAGTTTTCGGTTTTCTGTATTGCAATGATCAAGGGCTTGTGCAATATAGTATGCAATTCTAACGCGCATTTCCCATGGCAATGGCTGTTTCTCCCCTATAACATATATTAGAAAAACTAACAAATAAGGGAAACCAAATTTAACTGTGGCTCAAAGAATGAACGCAAAAAAAAGCAAAACAGGAAGACAAATTGAAAACAAAATCTTAAGAGGAAAAAGAAATGCACAATCAAGTTATCCATGCTCAGTGACAATATAGAATATGCAAACAGAAAATAATTGAGCTCATCGTCCAAAAAAGCTAAGCCAGAGAAGCATAACCGTTACAATATGAGCTAGAACATTCAATTAGCCTAATTTTGGCAGCGAGAGACCTTCTATTTAATGACAGGACTTCAATACTACAGAGAGAAGAGGAAATTCGTCTGCACTAACTATCAGCTAACCCATCAAGGCATAGTTAAAACTCTTTCCTATGAAAACACATAAAGATTAAAATCCAAGCAGAGTGCAGGGAATCCTAATCTATAGAAATAGTATAAACAAACACCACTAAGTTAGGCTTCGGGATGTCAACGTAGTGAATCTAGCCTTTGCAAGGTCTGAATCATTGGTGACTTATTACTTTTAGACATTGGCAGAAGGTAGGATAGATGTGGGTGCATCCACCAGGAGGGGAAGCCTACAACTAAGACGCAAATTACAGAACATGCGAGTTACACGAATTCATACCAGAAAAGGACTATATCTAGTATCTACATCTAAATGCCTAGTGAGAGTTCTTGGACACAGATGACCATGCTGACTCACGATTGGAGATCACTTCACCTCCCAAGCATTTGCATTGAGTTACAAGTTACAACTAGAAGAATGACCAAAGCAAAACTACATTATATAATATGTCCCACCGCTATGAGGCTTAGAGAATACTAGCAACATTCATATTTTTATAGTTTATAAGCAAAAATACGTACAAGAACGATAGAAACATACAGTGAAAGAGGTGCTTGGAGAGAGTATCATTAGGCATGTATTCTGCCACCAACAGCCTCTCATCTCCCTCAGCACAACACCCAATCAAATTCACCAATTTTTTGTGCCTAACCTTGCCAACCCCAGCCGCCTCTGCCTACATCCAGATACAACACAAACACCTCCATCAGCTCAGAAACTCATACAGGCATATAAACACAAACACATAACATGCACAAACTCAGTGGACAATGGCATACCAAAAACTGATGTGGGTCGGGCCAAGACAGCTTAGAAAAGCGCTTAATGGCGACAAATCGATTGTTTCTTAACTTCCCTCTGTAAACAACATTGGGGGCCTTCTCCCCACTCTCAGAGACAATAAGTTCAGAGTTGAACCCATTGGTGGCAGTTCTCAGCTCTGCCAGTCCATACTCTTTGAATGCAGGAACAGCTTGTTCATCTTCCAATTCCACTTCATTGGCTTTCACACCATCATACAGATATTGGGCTCAAATTTCAAACACAAATCAATCATTTTGTTCATAATTTTCTATTGGGTTTTTGCTAAACACAAAAATAATCGAAACCCAGAAAGGAAAAAGAGCGAAACCTGGATCTGGTGGAGGAGGGGCTTGGTCGGAGGAAGGGAGGCGGGGGCTTTTGGACTGGAAGCAGCCCATTGATGAGAGCTACATGCCACTGCTCTGCTTCCTTTCTTCTTCTTTTGTGATCTGTATTAGTTGTTAAGTGTGGAAGTGGAAGTGGGAGTTTGGTCAAGTCAAGTGAAGGTGTGAAAATGGAGGTAAAAAGTCAACAACGAGGTTGTGGGGACGGAGAGAGAGTAAGTAATGTGGTGGTGGGGTTTGGGTGGTTCAGTTCAAACGTTCGCAAGCTGTTTGAGATCAAAACCCAGGGAGACGAGGGAGAAGCACATGACATACTGACAATGAGCACGTGTACCCACACGCACGCGGACTATCCACGCGCATTACAATTTGAAATTGTGGATAATAATTTATGAGCTCATTTTGATATACTTCGATGTGTTTTTAAAATAACTGAAAACATTTTTAGATAAAATATTTTTTAGTTTCAAAAGTATTTGAAATGTTTTCTACAAAAAACACTAGTTATGTGATTTTTCTAGAAAACACTTAAAGTGTTTTTTCAAAATTAACTAGAATTTTTACCAAGCATTGTTTCTAAACATATTTTCACCAAAAACGTTTTCCGTCATTTTAAAAAGCATATCAAAACAAACTCTATAGCTAATTTGAGTTGGGTAAACTAGAAGTCAGAACTCAATAATATTTTGAAGGTCATTTTTTGTACTATTTGTATTACTTATAGCCTTTATAACGCAATAATTACTATAAATAAAAGCACTGTATAAAGAATTACCCAACCCTTCACTCATTTTCTCTTCTCCAGCGGACCTTCTCTCTATTCTACTATCCCTCAATAATTAGTTTCGCAACACTTTACACATATTTAAAAGTAAAATTTAGGATTTGTTCACTCAAGTTTAGAATTTACCCACGAATTATAATTATGTTACAACCAAACATGCAGTACTTGTAACTTTTGTTATAAAGTCTGTTAGTTTGACGATATTGCACACATGTAGACCATGCATATCCAGAATAATATCTTGTTGAGGAATTTTTCAAGGTTTCGAAACCCCATCTCAACATTTATAAGTGGAGTACCGAACCAATGAAAATTGGATATCTGATTTTATTATTTTTTTTTCATTTAAACACACACCGTTGAAAGTTGAAACGTCAAGCGACATTTTTAACTTCGTTATACTTTTATGTTATCGTCAATAGCCTTAGTATTATATCAGACTTCGATTTCTCTGGTCCATCTTCTTCCTTGTCGTCTGAACATTCACAACCTGTCGTTGGAATCACAGTGCTTCTGCAACCCCATGTGTCAGTGGTGCCACAACAAGGTCATCAATGACAATTTCCCAGCGAGGAAACCAAGGCAAGAGGATTTTCTCAATTCCATCTTCTTTTTTTTACGACTAAAACTCGAGGTTTTGCACTTGCACCTAAACCTAGAAGCCGTTGTGGCTTGATTGTTTAGCTTTATTTTTTGGGATTTACAATTTTCAAGGCTAGGTAGAATTTGGGTTTTGATTATCTTCCTTATAATTGTAAATTTCAGTGCTTATGAGTTGTCCCTGTGGAGGCAGCCTTAAAGAATACAGATTCGATTCCACCCATGAAGTAATTTCTTGCTCCCTTTCCCAGTGATTCAAAAAGTTAGATGCTTTGTTTGGGAGTTGATCTGTTGTCCTAGTCTTTAACTGGGCTTGTGGCAGGTAATGACATTGACATTACACATAAACGGCCCAAACACACACCAAGTACAAAAGGTAAAATGGCCCCTTTAAACACACGTTACAAAGGAAGCCTGTGGGAAGAGAGATCCCGCGAACGACATCGCCAACAAGGACAAACACTGGAAGAACAAATAAGGGCCAACGAAGGTGGTGGTGCAAAAACCTGAGCCGAAGCTCTGCACACCCTCCCGTAGAAAAGCGACAATCGCAGTAATAAATGGTGGAGTCGAAAATAGGATTTGTGGAAAGATGATGGAGCCAGGTGATGAAGATGGTACAGGGGAAAGGAACGAATGAGATGGAGGAAATGAATGATCGAAATTTAACGCTCAAGATGGTGAAAACAGAGGCAAAAAAAGTAACAAGAATATGAGATCGTGAAGGGAAGATCGGGATGAAAACAGGGCTGGGATTATTGCAAAAAACAGTAGGAGAAATAAAAAGAAGAAGATAAGGGCCAATCAAGGGACTGCCACCAACCCTGACCATGGCAAAGGTCGGCGGGGACGCAGAAAATCGAAAACGAAAGTCACTCACACCGGTGAGAAAGGGTCTCAATAGAGGAGAGAATTTTTGTGATGCTTTTTAATAAAAGAAAACTAATGAAAATGGTTTGAAAACTTTGAATTTTAACGATAAGGACAAAATAAAAGGTAAAGTCAATAGTACAATGATTGATTTTTTAGTGTAAAAATATGATTTTTCGTTAAAGTAAACAGTACTGGAATCTTTTCGCTAAAATTTTCTTTTAATAGTGGGTTTAGTTTGCAAAGTGATATATCAAGGGTTACATGTTATACAAATATGGTCCAAATTTCATTTGGAAAGCAAGAATTTATACCAACAATTCCATAAGTTGGATTAAGAATTTAAGATAACAAAAACAACAAAATACTCATATCTTTGTCCCTTGTTCAGTTTAAACAAAAAGTTGAACTTCGAGAAATCAGTAAACGTAATCCAAGCTCAACCTAAATAAGAAATAAAACACTTCTACAAAAAAAAAAAAAAAAGTGAGAGAGAATAAATGAATAAAATACATTCTCTAGAATGGCCAAGTCCATTATGTTTTGTGATGCAAGGTCGACGATCATCATAGCTCAACATACACCTCTCGAAAACAAAGCCTTCTACATGCTTTGTATTTTGGTGTTTTAGAAAAAATTAATTTGACCAAAATATGAACAAAAAAAAGAACTAATGACTTTTGATTTTTGGCTAAACATATCAAATTCTTAATCACATTCTTAATCTGAACTTGTTCTTGTACAGACATTTTAAACAGCATATGTATCACAAGAAGAAAAAAAGTACCATCATTCAAAACGATTAGAAACATTTTTAAGTCGCCCTTAATCTAACGCCAAATTCCAAACTTCCAATCCATATAGTCTAATGTCAAATTCTGGAACTCCAACAAGAAATCATTGGAAACTTCAAGCCAAGACATCAACAATGAATTCGATCAATACCTAATTTAAAACAAAGGGTAATGGCTAAACACAATGCCTGATTAATTTTTACTTATATTTGTGCACGTTAATCTTAGATACTTTGGTAATTTTTTTGGTTGCTACATTGACTATTTTTAACACTATGACTTCAACATAGAATACCCATAATTTGGGATTTTCACTTAAAACCAAACTTAATTCATTGATATAAATGAAAATACATACCAAAAACTTGCTTTGACCCAAAAAAAAAAAAAAAACAAAAAAAACAAAAAAAACCAATAACTTAAATTTATCAAAATCCATTCATAAGCCCCGGATCCATCAGAACAACAATCCGTACTTTTCTGACACAACCTCGATTGTTGAAGATTTGGAGAAAAACAATTTCTCAAAGAATCCACATTTTCTCTTTTTTTGCATCTTTCCTCTCCACTGAAATTCATTAGGAACTTTCTTCGTTTCCAATACATGGTGATTGAGTTGGAAGGTTATTTATTAACTTCTTATATTTGAAAATATCTCCGGATTTATCTTTCAATTTTTTATAGATCAATTATCTTCAATGTATAATTTAGAGTAAGAATATTGCATATATTCTATATATAAAAAAAAAAGAAATAAAAAAAGTATTCATGAGAGAAAAATATACCACCACGGCACCACTACCGCCCAAAAAGGGCCACCATCTCTACGAGCAAGATTGTTGAGAGGAATATAGCACCACCACCGCCCAAAAATGGCCACCACATCCTCCATCACTCATCCCACTCTAGAAGATGTCTATTCTTAGAGGCACCAAACTTTAGGCGCTAGGAAGACTCTTATGGCTTGTTTATTAATACGTAATCGGAATGAGAATGTAATTGAATTGAGGAGAAGTTAGAATGAGTTGGAGTCAGAATTATATTCTTATGAAACTGCTTACAAAATTTATAGAGTGATACTCATTGCATAATAATTCACATGAATCGAAAAAAAAAAACTAGTGTGATTACTAAAATACCATAAACTAGTGTGATTGCTAGTATTAGTTAAACAAACTACAATATTTGTTTTAATAAAACTTTAATTACCCTAAAAAAGTTTAATCTTTTTATTTTGTAATTCCTTTTTTTATTTAAGAGAACATGTCATCCCCTTTTTATGAGTTTGCTCCTCTCCCAACCTATATTCTTCTCCACTTCCCTTGGAGCAACTCTACCCCTGAGGAAGCTAATTGTCCGGGTTACTATGCAATTGACAATTATTTTCTTAGTAAATAATAATCGCCCGAAGGTATTTTCACCCCCTTAAATAAATTGCCCGTCCGCGTAATTCACATAAAAATTATTTTAAAAAAGTAATTAAAAATAAAATAAAAATTAGTATTATTTTGTAACAAAAATATCTTCTTCTTTTTTTCTTGGAACTATCCCTCTCTCCCTGCTTTTCACTCTCAATTTCTCCATCCTTCCTTTTCTCCGTCACGTGTAGAGACAGCCAACATCGTCCGAGTTTATTGCCTATAGGCAAAGCCGCGTCACCAGCCGCCGGCGATTTCTCTCCTCCTTATCCTTCTCATCCCCTCCCATCGGCGAATTTTTTTCTTCCTCCTACTTCCTCGACTTCAAGCTCGCCGACGACGGGTCCTAGTACACGAGGTCGTGGTCCTTGTACACAAGGCCGGGTTTTGGAGCTCGCTCCGTCCGTCCGTCCCTCTCCCTCTTTTTCTTCCTTGATCTTCGCCCCTCGCTCCGTCATTCTTCTCTCCATTTGTTCCTCCACTTCGTCTTCTAAGCCGAATTTCTGGACCGTAGAGAAGGTAGACTCCTCCCTCTCCCTCGACCACCGTCTCGTACTGCTGCACCTTCGCCTGCAATTTTGTTTGTCATGATGACATCAACATGACGTTATATCGCTCAGAGGTGGCAAGAGTGGCCTAATTTCTAAGTTTGGGGAGTTGGGCCCATCGAATAGCAAGGGCGATTTGGGCGGGCTGGAGCAACTTTTGTTGGGTAGGGGGATTTGTTAAGGCAAGGATAAGGTAAGGAAAAGAGCAGTGGAATTACTTTTACTATTCATTCTAAATAGTAATTGTTATTTTATATTAAGGGGTGGGAGAATAGGTTAAGTCTCACATTGGGCTAGCTATAATAATGTGGTTCAAATTCGTCTTTGCTGAGAATTGAACCTAAGACCTTTCACTTACAAGTAATGAAAAATATCATTAGACCATAATATTAAGCGGCAAATTGTGAGAATGTTTTAAGATTATAAAAAGTGTGAGGGTATTTGTAGACATCGAAATTTCAGTAAAATAAATGTTAACCAATGTATTAAAATTACAACATTTACTTACTTCACCTACAACCTCCACTTATTTCACCTACAACCTCCACTCACTTCACCAAAAATATGAATGGTGGTGATTCACTCTCAAAGCCTATAAATAGGCTTCTCCATCAAGAGGAATAGAAAAAACCAATTCACAAATACATTTCTCTACTCCCAAAATGGAAGAGAATACTCCCCAAAGGGGGGGGGGGACCAAAACCTTGAAGCCTTAAAGTTCTAAAGCTCTCAAGAAAATCCCGAATGATCAAGAAAGCACTCTTCGTTCTTCGTCAAATCTTCCTTCAAGATCAAGCCCCAACGGCCCTTGAAGAACTCCCACCAACTCAAGATCAAGCCCCGACGGCCCCTTGAAGAAAGTGTTCATCATTCATCATCCGTTCATCCTAAGATCAAGCCCCAACGGCCCTTTGGATCAACAACCTCAACAAATCCACACATTCAATCGTTCTTCAAGACTAAGCCCAAAAGCCCTTGAAGATCTGCTCATCCATCAACCTTCAAGATCAAGCCCAAAAGCCCTTGAAGAAATCCATACACCCATTCTTCAAGATCAAGCCCAACGCCCCTTGAAGATCCATTCATCAACTGTTCATCCTAAGATCAAGCCCCAACGGCCCTTTGGATCAACAACCTCAATAAACCCATACACCCATTCTTCAAGATCAAGCCCAACGCCCCTTGAAGATCCGTTCATCAACTGTTCATCCTTAGATCAAGCCCTGACGGCCCTTTGGATCAACAACTCATCCACAAACCTACACCCTACGAAGATAGAATCAGAGGACCAAATTTGAGAGAGATCGTAACCCCAAAATCATTAAACACCAAAATATTATTTTTGTACACGTATTCTTGTTTCTTATTTCAGGAATTTTTCGTGTTCACAAACTTGGCACGCCCAGTGGGACATCTCTACCTCTCATCTCTATCCTCAAATCATCGAAAAACGCAAATGGCATCAAGAAAGGATCAAGCTGTTCCTGCAATCAAAGCAAAGAACAAGAACATCATCACCGCAAGTGGTGATATTTCGAGCATCATAACCCGAAGTAAGGCAAGAGCTATTTTTGCCGCGGCTTCCGCCCCTGCATTAACTCTGTCAAAGGAACAAGAGCACCTGAGGTACGAGCCTGTGATCACCCTAGCCTCGCTAAGGGCATCAATGGGGGAAAGCCCGAGGAAATACTCAGAGTCCCTACTCTCTGACGCTGATTCGAGCGGCAGTACAACCATGCAAGTCATGATCACTGGAGCAACTTCAATCGAGGAGCAGCTAGCTCAGATGAATGAAGCAATCGCAAAGCTCACACGGACTGTGGAAGAGAAGGACTTGCAGATTGCCGCACTCGTCAACCAACTAGATGCGCGGCCTGACGTGAAAGTCGACCCAAATGATAGCCTAGTAAAGAAAGAAGTCGACGAAGAAGATGAGCCTTCAGCAGAGAAAGTCGAAGAGAAACTGAAGCTAGACCAAGCAACGGCGTTCATGGGATCTCTCTCTATCCAGCAACTACAGGAGATGATTGCAAGCACTATCAAGACACAATACGAAGGAAGTTCACATGACTCTGTACTGTACTCAAAGCCCTACTCCAAGAAGATTGATGCTTTGAAGATGCCAAGGGGTTATCAGCCCCCAAAATTCATGCAGTTCGATGGAAAAGGCAACCCGAAGCAACATGTCGCCCATTTCATTGAAACTTGCAACAATGCTGGGACAGATGGAGACTACCTCATCAAACAGTTCGTGCGTTCGCTGAAAAGTAACGCTTTTGACTGGTACACTGACCTCGAACCTGAGTCTATCAACAGTTGGGACCAGCTAGAAAGGGAATTCCTCAACCGTTTCTACAGCACTCGTCGTACTGTAAGCATGCTAGAGCTGACCAGTACGAAACAGTGGAGAGATGAACCTGTCGTCGACTACATAAATAGATGGCGCTCCTTAAGTCTGGATTGCAAAGATCGGCTTTCTGAAACCTCTGCCATTGAGATGTGCGTTCAAGGCATGCACTGGGGGTTACATTACATCCTCCAAGGCATAAAACCAAGAACATTCGAAGAGCTAGCAACTCGTTCCCACGACATGGAGCTGAGTATCGCTAATCACGGGGAAAATGAGCCGATTACTAACTTCAAGAAGGATAAAGTATTCGCCCCAAATGTAGACAATACCGAAAAGAAGCCCGCTAAGGAAGCTTTCACCGTCAACACTACCCCCATCAAGACCTCCTCAGCGCCCATCAAGATCTCCTCCAAGAAGAAAGCGAAGGAGATAAAGACAAGTGAGACTTCTCGCACCCAAGACAGATACAAGAGCACCTTGAGAGAGTTGGAATAGAAAACGTACCCTTTTCCTGACTCTGATATGGCTGCCATGTTAGATGACTTGCTGGAAAAAAAAGGTGATTGAGCTACCTGAATGCAAGCGTCCTGAAGAAATGAATCGCACAAACGATCCTAGGTACTGCAAGTACCATTGTATTGTGAGCCATCCTGTTGGCAAGTACTTCGTTCTTAAAGAACTCATCATGAAGCTAGCACAACAAGGGCAAATTGAGCTCGTCCTTGAGGACACGGCCGCAACGCATACCACTACAATTGCGTTTGGATCGTTTAATCATGTGCCTCTCCAAACGACACCTGACCATTCCCGTGAATGCTCAAGTTGCACGGCACCTCCTACACAACCATCACTAGAGAGAAGCGACCAAGATGCACATGCTGATGATGAAGAAGGATGGATATTGGTAACCTACAAAAAGACAAGGAAACCAAGACCACGAGTCATACAGCCAAAGGTGGAACAAAGAAGAAATCACCACGGCCGCAACAATACGAAGCCTAAAAGAAACATAAAGCATGATAAGACAACATATGCTGGGGAACCTACGGAGCAGAAGCCACGCATTCCCGTTTCCTTGCATGAATACTTCCCGAATGACTTTTTCCAACAGTGCACTACTGTGGCTTGTCACATGGTTGAAGTAGAAATAGAAAAGCCCTCAAAAGGCAAAGCTATCGCCACTGAGGTAGAAAAGACCCTCACACCCGAAGAAGGTCTGCCAACACACTTTAGCATCGAGGAAGCGCTACCATTGCCAAAAAAGATACGAAGAGCACTAGCAGCAGTCCTGGCAGGTCCCGGCGACCACGAAGTGCGAGAAAGTAACGACGAAGGCTCGAAGCTTCAGCCACATGAATGTGCCACATGTTTTGCCACCCATGACGCAATTAACTTCACTGACGAAGACCTACTGCTGGGATCAAAGCCTCACAACCGTCCTCTCTTCGTCTCAGGGTACGTAAGGGAATACAAAGTCAACCGCATGCTTGTGGATGGTGGGTCGGCCATAAACATCATGCCAAAATCAACAATGACCATAATCGGCATCAAGGTGAATGAACTATCCTTGAGCCGTCTGCTGATCCAGGGTTTTAACCAAGGAAGACAAAGGGCGATGGGCATGACCCGAGTAGAGATGACCATTGGTGAGCTCAAATCAAGCACGATATTCCACGTGATTGATGCAAGAACTTCCTACAGCTTGCTCTTAGGAAGACCTTGGATCCACGCAAATGGGGTAGTGTCGTCCACCTTTCACCAATGCCTAAAATTTTACCGAGAAGGAGTGAAGGTGATCCAAGGTGACACCAAGCCATTCACCGAAGCCGAATCACACTTTGCAGACGCCAAGTTCTACATGGACGAAGACATGGTACCCGAAGCTCTTCCGGAAGAGATCAAATCCACGGGCAAAGCAGCACCTAAAAAGCAGGAGTGGCAAGCCATGCCTAAAAAGCAAAAAGAGCATGTCGTGCCATCTTCAAGCAAAGACGGTGACGAGTTTGCTAAACCTGCAACAACCAAAGGAAGTAGGATGCCGTCAGAAGGACCGAACGCACCCATATTCCGGTATATTCCGATGTCAAGAAGAAAGAATGGTCAATCTCCATTCGAAACTGGAACAAGAAAAGCCGACACACAGTGGCACACGAATAATGTAAAGTTGCTCAAGACGAATGCAGTTTTGCCTCTGACACAGCTAGGGGGTGCTAAGGCCGCAAGACTACCACAAGGCTTCATAAAAGCTCTACCAAAGAAGGTGAAATCAAGTTTTCTTCCAACCAAGAGGACCGAGGAAGGTTTCGACCCAAACGCCTACAAACTCATGTCAAAGGCCGAGTACGACTTCGCTTCTTCTGAGGCGGCTGGAAAGAAGGTTTCAAACACTGTCAATGACAAAGAACGTAACCTCACCAAAACTCAAAAGAAGTTGAAGGAGCATGGTTACGGAGTTGACAACAACAAAGCCGGACTTGGCTTCACACCAAATGCACCCGTGAAGATTTCAAGCAAATTGAAGAAAGCTAGCGCTCAACACATCAGCGTGAGCATTGAACAAGACCAAAAAGAGCCTAAACCCGCCCCTCGGACGTCAGTCTTTGATAGGATGAGCCATTCAAGCTCCAGAATTTCAGTGCTTAATCGCATTGGTAGTCAAGACCGAACCTCTGTCTTCAAGAGGGTTAACGCACCAACATCCCAAAGCTCTGTTTTTTAAAGGGTGTTAAAGCCTAAGAAACAAAGCAACACAGCTATCTCTCATCTGCGACGATCAGCTTCGGAAAGATTTGAAGATAATGAGAAGCCTTTTGGAAAGAGGAAGACAACACCAAAGGAAGAAAAGTTCGATGGGTTAGCAGAAAAAGGCGACGTTCGAAGCTTGATTCCTTCAAGGATGAAGCGCCAAGCAATCCTAGAGGTTGACACAAAAGGACCACTGAAGGTAAGGAGGCGCATCATCGTCCACACTGGCAAATCTTCATGCTAACAAACCCAAGAGAACGGCACTAAAGATGAAATCCCTAAGAAAGATGTCACTTCTGGCTCTTTCGACTCAAAGTCTTCACCTCGACTGTTGGGGGCATGCTCCAAGTCAAGTGAAATTGAAGGATGGACTCATGTCACTCCGAAGAAACTGCACAAGAAACATATGTCTTCTCCACAAGTGCACCAATCAGAAAGGAGGGAAAGCAGCTTTCGCCAACCTCCAAAGCAATGTGAAAATGTTGAAGATAAGAAAATTTCAACACAAAGATCGTTCATGCGGGATCTTTTCTTCCTCGAAGACTTATTAAATTTCTCGATCAAGGCTCCTTGCTATGAAGATTGTGAGGAATGCATTTCGAAGATCGCTTCGAAGAAATTGGACAAGCAGCAACCATCTTGTCCACAAGTTTATCAGTCGAAAAGGGGGCAAAACAGTTCTTGTCAACCTCCAGAACAATGTGAAAGTGTTGGAGATAATGAAATTTCGACACAAAGATCGTCCATCCCCATCACAATGTGCGACCTCTTCCCAGAAGACTTCTTCAATTACTCGGTCAAGGCTCCTTCATATGAAGATTGCGAGGAACGCCTCTCCCAGATCGCTTGACAAATCCACGACAACAACCAAAGCTCCTCGTTCGCACGAGCCTAAAAGGTGACAACCAAACGCTCCTGGCCCGCAAGAACATAAACTGTGTACGGCAAAATCATTATCAAAATCACCGAAAAAAAAAAAAAAAAAAAAAAAAAAAAAAAAGAAATAACACATCTTGGTGATATATATGTTTTATCTATATTTAGCACAATACACTAAATAAAATAAAGCATGACCATTGATCTCCGAGAAATTACAAGTGCGTACAAAAAAAAAAAAAAAAAAAAAAAAAAAAAGATGGATCTTTCACAAAGGTTGTTCACGTGAAGCCCCACTACTTGGCAAAACTCCAGGAGCGGGAGGCATCGAAGATAGATCATTCGAGGCCTCAATACTTGGTGGAACGCTAGATGACGCAGGAAAAAGGTGCCTCTGGAAGAAAGCCGCAAGCCTTTGACGGTCACTTTGAATTCGACCTTCAGATTCTTGCAGCTGATCAAGCTTACTCTTCATGCTCGTCGAATAATTATTTGCAAGCACGTGCAAACCTCTATTCTCGTACTTAAGCTGTTTGATCTCTTGTTTAAGATTTTCCACCTCCACCATCAATGATTCAACTTGACGAGTTCGAGCAAGTAGGCGTTGGCCCATGTTGGACACGGAGCCCGCACACTGAACACTGAGAGCTAGGGACTCTTGAACGGCCAACTCATCGGACCGTCCTGAAAGCAGCCTACTATCTCTAGTGAGGAGGTTCCTAGCTACTATTGTAGCTGTTGTTGCATCCTTCATCACGAAGTCTTCACCTGTAATAAGGCCACTAGAAGATAAGAAAGACGGGCACCATACATTACCCTGACGCGGCGCACCCGTATCACTGCTGAGACTCAAATCTAAGCAAATATTAGATGGGTTAGCCATTTTCAAAGGTGTTAAAAGAGAAGGGTTGGATGGAGTAAAATCTCAAAGGGCCGTTAAAACAAAATACACCGGAGACGATTTTCACGAATGGGCAATCTTCAAAGTGTGCATGTTGGAGGTGATCGATACCTCTATAAAAGGAGAGGCGACACAACCACCGATTCAAAAAGAAATTGAAGAGACACCACTCTTCAAATCTTAAAAGCCGGATTTTCCTGTGTAAAGTTCGGCAACGCTCTTCAGACACAATCTCGGCTTTTCAGATAACACGTGCAACTTTGTCAAAGATCTCTGATAAAGTTGAAAACGCGTGGAGGTCATTAACCCAACTACCACACTTTTGCCGACAAGCGTGGGTGACAAAGCCGCATCCGCACTACTACTTGCCATTAAAATTTCTATATATGTCAACATTCATGGCAAGGCATACATCCAAAAACGCATGACTCTTCTTCTCGGCCGAGAATGTAGCTGCAACCAAACCTCTCAACATGCTCAGTTTTCTTCTTCCCTTGAAAACACCTATTCAACCAAGTCTTCGAGAGCAAACGTATCCCATATCATTAGGGTCGAAAACAAGAGTATCTCATAGCATGCCTTTCCCTCATCCTTTCCTTTGTTCTTGCTCTTCCCTGAAAGACAAAGAGAGAGAGAGAGATCAGTCGACACTTGGAATCAAACTTCCCGTTTGGAGCCGACTGCCTGGAATCCCTTCCCTAATTGCTTATCCAGCCTTGCTCTCAAGTACTCATCTTCAACTATTGATGTACCCCCAAAGAAGATACCAGATGCCTGGAGTACAGATGAGGCAGAAGGAAACGGTAGATCGAAGCATGTGGAGACAAGCACAACAAATATATGTGCTGATTCATTCGCTGCTTCTTCAAAAGCAAAAGTATTTCATATCATCAAGGGTGAAAGCAAAGGTATCTCATATCATGTTTTTTCCCTGTCTTTTCCTTTGCCCTTGTTCTTGCCTCCAAGACAAGGAGAAAGAAAGCAATCAGTCGGAACCCGAAATCAAACTTCCGATCTGGAACTGATTGCCCAGAACCTTTGCCTGGTTGCTTACCTAGCGTTGCTCTCGAGTGCTCGTCTTCAACTGTTGGTGAGTCTTGAATTCCCTCAGCGCAGACTTCAGGACAGGCGACGAAGTGTCGGCTCTTTACACTGAAGCTGCCAAGCATAGATGAATTGCTGAGAAGTGATGCCTTGAAAGACCATTTAAAGGCAAAGGGTTGCGCATCACCTCGGCTATGTAAAAGAAACAAGCAGAGAAGAATGCAGTACAAGGAGCTGGAACAAACTGCTGGAGCACGACGCCTTCCCCTGCAGCACCATCCAGATAGAAGAGTTTAAGTCAAATCCAAGCTCGACATCATTGTTCTAATTAAAGAGCTCGAAAAGCCTCAACAACCCTCCGCTGGCGCCGTCACCAAAGAGCAAAGCCTCATCGCGCAACGCCGTTAAATCATCAACACTTCTTCAAAAAGCAAAAGTATCTCATATCATGCTTTCTCCATGTCATTCCCTTTGTCCTTGTTCTTACTCGCAGGGCAAAGAGAAAGAGAGCAATCAGCCGGGACTTGGAGTCAGTCTTCCGATCTGGAATCGACTACCTGGAATCTATTCCCTGGTTGCTTACTTAGCGTTGCTCTCGAGTAGTCATCTTCAACGGTTGATACACTTCCAGAGAAGGGACCACATCTGCTTGGAGAACAGCTAAGACGAATGACAATGAAACATCAATCTTGTGGATCGTCAGCAAACGCAACAACTGCATATGCTGAGTCATCCTCTAACCCTCTTCAAATATGAATTGGAAAGATTGAACAAAGAAACAGGTCATCACCTCCACCTCGTGCTTGCCTGCCATGTGTCTGAATCCTGAAACCGCTCATGGTCCTATTTTCACTTAAGATCAAGCCTCGATGGCCCTTGAAGAAATCACAAGTCCGATTCAAAATCAAGTGTTCACCACCCTTGAATCAAATTCAACTCCAGATAAAAAGAGTAAGTTCAGACCTTCGGGGGAGACCAAAAGAATCCTCCAGCCCAGTTCAAGATTAAGCCTGTGGAAAATCAACGATTGGAGGAAACCAGAAAATCTTCCAGTTGAACTCAAGATCAAGCCTCGATGGCCCTTGAAGAAATCACAAGTCCGATTCAAAATCAAGTGTTCACCACCCTTGAATCAAATTCAACTCCAGATAAAAAGAGTAAGTTCAGACCTTCGGGGGAGACCAAAAGAATCCTCCAGCCCAGTTCAAGATTAAGCCTGTGGAAAATCAACGATTGGAGGAAACCAGAAAATCTTCCAGTCGAACTCAAGATCAAGCCTCGATGACCCTTGAAGAAATCACAAGTCCGATTCAAAATCAAGTGTTCACCACCCTTGAATCAAATTCAACTCCAGATAAAAAGAGTAAGTTCAAACCTTCGGGGGAGACCAAAAGAATCCTCCAGCCCAGTTCAAGATTAAGCCTGTGGAAAATCAACGATTGGAGGAAACCAGAAAATCTTCCAGTCGAACTCAAGATCAAGCCTCGATGACCCTTGAAGAAATTTCCAGCCCAATTCAAGATCAAGCCTCGACGGCCCTTGGGTTGACATCTACATTAAGGGACTTCAAAACGCATCTTCTACACGTGACAAGCACATGTCTACGACGCGCCTTGAAGTGGGGGCATTTGTAGACATCGAAATTTCAGTAAAATAAATGTTAACCAATGTATTAAAATTACAACATTTACTTACTTCACCTACAACCTCCACTTACTTCACCTATAACCTCCACTCACTTCACCAAAAAAATGAATGGTGGTGATTCACTCTCAAAGCCTATAAATAGGCTTCTCCATCAAGAGGAATAGAAAAAACCAATTCACAAATACATTTCTCTACTCCCAAAATGGAAGAGAATACTCCCTAAAGGGGGGGACCAAAACCTTGAAGCCTTAAAGTTCTAAAGCTCTCAAGAAAATCCCGAAGGATCAAGAAAGCACTCTTCGTTCTTCGTCAAATCCTCCTTCAAGATCAAGCCCCAACGGCCCTTGAAGAACTCCCACCAACTCAAGATCAAGCCCCGACGGCCCCTTGAAGAAAGTGTTCATCATTCATCATCCGTTCATCCTAAGATCAAGCCCCAATGGCCCTTTGGATCAACAACCTCAACAAATCCACACATCCAATCGGTCTTCAAGACTAAGCCCAAAAGCCCTTGAAGATCTGCTCATCCATCAACCTTCAAGATCAAGCCCAAAAGCCCTTGAAGAAATCCATACACCCATTATTCAAGATCAAGCCCAACGCCCCTTGAAGATCCATTCATCAACTGTTCATCCTAAGATCAAGCCCCAACGGCCCTTTGGATCAACAACCTCAACAAACCCATACACCCATTCTTCAAGATCAAGCCCAACGCCCCTTGAAGATCCGTTCATTAACTGTTCATCCTTAGATCAAGCCCCGACGACCATTTGGATCAACAACTCATCCACAAACCTACACCCTACGAAGATAGAATCAGAGGACCAAATTTGAGAGAGATCGTAACCCCAAAATCATTAAACACAAAAATATTATTTTTGTACACGTATTCTTGTTTCTTGTTTCAGGATTTTTTCGTGTTCACAGTATTATCGGTAGAAAATATTGTAGTCTGTTTATCTTTTCTTCGGAATCTAAACATCACCCCTCATTACGTAATCTAATTATGAGAAATTTGAAAATTTGATTACTGGTTTTTGGTGGACCCTATTCATTTTCATCCGGAAAATGATAGTACACATTGGAATCCTTTGCAAGGAGTGTGATTACCCTTCTTTCCACTCTATTCCCGTTTTGTAAACGCAACATTGGTTTTTACAAGTTTCAAATCTAAGCTATGGAGATGGAGTATACATGTACAGAAAGAAGGTCCTCCACTTGGGTAATCAACCTTGATAAAAATCGAGATAGTGCTTCAAAAATCCATTGTTATCGGGTTTTGGGGTGCATGCAACGCTTTCGCTATTTTGATTCAAAAATAATATAATTTGCATGCACTTTGTTGGCCGGTTATTGAAGGAACTAGATTTCATACTCCTCTCGCTATTAGTCATTTAAAAAGAACAATGAAGTTACGTGGTTGCAATTTCTTGCTACAATGATCTTCAAATTGATCAATTGACAGCTAATGGACTCGTTATTATGGACAATAATTGAAGGGGACTACTATTAGCACTCTAAAAATTTTATTCTACGTTTTTTATAAGTGTAGTTTTCTTTCTAAGTATAGAAAGTTTTTTTTAGTACAACGATATATTTTACACTAAGGGGATGTGGAGTTTGGCTAAGCCACACAATGTACAACCTAGTTTGGTATCAAATTCGTCATCTACGAGATTGGAACCTAAGACATCTCACTTACAAGTGAAGAATGATACCACCAGACCGTAATACTAAATAGCAAAATAAGATTTTTGTAGTATTAATAACAAATCTCTAATTGAAAAGATATTAGTTTATTTCGTGAAGCAATTAAGGTCATTCATAAATGAAGAAATTTATTCTACGACATGGAGACAACAATACATGAAAAAATTATCCCATGTATGAATACATAACCTGGATCGATTCACTACTAACTTTCTCATGTTGGGATAATTTCAAAAGGAAAGGGCGAAGCTATTATTGAATGTGGTAATATTTGGTCTCTTGAAATTGGTCATACAACATCTTATTCATTTTAGAAATTTCTAAAATATTTGTATATATCCTATAAGATCAAACAAAAGAGCATTTTTAGCTAAGGTAGGAATAGTGCAATCTCCGTGAAGATAGTGGCATCTGAAGCGTGTCTTAAGGCCATTTCTAACCGAAGGCTAGTCAGATGGCTCGTTTTAGCCCTCTGGCCCTCCAAGATTCTCCAAGATAATAATATTTTAATAAACAGTACAGGACCATATTTGCCTCCGTCTCTAACCGAGGATCATAGGGTCAAACATAATTTATTATTTAAATTTAAAAACTACAACAACTTAAATTCAAATATAACAACTTAAATTTAAAAACTACAACAATAACTGGCCCAAAAAACCAAAAAAATTAGAATTTAAATTTAATGAATGGTTTAGGTATTTATAAGAAAAAAAATTAGAATTTTTAAGAATTTAATTAAAACAAAATTGGCCCAAAAAACCAAAAAAAATAAAATTGAATACAATGGCTAATTGACTAGCCGTTGTATTCAATTTTTTTTAAGCAATCCTGTCGATTATAACCGACAGGAATATATTTAATTTTTAATAGAAATATATTCCTATCGGTTATAACCAACAGGAAAGCTATATTTTCTGGCCAGCCCCCGGCTAGTTGGCTGGCTGCTGCAGCCAGCCCTCCAGCCCTCTAGCCCTCTCCGATTCTGTGGAGCCCTCTCAAATTTCACAGCCTTTTGGCCTAGCCCTCGGTTGGAGACGGTTTTCGGGCTATTTTCGGCCCTTTGGCCCTTTGGACCCTTCGGTTGGAGATGGCCTAAATCTGCAGTGACATCAGCTAAGAAGTTTGCCTCAACAGACATAGGTTTTTAAGAAATTGAGTTGAAAATCCTCGCAAGAGAACTAATGTTAGCAATCATCTTTAGTCTCCAAAATGTAGAGCACCTACCACAAAGCAGTCTAAGATTAATTTGGAGCCCCCTCTTCACACATAATTTTGTATGCTAATCTATTCATCAATTTGAGAGCATCTCTTAAGGCCATAACTTCAACAACTAGTACAGAAGCCTCCCTCAAATTTCAACAACTAATGATGACGCCCTTAGCAGTAACACTAAGCCATCAAAGTTTATCTCTAACAGATGTCTTGCGCTAGTGACATTTTATAGCACTGATAAAAATAAGATTTGCAAATCCTTCCCTAATGATGAAACCCACGGCAACAATGATATTCTTCCCTAAGTCATCAAAGCTTATCTTCAAAATATTTCTTTCATTTATGGACTACAAGTGTCACAATCTCAAATTTTTTAATTTTTTTTAACACATGATTATCTACATTAAGGGGAGGAGATGAATTTAACCTCACAATGAGCTAGCAATAATGTGGTTCAAATTCTCTTTTGGTGAGAATCAAGCTTAAGACATCTCCCTTACAAATGAAGATAAATAACACTAGACCGTAGTACTAAATGGCGTCACAATCTCAAATATGACCAATTAGTATTCACATTCTCTTACACTCTATATGGAAAATTGTTTTATACACTAGTGAAAAGAAAAAGAAATAGCAAGCCCAAGTGGACCAACGACACATAAGGATGTTGGGCTAAATGAAAGAAAAGAGAGGTTGGTCTAAAAAAGCATTTAGATTGAGATGAAGTTAGTAAGATAGTAAATAAAAAACATTAATAATAGAGTAAACTTCATATAAGTTCAATTTTGTGAAGAGTAGTGCTACACTCGCTTATCATCATTTGTATTATCTCTTTAATAGAAGTAGGGTCCACTAACATATGTAGATCTCACCTCTGTTCGAGCAAGTTCACCCCACTAAGGCAATGGTTGCCCCGTCAATTGGGCGAAGACAACTATTATCTTAGTGAATAATAATTGTCCCAGTGAATTTCCACTCCGAAAAATAAATTGCCCAGATAATTAGTATTAATTTTTTTTTTAAATAATGCTTTTATTGTTTTATCATTAAAATATATCTTCTAACTAAAAGTCATCGTCTCTAGAAACCTCCAGTGTCTCACTCTCTTGAGAAGAGATCCTCTCCGGATCTTTTCCACCAAGGCCACTGGAACAAGTGATCCGAGCCTTTGAAATTTCATCAAACAGCCTACCTGTTTTGACCCCTTAAAAGCTATAATAATTTTTGGCCGTTGGATGAAATTTCGAAGGCCCGGATCACTTGATTAGGTGGCCTTGGTGGAAGAGATCTAGAGAGGATCTCTTCTCCACTCTCTTCCCTTTTTCTATCTCCTCATCTTCTCTGCCCATCCTTTTCTCCCTCACCTTTTTTTCCCACTCCACACCAACACTAAAAGTTTAATCACCCAATTCATCCACAGGACGCCTTGCATCCTCATCTACAACTCATCGAAGAATAAAAGGTTTGCTCAAGATTGTCGTCATGAGCAAGAGGAATCTTGCAGCACCTCATCATCTTCAGTTGGAATAAACAACGACTCGTCCGATAGGTGGAGGAATCCGGCATCGTATTTGTGTTTCCAAAGCTTGATTCATCTTCAGTTGGAAGGAACAACGACCTAATTGATGGGTCGTCGGAGGGTGAGGCATCAGGCGTTGGAAAAAATATATAACCTAGATCATGCCAGGCTGACGTCATGTCACCTCAAGCAGATAGGCGGGAGAGAGTGTTGGGCCGACTGATTGCCCCATTGATTTTTTTATGGATTGGAGCTATGTTTGTTGAGTTTGGGGAGAGGTTTTTCAGTGTGATCGGAACACAGAGTGGTATATCATGTGTCATTATACAAATAGTAGGATATGTGTGTTAAAAAGTTAGGGGTATTTGTCGTTTTCCCCCCTGAACTTGTAAGGAACTGCCAATTCCCCCCCTGTACTTTAATTTTAGCCAATTACCCCCCTGAACTTGTAAAATTGGCCAATTTACCCCCTGATGTTAGATTTGAGAATTTTCCATCCAATTTTCCATCCAACTCAGTCACATGCACAGCACGTGCCAATTTTTTTAGGGTCAAAAAGTAATTTTATTCATAATGTGGACATTCTATTTTTCTTCTTCTCTTCCGCTAGTTCACTTCGAACAATTTTATCTAAATTAACCATAAAAGTCTAATTAGCAACTGCAAAATATTGGCTCAGCGCCCAGTTTACCAAAATGAAATTAACGATTCTTACTACAATAAAGTTAACAACATCCACAAAAAATATGCAACAGACTTGCACCTAGTGCCAAAACCAATAAAACCTATCAATTTTATAGTTCTGCAGCATAATCCCATTAAAAGAACAACTTAACCTCAACACCAAAGATTTTCATTAACAGTACGAAAGGCCCTCCAACACATCATAGTTACACTCTCCATGGTCTTGCTTTTTTGGCAACATGTTGGGGTTGTGATGCCATTTCATTAGCCTTCCTTGTGACTTGATTCACACGACCACCTCGGTTCACCTATTTCAATTCAACACGGAAGCAACAAAAATGTTAGCAAACCCAAAACAACAAAAATTAATCTATAACATTTTTTTTTAAATTAAAAAAGACAGATTCTTGTTATTACATGTAGTTTAGAAGTTCCTTGTGGCCTAGTTTGAGATGGAGCAGCCCATGAGTGGTGATGTGCACCAATTTCCTACATCAAAACCATTTATACCCAATTAGTAATTTCATACAATTGCATATATAGTAGAGTCAAACACAATATAAGGATTTGATACAAGTCCAATTTACAATTACCTTTGCAACTGTGGCCAATCCTTTTGCTTTTGAGTTAAGACCACTTATTGTGTTATTTCCTTTTGGCGTTTTAGGTCCTTTTGCATTTGAGCTAGACCTTTTAGATATGCTTGTACCGACTGTTCGCCCATGACTCTACATTATTTATGTTCACTTAGCGACTAGATAAGTGATATAACAAGACTCAAAATAAATACAATCCTTGTTGATCAAATTACCTCTTTTGTGAGTCCAAAACCTTGTTGTGATTGTAGTAGCCCTTGTGGACAACTTGTTTTGTTGTGTCCTTCCTCTCCACAGGTTTGGCAATGCATTACAACATCATACTTCCTTAGCTTTGTTGCCCCCTTCTTTATCTCATCTGGTGCTTTTGTTCTTTTGCCTTTAGGTCTTCCAGGTTGTTTGTGGTAAAAAGGAGGTTTAATAGGCCTAAGGTAGGTTCTCTTCCACTGTTCTTTTTCAGGCATAGGAGCAATATACCCTTCATAACACCTATCATAAGCTGGCCTTTTGTAAAGTGAGTGAACAAACAATTGTGGACTAGCCTCCTTCCTAGCAATTGCGGATATAGCATGGGGACAAGGAATGCCACATAGCTGCCACTTCCTACAAGAGCAAGTGTGCCTTTCCAAATCTACTGCAAACATACTACCAACCAAAGTATGCACTTGATATTGACCATTCCCTGAATAATTGGCAAAACAACTGAAACTATCCATTTGATTTTTTTCAACAATCTTTAAAATTCTAGGTCCAACTTGTTGCGTCCACTTAGCCTCTCTTAGCCTAGCCATTCTCAACATCAAATATTTTTGAATCCTTTGTAACATCGTAATAATCGGTTTATCTCTTGCATCTAAAATTGCAGAATTAAATGACTCACACATGTTATTCAATAACAAATCACACTTTACCGATGTTCTGAAATAAGATCTGCTCCAATGGCAAGGTGGCTTATCAGCTAGCCATTCCACTGCCTTATCAGATTGATTATTCATCACCTCAATTTCAGCTTCAAAAGCAGGTACAGTAGTTGCTCTTGCTGCTGCCCACAATCTCTGTTTTAAGGCAAGTCCAGTGTGACCTGCACTTCTAAAATTATTATGCAAATGTCTAACACAATGTCTGTGTTCTGCAGTTGGCATCAGACTCCGAATAGCATCGCCTAATCCTTTTTGTTTGTCAGTGATGAATGTCCAAGCATTTCCATTCTCAATTCCCACATCTTCGAAAAAGATCTCCAAAAACCAAGTCCAAGTCTCCCTATTTTCCACCTCCACAACAGCAAATGCTATTGGAAACATGCCGTTATTGGCATCAACACCAACAGCACTTAAGATTTGACCAGGATGGGGTCCCTTAATATGACACCCATCAAAACCCACTATAGACCTACACCTTTGTTGAAAGCCTTTCTTCAATGCAGCAAAGCATATGTACAACCTTTTAAAAATAGGGTTTTCACCTTGGAAATCTGTTTTTACCTTGATAGTACTCCCAGGATTTCTCACTTTCAACTCTTCCAAGTAATCCCAAAGCTTGGCATATTGCTCATCTATACTACCTTCTGTCACTTTTTTGGCAATTCTCTTTGCTTTGTAAAATTGGTTTTTTGTTATGTCAATACCATAATGCTTTCTCACAAGTTCCATGAAACCAGTCACACTCATATCGGGTTTCGATCTAAGCTCCTCATCGAACCGATCAGCTAACCAAGAGGAGGTGGCAAATTTAGAATGCTCATCTCTTACACAAATGTGTTCAGGATTATAGGTTTTAATTCTAACTGTTGGTCCCTTCCCCACAAAAGAGGCATACAATTTCCATTGACAAGGTACTGTAGCTTTTCCTAGACACTTGATCCGTAATCTGTTGGAATCATTCACTGCCCAATCTAGCGGTCGACAAACAGACACGCCATATGCCCTTACTGCCTCCCTGCATTGTTTCATGTTTGGAAATTCCAACCCTAGATGAAGAGTGGGATTGATTTTATCTGACTTTCTCCTATATTGAGGTAGCTTAGGTGTTTTGAGTCTTCTTCTAACCCTCACATTGGTTTCATGCTCTTCAGACTCAGACCTAACACTATCTAAATCTTCTGAATTATATTCTTCAGTGGAGATCTCACCAAGTTCTCTGTGTGTTTCTTCAATAGAATCACTCGCTACAATCTGATCAAACAAGATGTCATTTGCCTGTACATTTTTTGCACCTTTATTAGCATCTTCCTCGGATTGTTCATAGTCAGAATCCTTGAACTTAAGAGTAACCTCATCGTCATCTTCCTCTTTTTCTGAATCTGTAACCTCTTCATCTATTCCTTCTACAGTGTCTCCAACAACCTCCACACTCTTATTTTCTTCATATTCATCATCCGCATTAAACCCCTCAAACTGAACATCCATATCAACAAATGTAGCTGCACACGGATCACTCGCAAGATTGTTTGTGATTTTCCTTAAGTCAACCAAGTATAACAAATGCAACCTAACTTGAGGAGATATGAGTGAAACCCACTGAAACACATCTGCATCGCATTCAATTTGCCAAAAACCCTTTATTTGGTGCCAATAGTAAAAACCCACAGTCTCTTTATTATACCCAAGCACTATAGCAACCTCATACAGATCAAGCATGGACATATAATCTTTAGTATAATTGTCAACCCACTGTACAATACCACCCACATACTGCCCATCTTTAAAGTGACCACCATGGTGTATTTCAAGTGTGAATAGGTCATGATTACCTACAACAAATGCATTAAAATATAATCCGAATGAAGATGGTTCACCCAATTAAATGCATTAAAATACAACAAGTTCCATGATTACCTACAACAAATGCATTAAAATATAATCAAAATGAAGATGGTTCACCCAACAAATGCATTAAAATAAAATCCAAGGCTATGATGTGGACCCCAAAACACTCATCCTTGTGAATGAAGGAGCAATCGCACGAGACCCTAAGATTTGGAACGACCCAGAAGAGTTTTTCCCAGAAAGGTTTGATGGAAGCTCGGTTGATTTTAAAGGACAACATTATGAATATTTGCCATTTGGAGCTGGTCGAAGAATGTGTCCAGGGATATACATGGCGACAACGACACTACAGTTTGGACTTGCAAATCTTCTCTACTGGTTTAATTGGAAATTGCCTAATGGGATGAAGGTGGAAGATTTGGACATGGAAGAATCAGCTGACGCTTCTCTCACCGAAAGCTTACGTGAGGGATAGACAGAGAGAATAATTTGATAATTATTTGCTTGGTCTGTATCTTGGAGGAAATTGAGAAGGAAAAATTGAAGACTTACTGTATCTTGGAGGATGTCCACCATCTCTGACCACCATACTCATCATTCCCCTGCTTCTTGATTATCTTTCCTCTTTGTAACCCTACGATGCGGCTTGCGTTCCCCTGCTTCCCCATATACCCGACATCGATTAGGTTTGTTGTGGTATATGATTACCTTTTTACCCTCACACCATTAGCATGTGCCAAGCATGTGACCAAATTGGATAGAAAATTGGATGGAAAATTTTAAGATATAACGGTAGGGGGTAAATTGGTGAATTACACAAGTTCAGGGGGGTAATTGGCTAAAATTAAAGTTCAGGGGGGAAATTGGCAACTCCTTACAAGTTCAGGGGGTAATTCGGTGAATACCTCAAAAAGTTAATAGCTTAAAAAATAAAATTTTCCACCAATTATATAAAAATATGTGGTGTACCACTCGTATTCCGGTCACAATAAAAAATTTCTCGAGTTTGGAGAATTAAATCACCAATAGGTAAGGCAATTGGATGGGGTGGAGTTGCTCTTAGAGAGATAGTACAAATAGATGCTAAGAATATCATTTTTGTTTTGTGAATCATTCATGGATTTAATTCACTTTATTGGGTTAGGTCTATTCACTAATTAAGGGACACCAACCTTTTTTTTAGGGAACTGTTAGTGATACTTCAAATTTTTCATTTTATACTCCTAACAAGTGTATTTTTTTTGTAATGTTATTCATACCATGTTTTTGCACCATATTTTCATACCACCTTAGGTGGCATTTGATGTGGACAGCCACATCATTTGAAAAATTTGCAAAACTCAAGGAAATAAAGGAGAAAAACTTCTCGTATTCCACAATCATCATTTAATTAACCAGTTTTTTCTTAATTACTAGTTTATTAAATAATGAACTAAATTTAAAAATCTGATTAATTCAAGTGATATGGCTATCCACATCAAATACCACTTAAAGTGGTATGAAAATGTGATACAAAAATATAGTATGAATATCATTACTCGTATTTTTTCTCTTTAAATATATAAAGTTTGGAGTGAGAATAACAATTTCTTTTTTCTATAATTTTTTTTATTAAATTGTAATAAAAGTAATCCATTATTTGTAAGTTTATCTTTTACTCAATTTTAAGATAAATATCAAAATTAAACATTATTTCTCAATCTTTTTCTTCTACCTTCATCACATTTTTCCTGCTGCTAATGCTATTATGATCACTATAAATGTTGCTTTAATGCTACATACATATCATGTCAAAATGTCAAAAAAAATGCCCATCCAAGAAAATGGAAAGCCATCAAGCAGGTTTGAAAACCTGCAAAACTGCAAATCAATTCAACATGCTGACGCAACACATGGTCCCAACATGGATCAAAAGAGAAAATATCTCCAGATAAAAGAAAAATTTATATTCGTTTCTGCTTATATTCATATGTAGTAGTTGATCAATCCCTTTATCACGTTAAAAAGGTGATAAGCAAGATGGTGAAGTTGGAAAGAGCCGTGTGCGAATGGAATAGGACCAGTTGGTTTTCACATGCACTTATTATATGAAAAGGAATCTAGACCGACGGTGCATCTCAGTGGCTTCTGATCGTCCATTTGAATCGTATGCAGCTAGATACAAGTTAAATTAGCATAGCTGGCTATGCGAAAAGTGTGAAAATGACTGATTAAACACGATTAAAGAAAAATTTAAAATAACTTTGGCGTTAAACATGACATTGACCATAAGTTGCTGTCTCCTTGGATGGAAGCCAAACACCATTTTCATGGATCCCCTTGAGCTTTTATTATCTGTAACATGGTGAATATTTTAAATCTGATCGTTGCTACTTGCTACGTATAGTATGTGGTTGGTTCAAGGTTTGTCAATTTTATGAACTGGCAAGAGAGAAATATTATATACTAATACGAAAAAAGACATTAGTAGCAAAATACATATACACAAGCAAGAATCATGTGAGTTAGTATCGATCCTCTCTCTCTAAAGATAAGAGTTTTTTATTTTATAAAAGGCCAAATACATGTACATCACAGTTATTAAATAAACTCAAATGTCTTTGCTCATGTACCTTTTTCGTTTTTTTAACTTGGATGAGGGTTAGCCAAACTGGATCTCGTCTTTTATTTCTGCAGATGTTGCTTCTGCTGATGTAAGTTCTTACGAAACCTGAGAATTTTTTTTTTATTTGAAACAACTGAGAATTTAAGCATGAGATTGTGCATGGTAGCTAGCTTAGCTCTACCCAAAACTCATTCAAAGGAATTGTAGTTGTTGCAAACTTTAAAACAGTAAATACTTTGAAATTGCTTAACTATATTCTCAACATATATTCGTTTGTATCATAGAAATGCTGGACATGCATGAATTAGTCATTCTGCATGCGTCGCTTCAAACGGATGTGATGTTAATTAACATAGAAATGCTTTGAGATAGAAACTGCTTGACGTATCAGTTATAAATCATGGAAAAGGGTATTGCTAGAGAATTGAATTTTTTAAACCAAATTGTATAAGTCGAATGATGTGATTGTTAATAATTGAATTATTAATTAATTGTCAATTAACGTGCTTGTTTCTTATTAGTGACACATCATTTTACAAATTTAGTTCAAAAAATTTGATCTCCTTAACATTATCTATTAATAGTTTTATTATTAGCGTTTCAAACTGCAATAATTAATATATCGCATGCATTATATATACATACATATAAACACACACACATTTATATATGTAATTGATCATTTACTAATATATAAGGAGCTCTGTTTTCAGCTTGTGTAGGCTGAAGACGACTTCAGTTGAGAGTCGACAGGAGGTGTTCAAATCAACAAGAAAGAGAAAATAAAAAGTTGATAAAGATGGCCTATAATATAAACAAACGATCGAAAATGATGAAGTAGCTGCACAGTTTTTCCTATAAAACTTCTTTATTTCTGATTTTTTTTTTTTCTATAAAATGTTTCATTGATCATTCTCGAAGCTTGCTGGTACAAGTCTACTAATTTTTTAAGAAAGAAAATCTATTTATTAATAACTCTAATCTTCAGCATGGCCTTCCTTAAGATTTGGAGGTTGTAGGCGAGTTCTTAAAGTGGAGTCTTAGAGTTCTCTGACCACCTGATCTTTTGTGCATTGATATGTATAAAAAGACATCGTTAAATATATGAAAAAGCCTATTTTTACATCAAATATCATTAAAAATTAATATTAAATGAAGAAAGATATACAAAAATTATTTCAATATTAGACGTCTCACGTTTTTAGACCAAATGTACTAATGAAGTTTCCATAATATAATTTTTCAACCAATTTTTTTTCAATTGCCTATAATTTTACTTTTTGATATTTTTATTGAATTTGAAATGTATGAGAATATATAATATATATATTTTTTTAAATTGGGGGATCCTCCGAAATGGAGGCCCTGGGTGCCTACTTCGGCTACCCTCAAGGCCGTCCTTGATCTTCAGGGGAATCCGATGTATATGGTAAAGAAGAAGAGAATAAAACTTATTGAGAGGTCATACAGTAAATAGTACGTACTTTAAGGGGTGAGTCTCATTATTAAGGGCTAAAGGGGCACATGTGGCTCTCTTAAATTTTTGGCCGTGGAAAAATGGTGGTATAAGCAGGAATCAAGGCCCCACTTAAATCGTAGCCGTCTTTCTTGCTCTGTACAACATCGAATCAAACTATGGCTAATAATGATCAACTCGCCATCACCTCCAACTCTATCAGTCTCTTCTCATTCAAAACTCGCAGGAGGCGGATATAACACAAAATTTAGTTGTAGAGTTTATTTTGGCAGTTCACGAAGAAGAATTCCCTCGTTTCATACGTCTAATAAATATGACCACCAAGCTTTATGCATGTATAATTTATCTATTTGTTCACTGTAACAATATTCACTCTAACAGATAATTTAAATAAAACAAACGTGTGGACATACGCCAAGCACACAATGAGTATGGATTGGGCATGTACAGAATGCTAGAATGCCTCACTTAAAAAAAAAAAGAAAAAAAAAGGAAGGTGTTGCACTCGCTCTTTTTAGAATTCCATAAAGATTTGCATTCGTCCATGCTTTGTTGTGCCCCCCATAAACGTTATCTTCTACTCTGCGTATTCTAGTTACACGATTGGTGACTCTAAAACCATAATGTCTATGTGACTTGAACTAAGATCGCTCAATCCAATAACGTAGCGGCAGGTGGCTGTCCGTCTCCTCTTCACATTATTTACATGCATAATGCGATAATGATTTTAGTTGATGCATGCATGCACCCACAACCTTTGAGCTTCACTGGCCCGGCTGCTTCTATGCAACCGGGTGCAACTTGGAAAGGTTTATCCCAACAACAAAGTTTTAAAATATTCTGTCCGCTTCAAATTTAAAATTGAATTTTCGTACATTGTTTTCAGCTTTTCTGATTTATCTGGTTATTTTCTTCGGATTCGGCTTAATATTGACGTGGCTTATCGTGATCGCACAAATAAAAAAGGATGAGAGTGTATAGACAGTGTAAGGGCAAAGAAGCCAGGCCCATTTTCTTCAGTATCCAAAGTCCTGTACATCGGGTCCAATATATGAGACTACTGAAGTTTCAGAGTCATATTAAGTCCACAAAAGCAGCCGAAAATAAGTGGACTTCAATTCGCAGAAAGAAACCATGCGTAAGCATTAAAGCAAAACAAAAAACAAATATTAGATTAAAAACAGTCGTGCGGAAAATTAACAACTACATGTATGTTCAAACATGTCGGTATCAAAGACAGCCCATAGTCACAACTACTTTTTTTAATATATGAGGTATCCTAGCACACATTGATAGTAGACTAATCTTCTTCTTTCATATGCCTCCAATATCACATGAGGCTGCAACATACATATTTGATGTTCGGATCAATGGTATTATAAAAGGTTGGATATTATTCTAAGGGTAATGCTAGGTAGATCAACTTTTTAAATCAAATTTTGTAAGTTATATGATATGGTTATTGATAATTGAATTATTATGTAAGTATTTATTAGCGCTTTTATTTATTATCAGTGACACACATTTATAAATTTAATCTACCTATAACATTACTTTTCTTCTAAACTTTTACCCTGTTTTCAATTCACTGCCCACAGTGTTTGTTGTATTCACGTGAAAAAGACATCAACTCAGTCACCTATCTTTGATGACTGCTGTATCCAACAATGCCACGCTTCTTTTTCCTACAGATGAAAGCCCCCTTCCCTACCTAATTAGGCCTGGTTTGGTACTAAGGTGATTCTGAAAAAAGTTGGTATAAAAAAAAGCTGAGAGCTATTTTTGTGTTTGGTAAACATTCAGCTTCAGCTTTTTTTCACAGTTTTGGATGAAAAAAAGCCAAAAACAAGAAGCTGCAAAACCCAGCTTTGAAAAACTGGTTTTTTTTCACATCTGTTTTACATAAAAGTTTACCAAACACTATAATACTGCTTTTTTTTTTTTTTTTCAAAAGCACTTTTACAAAAAAGTTTACTAAACACTTTGCTGCTTTATTTCACAGCTGCTTATTCTCACAGCACAGTAGAAGCAGTTTTTTTTCAAAGCACAGCAATACCAAACCAGCCCTTAGTCCAACCCGTTTCCATGTTTCCTTCGCATTTCCTTGTCACTTGCTTGATCGACTAATTTTCCTGTGAACCAGCTGTGCCTTTTTAATCTCAATTTCTCACGTACCTTTCGACATGTAATCCTAGCCGTTCAATAAAGCTTGCCGTCCTCTATATATTCAACCCCTCACTCCTACTTCCCCTCTACCTCCAAACAAACACTCGTGCTTCGTCTTTTTGTTCCACTAAGATTGGTTCACTTTCTTGGTTTCCCCTACTCATCTTTCTTCTCCCACTTGTTCCAATCTCTCATACTCTTTTGGGGGTGGTGCTCTAGCTAACCTAGTTCTTGTGAGAGTTCAGCTTAATACGTAGCAATGGCTTGCTTAAATGTTTGCAAGGACCAGGTTTGTGATGAATTTTGTATTTCTCTCTTTTGACGTGCAAGCAATGCTACATGTATCATCTATTAGTGATGTATATCAGTTTCCGTTGTACATATCATCCATGTATTTGATGACTCACTTTGAAGTTTTGAATGCCTCCAGATGTGTGATCACCCACCCGAACATATTTATGGGTGTGGGGAATAATGTCTCACACAACTGTTAGCTACGGCAGATGTTTCTCCCATGCATTCAAATTGGGTTTTTACAGGGGCATTTGATATTCCTTTTATCCACATATTCATTCGTATATTATCTGCATCTTCAATTAACCCCTCAAACAGGAAAGAAAAAAAAAGAAGATGTATATTCATCAAATTATTTTTGGTGATGTTATTTAGAGGCTCACATATAATAATAGGGCCTGCTTTCATTAGACAGTGTTAGTAAGTTTGTCAGTTTGCTAGTTTCATGTGTCCAAATAGTTATATCGATGTATTTTACCTTTATATTTATGTGTAGTGCATATGTAGGTTAGTGACATGTACATAAAGAGAAATGATCTTAATTTATGTACACCAAAAGAAAATTAAAGGTGTTATTTTATCTATTATTGTGCACTGTCTCAAAGATTGCATCTAGCTAGGAGGATATATGTATTGCTAGCTAAATTTGTTATCAATTCAAAAATTTCAGGGATATGCAGAAGAAAAGAACCAGAAGATAAAAGAAGTTTGTACACTCGACGGAACCATTGATTGGTATGGTCGTCCTGCTGTCCGAGGAAGAACTGGAACATGGGTTGCTGGAATTCTCATATTAGGTAATTAATTATCTATGATTATACTGTTTAGCAACAAGATTAGTTTCATTATCTATTTGCATTGACTAATGTTTGAACAGTTTAGTATTTTTTGATAAGAAGAAAATAAATATCAATTTGTTGATTGTGGAAACAATTTGTCTGCTGTTTCCTTATAATTTCTCACTGCTCCAACAACTTTTCCAAAAGCAGTCACATTTGGATTTAATAAAAGGAGGCAGATTGTCTGCCCTCTTGTTTGGGTGTCTTTCCTATTCCTTTTTATTTGTGTGGTCATAGTTAAGCTACGTCAATATTTTATATTCATATTATTTTTTGTCTTATTATCTCTATTAAAAAATCAATATAAAATGTTAACATGGTTTAACCATGATCGCACAAAATAAGAGAGGATGGAAATGACATCCAAACAGGAGGGCAGATAATCTGCCTCCTTAATAAAAAAGGAAAATAGATTTCATGTCATATTTTGTCAGTATTTGTTGTGTGTGTGTGTGTGTGTGTGTGTGTGTATTCTAGAAATTAAAACTTAATGTAATTCTTAATTAGTTTTATTGTCTGATTAGTTGGATCATCAAAATCATGTGTGTATATATTCTAGAAATTAAAACTTAATGTAATTCTTAATTAGTTTTATTGTCTGATTAGTTGGATCATCAAAATCATGTGACACTTCTGAGTTACTTTGTTTTTGGGGCTCATGATGTGATATATAAGATCATAAATGTCTTTACAAACAGTATATGGTTTGCCCAAATGGTCCAAGAAGGGAAGACTTAATCTCCTGTAGCTCTAATGATCTACTTCATACCTTCGGACTATGATGTCTCTTTCTGAAAACACAACAACAACAATAACAATAACAACAAAAATTTATCTTACTAAGTGGGATTGGTTATATGAATTCTAAAATGCCACTACGCTCGTTTTTATGTCATATTCAGGTAATCTAAATTTTTTCTTAGAATCACTTTCCTAAATCTTCCTAATTTTTCATCTACCCTTCTGACCCTAAGCTTCTATGATTCTATCTCGTAATCACATTGAAGAAAATATTACATGTTCATCCCTGAGCAATTATTAATGATCGCATCCGTGCGTATAATAATATTGCGTAAAGTACAAAAAACTACCTCAACTATTGGGGTCACGACAGTTTCATACCTCATCTTTTAAAATTGACAATGTCATACCGCATCTTACGAATTTGTGACAATGTCATACCTCCATCAATTTTTCTGTTAGATTTTCTGTTAAGTGCTAACGTAGCTTGATTCGGGACTTACTTTCTATTAAAAAATTATTAAAAACTAAAAAATAATTATTTAATATTTTTTAAAATATTAGAAAGAAAAAAAAAAAAAAACCCTCATTTCGTCCCTCCCCTCCTTCCTCCTCTCTCTTCTCCCCATCTTCATCTTCTTCCCCCACCTGCAAATCCCAACAAAAAAAAAAAAAAAAAAAATCCAACTTGTCTTCCCCCCACACCCACACTCTTCTCCCTCCTGCAACCCAAAAAAAAAAAAAAAAAAAAAAAAAAACCCAGATCCTGTCGGCGGGAAGATGGGTGCACAGAGAAGGTGGAGGATGGGTGCGGAAGAGAA
This sequence comes from Pyrus communis, assembly GCF_041283825.1. Classification (NCBI taxonomy): domain Eukaryota; kingdom Viridiplantae; phylum Streptophyta; class Magnoliopsida; order Rosales; family Rosaceae; genus Pyrus; species Pyrus communis. Next base: position 5,781,094 of record NC_142571.1, on the reverse strand, counting down.
TGTGGAGAATAGATGAAAGTGGTGGATTTGGAGTTTGATGGGTTTTCAAATTTTTTTTTTTTTCCTTCTTTTTTTCCTCTTCTTCTTCTTCTTCTTCTTCCGCAAGGGAGTTTGATGCTTTAAAAAGAAAAAAAAAAAAAAAAAAAAATTTCCTTCCTCCTTTTTTTCCTCTTCTTCTTCTTCTTCCTCCTTCTCCTTCTCCTTCTTCCGGAGGGGGGGTGTTGATGGGTTTTCAATTTTTTTTTTATTTTTTCTTCCTCTTCTTCTTCTTCTTCTTCCTCCTCCTTTTCTTCCTCTTCTTCTTCCTCCTTCTCCTTCTCCCTTCTTCTTCTTCCGCGCCGACAGGGGGAATTTTTTTTTTTTTTTTCCTTCCTCCTTTTTTTACTCTTCTTCTTCTTCTTCCTCCTCCTCCTCCTCCTCCTTCTCCTTCTTGTTCTTCCGCAGAGGGTTTGTTGGGTTTTCAAATTTTTTTTATTTTTTTATTTTTTTTGGGTTTGCAGGTGGGGGGAAGAAAATGAAGATGGGGAGAAGAGAGAGAAGGGGGGAGGGGGAGGGGAGGGACAAACTGATGGTTTTTTTTTTTTTTTTTTTTTTTTTTTTTTTTTTTGCTCTCTGCTTTTTATTATTATTTTAATATTTAAAAAATATTAAATAATTGTTCTTTAGTTTTTAATAATTTTTTAATAGAAAGTATGTCCCGAATCAAGCCACGTTAGCACTTAACAGAAAAACTAATAGAAAAATTGACGGAGGTATGACATTGTCACAAATTCATAAGATACGGTATGACATTGTCAATTTTAAAAGATGAGGTATGTAATTGTCGTGATCCCAATAGTTGAGGTAGTTTTTTGTACTTTACCCTTTTTCTTTTTAATTTTACTTTTATTTATTATTTTAATATTTTAAAAATATTAAATATTTTTTTTAGTTTTTAATAATTTTTTAATAGAAAGTGGTCCCCGTCTCTTGCCACGTCAGCATTTAATAGAAAAACTAACAGAAAAATTGACGGAGGTATGACATTGTCATAAATTCGTAAGATGCGGTATGACATTGTCAATTTTAAAAGATGATGTATGAAACTGTCGTGATCCTAATAGTTGAGGTAGTTTTTTGTACTTTACCCAACAATATTTAATCTGTTTTTTAATTGGCAAACTGTTCTCTGTCTGATCAGTAAATCAAGGGTTGGCAACATTGGCATTCTTTGGAGTAGGAGTGAACCTGGTATTGTTTTTGACAAGGGTGTTGGGTCAAGACAACGCAGAGGCTGCAAATAACGTCAGCAAATGGACTGGAACAGTTTACATATTCTCTCTTCTTGGTGCTCTCCTCAGTGACTCTTACTGGGGGAGGTACAAGACTTGTGCTATCTTTCAAGTTATTTTTGTCATTGTAAGTTATTTACTAATTACTTTAACATTCAATAATTACATTAATTTTTTCGTCAATAATTGGAATCCATGATTTATTGAAAAAAATATTGTAATAAGAATTCAATTGGTGTGACTTACTCATCCCAAAACTCCAAGTTGATGTTTGAAAATTAAAGCAGCTCATTCGTTTTTTTTATTATCTAAACTACTAATTTGTTTATTCTTGAAAAATCTAAAAAAACAAATGACAGAACTTATATATACACGAAATTTATATGTTTGAATGTCCTTCATAGTTGAGATTAATTTGGTACAGATTATGACTCAAAAGAAAAAAATAAAAAATAAAAAGGTGAGACATGTTAAACTCAAGTTTGAGGCAAATTAAAAGGATAAGTGAAATAACTAGCTAGAATTAATCTAAAATAAATTAAGCACCACCGTTTTAACTCTCTTCCTCTCTAGACTAATTAAGATGGACTCACTTCATAGATAAATCTGATGATTGTCTTTTTTATTTGTTCACCACCGTTTTAGACCGTTAAGGGAAAAGAAAAGCCCTTGGCTGTCTTCTCTTTTCCCTTATTTAGGTGTACTATATTGTGACGATCAGCATTATTTTAATTTCTTGCAAGTAAATATACACTCACGTAAATTTATTTTTTCGAGCAGGGTTTGTCATTGTTATCGCTATCGACGTACATATTCTTACTCAAGCCTAAAGGCTGCGGTGATGAAAAGTCTCCCTGTGGAGACCACTCGACCTTTGAAATCGGATTGTTCTACATCTCTATATACCTTATCGCACTTGGAAATGGTGGTTACCAACCTACTATAGCTACATTTGGTGCGGACCAGTTTGACGAGGAGGACCCGAACGAAGGGCACTCAAAGATATCCTTCTTTAGCTTCTTCTACTTGGCTTTGAATCTTGGCTCTCTCTTTTCAAACACAATCTTGGGATATTTTGAAGATAAGGGAATATGGACTCTAGGGTTTTGGGTATCTACTGGCTCTGCTGCCATGGCTTTGGTCTTGTTTCTATGTGGCACTCCAATGTACAGGCATTTCAAGCCTCAGGGAAACCCTCTCTCTAGGTTTTGTCGGGTGGTCGTAGCTGCAACAAGAAAATGGAAGGATGAGATGACACCAAGTGGGGAAGATTTGTACGAGGGAGAGGATGAGAATAAATGCTCTCAAAACGAGAGTAGGAAAATAGTTCACACCCACGGATTCAAGTAAGTTATATATATGTTTTTTAGATCTTAATAGATAATATCAATAGTCACAAGAGTCTCTTTGGGAGCATTGTCTTAATGAGATTCTTTCAGTATTAGAGATTTTAAAAGCTCCAACGGAATGCTTGCTGATTTGTATATCACGAGCAACTGTCACTCCTTCGGAGATTCGGAGAAACAGGTATCAGGTGTTTCACTAGAAAGTACTAGAACTGCTTTTCTAAGCGGAGGAAAAAAAAAAAAAACCATGGTTTTTTATTTCAACCAAATACTGCTAAACATGCTTAGTGCACTACCGAAAGTACTCCAAATAGATTAGTAGTTGACCAATGGTAAATCCTAAACCGATCCATGTTAATCTTTCGACAGATTCTTGGATAAAGCTGCAATCATCACACCAAAGGAGATGAACCAAATGGGCAAGGGGGCTCAAAATCCATGGCGCCTTTGCACGGTGACACAAGTAGAAGAAGTGAAATGCATACTTAGACTACTCCCAATCTGGCTGTGCACAATTGTCTACTCTGTAGTTTTTACTCAGATGGCATCACTCTTTGTAGAACAAGGTGCTGCAATGAAGACCACCATTTCAAGCTTTCACATTCCCCCAGCCAGCATGTCAAGCTTTGACATTCTCAGCGTAGCGGCTTTTATTTTCATTTACAGGCGAGTTCTTGACCCGCTTGTTGCTAGGCTGATGAAAAAGGGACTCACTGAGCTTCAAAGGATGGGAATTGGTCTTGTTATTGCAATCCTGGCAATGATTTCAGCAGGAGTCGTAGAGTTGTTCAGGTTAAAGTATGAGGTAAAAGACTGCAACACCGATTGCGAAACTGCAAGTTCATTGAGTATATTTTGGCAAGTTCCTCAGTATGTGCTTGTAGGAGCATCAGAAGTGTTCATGTATGTTGGTCAACTGGAGTTCTTCAACGGACAAGCACCTGATGGATTAAAGAGCTTTGGAAGTGCACTTTGCATGACTTCAATATCACTTGGAAACTATGTGAGTAGCTTACTTGTTACAGTTGTGATGAAGATTTCTACGAGGGATGGCATGCCTGGATGGATCCCTGGAAACCTAAACAAGGGCCATTTGGAAAGGTTCTACTTTCTCTTAGCAGCTTTGACAACAGCTGATCTTTTGGTCTACGTATTATGTGCAAAATGGTACAAGTATATCAAGTTTGAAGGAAAAGGTGGAAATGACAGTGGCAATATTGGGCAAGCTGAACTTAGAGTTTAATCAAATCTAGGGTAAAAAAAGGAGGGTAAGAAAAAATGTAAAAGTTATTGAGTGTGTCGGTTATATGTAATTTCATATTTGTAGCACTCCTACTGGTGTTACCATTATGTGTTGAGTCTTAACATTGAGAGAAGGAAGCTATAACTTTACAAGAGTTTGTTTGAAGGGAGAGGACCGTCATGGGGGTACATAGAGCCAATGCTTGCAATGATACTAGAGAAATGCCTTTTCCATTTTTCCAAGTTGAGCACAAGGTGTTGTACGGATGTAAAACTCAATGCAATCTTTGATGTAGCCTACACTACAATGTGGAATAAAATGCATTTCCTTATTATAATTGTACCTAAGCTATTCTTTGTCTTCCTTATTTAAATTTTATTTTGTTTTTATACAAGCGATATTTCGCACTAAATTTATCTAAATTACGATAAGAGTAGTTTGAACTTGTGTGCTAAAAGAGAACGCTGAACATATAGTGCTTTGATCAGCTTAGCTAAGCCTAAGTCAACTTTATTTAAGATTTTATATCAAGCTTTTTCTAGCTGACTCAGTTTAAATGGCAGATGCAAAAGATAACTTTAATTTATTTTCTTAAGTTGATAATATAAGCCGTGCATGAATTGAATATGAATATGAATATGAGCGGTGTCTTTTGAAGCTCAATTTCTTTGGAAAAGGGATTTTGGATGCAAAGTCTAACCAACCAATTTGGATTCTTGTTAACAAAAAGAACTATTTCCTATCACTGTCACCGTCCCGTCCTTTTCTATTTTATCAAGTTTTTATTTCCATCACAATGAATATGATAATTAGGTGTACCAATGATTTAGTATAAGAAAAAAAGGACAAGGGTTCTCTACCCCCTTTTTTCCTTTCCCTTCCTTCTCTCCTTTTGTTTCAACGCTTATGATTTTACCTTGCAGAAATAGAAGAAAAAGTAAGAAGAAAACAAAAAGGATTGGGAGGGTGGGGTGGGGAAGAAAAAAAAAAAGAGAGGAGAGAATCTCGTCCTAAAAAAAAAACCTTGTGAGATTATGATAAGAACAAAGAATTATTTCATAAATTAACAACATTCATATCCAAAGACATACTAGATTCACTGTATGTGTATGAAATACGACTCTTGTAAAGCACTTCTCTTTCTGCAAAATCTTTCTTCTAACTTTAAGAAAGCACTTAGAGATTATATGTATGGGTTGCAAAATGATGGGCTAATTTGAGATTATGTTGCTTTTGAAAAAAGCAACTTATAAAAAAAAATTCTAGAATATCAAACATGTTTGGTAAAAAAAAAAAAAAAAAAAAACTATTATCAATGACGGTTGAAAAGCTTAGAAAAGCAAAAACATGATGTACCATGTTTCTAAAAAAGAAAAGTATTTTTTTTCTTCAAAGCATAGCAACTAATGCCGATTTAATAAAAAAATTTAAATCACAAGTATAACCCCACATATTTTAAAAAATTGCAATATTACCCCTACATTATTCTCTTTGACAATTAGGTATTATTTGGCATGTCGTAAGACCACTGAATAGTACTAATAATACAGAATAGATGTTTGGTGAGCTTCTTAGGTCTTGTTTGACAGCTCATATAAGGGATCATATAGTATTAATAGTAAGGAAAACAAATGAAAAGGGCTTGAAAATTTTGAGTTTTAACGATAAGTACAAAATAAAGGATAAAGTGAATAGTACCAGATTTGACTTTTTAGTGTAAAAATATGATTTTTCGTTAAAGTAAACAGTATCACAGACTTTTCGTTAATATTCTCGTAATAGTATCGTCCCAGTTGTTTGGCGCCTTGTGTAGCCACCGGATAAAATAATCCTGTCCCACCATTTTAATACACTCCACACCCGCTTAGTTATCCTCTCCAATAGGTTGGTATAATTAGTCGGGTTCACGCTCTCGTTGGTTCTTCTCCGACCCTCTCTGCTCCTGCGCAACGCGAACTCCACCAAGGTATTGCTGCTCTGTCTCTCCCTCCTTCCCAACTGCCAGCAAAGGCTCCGGCGACGGAGGAGCCCAAGAAGGAAGAAAAGGCAGCCAGGCAAACGAAACCCAGGTTTTCAATTATGGTGATTCTGGGTTTTCAATTTTTTTTTTTCTTCTTCTGGGTTTTCATCTTCTTCATTTTTTTTTGCTTATGGATTTTCAATTATGGTGCTCGAATTCAAGATTTATGGTCACGTTCTTCAATTTTTGCATCTGGAGGAAGACTCGACGCTACAGCTAAAAAAGTCGGCGGCGATAGGGAAGGTGATCAAGATCAGGCCTCGTACAAGCTCTCCGAAGCGAGCAATAAGGAGAAATCTGCTGCCAAAACAACTGCCGTTTCGAAACCCAAATCGAAGAAGACCAAAACGACTTTCCATGTCAATCATTCTATCAAATTTTTTTTTCCTTTTTTTCATTTTATTAATAGTTTTTTTGTTTTTAAACTAAAATGTAAATTGATTTTTTCATAAAAAAGTAATAATAATACGATTTATCCCGTACAATACCAAGCACAATTTTAAATAGTCGGCTTTTAGTTTGATACTACATCAAACGTCCGACTAATTTAATCAGTACTATCCAGTGACTATTTAACCTTTCTAACTGAAATAGTCAGTACAGTTCGATCTGCCAAACGAAGCCTTATTAAATAAGCATCGGATTATTTAATGAGTAAATTGTAACTATGGTCCCTTAACTTTAACTCAATTGGAGCAATGGTCTTTCAACTAAAAATCCATTATTATTGGTCCATCAACTCATCAAAACGTGCATCTATGGTCCCTCAACTAAAAATATATTACCATTGGTCCCTCAACTTTAATTCAACTGGAGAAATGATCCTTTAACTTTAACCCAATTATAGCAATGATCATTCCAATTTTTAGTTGAGAGACCAATAGTAATAAATTTTTAGTTGAGGGATCATTGCTACAATTTACTCTTATTTAATCTAGCCTCACTTATTTTGTACCTTTCACACCCGATTATTTATCTTGTCCAAAACCTTTATATTTTTAGTTGGGTGGATCTCTCTTGCTCACACCGGCTCACTCCATCCTTTCTCGCAACACTCTTCTTCCACTATCTCACATTGCCTGCTGCTATCTCTCGTTTGGATCCCAAGTTCGTCTTCGCCGCCTTCTTCTTTTTCTCTCTCTGTTCCTCTCTTCTCCTTTACACACACAGACACACACACATGCACCCACCTCTCTCTGACAGCAAAACTTCCATGGGTTGAAGGAGGAAGACAATGATTCAAATTCTTCCAATCTGAGCTTCGACAACGAGATGGACGACGAGGAAATAAGCTAGCCTCCGACGAGGAAGGGGATAGCAATTCGGATCCGAGCTCCGACGAGGCGGGGGACATGAATTTGGATCTAGGCTCCAAATTCTCAACCCCGACCGCCACTCATCTGTCATCAGTAGCCGATGGTGGGATTTGATGCATGGAGAATATGGTGAAGAAAGGAAGACACGACTGGGAAGAAACCTGGGTTTTTTTTCCTTCTTTTTTTTTTTTTTTTTTAAATTTTGTCTGTAATGGTGTTTAATTCTTTTTTTCTCCTTTTTTTTTTTTTTTTTTCATTTTTACAACAATTATTTTGTGATTTTTTTTTTTTTAAATCATTGTAGTCCAACGTATTGTCCGATACACAAATTAATTTGATACAACACCTAACGTTCGACTAGTTTAACTAGTATTATTTGACGACTATTTATTCTATTTGACTAAAATAGTCAGTATAGTCCGATGTGCCAAATGAAGCTTTATTATATTACATTAAATGTCATATCCATTTTAGGCATTTAACATATTCAAAACAATTTATATAAAAGTTTACCAAACACTCAAACACTATTTGTTTTTTTTTTTTTTTTTGTTAAAATCACTTTTACCAAAAAAAAGTTTATCAAACACTTAACAACTTTATTCTTAACACAACAAAAACAATTTTTTAAAACAGCATAGCATTACCAAACAAACCCGAAGCCCCTTCAAGAAGTTATCTTTCTTTTGTTTTTTCAAAAGTAATCTCTAGAGTATGTGGCAAAATGAAGCTTGGTAGTTGACCAACTTCCCCATAATTAGGATATCATCATTTAGGCCATTTCCAATCGGGGCGGCTTAGGGCTATAGGTCAAATGATAGCTCGTTTTGACACAAAGCTCATCTCAAATTGAGGTTTGACCCAAAAAACCTTGGGACCCACTGGGCCAAAATTCAGCCATATGGGCAGCGGGTTGGGCAAGCATAGCCAACCTGTTCAATTGGGGCTAGCTGTGCTGCTAGCTGACGTCATGTAGCTTTATTTATTTATTTTTTTAAAACGAAATTTAAAAAAAAAATGAAAAATTCTAATTTTTTTTCCTATAAATACCTAAGCCATTTCCACATCATTTCTCACATCATTTTCACCCTTCCATAGTATCTTATCTCATTTTAATGTCTAAGTTGTTAACATGCAAGTAAAACTAAAATATTGAATAATATGAAGCTTAAAAAAATATTTAGTGACAAGTGCACTTAAAATATGCTCGAAAACCTTATTTTAATATAGTAGTTTAATTCAATAAACTAATAAAATTAAAGAACGAACTTATAATAATAAATTATTAAGGAAGCTAAAAATTAACCCATTCGGTTGAAGATTGTATATAAATAAGGCTAATCACTGTTTATTAAAAATAATTTCTTGTAGAAATATAATATGAACAAAAAGAATTAAACAGACCTGATTTGGTTGGAGATGGCCTTCGCACCCTAGAGAACGAAAAAGCCAACGCCAGCGGCTCATGCCCATTCAAGTGGGAGGCCTGGGCAAAATGACCCGACTCATGACCCAAACCCATGTCTAGTCCGCGCCAAGCCCGCGCTGCTGTTGTATATGCCACCGTTTCGCTCTTTGGCAATGGCAGGAAAAACCTCTGCTATGCTTTGCTTCCTGTCACCCCACCAATTCCAATCATCAATTCTCAACTTTCTTCAACGTTTTTCAGATTTGGAATCGAACCCACGTTTGATTTTCCATTTTCTTCGATCCCCACTTGAAATTTTCAGCTAAACATAGATTTCTCCGACGAATTTCAGATATCAGAGAGGGAGAGATGGGGATGAGAGTGAGAGCCATGGGGGCACTGCCGAGCCTCATTCGGAGCCTCCAGAAGGAAGCCCACCCGAAACCCGTAAACCCGCAATCGCTGCCGTCGCTGAGACGCGCCTTCTCTCTCTACGATCAGATCAATCTCATCGACAACGTCCCCAGCGACCAGCTTCGGTTTCAACGGTATTATTGCAATTATCTCTCATCTCTCTCTCTCTGAAATTTTCTCAAGGAAATTACCATTTTGCCACTGTCTGTGAAGGTACACGGACACAGGGTTCACAGTGAATGGGGTGGACTATGAAGGAAGCCTACTGTGTGTTGGAAACATGTTGATGTCTTGGGCTCCCAACAAGTTCTCTCAAATCACTACTGATAGGTGTGTGTGTGTGTGTGTGTGTGTGTGTGTTTACTTACTTAATCATCCTGTTAATTATTCCTAAAACCAAGGGAAGATAAAGATTAATACTTTGTTTGTTTAAGGTTGTTATGAGGATTTTGATATTTTTGCTTCCTTCGGTTGAAGTCTTTGTCTAGCTTTCATTACAAACATGTATGAATGCATGCAAATTTTAGTTTTTATGGTACATTAGAATGGTGGTATGGTGATTGTGAGGCTCAAGTAACTGGCTCTTAATGGATTTTATGGTGTTGTGCAGCCTATCCATCTTTCGAACCGTGCGACCTGTACCAGGTAAAATTCAAATCGCATTTTAATCCTGTTATGTTTCACGTGCACCTTGTTATAGCTTGTCCTCCAGAGATTATTTTTGTATAGGCACGTGTAGACAAAACTTTACAAGGCCAATTTCCTTAACCGAACTTCAACTGAACCCAGCTAATAATAATCTGCGTATCAAAAAGTATTTATTCAGTACAGAGTCATCAAGTACATTCTGAATAAGTAATTACTGACGTGCATGACTCACAAACACACATGGACATGTGCATATGATGGCATATGCAGAAACTAGCCCTCTCATTCATTTGAGCAAATGTGAAATAGGATATATCTGTTTGTTCCTTTTCCTTTGTTCGTTGGTTTGGATCGCTTTTATGCATGCTTCTAAACAGAACCCCTGTCATCTGCCAAAACAAAACAAATACATGGTCTCATTTTTTACATCCTTCTTCATATTATTGTATTGCACAAGATATGCAAGCTTCAAGAAAGCTTATGAAAGGTTCATGGCAGAGTCCTCATAAATTTTGGTTTTATCAACAATCGAAGAAATAAATGCCATCTTGTGTGTGACGGGCTGGTGTATGACCCACTCTCTGAAAGTTTCCTTTTAATTGGACTATATGCTTTTCTTCTTTCTATTATTGTATCAATTCTTGTGTTTTCAGTTGCAGAAATCTAACTGTTTTTCTCTTCCTTCATATTTTGTTAATTTGTGGTTTCTCTTCAGACAATAATGTGAATTCAGTGGTAATGCTTTTTATTTTCTGTTGGAAGTTTACTTATTTCTCTTACATTAATCTGTATTTGGAATTAAACAACATGATGTTGTACATTACTCTGTGATGACAAATCTGAAGTATTAGTAACCTAACAACAACACTACAAATGCCTTTTCGTTGTGTGGAAGTGCTTTTGGCGCTATCAAATGCACTCCCAAACACATCTAATGTGGAATCAAAGTGAAGGCTGCCCTAAATCAAATGGTGTTTTAGTCTTTTACCTCTAAGGTTCGTATTTTAATATTTAGGGCTTTAGTCTTTGGATTTCCTACTTTTATAAGGATTAAGATTCTTTCCAGTTTGATTAGGATTAGAACTAGTTTCCTATTCTATTTTGGATTAGGATTTCTTTCCTATAATACGTTTAGGGTGCGTTTGTTGCACTGGACTATCTCGGACTGGACTAGCTTCAGGGACTAAGCTAGACTGGCTTAGACTAGACTAAACTGGACTAGCTTAGTGAAGCGTTTGGTGCAGTATCGGACTAAACTACAGACTAATTATTTTTTATTATTATTTATTTACTTTTGCGTTAAAAAACAACAAAACAACAAATATTAAAATATTATTTGTAGTTATTTAACTTCGAAAAACCTAATTAATGTTTCATGTGCTGCCTTTACTTTTATTTTAGAAGAACAACCTTTATTTTTTGAAGAACAGACCGATATTTCCAAAGCAAATCCTCTGTGCTTCTTCATTCCTCTCCACCTCTTGCCTCGTGCCTCTTCACTTCCTCTCACAAAATCGGTTGCAAATCTAAAAGTCAAAACACATAGCAAGAAAGAGATTGAAGGAGGCGAGGTGCATGTGTGATTGGCTCGAAGGTAGAAGATGAGGGTTGGATTTGGTTTGGGTTTTCTGGGTGAAATTTTCAAGCTCATCCCACTGCAAATTCTTTTTTGGTTTTCTAGGTTATCTAGATTCGAATTTTGGGAGTTGGATCTGGTTCTGAAAAGGGAACCTTGGGAAATTTTGTTGCTTTTTTGTTTCGGATTTGGCAGGATCTGGGTTTGAAATGGGTTGTGGGACGCGAGGAAGAGGTAGATGGGAGGACGAAGCGGGTAGGAGTGAAGCAGGAAGTCACTCTTTCACGATTTTCTCTGGGCTTACGAGTCCGCCCGAAATTGGGGATCCTCGTTAAGACCTCGTAAGGAGGTGTATAATCCGAGCGAGTCCCACCTAAAGTCATTAAACCTAATCCTGCAGCAGACCAAACAAGGGACTATAGTCCAGTCCAGTCCAGTCCTCCTTAATCCTATCAAACAAACGGGCCCTTACTTTCCTGTGTTCATTAGGTTTAAGGCTTTATAGATATGCCCTTGTAATTCAGATTAACAAACAATGAAGAGTTTGTGAATAGAAAAGCTTTGTTGTTTAGAGATTGGAATTCTAATCCTGCGATGGGATTATTTTGGTGAGAGGAGATTCAATCGTGCCTAAAAAGGAGATTCAAATTTTATTTGGAGAGAGGAAGGTTGTATGCCTCACTGTTTCCATCTCCATTTTGAGTATATTTGGTGTTGTAAATGGGAAGATGAAGATAATGGGATCCTGCCATCTTCGGAAACAAATTGAGAAGATGATGGGAAAACAATGTTAATGGAATAGAATATTTGAACAAATGGAATAGAATATTTAGAAACTTGAAAACAAAGGGTGTAGTTTTCGGGTCTGCCATATCTGGCGATAATGGTAATAATCTGGTGAAAGTAGAGATGCTAGCTTCTTCCTCCCTTCCTCCTTCCCATTCACTTCACAAAATCAGAAATCGGTGACTGATCTGGGTTTCCTGAAAATTTGTGGCCCCAAAGTAAATAATGTAAAGTCTGCGTAGGTTTATCCAACCAAAATCACAGGAAATAATATCACTGGTTTTTCTCTTTATTCTGAAGTTTATGCTTCTATTGTAATTCTTCTGACCTCTACAGTTGAGTTCTGTTGTAACAGTTCTGGTTCTAACAGCCTTTGATTTTTATTTTGACCTCTTGAAATTTCAGAGATTTTGATAATTGGCTGTGGAGGGTACATTGAACCTGTAAGTCCTGAACTACAACGCTTCATCCGGTCTACTGGAATGAAACTAGAAGCCATTGACACGGTATAGTTCATTGTAGCTTCTACTTCTTTTCTTTTTGACTTGATTTCTTTCGTGCATGTTATGTTTGCAATGGTGACATAGTGTTTGGATTTATCTGACAAATATCTGTGTATCATAGTTTTGTAAGCAAAGCCGATATCAAGACAGAATTCCTAAAAGGAAGTGATTTTCATACACCTTTTTTAGCTTCTCACACACCCCTCTTTATTTCTGATCATCGGATTGAATAAATCAAGAACAACGGACAAAATTAAACAGGGGTATATGTGAGAGGATAAAAAAGGCATGTGTTTATCATTTCCCTTCCTAAAATACCAAGGATTCGATTTTGAAATTAAGAAGAGTTACTAATTAACAAAATGAACATTGAGAACTGAAGAGAAGTTGTGTGATTGATTCTGCCATGTCCAACAGCCGTACTGGTACTGTTATTAGCAAGAGTAGCAGTGGATCCTTAACCTTGTGTATAGAAGAGAGCAATTAAATCAGCCAAACTTGCAACATTTCCGGAACGAGAATGAACAAAAATGGTATTTTTGCCGCATTTCTTCTAATTTTGGCACTTCCTCTTCGGATTGGTGCCTGTATACCAATGCATTTTGTTTCTAGTACTGGAAAACCCGCAAAACTGATGCGGTAAATCGTGTACAAGTTGAATGGACTTGATAACAATTGTTGATTCTGCTACAGAGCTAATAATATGGTCTTGTTTTGTTTCAGAAAAATGCTGTATCGACCTACAACATACTCAATGAGGAAGGGAGGATTGTGGCTGCTGCACTTTTACCATACGGGATTTCCTCATGATCTGTAGACCGACTGCAGGATGCTGGCTTTCTGCATATTTTTCCTAACAGTCTCGACTACAATAACTAGCTTCCTGGTCATCAGCTTATTAGTATAATGTCACTACAATAACTGCGGGATTGTGGTTGCTGCACTTTTACCATACGAGAACTGTTATTAGCACTAAAAAAATCTCATTCTACACTCTACAAGTGTATTGTTCTTTCTAATTATAGAAAGTTTGGAGTGTAAAATAAGATTTTTGGAGTGTTAATTACAATTCCCTTCATAGAAATGTATACATTGAGAGGAAAAATGAGGACCACAAGTGCCAATAACAACACATTGTATTCTATATATATTTTTTACACATCAGACACAATGTTGACATTCATGATATTAAGTGAGACATTTTGAATTTCAAGAGGCAAATTAAGAATGAAATTGAGTTTCAGGGAGTGTTAGAGTAAATAAGCCGATTTCAAATACAACACTCCACATGACTCGAAATTTACACACGATGAAAGCATACAAACTAGTAAGATAAATGTATTTGTATTGGATCAAACCATTAGATAAGAGCATCTCCAATGAAGTAGGCAAATGAGTAATGAATTTGATGAGCCATGTAAGCAAAGTCAAGCTCCAATTTGGTAAGCAGATGAGTAGCCAAACTTTGCATGCTTCCCTTAAATATACAACATTGCCTACTTCAACGTGTGTAGATAAATTGGACGCTACTTATCTATTTCTATTGATCCATCTTCTCTTCCTTTCACATCTCTTTTTCTCGAGAGATCTTTCAGTATGCCTAGAACACAAGTACATACGGCATATGTTATTATATAATATGTCAAAATTTTTTTCAATTAATTATATTATGACATTTGATGTATCGACCGCGTTCTCAATTAGACTGAAAAATCTCTCTTGTTTCTCCTCAAGGTAAGAATTTGTTCTGGATAAGAATTTGTTCTGGCCCTTTTGGGCATCGTTCGTTGCAACTAGTTTGTTCTGGAGAGTCTTGGTTTATTTAAACTGGATCATTGGGAACCTCACGCATAAGCTGGGGTTAAAAGCTTTGCTAGCAACCCTAGCATCATATCATGTTTCTAATAATATTTATTTTTGTTAGCATCCTTGTAACTTTTGGAAGAAAACTGCTTTGAATATGATCATGTGTTTCTTCTATGTTTTCAGATTTTGCAAACCAAAGACCTATTAAAAAAAAAAAAAAAAAAAAAAAAAAATCAATAGTTATCAATTTAAACTGAATGAAAATATAATATATTGAGGCATCAACAAAGTGGCACAGTAGTTGGCAAAATTTGGAGAAAAGAATTATGTGAGTTATCATATAGGTGAAAAATGTGGAGAAAGATAACAAAGACAAAAAAGATAAAAATGAAAATAATAAAATAAATTTTTGCTTACTTGGTTTGCTTATTTGATTAGAGTGTCACATTTTTTTTTTTTTTTCATTTGGTAATTCTGTAGGAGAAATGTTAAGGAAATGTTCTTAAAAGAAAGATTCTTTGTCTCCTCATGTTTTTGACGTAGTGTTTTATAAGATTGACACGAGAATTGACATTAAACTGTGAGATGACAGAGAATTCATAAAAAGTTTCATTTTAAAAGAGTCTCCTCAACATGAGCAATGTACACTTATCACATATTTACATCATCTATTTAATGGAGATAGGGCCCGCTAATACATATGAGCTCATTTCTATTAGAAAAATGATATAAATATATTGTAAGAGTAACATTTTTTCCCTAATATTTCTCAATTGAGTAGACAATTTACCAGATCAATCCTTTAAAAAATATTTTTTTTATTGTATTTGTCTACTCCATTAGAGATGATTTAATAATTTACATTGGAGATAAAAAAGAACAAAAATTAGAAACCACATGTCTTTATTACTTTCCCAAGACACAAAGCAGAAATGAAGACATAATTTGACGGGAAAGGTTCGAATATTGAGAACAAATCATATGCCGCCACGTAAAAGGTGATGTTTACTACGCTCCCACCGGTGCTCCTGCTCCTCCTCTTCTTAAACAGACTTGCTGCTCATCACTTGCCCTGTATTTGCTTCAATGAACGAAGAAGAAGTGTCTCGCATGGTAAGCTTTCTCTTCATCAAACATATTTTTTTTCTATCCATTTGTATATTTTTCTTTTTACATGCTACATTTTTATTGTTTATTATTTTTTTAATTTGTCAGATCATTGTTTTGTGGTGTGATACTTGATTAATCATAATTAATCATGTCATTTGATGCTCTTTGGCTAATGCTATTTAGTATTTACAGTGGCAAGAAATTAAACTCATAAACTCTGAAAAATGTTAATGATCTTCCTACAAATTCTTGTTTTAATTGAATTATAGAAAGCTTGCACGCACCATTCTTATTTTTCAAATAAAATAAAAATAAAAATAAATGAAAATTCTGTTTCTCTGAAGGCCTTTAATTATTTATTTGTTTGATGTTCAATTAGTTTTCTTCTTTTGTGTTATTGCAAGATCAACAGTTTTGTATCGAAAAAAGGCATGTACTTTTGAAGAGCTTTCCGAATATAATAATATGGTTTTGTGGGGGAAATGCTTGGATCGGTCGTGTCCGTTCATGCTTGCAAGATCCACAAAGCATGGACGATCCCGTGCATGACTGATCCTAGCACCCTCTAAAGATTGAGTGCATGTGTAGTTGCAGTTTGACTAAATAATATCCCTTCAGTTTCTGTGCTTTGATTAGCAATGCTTGGTATTCTCCTATGAATGGAATGGCTTTTGTTACGTTGTGTTGAGAGTTGTCCTACATTGGTGAGGGACAAGGTTTGCTATATGTTTATATGATCTTGGGCTACTCTCCATATTCCCAATTGGTTTTATGGTGGAACCTCACTTTCATCATGCTATCAGAGCAAGGTTGTCCACGTGTGAAGCCCAACAGCCACACACGCTCCACGTCACCCAGTTGTTTACGTGTAGGCTTGAAAATCCGCCACCACATTGGTGAGGGACAAGGTTTACTATGTGTTTATATGATTGGTTTTCTGGTGGAACCTCACTTTCATCACGTTGAACATCCCGAATATAGTGTGATAATTGTAGTTTGTTCAGCTATTTACTGATCACGGTGTTCAAATTAAAGCGTGAAGGCACAGATCCTTTATCTGAGAATGCGGAGGGGCACCCTGAAGGTTTGCAGTTGGAGATAATGAACCAGAACCATGAAAATCCAGACCCTCTGATGGAGAAAACAACCAAAACTTGTTTAAGGAAGAAAACAAAGTACAATTGTACTGTTGTTAGGCGATCCTTGCGTTTCCAAAATGGTATTCTGCCTGCTGGAAACGAGAATACAGAACCTGTGCTTGAAGATACAACCGCTGGCGAAAGTGGAAGTGCAGAAGAACAACCTGCCCATAAAATGCACGGGTCAACCTCAAGCGAGAAAAGCTTGGAAGAAAAAGTTGACTATATTATGCAACTTTTGGAAGCAAGGAACTCAAAGGTACTCAATCTATTCACAGTTCACCCCTCCATGGAGATAATTAGCATTTTTGTGTTTAGTTATATCTATTTAGCTGTATTATTTCATTGTAGCCCTTTGTGTTCTCTTATCGGTGTTGCAAAATCAGGCAGGGGGTAAACACTCATCCTTCTGTGAAAACCCAGAGTTGATGTACAAAAGATCATATGCAGATTCCCAAAAGGTTATTCTCATAAATATACTTACTATCTTCCTTTTGTTTGTGGAATCTGCAATGATTATATCCTTTCCTTTTATTTTCAGATTGAGGCTTTAGCAAACGAAAACCATAAGCTATCGATGAAGTTGGAAATTGCTCTTGCCAAACTTGAGGCAGTACGTCAATTATTTTTGCTACGTTGACTTGTATCAATGAGAATACTTTTGCTATGTTCTTTGCATTTTTTGCTTGAGAAGTGGAGTGATCTGATATAATGCATGCTTTGGTTGGTTGTAGTACGAGAGCAGGACTCATGCATTTTCTGAAATGGCGGAGAAATTGGAGGATGTGATTGTAGTTTCAAATTTGTCAAAAGTTACAGAAACTGCAGTTAATCTGTCATCTCAGACTACACATGGAGCTCTTGTGCCACAGGAGGAGTTTCTTTCGCATTTCCTTAACCGGAAAAGGCCGATTGCTCAGTCACCCAAAGCTGCAGCAAAGAGAAAGAAACAAGAGAAGAAAGCAAATCGAAGGTACTGTTGAAGTTCACCAGTTAATCTGACCTAGTTTTGCCAGTCTTTTGTATAAAGGGGAAACATGTTGGAAATTGGAACTTCGCTTTATTATGTTAGACTTATATGTGTATATTTAGCTTCTGCATAACAGACTTCAATGTCAATGTGTGTTCTGTTCATTCGAAGCCTGACCATGTAAAATGTTTAGATATTCCTCATGTAATCACATATTGTTTCGTAGTTTCTCCAGCGATCGCTATTGTACGATTCTCGATGCTAAGTATGCAACAAAAGAAGCAATTTATCTGTGATTTGGTAGAAGTAGGCAACACATGAGGCAATTTTCCTCTCCTTTCTAATAATGTATCTCCTTTTTCTTCAACCTTTTCTGCAAGCTGGACTTTGTTGATTTAATTTAGACCTTCATTGTATGCTGGCATTCTTACTATAATCTGTTAAGTATTGCTAGATGTTGAGTATCCTGTTTTTTCTTCTACACGCTGAGAGTCCCTACCGAAGTTTGCTAGTTACTCGGCGTTCATCATGTTGGTTTGAAGCAGACCGTGGTTTTATGCAACGTTTAGATGTTCCTGAGATCACCTATGTTTAGTAATTCCATACGTCGTTAGTAGCTAGATTTCTTCTACTACGTTGTCACTCATCAAACTGAATATATTATGTGATAAACAAAAGCTGTTACAAGTTAATCCAATCCGAAATGAAACTCTGCGCGAAACCAGCATTCGGTATTGTAAATTTGCTTTCATGAGTTCCTGAATTTAGGGTTCAAACTGTGGGTTGGTAGACCTGAATGATGGATTTCTTTAGGCGCCTGTGGAAAATGGGGGTGAAATTCAAATAGTGACACGAATTATAAAACAAAGTAAAAGTAACGTTTAATTTGATTGCTAATGTAACACCAAAATCCAGAATCTACGTAGGATCAAACTTCGCTCTCTATAAACATTTTTTTGAATTAATAACTTTTCCATCATCTGATATTTACCTGTAAAATTTTGGATTTTGCAGCAGAATTTTTTGTTCTTCATTTCAAGAGTTCACATCAAATTTAACCAATAAAATATGCCGCACTTTTTAATTTAAAAGAGAAAAAAAAATTGCGTGTTGATAATTACAAGACGGTCGAGTTTCTCTTTTGTTTGCAGAAATTAAAAATATAAGTAATTGTCTAGCATGTTCAAAGCATTGAAGCCCCCAGCAAGAAGAAGACAAAGCCAGAAATACAAATTTGGAGCAACATGTTGAAGCATTTCTCACATTGGTCATACTAGCCTTCGTGTACGTGTTCACGCACGTGCCGAAGATATTTTCTGAATTACGGCATGCGACATGTGACTTACATGTTTTAAATGTATTTATATGTATAAATTGACAAAAGGAAAGTCAAATATTTAAAGTAAATGAATAATCTTAGATTATGCTTGAAGAAACCCCTCATAAACCAATTAAAGCAGCTGAATTCACATAATAAAATCGGTCTCTATAGAATTTACATTAAGAACAGATAAAATAATATTTAATAAATAATTGATTGAATCACATTATTGTTAACTCATTGTGAGCCTAAGCCCACCCCCTCCCCCTTAGACCATCTCCAACAATGGATTAAATGCCAAATTCCCCCTATTCTCTCTCCCCCCCCCCCCCATTCTCTCTCTCTCTCTCCCCCCCCCCCCCAAAAAAAAAACCCACTCCAACCCAAGCCAAATGCCAAAACTGGGCCAAATCCCCTCCCATGCGAGTGGACTCGCGGGCAGTTGGGCCAGTCTCGGCCCAGTCACTCTCCAACGTGCCCACGCGGTGGGCTTGCAGACATTGCCCGACAGGGGTGGGCCCCTCTGTCATAGGTTGTCGGCCATCCAAAAAAAACCCCAACGACTCTATTTTTAAACCAAGGACTGAGATCTAAGGACCGTTGGTTGATTAAACGGTCCATATTCAAAATAATTTTTTTTAGAATATGTTATTTTAAAGGGTAAATTACACTTTCATACCTCAGGTTTGGGGCCTATTTCAATTCCTTACAACATCTTCAATACATTTCACTTTCTATCTTAAGTACTATTTTATTTCAAAATAATACATCCGTTACATTTTCCATCCATTGATCCGTTAAATACTGACGTAGCTGCCAAATATCTGCCACATGGCAAAAAAAATATTTTTTTTAATAAACCTAAATCTTCTAAATATTATAAATAAATAAAATTAAAAAAAAAAAAAACCCTTCAGTACATCTTCCCCCCACCCCCCCCAACCCCACCCCCAAAAAAATTTTCCCCTCTCTTCTCCTCCATCTTCATCTTCTTCCCCCGACCCCTTACCTGCAACCCAGAGAAATAAATAAATAAATAATAAAACTGAAACCTTATCCCCCTCATCCTCCTCTCTTCTCCCCGCAACCCCCAAACCCATCTCCCCATCTTCATCTTCTTCCCTGCAACCCAGGAAGGAAAAAAAAAAAAAAAACCCTAAAGTTCGTCTTCCCCCCCCCCCCTCTTCCCCTCTTTTCTCCCCCATCTTCATCTTCTTCCCCCAACCCCCTACCTCCAACCTCCTCTTTTCTCCTCGCAACCCCCAAACCTATCTCCCCATCTTCATCTTCTTCCCTGCAACCCAGAAAAAATAAATAAATAAACCCTTCAGTTCGTCTTCCCCCCCCCCCCAATCTTCCCCTCTCTTCTCCCCTATCTTCATTTTCTTCCCCTGACCCCCTACCTGAAACCCAGAAGAAAAAAAAAAAAAAAAAAAAAAAATCCAAATCTTGTCTTGCCATCGTCAGGTTCGTGGAATGAGTGTGGATTTAAGGAGTGGGGGATGTGTAGAGAAGGGAAGATGGTTGGTGCAAAGGTGGGTGCGGAGGAAGGGAAGGTCGCGGGTTGGGGGGGTGCGAGAGAGGGGACGCCCTGCCGGGACTTAGGAGCTATATGGATATTGCAGAGATGGTGAGGAAGGTCGGGTTCGAGGTGGTGAAGGAGAAAGATCTGGCCAAGCCACCGGCGCAGCCGTGGTGGAATCGATTGAAGATGGGGAGGATCGCATACTGGCGCAACCACATTTTGGTGACGGTGCTCGCCGTCGTCGGAATTACACCGAAAGGAACCGTGGATATGCACGAGATGCTGTTCAAAACCGCCGACTTTTTGACCAGGGTTGGGGTCACGCAGGTGTTGGGGGGGGGGTTATTGGGTTTCTATGTTTTGGTTTGGGGGGTTGATGGGGTGTTTATTTCAGTTTTTTTTTTTTTTTTTTTTTTAGAAGATTTAGGTTTTAAAAAAAATAAAAAAAATATTTTTTTTTCCATGTGGCAGACACGTCAGCATTTAACGGATCAATGGATGGAAAATGTAACGGAGATATTATTTTGAAATAAAATAGTACTTAAAGTATGAAAGTGAAATGTTTTGAAGATGTTGTAAAGAATTGAAATAGACCTCAAACCTGAGCTAAGAAAGTGTAATTTACCCTATTTTAAAATACATTGAATCCAACAACTGAGATCGAATACAATCAAATCTAATGGTAAAAAAAAAAAAAGATCTAACGGCCCAAATTTAAATTCAACGGCTAAAATAATTAAAAAAAATATTATTTAACTCAAAATTCACCCAAAAACTCTATAAATACCTATGTATTTGTTCAAACATCCATACAAAACTCAATTTTCTCGTATAATTCTTCCAATTTATCTTTCTACCATTTCTTTCCATTTCCAAATTGTTCATCATGGCAAGAGAGCATATTAGAGGTCGTAATTGGACCTGTGAGGAAGATGTTGCTTTATGCTGGGCATGGGTTTTTGTTAACGAAGATGGTGTAGTTGGCACAAATCAAAATAAGAAAGTTTTGTGGGATAAAATCATTGCAAAGTTTTAAGAAAATTGCATTGGCGGCGGAACAGTTGGTGAATTGAAAGTTGAAGGCTTGCTTTGTGGAAAATTAGTGATTTTTCAATATTTATCGGAATTTAAGTATTTTTAGATTAAAATGTTCATAAAATTAATTTACGATAGTCTACATATTTATTTTTAAAAAAAATTAATTTAAGGAAAAAAATAGTCTAAGTTCATTCTTTCATAATTCTGGGCTAAAATTTTAGGTTAGAACGGTTGGAGTAGAAAAGCTATTTCTGGGCTAAAAGCTAAATTTTTCGAGCTAACAAATTTGGCTTTTAGCCTAACCATTGGTGTGACATCCCACATCGCCTAGGGGAGTGATCCTTATATGTATATTCCCATCTCTACCTAGCAGAGGCCTTTTGGGAGCTCATTGGCTTCGGGTTCCATTGGAACTCCGAAGTTAAGCGAGTAGCGCGCGAGAGCACTCCTATGATGGGTGACCCACTAGGAAGTTTTTGTGTGAGTTCCCAGCTTCCCGGGCCCGACTCCACCGTAGCACGATATTGTACGCTTTGGGCCTCAGCACACCCTCACGGTTTTGTTTCTGGGAACTCACACGAGAACTTCCTAATGGGTCACCCATCATAGGAGTGCTCTCGCGCGCTACTCGCTTAACTTCGGAGTTTTGATGGAACTCGAAGCCAATGAGCTCCCAAAAGGCCTCGTGCAAGGTAGAGATGAGAATATACATATAAGGATCACTTTCCTAAACGATATGGGATGTCACAATTAGAGATGGTCTTAGTGTAGATAATATTGTTTGTTAAAAAAAAAAAAATCAATCATTTGACAACTAATTTAATCACATTATTATCCGTGTGTAAATAACATTTTTTATAACTTGTATTACACGCCTTTTAAGATGTTTTGAACATGTTTAAAAATAAAGAAATTGAATTACATTATTGCTAGCCTATTGCGAGGTATTAATTAAAAAAAAAACAAAAAAAACCACAAAAAAAATTAATTATTAAAAAAATACTATTAAAATGACGAAAATACCCTTGTCTTATTTGATGCATTATTTTATGCCCTTAAAGTTTTTTGTCTTGGGGGCATTTTTGTCCAAATATTTTTGTTGAAGTATGGTGACACCAAAATACTATTCACCTTTTCCATTATCTTTATATATAATAGATAATATTTTAGAGAGATTGGTCAACCGTTAATTGCTAATCACACCAATACTGACATTGTCTTATAATTTGCATTTTACCACCAATGCAATTAGGAAAGAGGGTTCGAATATGGAATATCTGGTGTAAAAATAAATGCTTTTAATAAACTGAGCTACAAGTCACTGCAATAGATTGAGGTTTCATACAAGGGCCTCGATGAAATTAATTGTAGAACTATTCAATACAAGAGGAAATTTAACTTCATGAGATTTCCGATGAGATACGCTTCAGTACAACCGACCACTAATATTTTATTTGCTATTTGAGTCCTAGACTCATAGTATATTCTATATCCGGCTGAGGCATGTTTTATTTGACCCTCAAAATATTGTTCATCACGCCATGAAAATATCGTTTTACTTCGTTAAATTCATGGAAAACTCTTAGGAAGTTCCATCAAAAAATCCCAAACGCAAACTCCAATTCTGGCAATCCTCATAATGCCATCCGACACAAAACAAATGAAGTTGCAGACGCAACTCTGCAGCACAATGCCAAGCCCTTCAATAATCTCCCGCTCTTCGTCCTACCCGCAGTTCACAAAGACATGGTCTTCGCTGTACACTCTCCCCGAAAACCTCCCTCCGGCCAACCACTCTGCATGCTCAGCTCCACCATCGAAGTTAACTTCTGCCAAGCTCTCCTTGGGCACGAAGATCAGAAAACTCATGAGGCGGAGGGGGAATTCGAACTTGACAGAGCAAAGCCTCCAGGCTCACAATAACGCGCACGTTGAGGGAGATGTGATCAAGCTTCACAAGAGAGTAGAGCAAGTTAGTCTTCAAGACTATTATAAAGATGAGCAGGAGAGAAGCTCAAAGTATAGTCCCTATTACATTAGGGGACTCACGTACCCGGCCTTCGTTGTCCCTAAGCATCCAAGTAATACTCCCGGGCGCGAAAGCCATACTTCTCATCGTTCTTGGAACTCATTCTCCACCTTCTTTTCAGGGTTCAAAATGCGAGAGTGGAGCTCTCGCATTGGTTCGAAAAGAGAGGATTACAACAAACTTAGGCCGGAAATGTACACTGCGATAAAACCACCCAAACCACCTGTAATTAACTCCTCATCATCGACAGTTACAGAGATTTCTTTGGTGAAGAGCAAAGAGAGGAAGGAGGTTGGGAGGAGTAGCAATGAATCTAACAAAAAGAAGCCCTTGAGAGAGAGAGTGAGAACAGGAGCAGCAACGGCTGCCGCTTCGGCTACGCCGAGAAATGATCAAATTAAGGTGACGAGTGTCGCTGAAAAGGAGTATGCGTGGGCAGACAAGTACCAGCCTCTGTGCTTAGAAGATTTCATATGCAATAGAGACAAAGCAATTCAACTGCAGGCTTTGGTATGCATAAACAACACACGCCAATCGCTCTTACTTATTATATTTCTTTGCTGTTTGTGATGAATTTGTGCATTGAAATAAAAAATACAGGCCAAACAAGGAGGATGTGGACATTTCATATTTGAAGGACCGCCGGGAGTGGGGAAGAGAACGATGATCTGGGCTATGCTTCGAGAGGCTTTTGGACGCGACACAATAAATGTATGTAGACATGATTCACTATATTTCTCTTTGCTTATTTGTAGCTTTTATTCTTCTCAATCTTTTAATGCTTCTTTGAAATATATTATCAGGCCACGGAAGAGTCCAAGGCATTCAACCTCAAGGTAATTTACTTATCCTCAATATTTACTTAATCAATTAATTTCACCAACATTTATATTAGTACATACAGCATTCTTGTGTGGATTTAGGGGTCCATAATCACAAACGACCATTAGTCTGTAGTTAATCACTCTTATTTTGATAGGATTTTTAATACCTACACAAATAGGATTAAAATTACTTAAAATACTTGCAAGAGTACAAAGTAATTGTGGTATAATCGCTCATGCAAGGTCGTTCTCCACAAGAATTGAATGAATAATTTGTAATTAAACTAACTCTTGATTAATTATTTAAAACCTATTTTGGCAAAGGTTAGAGATTTTGAAATTTAAAAGTTTAAAATAACAGTAAAATGAATATGGAAATTTGGGAAAAACAATAGCAAAGAAGGAAAAACGTATTTTAGAATAAAACAATTATGGGAAAGACTATGGTTTAGCCGTAACCATTAACCACCCTTTGCAATTTTACCAATTACCTATGAATTTCCACATACACGCTTTGAAGGTTAGGTTTTCCTAATACATATTTTCCTCGTGATGTTCAAGTGAAAACGTATATCTAACATGCAATCTGTCTATGATGTTCAAATCAAATATAAAGACGCAAAACTCATTAAGCTTTGTTAAAACTCTTTGAAAAACCATGCAACCTTTAAGAGTACAATTATCAATCACAAAAAGCCCTCCTCAATTTCAGGTACAATTATCAATCACAAGAAACCCTCCTCAATTTTAGGGTACAATAAGCACTCCTCAATTTCAGGGTGATGTTCTAACATAAATTGCATTAAATTACTTGTCTAATTACCATAATGGTAGCTAAGCACTAAGACAATTAAATAGATTAAACTCAGTGATTAATAATTCAAAGCAAGCATGCATCCATTTAGAAGCAAATTAATAAAATCACAATTTCATGCTAAGACTCATGACATCGCCCTAGCAAAAAGAATTAGTTAGCTATACTCATAATAAAAACCAAAGAAAAGATCATTAACTAGAAAAATAATTGAAAACACCTTGTAAATAAAAATCCGAAATTCGCTAGGACTTTGCCAAGTTCTCTCAATGTCACGCAGAAAATCTAATGGTAAAATAGCCTTATTTATACTTCTACAAATTAAAATTCTTTCTAGAAAAGGTCTTCTAAAAACTAAGAACAAAATAATAAAAAGATAAGTTAGAATCACAATCTAAATCAAGGTAGGAAATCTGCCCAGTTGAGAAATCTCCACGTTTATGGACTTTCAGGGCTCTAAATCAAGCCCAAAAACGACTTGAATTAAAGCTTAGGACGTCCTTTTCAAAATCCAAGAAGATCCAAGTCCAAAATCCATAATCTTCCAGCCCAAAATTCGCAAATAAGCCCTGTAGCACAATCTGCCAGCACTGCACACTGGTCTTTTATTTATTCGCGATAAATAAACTGCTCGGTAAAAAAAATCTGACATTTTGACACGAAAAAGTTCAGAGATTCACGAATATCTCCAACTGAAATCATTCCAAAATTCGTCCGTTTGATCACTGTTTACTTAATTTTTGCTCAAGAGAAGTTTAATGTCCTACATTGAAAATATAGCACAAAATATCCACATATCACCAAAATAATTACTAAAATGTACTAAGAATAAGAGAAAATATATAGTATGAAATCGACTCATCAATTACTCCACAGTTGTGATCTTCCTATATATGAAATATCCATGCTGAATGATATAACAAACATCGACCTTTAATTTACTCGATTTTCTTGTTTTTATCTTTCTTCTCAAAGGGGGAAATGGTAGGTAGCATAGAAGTACATGTAAAGCAATCCCCTCAACATGTAGAAGTGAATCTCTCTGAACTGAAGGGCTACGAGAAGCATGTCATTGTGGAACTCATGAGAGAGACACAGGACAATATGCTGAACAAGTCTGTGCCATGCAGCCTTGACAACTGCCGAGGTATATATATGTGGATTAAAAACAGTACAAATTTATTTACTTCTTAAACTAAGCTGAATAAATAAGTGCATGAATAACGCTGTTGCCTATTTATATATATTTTTCTGCAGCAATAATCTTATACGAGGCGGACAAGCTGTCGACCGATGCCCTACTGTATATAAAGTGGCTTTTAGAAAGGTATAAAGGGTGTAATAAGGTCTTCTTCTGCTGCTCTGATATCTCAAAGCTACAGGCAATCAAATCGCTTTGCACCATCGTTGAGCTTTTACCTCCTTCCAAGAATGAGGTGGGGAACTAGTAGATCGTAACAAGGGGTACATATCAGTGTTGGATGAATTTAATAAGTTTCATTTTGTTGTTTTTGAAAGCGTTTGATCATGCAGTTTACTTTCTGCATTTTCAGATTGTTGAAGTTTTAAAATTCATATCTAAAAAAGAAGGCATAGATTTGCCAGATGAACTGGCTGAAAGGTTTGCCCAAAATTCGAGTAATAGTCTCCGTCAAGCCATTCGTTCATTCGAGGCTACTTGGAAGAAAAGGTATTAACAAGGGAAAAAATAGTTTCCGTTGCTAAATGTTTTTGTCACTCAGATTAATTTATGTGTTTTTGGTGAATGGTGTATATGCAGCTATCCTTTTAAAGAAGATCAAGTAATTCTGACAGGTTGGGAAGATAACATTGCAGATATTGCCAAGAATATGATTGAAGAGCAAAGCCCAAAACAGTATGCTCCTTTGAACAAATTAATATGTAGTAAGAGTACACTATACAATATATGTACCACGGAAAACCATGTTCGCCTTGTTCTCAAATTTCCAAGGTATATATTATTGTAGGAGCCGGTTTTATATAACCTGCCCCTCACAGTACGGAGTGAATCTCACATCTGTGTTGTGAGATGGAGGTACAAAATTTGTGTTAGCCCAATTCAACTGTAATTTAGAATACATTAGAATTAAGATAAAATTTGCAACTTCACCAACTTGAAATTTGTAAATGTTCTGTATCTTTTGGCAGGCTATATATAGTCCGCGGAAAGCTTCAAAATCTTATAGTTCATTCCGTTTGTCCGGAATTCATTTTCAAAGTAAGCACACTGTTGCCCTTATATTAGATGTCTCTAATTGAAGTAACGATACTATAAAGCATATTTGTTCTAATCTTTATGCAGTCCCTAGTAGCACAGCTGAAGAAGTATGTGGACAACAGCCTGCAGGATCGAGTTGAGAGCATGTACGAAGAATACAACGTATGAAACTTAAGAAACTTACAGGCCAAATTGTTTTAATAGGTGTTAAATAATGAACTACTAATGTCACCAAAATATGTTAATTCTCTTGAATCATGTAGAGGAACGACGAAAATATGTTTGAGAGTGGCAAAGCACTGGCACTCAGTCGGCACGATCATGAGGAAACCGGTAAAAGGCTCACTGATCAGTCCAGAAAGCATATTCAGCAGTTCTTGAGAATTGAAGGTAAAACAACTGTTGGAAAATTAATGTATTCTAATGAACTGGCTTGATTTGTGTTGTATATGTAAATGCACAGAAATGTTTGTCTTGTCGTACTGTGTGGCAGCATAAGATGCTTATATTACTAGACTGTGAATCTGGATGATTGATTGAGCTGATTCTTATATGAATGTGCAGTTCAGATTCATAGTCTGACAACATAAGTCTGGCAAGAGAACGTTGCCCCTATAAGCGCATTATGCGTATAAAACACAAGCATTGCAATTTCCATCACTATTTGCAATCTAAAGATTTTCCACTTCTTATTGATAACATAAGTTTATTTTCATTCTCTCCCAGAGTTTATAGCTAAGTTCATGAGCTGCTACAAGAGTTGCACGTATACCAGGTCTTTGCCTGTTGGCGATCCAACTTAAGAAGGCTTCTTATCGGTCAGCCAAACTCCTCCTGAAGGAATTACACACCCTAGAATTTCCTTTGGGGGATCTTTTTTCTTGTTATATATGATCTTAGTACTGCTGGTGCAGCAGTAGCTGGAAACCATTGGCTTCCTTGTAAACTATTTTGCTGATCGGTTTTCTTGTAAACTTAAGATCTTGGCTTAAACTACTCACTTATGGAGTAGTGTGGAAAATAATAAGGTGTGATGTGACAAACCTGTTTGTCAATAACATTTTGATGGTAAAAATATTTTATTAAGCAGTGCATATTATTACAAGGTAAAAGTTAAGGCTAAGAAGGAATGTTGTAAAGCCTTATATATACAAAACTATGAAAGGTATAAAATAGTGAAGAACGTGGCGAAGAAAGCCGTGAGAGAAGCGAAGCCAGCAGGTTTTTTGACGATATGTATAAGCAGTTGGATACCAAAGAAGGAGAGTTGGATATCTATATATAAACTAGCTAGAGCTAGAGTCTCTTGAACCAAGTAAGGTGCATCAAGAATGAGAATGCAAATGTTCCAGCTACAGAGAATGCGGTTAAAGATAGACGGAGAGGGTATTTTTCGTAATCTTCTCAATAAAGGACACGAAAGATGTACTTCTTTGGGAGAGTTGAGTAACTCAAAAGAGTGTAGAAATTACTTGTTCTACCGCCAAATTAGGAAGGAAGAAGTGGTTGTAACTTTGAAAAAGATGAAGCATAAAAGCAGTGGGCCCAGATGATATATCAATCGAAGTGTGGAATGTCTTAGGAGAGACAGGTATAGCATGACTCACAAACCTTTTCAATAAGATTTTGAAAACGAAGAAGATTGCCAAATGAGTGGCGAAAAAGCACTTTGGTGCCTATCTACAAGAAAAAGGGTGATGTACAAAATTGCATGAACTATAAGGGTATTAAGTTAATGAGTCATACAATGAAGCTCTGTGAGAGAGTAATTGAGCATAGACTCAGGCAAGAGACATGGGTCTCAGACAATCCATTCGGATTCATGTCAGGGCACTCAACCATAGAGGCAATCTATCTCTTACAAAGATCAATGAAAATATATAGTGATATTAAAAAGGATTAGCACATGATCTTTATTGATCTGGAAAAAAGCGTATGATAGGGTCCTAAGAGATACTCTTTGGAGGATTTTAGAGAAGAAAGGAGTACGAGTAATATATATCCAAACTATAAATGATATGTATGATGGAGCAAGGATTGTTGTAAGAATTCAAGAAGGACAAACCGAAAGCTTTCCCATAACTATGGGGTTACATCAAGGCTCATTTGTAAGTCCTTATCTTTTTGCATTGGTAATATATGAGTTGATGGGACATATCCAAGATGATATTCCTTGATGTATGCTTTTCACAGATGATATAGTGTTGATAGATGAAACTCAGGAAGGAGTAAATGCGAAGCTTAACCTTTGGGGGCAAGTATTGGAATCCAAAGGTCTTCGCCTAAGTAGGTCAAAGACAGAATATATGGAGTGCAATTTCAGTGGGAACGGAGGTTCAAACAAGTTAGGGGTGAAGATTGAAGATCAAGTACCAAAGAGCGAACCCCTTCGCTATCTTGCAAAGAACAGAGAAATGGATGGAGACCACAATCATAGAATACAAGGTGGGTGGTTGAAGTGGAAGAGTACATCGGGTATGTTGTGCGACCATCTTATGCCACTAAAGTTCAAGAAAAAATTTATAGGACGACAATAGGGCTAGCAATGCTTTATGGCACAGAATGTTGGGGTGAAACATCAACACGTACACAAAATGAGTGTAGCAGAGATGAGAATGCTTCATTGGATGTGTGGGCACACGAGAGAGGACAAGATTGGGAACAAGGATATCCGAGATAAATTAAGAGTAGTCGAAATTGAAGATAAGATGAGAGAAAATCGGTTAAGGTGATTTAGACATGTGAAACGAAGACCTACAAACACTTCGCTTAGAAGATGTAATTACGAGATAGAGGCTCATGACCAATGGGGTACAGGAAGACCTAGAAAGACTTGGAAAGAGACCTTAACAAAAGACTTGGACTACTTGAATCTAATGGAAGACATGACACAAAACTGAGTGCAGTGGCGTTCTATGATTCATATAACCAACCCCACTTAGTCGGGTAAAGTTTTGTTGTTGTTTTAGTGTATATTATTACCAGCTAGATTAGATACATGATTTTTATTCTTTTCCTTTTCTAAAAGATAACTTATTTATTTATACATATAATTTATAGGTCTCGAAATCCAAATTCTGCAACGTGTCGGGATGAGGATGAGGTTAGGTCCAGGACTCGAAACATTTTCATTGTAACAAAAGAAACAACACTAGATGGCATTGTGCCCTTAAATTTTATTGGGAAACAAGGAAATTGCAAAGCGTTAGTGAACTAAGTTAGCATGGTTCGTTTTCAAGAGGACAAACAAGACATCCTGCAACATAATTTTCTTTGGCCATGCATCAAGGATGATAGGGTTACACGTGATGAGAGGAAGTGCGTGTATTACTTGATGTCAAACACAATACTTGGCCAAACCATCGTGACGGAGAAATTCCAGCTCACTGTTATTTGGCAGTTCCAGAACAAATACCGACGTACAACATCGTAGCGACAGACATGGATACGAGAATAAGAAGAGTAGTCATAAGGGAAGTCGAATTTTCAACGCGTTTGGAGAACGTATTCATAATTGGTTTTACAAGGTATTGTATTCAAATGGCGACGTAAATTTTAAGATTCTGTTTACTATAGAACCCAAACCAAATCAAAATTTGAATTGATTCGTATGCCTTACTGTACAAGGAATTGAGAATCAAATGATACAAAACTGCAGGATACCTTCTTGTGTATTATTGAACTGCTAATCTCTGGAGATGATCCAAGAAGACCTCAAAACTGACATCGTCGGTAAAGATCACATCCCCTCCCGGAAGTGGAGCTTCGTTGTTGTAGGTAGCAGAAGGATTCAACTTTGCCAAAAGAAAACGGGCCTGCGTAATTACATAAAGGAAGGGGGATCAGAGACAATTGTAATGCCACAGCATTTGTACCACAGAAACACAGGATTTTTTTGTTTGACATCTATACTACAAGACAGCACCAGATTACCTGAGAACCATGCTGATCGCAAATCACCAGGCGGGGTACTGGAAATCTTTCCTTGATAATTTGATCTCCATCGTCACGAGGAGCTTGTAACAATTGAGCAAATGCCTGGAAGCATAGATCTGCTTTAGAGGACTTGTAATGCTTTTGAAGTTTTTTAGCATTGAACCTTCCACTTTTATCAGAATTAAAAGCAACAGAACACAATAAAACTGAATCCGGATAACTCGCAAACCATCATTTCATCGATTATAAACGAAAAACAGTCACCCAGCTAAAACTGAAACTAAGATTAACTATATATGGATGCAAGGGCATTAAGAGAAGCCACAGAACCACAAACAAAATTTTGAAGCCAATATAGGATTGGCGCCTATGCAAATATGAGTTACTCATGAGACTCAGTGAGGCAGATTAGTAGGTCCAGTTTTCCAAGATAGCCCAAAAATTTGATCGTCATGGATTTTTCACTTCTTTTAACGCAGAAAAGACACAACAAAATATAGTATTTACTTACACATGAAGTAGTCATATATCAAAGGCAGTTCAAAAAAATTGTTCCAAAGCAAAAGATATGGTAAATTCCACAACTGCATATACCAAACTAAGCCTGAGTACAGATCAGTGCTAATACTTATCGCATATACAGATCAGTCTACTATCTGAAGGCAGGACCAACTCTAACACAAGGGAGTAGCTTTAGTAACAAGTTGCAATGTTTTACTTTCTTTTCATCAAGTATAATACATTATATTAAATTAATCAGGAATCATGCAAAGAAACCAATGCATCTAATGTTTGATCTGCTGGATGTCTAGATGCAGCCCTCATTATATTTCATATCTAAATTTAGTCGTGAAGGCACTTGTTTCAGACTTGAAACATAGATCCAAGGCAAAGACAAGCTGTTCAGATCAACTTCACCTTAACTTGAGGACTGCAAAAGATTACCTGATGTTCTGGCAGGTCCTGATACCCTGCTTTCCGCCATTGTGAAATAGTTGAACCATGAAAAATAACAACAGTAAAGTAGGCGTCTAAAAGCAGAATCCTGTCTGCTGCGATGGCAGCGACGTCAAGAAGTGCTGGTTCTGGGCCTGAATGAAATGAATATGAAATCAACGAAGGCTGAATCATCACAACTGAATTGGTAACATTTTCTCGGTTTAGGATCATTCTGAAGTACGCTGTTTCATCTGGGCTGTTGTTAAAAACCTGCAACACAAGTTCAACTGACGTTAATCACAAGATCTATATACAATAGCATAACAACGATAAGAAAAGTGCTGAAACTAGAAGTAATGTGAAAGACAGAAGTTTATACCTGGACAAATTGAGAACGTCGTAAATGAAACATAAATTGAGGGAAGATTGAAAACCGTGGAGATAAGCTGAAAGAAGAGGGACTGTCCTTTTGGTAATCTCCAAACCGAGAACACATGTGTATCAGTGATTTATCCAACCATCTTATAGGGTCAAACTCTGCCTGGATATTTCATGAAATGACACAAGATTAGTGAAGAGTTCAGTCATATCTTCACAAAAAGCAAGGTTGTATTTGGGCACTGATGCATGTCTCTGTTAATTCCTTTTGCCAGTCACCTTGTCGCACTAGTGTTTGGAGCACAACTATTCAAAAGCTCAATGGAAAAGATTACATAAGGAAAATTATCATCTGATGTATGCGTTCTTTATATTTTCTTAACAGTATACTTTATATGAGAATGATTCTTCATAGAGAGATGTGTAGATAATCCATATAGAGCAATTGATAATCCACCACAATTAGGAATACAAAGTGATTAACTAAAAATTTCATAATTTTTACATCTTCCAGTGCAAGTTTTTGGACTTTATATTGAAACAACACTTTACCATTCAGCTACGACCCTTGAATTTAAAATAAAAATGATCCTGAAATTAACAGTGAAAATGTCTATGGTTCATTCCTGTCTTTTCTCAGAATCAGCACCCCAATTCTCCAAATCTAGACCTTGTTAGAGTGATCATTGCTTTTTTTCATTCACATGTTTATGCACACGTACATGCAGCACAATATACTATAAGCTTTAACTATTAAATTACGCTTTGTGAAACTTAAACATCTATTAATTAATAAATAATAGACAAATGAAAGATTTTCATTTTGAATGCCCTGTGGATTATCTTAAAATTAAAGAAAGTCATTCAAAGAAGAATAGAGTGACAAATTGATGTATTCTTTATAGGACTTGGAACTCCATCTGTAGTTTCAACCTCCCCAGGATTTGATGGCAGACTTGAAAAACAACCTACACGAACTTTATTAAAAAAGGAAATACGTTCTTACAAAAACATTCATCAAAATTCTTCAGCCCTGTAGGAGTTCTAAGAACATATGTCTCGCTGGGTTTTCAGGTCCAGAGAGAAACCCGACAAGAAATGTGTTCTTCAACATTCAAATAAGCTCCTTTACCCATGTCCCATGTTTTCAAATTTTCTTCTTTTTCTAATATTAGTACTTGTGATATTCGGTTTAACCCTTGTTTTGTTTGTCTGGCGTGTGTGTGAGTAGCATATATGAGAGAAAGAGATAAAGGAAGAATCACCATTTACGAAAGATAAAAATCTAATAAGAATTGGAATAAACAAATTTGGGATTCAAGACCTGAGATTGTAAAACCTCATTTGTCATCTAGGATTGGCCTGGCTTGGACAATTCACTAGATTCAATGAATGTTGAACAAAAATATGATACCATCTTGTATATTTGTCCAAGTGAAGGTAAAAGATGGAGAAATCATCAAGAAAACTTATCCCTCCTAATTCCCAAAAAAATGGTAGGACTGAGAGGGACAATGTTTCTTCATAACTTCTCCATCTTCTACCTTCACTTGGACAAAATATGCAAGTCGGCATCCATATTTTTATTCAACATTCATTGAATCTAGTAGATTATCCAAGCCAATCCTAGACAATAAATGAGCCTGAAGTGTATAAAACCATGTAATAATAACAATTACCTCACTTTCCATTTTGAAGGAAACTAGGCGTGCCATGACTACAGCAGCTGCTTCTTGGTCAAACCCAGCAATCAACTCCTATAGTATACAACAGTAGCTTCAGATTGCAATTTAAAAGAAAACAAAAGATACTTGAGGGAAGTAAAACCAAATTCATGAAGCTGAAATAACTAGTATGTAATCTATACAAAATAATACTTCCACTCATAATCATTAAAAAGTCAACAACTGATGCAATGAAACTAAGAAGCTAAAATGTGCAAATGGAGAGAGAGAGAGAGAGAGAGAGAGAGAGAGAGAGAGAGAGAGAGAGCGCAAAATGGCCATCAGTTCAACCCCATAGTCTCTTCCAAATAGAATATGCTCAAACAAAAAAATTGCAAGTGGTTGTGGAGGTTCAGTGAAAGCAAAGTTTATGCTATGTAATCAAAAGCAGGTATCACCTATGAGATACAGGAAGGAATTCTACATGTATAAATATATAGCAAGAAATCAATATCTTGCAATAGTCACTATAAAAAAAATACCTTCATATATCATATACTTATTAATTTGTTAGAGATAGATGTATTAAATTAATAGTTTCTTTGCAACCAAAATAAATGATGCACCATATATTGAGGACATGCTGCACAGAAAAACTTGCCTGAACGCTACCAGGTCCAGCAACCCATCTTCTTGATAGGGTCGTAACACGAAGTCTCATTTGACCACTACTATGTTGATAACTGTAGCCAAATATCTATAATCAGTAAACATATTTCCTTCTATATTAGGCAAAAAACTAATATAACAACTCAAGAGTTTGTGAGCAAGGAGTTCATACTAAGTGAGAAACTGGAAGTAAAATTGATTGCTAGTGGGTTGAACAGTAGCATCTGGGATTTCCTTCTTAACAATTTCAAATATTAGACATAAAGATGTCGCTTTGTCAAGGCCACTCATCTTCCATGCACTAGTGTTCCCCTGACCAACAACCGTGTCTGAGCACAGAGGACCTTTCTGCACAGGGTCACCAGTATAAAGATTTAGGAACATGACCAGCGAAAAAGAGAGATCATTCAAATACTGTTAATTATACCTTCTCAAGCGATGCACAAGGACCAATAATTCCCTGAACTTTGACATCTTTTGAGAAGTTTATCTCAAATATACCACTGCATCAAAATAAAAATAAATCAGAACGCCAGTAAAGATTTGTCACAAGTTTAAACATCTGCTTAACAGATGCAGATATGACGAAAATTATGCAGTGTTATGTCCACTGTAGTTTGGTGTACAATATAAGGCCACTATTTTAAGAAGCAATATATAAAAGCTTACTGGAGTTAATGCAACATTATCAAGCATTTTGTTTTAACTCAAACTAATCCATTTGCTTTTCAGAGCAATTAAAACATTAAACCTTGCCACAAATAAAAGAAAAAACTAAAATGCAAAAGTAAATCTTATATTCCTAGGTTGTTGATCTGAAACTATGCTCAACAACAAAGCAACCACACTAGACCAGAAAGTACCAGACAAAATAGTATCTGTACCACTCTACTGATACATAAGCAGTGCAAATTATTAATAGTAAAACAAACTGCCAGTTTAAGGCAACTGCAAAAAATGTTTTGGGAATATGAAGGCCCCAATTGAAGTTGTAAACAGTCCTAATATGCAGCCCCTGTCCATTTGTATCACCGTGAGCTCTTCTTTCCACATAGCTCAGATATAGTGTTGCTCATATTCTGACCTTTAAACAAATGTTTTAAAAGGCAAAGGCGAAGCCACGGCGTTTCATGGATAGCCCCACCTAGACGAAAGCCTTGAGGTGTGAGGCAGGACCTAAAATTATTAAGGTATAATATTATAATTATCTCCATTGTTATTCGCAAGTGCACAAGTCACAAACAAGTTTAACTCACAAACATACAAAAAAGAAATCGTTCATCCAAATCCTCTTCATCTAAATCAAAGGTAATATCATCTTCTTCACTGACAAGTCTACATTTAAAATTTAAAAAAATAAATAAAAGGCCCAGTCGAACACCTCAAGTGCGCCTCAACCACATCTAGGCGACTTTTAAGCCTATTCCCACTGGGCTGAGGCGTTTTCATCATCACCCTGCCTCCAAAACCACCTAGACGCATCTTTAAGGCATGCTTTTTTAAAACACTGCTTTAAACTAAACCTTTTGTTCTTTCGACTAAAACTCTTTCTTTTCCACAAATGAAATTTACTTACTTCCTATACATGTCAAGAAAGCCAAAGTATAATATAAACAAAAATATTGGCATTCCAAAAGTTACAAGCAAGCGAAAGTTTCTAAATCTACTGGGAAAGGTTCATGATGAAATATGAAAATAAACAGGTGCAATTTCCCACTCTGAGATTGACGAAAGAAACCGTACTTTGATGATAAACCAAGCTCATAATCACCCAACTGAAAAACGCGTCTGAGTGAGTCCTTAAACACCGAATGGCCAAAACTTTCAGCAAGCACAACTAGTCCTCCAGTTCTCTCAACAGCAATTTTAAGTTCTGCGATCCCCACCTGAAAGGGAAAATAGCATGCAAAAGAAACATGAAATAATTTTAAATGAACAAAAACTGCCAACAAATAAGACACCTTGAATTTAATCTGTGGAACCCCAGTGTACAAGCTCAAGAAGCTTAATATATTATTTAACTTCAATTCTTTTGGGATCAGGACTAGTCTCCAACATATAGAATCCTTCCCCTTCATATCAATTAATAATAACATAATACCTACACCCTCCGAAAAGAAAAGGAAAGAAAAAGTAACATAAATAGATTTGTAACAGGCACATTAAATGTCCGAAACCCAAAGATGACTATGGTTAGCAAGGACTAAAAAGAAAAAACATCTAGTAACACTGGTGGTTCTATCTTGTTCCTGAGAAAGGGTAGTTAGCAGATAGACAACTTGGACAAATGAATGTCGCCATCATTCGTAAGTGGTAATGGAGATCCCTATTGGAAAGGATTCTCTTTGGCATAGTGTTCTTAAAAGAAAATAACGACTTTGTGGGACTCTAATATTATGGTTAAAGGGCTGAGTCAAGGACATTGGAAACATATTTCACAGGGTACCTTTCCCTTCTCCATTATCTCTGTGCCATGATGGGGAGTGTAGAAGATTAGTGAGACTGTTGGTAGGGGAGCCTCCTTTGTATGCATCCTATCCGCATCTTTACAGCCTATCTAACTCTCATAACATGTCAATGCAATATGTATGTTTCTTCTCTTTTCCAATAAGTTGGAAATTTCCTTTTCGTAGAAATTTGAAAAACTTTTGAGGTTAGCAAGCTTTAATCTTTACTCTTCTTCTATTAAATTAGTTCATTACAAGTTGTTAAACCATTTCC
The DNA here is from genome assembly GCF_041283825.1 of Pyrus communis. Taxonomy (NCBI): domain Eukaryota; kingdom Viridiplantae; phylum Streptophyta; class Magnoliopsida; order Rosales; family Rosaceae; genus Pyrus; species Pyrus communis. The sequence goes on along the minus strand of NC_142571.1, from coordinate 5,743,441 downwards.
AATATGTTGGAAATTGAACCGTTGGGGTTTTTTGTGCAATTCTTCTTTTAGAATTGGTATGAATACATATATACAGAAATGTATGGACAGATTCAAGATGAAGGGAAAGAAACAAAGTACTTAGATAATCATTGCCACAAAACAGTAGAGACAACTTAAAAATCACCTGGTCAAGGGCACAAGCAAAAAGATCAAGAACATGTCCTTGGTTAACAAGCTGCTTTGATAGTCCTTCATAGAACTTCACAGCTTTATGGAAGTGTGGAGCAGAATCCTTATCCAGGTCCTTGTGAGAACGAATAGGCTCAGATAAGTTTTTCGACACAATCTACAAAAGATCGCAAGCAGAAAAGTCAGTACAGTGTGATTTACTATAACAAATTAATAATTAAAAAGGTAAAGTAGAATTGCCACCATGCTATCGTAAAAGAAACACCAAGCACTACATGGTTAAACTACATAATAATTACAATCTCAACCAGTTTAATTCAAATTTGGAGGAAAATAATTAAAAATCAATAAACTTCGAAAACAAGGCATATAGAAGAGGCATCCCAAATATAAATATATTGTCAACAGTCTAACTATCACATGGTACTATTAGACCATATCCACGAAAGAAAGGTGAGGGAGAGAGGTGAGCAGTTGGGAAACGGAGGTCAAGGCAGTTCCACTTATAGTCAAGCACAGAACATTCACAGGGCTAACTGCGAAAACGATCAGGACACCTTTAGCACCACTTTCATTGGTCTTGTATGTTGAGCAAAACAGCCAATTACACAAGTCAAAATGCCGTAGAACACACATATTACTGAAAAAATAAAATAAAAAAGCTTTACAAATTTCCATTCAATCCTAAGCATTTGAATGTACGTTGAGCCAAACAACCATTTGCAAAAGCCAAAATGTCAGAACACACGTATTGCCAAAAAGGCATTACAAACCGCCAATGTTCAACTACTAAGCATTTGCCATTTCCCTTTTAGTTTATCTTTCATTCTCTAATGACTTTGCATCAAAGACCCCTTTAAGGAATGCAGTAACAAAAGTAACAACACTAAAGCACCCAAAAGTGGGAAAAGAAGAAAAAGAAAACAACGTGTGTAAAATAATCCCTTCTAATAAATTCTAGTGATGCCAAGTAGCAGGAAAGCTGCCTACGAAGTTCCTTAGGAGGCAACCATAGAAAATAGACCACAACCTTCCAACTACCAACCGGGGATAAAATCTCTACCTTATATGTTTCGGCAGACCTATCAATTCTGGCTAACAGTGATCTTTGCAGCAAAAACATATTACTATCAATCAATGAGACTATATTTAGGTTTCAGTGCCAACAGAAAAATGGCTAAGAATCCTTACAGCACCCTGGCCTTCTGTAGACGGCCCACCAATAAATGCCATGATCCGAGCTCCAGAACCTGGCACGCAAGCTCCCAACAAGCTGGCAGCAACGCTAAGCGCGGTGCTGGTGCACCGGGTGGCCCTCTGATCCGCGGGCACCGGCCAAGGGTCCTTCTGCAACTCCTCCAACACTGAATTAAGCGCAAACTCACAATCTGATGCGGGCAACAAAAACCTGGCAATGCTCTCGGTGCTCAACCCGTCACGGGGGCCCGCAATAACCCCAGTAGCCGGCTTCGGCTTCTTGAGAAAGAAACTCATCTGTTCAAGCAATTGCTCCTTGTTGACGTCCTTGGATCCTTTGAAAATGTAAGTTTTGGGGACACTGGGGAAACCCAATTCGTGGACATGGACGAAGGTCCCGAAAGTGATGAGCCCCACGAGAGAGTGGTCTGGGAGGAGACCGAGAGCCTGAGACAGAGCGGACTTGAGAAATGAGAGCTCCTCCTCGATCATGCAGGTGTCGACGACGAAAATAAAGACCGGAGGCGAGGTGGGTTTTTCGATGGATGAGTCGTACTCGATGGTGGTGTACTGGGGGAAGAGCTCGGCGGGGAGGTTCTCGTCGGAGATGGAGGCGTAGTGGGGAGGGAAGTGGTTGCGGGTGAAGCAGAAAGGGCAGATCCAGATCTTGGCGGCGTAATCGACGGTGGAGAATGGGTTGAGGACGGAGCGGCAGGTGCGGCAGCGAAGGGGGGCGTAGGGGAGGACGGGCATGGAGGGGAATGGCTTGATCGGAGTGTAGATGGCGGAGACTGGGACTACGCTGTTGGTGGACTCTTGCTTCGTGCCTGGGATTACGTTCCATGGCATTCGAACCCCGTCTTGGGATTCCAGGTCCATAAATTCACTCATTGTTTTCTGGACTTCGGGATTTTCAGGGGAGAGTGGAATTCTTGGTTCCTTTTTCTCTGTGTTGACGGAGAGGGAGAGAGAAGAAGAAGAAGTACTCGAGTCTCAGTTTCGCACTTTCTCCCCAAAAAATAATAACTCAATATTAAAATGATTGAAAATGTTATTGGTGAAATATATTTTGGATTCTAAATATACTTTTTGAGTATTTTTTTAATAATTCATTTGCATTTTTTGTACGAATTGATTTCAAAAATTCTTTCAATTTTTTAAAAATACTTGTGAATGAGCCATTAATTTTTCAAGAGTAAATTGTAGTATGGTCATGATGACATCATCCCTCACTTTCAAATGAGCTATTTTTAGTAGGCTAAATAGCTAAAATGATTTCTATGATTTGCATAACTCATCACTTTGGTTCTTGTGATTGAAAATCAATAGAAATAGTCCATAAGAATGTCTTTTTAATAGAAATGGTCTATGAGAATGTCCACCATTCATCATTTTGATCATTCGGTTAAAAACTCTTTGGGCAATTTTCAAAAATTTGTAACTCAATCGTTTCTTAACCAAATTTGACCCATAATATATCGAAATGAAGATAGGAATGTGTTGGAAGCCAATAGTTGCCGGAGATGGCCGGAAAATAACCTCAAAGGTGATTGGTCTACGAGAAAACTAGAAACAGGATAAACTTTAAACGTTCATAACTTCTTCAATACTCAACGAAATCGAGTGATTCAAAAACTAAAATCATACATCTCAACGAGAAAAAGACAATGGTATCTTTCTCGATGGCTAAATCGCCATGGTTTGGCTGGAAAACGGCTCGAAATTGGCTAACGCGAAAATGGTTAGCCACTTTCGAGCCGTTTTTCGATCAAACCACAATGAATTAGCAGTCAAAAAAGGTACCATTATCTTCGTCTCGTCAAGAAGTATGATTTTTTGTTTTTGAATCACTCGATTTCATTAAATACTGAAGAAGTTATGAATGTTTAAAGTTTACCCAGTTTCCAGTTTTCTCGCAAACCAATCACCTTTGAGCTTATTTTCCGGCCATCTCCAGCAACTATTGGGTTCCAACACTTTCCTATCTTCATTTTGATATATTATGGGTCAAATTTGGTTAAGAAATGATTAAGTTGCGAAGTTTTGAAAATTACCCAAAAAGTTTTTAACCGAGTGACTAAAATGATGGATTGGTGAACAATCTCATACACCATTTCTATTGATTTTCAATTTCATGAACCAAGGTGATGAGTTATGTAAATCTTAAAGACCGTTTTGGCTATTTAGCCTTTTTAGTACGATTTACTCATTTTTTTGAAAGCATAAATTTGTGTCTCACTTTTCTATGAGTCGGCCAACTCCATTCAAGTTAAGTTAAGTTATGTTTGGTAACATAAAGGGGTATTTTCGCCATTTTCTATGAAATTATTAATAAATAGAAAAACTAATGAAAATAGCTTGAAAACTTTGAGTTTTAATGGTAAAGACAAAATAAAGAGTAAAGTGAATAATACCAGGATTGACTTTTTAGTGTAAAAATATGGTTTTTCGTTAAGGTAAACAGTACTATCGTTAAAACTCCCTTAATAAATACTTGGGTAAATTACACTTTCATACCTCAGGTTTGTGGTCTATTTCAATTCCTTACAACATCTTCAAAACATTTCACTTTTATATCTTAAGTACTATTTTATTTCAAAATAATACCTCCGTTACATTTGCCATACATTGATCTGTTAAATGTTGACGTGGCTGCCACATATATGTCACGTGGCTGCCAAATGTCTGCCACGTGGCTGCCAAGTGTCTACCACGTGGCAAATAAAAATATTTTTTTTATTTTTTTTAAAAAAAACCTGAATTTTCTCAAAAAAAAAGAAAAAAAATTGAAAAAAAAAAGAGGGTAAATTACGCTTTCATACCTCAGGTTTGGGGTCTATTTCAGTTTCATACAACATCTTCAAAACATTTCACTTTCATACCTTAAGTACTGTTTTATTTCAAAATAATACATCTGTTACATTTTCCATCTATTGATCTGTTAAATGCTAACTTGGCTGCCACATATATGTCATGTGGTTGCCAAATGTCTGCCACGTAGCAAATAAAATAATTTTTTTAAAAAAAACCTAAATTTTCTCAAAAAAAACAAAAAAAAATTAAAAAAACAAAAATGAAACCCACTATCGCTTCCCCACCCCCCCCCCCCCCAGCGACCCACATCCCTATCCCTAATCCAAAACCCAAAAAACCTGCTGCAGCAGCAACAAAAAGAAGAAGAAGAAGAAGAGGGAGGAAGAAGAAGAAGAAAAATAAAAACCTCCCTCCCCCCCCCCCCACCCGGGCGCCGTGCGACCTTCCCCCTTCCCCGCCCCCTAGGTCAGGATCTCGTGATTTTCAGTATGGGTGAGTTTTGAAAATACTTTGAGTTTGAGATGATTTTTGAACTGGTTTTGTGGTAGATCCACCTAATCTCGAGTGGAATTTTTGTGGGTGATAGGGAATTTTTGGAGGGAGTGATGGGGGATGGGAGAAAGGGGTGCCTCGGGTGGGACGAGCTGGGGCTTTATTTATTTATTTATTTTCCTCCCTCCTCTTCTTCTCTTGTAGGTTTTTGGATTCTAGGTTAAGGTCGTTTTTTTTTGGGGGGGGGGGTGGGGAAGGCACTGGTTTCAGTTTTTTTTTCTTTTTTTGAGAAAATTCAGGTTTTTTAAAAAAAATTAAAAAAAAAATTTTATTTGCCACGTGGCAGATATTTGACAGCCACGTGACATATATGTGGCAGACACGTCAGCATTTATCAGATTAATAGATGGAAAATGTAATGGATGTATTATTTTGAAATAAAATAGTACTTAAGGTATGAAAGTGAAATGTTTTGAAGATGTTGTAAGGAATTGAAATAGACCCTAAACCTGAGGTATGAAAGTGTAATTTACCCTTTCTTTTTTTTTTTTTTCAATTTTTTTCTTTTTTTTTTCAATTTTTTTCTTTTTTTTTGAGAAAATTCAGGTTTTTTAAAAAAATTAAAAAATTATTTTATTTGCCACGTGACCGACATTTGGCAGCCACGTGACATATATATGGTAGCCATGTCAGCATTTAATAGATCAATGGATGAAAATGTAACGGAGGTATTATTTTGAAATAAAATAGTACTTAATGTATGAAAGTGAAATGTTTTGAAGATGTTGTAAGGAATTAAAATAGACTCTAAACCTGAGCTATGAAAGTGTAATTTACCCTAAATACTTATAATCAAGAGACAAATATTTTGATAAGTTTTTATCACAAATCATTATTTGGTCTCTTAATTTAAAATTTGATCAATGTTGACCCTAAAATTAACTACCGCACATTAATTTGGTCCTTGTCGTCCCAAATTCGTCAAAGTTTCTAGTAATTTATTAACATGACACGTAAAAGGCCCACACAATCAATGATTAAACACCATGTATCAATATAAAAAAAAATTAAAATGCAATTAGAAACCAAACAAAATAATTTTAGAAATAAAGAAAACACAAAAAACAAGGGAGTTTTAACGAAAAACCCACGGTACTGTTCACTTTAACGAACAACCACATTTTACACTAAAAAATCAATTCTGTTACTATTCATTTTACCCTTTATTTTGTCCTTATCATTAAAACTCAAAGTTTTCAAGTTATTTTCATTAGTTTTCCTAAAAAACAATGATTTGGCTATTGCTCAGGTCTGTGCGTTGGACCTATGAAGAAAATAATGGGGTAATGCTGCAGCTGCAGCTGCAGCGGATGAGGTTTCATTTCTCTCTTTCAATTTCGTAGTGTTTTCTATTTCATCCCATTGTTGTTCGGAGCCCTGATCGCTTCGATGACTTTCTGCAAAAATGGCAATTCAGATACGACTTGCGGGATTTGAACTTTCGGGGGTTAGGGTTTGCGAATTTTCCAAATCACAGATTTGTATCAATTGGGTTTTCGATAGATTACACAAACAGAATACTTCACAGAGTCTAAATGTAATGACCAAATTCATGTGCAACACCAAATTTAAGAGATGACATTAATTGATTTTCAAATAGCTATAACATTGTCGTTTTGTTATATCATTTTGTCGAGTAATATAACATTCTGAGTTTGCTATAAGCTCTGAACAACCATGCCAAAATGCATGATCCTACGCAGCCAAATCACTGAGACATACAATTGTTGCTTTCTATCACAAATTCCGCAAACATTTTTTCCATTGAAATCGAAGATAGTTTCACAAAAGATTATCGTAACATTTCGACTGTCTAACATTCAAGTGAATGTGTGGTTAAAAAAGTTTCGATAAGATCGATATTTCCAAGAAAATATCCAAAAAATTAAAGAAAGATATAAAAACGAGGGATGAAGTCTAAGCTTCACCTTATATCGAAGAAACTGTTCAGGTTAGGATAAATGGACAAATTTTATCAATATTTCTAACACATTTATTAAATATCATATAAACTCTTATATTTCATTCAAACTAATGTTTAAAAATTCCTAAAATTTCATTTTAAAATTTCTATTATTTCCGCCAAAACAATTAATTATCGATATCGATATCGATATTCAATATTTCTTTCCGTATTGCCACAAATTCACAAAACATCACTTAACATTCATTCATGCGAGTCAATGTCGATACAAAAATTCACAGAATAAAAACAACATAAAAAAAAAAAAAAAGGAACCAAACTAGCTCTTGGGAATGTTCTTGCCTACAATTTTAGCAGGAGCAATGCGGAGAAGGTTTCCGGGCTTACCGGGCAGGGCGCCTTTGATCATCACAACATTGAGCTCCTTATCGATCTTCACAATCTTCAGCTTCCTGATCTTGGTCTTGGTCCCTCCCATTCTCCCCGGCATCTTCTTCCCCTTGTACACCCTTCCAGGCGTCGTTCCGGCACCGATTGAACCCAGAGCTCTGTGGCTCTTGGATCCGTGGGTCATCAGCCCCCGCTTGAAATTGTGCCGCTTGATTCCTCCCTGAAACCCCTTTCCGATTGTGGTTCCGGAGACGTCGACGATGTCACCCTCTTTGAAAAGCTCGTCGAAGGAGAGCTTCTGGTTCGGCTCGAATCCTTCGACGTCTTGCAGCCGGAACTCCTGGAGGTGGCGGAGGGGGATCGAGCCGGCTTTCTGGAGGTGGCCCATTTCGGGCTTCGTCAGCTTCCGGTCACGGACCCGCCGGTAGCCGATTTGGACGGCGTCGTAGCCGTCGGTGGCCTGGGTTTTTACCTGGGTGACGATGTTGCCCTCCTTGAAACCCACGACGGTAACCGGGACGACTTTGCCGGTGGGCTCGAAGAAGCTCATCATGCCGAGCTTCGTGGCCATTACTCCGATGCCGGCCTCCATGCTCATGGTGACTCCCGTCGGTCGCTTTTTGTGGGATTTTGCGACCGCGATTTGGAGTGGCGGGGTGAGAAATGCGGAGGATTTGGAGGAGAAGGAGACATTGGGGAGGAGAGCGGAGGAAGAAGAAGGTGAAGAAATGGAAAGGATTGACATGGCTGTCTGGTTTTTGGGTTGAGAGAGAGGAAGAGGACTGCAGGGCGGGTGGCCTTGTTTCTTATCTACTATACTGTACTGATATGTGGGACCACCCAAACTACAGTAGGGCTGAAAAATAAAAATTTAGTAGAAGGGGATGGAAAGGATCCCTCCAGATTCCTTCCGCCTAATTCATCCAATTAAGAAATTCGTGTTATTGAAATTTGATCAAACGACTACAAATAAAGATCCACTTTAAAAGTTATAATAACTTCAATCATTGAATGAAATTTCAACGACACAGATTTTCTGATTTAGTAGATTAAGATGAAGAAAGGGGATGGGTTTAAATCACTTTTACTTTTACCTCAAATCATATTTTGTTATATATGGAGAGGAAAATAACATAAAACGAATTTATTGTCATGTGATGAGTTCAATACAATGTTATATAGAGAAAAACTCACGTATGACATTATAACTTGACCTAGATGTCACGATGACCATGAATCATTTCCTGAATGTTGACACTTGCGTAGCTCACTCTATAACTTTTGCCAACTATCCAAACCGTTTATAATTTAATTCAAAATGAATAACCATTACAAAAAATTAAACAAATTCAAAATCATTTAAACATCCAATTGTAACGAAAGATATAGGCGAAAAACTAGGATTTAAGCCCATGTGGTGATATCTTTTAGGATTTAAGCCCAAACTTAAAATTTTTATCAACTCTCCATTAATTATTAACACGAGAACCACATATTAGGCTAAAACGAAACTCTGTTAATTGTAAACATATAAGGCTAACTTTATTTTTGAATCTCACATATGAGCTTTTATGTGCTAAAAATTAACAGAGTTAACAAAAAATTTCAATTTTGGATTTAAATCTTAACAGATTTCACCACATAAGCTTAAATCCTAGTATTTTTACCACATAGATTATCTTCCAACTACCCTGTTACCTAATAATCCAATTAAGCCTAACTATTTTCTTGATGCATTCATTGGGTCTAATCAGATAGGGTACAGAGAAAAGATTCTTTTGTTAATTTGGGTCACTACGCAAAATGTTGGTGGATTCTACACAGTGAAAAAGGTAATAAAGGAAAACTGCGTCACGCATGTCATATCATATGGTCAGGAACAAATAACGTGTGACGATTATACTAAAAAATTATCCTAAAACTGGAAGGTAACTAGCATTTACCTTCATAGAAGAAACTTCGAATGAGAACCACTTGATACACCAATTCCGTTACAGAGATTTAAGCTCCTTACGACGCACTTCAGAGCTAAAATCAGATTACAGCTGAAAAAATCAATCAGTAAACTAACCGAATGGAACTATTCTACAACCTTTTGCTGTGATAATACCTCTTCCAATAAAAAATTTAACACGAAGCTTATTTGGTTATGCAGACCTCTCTAATTCTCGGCCAAAATAAATACTGCACCGGCGAAGAGCTCCTCCGTATCTCTGTTTCTCAAAACAAATAATGGAATATCTAACGGAATCTGTAGCAGTGTCAAAGCATGCTGCTAGCTACAAGGACTCCAGAGGTAAATGTTCGGCAGGTTAACTCACATTTTCACTAACATTTTCTGAGCAACGCATCTCCTTGTCAAATGTCTGAAGGGTCATTGATGTCCTGGGCAGTGTAACAGAATACTTTAGCAGATGAAAGTGGAAAATCTTAGAGGACCGATAAACAAAGAATAGATAAATAAAAGTGACTTACCTTATTCTCTATTACCAGTCCGTCAGGAATTTCCAATTTCACCCCGGGTTTTGCAATAATAGTTACTTTCCCCTTGACAAGTAAATCAACCATAAGAAAAGAAATGAGATATTGCTGGTGTTGAATCGACAAATAAACAGCGAGAAACAGTGGAAAGATTGATGGCAATATGCTCTTCAAGAAAATTAATTTTATATGAATGGATAAATGAATGAATGAACTTGAATGAATATGAGTCCAATGCATGGTACATCTGTTCTGCTCTGATATCAATGCCCGAGTCATGCGTATAATCATAGATACCGCCAGAACTAGCAATTTGTTTTCCAGTAAGATTCTGAGGTCTTTTACCACCGATATCACAAAGTAAATAAAATAAACTCCATAAAGCTAATAGGTTACAATTCAGAATATGCTTGGGCACAAAGTTCATACAAATTCCGGGAGAACATAAACAATACCTTGAGAGTTATACCAGCTCCAAACCACACATCACCAGTCACCTTCAAGCTATCCAGGTCAATAATATCGGGTATAAACTTAAATCGACTTAGGAGGTCACTGACCTGAAGGAGATAAAATAAATAAAGCTATTAAAGACAAATAGCAACAGATAAAGGAATGGAAATTGCCATGATGAAACAGATCTTTACCTTTTCAAATTCTGGTCCTAATTCAATAAGAGGATCTTTGGGATTAGTTCTAGCTATATTCCGAACTAGACCTCCTTCATCGCAGATGTAGATATCTGACTGTAGAAGTACATAAATGAGATATAACAAAAACTAAAAATTTAAAGCTCTACAGAGAGGAATATTTCACTTGTTAATATTGAACGTATGGGTTAGAGAAGTGCTAACATCACCTTTAAAAGAAGTAGGTCTGATGTTTTATTGATTGAAAGAGATCGAGAATGGGGGACATTGATACCAATAGCACGATCAAAGAACTGGTACAGACATAAAAGTTACATTACATAAAAACATTGAAACTAACCATTGAAAGAAATGACAAGTATTGATCATTGGACAAAAAATACCCGTATTGCTGAGCCAGCTGCTGTTTCTTGCAGAGGAATTTCATCACTATCTGTTCCCTGTTAAAAGGGAACACTATTTTTAGTAATTACTAGTTAATATAGGGAAGTTCTACAGATTATGGGGTATGGTACCTTCGAAACAGGGATATCTTCTATCTTTAGTGCATCTGTATCTAAAAGCCTTTTAACGGCTTTCAAATTGACCCACCTGTACAAAATAGCATAAATGTGAAATTAAACATATTATTCAGTTGCAGAAGCAATGTAAAAGACTTACTATTTCAACTTACAAGCTGCCAGTATCAACAAGTTTGAATTTGTCCATTGACTTGGATGCATCAACAAGCACATAACACATAAGAGTCATTTAACAGAAATGATACTAAAATCAAGTTAATCATTAAAACACATCAAGTATAATCAGCACAAAATAGAATTTCAAACCGAGAAAGTGAGATATAAAACAAAACATAACCAAATGAAAAGACCAAAAAGAAAAGGAATAAGTCACAACTTACATGTTTGACAAAACTCTGAGCTATTTCCGCAAGCTGCATTATATTATGGGAAGAAATATTAATTACCTATTATTTAACATATTAAGAAAAAAATAAAATGGGGAGGGATCCAAGACACCACATATTAGACACAAGTTTAGACAAAACTATTATGCCATTGGATTAGCCCATTATGAACGGATGAGATTGAATTTGACATGCCAAGTTTAATTGATATTTTTTAAATAAATAAACTTTGAAATAATAAATCTGAAACATTTTATTTTATTTTATTTTTCTCTCGTTCCTTGAAAATCGAAGAGATCAAATTTAACCCTCCTCCTCCTCTTCACGCAGAAACCCTAAGCTATTGGTTTCTGTTGGTCTCCTTCTCCTAGATTTGGGCTACCATTCTAAATTGTAATGGAAGTGTGTCTGATTGTTGTTGACATTGACCATATGAGTTACTTATACAATTGACTGAGTTCAATCATAGACTGTTCAAAAACTAATCCATATACTGATGATGACGAAATTGAAGGCTGAAAACTTGTGTCTGAAATGTGGTGTCATGGATCCTTCCCCCAAATAAAATCTATCCATCAATAGTTAACAAAAACAAAGCCAAGTTAACAAAAACAAGTTTACTTCAGCAAAACAGAGCATTTTGGATTAGGAACAAAACTAGATTTAAAAGTTCACTTCTAGAAATTATATAGTAAATTATTCTCTCGGTGAACATGGGTATAAAAACACCCCAGAAAACAACAATCAATTTCTCTCAGCAATAAAACGAGCCTAACAGATCCTCCATAACACAGCAGATCAACCCAATTAGGACTCAGGAGGGTTCTCAAAATAACAATAGCCCAAATCCATGTTGCAGCTCCAATTAGCAAGGTTGATGCTAACCAAATTTATTGTCTCGCAAAAGAGTGTATAGTATTTTAGGATTATGAACATATTTGGATTTTGAGTCATTGACAAATGACAACTCATCTTACCTGAAGTTAGTTTGGGTCAGATAATTACGTTCATCACCAATATGTTGTTAAAACCATCAGCAGCCAGTTGTATGCGAATTTACACAATAAGCATATCCAAATGTATAGCTCGGTTCTTTTGGTCAAAAATAACACTTCAAAATTATTTCCTATCCAGAGAAAAGGAAGAAAAAGGTATATCCTCCAACCTAACTCCCTACACACTGGATGGATCATAGCACAAATGGATGGAAGGTTTCCGCCATGAAAATAACTTTTCAGTAGTTTAATCTAGAACCCCAGATTATGGTCAATTACGGCACAACGTGCAGCTTTATGAACAGGTTTCCAAATCTATCTAAGCAGTTTCTTCCTTTTCAAGGCTTCCCCTAAACTTGAATCTGACTCCTACAACCAACTTAAATGAAAATAGGACCTATACAAGATGTGGAGTCATTAAAGAATTTCAAGTTTAACCTATCACTCAAAAGTTCAAATATTTATAAATTGCATCACAAGATTATAAGAAGTGAAAAACTAACCACCCTTGAAAATACTACCATTGAGCAGTCCAATCACAATTTTACTGGATTGAAGATAAGAGGAAAGTCATATAGAACCATTTAAACAACTTACCTCAAACTTCTGTAGGCGTGAACCAATGTTGTTAAAATCTGAATCATAAAAGGTAGGTGTGACCTGTTGGAAGGGTAAAATCGGAATTACAATATTTACCACAGAAAATGGAAAAATAAACCAAAGAAAAAGGAAGGGTTAATTGTTACCTCCATACAATATTCAATTTTGTTTTCAATCAAATGGTTTAAAATTTCTACACATCCACTTAAGGGACACAAGGATCTAAGATTGGGCCCAAAAAAGAACAAAAGCACAAAATAAATGAAAGTATCAAAGAGGACTACACTAATAAAAGAAAAAAACGGCAACAAGGATACTTGGGTCAATTGTAGCAGCCACGTTGGCTGAGTTAACCAGAAGGATATACTCCTTACCCTGAAAAGGAAAGCTGAAGAAGTTTAGTCAAGTTTACCTTTAGATACCACCTCTCGCCGGGTACTTCTTTATGGATTGATTCAAATTGATGTTTCTCAGAAGTTCAGATGAAAATGTAAATAAATAAAGAAAAACATGGAGAGTATCACCACTGCTGCATTACTATACAAACCTGTGATAGTAGGACATCAAGAGTTCCACTTTTCACAAGGGAAAGGAACAATGCTCCATGACCAGAAGGATATCTTCACATATACACAAAAGTAGTATAACTGATATAAATATATTAACTGTCAAAAGAAATCAATTGATGATTATATGGGCATGAGATATGCATTGGATGGTATACTTAGATATTACAGTTGTCTATATTGATAGATCCCTAGACAGTGCACATAATGAAGATGAAAAGAGAAGTAGACAAACAAAAAAATTCCCATCCTCGCACAGGACAAGACATAGCTAATTACTAGGAGCCAATAACACTTAATCTATTCTGAAAATGTAAATCTATTCTGAAAATGTGTTGTCTGCTATCAAAATCGAAAGATTTTGTATATATTAGTTAAAAAAATTAATAATGTCGAAAAGGCATAAGAAAGATGACATACAGTTCATCTTCACCACCCTGTTCTACTCCATGTGACTTGAGCTGTGGTTGTTGGGTCTGTATAAATTCGAAGATATACATTCACAAGTAATTCCCAATCCAAGCTTCCAATAACCCAAAAAAGGGAAAGAAAAAAAGAACATAAACTACTATTAAAAAATAATACAAGTTGGAGCTAAAAACCTGCTTAAGAGAATGAATATCAATGTTTGAATTGGAATATTTCTCCACGACCTACATTACACAAGCTGATATAAGCAAAAAACCATAGGATCCAAAAGTATGAACATACAGGGAAATGCAAAGGAAATTCACCTCGACGGTATCTTCGTGTGTCGTTGGTGTGTTCATCAGGAGCAAAGGAACACTGCATCTGTACTTAGAACGGAGAAACTGAAAGAAATTGGAGCGGTGGTGTTATGGTATCTGAAGTGCAGATCACAGAATATATTATGCAATTTTGAAAGCAACACAAATACAGATAGAAAGTGGTTCAAACTGACCTCAATTTGCTTAACAATTAAGCCTAAAGATGTCAACCCATCACGGATTTCAATAGCGGACCTGCATTAAAAATAAATTTAAAATAAATATAATTACAGTAAATTTGCTACAAAACCAACCAAGAACAAAAATTAGAAAAATACTGGCACAAACCAAGTACACTAAGTTAGCCCAAGAATCCAATAAGTGAGAAAAGAAAAAAGTCCAAGTAATTGAGTATGAGCGCATACTTGGGGCCATGGAATCCCAAGCTTGCGCCCGAAGCTCCATTGAACTTGAGCACTACAAGCTTGTCTAAGAGCTCCTCAGTTTCTTCAACACCTGCGCTCTCACACGCGCACGAAAAGAAATTCCTCTAACAATTGATTACTTTTGGTGAAATTGATTAAAGAAAACGAAATGTATATCCATGTTACCAGGAGAAATGGGTAACAAGTTGTAAGGAAGCACAAGCAACTCAGCCTTGTTGGTACTCTTACTCTCCTCTGTACTCTCCACTTGCTCCCTTCAACATAAAACACACAATCAAATTTCACCACAAAGTTTCAGTAGAGAGCAACTCAATAAACACAAACAACGCGAGACGCACCTCGTTTCCTCCTCTACTGCAACAGCACCATTCCTCTTCTGCTGAAGCAGAAAAGTCTTGGTAATCAAATTGCACACCAAGTACACGAACTGAACCGACTCGTTGGCCGGAATTGGATACGTGATCTTCTTATAGTACTCCAATGGCATTGCCGAATCAACAAGCGAAACAATTGGAATCTGCAACCTATCGGCCTCCAGAATCACCGAAGATTTACGATCCGTGTCAAAAACCACAAGGCAATCGGGCGGCTGGGTGGGGCCGAAGCATATCTTCTTATGGCGGGACCGGAACTTCTTGGGACTGTGGCTGTTGGTGAGGAAGCCGCCGGTGCGCCAGAGCATGTTCATGGAGGGGCTGTAGCACCCAATCTTCTTGGTCATCTGCTCGATGATTTCGTCCCAGAGGGAGTTGGTGTTGACGAACATGAAGCGGGCCTTCTGCTGGGCGAGGGCAGCGATGAACTCGGCGGCGCTGCGGAGGCAGATGAGGGTGCGGTCCGAGTCGATGATGGCCATGCCATTGCGGGTTCCGTAGGTGAACTGCTTGAAGTGGTGGGCGGCGACACGGCGGCCCAAATGGGCGTTGGTGCTGAGAAGCTTCTGTATGACAATGGAGTGGAGAGTCATGGCGTTTGTTAGGGTTTACCTGTGTTTTTCCGTCGGAAAAATGGTGAAACAAAAGCATTGAAAATTTGGAGGGGGGGAGAATTGGATCGGGTTGATCGGGTGACTCGTGATCCATGGGCCGTGGGGTTTATTTTTCGATATTTGCCTCCAAATTCTTTGTTAATTTTCCACTTTAGTCCTTGTCAGTATCTAGTTAGTCTGTATTTTTATATCCAATGTCGGATGGTTATCCTATTAAATATGTGTAAGTATTGTAGTCAATTCCTTAACTTTATTTTTGGATAAAGAAATTTAAAATTACTAAGAATTTCAAAATGACTAGATTTTATTTTTTAGAATTTGTGAATTTTCTTATTTAGTTAACTTAAAAGAACAATAAAATTGAATACGGAATTTGTTATTTTTAAACTTTCAATCATACAAATTGGGAAATGACATCTATTTACATGAAATTTAAACTTAGAAATTGGAGGTCCCGGATTCCAAGTTTTTTTTTTCACGCGGAAATTCTAAATTTTCTATGTTTATGAATCCAAACAAGGGAATTGGTGCATGTCAACCTATAAATTCTAACTTTTATCCAAATTCCAAGTTTATTTCCCACGTCCAAACATAGCATAAATGAAGTCAACAATTATCATTACTATTTTTATAATCCAGCTTAGGTTACTCCAAGAGATTTTTGGGAAGTTGGTGGCAATGACGATCAAGGTTGTAGCGGTGATAACTGTAAACCGATTGAGCTAAATTGAGTATCATTTTGTGCTTGAAGTGGTAGCACCATCTTCTGCCATTTCTTTGGCTGAGATGTCTTTCAATACTCTTCTCCCATTCTCATGTTCCAACAGTCTTTTGATCGGTGATTAGATTGCTACCACATGATCTTTCTCTTGTTAGATGTACCTAATATGGAGATTTGAGACTTGGAATGAGGAAGGGTCTGTCCCGCTCCTCCTGAGTCATGGACTCGCCATGCTTCAAAAGCTTTGGGATCATCACCTAAGTAGAGCGGCCGTTCTTATCAGCTCACGTGTATCGAAATACTCCCACATATGCAGTAGCGGAGAAAATGTGGGGTCATTGGGATCACAAGAACTCCATTAACACCAATTGTCTCCCTTTAGTTATCATGCTTGACCCTAAAGAAGTCTAGAAAAGAGAAGGATATTGAAGGCCACGTTCTTTTAGTATGCTTTTGTAGATAGTTAAGGGTAATGCACTACATATTATAGATTTGTATCAAGAGTCCAATATGCATAGGAGGTGCGTATTTTTCTTAGAGAATGGTGGAATGAGCATTAACAACATTTTCTCAGAATATGCATTGGCCTCGGTTTACATAAGAAGTTGAATTTGATATGATACATATCTATGGGTACCTTGATTGATAATAATATTATTATGCCTCCATTAGGATAAAATTCTGACTCCGTCACTGCACATCTGAATTGTAGAAGTTTGCCTTTGAAATGTTGGCAGAGGGAAAAACTGGCCATGAGTTGGCATGTACTAATTCGTAAAATCCTCTAAGCATGGAACACGCATCTTCATTGGATCCAACAAGTGTAAACATAATGGTTGTTGGATCCAATCTATGCCCAACAATACATTACAAGTGGATGTGTTTTCCCCAATAAAGAAAACCACCATAAGTTTCTTTGATCCCAAGTCAAACCCTAAAGGCATAACACCATAGGTTTTGGTGATGCCCCCAGAAAAATTTGATGTTGTTAACTATATAGAGATTAAATCAGCATGTAATAGGCTCAATTTTCTTAACACTTTGAGAGGCAAAACGTTCACAGATGCCTCTCCATCAACCATACTCTTCCAAATGGCACTCCTCCTAGATGAGCAGCCATATGAATTGGTCTCATATGGGCTGCCACTCTCAGATTTGAGCTAAGAACAATTGATACAACTTTTATCGGATTGGATATTAGACCATCAGATTTGGTCAAAGATGCTTCCTTGTAAAGAGTTACAATCAAAGAGAATAACTGTCTTAAGATTGGTAAATCGATACTACTCGAAAGAGATGGTAACAGAGCAAATTCTAATTGATCTTAGAGTTTAAAGGAAGGTTCCTAAAGTTATAAGGTCTTGGTTGTAAATGGTATTTTGCCTAAACCCGTGATCATCTTCCCTCCAGAAACACTAATATGCGTTGCATTTAATGTTCATTGCAATCGAGAGGGAAGGTTGAGATTTTGGTATCTTTGACTAGTCAAAAACAATATAGGCCTACATTGTTCATTAGAGTAAATTAAAAGTCCAAATTTTATTTCCTTGTAAATCATCTTATTAGGTCAAAATCAATGCTAGGGATATTAGATTATTACTTAAGCGTTGATTAACGTGTTTATTTTTTTTAGTGACACATCATTTAATATGCAAATTTAGCCTATAAATATAGTCTCCGTAGAATTACTATTAGTGTAGACAACAACCACTCTTAACAAAAACACCATTGGTGTGCTAGAAAATGCACATACACTGACTATATCAGGGCCAAAAGGAATTATGTATGGAAAATTAGGAAAAACTGGATACATAATTCATAATACCTTGATTCCTGAATATAATTTCTACATTCCGAATCGGAATTATTTCATAAAAACTCATAGTAAATGATATGATTTGACATTTGAGTAATTCAGGCCCCCCTATGCAGAATAATAATCTTGAGGGTGGTGAGAACTACGGCTATATTTGACTCTACAAAAAGATATATATCATGTGAAGAAGAGATGTTCAGCCCTTGGTCGTCGTCTTTTGGTTAACTTTGCCTAGCTGAACTCCCACGGAGGAACCAGAGGTAGATCCAGATCCGTCGACGCTGCTCGCCTTCCTTTTCTTTGCCTTCTGAGCCCAACCTATAAGTCCCGAGCGTATACCCTCGTCGAATATTGCTTTCTTGAATTTGGTTCCCATCTACATTGCATTGCAGAAACAGAAAAGAATGGAGAACTTTAAAGAATGTGGAACTTTGACAACCACCCCGAAAAAAATTAGACAAAATTTAGTCATCGTAACGAAAACTAGCCATTTTCAGAAAGCTTTACGTTAGCCAAAGTTGGTGACTATGGAAAATAGCATCAAAACTTGACTAAACTCGCTATTTTGTTATCTGTTAATGACTCTTTCTCTTAAGCTGACTAAATTTGCCAAATTTGATGATTGTGGACAAATGACACTCCTTTTTAACTTGAAGCCCCTTCAAGTATCGACTCTTCTAATCGTACTCAAACTGTCTTCGAGTCTTCCTCGAAGGGGCTTACATGTAAGCTTTGAGTAAGGGGAGTTTTTTGTCCATCAGCATCAAATTTTTACTAAATTTGCCAAACCCCCACTCACTGGAAAAGGGAAGGTAAGTTGTAGTTTTAAACTCGACGCACCTGCGTGACAATAGCATAAAGTGGTAGAGTACTGTAACTGCAGAGCACCTGAATGAACACCCTAATGAAACAGAAAATTAAAAGGAGAGGGATTAGCAGCAAGAAATGTTAAATTGAATTTTCTTCGAGTGGTTTTCGAACGAAGAATGAAAAAGGGAAAGGTCTTTGAAGTTTTACCCAATAACAAGCCTGGGGACAATGTATCTTACTTTTCCCATTATGCAAGATGTAAAACCATATTGAACCTGCAAAAGAATATAAGCAGATCAAAGATCAAGTCAGTCACACTTAACAATTTAACTGGAATCGCACGGTATGAAGTGGATCGAAGAATCTGCATTTACCCATATCCAGAAAAAGAACGCCATTTCGAAAGCATTTTGGAAGAGGATGAGATGAATCAAGAAGAGAACAAATTTGGGCTTGCCAAACCAAAAGTGCTTGTCTGATGGTTGAACTATTAGTTCTCCTTCCACAGCGATATGCTTCTCAGCAACCTCGTGAGCCAACTGGGTGATTACGTGCTGCAGCTTAGTTCCGACAGCAAGCAAAAGCTGGAGAAAGAGGATACAAACGATTGATTACATTGCAAGGAACTGAAATCAGATGAATGATGAAAGAGAACAATTAGTGTTCTATATTATGCACAACTCAAACAACGCAGTGACTGAAATGTAATGGAAGGAGTTGGATTAAATGCTTGAATTTGCAAGCACAGCAGATTAAATGAAAATAATGCACATGAGAAATGAGTGACAAAACCCCATCAAGGTTATGCGAAGACCACTTACAAAGAAGGGAATAAATGCAATCCAGAAGTATGCATGCCATCCTGCATGCGGAAAAGAAAAGAATGTCACTATTTATGGCGATAGTGTTCTTCTTGAAGGCGGGCAATGCAATCTATGCCACAAGTGCATGAAAATGTCAAAGGGAGGTGGTTTCGTTTGAAACATGAATCATACCATCGACATTCATAAGCATGAAGATGACCACAAATATCCAAAGATACCAACTGCAGCCAACGAAAACCATATGGTGAATCAAAACAAATCAAAACCATTTTACAGGGCAGATTGGTCAGAGACATTAAACTTCTCAAAAATTACCCAATGAATTCACAAAGAACTTCAATATGGCAAAATTATATCAGATAAAACTTGCCTGATACCGACGACTCTTTTAAAATCATCTTCCAGGGTGCGTACCATGTACGTGTAGAAATCAAACTTGGGGTTTCCCCTGCAATGGGTCTGCAGCGAGAAATAATGAACACAAAAAATATAACTCAGGTTAGGAGCCAAGTAAGGCAATAAACACACTGAGAACTCATCAACCTTTTGTAAAGGTACCTTACCGAGATGAAACCAAGTCGCAAAGTCAAGTAGTCTGATCTGCACACTGATCCATAAAACTGGTTGAGGAAAGAATGCTGGACGCGTGCAGAATAACAAACCAAAAACGGCGTTAGCATTATAGTATTTCCACTTGGAAAAACAATAAAACTGTACTGATTTCAAGTGAATCTGAGGTCTAACTTCTTAGATTCCTTAACAGTTCCTATCCCAAGATTGTGCAAGACTCACCAAAATCGTTCATGGCCTCTTCGAAAAACAATAATAAGCATCAATTCTTTCCTTTTCTTATAAGTAACGGAAATGCACTAAACTCAACTATTATTTTATCATCTGTGAGTTCTAGCCTTAGTTAAAAACTTAAAATTATATATGTGGATAGCTTGCATTATAAATGGAAAAGTATCTTACCAGCCATCCCTTCACACGATAATTTTTGCCGATACCCCAAAAGTGATCCTTGACAAAGTCATGCTCCTGAACATGGGTGATCTTTGTTTGAGCTGCACCAACACAAATCTCGAATTGGGGAAATATACAAGCAACAAGCAACAAGCAACAACAAGATCAATGGTGTGAAGTCTATCCAAATGAGAATGTAGTTCAGCAAGCCAGTCGACAGCTCATCTGAAGACTCGCTGTGCGTTCTCTAATGGACTTAAACCCCTGCTAGTTGTGTTGTTGAACGCATAAACATGCAATTGGGACATCACATGAATCTCATATTCAATAACACATATCAAAAGAAAACACAGCAAGAATTCATACCTTCATCTACTTCACTAATCTCTTTTGCATTTGCCACCTCCCATTGTTTCCATTGACGTATCTGAATCATGGCCAAAAAAACCAAGGATGCTATGAACGTACTGCATTTAAAACACCAACAATAAACGTCAAGTAAAAGGTTTATCAAAATAATCGGTGTTCTTAAGCTCACCTTTAAACCTCCGAAGACAATTGTGAGAGCACAGAAGGTCACATGGACAATGGCTAGGACAAAGATAAAGATGTGCAGGTGATGGAATGCCTCAACAGATAGCAATGGTACCTTATTCTGTGGGAGAAACAAAATGAAAATAGTCAGAGCACATAATTTTTATGGTACCTTATTCCGGAAAATGAATTTCGAAAATTATGTCTATCAATTTGCATTTTAGCTGTTTCTCCTTATGGTATGTCTATCTATCTACCTATATATGGTCTTATCCCCCTGGAAAATTAGCATAGACAGCATGGCTTCAAGAAAAGTAGACCATTTATTTGTTAATTTGTCCTCAACTTCTCAGTTCATTAAATCATGATAAATAGGAAATGGTTCACTTAATCCCAATTCACAAATGAGTTTTGGGTGCGAACTATCGAACCACTTTCTTCTCAATTGAAGAGGCTTCAATTTCGAACCCAAAACCCCTTCGAACTCAATCAAAGGGTTCCAATTTGGTACGCTATTGAACCAGACTACAAGTTCATTAATTAGTCTCCATTTGAGAAATATGAAAACACAAAAATAAATCAGACAAGTTACACAGAAAATTTCAAAAATTAAAGCAGACGTAGAAAAATATCCCAACCACTGCGGCGAAAGAATTGAAATAAGAACACACTTCCTTTGACACCAGATACCAATATTCTAATCAATATCGTGTTGATATTTGCTCAAATATTGATGAATAACAACACTGGGTAGCGTATGTAAACTGATTGATACCCGGTATAGCCATTCATCCGACACTAAAACATTGAGAGGATCATCATATATAGGAGCACAAACTAAAAAAATGAATAAATAAATATGGAGTTGGGTTATGTTGAAGATACCTTTTTGCCACAGTAACCCTCTTGAGCCTTCGCCCCGGCAGCCAGCAGCCTCCTGGTAGGTCCAAAAATGCCGCCAAACACGGAGGTGGCGGAGTAATGGGCAGTTTCTTTGCCGTCCAGATGACCGTCATGGTGGAGTTTGCATGGCAGCCACTTGTCCATAATCTTAGGGCTCACGCAGATTTTGGTGATCCTGTTCTGAAAGACAGTGAGGAGGAGAGAGATAAACCCCAGCAGCATCAGCTCCTCCTTCACCTTGAGCAACGCCTCGTACAGCGGCTTCTGCTTCTTCTTTTTCAAGTACTTGCCGCCGGAGTGTAGGGCACGCTCTACTGCGAGAGATATAGCCACGATCACCGTGCACACCACCGCCACCACCCATGTTGGCGTGAACTCTAGCGTTGGACCTTCTCCACCACCAGCCATTTTTTCACCTTTTTTATTTTTTATTTATTTTTTGGGACCTTTTCTCTTCTTCTTCTTCTTCTTTTTCTGGTTTTTCTGAGAGTATCCTCTCCTGCGTTTTTACAATCAGTGCTTGCTGTGAGTTTACGTGTAAAGACAAACATTTTTATGATAATAAATCGGCACTGTAATATTGCACCAAAAATGTGATTTTTCCTTGTCACCCTCCAAAATGTACGCACAAATTAGTAAAATTACAGTGCTCAAATTGAACTAACCGCGTTGCATTCAAACGGGATCTGATTTGTGATGTTTTCTTTTTTGCTTGATAGCAAAGAAAGGAAAAATGTTTTTATTGAATACAATATCGAATCTCATGGATTTAATCGGATTAAATGCCAGTAATTTACATGTCTCACTTAAACGACAGTAAATCTCTTTACCTGTAAGTGAGAAGTCTTAACTTCAAACCTCGTGAATGACAAGATCAAAACTAATTTATTCCTCTCACCGTTTAGTGTTAATATATCCTTATTCCCCAAAAAATTGGGTCCTAATTACGACTTTGGTAGCGAAAGGCATGAAGACCAACCATCTTTCATCTAGTTTGTTCATTAAATGAGGTCCGCCTAAGTTTAAATCGAATAAATGATTGACTAACACGGTGTGTGCGTAACATTATTGCTTACTTAACCCAACCACTAAATAAAAAAAAAAATTCAAGACAAGGGTAATGTATACCCATGTTGTCTTGAACTTAAGTCAAAATTGTATTTGGATGTAGGCACTAGCTAGGCAGTGCTTATGTCGGTGTATTGCTTATTGAAACTGAAAACGAGTGGAGGAAAGTCACGATTTCATGTATTGTTTAATTGAAATAGGAAAGCAAAAATACATCAACTCTCTAAGTGAATGCTTTTCATGGCTTAACATTATCTGATTAAAGTCTAAAGCTTGCTTAGTTATAAAATTCCTAAGCTACCTAAACTGTCATGTCATCACACGTACGTGTTGTTGAAAAGAAAACAAATACACCACCAGTCTCGATCTGAATTAAAGTATAGAAAAAAGAGTTTTTCAGGAACACTTATTTGCACAAGTGACGTACATTCTTAGCACCAAAAACTGTTAATTTGACGTCACCTAATATTTCTTAGCTTCGATCTGAATTGAAGTATAGGAGAAAGAACTCTCTCTCTCTCTCATTTTTTTTTTGTGGTCAAAGAAAAAGGAACTCTTATTTGTGCAAATGATAAATCGTTTGGAAATGTTTTTAAAATGACTCAAAACATTTAGAAAATAAATTTCTGGACTCTAAAAGCACTTAAAGTGCTTCTTATAGGAAGCATTTCAAGTATTTTTTCATGATTCACTTGTATTTTTTTTACTAAAGATTGGTTTCGAAAACATTTTCATACAAAGTGTTTTCAACCATTTTAAAAGCAGTTTCAAACGAGCACATATATTTTGACACAAAAAAACTATTAATTTCGTGTCACATAATATTTCCTTGGCCACTAAGCTGCACTTTGTTATTATCTATTTTGTTATATTGGATGGATTCCAATCCATGATCTTAAACCCTATTTCTTCATTCTCCATAATACCAAAAAGCTTAACATTTGGTATTATTATCCAACATGTTCATACGTAGACACAATACGCACGCAAAGCAATTGAATCTTTAGATTTTATTAATCATTTTACTCAATTTCCTCCCATACATCATAATTATAGCCATTTGAGCTGTAAAACACATATGACATGCATAAAACATAGAATGATTAAATGCAAAAATGTTATTAACAAGGGAAGGGATTAGATAAACCTGGTCCTCGTGAAACCAAGAGAGGCACCAAAGTTGTTCACGAGTGAGGCACGGCCTGATCGTTGTTGTTCTAAAGTCGTAGACGTCTTCTATCTGAATTGAACAATGGCCGCCTACGACTTTAGAAACAATACCCTACTTTACATAATTTTGTTCCGGTATGAATGCTTTCCTTCTATTTATACTCCAGAAACCAATAAACATTCCCTTTTTTTCTCATATTGTAGTATTGTTCTTTTTATTTTTAGAAAATTTATCTTGTACTTATCTTTCGACAAGAAAATATAAATATATATATATGTATGTATGTATGTATCAATTCATATATGTACATTTATATACGTATATGATAGTCCAAAGAAGAAAAAAGAGGATGGACATGTATATGCCAGGTACTTAATTTGCATGACATTTGTATACCAACTCATAAGTTTCGTTTGGTTCACCATTTTTCCCGCATGCAAAAGCTTAAGTCGTTAGGTTGACAAGTTTACAAACGTTTCAAGGGGGAGAGGATTGTTTCCAACAACAAAAAAAATAAAAAAATAGAGTACACTAATCTTGCCGATGCAATTGTTTCTTTAATTTCCCACTAATTAATAATATAAGTCCAAGTTATGGACTGTAGAACGTCCTAGAGGCCAAATTTGGTACCAAAAAGGAGAGAAACTATTAGAGAAAGAAAAAAGAGACATTTTCACTTTGTATGAACTAGGGTTTTTGGTTAGAATAATTCTAGGAAAATCATATTTTGGTAGATCACTTATATTACTGGTTTATTATAAGTATGATCAACCAATACAAGTAAGTCTCACATTGTTAGAGAAATGGAATAATATGGTCTATCAAAATACAGTCTCCCTATCATTTTCTTTGAGTTAACCAAAACCATTTAAATATGCATTAGTTAGTTCAATATTTCTATATATTCTTGGCTAAGAGTAAGAGGACCAGATTTTTTTTATTCATTTATTTATAATCATTTCATTTTTAGAATTTAATTTTTTATTTTTTGTGCTTGAAATAGGAATGTACATATACGAAAGACTTGGTGAAAAAAGAAGGGTGATGAGAGAAAGGGGAAAAATAAGAAAAAAGAATGGAAACAAAAATTTCGAAAGTGAAAACAAGTTGAAATAAATTATGAAAGCGTGAGCTAATATGTCAAATGTGGTTAATACTTTACAGGAAGTCATTCGTCTTGGTATGATAATGTGACATTGTTTCATCATACAAATTTTATAACTCAAACCGTTCATTTTTTGTCATTTGTATGTTTTGAACAAATCGATGTTTGTAATAATAAGTAATATCTTATGATTAACCGTCAACTTAGCAGTTTTCATATTGAATGAAATTTTTTAGAGATGACATTTGAAAGATAATAAAGAAAATAAACAATACAAATCATGACCTTTGTACGCTAAAACCTTCATGTCAAAATTACTCCTTACGCATGAAACCAAGCATGTATGTCATCAACCAATAAATAAAAAAAGAAAGATAAATTAGTCGAAAGCAGCTAACACGATGAAAATACAAATCAATGAATGATACAATCTTTGGACTTTGTCGATATATCGTTAATACTTGATGGATAAAGTGGTCAATACATCATGGATAATTTTTCTTTTGATCAAGAAAGAAATTTATTAAAGACAAAAACTTCTATTACAACCGTTACTAATACAATCGAAATTAAAGACATTAAGCGTAGCAGAAGGCAAGCAATGATCCCAAATATGAGGATTCACAATCGACAACCCGAAGTGATCAAAGACATCCGCAACAAAGTTTGCCTCCTGTTACATGTGCTTCCACACAACCCGGTTGAAAGAGCAAGCAAGAGTACGGGTATCCTCAACGATAGTTGTAATCCTCCAGGGGACCTCCCAGTTACCTTGCACCACCTCAACAACAAGTTTCGAATCGCCCTCAATAACCTGACCGTCACAATTTCTGAGAACAAAAGCCGCCGTTGCCCGATCCTTGGAAATTGATCCGTCAAAATTCAGCTTGATCATGTCCTTCTCTTCCAGGGGATGCCATTCAACGATTTGATCCGGGGGAACAGTACCTGTATTTACCTTCCTCACATTGTTTATTGTGTAGTTTAACTGAATTTTCTTTTATTTTAATATAAAATATCTACATACTCCAAACCAAAAAAAAAAAAAAAAAAAAAAAAAAATTATTTCTTTCCGACCGTATTTGCCAACAATTTAGAATAACCTTACTTAGAACTCTGATAATTAAAATTCTCATTTCAGCTAATTTTGAAAAGAAAAATAAAACTAGGCTGAAAAGGCAACTATATCCCTCTAAAAATTCCCAATTACAATGATAAACCAAAGGAATGGGGATAAATAAGTCAAAGAATGGGAATAAGTATGTCAAAGAAAGCAAAAAACGAAAAATAAACCTGCAGGGCAGGGCAGGGCAGCCCCTTCGTCCCCGACGCACCCAGCCACCACCATTTCCTCGCACCAGAAGAACCTGCAGAGTGGTTGCGCAGCCCTCCCTCTTCTTTTCCGGACGTTGAAAGGTTCAAATATCAGCAGTAATTGTTCATTTGAAGAGGTAAGTCCATAATCGTGTTTTCGATTCAATTTATCTGTCATTAGTTCTTATCAGTAGGTTATAAGTTGAATGTGTATAATTTTTGTTCATATAAATTATGTTTCGATTTTGACGAGATTTTGTCATTGGGATGCGCCTAAAGTGTTTGATGAAATGCCTCAATGAAAACAAAGCTTAGGAATTGTTGTGACTGTATACTCTACTTTGAGTTAAACTAGATACTGTAAAACTAGAAGGAGTGAAGTCAATGTG
Organism: Pyrus communis; assembly: GCF_041283825.1. Classification (NCBI taxonomy): domain Eukaryota; kingdom Viridiplantae; phylum Streptophyta; class Magnoliopsida; order Rosales; family Rosaceae; genus Pyrus; species Pyrus communis. The sequence goes on along the minus strand of NC_142571.1, from coordinate 5,716,414 downwards.
GAGCAAGTAGGCCAACATTTTTTACTAGTTGATTGAGCTCCAACACCACCAAATTGAACTTTGAGGCAGCGGAATTCGGAAAGGGAAATACTTGGAGATGTGTTATTTTCTTCTTTAATTAATTGTGAGTTATGTGGATTTGTTTCAAACTTTTATCAGGTGACCGTTTTCTTATTACTAATGACAACGAGGGGTTGCTATTTTACGCCATGGATGTATTTCAAAACACTGGTAAAGAATAATTGATAATCGTGTGCCCAAAAAGATATTTGAAAATCAAAATAATCCTGTTTTGAAAATAATTTTTTTTGTAGTTTTAGTCCGGCCTTGCGCCCAACGCAGGCAGGATAATACTTAGTCCAGCTTAAATCAAGCCAGCTAGCTTAGTTCCTGAAAATGTCCAATATAAGACAAAGGCTCAGGGCCAAAGGGGTAGAGGAAGATCTAGGAAGACTTGGAAAGATACTGTAAGATAAGACTTGGAGTATTTGGATCTAACAAAACACTTGGTACAAAACTGAGCGCTGTGGCGTTCTAGGATTCTTACAGCCGACCCCACTTAGTGAGATAAGGCTTTGTTGTTGTTGTTGTTGGAGGAGCAACTTCAAATTTCAATATTTAGCGGATATTTATAGCTAATCCCCTATATCTATATTTGAACGAAAGAAGAAATAGATAAAAAAACATAAGGATATCAAATGTATTGTACCTAAGTTATTCCAAGTACATGCTGTCTGAGTTTATCGTTTTTTTTTCAACAATGTAGCCTAATGATCAGATTTTAATCCTTTGATTTTAAAACATGCATCTGAAAATATTATGTGTTACATTGGAAGTATTGCAATCGATTGAACTATGCTTGCATTCTTGAAAGATGAAATTAGTTGAGTCCTGATAACCCAATGCACTGTTATTAGATTGACTTTAATTCTCATTTCTATTTCAAATTGTGTAATGGTGGGTGTAATGGTGCAGACACTCTACACACAGTATGCAGAGAAGAATAATATGGAAGACTTGTCATTTTGCAAGAATTTGTTGCCTTGTTGATCAAAAGGCGTGTTTTACATCCAAGAGAACCCTTACTGTAGGAGGAGAAACAGACGATCCTTTGTATGCTGATGTACCAAGACCTCCTAAAAAAATGTCAGAAAGGAAGCCTTACCCTATACCCATGAAGGTTTTGATTCGAAGAGCCAAGGAGGAGAAAGAAGCCCGGAAGGCTGAGCCTTGCAGGATGCTTGAAGAACCACCTGATAATGGATTGTTGGTCCCTGAATTGGTTGAGGTAGCTCATCAAGTTTACCAAGCTCGAAAGTCCCTCCTGTTTGGCTTGTCAAAACTTGTCCAAGTTGTTCCTGTCCAACGGTGCAGGTATCCAGAGGTTGCCTTTTGTTTTTTGTTTCCTTGTTTTCATTCCTTGAGTTTGTTTACAAGTTTATGTGTCAACTCTTATTTGCCAATTTCACCTTAGTGAACCAAAGTTGTGCATCCCTATACATTGAGGTTCCTCTTTTTTCCAAATTGCTTAGGATCGTGAATTTAGACTCATATACACTGGAATCTCCTTTTATCTATTAGTTGGATTTATATCTTTTAAGGGGTTGAACAGTTAGTTATTGAGGTTGACTTGTATTGATAATGTAGGAGGGATATCTTTGCCTAATATTTAGATTCTCTTTCTGGCTTGTAATCTCAATGTTGTATGTGTATTGCTTGGTGCTTTCAACTTGTCAAAGCAATTTCCTGTATGGATGGCAGGGCTGGTGTGCAGCTAGTTTGGGGAAGATATTTAGAGTCTATGGAAACACATGGAAACATTGTACTGAAAACTATTAAGTCAATGGCTAACATAAATATGCAGGCTCTTAATCTATTTCCTGTAGTTGGTTGATTTACCGAATGCCATGCTGATCAGAAATATAATATCCTTATGCTTGTTAGTTCGTCGTCTAATTTAAATAATTATTCTCAGGTTTTGCTCTGAAGTTCACATTGGACATGTCGGTCATGAAATACGAACTTGTACGGGCCCAAACAGTGGTTTTAGGAGTGCGACACATGTTTGGAGGAAGGGAGGAGTTCAACATGTGGTTTCCTTTCCTAAATGCTTCCATCTTTATGACCGTGTTGGAAAACCAAGAGTTGGGCATGATGAGAGGTTTGAAATCCCACGAATCCCGGCCATTTTGGAGCTCTGTATACAGGCTGGTTTAGAGATTGACAAGTACCCAACAAAGAGAAGAACGAGACCTGTATATAGTATCGAAGGAAGAATTGTAGATTTTGAGTCAGTTAACAAAATGGATGATGTGAATAGGAACTCATATTCTGGGATTGTTGATCTCGTAGTACATTCTGATATTAAAACTGATGTTGAGGAGTTGAGGAATTCAGATTCACAGAGTGATACTAACCTTGTGGATAAAACATTACCGAGTGATAAAGTGGGGAAGTCTTTGAGCGAGTTAAGTATTATTACAATGGACTCATGGTTTGAGATGATATCTGGAGCAAAGAAGATCATGGAGAAATACAGTGTGAAGACTTGTGGATATTGTTTAGAGGTTCAGGTAGGTCCCAAGGGGCACAAAGTGAGGATGTGCAAGGCTTCAAAGCATCAATCTCGTAATGGTTTGCATGCTTGGCAAGAAGCAACAATAGACGATCTTGTGGGTCCGAATTATGTTTGGCATGTCCGCGACATAGATGGTCCTGCTCTGGATAACAACCTGAAGAGGTATTATGGGAAGGCTCCAGCTGTGGTGGAGCTATGCATGCAGGCAGGCGCACCTGTGCCAAATGAATATAGGAGTATGATGAGATTAGATGTAGCTTCTCCAGAGCGCGACGAGGTTGATCTGGTTGCTTGAGATAATGTTCCTCTATGTAGATGAATCGGACGTAGTAAAAGAGATGTAAACCTCCATATTGTGACGCAACTGCTAGCAAGGGGAGAAGGTCTCTCGCTAGAACTCCTGGTGTATTAGATCGAAGAAGTATCTACTTCCCTATTGTGGCTTATGAATGCGAGTGTTTTGTCTGCAGGGTTAGTGTCTTACTTCTCTGGATTCTGTTGCTCGAATTTGTCAAGTGAAAGAGAGCTATAGGATGAAGTAGAAATTCAAATTTTCTTAATGTCGACCTGCAACTTAGCGCAGTCGAACATTCGTCATATAGAAGTAGAAATTCAGATTTCCTGCCTTGGTTTGACATTATACTAACACTGGATGAATGTAGATAGAAATTATTAAGTTTTTTTTATTTTTTATTCTAGCGTTCGATAGATGACTTGACAGTAATTTTCTACTGTTCTTCTGATTTTGTCATTGTGTTATAGTTCATCCGGCAATGCATTCAATGGTTATTACCGAGAAAGATGAACTTGCAGTTGCAAAGTATTAAGTGTCATGGATCCTTTCTCTAATAAACATATATACGCATGTAAATATGCATATTGTTAAAATATTTAATTATAACACGTGCATGATTGTGTAAACCACTAATAGATTGTATTCAGAATACTAGAAGATCCTTTTATGATTGTATTACATGCAAGGCAAGGAACCTATCTAGTTTATTATAAATAAAGACACTAGGCATGAGGAAGAAAACATAATTACTCAAGCCTTTCTCCATCCTTCTCTATTGTTACTAATGCTGAGCTAAGGAACTGAAGGATATTCTGCTCTAAATCCGTACACAGAATTTGTAATCCCAATCCACATTCTTCTAAACACAATAATTTAATTATTTTTTTTTTCCAGCATAATTGCATGAAACATTCACCATTGAGCATAGGCCTGACAATTTCTGACACGACCCGATAACCCGACACGACACGACACGAAATTAACAGGTGTTTGGGTCGACACGATAACGAATCGGGTCTTATCGGGTAACCCGATAAGCACCTGTTAAGATAACGGGTTGGGTCGGGTATACACGTGGGTAAACACGATACACGATAAGCAGAATATTATTTTTATAATTTTATAACCCTAAAAAAATACTGTAATAATTATATACATTAATTTTACAATTTTATACCCCTAAAAATTATAATAAATATATATATTAAATTAACTATAAAATTTATAATAATTATAATAATTATATATACTATAATAATTATACCCCCAAAATATTAAGTCTATCTATACTAATTATATATATATATATATATATATATATATATATTAAATTTTATAAAAACTATAATGCATATTAATTAATAATTTAATATGCATGATCATGCATTTGCCAACTTGCCGCCCTTTTTGAAAAAAAAAATGGAGGGAAAATGAAAATGTTAAGAAAAGTTGAAAATAAAACAAAAAAGTGAGGGAATTAGGGAAAGATGTTGGAGGGAAAAGTGAAAATGATAAGAAAAAGTTGAAAAGGAAACAAAAAAGAGAGGGAAAAATGAAAATTAATAGAAGTGGTGAGAAATTTTTTTTTTTTTTTTTTAAGTTATTAACTTTTTATCACACACATGACTGTCATGACATATCTCATTATTTTTATAATGAACACGTGACACGTGATGTATGTACTATTCCATGTACCAGTCAATTATAATTTATACGTACAAAATAAATAGATTTAAATCTACTTAATAAATATATATATATACACACACACACACACGGAACTTGATTGATGGCATACGAATTCTCCAAAACTAATTTCAACGATCCAAACCATCAAAATTGTTTGTATATGCTTGGAGATCACATCAGCAAAAAATCACAAAAAAAAAAACATTCAGAGGTCAAGTAACGGGACAAAGTTTTTCAACGGTTATAAACGAAAAATCACGATTTAACGGTTATTTTAACTCCGATTTTGATGATTTTTTATAACTACACTCCTTGACCCTATATGAATACAATGAATGAATTCGATCTTCAATTTAAAATATTTACACAAGTGGATACCACAAAATCTTATGTTATACTTAATAAAAGTATAAATAAACTCTAAGTGTTAGTCAATCTATCGTTTTACGAATTCTCCAAAACTAATTTCAAAGATCCAAACCGTCAAAATTGTTTGTATATGCTTGGAGATCACATCAGCAAAAAATCACAAAAAAAAAACATTCAAAGATCAAGTAACGGGACAAAGCTTTTCAACGGTTATAAACGAAAAATCACGATTTAACGGTTATTTTAACTTCGATTTTGATGATTTTTTATAACTACACTCCTTGACCCTATATGAATACAATGAATGAATTCGATCTTCAATTTAAAATATTTACACAAGTGGATACCACAAAATCTTATGTTATACTTAATAAAAGTATAAATAAACTCTAAGTGTTAGTCAATCTATCGTTTTACGAATTCTCCAAACCGTCAAAATTGTTTGTATATGCTTGGAGATCACATCAGCAAAAAATCACAAAAAAAAAACATTCAAAGATCAAGTAACGGGACAAAGCTTTTCGACGGTTATAAACGAAAAATCAAGATTTAACGGTTATTTTAACTCCGATTTTGATGATTTTTTATAACTACACTCCTTGACCCTATATGAATACAATGAATGAATTCGATCTTCAATTTAAAATATTTACACAAGTGGATACCACAAAATCTTATGTTATACTTAATAAAAGTATAAATAAACTCTAAGTGTTAGTCAATCTATCATTTTACGAATTCTCCAAAACTAATTTCAACGATCCAAACCGTCAAAATTGTTTGTATATACTTGGAGATCACATCAGCAAAAAATCACAAAAAAAAAAAAAACATTCAGAGATCAAGTAACGGGACAAAGCTTTTCGACGGTTATAAACGAAAAATCAAGATTTAACGGTTATTTTAACTCCGATTTTGATGATTTTTTATAACTACACTCCTTGACCCTATATGAATACAATGAATGAATTCGATCTTCAATTTAAAATATTTACACAAGTGGATACCACAAAATCTTATGTTATACTTAATAAAAGTATAAATAAACTCTAAGTGTTAGTCAATCTACCATTTTACGATCCAAACCGTCAAAATTGTTTGTATATGCTTGGAGATCACATCAGCAAAAAATCACAAAAAAAAAACATTCAGAGATCAAGTAACGGGACAAAGCTTTTCGACGGTTATAAACGAAAAATCAAGATTTAACGGTTATTTTAACTCCGATTTTGATGATTTTTTATAACTACACTCCTTGACCCTATATGAATACAATGAATGAATTCGATCTTCAATTTAAAATATTTACACAAGTGGATACCACAAAATCTTATGTTATACTTAATAAAAGTATAAATAAACTCTAAGTGTTAGTCAATCTATCGTTTTACGAATTCTCCAAACCGTCAAAATTGTTTGTATATGCTTGGAGATCACATCAGCAAAAAATCACAAAAAAAAAACATTCAAAGATCAAGTAACGGGACAAAGCTTTTCGACGGTTATAAACGAAAAATCAAGATTTAACGGTTATTTTAACTCCGATTTTGATGATTTTTTATAACTACACTCCTTGACCCTATATGAATACAATGAATGAATTCGATCTTCAATTTAAAATATTTACACAAGTGGATACCACAAAATCTTATGTTATACTTAATAAAAGTATAAATAAACTCTAAGTGTTAGTCAATCTATCGTTTTACGAATTCTCCAAAACTAATTTCAACGATCCAAACCGTCAAAATTGTTTGTATATGCTTGGAGATCACATCAGCAAAAAATCACAAAAAAAAAACATTCAGAGATCAAGTAACGGGACAAAGCTTTTCGACGGTTATAAACGAAAAATCAAGATTTAACGGTTATTTTAACTCCGATTTTGATGAATTTTAACAGCTACACTCCTTGACCCTTTATGAATACAAAGAATGAATTTGATCTTCAATTTAAAATATTTACACTAGTGGAATTTCATGATGTTCGATGTAAATTGAAGATTTTGTAAATGGAGGTGTAAACTTTTAAGAAAGACTTACAATCTTAAAAACAAAAACTCTTTATCCTTGCACATTTAATATTTGTAATAGATTAATAGTGTATGTATTATTTTTTTTATTAGGCTTTCATTTTCGAGTGTAGATATAGTACTTGAACGAGAAATGTTTTAATGTTTTCAAGTAATATTTATGTTGCAATGTGTGGTATGTGCAAATTGTAAAAAAATATATTTTTTTCTTAACGGGTCATAACGGGTCGGGTCACTTTACCCGTTGGGTAAAGTGACACGACCTGTTAAGGACCCGTTAAGATAACGGGTGTGACACGACACGACCCGTTAAGATAACAGGTGTTACACGAAAACGACACGAACACGACATACACGACCCGTTTGCCAGGCCTAATTGAGCATGAGCTTAATCTTCGATTACCGAATTATATATTCTACTCAAATTATTGTTTGCAATTATATTATACTACTCTTGTTATAATTGTGATGAATTGCATATGTGTGAACAAGCAAAGCAAAAGGAAGAAGAAAACGATCTTTTTTTCAAACCCTAATATCATGTCGAGCCGCCTAGCCAGGGCCTGAAGCCGTATGATCCGAGCCGCCGAGCTGTTGAGCCGAGCCAAACCTATAGCCCTTCAATCAAAACGACACCGTTTCCCGAGTGTCGTCTTCCTCTTCGATTTGTAGCGACCTCACTGTTTTTTGCGGTGATGTTCGTGACTTCACCGATGACCGGAAGTCATCTTGGACTTCGAAAGTTGTTTCCATACATAGAAACACGAGATTCTAGAAGAATCTTGCTGGGATTTTGACGTAAAACCCGAGACCGAAGTCGAGACACCTACGCCGATAGTGTGGACTTCCGATGACCTGAACGTCATCGTTTTTTAGGTCAGCGTTGTTCGACTGGACAAATTTGATAACATCGATGCAGATTTCATTGTATTTCCCCCTTCAATTCATACACCCATGCTCGGGCATGTTGGAATTTATGATCACTGGGCCCGAGGAATCCCACTCTAATGATATCGAAATTGTTTCTAACTTGATAATTATCACCCGTCTTATCTATCAGGCGAGAGGTTTTATCACAAAAAAAATCTCGGTACTAGTAATCCTATTTAAAGTCTTCATTGTTGACTTCCCCCACCGATGTGGGATTTGCCAACACGCCCCTTACATGGAACCCCTTTTAGTGGTTCACATGTGAAGATCCAAGCAATTGAAACTTAGAGGTTGGCTCCAATGGAGTCCAGGCTTGTTTTCAATCATTCTCGGTTTTAGTTAGAGTAGGGTAATCCTATTTAAAGTCTTCATTGTTGACTTCCCCCACCGATGTGGGATTTGCCAACATGCCCCCTTACATGGAACCTCTTTTAGTGATTCACATGTGGAGATCTAGGCAATTGAAACTTAAAGGTTGGCTCCAATGGAGTCTAAACTTGTTTTCAATCATTCTAGGAAGTGTATCTTAAGAACTCAGAGACCAGCTCTATGTTAAGAGTCCAAGCATGTTTCCAAGTCCACACTTCTTAATGACAAGCCTTTGGCTTGCATGGGCCTGTAACTGTGGGCTCTAATACATTGTTAGAATTTTTGATCGACGGCCCAATCGGTCAGGTATGGGGTTTTACCACAAAAAACCTCGGTATTAGTTAAAATAAGGTAATCCTATTTAAAGTCTTCATTGTTGACTTCCCCACCGATGTGGGATTTGCCAACAGGGCTTGTCTCTGTAGCCATCATGCTTCGTGATTCCGAAGTCGAGAAATCCTCTATGTCGTGATTACGTGGTTTTTAGACAAACCATCGGCTTTGCCTCGCCTGACATCGTTTTCCTGACATCGTTTCCATGTCTGTGCCATCATGCACCACACCACCTACAATGATTCCACGCCATGGTTTTCTGGCGAAACTAACCCAGTTTTCACTCAGCCTTGATCTCAACTCAGACCCGCAACCCATTTGGGCCTGCACACCAGAAAGCCCAGTCCAATTTTTTTTAGGCTTCTGTTTTTTGTTTCTCTTTGGGCTTTTTAGGCCTTGAGCCCAAATTCTTTTTTTCTATAATGGATTTGCAGTCCTAAACGGACCTATTTACTTTGACCCATATGAAACCTTGAAACTATTTCTCGGGACTTAGTTTTCACTTTTCCTTACTTAGCCCAATATTTGGGCTTGGGTTTTGTCAATCCACCTATTTCTACTAGTTGGCCCCTAGCCCAGAAATTAAAATAATAATTTATTTTCTTTTGGGCTTGAAGCTCCAAACATTTTTTGGGTCGTGCCCTATATTTTTACGAAAAAGGTCGCGAGGCTACCCACCTTCACTCTATTTGTTTTCAATTACTTTATATATATATATATAGTCTTGTATATATTGTGTTTGTTGAAGGTATTATGAACCTGGAGTTAATACTTTTAATACCTAACCTGAAGTTTTGGAAAAGTGCCATAGAAACCTAAATTTTCATAAAACTCACCATTCAATAGAGACCCAAAGTTCTCCATGATTGATCCAGTAGACCAAACCATGTCTTAGAACCCCGAATGTTCTAACTTTGATGCTTATGGAGTTTTTATTTCCCATAGCACCAACTACAATGTTGTTCCTTCCATTCAGCGAATTGTCAAACCATAACAAGTTTGATTTTATTGATTTGGAAGTTTCTGAGGGAAACTACTTTACGTTCGTACGAGATGTGAGCTCCACTTGACTACAAAAAAAAGCTAAGAATCCGTTGAAGTCAACAATGGTATGAAAGAGCTGAATAAGAACCGTCGTAATCTTCATGTGAAGACTTATGCCTAAAGCATTACAAAAAGAAGTACCTTGCTAAAGAGAATTCCATGGTTTTTAGCTCGTTATACGGACCTTTCAATCATGAAAGATTGCCTGAAGCAAGAAATGATTGAAAAATTTACGTCCATGAATGGGTACAATTATGAAGTTTATGTAATCCGATCGAATTTTGACTGGAGAAGATTTTTCTCTTCCTTCCACGACTATAACATGCTCCTGAAGTAGTAGTGTAGAGAACGAAAGACTACCAGATTCTTGGATCTGATTACTACCGTGTTGCTCATTGGAAAGCACAACAGTTCCCCTGATGATAGCTCAACAGGTGCGCCCATACTCACTTAGAGACACTCCCTTTGCCCGAAGAAAATGCTAAGTGTTTCCCAAAATCTAACTTGTTAGAATTCAAAATGGGTTGTGACATGGTTATGAAATCCAAGCGCGTTAATAGTGGTAGAATTAGCACTTACCAAGGGGTGGCATCACGGTCATAAACGTGATTCCTTGGCACCCAAAACCAAAAACTTCAAGAATAAGGGACAGTATTCTCGAACCTCAACTTGCAGAATCTACTTCCGTCTTGATGGAAGAGATCATTGGTTATGTATTTGACTGTGCCTCTATCAATGTTGTTGAGGAGTATCATTCCTGTAGTCGATATGTGAGACTATTTGGCTCCACCTAACATATTTGGAAGAGCACAATTTTGACATGAAATGTCCATGTTGACTGAATCCCCTTAGTTAAATTTGGTTATTTTGTGAACAATTTCCTATGTTCTCGGATTCAAGTTTGGTTTGTTTGTTTTTTTTATTTTATTTTATTTTTTTTTTCATTTTGAATTACAGATGGTGTCCTCGAATATAAGTTAATTGAATCATGTTTCTTGTATACATGTGACCGAATTCAAGTAAACATGTGTTTAGGAACAAATGTGGGGAAGTTAGTTGTCTGGAAGAATGTGCTACTACACACTTCATACCTAAATCACCCCCTAACAACAAATTCAGGTCTATCTAACTTGATTAAGGGTATCGGCACTGCTCCTTGTTATATGAATGGTACTGAACTATCATTAAAGATGCCTTATATTCTCTCCATTCCGAAAGAAAGTCGTTGAGTTTTAAGGATATTTGATAGAATAATGATCATTCCTGAAACCACTGAGGAAATAGAGTAGAATATATTTGTATGGGGCAAATCAGGTAGCATGGTCCGCCAAAAACCGGGTGATTCGAGTAGTTACTTGCTTTGACACGACCATTTGTGACACTTAGAGCGAGATATGATGCCCTGTACTACACAATGCATCGACTTACCTTTCGTAAGAATCTTATGCCTACAAGCACGCTTTGCCAAGCCTGCTCTTTGGAGAATGTGAAACCCATATACTTATTGTTATTTATTTTATTAGAACTTTAAGCTAAGTTTTGGAATTTTTTTTTCTTCATTAAGCCCTAGAACCTACTACCACCCTTTTAGGTTTTTACTTGGCCTTTTAGTTGCCAGCATGTATTCATACCAATTCATACTAAATAACCATACTTATGCTTAGTCATAAGTTTATAAGGTGGACGTGTGAAGCTTACCATGCGGCTTTATCTCCTATCATTTTTAAGATGCTTGTAAGCACCATGCTGACTTGGACGTGTCATCCTTTGCAGTTGTGCAATTGACACCTTGCATAACTAGCGACTAGGACCTTGACACAACAATAAGTGTTCCTTAGTCCTTAAATGTTGAGCCGACTCTTCCTCCGATGAATAGGAGTAGTGGCTTATCATTTTTCCAAACGGGATTTGCACTGATAAGTTCGCATGCAATGCATGCAAATTGTTAGAGAGGGAAAAGGAAAGAGAAAGAAATAGAAGGGGACCTAGGGTTTGATATGTGGGGATGGGTAAATGGGTTGTCTTGTCAAGATTTTAGCTATCAATTGAGGTGAGTGGTTTATGTAATGTGTTCAAAATGTTCTTATTTTATGATAAATGAAAATCATGAGTTATTCTGCGATTTATCTATTTTCAAACATCTCTCTATTTCAAGTCAAGCATGTTGGATTTAATGAAATGTTTTTATGTGTATATACATATATGTGGAATTACTTGAGATTGTTCATGGAGCATGAGAACTTTGGTGTTGCATTACTCCGAGGAATAAACGTAAACTTCACATAGGGACATTAGGCAGAATGGCCATTAGGGATCACATGCTGAGTTATAATTTATGAAGGATATAATGAACACGTAAAGGGAGGATGTGATATGGAAATGGACGGTAGTTGCCACTCACCCCTCACCCTATTATTTTTTAGACGAGTGACTTGGCAAGATTGGTATTAAATGAGATGTGGTGGTGTTACAGAAGAGATCTAAGAATTTGATTTAATTTGTACACCCTGTATAGAATTTTGGAGTTGTTTTATAAGAGAAGTTCATTTTCTTTATTTTTTATTTTTATTTTTACTCGTGCGCCAAGCGCGGGGTATATATTTTCCGCTGACCCCGGGTCTAGGGTGTGACAGAGAAAATCCATATGTATCATCTCTAGCAAAGATACTTATAGATTTAGTTGTAGACCAATCCAACCAAAATACAAACCATGTAAGTACTTATAGATTTAGTTGATGTATTGAGACTATTAATCTTCCATGAAGTAGCATTCAATCAAATTTCTCTTTTTTCTCTCATTGAAACTTTTACATGCATTGCATAAATTATGTCATCTAACAATTATTATTTATAGTTTAACCTTTGGATCATATGCATCTTGCATGAACTAAAGTTTTATGTATTAATTACATTTTGGTATTAGATTTTGTTGCTTTTGTCTTGTTTTACTTCGGAAATGATCAATCATTTCACCTATATATCCTAATCCCTTTATTTTGATGAAAACTAAAATAGTGAGTTTAATCTATTCAATTGAATGTTAAATACTTGTCTACTGGTGTTTAATAAGGTACTTATAATTACTCTATTCTAAATCATTGGATCCAACGATTGATAAAAAAAAAAAAAAAAAAAAAAAAAAAAAGCTCAAAAGAATGTAGCAAGTACTAAACATTACTTCCAAGTTCCCTCAAGTGCTGGGAATGGTGGGGAAATAGATTAGAATTAAAGTAGTATTCGATCTACTCTCTTCCAATATAACTCGAGAGAGAGTAAGTGGTGAATTGTCTTGGTGGATAGAGTCTTCCTCTTTAATCCACTACGTCCCAAGTTCAAACACTCCCGAATCCCTTTAGTCTATCTTAGAGTAGTAATAATGCTTATAATAACACACAGAGAGAGAGAGAGAGAGAGAGAGAGATGCATGAATGTGCTAACAAAAGCATATGCAATGATATTTATCATACAACACAAGCAAAGCTGTTGCTGGTCTCACACCAGATGATATAGAACAAGGAAGAGTACAAGCAGAAGAAACGATCCCATTTCAAACCCGAACCCGTCACCACCTTGTTCTGAGCCACTCGTGACGGGGGATGACATCCCAAACGATGGAAAAAATGAAGCTCGAAGGTGCAAAACCAGTAAAACTAAGAGAAGAAGAAGCATCACAAAGGCAAAGCTGGTTCTTCGCTCTGTCTCTGCACCTACTTGGAAAAAAGACACTGAGATTTCAAACAGGGATATTAAGGTAGGTCTGCAGACGATCAAACCCAAGGCACCCACCAATACAGAAGGTACAAGTGGCGACGGCCCTCTGCTCCCCATTGCAAAGCTCAGTTGGCAGTTTCTAACCTTCTAGTGTGGGTGCAGAAAGCACTTTCCGGTGGGAGCAGAAAGCACTTTCCAGTGGGTGCAGAAAGCAAAAACTAGGTTACTGATCAGACAAAGGAGGGGAGTGATATATAAGAGGGGGAAAGGCTTGTTTGTTAGTAGTTGGAGATAACTTCTAAGCACAATCATTCTTTCTTTTTTGATGGTTTGTTGAGCGATGCCAACGTCTCTACTGGAATCTTTGTTCTTTTATTATTGTAATTTTCTCAACGAGAGAGTTTTTGGTCTGATTATTATAGCGTCAGTTGATGTTTGCTAATCTTCTCGCCTTATAACACATGTATCTACTTATTAATACCATGAATTTTTTTTCAATAGTACGTAGTATTGATAATAAAGGAATGAATGGCTTCGGATTGAAAATGTTACATGTGTTTTAACTGTTCTATTTTCAATGTAAACTAAATTCAACGATTAAAACCATGAAGATATAAACAATTGTGAAAATAAATTTGACGACTAAAACAGTTGTAACACTGAATGATGATATTGTGACATCCCGTCCCAAAATTCATATTAACGTACGTGTGAAATTACGAATTTGCCCCTAGTTCATTTCCGTCATGTTGTTTGGTTGTTTTGTGTGGTGTTGGCATGTGTTGGGCCACACACACACACACACATTCTCCCTCTCCCTCTGTCTTTCCCTGTCTCTCTCTTTCCCGAGTTCCCTTTCTTCCCATTTCCCTTCCCCTCTCACTATTCACGTACGGACACACACACAACTGCACCAAATCCTTGCAGATCGAGGAATCTGAGGGCACTGTCGAGCTCGTGAGGTTGAGGGGAACTCGATCATACCATTTTCAGGTAAGAAAACTACCATTTTCACGTCGATTCAAAGTGGTCCGAATTGTGTACTATTCATGCAAGATTAATCTAGCATGTTTTTGGGTTTTTGAAGCTTATAGATGTCTTAGTGGGGTCTCAAGGAGCATCGAAGTAGTTCGTTGGACGAGTTTGGACGTCGGGATCGTTGGTTGTGGAGTTGGCCGGATTTTGGAGAATTGGACAGGTAAATCTAGTGGTTTTCAACCCTTAAAAGTAGTATATTTATGTTCTCCTAGTCCTAAGTGTCATTTTGGTGCAAAAATCTTGAAATTTGGACGAGAAATGACCGAGATATCAAGGTTTAAAGTTTTTCCAGTTTTCCGGCGCCGGCGATGGCGCCGGAGCCTCGCCGGAGAAGGTGACGGAATATTCCGTCAAGTCTAACGGAATATTCCTGACGCCGTTAACGGAATCTGTCAAAACTGACGGAAGATTCCTAACGGCGTCAGTTGACGCCGTCCGTGTGCACCGCACGTGCCTGCGCGTGGCCGGCGCGTGTGGCCGTGCCTTGGCCGGCGCGTGGGGGCGCGTGCGGCGGAGGAAAATTTTTCTAAAATTATGGTTGTGATCCTGAGGTTGTGTAGAGCACGTTGGTATATTCAATTGTCCATTTTGAGCAATGTATGAGAAGTTATTACGAAAGTTAGGTTATGTGTTTTAAAGTTGACGTTTTTATAGTTATTTCGCATATAGGTGATACGTACCCCGAGGACGAGCGTGGTCACTCGAGGCAGGGGGGCTACGACCCTTCCACATACCAGTGAGTGGGCTTTTGGTTTTCCGTATATACCTAAATACTTATATTTTCCCAGAAATTGATTTGAATTATTGTTTGCCATATGCCATGCATTATATTATCGTTGGTTGTGCATTGTTAGTACATTATTAGTTGCATATATATACATATGCATATTGGGTGCTGTGGACGCACAGGTAAGTGTCAGGTAAGCGTTATTCTCGTTTATGTTTCAGCAGTGGTTTGAGATAGCTAGAGAGCTCATAACCTGCACCCCCGGTGTTAGTGCTCCCGCCCATAGTAGGGCACAGTCCTTCACGTGATGTTCACCTCCCGCACCACACGCTTAGCTTGGATCCAAGTTAGGTGCACAGTCCTGTCGTACAGACCACTTTAGGTGGTTCCGACTCGTAGGTGACCCGCGATTATTCGCACAGCCTTCACGTGATCGTAGCACTAGAGCGTATATATGTTTTACACCCAGGCCTGTCGTACAGACCACTTTAGGTGGTTCCGACTCGTGGGCAGGTTCAGTTATTGAGTATGAGATTTGAGCTCTATATGCAGCCGTACAGGTCACGTTAGGTGACTCCGGCTGCCAGATTACATGATATTGATATGTTTATACCTGTGCACTTGCATATCATTATGAGATTTCGGCATGGCATATTATCGAGCACATGGCATATATTTGAGCATGTTTGGCTTATGTATTATGCGTACGTATATCTATTTTCTGGGAAGTATACAGGTTTTACGGCGAGGGGTTAGAAAGTATTTTATAAATGGTTTTTGAAAGCTTTGTTTTTGCCCACTCACGCTTTTGTTTTGCGCCCCTCCAGGTTCTAGTTGAGTAGCAGTTCCGGTGGTTTCCCCAGAGGGCTTTTCCGGCACTTCTGACAGACACCCACCATAGTAGGGTCACCTTCGGGTGTACTATTGTCGCATATTTTCTTTTGGACTGCTGTAGACTTGCTCTGAATTTGTGACTCACACGCTAGCACTGGTATTAGTACTTTGTATGCTAGTTAGTTTTTAATTATTCGTACTTTATATTACTATCTTATTAGCTTCCGCACGTGCACATGGCTACGTCACCTTTGTGTGATGGCCAGTACGCCCTGATCTCGGTCGGGGTGTGTCAATATTCTACCCTACGTTTATAAAGTATCAACCAATTTATCAACCACATTATAAAACATATATTAATACCACAATGCAACGATGCGACTGGGAAGCCCAAAAACGTTTTGTTATGTAGTGTAAAGGGATATAGCAAGGTCTCTAGGCAGCCAACCCACAACCTTTTCCTGCACGAACATAAACTATTGATCTTCCGTGAAGAATATAGTTATCAGGAACAGCTTGTTAATATACATTTGTTTTTCCTGATTAGTCCAATTTTTAATTGAGTAAAATAATAGTGACAAAAGGACATGTTTTCCGATGCCTTCCAGAAAGGGTGCTTTCGTGATATAGACGATGACAACCCTAACCAGACGTTCATGATTCATACAATAATGAAATCTGAAAACGGATAGATAATTTGTTGCAGAAATACGTAAATATTTCTCAGATTTTTAGTATACTCCCTGAAGTATAAATTTTAACCGTTAAATCTTAGTAAAAAATACAATGTTCACAATTTAATGATTAAAAATTCCAGCGTATAAGAAGATCCATATACTATTGACCACTAAAATAAAAAGATCCAGATGCAACAAATCTCATAATATTTCCTAATACAGTAAATACTGTGGTCAATGAAGGATAGACGAGAGAGAAACAAGCCCATCAGCTACTTGGTATATTGGCTGAGTTCACCAAACTTTTGAACTACGTTTGTTAACCTGCACTCTCATGCAAACTACAACAATTCCGAATTTCCGACACTGTGTACATCTGACAACAAAGATGATTTAGATCTACCTATCAATGTTGCATCCTCCATTTACGCCTCGAACTAAAATGTAGGGTTGTATCGGAGATGTTGCTCGTAAAAATCGATCAACTGGAAAAGGAGATAATAGATTAGCGGTAGTACAAATGACCATAGCAAAGACGAGTCAGTAATCATTAGCTACTAAAGCCACTGAAATGTTGTCAAGACAGAATGTTTATCGTTTCGAGCAATAATCACTTACCAGAAGCGGATGATTAACCTTGAGAGACTTGTTGTCCACTATCACTTCAGATCCGTCAGACCTATAACAAGGCAACCACGTATAAAAATGTTATAAAGCATGTGAAGAGAACCATGTGATCCAGACTTAGGTTGGTTTTGTAGCAACTGAAGAGCAGAACTGGTTACAAATTCCTATATTCATCGTGAAGAATCTAGACTTTCCACATTCCGTTTATATAAAATTAACAATTAAACGTTATCAGGTCTTGGGTCGAACTGGCACAAAATATTCTGCCTATGCAATGACTATAGAACTGCTCAGACTCAGAAGCCATCAGAGATGGAGCTACACTGATGCCATGTAATACTGCTCCGAAGCAAATATATTACCCAAGAAATTTTATCAAGCAAACTAGAAAATATTCTAAATTCAACTACAAAGAGGTGATACCAGTCAAAGAACTCTTATTGACAAAATCAGAAGTGAACTGATGAACAACCATCGGGAATGTTTCAATCTAGCTCTAGGCACAGTGACAATGAAGAATCTTAATTCGCTTAAAAAGCTTTGTGCTTCCCAGGTGATCCGGATTCCAGAAGGAATGATGTTGAAGCATGAGAAAAATTTTTGAGACCAAGCTTACAACTATGAAAATCCTTGAGGCTAGGTTTGGGTGAGGGATTTCCAAGTCCCAACGGATTGAGGCCAAGTAAGAAATGGACTACAAATTGTTAGATAGAGGGGATAAAAAATGCCCTTCATCAACATTACAAAGGCATGTGAGAACCTGAGAGGGATTTGCAAATCCCTACTTGAAAGGAGTTATTTACAAATCCCTCTCACATGCCCTTTTAATACTCATAAAGAGCATTTCCTAATCACCTCTATCCAACTTTTCATGGTACATTCATTAGTTTGGCTTCAATCCCTTGAAACTTCCTTACCCAAACATAGCCTAAATGTTTGGGTGAGGGATTCGAAGTCCGAAGGGGGAATTAGATACTCCAATGATTGTTTCAAATGTATGTAAGAGGGATTTGCAAATGACACATTCGAACTAGGGACTTGCAGACCCTCACATATGTTTCATATGGGGATTTTCTAATCCTTCCTATCAACATTGTGTGACCTATTCCTTACTAGCTTGACCTCAATCCCTCACCCAAACATAGCCAGGAAAAGGACAAATGTACAAGACGAATCCCTAACACTATGTTTGGATGAATAAATTTAAAATTACTAAGAACTTTTAAAATGACAGAAATTGAATTGACGGGATTTTATTTTCTGGAATTTGTGAATTTTTTTGTTTGGTTAACCTAAAAGAACAATAAAATTGAATACGGAATTTGCTATTTTTAAGCTCTCAATCATAGAAATTGAGAAATAACACCTATTTACATGAAATTTAAACTTGGGAATTCGAGGTCCCAAATTCCAAGTTTTTTTCCACGCGGAAATTCTAAATTCCTATGTTTATGAGTCCAAACAAGGGAATTGGTACATGTTAATTTACAAATTCTGATTTTTATCCAAATTCCAAATTTATTTCCCTCATCCAAACATAGTGTAAAAGAAATAAGAAGTTTCCAAAAAACAATCAAAATATTCTATGGACTAAGGCGCTTTCAATTTCGTGATAAGCCTGAATTGGCATGCCATACGCATGCTTTATGCTTCAACATAAATTCCGCGACCTAAGTTTAAACCCTCACAGCTAGCATTTTCTAGCATGCTACACGCATACTTTAGGCATTTACATAAATTTAGTGCCCTTCACAACTAGCTATGAGTCTACAGCCTTACCTAATTCAATAGTAATTTCCAAGTCCGTACATGTTCTATTTAGGACTATAATTGTGATTATTCTGGTAAATGACTGAAATCATGTCTAATCCCCACATATGAGTTGGAAAGACCCCTGTAGTTTGCATAGGAGGCATAAAGTACCTTTTCAGTTCTTATTAGGACAGGAAATGGATGTTCACAAGGGCATTTTCCCATGCTACAATTCTTATCAAATATCTAAAAGCATCAAGGTGTATAACATCATCAGCTACCAATTTTAAATTTACAGCTCTTGCTAGAAAAAGATGGTATTAATGATAAAAGCACTTCGAAAGAAATCAAATCTTTTCAAATTCGTAGTTTTAATAATATTTTACGCACGGCATTCCTCTATAAAAATATTTGAGAAGACTATATTCAAGGGGCATGCAGTTACAAGTCATATAAACGTATGAGAAGAAAAAACTATTTATAGATGATGGCCACAAAATTGTATGACTACACAAGAATCATTCTTTTAGCCGAATGCATGGCATCTTTAGATGAATCATATCTGAAGGGAAAAAAAAATAGTTTACTGAAATTCCAATAGTAACTAACTAACTAACTAAAGCGTAGCTTTGTTAGGAATAACCCAGTCGAATGGTTATTATATAATTTTATTTAACCAATTCAAAAAAATAATATTCATAAATCTGGTCAGGATATAATTTTAAATTTATTTTCAGCAATGGAATAGAAATGTAAATTGAATTTCAAGACAAACCTCATTGCCTTAAAGGTGACTAAAACATCCTGGACGTCATTTGATACAGAAGTTGAGTACCCTATAGGCTTTATTATCTTGGTGATACGCACTGCATTTCTAGATTCATCAATCTTATTCCTACGACTTGAATTTCCCCCAGCATAATCAAGATTTTCTGCCCCTGATTGATTAACTCTACCGCCATATCTAACACTGACTCTGGTTGTTGCATTTGTTGTAGCACCCAGTTCAGACACTTGTGTCTCCTGCTTAAACCTCTTCACAGAACCAGACTTCCTTCTCTTAGCTCCGCGATTGCTCTGTACTGTTTCTGTACAATCAACCTTGGAAAGACCATCTGTAGGGCCATTAACTTCTGGAGCCCTTGCTTCTTGGAAAGGTACAGAAAGTTTATCCAAATTGACAACATTTGTAAATGTTGTTGCTTTGAGCTCACTAAGCTTTGGATCATACTCATTTTCCTCTCTCCTTTCACCATTTTGTTGGGAAATATTTAAACACCCATTCTCAGCATTAACTTTTGTGGTTGTTTCAATATTGTTGACATTCCCACCATTCTCTCCGACACAAGCTAAACCCACAGGCTGTTGAGGGGGAAGAAGATCAACAAGTTTCGAGCAGTTGAGTGCAGTAGAGGATAGAGCTTTATCAACGATGCCGATTTCCACATCTGTCATATTGTAAATAGGATCAGTAGAACGCTGCTGCCTCTTCTTGGGTTGAGAAAGAGGAGTCCCTTGCTTACGCTTGCGCTTCCGATGCTTTCCAGTACGCAAGCTTATGAACGACATAAGAAAAACTTATATTAAATGATTAGTTTCTGCGAAAATGTAAACTTTTGTAGCAGAAATGTAAACTTTTGTAGCAGAAATAAGAATAACTACATAAAAGTATGAAGTTTTGTATTTTTGCGAATAAACTATTCGCAGAAAAAGACCCCAATCAACTCAACCACAATATTAAATGATTTAGTTTCTACAATCTTTGTAAACTTGAACACTGTCAAAAGTTATGGTCCTTTTGCTGAAGTTCTCTGAAACCACATGAATAGCTCGGGGAAAATAGAAAACCAAACAAAATAATACCTTTCTTCAAAGGCTTCAACAACATCAGCAATTGACTGGAGATTATCCAAAGGTTCCCATGTATTGGCCGTCTCTGGCCAACCGCGCCTGTATAAGTCAATAGCAATAAATACCCCAAATCAATTAACAGGCAAAGCAGATTACGCTTTTATTAAGTTTCCAAACTTGAGATTTTAGATACGCAAGTGCTTCGCGGTTTATTACGTATTACTATATAGGGTTGTTTATTGGGATAAGAATGTCTACTATACACAGATAGGCCTTAATCTTCTCCCCTCCTCCTCTTGCCCAAACTATTTTCCATCTTCGACATCAACATAACTTTGATTTGATTCACCCAAACGGAGCTGTGTGCGCGTAAATTAAGTTAAACAACAACAAAAAAGAGGATACGAAGAAGGTTTACGCACCATTTGATGAGGTACTGGAGCTGACCCTATATCATGGTTTTGCAACATACACAAATGAAAACACAAAGCACTCAGTAATCAGATTAAATAAGTAAGCAAACATAAACACCCATCATTTCTTACCACAACTCAAATTAAACAACCGAATGAAAATTACCCAAATCATTTCTCACTGGAAAGGTTCAATTGGTAACAAATTAGTATAAAAAATTGTAAAAACAAAAAAATTGGGAGCAGAGAGGGGTACCTTCCGAACCCTTTTCCGGCGAATCGCTTCGATTTCGTAGAAGCCGTCATCAAGCTTGTTACGCTCTCTATTTTCGTCATCACCACCAGCCGCACCGTCGCCGTCGCCACCACCCTCATCATCACCGTCCTCTTCAGCTTCGCCGTCTCCGTCACCATCGTCAGCTTCTTCGGTAGCCTGAGGTTCCTCCAGATGCTCTTGCTCATGAGCGGCGGCAGAAGCTTGCTGTTGGTGAAGAAGAGCAAAAGGGCCGTCGGGGTTGTTGTTGCCGGCGTCTCGGACAAGAAGCGCACCGGCAGCAGGCATTACCTCCTTCCAATTGTTGTCCCAAATCTCCCTTCTTCCTACCTTGGTTCTCATTTGTGCTAGCTACTATATAGTGATGGAATTTCAAAGGATTCTCTCTCTCTCTCTCTCTCTCTCTTGTTTCTCTCTCTAGAGTGTTGAGCCCCAATTCCCCCCAAACATGTAAACCTGACCGCCACTTCCTTTTCAAGCGTTTTTCCTACCCTTATTTCTCTCTCTCTCTCTCTCTCTCCTCTCGTCTTTCTCTGTTTCTCTCTCTCCCCTTCGTTTTCCTTTTCTTTCATTTTTCCCCCTCTATCCCGCCTTTAATTTTCTTATCAATTTCAACTTCTACGATTTAATTCTATAACGTGTCAATGTTTTATATCCAAATTTGAATTGTTTTTCAATTTAATTAGTAATCAATATGGGAATTATTGAGTGACATGTGATTCGATAAAAATATCTCGAATAAATTTGGTGACTTAATATTATTTTTTAACTTGTTTAAATTTTGTTGTCGCTTAACTCGAAAGAGATAATCTTAGCTTTTCAGTTTCTTTTCTAGAATAAATTACATTGTCACATTGGATTTCGTACTATAGTTGGTATTCTGATGCATGCACATCATGTGCCATAAGAGTTGCGAAAAAAGTTATAATATTAAGTGTTTATCATTCAGTATTTTAAAGTATCGGTTTAGTGGTGGCGTGTGTAATTCTAGTAGTTGACAATTATACCGTTACCCATAAAGCCAAGGTTTGACTATGGCCTGTTTAGTACAACTTCCAAGAGCTGAGTTTGAATTGTATTAAAGTTTTTGAGAAAATTGGGTTGGACTAGTTTTGAGAAAATAAATTGCTCACGAAGACCGGTTGGTTGATGAAAGTTTCACTATAAACAAATGGGTTATATTACATCATTTCATGGCGGATAGGCAAATTATTGGTCCAAGTTGATTTTGAACTAGCGTAGACATACTGCCAATGAATTTACAGTCCGTCCCCAACTTTTTGGATCTTATGAACAAAAGAGGTACGACTTTGCATTATAGTTAGCTTAGCAGCAATCATAATCCCCAAGAAATCCCAATAGAAATAATTTTATTCGTTCAAGCTCTCATTTATGCTTATTTTGATCAAAGGAAAAGAACAAGGATTCTTAAGGATTGGATTTTTTGTCATTATTTATCTGTTCTAATTTATAGCAACCTCTTAAGTTTTTTTTTTTTTTTTTTTTCCAACTTCAAATAGATGAAAAGAGAAAGGCTTGAAGCCGGCCACAACCGAAAAAGGCTTGTGTTTGATTTCATCTCCCCAAATGTGAGAGAAGAAGTCGACTCCACAAAGTCACAAAACTACCACACCTAGAATTTATAATAGAATTTTTGGGACACTATGTCTTAAACATTGAGAAAAGAGAAACGTTAAGGGGGCTCTTTGTGAATTCTCTACCATCTTATGTTTTTGGCATAATATTTTAAAATATTAACACGAAAATTAACGTTAAATTGTAAAATAACAAAGACTCTATAAAAAATTTCACTTTAAAATAGTTCTCTTATCATTTCTCTCGAGAAAAACAAAACAACTATTTTTCTAAATAAGTAGGCCTATGTTTTGTTTAACATGGGCTCCATGTTGATCCCGATCAAACCATTTTCCGATCTTTATACCTGAAAAGACACTTACTTTTTTTTTTTAATTCTCATATATTGTTTATAAAACGTTTGTTAATTCACGTGACATTAGTTTAGCTAGTTTAGCGTGTTTGGGTCAGTTGGATAATCTTCAAAATATTGAAGGTTGCCTTTGCCATTATCTGACAGAGACCAATGATTTAAGGTTCTGTCACTTTAAGATTTCTTTATTACTAATTTATTGAAAATAAAGACCATATTGATAATGCTATATGACATACTAAAGATGTGCAGAATGTTACCTAACTCCCTCTAATGCTCCAAACTAGCAGACAGTTAGCCACGCTTTTTTTATTTTTTATTTTTTTAACAAACAATATTATTTACAATAAAGGGTGAGAAAGTGAGCTAAACTTCACAATAAGCTAGTAATA
Organism: Pyrus communis; assembly: GCF_041283825.1. Classification (NCBI taxonomy): domain Eukaryota; kingdom Viridiplantae; phylum Streptophyta; class Magnoliopsida; order Rosales; family Rosaceae; genus Pyrus; species Pyrus communis. The sequence continues at coordinate 5,692,531 of NC_142571.1, read as the reverse complement.
ATGTGATTCAAATTCGTCTTTGACGAGAATCAAACCTAAGACCTTTCACTTATAAGTGAAGAAAAATATCATTAAACCCTAGTATTAAACGACAGTTATGTTGCTTAACTCCTGCTAATGCTCCAAACTCAATGGGTATAAAATTGATTATAATATACCATGATAAAAGAAAGAAAAAAACCTAAAACTGATCGAGGCAAACGTTAGACATTTTTTTTTATTGTTAAGAAAATTTACGCCTCGCTTGGATACTTACGGTTCTCAACATACAATGGCTACATCCACAGAGTTATAATGTTCTCACACGTCGTTTAATGTTTATGAAAAGCATCGCTAATCTCTTCCAACTATTTTTTCGTCTATTTCTTATTAATTTGGACTCAATCCCTCACCTAAACATTTTAAGCTTAAAAGAAGCAACCAGTCAGGTCCACAAAGACCAAAGTCGGAAAACTAAACCGCGGCAACCAAATGTGTTTTCAAGTCGAAGCAGAGTGACAAAAAATGTGTCACCAAAAAGACTTTATATGAAAGCCCAGGTGTCTGTGCCTAAGCCAGATCCCAATCAATGTTTAAAATATCGGTACGAATCGATATGCAAATTTGTAAAAATATTAATAAATATATCAAATATTGACATCGATATCAGTTGCTTTCTATAAAAATATGGAAATTTAAAATAAAAGTTTAGGAATTGTCAAATATTGATTTGAACGAAATATAATAATTTATCTAATATTTAACAGATGTGCCAGAAATATCAATGATATCTATCAATTTTAGACCAAACCTAGTTTCTCCGATATGAGGTGAAGTTCAGACTTCACTCCCAATTTTCATATTTTTCTTTGATTTTTTTGGATATTTTTATAAAAATATTGACCTTATCGAATAAATTTTAAACATAGATACCAACTAGCATGACATTCATTTTTTTTCTTTCAAAAAAATAGAAATTCGTTGCGACTCATTCTATATCAAACTTTAATGATCCAAATCGTCTTCAATGTTTCTTAGAATATAGTACTTGTCAATTTCTTTAAGAGCAGCTCCACCGGAGCTTTTTTTGCCCAGCACCAAGTCCAAATAACAGCCCGGCATGCAGGGAAAGTGCTCCAGCCCGCCAACTTGCCTGGCACCCAGCCCGTGCCAGTCAAGAGCCCAGCCCAAAATGGATAGACCCATTCCCCGGTCTGTTTCTGGCGCGTGCACAACACGCGGGAGGCCAGGCGAGTAGCCGACAGCTTTGCAGGCGGTGGGGCCCGCGCGGCAGGGCAACTTGTAGTCGTCCGGGGTGAAGGATACGTGGCCTCCTCGGAGCCGTTGGATTTCCAACGGCTAGTTTTTTAGGCCGTTGGATTTCCAACGGTAAAAAAAATTTCAATTTCAATTTTAAATTGGACCGTCCGATCATAGATCAACGGTCCACGTTTATTTCACCAAAAATTTAAAAAAAAAAAAAAAAAAGGCCCAACGGTCAGAAATTTGACCGTTGGCCACGTGGCGTAATGAGTGCTGTTGGATTTGATTATTTTTCAAATCCAACGGTCCCGATTAATTACAACATTAAAATTTATTAAAAATTAATTAAAAAATGTCAAAATTTTTTTAAAAAATACAGAAAAATTTTAAAAAATTATTTTTTTTTTCTATAAATACCTAACCCTCATCTTCCACCTTACACCACATTTCAATATTTTCTACACTTTCCACACTTTCTACATTTGAATATTTTGTACACTTTGAGAGAAAAAAATGACTTCGTGGAAGCTCAGTGAAGATGTTACGTTGTGTGAATGTTGGGTTCGCACTACTCATGACCCGATTACGGGTAATGAGATGGATAAGCGAGAAATGTGGAGTAAAATTACGAAATCGTTCAACGATGTACATGGAAAAGATGTACATGGAAAAGATGCCAGATCTAGTCAAGGTCTTCAAGGTCGTTGGAAAAAACTCAACGCATCCTTTACTTGTTGGAAAAACGCCCTCTCTCATGCTTCTGGTAATTTGCGTAGTGGGACAAGTTTAGCGGATGAGGTAACAATATTTTTATTTATTTATATGCATTCCACCCGATTTGATTATTTTAATATATTTAATTTCTTATGTAATTTTTATGTAATATGCATTCCAAATACTTATGTAATTTTTATGTACTTTTTATATAATTTTTATGCATTCCACAATTCTTATTTAATTTCTTATGTAATTTTTATGTAATATGCATTCCAAATACTTATGTAATTTTTATGTAATTTTTATATAATTTTTATGCATTCCACAATTCTTATGTAATTTTTATAGACACTACAAGCACAAACATTCTACAATGCAAAGAACCATAACAAATCATTCAACAAATGGGAATGTTGGCAAATTGTCAAAGATTGCCCTAGATACAAAATTGTGGCAACCGGTCCAGAAGTTGTCATGCACGGTATGGGTCTACACAGTTCGCCAGAAGCAGACACAGCCGAACAAGAAGCCAACACATTTGAAGACACGGAAGGGATACCTGAACAAGTGCCAGAGACCCAACCGACTCGTCAGTCCCTCAGGCCTCAAGGTAAAAAGGCATCAAAGAAAAAAGGTAGTTCTTCCAAAAATGACTACACTAAATATATGGAGGAACTTACTCGTCAAGGTGAAATGAACATGGCATGGGAAAAGGCTAGAGATGAGGAAAAAGCTGCTGCTATGGCAGCAATTATTGCAGCTACTGAGGCTCGTGATGCGGCGTCTGAGAGACAAAGAGAAATAGTTAATCGAGAGAACGAGATGATTAGAGAAGCACTTCATCGAGAGAATGAGATGATTAGAGAAGCACTTCATCGAGAGAATGAGATGCTTAGAGAAGAAAGGATGGCTCAAACAGATCGTGACACTATGAACAAGTCTCTAGTAGGACTGTCTCCGAATTCAAAATATTTTTGGACATCAGAAAAAAGAGATGTCGTGCGAAGGAGGCGTGCAAGAGATGCCGAAACAAGTCAAGGGGGTTCCAGCTACATAAATCCTAGCAACCAAGATCCTAGCACCACATATCCTAACCCCACAAACTTTGTATAATTTCGCATTTATTTGTACTACTTTACTTAATTTCTTATGTAATTTCTTATTTATTTTTAGAACTTTATTTAATTTCTTATGTAATTTCTTATTTATTTTTAGAACTTTATTTAATTTCTTATTTATTTTTAGAACTTTATTTAATTTCTTATGTAATTTCTTATTTACTTTTAGAACTTTATTTAATTTAAACTTAAAATTACATAACCTCACCATTTAAAGAAGAATTCTGAGCTAAAAAAAAGGATTGAGTTTAGTGTGAGGATGGATGTAGGGATGTAGGGTTTATATGGACAAAAAAAAAAGAAGATGAGGTTCTGGACAATGCCACGTGGCACTACGTGATTGGTTGAAAATCTTAGCGGAAATCTATTCAAAAAATAGTACGTTCGGATAATGACACGTGGCGTGACGAGATTGGTTAAAAATCTTATCGAAATCTTGCCTAAATTATTGTAAACAGGAAGTGACACGTGGGTTGTCGGGATTGGTTGAAAATCTTAGTGGAAATCTATTCAAAAAATAGTACGTTCGGATAATGACACGTGGCGTGACGAGATTGGTTAAAAATCCTATCCGAAATTAAAACTATTTTTTTTTATTATTTTATAAAAAAATTATTTAATATTTTAAATGGACTGGGTGCCAGCGTATTTTGTAGGGGTGGAGATCGTTTGTGCCAGCGCATTTTTAGACTAGGTGCCAGCACATTTTTTTTTTGGGTGGAGATGCTTTGGCCTATTACTGTTCATTGAGTCTGTTACTGTTCAATTAAGTGGATAAATGGGCTGGGTGCTGGCACAAAGTGGATAGGGGTGGAGTTGCTCTAAACTCAATCAGATGTCTCAAATATTTTGAACTTGACTAATATTTTGCAAAAATAATTTATGAAATAAAGAAGTTTAATGTGTGTACAGCCCACAACGTATCCCCATGTTTGTTGCCACTTAGCGCTATGGTTTATCGATATTCCTTTTCATTTGTAAATAAAAAATCTTAGCCTCAATTTTTATCAAAAACAAATTTGAAGAATATTATTACTAATTAATTATAAAATAATATTATTTGTTAAAAATAGAATCCCTTCCCTTATACTCTGATAAAATAAAACAGAAGGCTTTTATAGTATGGAGGAAGCGAGGGAGAGAAGAAGCGTTTGAAAATAGGCAAAAAGTGGGTCTTCTGAGTAATTAGGGCACAGAGATCAAAGGGTGTCGCTGTCACTTGTGTGAGAGAGAGAGAGAGAGAGAGAGAGAGCAATGGCGTCTTCGAGTTCGATTAGGGTTTCCAGGGCTATCATGGCGGCGACCAGATCCTCCAGTTCCACTGGCGGAGCTGCTCTCTTTTCCTCGAAGGCCGCCACCAGTGCTGTTCCGAAGCCAAAGGCGAAGGCTAAGCCCAAGGAAGCAGGTGATTCGACCAAGCCCAAAGCCACCCTCGGGATTATGAAGCCGACTCCGATCTCTCCAGCTCTTGGTAGCTTCCTCGGCGTCAAGGAGTCCTCCCGCGCCGAAGCTGTCAAGCAGATCTGGGCCCACATCAAGCTCCACAATCTGCAGGTCCTCGTCTCTCTCGGCTCCACACTGTATTTTGTCCATATATTTATAAATATCTTCTAACTGTTTGATCTTTTTTTGTTTTGGGGATTTTTCTGTGATGGGTTCTAATAAGATGCTTTGTTTTTTGTTTTATTTATGTGGGTTTTGCTTAAATTTACTTTGTAAATTAGAAGATTTTAGCTGGGAAAAAAAGTCTCAAAGCTCTAAAACCCTGAACCCTAAGCCGTAAATCCCCCAAAAAAATTAAAAAAAAGAATAGTAAAATAGGAACTAGCTGTAGTGGGGTGCAGAAAATGAGATATCTAGGCACTTTTGGATGATCATTCTCTAGGTCTGTTTTTTTTCTAAGAACGAAATATATTTGTTGTATCCTAAGATTTCACTTGGCCGAATGTGGAGTTTAAACAACGCGTCGTTAGTCAGGTTTTGAAGATTCGAATATGAGCTTTTTTTTTTTTTTTTTTTTTTTTTTTTCCCCGAAGTCAATTAAACCCCAAGAGATGCTGCTCTGCATTTCTGTTTTTACTTCTATTTGATGGCCATGTGGTAGTATCTAGTGGTTGCATTTGGATTTGGTTGGTGTGAATTGGGTATCCATTGTTCCAAGAGTCAGATGAAGTACTAAATATCCCCAGTTTGTGATTTTTGTATTAACTGTCCTTGTGTTGTCTCACCTTCCTTGGCATCTGATGCATGCATCTTATGTGTATGGTCATCATGTTCAGGCGTCAAATTTACACGATTTTAAGCGTATGTTGACATAATATTGGTTCATGATCCTTAATTTTGATGTGTAATTTGGATAATTCTTGGTTCTCATTTGTTGCTTGGATTCCATTTCGTGTTTAGCATTTTTCGCCTGGCATCACAATCTTATTCAGAATGCATTTGGCTTCAGTGTTGAGATGTAGATTCATGCTTACTTTAATACTTTGAGATGTCTCTGCTAATTGTAATTCCGTAGTTTCCCAAAAAGTTGCAGGGATGCTATAATATAGCTTTGTAATGTAATTATGGATCATGATTTATAGTTTCTAACTAGGATGGCTAGTGAGTAGCTATTACAGCTAAGAGATGTTATGCAAGGTCTTCTTTTATCGACATAAGTATTTCTTTGGGCAGCTGAATAAAGTTATGCTATATAAACTTCTGGCCCCCAAGATCTTCTGTGTCTTGTCTAAACAAGTGTTTGCAGTCATAAGTAATGCCATACTTGCTTCCATTGGTCTTGAAATGATTTTATATAAGTAATGATTGAAGACCCAATCTCTAGTCTGTGTATTGAGACAATGCTACATGTCAATTAGTATAGCCAATACGAGAAACATGCAACAATGTAAGCCTTGGCAATTACCGAAGGGGTTGGAAGACTTTTTAAGTGTTATGTTTTCGACTTACATTGTTGCTTGTTTCTTTTGACGTGAGCACCTAGATGCAGATGGCACAAGACTGTGTGGCCTTGTGGCCTTAGTACTTGGAATTTCTCTGTGGGTTGGGTTTGTGTATCAAACTAGATGGTCTGGGAAATTGTCACATATTGAAACCTTATGCTTTTATACACCAAATTTGTGACTGCTACTTAATTCTACGGTAGTTTAGGAAAGTGCAGCGGGGTTGTGGATCCTAACATGTTTATGGAATGCTTGTTTCATATGAATTTTGTACAATTGAGATGTGAAGTTGAGTTGAGTAATAGTACTCAAATGCGTCTGCTTTTGTGCCTGCAGAATCCTGCCAACAAGAGGGAGATTTACTGTGATGACAAGCTAAAGGGGATTTTTGAAGGGAGAGAAAAAGTGGGCTTTCTGGAAATTGGGAAGCTGCTTTCGCGCCACTTTGTGAAGGCTGAATGAATGTCCATTCGTGTTGCTTTTGATTTGATGTAGTTTTATGTTCACCAACTTTCGTTTGTGACCTTAGTATGTAGGAAGGGAAGGGCTTTCGTAATTGAAATTAGCTGGTCTGCCTTTTGGATGTATAGAAGGCACGTAGGAGAACATGTTCCGTTTTAAATTTAATGGCGTGTTTTCCTAACGGGATAAGAGGAAAGAAACAGAATTGCACGCCTCTGAAAGCATTCCAGCGCTTACTAACATTTGGGGAATTAGAAAAGGCTTATTATATTATCATTTCATAAATTGTTGAATAAATCTCACATATTTAATACAACTCATATTTGCTTTTTCACTTAAAAAATTATCTTAATACATCCTACGTATTTCTCCATAATATCCCCTACACCACACATTCTCAATATACAACTTATATTTTCTACATACACTCCATATTTCTCAAATCTTATAACACTCATTTGTAATTTTCAGGGATTGAATCTAAACATTTGAACGTTTAGTTTTGCTGAATGTCGGAAGATTTCAAAATGATTTAGATTCATTTGAACTTTTCCAAAAAATGCAGACTGGAATTTGACAAAAATACCGGTTGGGATTTAAATCATATATGTGTTTGTTTTGAATTCCGCCATTAAAACCCATGTCGTATATTTTTAATATTTGATGGTAATATAGGTGTTTAATTTTTCACGTAATCCTTGTAATCCCTATAAGATGAATATGAACATAGAAGTTTAAATAATGCAGCAAAAACAAAATTAAATAGTTATTGATGTCGTCGAAATCACTAAGACAATGAAAAATATGAAGTCTTATCTTATGTGAAGCTTCCGAAACATCGACTTCGTGTTTCATTTGTCAAAAATAATTTTTCTAAATCAACATGTCTGTAGTTTCATTGGTTATGATTTCGTTCAACAATGAAGGATGAAAGAGGTTTTAATAGTTGAAGAAGAGAAATAATACGCTAAAAGTGATAGAAATTTTTTATATTTTTTAAAACCTAATAAAATCAAAATTGTCATTGCATAATGGAGTAAATAAGTCATTTAATATTAAATTTTAATATAAATGCATTCAACATTACATGGTGTGCTAATATAAAAAGTCTTTCAAAATGGATGGGTCTCCCTAATACTAGTAATCGAATTCCTAAACTATTCGGAATTGAATTGCCTAGATAAAGGTGGTATTTGGACTCCGGAAAGACAGCTCTGTTTGGAATCAAATATTTATTTCCAAAATAAAGCTAAATTTGTTTACGATAATCCCTTCCACCTTCAGTGCTCCCTCCCCCAGATCCGTTTCTCCGCTCTTGGCCAACTGCCTCGCGAACTTCACCAGCAAAGACCCTTCGTCGATTTCGTCAGTTGGTGATGGCCCAAAATTTTAAATTTTTTTTTAACATATGATATTATTTATAGGGGAAGATGATAAGTTTAACTTTACAATAAGTTAGCAATGATATGGTTCAAATTCTTTTTTAGCAATAATTAAATCTAAGACCTTTCACTTATAAGTGAAGAGAGATATCACTAGACTGTAATCCTAAGTGACCGACGATCCAAACTAAATATTAATAAAAAAAAAATAATGGGGAGAGAGAGAGAGAGAGAGAGAATTAGAGGTGGCTAGGGGTGGGTGAAGGCTGTGGTTATGGAGGCAGGAGTAGATCTATTCATGGACCTTCGAGGACCACCCAACAATTGAGCGATGGTGGAGGAGAGAAGACCACAATGGCTGTGCATATATTCTTCAAGAGAAGTTTTGAACAAAGAAGAAAGGTTTCATTTTAGCTGATAGAAGCAAAGCTCTGCTGTTTTTTGAACCTTGTTCGGTTGTTCCAACAAAGAAGAAAGAGAAAATGACTTTCTTTCTCCATTTATCATGTGACCGACTCCTAATTGTCGAGCGGTGGTGGAGGAGAGAAGACTACAATGGATGTGCGTATATTCTTCAAGAGAAGTTTTGAATAAAGAAGAAAGGTCTAATTTTATCTAATAGGAGCAAAGCTATGCTGTTTTTTGGACCTTGTTCCAACAAAAAAAAAGAGAAAATGATTTTCTTTCTCCATTTCTCATATGACCGACTCCCTTTTTATGTTGTCCAATCCGATTGTGCCACTTAATATTTTAATTAATAAACAATGATGTATTACCCAACTAATACTTTTATTCCACATTTTTGACATTGTTATTTCTTTTAAAATCCATTATAATTCATACAACCTCTAAAATATTTCGTAAAATACTATAGACTTGTAATCACTTGAAATTTCATTTCATACCATCAAATTTACTAAATTACTAAAGCGAAAATTTTGATATCTCATTCCCTTGTTGGTGTTGTTTCCTTCTCTAAAATGAATGGAGAGTGATGACTGATGAGGAAGCCAACAACAAGGAAGAAGGATGTTTGCCACCGTCGACGCCGCGCTCTCAACCTCCCTCTACTCTCTCTCCGTCTTTACATGAATCATTACCAGAGCAACAACAAGGAGTGGCAAGTAAACAGGAATTACAGTAAACAGATGGCAAGGAGACTGCTCAATATATTCTTAAAAAGTTTCCAGTTATAAATTGTTTTTTCATGTATGTACCTCAGAAATCGTTAGTTAAGGAGATGAGTTATCCATTGCTCTACGATGGCAGGAGACCCGTACCATGGTCTCAACATATCATCTGAACCAACTGGTGAGTGGTAAACACCGTCGAAGCTAATGTTGAGGGCACCCTCCAGATGGGCTGATGCTTCTGGTACAACCCCGTCTCCCCAAACATCTGCCTGCCCACATACCTGAAACCAAACGGTAGTCTCATTATCGGCATTCAGCCTGCAACTTTGATGCTCGATCGGCTTACAAGAAATGTCAGAGGACATAACACCAAGAAACATAACTATCATAAAATATCAATGCAAACTGTATTCTGTATTTCGGTTGATATTCATAATTTTAATTTGATTGGAAGTGACCGTTTAAACTGCTGAGACAATGGGGAGTTTTACCTGCTTGTACCCTTGCCCGACAAAGCGCGCACGCAAGGTGGTGGTGGTTGTGGTTGATGTTGGAGTGCTCACAGTCGCATCATTTATGAGAGCAACATCTGATGAGGGTTCTACACCCTCTATCGGGAGGGCAGAATCAATGGTTTCGTTTGAGTTGCCAAATAAACGAACACCTTGAATATACCTGCAGTTTTACATATACATGTCTCATATATATTTTGAGGATTTTTCATTCAAGCAACTACTATTGCATAGAAGGTCAAAATCGATAACAGTGACATAAATAGGTACGCGTCATTTCACACCTTTTAATTTGTCCCCAAAAAAAAAAAGGTTAAAGTAAATTCATTCAGATAATAACAGAAGCAATCTGAACTAGGACAAAAATCAGAATCAAATTATGATTTTACCTCCCTGCGATACATACATATTTCAGTTCGGGAGTGTAAACAGCTTTCGAGCAATGCTTATTAACATAATCCAGGAGACCCCTCGTTTGATCAATGACCCCCGACACGCCTTTTGGTGGTGGCCTGAAACAACAGATAGGTCGTAGTTATGATGAAATTTGAAGTAAGATTATACAGATGGAATAACAGAAGCGCCTAAGGATGTCATCGCCAAATAAACCTTAGCTTTACATATGTAGTCATCAGCAAGAATTGTTAAGATAAGAGTTTGATAACATACTGGTGGGGGGTTCCAAGGGTCAATAATAACGAAATATCTGAAAACCCGAATTCTTCCATGTAAAGACGCGCAAGCCATCCTCCTGCTGAGTGTCCAACGAGGGATAAAGTCCCACCTACAACAAATGAAACAAACAATTATACTAGTGTACTTGCTGGAGAACTCGAGTATCCAGTCAAATTAAGTAAAGTTCTTCTGGCATAGCTTAATGGTTGCTTCATGGGGCGGTACTGGATGCCTTCTGGCGTAGAAAAGCTTGATATAAATTTCCATTTAATTCAAAAGCTCCTAAAGCATGAGAATTCTAAAATCAAGCAACGCGATTTAAGATCTAGCAGCACGCTAAGAGGTTGACAGAGATGAAATCAATTTATCTTTTAGTATCATCTAAGATAGGACAAGGCAGCATGTAACAAATGATTCGATACAGACGTTTATCTCAAATTCATCTCAACAACCCTCAAGGAAGCGTTAGTTTTAGCTTTATCGAGATTCACGGTGAATATAAGTCTTCTGGATTCAGAAGAAGTAAACAGGAAGACGTACATAATAACATGTATTGCATAGCAGTAAGACAGAGTTGAGCAAGACCTTGTGACAGCTCCTTGGCCTCTTGTACCGCCTCGTCCACCCTCTTTAAATACCTGCCAACGCAACCTCATTCGTTGTTAGTTCGAATTCAATCCAGTAATCTAACCTATTATATACTTATAATGTGAGTCAACTTCCAAAGGTTTACACATAAGGAAACAGACGTTAACAATTACTGGAGAGTGAGTCGACATACCAGTCGAGTACAGGCCGGGGACTGAGAGTTCCTCGCCAGTAATTGGGGTCAACCAAGCCGGCGGCATTCCTCAGCCAATCAATTCTTGACACCTTAGCAACCACTGTGCTCACTCCATACCCTCTCAGAGTCAGCTCCAACTTCTGGTAGTCAGCTGAATTGTTCCCCAAACCCTGAAACCAGACAACCACACAACACGAATTAAGCTTTGTACAAAATGCCATCATCCAAAGTGTGTGCATAAAATGTTGGTGCAAATTTGGAAATTGGTTAGATCAGTTAGTTATGGCAGTGCGACAGCCATGGAGTTCGGATTTTTATAGTTTAAAATATCGCTCCCCGTAAATTAAAATAGTTTAAAATGTCGCTGCCTTGTCAAAAAGGAAATGTTATTGCATATTTTTATAGTAAGTGAAAACTCCAGATGAGGAAAAGAGAGAAATTATGAACTTAACTGGAAGAAGAACAGCAGGTCGGTATGACGAAGACGAAGACGAAGACGATGATGTGTCCTGAGAGAATGCAGAGGTGGAGAAGGCCAGTGGCTTTAAAGGGGATAAAAGCATAGCCATTCCCATACCCAGACCAGAACAAAGGGAAAGGTGATGTTGGGGTTGGCATTTTGTAGTTTGTAGCAAAGGCACACTCCACTGGCATTCTTTGCAAGTTCGACGGTTGAGGTTAGGTTCAAGGACACGTGGCCTACTGCAATCCTCTAGCTCCAATAGGCTTCTTTTACTCTTTTGCTAGTATGATATCTGGTTGGACATCAACGATAATTTATTTTTAAACTTGTCATTTAGGAAAGTCGAATATTAAATGTCTCATATTGTAATCTCAACAATAATAAAGAGGTGTACCCAAGGAGAAACCATTTCTCCTCTTAAAGACTTTGTAGGAATTTAGGGCTCTTACGGTAACGTTTAACAATCCAACTTTTGAAGAATTATTTTGCAAAGCGAGACGATAAATATTATTTCAGAGAATGAGTTTAGTAATCTAATTCGAGAATGATTTTTAAGAGAGAACATTGAAAACGTGCATGTTATCAATATCTATAATTGAATAAAACATTCGGGTTTCGTAATAGTGTTTTTGTAATCTAAATTTTAAGATGACAACAGTAATAGTTATAATGATGATGGTTGCAATAGGTGGTGGTCATGGTGGCGGGGTTGATGGTGGTGGGAGGCGGTCGTAGGTAGTAACAAAAGTACATGATCAACAACTTTCCTTTCAAGTTTATTTTTAAGATGAAAAATTCTTATTATCAATCCTATTGTTTTATGCGATATGTTATTTTATGTGATATATACAAATACATTTAAGACATTTCACATATTACGTTCTGCGTGGTCACGTTGTTTTTTCTATTTCAGCAAAAAGGATTCGTAACTTATCTTTCAAGGGCCAATTTTCTAAAAGAAAAGGGTGGCGTGTCTTTTTTAATCCGTGTTTTTGTAGTAGCCGAGCCGTGAGTTACAATAAGAGTACATCCAATGCACGCAAATTAGTTTAGGGAAAATTATTTTTTCGCTTGAGATGACAAAATTTAATTTCTAACAAAATATATCTAGCCTAGGCTAAAATAGCCATGGCTTTTCAAAGGGCCAGTTTAGCCTTGCTTCTTCAAGGGGCCATTTTAGCCCTAAGTCGTAAAAGGTCAACTTAGAAAGAAACTGATAACCGATAAAAACCAGTCATTAAACACTTTTTAACCTTAAGCGTCTCAAGAAACAAAATTTTGAGAGGCCTATATTTCATAAAAAATGACATTTTGAGAGGAATAAAGCTTTTATCCTAGCCTTGCCCTTTCAACTAGACTTGCTTTAAGTGGAGGACATGGATATGCCCCAGTTTAAAAAAAAATTTTGAACGTTCACTGATTACTTGAAGTACCGGCTTGTAAACATCTCTCCTGGTCATGACCTAAACCTTGGGTCGTAAAATTTGAATGAGGATTCTCCAATCACGTCCATTCATCGTACGATCAGAAATATTATAATTTTTTTATTTAAAACTAAATATAAACAATACTTTGACGAAAATTAACTGCATGATGTATGATCAATGAACGTGAATCCCCATTCCTAAAATTTGACGCAACGGTCATATAATGTTCAAATGTGGAGGCCGTTTGCCGATGCCACTGTCTTCAACTCTTCAACATGCTGCGTCTGAAAATCTCAACCAAACCCTCGCCTCTCCTGCACTCTATTACCACCGTCTCCTACTCCTCCTCCGCCTCCATCTCCACCCCAACCCCCATCGTCGATTTCCTCCACTCCTACACCGTGAACCCTCCAATCCAACCCTGGCCCCGACGCCTCTACCCAAAGCGCTTCATCCCCCTTATCGTGCACCAACCCAACCTCGACCTCGCCCTCCAAATCTTCCACCACGCCTCCAAATTCCACCTCGGATTCTCACACAACTACCACACTTACCACGCCATCCTCAACCGCCTCTCCCGTTCCCGCGCTTTCCACCCCATGATCGACCCCCTCCTCTCCGACCTCAAAAACTCCCAAATCCAATGCTCCGAAGACATTTTCATCACCCTCATTCGCAATTTCGGCGTCTTGGGTCTCCTTAAACTCGCCTTCAAAGCCTTTTTCGAGGTGCCAAATTCGGAGTTCAGCGTTCTACGAAGACCCTGAACGCATTGTTGAACGCTCTGGTTCAGAACAATGAGTACGCTTTGGTTCACTTTGTGTTAAAAAATTGTGGGCAGAGATTTGGGGTTAGGCCCAATTTGTCCACTTGTAATATACTGATCAAAGCGCTCCGTAAAAAGAATGATGTGGAGACTGCACTCAAGGTGCTCGACGAAATGCCTGCAATGGGGTTTGTCCGGAATGTGGTGACTTATACCACGATTATCGGCGGGTATGTTTTGCGGGGTGATATGGTTGGCGCCAAGAGGGTTTTTGGGCAGATTTTGGATGGAGGATGGTATCCGGATGCGACTACTTATACAGTTTTGATGGATGGGTTTGTTAAGCAAGGGAAATTGGTTGATGCCGTTAAGGTCATGGATGATATGGAGGAAAATAAGGTTGGAGCAAATGAGGTCACTTATGGGGTTATGGTTAAAGCTTATTGTAAGGGCAAAATTTGGGCGAAGCGGTTAATTTGCTTAATGATATGAGAAAGGGTATATACCAAGCTCGACGCTTTTCTGTATGGTGATTGATGGTTTGTGTCGCGAAGGGAAGGTGGAGGATGGTTCTGAATTGTGGAAGGAGCTTTTAAAGAAGAATTGCAGCCAGGATAATGCAATCTCAAGCACTCTCTGGTGGTGGCATAGGAACAATAGGTCCAAACACTTTACATTTCGTAAGCGAATTAAGTTCGACCTGGATTGCTTGTTTCTAGTTTGACCAATCTGTTCTATGTTGGCATTCATCAACAGAATGTGGTTCAATGTCATTGCTAAGATGATGTCAGTAGCTACTGTTTACGTAAATGCATCGTTAACGATCATCTCATTCCAATTCCTAACCTTATCCAATACTGCGTAGTGGCTCGAAATCTCACGGTTCTCAGGAAACCAGGTTGTCTCATCTAAGACATTGTTGTAATCTAGAATAACCTCATGCGTTGGAACGGATAAGTTAGCGATGATGATTGGCTAGCTGCCAATGTACCGGGCCGCGTGGAAGGTGCAGCCCCTACCTTCGGGGACGGTCCAGCCTTCCCAAGCGGGTTGTTGACGTATGCGAGGTACATCTATCCTTACATGTGCGTTTACAACAGGTATATGTGATCTTGTCACCTTAGCTAAATCATTAAAAGCATCTGGCATGCTCTGAGCAATGCTTTGAAGATCTATAATTCGTCGCACCTCAATTTCAGGCTGGGCAGTGCAGGGATCTAAATAAGACATAGTGGGAGCCTACCAAGGTAATTCACGGCGTTCTCCAGGAACGTTAGCATGCTCATCTCCCCCTAAGGACGGGAAGACTGTCTCATCAAAGTGACAATCCATAAAACGCGCGGTAAAGAGATATCCTGTCAAGGGTTCTAAATATCGAACAATTGATGGCGAATCATAACCGACATAGATTCCCATTTTTCTTTGAGGAACCATTTTGGTACGTAATGGCGGTGCTATTGGCACATAAGCGGCGCACCTAAACACCCGTATCTAGTAACCAACTATAACGGTCAATGTGGTTGGGTAACGGTGGGCCTCAGGTGGATCAACATAGCTATGTGCAATATTACATAGCCCCATGTAGATACTGACAGTTTGGTTCTTATAACCAAAGTCCGAGATATCAATTGAAGGCTTTTTATCAAAGCTTCTGGCAGGCCATTTTGGATGTGAATATAGGGTACAAGATGTTCCACATCAATCCCTACTGGCATGCAATAATTGTCAAAAGTATGTGATGTAAACTCTCCAATGTTATCCGATTGAATTGACTTGATCGGATAATTAGGATGGTGAACCCTTAGCTTAATAATTTGTGCTAAGAGTTTAACAAATGCAGTGTTGCTTGTGGACAACAGGCAAACATGTAACCATCGTGTCGATGCATAAACCAACACTATAAAGTATCTAAATGGTCTGCATGTTGGTTGGCTAGGTCCACAAATTTCCCCTTGAATCCTCTAAAGAAACTTAAGGGGGTTGTAAATGATCTTTGTAATCGACGGTTGAGTATTGAACTTCCCTAAAAAACACGCTTTGCATGGCGGGAATCCAACATAGGGAGGTAACTGACGCCCATGTGATGATTTGAGGATACGGCGTATCATGTCACATTGAGGATGTCCCAAACGATCATGCCAAATCAACAAAGTGTTCTGGAACTTAGGCATAGGGTTAGCCACATGATGGGCTTCTATGCCTCGAATGGTTGTGACGTACAACTCACTTGGGAAACATTCCAACTTCTCGTGAATACGCTTCTGGCTATATTCGTAAGAAGTGATACAAAGAAACTTAGAACCATTGTCTTCAATGGTTTCAATATGATATTGATTATCTCGAATATCTCTAAAACTCAGCAACGTTCTTCCGGAACGTGGAGAACATAGTGCTTCCTTATTAGTTAAGATTGTACCATTGGACAACATGATACGAGCCTTTCTGTATCCTTCAATCAAGTTGGATGGGCCTGAGAGAGTTGTCATATAAGCTTTCTTGGGTATTAAGTTAGTAAAATAGTGTCGGTCACGCAAGATGGTGTGCGTGGTAGCACTATCAGCTATACACTAACTTCCCTACTAGACTTACCTATAAATAAATTGATTGAATTGGTCACATGCATAAATATAATTCCATTCATTCAATTAAGCAATTCGAGAAATAATATCCATCAAATAACAATCCATAATTCAAAACAAAACAAAACCAAACAAATTATTTCAAAGACTTAGAAAAATTGTTCAAAATTAAACCATAAACCTAAAAAAATAGGGGAGAGGGGCCGACCACTCCTAGTGGGTTCGGCCACTAGGGGTAAACACTCTAAAAACATGTATAATTTATTCATCCATAGGAGCTGATGCCTCTTGAAAATCCGATATCTCCATACTAGGGGTAAACACCCTAAAAACATGTCTAATTTATTCATCCATAGGAGCTGATGCCTCTTGAAAATTCGATATCTCCATTGATGTAGTAGCATCTTCTGGATGTTCCACATGTAACTTAGACTCACGATGAGAATGATACTTGGCAATAGCCTCAGAGGTAGCTCGACATACGCGTGACCAATGATCCTTTGATCCACATCGATATCACGTGTCCATTTCAGTGGAAGTTGATTGCACGGGAGCTTTTCCTTTGTTCTTGAAGCATGGGGCCTTAGAGGCAAGGGGTGGACGATGCTGGGTTATATTTCCTCCCTTAGGTGGGTTTATGGCTGCTAGAAGGACAATATTGGTGGCATGGAAGGTGGAATAAGTATTCTCCATGAGATTTGATTCGGTTAGTTCAACTTTGCAGAATTTCAGCAGCGATCAGATTTAACAAACTTCAGAATTGTATTCATTCACAGATTTAAAGTCTTGAAAGCGAAGATGTTGCCAGTTGTGTCTTGCTTCAGGCAAGTAGATGTCTTTCTGGTGATCAAAACGGTCGACCAGAGCAAGCCAGAGGGTGCGTGGGTCCTCCTCAACGAGGTAATCGGTCTGTAGTGCATCATGGATGTATCTTCGAATGAAGATCATTGCATTAGCTTTCTTAGCTTCGTCGACAAGTTTGTCGTAGGTAGATGCCTTGATGGTGGCTCTAATACCCTTTGTAGTAAGATGGAGCTTCACGTCTTGAACCCACTTCAGGTAGTTTCTTCCAAATACTTCCAAATCGGTGAAATCGAGCTTGTTCAAGTTCGACATGTCCCTAAAACAGAGGGTACAAAAAAAAAACATGATTAGTCATATGGTAATCTATAGACATATATCGTAGAACATTTGGGGTTCTATAGACATGCATTGGTTTAGTTTATGCATGAAAACAACAGGTTTCATGTGGTATGTTTTGAATGAAAACTTCGGGTTTCACAGGCACTAAATATGAAACTACAAGTTCAATTTAGTTTTATGAACGATTAGTTCATAAAGGAAAGGTTACTGCAAGAAACACATAATGCAATATGCTAATTTAAGTGTCATGGATTTGAGTTTCTTCGGGAACTCAAGTGTGAGAGTTTTGTTACTACGAAAGTATGTCAACGGTTAAAGTATAAAAATAAATTATTGAATCGTTAATGTCCAAAAGTGATTTTTAAGTCAATAATTTTGGATTCATTATCAGATTAATGGACTGCACTAGATCACGACCAAACAAGGTCAATTGTGGAAACAAAAATAATAAAAACACTTGGGTTAAAATTATTTAAAATGCTAAATAATAGCATTGGGTCGAAAAAATATATAGCCCAAAAAAGGTTTGGGCTCGGGTTGGCTGCAAAAAAGAGTCCACAGGTGGCTGCAGGCCACGAGCCAAGGGAATTAGGCAAGCCCAGTAGCCAACGCTGCTGGTATTGGGCCAAAGGGGCGCACAGAGACAAGCCCAGACGAAGCTGGCTTGTGGGTTATCACACATAAGGCCCAGCCAAAGTTGGAGCCTGGTCTTTTGGTCAGGGGGAAGAAACCCAGTCTATTGGGCTGGCTGTTTGGTTGCCAGTCGAGGCAAGATTAAAGCCCAGCAAGCACAAAGGCTTGCTAGCAAGTCAGGCAAAGCTGCTGGTGGGCTTGGGGCTTCAGGCCCGTCGAAACTGATCCTAGGCCGAAGCCTGGTTGTCGCGTGCAAGAGCAAGAAGACCAAAGGGTTGCTGCGGTGGTCCATGCAGCTGGGCTTCAGGCCAGCGACAGTGCATGATGTTGCCGACGGTGGTGGTGTCGCAGCATGCCAAATTTTCTTTCCCTTTTTTTTTTTTTTTTTTTTTTTTTGAAATCCCTAGGGTTTGAAAAACTCTAAATTGCTTTTAATTAATTTATATGCTTTGACTCACAAATTCCACAAAGCAATTTAGTTGCATAATGCATGAAACAAATATATATATATATATATATATATATATATATATATATTGACAAATATATGAAACAGATACAATTTATATATCGTAAGGAAAATATAAACATATAGTGGTTCATGTATCATGGGGAATGTTTTCATGCTTCAACGTTTCAAATATCTTCCTTTATTTCAAGCATACCTAATTGGCAGAAAACAAAGAAGAACCTTTGAATTTTGTGGAAGATAGACTCATACTACGATCCGTTAATTCCTCAGCTTCTGGCAAGAGCGTGCTGATAACGTGTTGTAGACCTATTTAATTAAACTAATCTAAGGGATTAGAGAGAGAGAATGGGCCAACAGTATTGAGAGAGAAGAGATAGTGATTTAATTGTGAAGTGTGTGTGTATCACCCCATCGTACCTTTATTTATAGTAGTAGGATATGCAAAAACCTTACCTTTTTAGGATTACAACTCTTAATAGGTAATCAACTTCTAATAGGAATATAAGATACATTCCTATATCTACTAGGATTTGCACAATCACATTCCTATTTTAAATATGACTGCAACACAAACTTTTTTTTTTTTTTTGTTTTTTTTTTGTTTTTTTGTATTTTGGAAATGTTTTAAGTTGAAAATTAATTAGCAGATTGATGAAGGTGTGAGGATTAAAATTCTAAATCAAATACTAATTTTTATTTTTATTTTTTTTAAATTATGTAATTGAGAGGTACTAAATTCATTAACACCTCAATATTAGGAACTTGCAAAACCTGAAAACCAATAAGGTCTTGTAAAAAAATGAACAGAGTAGTTAGAGACCGAATAATAATTTTTCCTAAAATAAAACACAAAGCATTAAGCTTGGGCTCGAAAGCCTAAACTGGTTTTAACCAAACCGCATACCAATGGTTTGTTTGGGTTGTCTTCACCTGTATTCTAGTTAAAATCAAAGCGATTCAACCGGACTGTATCGCCCCTACTCATACTAAGAGAAATCACATTCTGTCCCCCTACTTATACTAGAGAAATCACATGTCATTATTAGTGGTATTTTTACTGTATAGGGCATAAAATAAAGCTTGAAGTAATGCGGTGCATCAACTTTAAGGAATCTATCATTGTATTATATTCACTGGGATCAAATTCAAAAGAATATATGCTTGTTTACTTTATCATCCATAATATACGTACTTCATTTCTTCAAGTTTCACACAGGCGTTAGCTTGCGTACTGTTGAGGGCAAACTTAAGTGTCCCAACGCAACTGTTTGTGAGCCATCTCTATCTCTGTAATCTCTAGTTATTGTCTTCTGTTTCTGCATTAACATATATGCTTTATTTTAATTTTATTTTTTGGTCCAACAATATATATGCTTTATATATGAACATGGATTTCATAATTTTTTTGTAGCTTAATAGCTGGTTAGTTACATAAGCTCGTGAGATATATAAGCTTGTAATAAATGCACACAAATGTTTAGAGATTTACGTCCTGCTTAATTGGAAAGAATTTTCTTTGTCTAGGGTTTTGAAGATTGGTCCCCGAGCTAGGAAATATCTTTTATTATTTAAAGCTGAGCATATATATTGCAATCATGTATGATGAATTAAGTAAAATCATGACTTAAGTAGATGGTCATTTTGAATAATGATATGCAGCAAGGTATCAATCTTACGTACTTGATAAGATGGGAGGTGGAAAGGACAAGAAACATGAGACAACTGAGAAAGCACTATTTTCATATGGTGGTGCGTATGGATATGGATATCCCCCGCAAGCACATCATGCATACCCTTCTTCTGGCGGGTATCCTCCACCTGCCTATCCTTCTTACGTGGGACATCCACCAACCTCCTATCCACCAACTGGTTATCCAGGTAAATCAGCGTCTTATCATTCTGCTTGCAATCGAATCACATCACAATCGTCCCTAATCTATTTTGTAACTTTACCAGTTTCTGGTTTATAATTATTCTGAATTGTATGCTTAGGTACTACAAAATTATAGGCCGATAATATTCATGGGTAATTAATCGAAAGACTAAATTATAATTTTATTGAAGGATGGCAATCCCATTCTTTTTCCCTTCTTTTCAATGGAAGAGACAAAGAAGAGCAATAAAGGAAATGTTAAGGAGAATAAATTTGTAAGTTAGCATGATAATAATTAGTCAACAAATGATGAAACAGAAGAAAATACATAGATATATATAAAATTTTAAAAATGAAACTGTTATTGACATTTTAAAAATCTCATTGTACACTTCACAAAAATATTTTTTTTCTCGAAATATCATTAAACCTGGAGTGCACAATAAAAATTTTGAAGTGTAAGCCAATAACAATTTCCTTTTGAAAATATATTTTCTCATTTCGCATTGACATTTATCAAGTGATGTTCTTAATTTTATTCCAGCTACTGATCATCACATATGAAGAACCAATTAAAATGACATTAAAGTAGATTATTATTTTTGTTTTCTTGATGACTGATGAATGATTATTACGTACAGTGCATGGAGTGCTGGCATGGGAATGGGAGGGATGTTAGCTGGGGGTGCTGTCGCAGCTGTTCCTGCGTATGGGGCCGACCATCTTGTGTATGAAGGTGGGGGCAACCATGACTATGGCGCTTACCATGGATATGGTGGTTGCCGTGGCTATGGGGTTGTCCCCGGCTATATTGGCAAGCCCTTTGGGAGCTAGTTCAACAAATGGAAGTAAAACATATGATATGGTGGATCTGCCGATCTAAGGAAAATATCATGGTCCCTGCATCAAGATCCAAAACTAGTGTAAGATAATCTACTTACGCCCTTTCTAATAATTACTCTAAAAGTAAATACAGACTCATTTGTATTTTATATTGTATTTCTATACATAAAAATAAATGAAGACGTATTTGTATATTGTATTTTTCTCTCTTCCAAGAGCCCCTATCTTAATATTTGAGACTTTAAATCTCGTTTTCCTATGATTAGGGCTAGCCATTTTAGCTAATGAAACCAAATTAACCGGTCTGGTCAGTTCGAACTAGTGCATTCTTTTGCCAAAAAAAAAAAAAATCTTTATGTTGTGTCGAAAAATATTGAATGAATTTAACTCAGACAAGGATATTTGTAAATCAACGGTGACATAGCTAACTAACTTTAACCTCTCCCCACAAGTTAAAATTTCGAGCTAGTCTTGCTTCACATATTAACTATGTTGATTTGATCCCACACGTCCTCTCTGTGTGTTACTCTTCCCTTGAAATAGTGAATCAATTATTTTAACCCTTGCAGTCAATTTAATTAGACTGTCTTTGGAGGCATAGCGAAAATATGCCTCTCCAAACTTAATTCATTAGGTATCGGTCAATGAGGTAGGCACATGGTAGTTAGGCCCTTATAATTAGTTCACCAATTTACTCCTCAACCCTTAAGAGTCAAGCATCTCCATGTTTTTCTACAAATGATTTCCTTCCCCAAACTTAAAGTAAAATAAAAAGTATTGAGTAATTATCTGGATTTTGGAATAACGTTGTTCATTGTTTGGGGTAATTACAAAAAGTAAACCCGTCCGAGTACTCCCCACCATCTTCTTCCTTCTCCATCATATGTCATCCCTCGTCTTCCATGATGGCAATTATCCATCCATTCTTTAAATAGATACTTTATTTCACTTGAAAAATTAAAGCTTTATTTCAAAGACATGGAATCTATCTTGGATTTCTCCACCTTGGTTTAATTCTGAAGTTATGCAATGATCTACCCATTCTTTAAGTAGGAGCAACACCAGCCATCAACAAGATTCTTGATGAGATCGAGATTGTCGGATCTCATGAGCAAGAATTGCGAAGTCACATTGCGTAGACGCTTCTCGGCTTCCGCTCTATTTGGATACATGGTTCTCCAATGCTGACGAAGATGTTTGCTAATTTTAGAATTAGGGAAAAGAAAATGCCAAAAATCAAAATGGGAAAATTGAAGATAACAATGTTTCTTCATCATACCAAAAAGAGAGATCATCCCCGATTCGAGCGGTCCGCGGATGAGGAGCTGCAACTACTGGAGGATTATTGGATCAGAAAACGAAGATTTCTTCATGAAGCAGTCAGACTTGTTCGGATTTGAGCGAAGCTCGGCATCAGAGTATGCTGCAACTATGCCCCAGATTAGACACTACATTGCAGTTTCTGTTGTAGTGTTGTAAATTCAGACTCTGCATTGTAGTTTCTGTTTTTTTATAGTCAAATTATTCACATTTAATATTAGATTTAATTAAATCTTATATAAAGCAGTCAAACTCACTCATACTAAAGCCCCAATACTCGATATGACTAATTGGACTTCAATAAAATAGAAATTGTATCCCAGAGTCTGAATTCACAAAATTGTAAAACAAGAACTGCAATGAAGTGTTTAATGTCAGGTTGACCTACTCCTAAATATAAAAAATATAAGAAGAGGGCTGCCAACTGTAATGCCCGCTGTGATGTAATGGTATAATTGGTAATTTTGTTTGATTTAAGTGCAACAATATACATTAAAGTCTTATTGACATGCGGACACACTCTGATCGAGATCAGGGCATGCTGGCCGTCACGTGGAAGTGACGTAACCATGTGCACAGTGCGGAAGCTAAAAAAAATAATAATAAAGTACGAATAAATAAAAACCAGCTTTACACAAAGTAAGAACATACATGTGCAAGCGTAAGTGTGAAAACAAAATTCAGAGCACGAAGACCTAATGCAGTCCGGGAGAAACAACACTACATAAACACACCTAAAGGTGGCCCTACATTGGTGATAATCTATCAGATATGCCGGAAAAATCCTCTGGGGAGCTACCACAAGTACTAGCCAACGAACTTGGAGGGGTGCAAAACGAAAAGTGTGAGTGAGCAAAAACAAAGTTTTTCAAAAACCATTTCATAATTAAAGTTCTAACCTCTTACCGTAAAACCTGTATACTTCCCAGAAAATAGAATATACATATATATAAATCATGCTCATAAATATGCCATGTCAAATGCCTCTAAATAGAATGCAAGTGCTTAGGAAATGTCAAATCAATGCCATGTAATCTGTCAGCCGGAGTCACATAACGTGACATGTACGGCTGAATATAGAGCTCAAATCTCCATCTCACTAACTATACCTGCACACGAGTCGGAACCACCTAAAGTGGTCTGTACGACATGACTGGGTGTATAATAAGTACGCTCAAGTGCTACGATCACGTGAAGACTGGGCGACTAATCGCAGGTCACCTACAAGTCGGAACCACCTAAAGTGGTCTGTACGACAGGACTGTGCACCTAACTTGGATCCAAGATGAGCATGTGGTGCGGAAGGTGAACATCACGTGAAGGACTGTGCCTAACTCTGGGCGGGAGCACTAACACCGGGGGTGCAGGTTATGAGCTCTCTATGCATCTCAAATCATTACTGAACATAAACATAAATCATAACTTACCTGGCACTTACCTGTGCGTCTGCAGCACCAAACATATATACATATGCGACTAATAATGCGTAAATAAATGGCAAACAATAAGCATGGCATATAAACGTATAAACATTTCCATTTCACCTACTGGGAAAAGCATAAGTATATAGGTATATACGGAAAAAGCCCACTCACTGGTATGTAGAAGGGTTGTAATCCCCTTGCCTCGAGTGACCGCGCTCGTCCTCGGGATAGGTCTCACCTGTATGCGAAACAACTATAAAAACGTTAATTTTAAAGCACATAACCAACATCACGAAATAACTTCTCATACAATGCTCAAATGGGGTGTATGAATACACCAACGTGATCTACTTAACCTCAAGAACATCCCCATATTTTTAGAAAAATTTTCTGACGCCGCACGCGCAGGCCAAGGCACGGCCACACGCGCCGCCCACGCGCAGGCACGTGTCTGGCACACTGACGGCGTCAGTTAACGCCGTCAGGAATATTCCTTTAAATCTAACGGATTCCGTTAACGTCGTTAGGAATATTCCATCCAAACTGACGGAATATTCCGTCGTCTTCTCCGGCCAAACTCCGGCGCCGTCGCCGGCACTGGAAAACCGGGAAAACTTTAAAACCTTGTATCTTCTTCGTATTTCAACCAAATTTCACAAAATTGGTACCAAAATGAAGCTTACAACAAGAGGAACAGATCAATACCACTTTCAAGCACAAAAACCCACAGAATCTCGCCAGGAAAACACCACCAACTCCGGCCAAGCTTGTAACTCACGATCCTGACATCCAAAACCTTCAAACGAACCACCCCGAGCCTCCTAAGGACCTCACCAAGCTTCCTACAAGCTTGAAATTCCCAAAAACATAAGAATTAACGTGTGCATGAACAGTGACCAAATCGGGGTATCCCGAGTTCGACGTGAAAACGAAGGTATCCTTACCTGAAATGGGTATGGTTGAACTCCCAAGGACCTCACGAGCACGAATATGTAATTTGTTTCCTCAATCTGTGAAGGTTTCAATGGTTTTGGTTGTCGTCCGTACAAGAAGAATAGGAATGGGAGAGAGAGAGAGCTCGGGACAGGGCAGGGAGAGAGGGTGAGTGAGTGTGGTGTGTGTGTGGTCCAAAACCAGCCAAGCAACACCCAAAAACAACCACACAACGAAACAACCATAATAGGGGCAAAATCGTCTTTTCACCCCCACGGCTCGAAAATCCAGAACGGGCTGTCACACATGCTTATAATCAACACTAACATATGAGCACACACAGAGTGTGAGAAAATTTAAAATTTTTGTTTTTGAAATAGAAGGAGAGAGGAAGAGAGTGATATATAGAGAATGTGTTTTTTTTTTTTTTTTTTTTTTTTTTTTTTTTTTTTTTTAATTTTTATAATTAAAGATATGTTAAGATTACATGTAGGTGAGGTTTAAAAAAAACAGCAAAATTTGGTTGTGTGACATATTTCTTATTCATGTTCTATTTTAAAATGATATTTTCATAGAATTTTGGTTAAAAATGAGTGTTTTATTAATTAGTAGAGATAAATATTATTGACATATGCTCAACATTATAACTTTTTCTTGTTTTTAAAGAAATCACCCTTTTAAAAAATTACGAATTGAGATATACTAAATCATTAACACATTAATATTAGGGACTTGCAAAATCTGAAAATCAATAATGTCTTAGCCAAAAAATATTAGTAGCAAGAGACCAAATACTAAATTTTCCTAAAAGAAAATGCTTTGCTTAGGCTCCAAAGCCTAAACTGGTTTAACAAAACAGCATAACAATGGTTTGTTTGGGTGGGCTTCACCTGTAATTTTAATTAAAATCAATCCAATATGTTACACAAAAATTAGTTTAACTATATTTTGAGTGTCAGAACGAATCAAACCGAACTGTATCGCCCCTACTTATACTGGAGAAATCACATGTCATCAAATATTAGTGGTCCTTTACTGAATGGAATAAATAAAAAAAACACACGTTGAAGTAACGCAGTGCTATCATTATATCATATTCATTGGATTGGGATCATATTTACAAGAATATATACTTGTTTACTTTATGATCCCTATATTTACGGACTTCATTTCTTTAAGTTTCACACACACGTTTGTTTGACCAGTGTTGAGGGCAAACTTAAGAGTCCCCACACAGCTGTTTGTGAGCCATCTCTATCTCTCTAATCTCTAGTTCTTGTCTTCTGTTTCTGCATTAATAGATATGCTTTATTTTAATTTTTTTGGTCCAACAATATGTATGCATGCTTTATGTATGAACATGGATTTCTTATTATTTGTAGCCTAATAAGCTCGTGACATGTATAAACTGTTTTGAGATTTACGCCCTGCTTAATTGGAAAGAATTATCTTTGTCTAGGGTTCTGAAGATTGATCCCAGCTGGGTAATATATATCTTTTATTATTTAAATCTGATCAGCATAACAATTGTTTGTAATTATGTATGATACGTTACGACAAAAACTCTCTAACATGTTATGTTCTTTGAACCATGAACTAAGTGGTGCCTCCCATTTGGATAATGATATGCAGCTTGGTATCAGTCTTACCTACTTGATAAGATGGGAGGTGGAAAGCACGAGAAACATGAGACAACTGAGAAAGCACTATTTTCATATGGTAGTGGGTATGGATCATACCCTCCACAAGGGTACGGATCATACCCTCCACAAGTATATGGATCATACCCTCCACAAGGATACGGATATCCCCCGCAAGCACATCATGCATACCCTTCTTCTGGCGGGTATCCTCCTGCTGCCTATCCTTCTTATTGGGGATATCCACCAACTGGTTATCCAGGACCAGGTACAGCAGCATCTTATCATTCTGCGTGCGATCGAATCACAACCCGATCGTCCCTAATCTATTTTATAACTTTACCAGTTTTCTGGTTTATAATTATTCTGATTTATATACTTGGGTTCTACAAAATTATAGGGCAATAATATTCATGGGTATATTAATCAAGACTAAATTCAAAATTTTATTGAACGATGACAATCTGAATTTTTTTTTACCCTTCTTTTCAATGGAAGAGATAGATAAGAGAACTATATAAAGGAAAATGCTAAGGAGATCATATTTTTGTAAGTTAGCATGACAATCAATTAGACACGAAATGATGAAACAGAAGAAACTATATAATTGTTATTGCTACTCCAAAAATCACATTTTACACTTCTCAAAAGTATGTTTTTCTTTCTAAATATCATTAACACTACTACAAAAGGGGGCTATAGTGTCGGAGTGTGACATCCCGTCCCGGGATTATTAAACGCACGTGTGAAATTACCTTTTTGCCCTTAGGTTGTTTTGTCACGTTGTGGGTTGTTTTGTGTGGTGTGGCATGTGTTGGACCACACACACACACACTCACACACACTGACACTCTCCCCCTCCCTCTGTCTCTCTCCCCCGTGCCTCTCTCTTCCTTCCCGTTATCACCATACGTACGGACAAACACCAAAACCACCCAAACCATCACGGATCGAGGAAACCAAGGACACCATTCAACTCGTGAGGACAAGGGGAGCACGACCATAGCATTTTCAGGTAAGAACTTCGACGTTTTCACGTCGATATCGCGAGGTCCGTTTTGAGCACTGTTCATGCAACATTAATTTACTTAGTTTTTGGACATTTGAAGCTTGTAGGTGTGTTGGTGAGGTCCTAAGGAGCGTCGGAGTAGCTCGTTGGACGAATTTGGACGTCGGGAAGGCCTAGTTCGAAGTTGGCCGGTTTTTGAGTTTTGAGACAGGTATGATCGCGTAACTTTTAGCCTTTAAAAGTGGTCCAACGTGATTCTACTAGTTTAGGGCTTTCTTTTGGTCCAAGAATCATAGAAAACGGTTGAGAAACGAAGGAGAATAGTTAGTTTAAAGTTTTTCCCAGTTTCCGGCGACCGGAGTCCGGCGAGGGTAGGCCGGAGAAGAAAGGGGAATATTCCGTCAAGTTTGACGGAATATTCCTAACGGCAGTGACGGTATCCGGTTAGATTTGACGGAATATTCCGTCAGTTTAACGGAATATTCCTGACGGCGTCTGTTGACACCGTCAGTGTGCCTGGCACGTGGCCGCGCGTGGGGGCGCGTGGGTCCGTGCCTGTGCTGGCGCGTGGGGGCGCGTGCGGGGTCCAAAAATTATTTTAAAAATATGGTTGTGATCCTGAGGTTGTGTAGAGCACGTTGGTATATTCATTTGTCCATTTTGAGTAATGTATGAGAAGTTTTTACGAGAATTGGGTTATGTGCTTTAAAGTTAACGTTTTTATAGTTGTTTCGCATTTAGGTGACACGTACCCCGAGGACGAGCGTGCACACGCGAGACAGGGGGGCTACGACCCTTCTACATACCAGTGAGTGGGCTTTTGTTTTTCGTATATACCTATATACATTTATATTCCCAGAAATTGATTTAAAAAGGGTTATTTGCCTTATGCCATGCATGTTATTATTATCGTTTATGCATCATTGCACGCATTAGTAGTGGCATACATATATATATGCATATTGGGTGCTGTGGACGCGCAGGTAAGTGCCAGGTAAGTGGTATTCGCATTTACTTTCAGCAGTTGTTTGAGATGTTTAGAGAGCTCATAACCTGCACCCCCGGTGTTAGTGCTCCCGCCCTGAGCAGGGCACAGGCTTTCACGTGATGTTCACCTCTCGCACCTTAGGCTCAGCTTGGATCCAAGCTAGGTGCACAGGCCTGTCGTACATACCACATTAGGTGGTTCCGACTCGTAGGTGACCCGCGATTATTCGCCCATGCTTCACGTGATCGTAGCACTTATTTACACCCAGTCCTGTCGTACAGACCACTTTAGGTGGTTCCGACTCGTGGTCAGGTTCAGATATTGAGATTGAGATTAGAGCTCTATATGCAGCCGTACAGGTCACGTTAGGTGACTCCGGCTGCCAGATTACACGATGTGGATATGATTATACCTGAGCACTTGCATATCTTTATGAGATGTCGGCATGGCATATTATCGAGCATATGGCATATATTTGAGCATGCTTAACACATGTACTATGCGTATATATATTTTCTGGGAAGTATACAGGTTTTACGGCGAGGGGTTAGAATGTATTTTGCTAAATGATTTTCAAAGAGCTTTGTTTTTGCCCACTCACGCTTTTGTTTTGCGCCCCTCCAGGTTCTAGTTGCTTAGCCGTTGCGGTGGTTTCCCCAGAGGGTTTTTCGGCGTTTCTGACAGACACTCACCATTGTAGGGTCGCCTTCGAGCGTACCACTATTGTCGTTTCATTTGGACTGCTATAGACCTGCTCTGAATTCTTGTACCGCACATACTCGCACTTATTCTAGTACGTTGTATGCTAGTTTTTAATTATTCGTACCTTTTATTACTACTTTATTAGCTTCCGCACGTGCACATGGCTACGTCACCTTCGTGGGACGGCCAGCACGCTCCGATGTCGGTCGGGGTGTGTCAGTTTGGTATCAGAGCCTAGGTTTGGCAGTCCTGTGTCCTTGTGAGTATTCTAATAATTTTGGTGTCTTCTGTCAGAACTATGCCGCCTCGTCGGGAACCCCGTCGCTCTTCTGAGCCTATGTTCCCCGATATTACTCAGTTGGGGGAAGCTTTTGCTACAGCCCTTCAGGCAGTGATGCGCCCTCCCCAGAGGACTCCTCTGGAGACCATGTACAATCTGAAGTTGGATAAGTTTAAGGGCAGTGAGGGACCCGAGAGTGCAGAGCGCTGGCTAGAACACATTGAGAAGACTTTCCGGGTGCTACATAATCAGGGGAACTTGCCTATGGAGAGGTGGGTCGAGACGACCGCTTGGTTTCTAGATACGGAGTCGGCAGCTTGGTGGGAGCAGGAGCTCCGTAGGTTGACTCCGGATCAGAGGATTGATTGGAACGTGTTTACGGGGTTGTTTAGGAGAAGATATGTACCCCCTGAGTACATTGACCGCAAGAAGCAGGAGTTTTCCGAACTGAAACAGCGGAAGATGTCAGCGAATGAGTACTACCGTAAGTTTACGGACTTGTCCCGTTATCACCCTGATGTCGCTGGTAATCCGGCGGAGATGCTCCGTCTTTTCCGTCTGGGCACAAGGAAGAAGTGGCGTTCTATGGCGTCTACGGTCCACAGCGAGACTTATCGGGACTTCTATGAGATACTGTTGAGGATCGAGGATTCTGAGAATATGTCGAGCGATACGGATGAAGAGAAGGACGGCAACCAGAAGAAAGATGACAAAGGCAAAGGTCAGGCATCGCTCGGGCCCCGACAGACTCAGAACTTCAAGAGAGGTGGAGCTAGTTCTAGTTCTTCGAGTGGTGGCTTCAGTGCCACTGGGCAGGGTCGTGGAGGTAGATTTTCTGGTGGCGCTAGAGGCCAGAGGCAGGGCGATGGTGGGCGAGGCAGAGCCCCTATTTGCCGCAGGTGTAACAACCGACATTTCGGTGAGTGTAGACGTGGTAGCAACGGTTGTTTCACATGTGGACAGGTGGGACATAGAGCGGCAAATTGTCCCCAGGGTCAGCAGCAGCAGAAACCACAGCAGACCTTTATGCCACCGCCTGCACCACTCCAGCAGATCCAGGGTCCTAGTAGTTACGGCCAGACGGGTCGAGGTGGTGCTTACCACTATCAGGGTGATGCTGTCCCTTATGCTCCGGGGCAGTATCAGTACCCTCAGGATCCCTATTCCCAGGGTGGCTATCCCCAGTATTCAGGCGGCTATATGCCGTATCCTCCAGCCCCAGCGGGTGGTTCACAGTGGTATCAGGGAGGACAGTATCAGCAGGGGGAGATTGCCACTAGCAGTGCAGGATCTTCGAGACAGTCAGGCCAGCCCAGTCAGGGGCGTGGTGCTCAGGGACGCGGTGTTCAGGCGAGCCGAGGCCGCGGTGGGCGTCAGCAGGGACAGGGGCGTCTTCACAATATTTCTCTGCAGGACGCTCAGAACAACCCAGACTTGATTATGGGTACGTTGAACATTCTTGGTTGTTTTGCTAGAGTCTTAATTGATTGTGGAGCTACACATTCCGTAATTTCTCATACTTTTGCTCAAGTGACGCAACCTCGCCCCACACCTCTAGGGTACGATTTAGAGTTCGCTATGCCTAGAGGAGAGAGATGTGTTGTAGATTGTGTTTACCCAGGGTGTCCAGTGATCGTAGAGGGTGTTGCCTTGTCAGCTGATCTTATCCCGTTAGATATTGTGGATTTTGATGTGATTCTGGGCACGGATTGGTTACACTTCTATCGTGCCAACATTGACTGTTACGGGAAAGTAGTTACGTTTCACCGACCTGGACTACCTGAGGTTACTTTTGTAGGTGAGCAAAGTGGGGTGAGACACGGCATTATTTCGGCGCTGCGAGCGAAAAAGTTGTTGTCTAAAGGTTGCCAGGGGTACCTAGCACATGTGGTGTTGGATGAGGCCGCTCCTAGTAGAGTGGAGGATGTGAGAGTGGTCAGACACTTTCCTGACGTTTTTCCGGAGGATTTACCTGGTCTACCCCCAGATCGAGACGTAGAGTTCACCATTGAGTTACTTCCAGGTACTAATCCTATTTCTCTAACTCCATATCGTATGGCTCCCGCGGAGTTAAGGGAATTGAAAGTTCAGCTGCAGGAGTTAGTGGATAAGGGATTTATTCAGCCTAGTACTTCGCCTTGGGGTGCTCCAGTTCTGTTTGTGAGGAAGAAGGATGGAACTTTGAGACTGTGCATCGACTACAGGCAACTCAATCGGGTGACGATTAAAAACCGTTATCCATTGCCTCGTATCGATGATTTGTTTGATCAGCTGAGAGGTGCTTGCGTGTTCTCTAAGATAGACTTGAGGTCTGGTTACTATCAGCTGAAGATCAGTAGGGATGATGTCCCTAAGACGGCGTTCAGGACTCGTTACGGTCATTACGAGTTTCTGGTTATGCCATTTGGATTGACGAATGCACCAGCCGCCTTTATGGATTTGATGAACCGAGTATTCCAGCCTTACTTGGATAGATTCGTCATTGTCTTCATTGACGATATTCTGGTGTATTCTAAATCGAAAGCAGAGCATGTTCGACATCTTACTTTGGTGTTGAAAAGGTTGAGGGAACACCAGTTATATGCTAAGTTTAGCAAGTGCCAGTTCTGGTTAGACCAAGTTGCGTTCTTGGGACACGTCATTTCTGCTCAGGGTATTTTGGTTGACCCTCAGAAGGTTGCAGCGGTAGAGAGTTGGGAGCAACCGCGAACCGTCACCGAAGTGAGAAGTTTCCTTGGTTTGGCAGGGTATTATCGGAGGTTCGTTAAGGATTTTTCGGTGATTGCCTTGCCGTTGACGAGGTTAACGAGGAAGGATGTCAAATTTGAGTGGGATGATAGGTGTGAGCAGAGTTTCCAGCAGTTGAAGCATTGTCTCACTCATGCACCTGTTTTGGCACTCCCAGACGATAGTGGTGATTTTGAGGTTTACAGCGATGCTTCTTTGAATGGTCTGGGATGTGTATTGATGCAGCATGGTAGGGTGATTGCTTATGCCTCGCGGCAGTTGAAACCTCATGAGTCGAATTACCCTACCCATGATTTGGAGTTGGCTGCTATCATCTTTGCGTTGAAATTGTGGAGACACTATTTTTACGGAGAGAAGTGCAGGATCTTTACAGATCACAAGAGTCTCCAATATCTCTTTACTCAGAAGGAACTTAATCTTCGCCAGCGGAGGTGGTTGGAGTTGCTCAGCGATTACGATTGCACGATTGACTACCATCCTGGTCGTGCGAACGTAGTAGCTGATGCACTTAGCAGGAAGTCTCAGGGTCGCATTAATGCGTTGTACGCTAGTCGTATTCCTCTTTTGGCGGACTTGCGTGCTACGGGAGTAAGGTTAGAAGCAGAAGACCGAGATGTGGCTCTACTTGCTAATTTTCAAGTTAGGCCAATACTTGTTGATCGGGTGCTTGAGATTCAGGTAGCTGATCAGGAGACTCAAGAACTTATTCAAGCTCGAGAACAAGGAAAGAGGCGAGATCTCAGAGTTCGAGATTCGGATGGCATGTTAATGCTAGAAGGTAGAATGTTCGTGCCTAATAGTGTGGAGTTGAAGAAGGAAATTCTCGATGAAGCACATATCTCGGCTTATGCCATGCATCCAGGAGCTACTAAAATGTATCATACCATTCGACCGTTTTATTATTGGCCGGGTATGAAGAGGGAGATAGCCGAGTATGTGAGCAGGTGTGCTGTTTGTCAGCAGGTTAAAGCGGAAAGAAAGAAGCCGTTTGGGTTGTTGCAGCCACTTCCCGTTCCAGAGTGGAAATGGGAAAATATCACCATGGATTTTGTGTACAAGTTGCCGCGTACACAAAATGGCTTTGACGGTATTTGGGTGATAGTTGATCGACTCACTAAGTCGGCTCATTTTATTCCAGTGAGAGAGAAGTATTCTTTGAGCCGTTTAGCGGAGTTGTTCATCTCGAAGGTGGTGAAGTATCATGGTGTCCCAGTGAGTATTGTCTCGGATCGTGACCCACGGTTCACATCTAAGTTTTGGGTGGCTTTTCAGGAAGCTTTGGGCACGAGATTACTTTATAGTACGGCGTATCATCCACAGACTGATGGACAGTCAGAGAGAACTATTCAGACTTTGGAGGATATGCTGCGAGCTTCGGTGTTGCAGTTTGGTGATGCTTGGCACCAGCGGTTAGATTTGATGGAATTTGCTTACAACAATAGTTTTCATTCGAGCATTGGCATGGCGCCATTTGAGGCCTTGTATGGCAGAGCTTGTCGCACACCGTTGTGTTGGTCAGAGGTTGGAGAAAGAGTTTTAGTGGGTCCGGAGATTGTCGAGGAGACTACTCTGAATGTTCAGGTAATCAAGTCTAACTTGAAAGCAGCTCAGGACAGGCAGAAGAGCCTAGCGGATCGGCATGCTACGGACAGAACATATGAGGTCGGAGATTGGGTATTTCTGAAGCTTTCACCGTGGAGAGGTGTTGTGCGGTTCGGAAAGAAAGGGAAGTTGAGCCCCCGGTACATTGGACCATACGTGGTCACAGAACGAGTCGGTGAGGTAGCTTACAGGTTGGAGTTACCTCCAGAGTTGGCTAGAGTGCATAATGTTTTTCACGTGTCTATGCTCCGACACTATGTTGCTGATCCATCTCATGTGATACCTCCTCAACCGCTTGAGATTAATCCAGATTTGACGTACGACGAGGAACCGGTGACGATCATCGATTGGAAAGAGAAGGTTCTGAGGAACAAGACGGTGAATTTAGTGAAGGTTTTGTGGAGGAACCATTCAGTTGAGGAAGCTACGTGGGAGACAGAAGATCGAATGAGGGATTTGTATCCTCGATTGTTCTTTGACCACTAGGGGTCGTTGCTTGGTTGTTTTGAATTTCGGGACGAAATTCTTTTAAGGAGGGAAGGTTGTGACATCCCGTCCCGGGATTATTAAACGCACGTGTGAAATTACCTTTTTGCCCTTAGGTTGTTTTGTCACGTTGTGGGTTGTTTTGTGTGGTGTGGCATGTGTTGGACCACACACACACACACTCACACACACTGACACTCTTCCTCTCCCTCTGTCTCTCTCCCCCGTGCCTCTCTCTTCCTTCCCGTTATCACCATACGTACGGACAAACACCAAAACCACCCAAACCATCACGGATCGAGGAAACCAAGGACACCATTCAACTCGTGAGGACAAGGGGAGCACGACCATAGCATTTTCAGGTAAGAACTTCGACGTTTTCACGTCGATATCGCGAGGTCCGTTTTGAGCACTGTTCATGCAACATTAATTTACTTAGTTTTTGGACATTTGAAGCTTGTAGGTGTGTTGGTGAGGTCCTAAGGAGCGTCGGAGTAGCTCGTTGGACGAATTTGGACGTCGGGAAGGCCTAGTTCGAAGTTGGCCGGTTTTTGAGTTTTGAGACAGGTATGATCGCGTAACTTTTAGCCTTTAAAAGTGGTCCAACGTGATTCTACTAGTTTAGGGCTTTCTTTTGGTCCAAGAATCATAGAAAACGGTTGAGAAACGAAGGAGAATAGTTAGTTTAAAGTTTTTCCCAGTTTCCGGCGACCGGAGTCCGGCGAGGGTAGGCCGGAGAAGAAAGGGGAATATTCCGTCAAGTTTGACGGAATATTCCTAACGGCAGTGACGGTATCCGGTTAGATTTGACGGAATATTCCGTCAGTTTAACGGAATATTCCTGACGGCGTCTGTTGACACCGTCAGTGTGCCTGGCACGTGGCCGCGCGTGGGGGCGCGTGGGTCCGTGCCTGTGCTGGCGCGTGGGGGCGCGTGCGGGGTCCAAAAATTATTTTAAAAATATGGTTGTGATCCTGAGGTTGTGTAGAGCACGTTGGTATATTCATTTGTCCATTTTGAGTAATGTATGAGAAGTTTTTACGAGAATTGGGTTATGTGCTTTAAAGTTAACGTTTTTATAGTTGTTTCGCATTTAGGTGACACGTACCCCGAGGACGAGCGTGCACACGCGAGACAGGGGGGCTACGACCCTTCTACATACCAGTGAGTGGGCTTTTGTTTTTCGTATATACCTATATACATTTATATTCCCAGAAATTGATTTAAAAAGGGTTATTTGCCTTATGCCATGCATGTTATTATTATCGTTTATGCATCATTGCACGCATTAGTAGTGGCATACATATATATATGCATATTGGGTGCTGTGGACGCGCAGGTAAGTGCCAGGTAAGTGGTATTCGCATTTACTTTCAGCAGTTGTTTGAGATGTTTAGAGAGCTCATAACCTGCACCCCCGGTGTTAGTGCTCCCGCCCTGAGCAGGGCACAGGCTTTCACGTGATGTTCACCTCTCGCACCTTAGGCTCAGCTTGGATCCAAGCTAGGTGCACAGGCCTGTCGTACATACCACATTAGGTGGTTCTGACTCGTAGGTGACCCGCGATTATTCGCCCATGCTTCACGTGATCGTAGCACTTATTTACACCCAGTCCTGTCGTACAGACCACTTTAGGTGGTTCCGACTCGTGGTCAGGTTCAGATATTGAGATTGAGATTAGAGCTCTATATGCAGCCGTACAGGTCACGTTAGGTGACTCCGGCTGCCAGATTACACGATGTGGATATGATTATACCTGAGCACTTGCATATCTTTATGAGATGTCGGCATGGCATATTATCGAGCATATGGCATATATTTGAGCATGCTTAACACATGTACTATGCGTATATATATTTTCTGGGAAGTATACAGGTTTTACGGCGAGGGGTTAGAATGTATTTTGCTAAATGATTTTCAAAGAGCTTTGTTTTTGCCCACTCACGCTTTTGTTTTGCGCCCCTCCAGGTTCTAGTTGCTTAGCCGTTGCGGTGGTTTCCCCAGAGGGTTTTTCGGCGTTTCTGACAGACACTCACCATTGTAGGGTCGCCTTCGAGCGTACCACTATTGTCGTTTCATTTGGACTGCTATAGACCTGCTCTGAATTCTTGTACCGCACATACTCGCACTTATTCTAGTACGTTGTATGCTAGTTTTTAATTATTCGTACCTTTTATTACTACTTTATTAGCTTCCGCACGTGCACATGGCTACGTCACCTTCGTGGGACGGCCAGCACGCTCCGATGTCGGTCGGGGTGTGTCACGGAGGGTGGTGTCGCTTTAATCTAATATAGTAGCGGATTAGGCAGTTGCGACACTAACTGAACATGACGTCGGATTTACTGTCGCTTATAAGCGTTATTAAATGTTTATGTCGCTTTTAAACCGACGTAAACATATATTTTAATAATTTTTAAATACTAGTGTCGCTTTTAAACCGACGTAAACATTATTTTAATAATTTTTAAATACTAGTGTCGCTTTTAAGCAACATAAAGTGTGTATATATATATATATTAAATTATATATATATATATATTAAATTAAATTTTATATCCCTAAAAACTATAATAATTATATATATATATTAAATTAAATTTTAAAAAATTGGTGATCATTGGATTGGCTTAAATATACATACGATTCAATTTCTTAAGTGTTATACATACAAAATAAATAAATTTAAATCTACTTAATATATATATACACACACACACCATTGAACTTGATTGGATACGAATTCTATGAAACTAATTTCGACACTTATAAACGAAAAATCACGATTTAACGGTTATTTTAACTCCGATTTTGATGATTTTTTACAGCTACACTCCTGACCCTATATGAATACAATGAATGGATTCGATATTCAAATTAAAATATTTACACAAGTGGATACCACAAAATCTTATGTTATACTTAATGAAAGTATAAATAAACTCTAAGTGTTAGTCAATCTATTGTTTTGATGGGATACAAATTCTCCGAAACTAATTTCAACGATCCCAACCGTCAAACTTGTTTGCATATGCTTCGAGATCACATCAGCAAAAAATCACAAAAAACAAACATTTAGAGATCAAGTAACGGGACAAAGCTTTTCGACGGTTATAAACGAAAAATCACGATTTAACGGTTATTTTAACTCCGATTTTGATGATTTTTTACAGCTACATTCCTTGACCCTATATGAATAGAATGAATGAATTCGATCTTCAATTTAAAATATATTACACAAGTGGATACCACAAAATCTTATGTTATACTTAATGAAAGTATAAATAAACTCTAAGTGTTAGTCAATCTATTGTTTTGATGGGATACGAATTCTCTGAAACTAATTTCAACGATCCCAACCGTCAAACTTGTTTGCATATGCTTCGAGATCACGTCAGCAAAAAATCACAAAAAACAAACATTCAGAGATCAAGTAACGGGACAAAGCTTTTCGACGGTTATAAACGAAAAATCACGATTTAACGGTTATTTTAACTCCGATTTTGATGATTTTTTACAGCTACACTCCTTGACCCTATATGAATACAATGAATGAATTCGATCTTCAAATTAAAATATTTACACAAGTAGATACCACAAAATCTTATGTTATACTTAATGAAAGTATAAATAAACTCTAAGTATTAGTCAATCTATTGTTTTGATGGGATACGAATTCTCCGAAACTAATTTCAACGATCCCAACCGTCAAACTTGTTTTCATATGCTTCAAGATCACATCAGCAAAAAATCACAAAAAACAAACATTCAGAGATCAAGTAACGAGACAAAGCTTTTCGACGGTTATAAACGAAAAATCACGATTTAACGGTTATTTTAACTCCGATTTTGATGATTTTTTACAGCTACATTCCTTGACCCTATATGAATAGAATGAATGAATTCGATCTTCAATTTAAAATATTTACACAAGTGGATACCACAAAATCTTATGTTATACTTAATGAAAGTATAAATAAACTCTAAGTGTTAGTCAATCTATTGTTTTGATGGGATACGAATTCTCCGAAACTAATTTCAACGATCCCAACCGTCAAACTTGTTTGCATATGCTTCGAGATCACATCAGCAAAAAATCACAAAAAACAAACATTCAGAGATCAAGTAACGGGACAAAGCTTTTCGACGGTTATAAACGAAAAATCACGATTTAACGGTTATTTTAACTCCGATTTTGATGATTTTTTACAGCTACACTCATTGACCCTTTATGAATAGAATGAATGAATTCGATCTTCAAATTAAAATATTTACACAAGTGGATACCACAAAATCTTATGTTATACTTAATGAAAGTATAAATAAACTCTAAGTGTTAGTCAATCTATTGTTTTCATGGGATATGAATTCTCCGAAACTAATTTCAACGATCTCAACCGTCAAACTAATTTCACTATCAATTGATGGACAGAGTGTGGAGTGTGTGTGCTGTATAGCGCACAAATATGGCCCTCAACTTTTATTATTTTTTTGCTCTTGTGTAATACAAATTCTCAGAAGTATCCTTCCAATTAATTGAAGAGATCTTATTTTGGGACCAGGAGGTATTATACGGAATATATGTTTTCTTTTTTAGAAATAAAAACCAGGTGGTTTGACTTGTGCAAAAATGGTGCTTTGCACACCCAAAAACCTACCCTTATATGAGTGTCGCTTATAACCGACACTAAATTATTTTTTTAAATATTTTGAAATCCAATGTCGCTTTAAATTAGTTTTTTTAAATATTTTGAAACCCAGTGTCGCTTTTAAGCGACATATTGATTTAAATTAGTTTTTCGTTTTATAACCATCGAAAAGTTCCATAGAATTTGTATCCCATCAAGTTCAATGGTGTGTGTATATATATATATTTATTAAGTAGATTTAAATTTATTTATTTTGTATGTATAACACTTAAAGAAATTGAATGGTATGTATATTGAAACTGATCCAACGGTCACCAATTTTTAAAATTTAATTTAATATATACATATATATATAATTATTATAGTTTTTAGGGGTATAAAATTGTTACATTAATATATATAATTATTATAGTATTTTTTAGGGTTATAAAATTAATATATATAAAATTATAGTATTTGAAATATTAGGCGGGAAATTTCCCGCTTGTTTGAATGGATGGAGAGACTTAGTGTCGGTTTTAACCGACGCTAGTGTCATTAAAGCGACGCTATGTGAATTTCAAAAAGTGTGTCAGAAGTTGGCGTCGGTTAAAAGCGACGCTAGTTTCATTAAAGCGACGCTAGTTTCATTAAAGCGACGCAAGTTTCATTAAAGCGATGCTATGTGAATTTCAAAAAGTGTCAGAAGTTTGTGTCGGTTTAAAGCGACGCTAGATTCATTAAAGCGACGCGAGTTTCATTAAAGCGACGCTATGTGAATTTCAAAAAAAGTGTCAGACGTTTGCGTCGGTTTTAACGGACGCAAACTAAGTACCCATATTTAAACCCCTCTCTTTCCCATTTCAACTGTGCTTTCATTTCTCCCCCAATTTCAGACTTTCTTCTTCTCCTTCCCCATTTCATCTGTGCGTCCCCTTCTTCCTCCTTTTCATTTTTTCCTCAACTCCTTCCCCGTTTGCTTTGGATCACCAGTTTGAAGATCAACATTCTGAAGAACTCCAATTCGAGGAGGAAGAGCTTGAAGGTGGTTCATTTTTAAATTATTATGATTATTAATTTTAGTTTCTATTTTGTATTCTAAATAGTTTTATGCTTAAATTGAAAATTTATTTTTGTTTCTTGGTTTTTAATTGTTTTTTTGGTATTTATGCATGTTGGATCTGAAGAGCAAGGACACTGGAAATCGCAGATCCATAATTTTTTAAAGGTATAAAACCTGAGTTTAATCTATAGAGATTAGAGCCTTAATGTTGAAGTAGTAAAGTATTGGAGCACTGATCTGATGGCAAGCATGGCAGCATGGAGTTGCTAGTATTATATATGGCACTATGGAGCTACAAAATATGTGGTCTTCGACAAAGGCAAGCACAGGAAAGCATGGAGGATGAATTTTTGTAAAGTATATGGAATGTTAGATGTAAAACATTTGTATATTATGGCACTATTTTTCTTTTGAATTATTTTTATTATTGTTTGTTTTGGCCTAAAGTTGAAATTTATTATTTCGAATATATAATTTTTTTGAGTTATAATTATTTGAGAACGAATACAGAAACAGATTTCGACTTTTTTTTAAATTATTATTATCAAAGGTGGTGTCGCTTTAAATCGTCACTAGTTTGCATATTTTATTTATTTAATTGTTCTCTAACGTCGCTTTAAACCGTCACTAGTTTGCATATTTTATTTAGTTAATTGTTGACTAGCGTCGCTTTAAACCGACGTTAACATCAGCGTCGCTTTAAACCGACGCTGCGTAGTGGCGGATTAAGCGAACAAAGCGACGCTGAAGCCCTTTAGTGACGGTAGCAATGGCGTCGCTATTCCAATCCGACATTGCAGTGTTTTATGTCGGATTTTTGCCAAATTTCCGACAGAAATCGGGGTTTCTTGTCGGTTTTTGGTCCGCCGGTGATAGCCTATATTGTAGTAGTGTAAGTTTGGAATGCATAATAAGAATTTTAGAGTGTCGGCCTATAACAGTTCCCTTTTGAAAACGTATTTTCTCATTCACATTGACATTTATCAAGTGATGTTCTTAATTGTCTTTCAACTACTGATCACCATATATGAAGAACCAATTAGAATGATACATCAAAGTAGAATATTATTTTTATCTTCTTAGTGACTGATGAAAGATTATTACTTACAGGGTATGGAGCTGCTGGCATTGAAATGGGAGGGATGTTAGCTGGAGGTGCTGTCGCAGGTGTTCCTGCGTATGGCTGTGGCGCTTACCAGGGCTATGGTGGTTCCCATGGCTATGGGGGTGCCGCCGGCTATGGTCATGGCAAATTTCGGCATGGGAAGTTTGGCAAACCATTTGAGGGCAAGTTCAACAAACGGTATTAAAACATATAATATGGTGGATCTAAGGCAAATATCATGGTCGCTTCATCAAGATCCAAATCCAGTCTAAAATAATCTACTTACGAGTTACGCCCTTCCAATAGTTACTTTATAAATAAACACGTGTTTGTATTTTGTACTGTATAAATACACAAAAAATAATTAGACGTATTTGTATTTTGTTTTTTTCTCTTTCCAAGAGCCCATGTATTAATGTTTGGGACTTTAATTCTGGTTTTTCCTATGAAAATTAGAGCAGTTCCATCATTGACAGCCTCCCCCAGCCTATAAGCAACTCAACAGCCTTCATCAATAATAACTGTCCAAGTACATCTTTATCCCTAAACTGAATAATTAAGGCAATTCGTATTAAAATAAGAAAAACTAATAAAAATGATTTCAAAACTTTAAATTTTAATCAAAAGCCATCTTATAACTTTATTTAATGATAAGGATAAAATAGTAAAAAATAATAATAATAATAAATCTATAAAAAGCACGTGCAATGCTTTTTTATTATTATTATCATTATTATTATTAATAAGGACCGAGCATTGGTTGATGATATATTAGGTAGAAACTACAAATTAATTCATCAAGCCAACAAAATCTCTAGGTTTCCACAAACCTAGGTGTTGGTAGCTGAAGTGTAGGTCGCTGGTTGGCGTGAGATTATGCCTATGTCTGGCGTGAGATCTGCAGGCAAAGAAGCAGCTTGAAATTAAGGAAATTGGATCCCATCCGGATCTTTTTATGGGGATCTTAGGGATCCCACATCTTAATCATTCATCGTGTATCGTGTGATCAGAAATTATTTAATTTTTTTCATTTAAAATTAAACACAAATAATATCTGATAAAAACTATTTGCACGATGTACTATGAATGACTAGAATATGGGGATCCTACAAAGTGGATTCGAAGAGAATCATTTTCCCAAATTAAGCACTAGTATCTTTACTTTTCTTGGCTTTAACGTTCAACAAGTTTGTAGTTTGATGAATATTTTTGTATTTGATTTTATTGATTTGATTTGAGTTATTTTTCAATTTTGCAGAGGAAGAAAGTGAGATTGTGGGTGGAGGAGAAGAGGAAGACACCGATGTGCAGATAATGGAAGAGAATTAAGTAATTGGTGTAGAAGGCTAAGAAATTGAAGAGATCCAGAGAAGATTTAATGAGAATCGAAGATAATTAAAAGAATAAAAGGTGTTTGGAATGTGAGAAAATACCGAGAAATTGCAAGAATAGAGGGAGAAGAATGATCATTAAACTTCCTAGAGAGATAACATATTCAGTTTAAGAAATAGTTAGTGCACACCAACTTGTATTCAGTTTAAAAAAAATAGTGTATGTAGTCAGTTTTAGAAATAGTGTCCGTGTTCAGATTTAGAAATAGTGTAGTATCCGTGTTGCAAAAATAGTGTAGTGCTCGTGTTTAGTTTCAAGAATAATTAGTGTTTATTTTTCAAAAATAGTGTTCAGTTTCAGAAATAGTGTAATACAGTTAAGTTTCAGAAATAGTGTAGTACTATTCAATTTCAAAAATAGTGTAGTGCCGTTTAGTTTCATAAATAGTGTGTGTAATGGATATGCGCGTTCGTGTCAGTTTTTTTATTACTTTTTACGTTTTATTTTTTACTATATTAAATTTTTGTCATTTTCGTTAAAATTTAAGTTATTTTCATTAAAATTTATGTTTTTTTTATTAAATAAAGTTATAAAATAATTTTTTGTTAAAATAAACTTAGTCCAATCCCTTTTCATTAAAACTTAATATTTTTTATTTTATAAAATAATAAAATATAATTTTACCTTTAATTTCTGGTAATAATAAAAGATTGATTGAAATTATTTGAAAATATTGGTGAAAGTTGATGGTTAGGTATTTATTTAGACTTAAAAAATTAAAAAACTTAATATTTTTTTTATATTTTTAGTATTTTAATTATTATTTGTGTTATTAATTTTTTATGAATTTTTTAATAGTGATTGGGCTTGTCGGTTTTTGCTTGGGTGACCAACTGAAGGGACTGAATTGAGCTGGAGGAGTTTTATTTATTTATTTTTCTTTTTTTTTTTGGGGGGGCAAAAGCCATCTTAGCTCACGAAACCAATCCAAATGTTTTTTTTTTATAAAAAGAAAAAAAATTCATTATTTTTTGTTGAAAAATATTGAATTGTTGTAGGCATAATTTACTGAACAATTATGGAGGCCAGAGAGAGAGGGGTGCGGCATAGATAGAGAGAAAGAGAGAGATGTGTAATTGAGGTTGTCTTCTATTCCACCCATTGTGCCTTTATTTATAATAGTAGGATAGGTAAAAACCATTCCCTTTAGGATTACAACTCTTAATAGGTAATCTACTCCTAATAGGAATGTAAGATACACTCACATATCTACTAGGATTTACACAATCACATTCCTATTCTAAATATGACTGCAACACTCCCCTTTGAGTGTGTAAATACTTAACAAACCATCGCATCAGATTCTTCAACAGATAATGTAGAATAGTTGATGAAATCATCGGCACAACGGGTGATCGCGAGTCTCAAATTTATTTTGAAGTATGCATTTGTAAAAACTCACAAAAACCTTACTATAGTAAAACCCAAGGAATGGGGAAAACCCATAGACTAAGGAGAAAAGTAAGAAAAATATGCATAAT
Source organism: Pyrus communis (assembly GCF_041283825.1). Taxonomy (NCBI): domain Eukaryota; kingdom Viridiplantae; phylum Streptophyta; class Magnoliopsida; order Rosales; family Rosaceae; genus Pyrus; species Pyrus communis. The sequence continues at coordinate 5,648,562 of NC_142571.1, read as the reverse complement.
GTCTAAAACGCTCGTCAAACTGGATGAAGGTAGTGAACTCAACAGAGTATGATCATCCCAGGATAGGTGCCTCATTAAAACCTAGTTAGGTAGCAAAAACCTAGTGGGAAAAATGCTCCTAATCATAGGGAAAAAAGTACATTAAGATCATGTGAGTATGCTTCAAGATACTCCCCCTAAGTTAGACATAATTTCTAAATAAGAGAACTACAAGCGATTCAACTCAAATAATTTACGCATAACGATTCCTTGGACGAGCTTCTAAAATGTAGACTTGGGCAATGACTTGGGAACAGATTGCATGACTTCAATCTCCTGATGCTTTGCTGATGTAGATGTAGGCACAATATGTCTTGGCGTTGACTTCGTTAATGTATCATGGCTTGGTCGGGTTGATACATGCGGCATAATCTTTATGGATCGTCGTCGGGACTCAACGATGGATGAAAACACAACAAGTACTTCGAAATTCTCAACAAGAACTCCTAACCATGTCTCATTTGTGGCGTAGTGAAGTGAGGTGAGCCTTGGAACGATTCGAAGATTTCGCAACTAAGGTCATATCGTAGACCTCCAAGATATTACGATATCCCTAACGGTAAAGACATAACCATTTGGGGATTTTGCCTTGTGCGGACTTGATAAGTAACCAGCGTCAGGATAACAAACAAAGCAAACATCATTCCGAGGATCAGGGGGTTGGATCCGCTGAGATGCGTTGGGATTTGCCCATGTAGTACCTTCATGGTACGTCTTTAATACCAATTCAGGGGATGCGTGTAGGTGCGTTGCTGCATCTTTACTAATGGATCAACAGCGAATGAGATGTCCTGTCTAAATACAATGAGCTAAGTACAACGAAGCGCAAAGTTGAACTTTAGATATGGAATTTCGGATTCCATAACCTCTTCAAGGTCTCATGTGCATATAATGTATGGACAGTCAAAGGTATACTCAAAAGTAACACATTTGGAGTGTAGTTTGACTGTAGACCAACATACCATCAGAACAATGCTTAAACTTCAAGTCAAAGCATAGACGAGTTTTCCCAAGATCCTTCATCTCAAATTCCATCTTCAGGTGCGAGGCAGTTTTCTCAAGCTATTCCGGAGTCTTAGTGAGATTCGTGTCAACAACATAAATTGTAACTCTAGCAATTTGGAATAAGACTTCATAGTTTAACAACGGGGGCATAATTCATCCCTGACTAATCAAATAATCACATAGACAGGTATACCACATCCATCAGATTTTTCAATCCATAAGTGAACACCTCAAAACGAGTTACGAGGGTGTTCCATGGTTTTGGAACTATTTGAACTAGTCCATGTAATTCTTTGGGAACTTACATGTAAATCTCCATATCTATATCCCTATGGAGAAAACACTAACCACGTTTCATCATGCTGCTATCAATCACAAGACGTTTTGAGATAAACCTTGCGCCATAAGGCATGCATCATATCACACCATTTCATTCATCTCGTAACGGTTCCTTTCCCACTTGTAACATAACAGGGTTACCTTGGGCAGTGTAGGAACAACATGTCTAATACACACTTTGGTAAGGAATTTGACCTGGATTGTAACTTTAGTTGTCCAATTAGTTGTACGTTGTCACTTAATCAACGGAACACGATTCAATATAGTCGCTTTTCATTTATGTCGGTAGCTACCATATAAGTGAAAACATCATCGATGATAATCTCATTTCAATTCCATTTTGCTCATCCAAACTAGTATACTGGACTAAGAACTTTAAGTATCGGGAGAAATCCAGATTAATCTTATGAGATGGAAATGATTTGAGACAGCGATCGAATTTAGATTCATTGTTGTGCCATGTCTTCCTCTTCCAGGGAAGTGAATCCTACGAACCAAATGATCTGTCGTACTCCAGGCCAAGACATATTGATTCGCTATCCACCGGTGTACCGGACCATCTAACAGATGCGTCTAAACAGTCCAACAGGGGCGGCACACCCTCTAGGGATGTTAACTCGATGTCCGTTAAGTACGTCTATCGTTGCAGGCATGTTTGCAGCTGGTATATGATCTCGTCACTTTAGCTAGATTAAAGGAATGCATTTGGGGCAACATTCTGAAAGCTAGAAATCATCGCATTTGCTTATTACACTTGTCCGATACGGGGATCGAGATGAGACATAGTGGGCAATGTCCACGCAAATTCGCGTTGTTCTCTAGGAACGTTGACGTTTTTATCTCCCTTTAAAGGCGAGAAGACTGTCTCATTAAAGTGACAACCCGCAAATGAGCGGTAAAAAGATTGCGTGCAAGGGCTCTAAGAGAGCTAGTGTAAAAGAGAATCATGATCAACAAAAGATACACATCCTTCTTTGAGGAGCCATGGTGGTACGTTACGGCGGAGCAACTTGGCACATGGAATGCACACCCAAATGTGTAAATACGAAAATCGTCAAGCTCGTACCCAGTAACCAACTGTAACATCATATAGGTTGGGTGGCAATGGGCCTTAAGGCGGACCAACATAGTTGCGTACAAGAATGCATAGCCTTAGGCAAAAATCAAAAACTTGATATGTTTACCAAAATTCGGGCAATCATTTAAATTGCGCTTTATGATCGCTAGGCGAGGCTATTTGGGGTGAACATGAGAATTCGATGTTCAAATTTTAAACCCAAAACACATGCAATACTTTATCGAAAACCGTCGATATAAACTCTTTGGCATTATCCAGTCTCCCGAACCTTAAGGGATAAGTAGGGTGGTGAGCCTTTAATCGGCCATGAGGTTTAGTAGCAATGTGTGTGGACAAACATAAGACCAGTTTGTCGATTCATCAACCAAAACCATATGTATTTATATGGTCCGCATTTTGGTTGGATTAGTCCACATATATTCCCTTGAATCCACTGTGAAAAGAGAGTCGTGTCGTATCTTTGCAAGGAACGATATAGAAAATCAATTTCCCTAATGGGCATGCTTGGCAAAGTGTGCTTGTAGGCACAATATCCTTACTTCAAATAAGGAGATGTATTGTAGCATCATTGTTCGACCTAAGTGTCCCAAAAGGTCGTGCCAAAGCAAGTAAACTGCTCAATCACCAGGCTCTAGGCTGGCCACATGTGGTGTATTCCCAGTTGGGAGACAACCCATTGGCCCCAAATCAAAGCTTCAGGCTCATTTTTGGAGGTGATGCAAAGATATTTCACTTTATTTTCTTCAGTGGTTTCATTTATGATCATTGTCATCTCGAATATCCTTAAAAACTCAATGTTAGGGAGAATTTAAGGTCCCTTAAATGGTAATTCAGTACCATACAACGAGGAGCATGCCAAATGCTCTTAATCAGGTTGGATAGACCTGAAGTCGTTGTTAGAGATGTGATTTAGGTGTAAAGTTCGTGTGCGTAGTACACATTCATCCATATAACTAACTTTCCCACATTCCAACCTAATCACGTGTTTAATTGAATCAGTCACATGTATTAAGAAACATGATTCAATTAACTCATATTCGAGGACAATATTAATAAGATTATTGATAAGTAAAACATACACCAAACTTGAATCCAAGAACATAGAAAAATGTTCACAAAGTAAATGGTTTACTAAGGGGATTCGGCCAATAAGGCCATCCATGTCAAAATTTGGCTTTTCCAACGGTGTTTGGTGGAGCAAAAATTAGTCTCACATATTGACTACTAGAATGGTACTCCTTAACAACATTGGTAGAGGCACGAAAAAGTGCATAACCAATGATCTATTCCATCAAGATGTAAAAAGATTCTGCAGGGTTAAGGTTCGGGAATATTATCCCTTATTCTTGAAGTTTTAGGTCTTAGATACCAAGGATTATGCTTCGGGCATGATGCCACACCTTGGTAGGCCCTGATTATACCATATGTTTTGTGGTAGTAATCAAATCAAAGAATTTGGTAAACTTCTGCTTTCTACAGTGCTGCTTCAGCGGCGAGGTAGAAACATGGAAGGATGAGAAAATTATGCTCTAGTCAAAATTCGATCGGATTTATAAACTTCAGAATTGTACTTATTCATGGACGTAATCATGGTTTACTTTAGGCAATGTCTTTCATGATTAGACAATCTGTAGGATCGAGCCAAATAGCCATGAAATCCTCGATCGGGAGGTATTTCCATTTGTAATGCTTTGAGCATAAGTCTTCGAATAAAGATCATGGCGGAGGATTATTCAGCTCTTCCATGCCATTGTTGGCTTCAATGGTTTCTCAGCTTCTTGATAGTCAAGTAGAGATTCACGTCTTGTACCCCACATAAAGTGGTTTCTATTAGAAACGTCAAAATCAGGAAAATCGAACTTGTTATGGTACGACAATCCACTTAATGGAGGGAACAAGATTGTGATTGGTGCTATGGGAATGAATCATCCATAAGCATCAAAGTTAAAACATTTGAGTTCTAAGACATGGTTTTCATGAAAAAAAACGTCGGGTTTTCATGGGTGTATTGTTTTATGAAAAATTCAGGTTTCGAAGGCACTAAATTTGAAACTATAGGTTCAATTTAGTTTTATGAACAATTAGTTCATAATGAGAGGTTCCTGTAAGAAACACAGAATGCAATATGCTGATTTAAGTATACTGGTTTTGAGTTTCTTCGGGAACTCAAGTGTGAGAGCTTCGTTACTACTAAAGAATGGGACGGTTCAAAGTATAAAAATAAATTATTGAATCGTTAATGTCCAAAAGTGATCTTCAGGTCAATAATTTTGGATTCATTATCAGATTAATGGACTGTAAGTCACTTTTAATAAATTCAATAAATCGGGCGATACGGGATCGATTGTAGAAGCTAAATATTATTAAAATAATATTATTGGATCGAAAATATAGCCCCAAAATAATTTGGGCTTGGTGTCGTGGGTTAAGGGGGCACGGTTTTGGGTGCCTTAAGTATAAGGCAAGGCCAAAAGGTTCTCAAATGATGGTTGCAGACCACAGGTGGGGAAAAAAAAAAAAAAAAAAACCCCTCAGCCGCAGCTGGGCTTCAAATCTGGGCCGAAGGGGGTGCACGGGGGTCCAGCCTCAAATGGGTTGTGGGTTTGTCGCGGGGAGCCTAACAATGGCTTGCTGCATGAGCAGGTCGCTTGGACCAAGCCTAGCAATGTGTGATAGCTGATGCGTGCAAAGGGTAAGGCCACAACCGACTGGGCTGGTGGATGAAGGCTGCAAGCCTTGGCTGCATGAAGCCCAAGCCGAAGCTTGGTGCAGTCCGAGATGGAGCAACAAGCCACGGGTCAAATTGCAGACAATCTTAGGGCTTCAGGCCCATTACATTGACCTCAGGCTGAAGCCTGATGGTGGTGTGCACAATGATGGTGCAGTGGGAGTGCCGCACCATGCCCAATTTCCCTTTTTTTTTTTTTTTTTTTTCCAAATCCCTTAGGGTTTAGGAAACCCTGAATATGCTTCTAATTCATTTTATATAATTTGACTCACAAATTCCACATAACAATTTAATTGTGCGATGCATGAAACAAATATATATGTTGACAAATATATGAACATATACAATATATATATCGGAAGGTAAATATAAATGTGGGGGGTTTATGCATCATGGGAAATGTTTTCATGCTTCATGGTTGTTTCAAATATCTTACTGTATTTTAAGCGTACCTGATTAGCAGAAAACAACAAAGCCTTTGAATTTGTAAAAGATCATTCTCGGAAAGCCGGAATTGCAGCTCCAATGAGTTGTATCACATTTAACATGGAAAAATGAAATTGAATCAATAGCATGTAGATCAATTCAATAAAATAATAAATTAATCATAAAAAAAAATGATTAAAACGTAATACTCCCTTGATTGAATAATAAACTCTCTTTAGCGCAGCTTCAAGAGCGTGTTGATAACGTGTTGTAGGCATAATTTACTGAAGAGAGAGGGGTGCGGCATAGATAGAGAGAAAGAGAGAGATGTGTAATTGAGGGTGTATTCTATTCCACCCATTGTGCCTTTATTTATAGTAGTAGGATAGGTAAAAACCTTTCCCTCTAGAATTACAAATCTTAATAGGTAATCTACTCCTAATAGGAATGTAAGATACATTCCCATATCTACTAGGATTTATACAATCATATTTCTATTCTAAATATGACTACAACATGAATCAAATTAAACTCAAACAATGATATTTGTAAATCAACAGTGACTAAGCTAACCAGTTTAACCTCCTTTCAAAAGTTAAAACTTTTGCTTGACTTTTTTTCAAGGGATGGGCTAAAATCTTGAGCTAGACGCGCTTCACATATTAACCAGGGATGGATGTAGTTCGGTTTAGTATAGTTTTTAGTGACACCGAAATCGAAACTTTTTACAGTATGGTTCGATGCTGTTTTGAAGCCAAAATAGAAATGAAACAACATTATTTGGTTTGGTTGGTTTGGTGCGGTTTTATATGGTTTCAATTTGATTTCAAACCATTTACATACAAAATGAAAAAAAATTCCCTTTGTCTGCATGTGTCTCAACAACATTAGTACTTTTAAGAAAATTTTCTTTTCAACCATTGCATTCCTAATTTACCGACACCAATGGCATTCCTTATGCCCCTGAATACACACCCTAGCCAAATCAAATAGAAAAACTCTGCAAGTATTAGAAAGGGCCTAACCAAATCAAATAGGCGAAAGCAGCACTGAGCACACGCAGGAAAGTGATGCAATGAGTCCATACTAAATGTATGGATTCTAACAAATAACCAATTAAAATAATATTTAATATGGATATTTAATTAAATGTTTTCTTAATATTAGTGGTGTGGTTCGATTTTCAAAAGCCAAAAGTAAAATCAAACTATTTCTCTACACTCCATTTAAGTTTCAAACCGAACCTATTTCAAAACCGTAAAATCAAACTATTCGGTTTGATTTGGTTCGTGCTTCAATTTTGGTTTTCAATTCCAAGTGTCCACCCCTAATATTATCCCACACGTATTCTGTGTATCATTGTTCCCCTGAAATAGTGGATCAATCATTTAGCACATGCCCCTTCACTCAATTTATTTGGACCGTCTGTGGAGGCTTAAAAATTGTCATAAAAATATCAAAGAGTTAAGTGTTAATTTTGTTTTAATTAGGGGACGTTTGATAAATATTTTGTTTTTACTTATTACTTTTTTAAAATTGAAAATTGAAATATGATAACTATTTTACTTTTTATTTTTTATTTTTAAATGAAATCTGAGAACCAAAAACTAAAAACTAAACTTGGACACGGCAAAGCTCTGATTGTACTTGGATTCACGTCTCTTCCATTCTATTGGTTACAGTCTATTGAAAATGCTCTTCATCTTGATGCTACTTGTATTGGTTGGCAGCATAGCTTTTTGCTATTGACATTTCGAAAAACTGTGCACTCCTGGTAAGTATTTTTTTTTTCTCATTTAAATATAAAAAGTTTGGAGTGCTAACAGCAATACTCATAATTTATTATCCACTAATGTGATTGGAGATGAAATTTTCCACCTCTCCCTATATTCTAGGAGCTCATTTGGGGAAGCTATTGGAGATGCTCTTTATCCATGTGTAAAAAAGAATGAGCAACAAATTTGTATTTTAATTATAATATTAATAAATACATCAAGCATCATAACGTTGGGATTGATAAGAACAGTGGTAGTACTACATCAAACCGAAAGATATATGCACCTTATGTGTGAATAAGCTTACTCCAATAGGGATGGGCAATAAGGTTTAGGCAGTCTCCCACTCAATTATGCACCTTATGTGTGAATAAGCTTAATTAATTATGAAGAAGCACCATAGTTAGGCACTACAACCCACTCAAAACTTACCATATGACCAATCTTATATATATATATATATGTATATATATTATATTTAAAGCTCCCATAATTAATTTTTTACTAATTATTATACACTATAAGATTAATCTAATAGTTAATTGTTTTTTTTTCCTCTTATATATGCATTTGAGTGTTTAAATTGGAATCCCTTTTAACGCTCTACTAAGTAACTGAGTTTTTTGTAATAATTCAAGTATCTTTTTGAGCAATCAATTATGAAGAAGCACCATAGTTAGGCAGTCTCCCACAACATCAAGAAGAGGCCAAATACTGTTTCCACGATTCTGGAGTTAAATTAGATGTCTCTTTACAATGATAAAAAACAAAATAATTGTGAAACAGTATTTTGTGTAAAATATGGATATGTAATCTTTTTTTTTTTTTTTTTTTTTTTTAGCATCGATCATTTTGACCAAAGTGCATTTCAACGAGACATTTGGAAATTGATAGCTCGTCTTTGTTATGTTCCTTAAATTAGCTATTGTCATAATACTTGATTCAAATATTGTTATTCAAGTATAAATGCTTTCGTAGTAAACCGAATTATTACATTTATAGCAGGAAATGAAATCCCACATCCGTTGTGCTATGATTCAAGCATAAACATCTGCCTCCATTTTGTTGCCCTTGTGACCATATTTTTATGAAGAAAGAAAAAACACAAAGCAGGAAAGAAGACGATCGAGAAGGTTTGGGAAGAAATTAAAAGAAGAGAGAGAAGAGGGAAAAAAAATGAACCACTAATTAAATTTTATGATATATATTAATTAGTAGGAAAAATAATTATAAGAGTTTTAAATATAAAAGATTATATTTAAGATTTGCCATGTGGTAAGTTTTGATTAAATTGTAGTGTCACTCAGTAATGTCCAGTGGCAAGCAAAGCCTCACATAAGTTTTTCTCCCCCTCAAAAGTCGATTACATTCAGACAAGGATATCTGTAAATCAGCAATAACCAAGCTTACCAGCTTTGACCACCCGTCAGAGGTTAGAACTTTTGCTTGACTTTTTGTTTTAGGGACGGGCTAAAATCTCGAGCTAGAAACTTTCTTCACATAGTAATTATGTTGATTTGATCACACACGGTCTCCCTATGTGTCATTCTTCCCTTGAAATAGCGGATCAGTTATTTAACATTTGCCCTTTCACTCAATTTGTTTGGATTGTCTTTGGAGGCTTAGAACCGTCCTAAAAGATTTCAAAGAGTTAAGTGTAAATTTTGTTTCCATACATTAGGGGTTGATTGCTAAACATTTCGTTTTCACTTTTTATTTTTAAACTGAAAACTGAAATCTTATTGATAACTACTTTATTTTTAGTTAAAGAAAATGAAAATTGAAAACCAAAAACTGAAATCTTAAAATGAAAATTGAGAACCAAAAACTGAAATCTTTTTTGTCTCTTCCATTCTACTGGAAATGCTTTTCATCTTGATGCTGGTTAATGCCTTCGTTTTTAACCCACCATGTCTCGAGTTTAAGCTCTCCATTTTCGTTTTAGTGTACAACGTCACTTGTATAATTAGGTATCATATGAATTTTTTTTTCCTATAGTTCTCTAAATCAGACTGGGGCGTACAATTGGTATGACTGGGCACTTTAGGATAAGACAACCAAAGTTTCTATTTAGGCCAACCATAAACTTAGAGTGATGTTATCCACACACTCATTTTAGCTCCCGCGCACCCCCTCTTAAATTTCGATCGTCGGATCGAATGAATTAAAGAACATCAAATGATATAATTAACAAGCAGTGTGTGGAAGTTAAAAATGGGGTATACATAGTGTAGACATCGAAATTTCGGTGAAATGAATGTTAACCAATAATTAAAATTTCAACGCTTACGTGTCACATAAATTTTACATGTAGCGTGTGACTCAACGAAAAATCGAAATAAATTGGAAAGGTCATCAAATAGGACACGTGTCAATATCTGGCAGAAATGATTTATTTCATCTGATTATTTAAATCCAAAAATCAAGTTTTGGAATTCTATAAATAGGAGGCCAAGGCATTCATTTCGAAAGAAAGAAGGAGGAAGAAGGAGGAAGAAAGAAGGAAGAAAAAAAGAAGGAAATTTACATCACACCAAAACCTTGAAGCTTTGAAACTCTAAAGCTCTCAAGCAAATCCCGAAGGATCAAGAAAACACTCTTCGTTCTTCGTCAAATCCTCCTTCAAAGGTCAAGCCCCGACGGCCCTTGAAGAACTTCCACCGACTCAAGATCAAGCCCCGACGGCCCCTTGAAGAAAGTGTTCATCATCCGTTCATCCTAAGATCAAGCCCCAACGGCCCTTTGGATCAACAACCTCAACAAATCCACACATCCAATCGTTCTTCAAGATTAGGCCCAAAAGCCCTTGAAGATCCGCTCATCCATCAACCTTCAAGATCAAGCCCAAAAGCCCTTGAAGAAATCCATACACCCAGTCTTCAAGATCAAGCCCAAAAGCCCTTGAAGAAATCCTCACAACCATTATTCAAGATCAAGCCCCGACGGCCCTTGAAGAAAGTGTTCATCGTTCATCATCCGTTCATTCAAGATCAAGCCCAAAAGCCCTTGAAGAAATCCACACAACCATTATTCAAGATCAAGCCCCGACGGCCCTTGAAGAAAGTGTTCATCATCCGTTCATCCTTAGATCAAGCCCCAACGGCCCTTTGGATCAACAGCTCATCCACAAACCTACACCCTACGAAGATAGAATCAGAGGATCAAATTACAAAGAGATTGTAACCCCAAAATCAATACAAACAAAAAATATATTTTGTACACGTATTCTTGTCTCTTGTTTCAGGAATTTTTCGTGTTTACAAATTTGGCACGCCCGGTGGGATTATCTCTACCTCTCATCTCTGTCTCCGTTCAAGATATTCAAGCACAGTCCATGGCTTCAAACAAAGAACAAGTCATGACTATCGGCACTATCTCCATTGAAAAACAGCTGGTTCAGATGAAGGAAACAATTGCAAGGCTGATAAAGACTGCAGAGGAGAAAAACTTGCAAACCGCCGGACTCATCAACCGTCTGGAGGCGCAACATGGTGTCATAGTGAAACCAAGCTCTCTTCCAACTAAGAGGACCGAAGAAGGCTTTAACCCAAATGCCTACGAACTCATGTCAAAGGCTGGGCATGACTTTGCTTCCTCTTCAAATCTTGGAAAGAAGGTTTCAAACACCGTCAACGACAAAGATCGCGACCTCACCGAGACTCAAAAGAAGTTGAAGAAGCATGATTATGGAGTTGACAACAACAAAGCTGGACTTGGCTTCACACCAAATGCACCTGTGAAGATTTCAAGCAAAGTGAAGAAAGCTAGCGCTCAATACATCAGCGTGAGCATTGAACAAGACCAAGGAGAGCCTAAACCCTCCCCTCGGACGTCGGTCTTCGATAGGATGAGCCATTCAAGCTCCAGAACTTCAGTGCTTAATCGCATTGGTGGTCAAGACCGAACCACTGTCTTCAAGAGGCTTAACGCGCCGACATCCCAAAGCTCTGTTTTTGAAAGGTTGTTAAAGCCTAAGAAACAAAGCAACACAGCTATCTCTCCTCTGCGACGATCAACTTCAGAAAGATTTAAAGATGATGGTAAGCCTTTTGGAAAGAGGAAGACAACACCAAAAGAAGAAAAGCTCGATGGGTTAGGAGAAAAAGACGACGCTCGAAGCTCGATTCCTTCAAGGATGAAGCGCCAAGCAATCCTAGAGGTCGACACAAAAGGACCACTGAAGGTAAGGAGGCGCATCATCGTCCACACTGGCAAATCTTCATGCCAACAAACCCAAGAGAACGGCACTGAAGAGGAGATCCAAGATGTTTTCTACATCACAGTTCAAGAAGGTAAAGAAGACGAAAGCCCGAGGAAATACTCAGAGTCCCTACTCTCCGACGCTGATTCGAGCGGCAGTACAACCATGCAAGTCATGACCACTGGAGCAACTTCAATCGAGGAGCAGTTAGCTCAGATGAATGAAGCAATCGCAAAGCTCACACGGACTGTGGAAGAGAAGGACTTGCAGATTGCCGCACTTGTCAACCAACTAGATACGCTGCCCGACGTGAAAGTCGACCCAAATATTGGCCTATTAAAGAAAGAAGACGACGAAGAAGAGGAGCCACCAGTGGAGAAAGTTGAAGAGAAGCCGAAGCTAGACCAAGAAACGGCATTCATGGGATCTCTCTTTATCCAGCAGCTACAGGAGATGATCGCAAGCACTGTCAAGACACAGTACGAAGGAAGCTCGCATGACTCCGTACTGTACTCAAAGTCTTACTCCAAGAAGATTGATGCTTTGAAGATGCCAAGGGGTTATCAGCCCCCAAAATTCATGCAGTTCGATGGAAAAGGCAACCCGAAGCAACATATTGCCCATTTCGTTGAAACTTGCAACAATGCTGGGACAGAGGGAGACTACCTCGTCAAACAGTTCGTGCGTTCGTTGAAAAGTAACGCTTTTGACTGGTACACTGACCTCGAACCTGAGTCTATCAACAGTTGGGACCAGCTAGAAAGGGAATTCCTCAACCGTTTCTACAGCACTCGTCGTACTGTAAGCATGCTAGAGCTGACCAGTACGAAACAGTGGAAAGATGAACCTGTCATCGACTACATAAATAGATGGCGTTCATTAAGCCTGGATTGCAAAGATCGGCTTTCTGAAACCTCTGCCATTGAGATGTGCGTTCAAGGCATGCAGTGGGGACTACACTACATCCTTCAAGGCATCAAACCACGAACATTTGAGGAGTTAGCCACCCGCGCCCATGATATGGAGTTAAGCATCACCCGTCATGGGAAGAAAGAACAGATCGCCGACTATAAGAATGACAAAGTTTTGGGGCCAAAGGTGGATAAGGCTGCATGGAAACCCACCAAGCAAGCAATGATGGTCAACACAACTCCAGTCAAAATCCATACACGAGGCAAGGCGATTCAAACCGAAGCTTTTCGTGATCAAGAGATACGTAGACGCACTTTGAAGGAACTTGAGGAGAAGACTTATCCATTCCCCGACTCTGACGTGGTTGCCATGTTGAAAGACTTGCTTGACAAAAAGGTGATCGACCTACCTGAGTGTAAAAGGCCGGAAGAGATGAACCGTATTGACAGTCCAAGGTACTGTAAATTCCACCGTTTCATTGGTCATCCGACGGAAAAGTGCTTTGTGCTAAAAGATCTCATCATGAAGTTGGCTCAGAAAGGGATCATCGAGCTAGATCTTAATGATGTGGTGAAGTCAAACTATACCACCGTCACTTCTGGCTCTTTGAACTCAAAATCTTCACCTCAACCGCTGAGGGCATGCTCCAAAACCATGTCAATCAAGTCAAGTGAAGTTGAAGGATGGACTTATGTCACTCCAAAGAAAATGCACAAGAAACATAGGTCTCCTCCACAAGTTCACCAATCGGAAAGGGGGCAAAGCAGATACCGTCAACCTTCAAAACTACATGAAAGTGTTGAGGATGATGAAGTTATGACACAAAGATCGTCCGTTGCCATCACAATGCGCGATTTCTTCCCCAAAGACTTCTTCAATCACTCAGTCAAGACTCCTTGCTATGAAGATTGCAAGGAATGCCTCTTTAGGATCGTTTGACAAATTCAAACGCTCCTCGTTCGCACGAGCCTAAAAGGCGACAACCAAAGCTCCTTGTCCGCACGAGCATAAAAGGCGACAACAAACGCTCCTGGCCCGCAAGAGCATAAACTGTGTACGGCAAAATCATCATCAAAACCATCACTCATTTGAACTACGTTATGACTTGATCTCTTCTTTGGAAGAGTACGTAGGCAACTTGAAACTTCAAAACTTCAAGTACAGTCACATCAAAATAAATAAATAAATGTTTCATTAAAGAAAGTCAATTTTATTACAAAAGAAAAGAAAAAAAAAAATATACATATGTTACTATGTATTAGGAAAAATATATATATATATATTCTTTATCCAAAAAAAAAAAAAAAAAAAAAAAAAAAAAAAAAAAAAAACAGAAGTTGAAGTCCACAAAAAGGAGCAGCCCCAAGCTTAGCAAATGGACCTCAAGGCCCTAGACAAAACGGACGGCGCAGACCTCGTTGAAGGCCAAATCCGGGTCCAGGCACAGCTTCGACAGCTCCGCTCGCTTCTTGGCTTCCGTTTCTGCACCTCATCTTCTACAACTCCATACTCGCCGCCGTCTACACCAACTGCAGCTCCTCGGCCCAAGTCACCATCTTCTTCTCTCCTTCTGCTTTACTCTCTTCTCCCTCCCATCAATCGATGGAATCCATGGCCATTCCCCCCAAATCTCGATTCCGACGCAGCCCGGTTCAGCCGGTTCACTTCCCCACTTCTCGCCCCTTGTCTTCACAAACACTCGACTTAGCTTCGGTTCTAAACCTAACACCAACTCCGGCGCCTGCTCCAGTGACTGCTCAGGCTATCGTTCCTCCGACTCCGATCGAGTTAAGGTTCGTCCAGTTTGCCGCCACAAGTTAAACCCTTAGAGCTTCAACCCAAGGAAGCTTCCAAGGTCGACTCGGCCTCTGTGCCTCAATTGCAAATCTGTTACAGGAACCCGTGACCTCCACTCATTGCGATTTCACCATCGGAGGTTGCTTGGTTGCCAGAAGTCAAACCAAATATTCCTCCACTCTGGTTGTAAGAAGAAGACCGAAAGTTTCCGATCGCCAAATTACACGCAATCAGCTGCAAATGGCTTTCCACCTATTGAGGCGCGCCTCCAGCCACTTCCTCTCCGGCGCCGTCAACCCTGCCCATAGCTTGCTGTCGTCATCGTCCCCGTTGTCTCAGGCAGCTAGGGTTTTCTCCTCCGCTTCCACTCCGATCCGAGCTACCCTCTTCCCCGACGACGGTATTGGCCCCGAGATTGCCGAGTCCGTCAAACAGGTGTTCAGAGAGGCTGACGTGCCAATTGAATGGGAAGAACATTATGTTGGCACCGAAATAGATCCGAGAACGCAGAGTTTCCTAACATGGGAAAGTTTAGAGTCAGTGCGGAAAAATGGGGTAGGCTTGAAAGGGCCAATGGCCACACCAATTGGGAAAGGTCATCGTTCCTTGAACCTTACTCTGAGGAAAGAACTTAATTTGTATGCAAATGTCAGGCCTTGTTACAGCCTTCCTGGCTACAAAACTCGATATGACAATGTCGATCTTATCACTATTCGTGAAAATACAGAGGGAGAGTATAGTGGACTTGAGCATCAAGTGGTAAGAGGTGTTGTTGAGAGCCTTAAGATCATCACCCGTCAGGCAAGCTTGAGGGTTGCTGAGTATGCTTTTCATTATGCTAAGGCCCATGGAAGAGAGAGAGTCTCTGAAATTCACAAAGCAAACATTATGCAGAAAACTGATGGTCTTTTTCTTAAGTGTTGTCGTGAGGTTGCAGAGAAGTACCCTGAAATCAAATATGAGGAAGTTGTCATTGATAATTGCTGTATGATGCTTGTGAAGAATCCAGCACTTTTTTATGTGTTAGTGATGCCTAACCTTTATGGTGATATTATAAGTGATCTTTGTGCTGGGTTGATAGGCGGTTTGGGCCTGACGCCAAGCTGCAATATTGGAGAGGGAGACATCGCCCTTGCTGAAGCTGTACATGGTTCAGCACCTGATATTGCTGGAAAGAATTTGGCAAATCCGACCGCCCTGCTTTTAAGTTCTGTTACAATGCTACGCCATTTGGAGCTCTCCATGATAAAGCAGATCGGATCCAAAATGCAATCCTCAGCACAATTGCAGAGGGGAAGTTCCGAACCGCTGACCTTGGTGGCTCTTCATCAACTTCTGACTTTACGCAGACCATCATCTTCCTGATAAACAACGGCGGCTACACAATTGAGGTGGAGATCCACGACGGACATGGTTAAAGAGGAAAGAGAAATGGTTGGTAGTGCTTGACGTAGTTCACTATGCCGTTTATATGCTCAGTATCTTCGACATCTACTTCAAGTCCTTCATTATCCACAACATGGATCCCGTCACCTTTCGCTTCTCAAGTCACCATCTCTGTTCACCATAGCTTTCCTGTGCAGGGGGAGTTGGGTGTCTTGAGAAATTCTCCTCGATTTCATCCTTGCCGTCTTTACCGCAACGGATGTGCTTGAAAGGCCGATTGCAGCAGCAACCATCCTTGCCGTCTGTGCCGCTGTAAACTCCTCCCGCGGAGTGTTCCTTCTTCATCTCCACCGATGGAGACATTTGCAGCACTACAAAAAAAAAAAAAAAAAAAAAAACAACGGAGATCTCACCAAAACGCAGCGACAAATCCACCAAGCCCCGAGCCGTCTCCGTCTTCGTTGAGCTCTTCGTCCATGCTCTCCATTCTGCCCATCTACCCCAGTAAGATCTTCATGCTGCTGTATGGGCAGTTTGTCTCTCTCTAAGGTTGAGCAGCGCGGCCTTCTCCCTTCGATCAAAGACCTCATCCGTCTTCTCGCCTCTGCTGCTGCCTTTGAATGTGATTAACAAAATCAAAGTTTGTTAACTCACACCCAAAGACTTTCTCCGTCTCTTACCTCCAACTACTCCAAGCTCCTCTGCATTTCCTCCCTGCACCATGTGGGGAATATATATATATAAAATATTATTAAAAAAAAAAAAAAAAAAAGATCTATCTTGGTGGATCAGTACCACCGAAAGCAAAGAAAAAAAAGATAATAAAAAAAAAAAAAAAGATCTATCTTGGTGGATCAGCACCACCGAAAGCAAAGAAAAAAAAATAATAATAATAATAAATAATAAAATAAAATAAAAAGGAATGATGATGGACGGTGATGTATATGTTTTATCTGTATTTAGCACAATACACTGAATAAAATAAAGCATGTCCATTAATCTCCAAGAAATTACAAATGTGTACAAAAAAAAAAAAAAAAAAAAAAAATGGAGCTTTCACAAAGGTTGTTCACGTGAAGCCCCATTACTTGGCAAAACTCTAGAAGCAGAAGGCATCGGAGCAGAAGGCATCGGAGCGGGAGGCATTGAAGCTAGAGCATTCCAGGCCTCAATACTGGGTGGAACGCTAGATGACCCAGGAAAAAGGTGCCTCTGGAAGAAAGTCGCAAGCCTGTGACGGTCACTTTGACGGTCACTTTGCATTCGACCATTGGATTCTTGCAGCTCATCAAGCTTCCTCTTCATGCCCGACGAATAGTTATTTGCAAGCACATGCAAACTTCTATTCTCGTACTTAAGCAGTTTGATCTCTTGCTTAAGACTTTCCACCTCCGCCATCAAGGATTCAACTTGGCGGGAGCGAGCAAGTAGGCGTTGGCCCATGTTGGACACAGAGCCTGCGCACTGAACACTGAGAGCGAGGGACTCTTGAACGGCCAACTCATCGGACCGTCCTGAAAGCAGCCGACTATCTTCAGGAGTGAGGAGGTTCCTAGCTACTATCGTAGCTGTTGTTGCGTCCTTCATCACAGAGTCTTCACCTGTAAGAGGACCGTTAGAAGATAAAAAAGAAGGGCGCCATACATTACCTTGACGGGGCACAACCGGATCGCTGCTGAGACTCAAATCTAAGCAAAGGTTCGATGAGTTAGTCATTTTTCAAAGGTGTTCAAAGAGAAGGGATAAAAAAAAAAATTTAAAGGGTCGGAGACAATTTTTCAAGAATGGGCAATTTTCAGAGTGTGTATGTTGGAGTGATCGATGCCTCTGTAAAAAGCCAAGCGACACGACCACCGATTCAAAAATCCGGATTTTCCTGCGTGAAGTTCGGCGACGCGTTCGCGGCTTTTCAGAAAACGCGTTCAACTTTGTCAAAAGATATCTAACAAAGTCGAGAACATGTGGAGGCCATCATCGCAACTACACGTCTTTAGCCGACAAGCGCAAAGTTCGGCGACGCTTTCTCTGCTTTTCAGAAAACGCGTGCAACTTTGTCAAAAGTGGCGCTCGTTCAGAAATCGAAGAGGCGTCGTTCAGAAATCGAAGAGGCGTCGTTCAGATATCGAAGAGACGTTTGTCGACAAGGGTAAAAGAACGGTACCACCACTTGCTATTGAGAAATCCCTATACATGTCGACCTTCGTCTCTTATGGCAAGGCAGACCTGAAGAAAATGCCCAACTCTTCCTCACCTCTGAGGGCGCACTCCCAGCAAAGCCTCTCGAAATACACAATTCTTCTTCTTCCTTTGAGAAAACCTATTCAACCTTTGAAGATACCAGATGCCTGGAGTACAGATGACCCAAGAGGAAACGATAGATTGAAGCATGTGCTGATTCATTCACCGCTTCTTCAAAAGCAAAGGTATCTCATATCATCAAGGGCGAAAGCAAAGGTATCTCATATCATGCTTTTTCCCTATCTCTTCCTTTGCCCTTGTTCTCACCTGCCAAGACAAGGACAAAGAAAGCATGTGTCGGAACCTCCACTCAAACCAGTTGCCACCAAGGAGTGAAGCACCATTTAAATGCAAAGGTTGCATTCAACTCCTGCATCGGAGGACAAATACTACAAGAAAAGATGCTAAACCTGCATAAGGAAATACCACTTCTGCAAAGGGGAGCAAGTAAGGCAAGTGAAAATGATACATCGAAGCATGTGGAGACAAGCATAACAAATATATGTGCTGATTCATTTGCTGCTTCTTCGAAAGCAAAGGTATCTCATATCATGCTTTTTCCCTGTCTTTTCCTTTGTCTTTGTTATTACTCGCATGGCAAAGTGAAAGAGAGCAGTCAGCGGCACTTGGAGTCAGTCTTCCGATCTGGAACCGACTACCTGAAATCTATTCCTGATTGCTTACCTAGTATTGCTCTCGAGTAGTCATCTTCAACGGTTGATACATTGCCAGAGAAGGGACAAGGAAACTTCAATCTTTCCAACCCTCTTCAATACGAATTGGAAAGATTGAACAAAGAAATAGGTCAGCAC
The DNA here is from genome assembly GCF_041283825.1 of Pyrus communis. Lineage (NCBI taxonomy): Eukaryota > Viridiplantae > Streptophyta > Magnoliopsida > Rosales > Rosaceae > Pyrus > Pyrus communis. The sequence goes on along the minus strand of NC_142571.1, from coordinate 5,629,826 downwards.
CTCCACCTTGTACTTGCCTGCCATATCCTGAAACCGCTCGTAGACCTTCGGGGGGAGACCAAAAGAATCCTGCTGCCCAGTTCAAGAGTAGCACAAAGGAAAATCAACGAGCGGAGGAGACCAGAAGAATCCTCCAGCCCAGTTCAAGATCAAGCCTCAATGGCCCTTGAAGAAATCACAAGTCCGATTCAAAATCAAGTGTTCACCACCCTTGAATCAAATTCAACTCCATATAAAAGGAGCAAGTTCAGACCTTCGGAGGAGACCAAAAGAATCCTCCAGCCCAGTTCAAGAGTGATAGGAGCATATTTATGCGACTTAAATGGCTTGTTCTCGTACATTTACGTTATGTTTCTTTAGTTATTTTAGTACTTTAAGCTATTTTCGTGTGTTTGTAGGTCCAAAGGGCTAAAGGAGCAAAAAGATGCATTTTGGAGACTTTTGGAGCACTTTTGGGCTAAGGACGGATAGCTTATGCTTGAAGCCAAAGTGTTGGACGAAATTGAAGACCTAATTGGAGCCAAAGTGTTGGAACCTTGTTCTCTTTAGTTTTAGGACATTTAAACCTTTCCTAATCCCAATCATGCCATGCATAACACACATCCATTCTAACACATTGTCATTGCACATGCATTTCCTTCATTAGTTAACCCACATGCACTTATCACTTATCATCACCACATATCATATCACTTAATCACTTATCACTTATCATCACCACTTAACCACTTATCATATCATAACCACATATCATATCACTTATCACTTATCACTTAACATAACATCCACCTACTTCACCTACAACATCCACTTCACCTACAACATCCACCTACTTCACCTACAACATCCACCCACTTCACCTACAACATCCACCTACTTCACCTACAACATCCACTTCACCTACAACATCCACCTACTTCACCTACAACATCCACCTACTTCACCTACAAATGACATAGCCATATGTTCCCTCCACTACTCCTATAAATACCCTTGCATTCATTCATTAAAAGAACATCTCATTTCATACACAACACACCACAAACACATCCCTTTCTCTCTTAGCCGTGAGTCTCCCTTAGAATCCAAACTCCATCTCTCCATTTCACACACCACAACTAACACAAACACTTCCTCTTAGAATCCAAAACCGTGAGTCCCCATTCCACCATTCCTCATCCATTTCCATAATTCCCCAAACCTCACCTTAGACCTTGTGCTACAACAACGAGGAAGATAAGAGGGCCTAAACGTTCATACAATTCACGTTTGAGTTGTTGGAATGTTTACGCGTTTCTTTGATTTCAATGTTTAAATTCAATTCTCTTTGTTTTGTAATATGAGGAATGGAAGAGAAGAGTGCCTAAACGTTCATACAATTCAAGTTTGAGTTGTTGGAATGTTTAGGTGTTTCTTTGATTTCAAAGTTATGAGGAACTAAACCCTTTTTGGCTAGGGGTGATTTCAATACCATGATTATTTATGTGATATGAATTGATGAATTCCGGTTATGAACTCTTGATTCGTGAATGCAATTGGCTTAACTATTTGATGATTAACTTATTTGTGTTTGTTGATTGAGGGTCGACACTTAATTAGCATGCATGAATATGTGGCTAAAGTTTAAGGAGGTTTCACATAATCGTTACTAACTTATACTTGAAAGTAGTAAAGGTCGCTTGTCACGATCGCGTTAAGTTTAATTCTTAGCATGAGTAACATGATGTCATAGTTGCAAATGCTTTGTCAATGCTTATGGTTTTCATTATTCTTAATGATCTTCGATTGTATCTCTATTATGATGACATGTAGGGAACTTTTGAGAATGTTTTGGGTTGTCGAATGATGTCATCCAATCCAATAATATAAGGAAAATCTGAGGGTTAACTAGTGATGTCACGGTTAATTTGGGGCATTGTCGTTCATAATTCAATGAAGGAATAACTGGAAATTGATTCATATGCATAAATATCATGTGTAGAGAAAGAACCCTTAGCTAGCTTCCCATCCATTCATTTCCGTCAAATCCATATTTACAATTTGTTTTGTTTCCAAGTATTCATTTTAGTTTAAATTCGTCCAAATCCAATTCCCCCCTATTTCGTTGAAGTCTTAGTCTTAATCTTTCTTATTTTTAGTTTTGCTTTCTTCGAGCATTAAATAGTGTTTTATATTGTGTTTTTATGTTTTTAAGTCAATTTAGAAGGTTTTAGCAAGCCCTCCTAATCCCCGGTCTAGAACGATCCCTCACTTATCCATTCTACTACAATTGTCAAACGAGGGTTTAATTTGTATGCGTATAATTCTCGTATCAAATTTTGGCGCCGTTGCCGGGGATTAGCAACTTTGCTAATCCCTTGGTTCTTTTCTTTTTTTTGGTTTAGTTGTTTTCGTTATAGTTTCTAACTTAGTGTTGTTTTCTTTGTTTGTTGTTACTTTTGATATTTGATTTAGTTCTCTTTCTTTGATTTTAGGTACTAGAGAAGTAAGATATGGATTTTGCTAGCATTCAAGCTCAATTGGCAAATCTTACTTCTAAATTGTTGCCGTATGCCGAAAGGACCACAATGCAGAGTGTCCCTACATTTGGTGCTTCATATAGGCAAGGATTTCAAGCCAATCAATGTCCACAAAGAGATTGGAGGGATCATTCAAACTCTATATGGTGGGAAGATCAACAAGTTCAACGTGAAGCATATTGGCAACCATATGAGGAGTTCTATTCAAGACCTATGCAGCCACCACAACTTCATATGCAATATGCTCAATTAAATTCAAGTTCGCCAATAGATTATATTCAAATTCTTAATGAAATAAATTCTTTGGCGCAGGGGTCACAAAATCAAGCCAAGGAGGCTCAACAAGAAGCATATTGGCAACCATATGAGGAGTTCAATACAACACCTATGCAGCCACCACAACCTCCCCCACAACAATTCCAATCAAGTTCAAGTATGTCCATGGATAATGATAAAAATTTTCAATTACTAACCTCTTTGACGCAGGACGAACAAAATCAAGACAAGAAGTTGGGTAAATTGGACGAGCAATTTGGGCAAATTATGGAGTTCATGAAACAAATTCAAGAGCAAAGTGAACTTTCCAACTCAACTATTGAAAACTCGAAGGAAGATTTTGAAATCCATAATGCTATCACTTTGGGAAGTGCTATGGAGGTTGGAGCTGACCTAAAAATGTCCAAACATAGCCTAGAAGTGGATGAACAACTGTTAATTGAGGAGGAGAAAGAAGACATGCACACAGCAAGGGTAGAACAACCCTTGCCGCAACCCCCTAAGCCCTCTAAACCACCCACCACCAGTAAGGACGTCCCAATTCCATGTTATTCTGATGTTATTCCACCCAATGTCCCTTTTCCTAGCAGGTTTTTGATTCCCAACCAAGAAGAGAGTAAAAAGGACATCGTGGAAGCCTTCCCAAAGGAGCAAAATGCTATTCAAATTCTTGGTGCAACACAGCAAGTTTTAGATGGTGTTGAATTCTTCAAAGGACTTTGTACACCAAGAAGAATGATTCAAGAGAAGGTAATGGCTGGAGAAGATGTAGAAGGCATCAAAGAGGACATATTTGAAACCACAATTCCCAAGGAAGTTGGATTTTATGACACGGGACAAGTCATAACTTTCGAAGGGGTGTTTATTCTGGAGTTCATTTTGGAGCACACAGGTAAGCCGCCTCCCCGAATTTCAATTTTCTTTTATACTAACATGTGGTTAATGATTCAGGCACCCAATCTGGAATTTAAACTATTACCGGATCATTTCAAGTATCACCGCCCATTCAAAGATAAATTCCATGCCGTTTGATTTTATTTTTGTAAAAAAAAAAAAAAAAAAAAAAAAAAAAAAAAAAAAAAAAAAAAAAAAGAAGATACTAAATTTATGAAAAGAAAAAAAAAAAAAAAAAAAAAAAAAAACATGGCAGAATGATGGAGCTTCACAAAGGGCGTTTACTTGAAGCCCCACTACTGGGCAAAACTCTAGAAGCAGGAGGCATAGATGCGGAAGGCATCGGAGCAGAAGGCATCGAGGCGGAAGGCATCGCGGCGGAAGGTATCGGAGCGGGAGGCATCAAAGAAGAGGCCTCAATACTTGGCCAAATGCTGGATGAGCCCGGAAAAATGTGCCTCTGGAAGTAAGCCGCAAGCCTTTGACCGTCAGTTTGACGGTCACTTTGCATCCGACCATTGGATTCTTGTAGCTCATCAAGCTTCCTCTTCATACCCGTCGAATAGTTGTTGGCAAGCACGTGCAAACTTCTATTCTCGTACTTAAGCAGTTTGATCTCCTGTTTGAGACTTTCCACCTCTGCCATCAAAGATTCCACCTGACGGAAGCGGGCAAGCAGGCGTTGGCCCATGTTGGACACAGAACTCGCACACTGAACACTAAGTGCGAGGGATTCTTGAACGGCCAACTCATCGGACCGTCCTGACAGCAGCCTACTATCTTTTGGAGTAAGGAGGTTCCTAGCTACTATTGTAGCTGTTGTGGCGTCCTGCATCACGGAGTCTTCACCTGTAAGAAGACCGTTAGAAGATAAGAAAGAAGGGCGCCATACGTTACCTTGACGCGGCGCGCCCGTATCACTGCTAAGGCTCAATTCCAAGCTAAGGTTCGATGGGTTTGCCATTTTTCAAAAGTGTTCAAAGAGATGGGCGGATGGAGTTAATTCTCAAAGGGCCGGAGTCGATTTTCAAGAATGGGAATTCTTCAGAGTGTGTTTGTTGTGGTGATAGATAGCTCTATAAAAGCCAAGGCGACGCGTCCACCGATTCAAGAAGCCGGAATTTCCGGCGTAATTTAGGCGACGCGTTCTCGGCTTTTCAGAAGACGCGTTCAACTTTGTCAAAAGATTTCTGACAAAGCTGAATACACGTGGAGGCCATCATCGCAACTACACATCTTTAGCCGACAAGCGCAAAGTTCGGCGACGCTTTCTCTGCTTTTCAGAAGACGTGTGCAGCTTTGTCAAAAGGAGCCGCATCTGCACTACCACGTGTCGTTCAGAAAGCGAAGGGGCGTCGTTCAGAAATCGAAGGGGCGCCTGCTCAGAAATCGAAGAGGCGTATTCAAAGATCGAAGAGGCGCCACTATTTCAAAAAGCCGGATTTGCGGGATCAAAACGTTTGTCGACAAGGGTAAAAAGTACCACCACTTGATATTATCTCTATATATGTCGACCTTCGTCTTTTATGGCAGGGCAAACCTGAAGAAAATGCCCAACTCTCCCTCACCTCTGAGGGCGCACTCCCAGCAAAGCCTTTCGAAATACTCAATTCTTTCTTCTTCCCCAAAGATGATACCAGATGCCTGGAGTACATATGACCCAGGAGGAAACGGCGGATTGAAGCATGTGCTGATTCATTCACCGCTTCTTCAAAGCAAAGGTATCTCATATCATCAAGGTCAAAAGCAAAAGTATCTCATATCATGCTCTTTCCCTGTCTTTTTCTTTGTCCTTGTTCTTACTTGCATGGCAAAGTAAAAGAAGCAATCAGCCGGCACTTGGAGTCAGTCTTCCGATCTGGAGCCAACTGCCTGGAATCTATTCCTGATTGCTTACCTAGCGTTGCTCTCGAGTAGTCATCTTCAACGGTTGATACACTTCCGGAGAAGGGACCACTTCTGCAAAGGGGCGCGAGTAAGGCAAGTGAAAATGATACATTGAAGCATGTGGAGACAAACATAGGCTGAGTTATCCTCCAACCCTTTTCAATACGAATTGGAAAGATTGAACAAAGAAACAGACCAAAGGGGTATGCTCAGACCTTCGGGGGAGACCAAAAGAATCCTGCTGCCCAGTTCAAGAGTAGCACAAAGGAAAATCAACGATGGGAGGAACCCCTGTGGAATCAACAACATCAAGCCTCAATGAAATCAACAAGGAGAAGATGGAATTTACATTCCACAACCAGATTTGCGTCTCTAAACTCTTCTCTTTGTTATTTACATTCTGCCATGTTTAGTATGTTTAAATGCTTTTTGTGTGTTTACTTATGCTTTGTATGATTTTAAGCTTAAAACATTGAGGACAATGTTTGATTTAAGTGTGGGGGGGTAACTAATGTTGTTAATGCAAATTCGTGGGATTTTATCACCCATAACTTCAAATGTTGTTCCTTACTGTTTTAAGGTGTTTTTAAGTTGTTTTAGAGTGTTTTAGTATGTTTTGTTTTTATAACTCCGAAAATACCATAAAAATTTGAAAAAATTGTTTTGAAAAGCCTAAAAAGAGTGTTTTGAGTCGTTTTTGTGTGTTTGTGTCTTAGGGTACCTTCCAACACAATGATAAGGATTTGGTTTATAATTGCATGACGGTTAGAAAGAGTTATAAACATAGAGAAAAGTTTGATTTACTCTTGGTATATGCTTGGTTATGGTTATAATGTATGACTTCACATGCAATCATAAAAGAAAAAAAATTCGTTTTTGTAACATGCTTGAAGGAAGGAACTCAAACAAACGCTACAACCCTGAGAGACTTGAGCCTATAACGTTCTTTGGAGAGTATAATCTGTGATTTCTTGTTTTCTAAAGTCGTTGCATGATCTCATTATTCTTTGCTTGGTTACTACTTAGAAGGCGTTTCATCATATAGTTCCAAATGCTAGAACTCATGCCCATTTCATTCAAAGCATGTTATTGATTTGCATAACACATATTCAAGAAGAAGTTGTGTAGTGACCACCACCATAGCCAAATAGCCTTACTTCCCATACTTCGTATATGTTGTAAGTTTTAACCCCGTTGAGCCTCGTTTTGCCTTTATTCCTTGTTTACCCACATCACCCCTTACCTAGCTTAGAGTAGGACTTTCCTATACCCTTGTTCTTAAAGTTTAGTGAGCATGACTTAAATGAATTCCTTTTGAGTTACATTATGCAAGAAAATGAGTGTGGGGGAGTAAAAGTTTGTTCTTACGTTTATATGTATGTTTTAAGATTCAAAAGAAAAAGAAGAAAAGAAAAAAAAAAAAAAAAAAAAAAAAAAAAAAAAAAAAAAAAAAAGAGGAGTGAAAATAAGTAAGAATGAACTCACGAGCGTTGATGGTTGAAGAAAGGGTCCAAAAAGTTGAATATGGCCCTAAGTTTTGTGTGATTTTCCCTTGGGTGTTCAAAGTTGACTTCTGCGTTCTTAAGGGAATTCTAAGTGTCTAATTCAATACTTTGCTCACTATTGCTTTAAGAATGTTTGTTTATCCTTCACCTTTCATTGTTAGCCAATACCCTAGCCCCGTTACTACCCTTTGACTTCTATATTGAGTGTTATGTATTTCAATTGTGGAGTTTGAACTTGGTATGAGCTTATGGTGTCACTGGTTCTCGCATCTAAGTAGTAGCATTCCATTCATGAGATCATATCTAAACATGCTTATTAACTCCAGAAAATGCTTTCCTTATTATAACATATGTGAGTGTTCGTCTACATGTTTACATCAATCTTCTCACATATACCTAGTGTAGGGTGTGTAGTCAGAAAATCTGTGTGAAAAACGAGAGTACATCTAGTAAGAAATTGAGGGAATTCTCTAAAGGCATGTTACTACATTTGAAATGTGTTTTAATTGCTTAATTGTGAACTAGTATGTGGTGACTATGATTAAGAATGTACTTAAGTGTAAAGATGGCTCAAATCTGTGAGAATAATGATTTTTAACTTGTCATGTGCATTGGAAGTCCCTGATACGATTGTTGGAAGGTGTAGGTTGTGTTTTGTTCTTTTTGTTTTGTTTTTCTGTTTTGCTCGAGGACTAGCAAAAGCTAAGTGTGGGGGTATTTGATAGGAGCATATTTATGCGACTTAAATGGCTTGTTCTCGTACATTTACGTTATGTTTCTTTAGTTATTTTAGTACTTTAAGCTATTTTCGTGTGTTTGTAGGTCCAAAGGGCTAAAGGAGCAAAAAGATGCATTTTGGAGACTTTTGGAGCACTTTTGGGCTAAGGACGGATAGCTTATGCTTGAAGCCAAAGTGTTGGACGAAATTGAAGACCTAATTGGAGCCAAAGTGTTGGAACCTTGTTCTCTTTAGTTTTAGGACATTTAAACCTTAACTAATCCCAATCATGCCATGCATAACACACATCCATTCTAACACATTGTCATTGCACATGCATTTCCTTCATTAGTTAACCCACATGCACTTATCACTTATCATCACCACATATCATATCACTTAATCACTTATCACTTATCATCACCACTTAACCACTTATCATATCATAACCACATATCATATCACTTATCACTTATCACTTAACATAACATCCACCTACTTCACCTACAACATCCACTTCACCTACAACATCCACCTACTTCACCTACAACATCCACCCACTTCACCTACAACATCCACTTCACCTACAACATCCACCTACTTCACCTACAACATCCACCTACTTCACCTACAAATGACATAGCCATATGTTCCCTCCACTACTCCTATAAATACCCTTGCATTCATTCATTAAAAGAACATCTCATTTCATACACAACACACCACAAACATATCCCTTTCTCTCTTAGCCGTGAGTCTCCCTTAGAATCCAAACTCCATCTCTCCATTTCACACACCACAACTAACACAAACACTTCCCCTTAGAATCCAAAACCGTGAGTCCCCATTCCACCATTCCTCATCCATTTCCATAATTCCCCAAACCTCACCTTAGACCTTGTGCTACAACAACGAGGAAGATAAGAGGGCCTAAACGTTCATACAATTCACGTTTGAGTTGTTGGAATGTTTACGCGTTTCTTTGATTTCAATGTTTAAATTCAATTCTCTTTGTTTTGTAATATGAGGAATGGAAGAGAAGAGTGCCTAAACGTTCATACAATTCAAGTTTGAGTTGTTGGAATGTTTAGGTGTTTCTTTGATTTCAAAGTTATGAGGAACTAAACCCTTTTTGGCTAGGGGTGATTTCAATACCATGATTATTTATGTGATATGAATTGATGAATTCCGGTTATGAACTCTTGATTCGTGAATGCAATTGGCTTAACTATTTGATGATTAACTTATTTGTGTTTGTTGATTGAGGGTCGACACTTAATTAGCATGCATGAATATGTGGCTAAAGTTTAAGGAGGTTTCACATAATCGTTACTAACTTATACTTGAAAGTAGTAAAGGTCGCTTGTCACGATCGCGTTAAGTTTAATTCTTAGCATGAGTAACATGATGTCATAGTTGCAAATGCTTTGTCAATGCTTATGGTTTTCATTATTCTTAATGATCTTCGATTGTATCTCTATTATGATGACATGTAGGGAACTTTTGAGAATGTTTTGGGTTGTCGAATGATGTCATCCAATCCAATAATATAAGGAAAATCTGAGGGTTAACTAGTGATGTCACGGTTAATTTGGGGCATTGTCGTTCATAATTCAATGAAGGAATAACTGGAAATTGATTCATATGCATAAATATCATGTGTAGAGAAAGAACCCTTAGCTAGCTTCCCATCCATTCATTTCCGTCAAATCCATATTTACAATTTGTTTTGTTTCCAAGTATTCATTTTAGTTTAAATTCGTCCAAATCCAATTCCCCCCTATTTCGTTGAAGTCTTAGTCTTAATCTTTCTTATTTTTAGTTTTGCTTTCTTCGAGCATTAAATAGTGTTTTATATTGTGTTTTTATGTTTTTAAGTCAATTTAGAAGGTTTTAGCAAGCCCTCCTAATCCCCGGTCTAGAACGATCCCTCACTTATCCATTCTACTACAATTGTCAAACGAGGGTTTAATTTGTATGCGTATAATTCTCGTATCAAAGAGTAGCACAAAGGAAAATCAACGATTGGAGGAAACCAGAAAATCTTCCAGTCGAACTCAAGATCAAGCCTCGATGGCCCTTGAAGAAATTTCCAGCCCAATTCAAGATCAAGCCCCGACAGCCCTTGGATCGACATCTACATTAAGGAACTTCAAAACGCATCTCATACACGTGACAAACACATGTCAACGACGCGCCTTGAAGTGGGGGCATTTGTAGACATCGAAATTTCGGTGAAATGAATGTTAACCAATAATTAAAATTTCAACGCTTACGTGTCACATAAATTTTACATGTAGCGTGTGACTCAACGAAAAATCGAAATAAATTGGAAAGGTCATCAAATAGGACACGTGTCAATATCTGGCAGAAATGATTTATTTCATCTGATTATTTAAATCCAAAAATCAAGTTTTGGAATTCTATAAATAGGAGGCCAAGGCATTCATTTCGAAAGAAAGAAGGAGGAAGAAGGAGGAAGAAAGAAGGAAGAAAAAAAGAAGGAAATTTACATCACACCAAAACCTTGAAGCTTTGAAACTCTAAAGCTCTCAAGCAAATCCCGAAGGATCAAGAAAACACTCTTCGTTCTTCGTCAAATCCTCCTTCAAAGGTCAAGCCCCGACGGCCCTTGAAGAACTTCCACCGACTCAAGATCAAGCCCCGACGGCCCCTTGAAGAAAGTGTTCATCATCCGTTTATCCTAAGATCAAGCCCCAACGGCCCTTTGGATCAACAACCTCAACAAATCCACACATCCAATCGTTCTTCAAGATTAGGCCCAAAAGCCCTTGAAGATCCGCTCATCCATCAACCTTCAAGATCAAGCCCAAAAGCCTTTGAAGAAATCCATACACCCAGTCTTCAAGATCAAGCCCAAAAGCCCTTGAAGAAATCCTCACAACCATTATTCAAGATCAAGCCCCGACGGCCCTTGAAGAAAGTGTTCATCGTTCATCATCCGTTCATTCAAGATCAAGCCCAAAAGCCCTTGAAGAAATCCACACAACCATTATTCAAGATCAAGCCCCGACGGCCCTTGAAGAAAGTGTTCATCATCCGTTCATCCTTAGATCAAGCCCCAACGGCCCTTTGGATCAACAGCTCATCCACAAACCTACACCCTACGAAGATAGAATCAGAGGATCAAATTACAAAGAGATTGTAACTCCAAAATCAATACAAACAAAAAATATATTTTGTACACGTATTCTTGTCTCTTGTTTCAGGAATTTTTCGTGTTTACACATAGCACTAACAGTTGTTGTAGATTCAATTAGTTCTGAAATATTTCTTTTTTATACAAACAGTAATTGTTCAGATATTTTACTACTTTACACCATTAGAAAGTGGATGACATACAGAGTACAAGCGTTGGTGTAAAGCAAAGCAATATTACTTCTTGGCCTATATTTGATTTATTTTTTGAACTTGTATAAAGTTTTTAAGGCTATTTCAAATAGAAGGTGTACGAAATCAACCAATGGAGATCTATCTTGCAAAAGAACGGAGAGTTGGATGGAGTTCTCAACCATAGAATACAAGCTGGATGGATAAAGTGGAAGAGTGCATCGAGTGTGTTGTGCGACCATCGTATGCCACTAAAGCTCAACAGAAAATTTTATAGGACGGCAATAAGGCCATCCTTACTTTATGGCATGAAATGTTGGGCGGTGAAGTATCAACACATACACAAAAGTTGGATGGAAATTTTCCAAATCTAACGCCAAGGGAAAATTGACTAATTAAAAAAGTTCAGGAAGATAATCAACAAAATTAAAATTTAAGAGAGAAATTAGTAACTCCTTGCAAGTTCAAAGAGGGGGATTGATAAATACCTCTTACTTCTTATCAGGTATCCTATCTTTATGTATTTTATTATATGGTGACAGATTTGTATCTCATGGGGATGAAAGGATAATCGAGAATCTATACTTTATGTATATATAAACATAAAATAAAGACATTCCTTGGTAGAATATACACATTTTTTTCTTCAATCGTAGAGACATGCATTAAACAAAGTCCAAAAGGACAAGAAATAACTTATATAGTCCTAGAAAAGATTAGCATACAGAAAGAAAACGACACGCTTATGCAAACAAAGTATGAGTAATAGTTCTTCACTGCAGCTATTACAAGGTAATACATAAATGAAATAACATAAACGGGTTTTAGTACTACGCTCTAGTAGTATTTCTCTTCACTTATAAGTGAGAGGTCTTATGTTTCTTGCCAAAGGTGAATTTGAACCACATTATTACTAGTCCATTGTAAGGCTAAGCCCACATCATTGTTAGCTTATTCACAATTCAATTTCATCCCCTTTCTTCCCATGTGTGGATGCAAATTTCCGCCTTCTTCTCCTTTGACGAAAATGCACCTGCAAAATAATAACACCTAAGATTATGGCCAAGAGCCTCACGTGCCCACGATGAAAGGGAAGGGGGGCTTTGGCCGAAGAATCTCCGATGCCAAAGTTAGAGTTTTAGAGAGAAAGTGTTTAGGGGATTTTGGGGAGAGAACGAACTCGGTTTTTGGAGAAATATGGCGCTATATATAAGGGTGTGGCCGGCCCTATTTGGAGAAATAGGGACCGGCCACTTATGGTGGTGTTTTGAATATTATTGCAAGATATTATGTCAAATAACATCTTGCAATTAATTTTGTAATTAATCAATTAATTTGGTAATTAATCAATTAATTTGGTAATTAATCCCAATTTGAAAGTAATAATTGGGAGTTACCTTGTGGGTGGGGATTTGATGAGGAGTGATGAGAGGGTTTTGAATAAATACCATTTTGATCACCTTTGACCTCGATTGAGCCGTTATTGTCCGTTGTATGCGCGTGGGAACTCCGCTGTGCTTCAAGGGTAATTTTGTCTTTTTCATTTCAAAGTCCATGTGTTGCCTCCATAATTTTCTTGATTATTTTTAGTTCCATAAATGCCCCCACACCTGTTGGGCTGCTCGCAGGAAATGGAAGCAGGTGTGAAAATCTTCTCTTGTTTCAGGAAACATATGATTGTTTTCTATTTTGATGTAGATTCTCTCTTTAATTGGAAATTAGATCCTAATAGGAAAGGGAAATAAAAATCTTCTAAAGTTTATTTAAGTCTACCTTAAGTAGATGATTAAATCAATTTCAGAAAGCTAGAAGATATTTGTTCCCCCTCCCTTAGTAATCTTCTACACTTGTCTGTGCAAAGGATCGTTTTTCATTGCTTTCTTTGTCTTCACACCGTACCAAGGTAAGAAAAAATTAATTTTTCCTTCTCTTTGTAATTTTTGGGAGCCTCGGGGGTTGAAATTTGGCTCGACGAGGGTCGAGAAGGTGTGAAAAGGTTGTTGGAAAGGCTTCGGCATGGCTGCTGTCGGCTTTGTGCGGCGGCGGCTCTAAGCGGGCTAAGGTTCCGATGCAGCGACATGGGCTTAGCACGGGCCAGGCATATAAGGCATTGAGGTGTCGAGTTTAGGCTCCTGGGCTTGGGCCCATGCAAGAGTGGTAAGAGAGAGAGGCATGGGCCCTTTTTTTTTTTTTTTTTTTTTTTTTTGCTTTCTTTATGATTTTTTACTGGGCTCAGGCCCATGTTGGCATGGGAAGAACGGAGGCTCTGGCCTCCTTCCTGGGTTGGATGGTTGGGCTTCGACCCATGTGAGAAATGAGAGAGGGAAGTGCGGGGGCGTCAGCCCCTAGAATTGAATTAAGCCGTGAGGCTTGTGGGTCGAGAGAGTAATGATGAAGTGCCATTGTTGTACCGTCAAGGCGGGTCTTTAAGTAAAGTGGGCTACTTCAAGGTTGCTTACTTCAAAATTAACTCCGATGACTCGTTTAGAGACTTTCTTGAGGCATATAGGTATGCCATTCCATCGGGGACAGTGTGAAGCGTGTCAAGGAAGAGAACAATTGTGAGCCATGTAGTGGGGCTCAGAGAACCATCAAGTTTCACCTTCACTACTTCGTGTTGGGATTTACTTTTCCCATACCGCGTTTCTTCGAAGAAGTGCTTTGTTCCATGAGGTGTGCCTCCGCACAATGTTCTCCTCATGCGGCCCATGAGATGGTGGGATTCCTTAATCTTAGCCAATTCTTCAACTTGGATTTGACCGTCAACGAATTTTGGTACTTTTTTTACATAGGCCACATTGAAGGAGTCGGGCAACTGCGATCTCATCATAGGCTCTTCGATCATTTGAGCAAGGGAGATCTTGATTGGGCCAAAAAGACTTTAGAGATAAGTGGAGAGTGAGAGGCTGATTTTTCTCCTGAGTTGTGTGTTCCAACGACTTTCATCACTGGTAAGTAGATTGCTTAGTCTCTAGGCTGCTTTGTACTTTTGCTTAGCTACTCTCTAATTTATTGATTGTTCTCTTCTGCTTATGTAGATTCAGAATTTGGCTCAACTCCCAATACTTATCTAGATATGAAGAAGGTGCATGTTGCACTAGGTATCCCTTTTGAGTACCATGAGTAACGTTGGTTGCTTAGTCCTCTTCATTGGAGAAAGGTGGGTTGTCCCCGAGAGAGGAGATAAAACGAATTAAGACGGAGGCATTGGCTCGTCCGATTTCCATCGTTGAACCTGCTGCAAATAAAGGTTGAAAAAAAAGATCTTCCCCACCTGCTCAAGAGATGCCAGCTGAGAAAAAAATGAAAACTTCCTCCGCTGCTCGTGAGGGTCTGCCTGCCACTAATAAGCTTGTGATTGACTTAACTTATTCCAAGGGGAAGAAAGATGAGGCTGCTAGATCTGAGCCCATGACACCTGCTGTGCCAAAGGTGGCTAGTACGATTACTAATAGGATCGCATAATGTAGAGGTTCCATCGTGCCTTTAGTACCAAAATTTGTGCCAAAACGTCCATTGTGGGCTAAATCTGGTTCACCTTTGGAGAGACTTGCTACTATGAAGAGCGATAAGGTGGACTCTGCTGCTAAAGTAGTGCCAAAACCCACTCCCCTCGCTGTTGAGACTGATTCTCCTGTTGAGAAGGAGAAGAATGCTTGCATGGGCAATTGTGAGAAATCCACCAAACCAGTTTCTAGGGAAGGGGGGCTGTTGAGATTTATGCGCTCTTGAAACCGGATCTTCTTGAAGACATGAACGCGTGTGCGAAGTTTGTTGATGACGTTAAAGGGATTGTCAGCCCGAGTTCCTTTGCGAAACATACGACTGAATATAGGAAGACTGTTCTGGTTGCTATGATGTAGCAAATGACAATTCTGGCAGCTGAGTCTATGCTTCTTGACCAAGAGGATATCAAGGCTACCAAGAGGGTGGCAAAGACTATGGCAGCTTAAGCTTATTCCTCAGCTGGGAAGATCAAGAGGTTGGAATCTGAGCTCGTTGCTTTGAAAGGGTTTAATATCTCTGCCCCGACATCTCTGTTGAGTTGAAGACTAGGCTTGACATGATCCAAGTTAAGTACGAAAATGCAGAGAAACAGATTGGTTGTTACATACCTCAGATTCAAGATCTTGAGTGTGCCGTCTTAGAATTTCGTTCTGCTGCTTATGCAAATGATGAAGTGTTGATTGCTGCTTATAATCAAGTGATCCACTTCAAGAAGATCGTCGGTAGGCTAGAATCCCAAGTGTTGAAACTCCAAGGCGCATTGAAGATCAACGAAAGTCTGAAGAAAGAAGTGGATAAGCTACAGCGCATCCGTGTTGGTCTGCTCGAGGAGAATGAGCAGGTGAAGGGTAAGAAAGTTGGATTCGAGACTTCACTTGCTTAGAGTCAGGTCGATTTCTACAAGTTAGGTTATGTAAATCATCTCTTTGGTTGGCTATTTGATTTCGAGTTTGCTGGAAAAGACTTCGAGACCTTCTTTATTTCTCTAGAAGATTTTCCTGCCTTTACTTTCAAGGCTTCCATTGGTGAAGTAGTCGGAGAAGTTTGTGCCTAGGCTAGGGCAGTCGAGGGTGAAGTGCCAGATAATGTCACTGCTGGAAGCGTTGCGGCTGCTGAAGGCGTGGCGATCGAGTAGTCGTGGGATGTCCAAGCTGCTGAAGAGTGATCTTCTAGGTAGCCTTTAAGATTTTCTTTGTTTTACTTGTTGCTTTTTGCTTTGCTTGAACTCTTTTGGCCTTTGCTAGTTGTTTATCAATTTTGCTAGAAAATTTAATAAACTTGCTTCCTTCGCTTTTTTTCATCTTCATTTCTTTTATTTACGCCCAACCTTGCTGTGTGGCCTACATCACAATATACTAAAGATTTTTGGGTGATGAAATTTGCTAACCTTTCGTATCAAAAGTACACAGTTGTATGGAATTTCATAAGCAAAGGTCTATGAGAACTCATTGTTTTTCATGTAACCAATTATGTGGGTTGCGTAGTAAGTATCACAACACTTTAGGAATTAGTGTAGATCAAAACGATCATTCCGCGCTTTGGTAGAGGCGAAGCTTATCGACTACATAACATGTTGGCAGTGGATAAAACTTCGTATATGCACGCTAAGTTGTTTAACCTTTCACAAAAATATGTAGTTGTATAAGTTTAGCGTAGATTATTGCTCTATTGGCAAGCTGTAGACAGTATTTCAGAAACCGTAGGCTACCTTAGTGCACTTGATAGCAGCTTTAGGGTTCCAGGGCAGCCGTCCATAGGGCGTATTGCGTAATGTGCATCCTCTGTTTCTGAGGCCCGGTTCCCCACGGATTAGGCCAAGAGACCCAAAATCCTTCAGTTAGCTAAGCCTTGAAAAAGACCATTGTGGCTACTTCTAGGAATCCCGACGCAAGTCATCGTGCACCTAGTTATACTAGGGCACCCAGACTCATCCACGTCTGGATATTCGGAATGTATAGTTTATCCTCCCACATTAAAGAGTAAACCTATATGGGTTGGGGAATTGGTTTACCCTCTCGCACTAGAGAGCATGGTTGGTCCCTAAGGGGGCATAATTCCTGCGATAAGTCCCTAAGAAGAGTGCAGTCTTCTTTTAAAGTGCAGGAATAGTCAGTTGTTGTAAGCATACGGTCGAGCCAAGTTATAAATTACTTATGAATTCCTCATTGAAAAATGAGGGAAACGAATGAAAACTTAGCTGTAAATTAAGAACTGCATAACAACTGGATAATCCTCGCCTTTGCGAGGTGGTGCCCGTCGACCTGCTTGAGTCTTCAAGCTTTAATGTAGCGAGAGGTCACGTATGGTACTTGCTCATATTATAATCATTCCACTGCTTTTTGATCTCTTTGTCATTCATGGTGGTGAGGGTGTAACTACCCTTACCGCCTACTAAACTGATATTGCACGGACCTTCCCAAATGGAATCCATCTTTTTGGAGCTTTCTCTACGGGCAGTAATGAAGGTTTTTCTTAGAACTAGATCTTCAGGTTGGAACTGCCGGATCTTGGCCCTTTTGTTATAGCTGGAGAAGAGCAGCTGCTGGTAGGTTACGATGCGGGTGATGACCTTCTCGTGTTTCTTTTCTACTAGATCTAGATTTCTAGCCATCTCTTTTTTATTCTGCTTGATGCTTGGCAGTAGAGTGTTGATACTTGGCACGATGATATTAGGGGGAATGATTGCTTCTGAACCAAATACCAAAGGGAAAGAAGTCTCACCGATTGCTCGTCGTTTGGTTATGTGATACGCCCATAGACATCCGAGGAGTTCGTCTGGCCATTTTCCCATCTTGTCAAAAAAGGATTTCTTGAAGCAGTTGAGAATCATCTTGTTGAATGCTTCAGCTTGCCCATTGCCTTAGGGATACCTTAGAGTGGACATGTGCTGCTTGATGCTATATTTCTGAAAGAACTTTGCCAAATATGTGCTTACGAATTACGGGCCGTTATCCATGACGATAGATTGAGGGATGCCAAATCGGCAAATGATGTTCCTCCATATGAAGCATTCCATGTCCATATGTGTTGTGGTTGTCATGGGCTCTACTTCCACCCACTTGGTGAAGTAGTCAGTCGCCACGATCATTATGCCTCTATCCCTAGTAGCGAGCAGCATTGGTCATACCAAGTCGATTACCCACTGCATGAACGGCCAAAAACTTGTTTACGGATGTAGTTCGCTGGCAAGCAGTGTTGGTATCGGCTTATAGCGTTGGTAGATGTCGCACTTTTGTACTAATTCCTTAATGTCTTGATGCATAGTAGGCCAGTAATAACCTACGGTAGGAGCCTTTTATGCTAAAGATCAGCCTTCAGAGTGATTTCCACAAACATCTTTGTGGATTGAACTAAAAACCTTTAGGTCGTCTGGAAACGCTAGGCAGCGGAGATGTGGTCTAGTGTAGGATCTTTGGATGAAAATGTCGTTCCACATTTATTATCGTGATGCCTTTGTTTAGAGCTTTCTAGACTCCAATCTTTCCATAGGAAGCGTGTCATTGACCAGGTAGTCTATAATGGAATCTTGCTAGTTTGGAGTTGTACTAACCTGTGACATCTCGGCTGCTGGCTCTACCTCTATGCTTGGTTTGTCTAGATAATCCACCGGAATAGAGCGTTTGAATTGATGATTGAGGGCGGAGCCTAGGCCAGCTAGCATGTCCGTGTGGGCGTTGTTTACCCGCAAAACTTGAGTGAGGGTGTAAGTCTGAAAGGTCTCAAGTTGCTTTCGTACCTTGTCTAGGTATTGCGCCATCTTCAGATGTTTTGTAGTGTACTCCTCAGTAGTCTGGCTAGTGATTAGCTGCGAATCAGAATGAATTGCAAGCTTTTTTACCGCCAACTTTTTTGCCATTCGAAGGCCTTCTATTAGGGCTTTGTACTCTGCTTCGTTGTTGTATGCTTTGAAGCTTAGAATGATCGCCTTCTCGAGCATTGAACCGTCTAGGGTGACAAGGACCACGCATGTTCCCAAGCCGTTGTAGTTAGATGCGCCGTTGACATGCAAATTCCAAAAGTCTCCATCGAGTAGAGCAAGCACGGCTAGGGTGTGCTCGGCTGCCTCCGGGGCGTAGTTGGGCCGCTTTGCTACGTTGCCTAGGCTAAGTGTGAATTCTATTATGAAGTCCGCCAAGGCTTAGGCCTTTATCACCGTATGGGGTCAAAAAACTAGGCCATATTGGCCAAGTTCCAACGCCCATTTTACTACTCGCTGAGAAGCATCTAGACCATGTAGGATTGATCGTAGAGGATATTGAGTCATAACGATGACTATATGAGCTTAAAAATATGGTCTGAGCTTTTGAGTCGCAACAACTAGCCCCAAAAATAATTTCTCGATCTTCGGATATCTAGTTTCTGCATCAAGAAGAACTTTAGAAGTGTAGAATACTGGCAGTTAGGCCTTCAGCTTTTCTTGTATAAGGGTAGAGCTCACTGCTACTTCCGAGACTGCCAAGTAAATGTATAACTCCTCTACTGCTTCTGGCTTGGATAGTAAGGAAGGTAATGTGAGATATTTCTTCAGGTCTTGGAAAGCTATTTTGCACTCATCATCCCATTTGTCTCGTTGTGCCCTCTTGATAGCCTTTGAAAAAGGCTTGCATCGATCGATAGACTGCGAGAGAAAGCGGTTGAGCGTGGTTGCTCATCCGGTCAAGCTTTGGATCTCCTTCAAGGAAGTTGGAGATTTCATTTCTAGTATTGCTCGGATTTGTTTGGGATGTGCTTCAATTCCTTATTGGGTTACTAGGTACCCTAAGAATCTGCCTGAAGATAGTCCAAATGTGCACTTGGTGGGATTGAGCTTCATCTTGTACTTTCTAATGATGTCAAAAGTTTCCGTCAAGTTGCCGATGTGATGTAATCGTTGTTTGCCCTTTACCATGATGTTGTGGACGTAGACCTCTATGGTTACTCCAATTTGCTTCTTGAACATCATGTTTACCAACCGTTGGTAAATGGCTCCCGCGTTCTTAAGGCCAAAAGGCATGACCTTGTAGTAGTAAGTGCCTTACTCAATCACGAACGCGGTTTTCTCCTTGTTGGGCTCGTGCATGGCTATTTGGTTATAGCCGGAATATATCTTAAAAAAACTAAGTAGCTAGTTCCTAGAAGTTGAATCTACTAGTATATCTATTCGGGGAACTGGATAAGGATCTTTTGGGCATGCTTTGTTGAGGTCGGTGTAGTCTATGCAAACCCTCTATTTGCCTTTTTCTTTCTTCATTACTAGGACGATGTTAGCAAGCCGTGCTGAGTATGCTACCTCTTCTATGAATCCGACCTCCAATAACTTGTTGATTTTCACTTCAATGATCGCCACTCGTTCAGGTACGAAATGTCTTCTTTTTTGGATTATTGCTTTGACAGCGGGTCGACGTGCAGCTTGTGGCAAGCTATCTTAGGGTCGATGTCGGGCATGTCAGAAGGTGACCACGCGAAGACGTCACGATTTTGCTTAAGGAAAACCGTGAGCTCCTTATTTTCCTTCAAGCTCAAAAGTGAGCTAATTCTAGCAGTCTTCTCCGGCTACTAGGGATCAAAGATGATGTGTTCGGTGTCCTCTTCGGTTTCCATCCCGTCTCATTTGCTACCGCGTTGATTTGGACATTGTCTTCTTGATTCGTCTGCTGTGATTGCAATTTGGTAGCTTCGTCGTCCCTTTGGACCTCGGTAGCCTTTTTGGGGGTAAATGTCTTCTTTTTTTTACTCCTTCAATATTTGCACAGTGCATTGTCGAGATGCAACCTAGTCAGATTTGATTTCTCTAACTCCTCATCCCAGGATGTAAAATCAGATTTTTTTTATACTTGACAGAGGTTACGGCGTCAAGCTTTATCAGCCAGGGTCGCCCTAAAATCTCGTTGTAGGAAGACGAGTTGCTTACTATCATGAACGTCTACTTTGAAACAACTGGCAGTGTTCTCACATCAAGTGTGATGTTGCCGATGGCAGTCGAGGTGTGTCCGTTGAATCCGGTAAGTACCTCTGCTCGACGTATGATTGTGCTTTCTAGGCCTATCTTTTGAATTACTAAGAGCTGAAGTAGGTTGACCACACTTCCGTTGTCAACCATCATTTTGTTGACTATGGCATGAGCTAGTTGGATGGATACCACTAGTATGTCGTCGTGTGGGAAATCGACACCTTTGGCATTCTGCTCGATAAAGCCAATGATAGGTCCAGGTTGGGTGTTGACTGCCTGGACTTGTGCGACTAGTAGAGCCTGCTGGATCTTACTCTTCTTAGAATTGTTGGTGGCCCCCAAGTGCTCAGATTCGACAAAGATGCCATTAATCTGAATCATCTTAGTTGGCGGCTCTTCGTCGGAGTCTGCATTCCTTCTAGGCTGTGCAACTGGCTTGTCCAAGTATCTTTCAACCTTGCCTTCTTTCACAAGCTTCTCTAGGTAGTTCTTCCAAGTGTAGCAGTCATCAGTTGTGTGACCGGGACCTCAGTGGAATGCGCAGTACTTGGTGGGGTCCAACTTGGAAGTATCTCCTTTTGATTGTTTCGGCAGCTTGAACCATGGTCCGCTTTTGATGTCCTGCAGAATTTGGTGGATCAGGATTGAGAACTTAGAGTAGTTATTGCGTGTTGGGCCACCTTTAGTCAGGGATCAATCCCTACGCTTGGCCTCCTGCCTGCCTTTATTGTTGTATTGCATACACCCTTCTCTTCCTTTCCTCTTCAGGGTTGGCTATAAGATTTTAGGGGCATGTGCAAAAGATAGGCCCTCCATAAAATAAATAAATAAATAAATAAATAAATCCTTATATAACAAAGCTAGTTTATATGTCTATAGTTGTATTAATAATGAATCTAAATAGAGCATTAGTACTTGTGAGTTTTAGTTCAAATCAACAATAATCATAAAAACAAAATAAAAAACACGATTTAGAGCAAAGCCAGCACAACAAAACTAAGACACATAAAAGTGATTCCTTATATATGAAGGTCATTATTTCTCTTAGTCATACGCAAATTTTGTAAAATTTTTCTTAAGGTGAAGTCCTTTTACACAAACCAAGTTGGTATATGTATATAGATGATATCATTTTTTAGGGCCCCTTAAGATTGGAGACCCTGTGCAAGGTTACCTACTTGCACATTCCAAAAGCTGCCGCTGTTTCTCCTTTTTCTTCCGTACAATATAAGGACCGTTAAACACGGCTTATTGCCAAATTTTTATAATATTACATTTCTCTACCAGACCCAGACGAACATCAGATATATAGGAAGATCACAAAAGGGGACTCATTAGTAGAGGCAAGGATCAATTGCGATTTTCGACTGACGAAAAAACAATATATATTACAGGTCATGGATCACCAGGTATGGGAATGGGGGCCATGTTAGCCGGGGGTGCTGCTGCCGCAGCTGCTGGCTACGGGGTTCACCATCTTGTGCATGGGAGCCACCACGGTGGAAGACATGGTCACGGCGGCTATGGGGCCTTTGGTCATGGAAAGTTCAAACATGGGAAACATGGAAAATTCAGACATGGGAAACATGGAAAATTTAAGCTTGGTAAATTTGGCAAGCTTGGTAAGTTCAAGAAATGGAAGTAAGAGTTCATCTATTGGATGGTGATTAAAAATTCCAACTTTATACAAGAGTTCACTTTTTTTTTTTTTTTTTTTTTTTTTAAACTCCAACTTTGTATTAGAGTGTTATTATTGGCACTCTAAAAAAAATTTCAAACTTCTATATTTAGAAAGAAAAATACACTTATCATGAGTGTATTGAGTTTTTACCCTTGTTTTTTTTTTTTTTTTAATTGTATCTTCTCTTTCTATTATTTTAGATTTTATTCTTGAAAGCACAATAAACATTAATCCAATATTTTACTGAACCTAGACTTTAATATTGTTTTTGCGTTTTTCATTTTCATAAAACAATTTGATAAACGCATTTTGCGCCTGTTTTTGTATATGCAAAACTAAAAACTGTTTTGGAATTACCGAACGGATCCTAAAATAATATGCAATAGTTTTTTGTTTTTTATTTTTAGTTTTGATTTATTGCGTCAACATTTCTTCTATATCTCTTCCACCATCTTTCCTCCAAGCTTTCCCCCACCCGCCCTACCCAAAAAAAAAAAAAAAATCTTCTTTATATCCAACACAAAAATAAAATAAAACAAAATATGCATCAAACTAGTCCTTAATATACTATAGCTCATTTTAGTCGGACCCGTTTCAGAATAATATAACTATATGAATCGTATAAATCTAGTTAAGCTCTTATTATTTAAATAGTACGCCAGTACTCAGCAGCCAAAGTCTTGGTTGTTGAATGACTTATGCAAATCTTTTTCCTACAAGAAAAAGATCACAAAAATAATTTATCAACAAAATATACAAATAAAAACCAACTCAAGCAGTCAGAGTCAAGAATCAACCACCGTTTGATCACCCACTCTCCAACAGGTTTTGCATGGTTCCTGGTCCCTTGCTAGGTTCTTGTTGCTAGTTTTAATATAATTTTATTTCATTTTTCTTGTTTTCCTTTTAAGTTATCCAAAAGAATGGAAAGCAAACTTGCGCAACTTTAGGGCTTGCAATTTGCATGTTCCTGGGGATTGAGTGGTTTAGATGAGGGTCCACATGCTCCTGCTCTCACATGCACTACAGACGTCCTTACGTGCATGTCCCTTTTAAACGATTAAGTGTCGCTTTGTTTTGTTGACTACTTGTGGTATTTGGTGACAATGGCCAGATTATAATGCATCTTTGCTTGTTTACAACGCAGTTAATTAGAGCAGTGTGTTTGTTTATTTGCTTTAGTCTATTCTATATAAGATGTCACGTTTGCTTGCTTGCGTTCGTCTACCCTACAATATGATGAGTTTACTTGCTTTCGTCCTTCTAATCATTAAAATAATGCAGTTTGTTAGAACAATGTGTTTGCTTCTTTGCCTTAATCTACTCTATTAGATGATGTATTTGCTCGCTTGCATGCATTTGTCTCCTCTTTACAGAGTAGTAGAGTAATTTAAAATGTTATTTTATATCAAGAAAAAAAAAAAAAAAAAGGGGCAAGTGATTGGTTTCTACGAATTTCTAGAAGCCATACTGCTATATATGTAATGACATTTTCCTTTAGGAAATGAAAACTTACTTTGGGTTCTTCGAAAATGAATGAGAATTAGAAGGGAGCATGATATCATAGTTAGAACTTAGAATGGAAACTTGGAAAGGTTGATCAAGTCAAAGGCGATGCTCGAATGGGTTTTCCTAATTGTCACTGCAGTACCTAATTTTTAGCGCACTTTTGGACTTTAGATCAAATAATACATCAAAGTAGAGTCGATGACTCTAAAAAATGCATTTGTAAGACTTCGAAATCAAATTAGAAGTCTGAGGCCTTTGTTTGTTTTCTACTAGACCAACCTCTTGGGGTTAATTTTGAATCATTTAAAATGCATCTGTCATGCATGCTAATTAAATATTAAGAATGTTTGTTCTAATTTCGAATCTTTTAACAACTTATTAAGTTGTATAAATATGTCGAGTATTTTCTGAAAAGACGGGGCAAGTGGACTTGTGGTTTGGGCGAGGAAGATGCATGTTAGCTTGCTGCTGATAATGTGAAGCAGTCACTCTCTTCATTTCTTATTTGTGGGAACCAGTCACTTTCAGCAAGTAGTCAACTGTCTTGCGTTTCCATTGCTGAAAACAATTGGGTTAAATTAGTAATCAACATGATTACAAGCTAAGTTTTATCATTATTAAATTAGATATATACGTCATTATAAGGTATATCATGCATCATCTAGTTATCATTAAAGGAAAATTTAAGGAAATGTACTAAATTTGGGGTGAGCGTAATCCAGTTTGGGTCGATTTCAAAGACAGAAACATATTATAATTTGATAACTATTTTTGTTTTCAAGTTTTAGTTTTTTAATTTTTAGCTTTTTGTTTTTATTTTTTTTAACTAAAAGCTTATTTGGCAACTAGATTCAATTTTTAGTTTTGGAAAAATTAAAAACAAAAAATTAAAAGTCGTAGTTTTTGAAAACTAAAAGAGTAGATTTAGATTGAGATTTTCAGCTTTTCTTTTTTCTCATTCAATATTAAAAGTAGTTATCAAACGAGTTTTCAGTTTTTTATTTAAAAAAATATATATGAAAACAAAAACTACAAACTGGCAAGTGGTGAATTGTTATAGTGGTTAGGACATTCCTCGTTAACCCACTGCGTCATTCGTCCAAATCTTCTTGCCTCCCCTTCGTGTAGTTTAGAGTAAGAATATTGCTTATACTAAAAAAAACTGCAAATTGAAAACGATGGTTAACAAAGGATCTATTAGCAATACACCCTGAATTATACATCTTGACCTACTTTACTGTATGAACCTTGAATTTGGTTATGAGCTTTCCTAAATTTCAAATCGTGTCAATATTCCACCGTCGTCTGTACTATAAAAGCATTACGATTATGTACCATCCTATACACTTTATGGTGTCATTTTGCGTTGGAACTTTATGTGAGCTACTTCTTCGAACTCTTCTTTTAAAGATTTTGCTTTGCCTATTGGCTCTATTCTTTTCAAAAGACAACAGAAAAGTGGCTTTTTTTCCCATCCCCATTCCCCACCATTGCTTCACCCACGGTGGCTGTCTGCACTCCCTGCCAAATGAAAACGAATATTAATTTTGTTTAGTCCTTAACGATACATGTGCGTACAATTGTTTGTTGATAATCAATACACGTACGTACGATTAAATTTCAAAATACGACGTCAAATCTTCTATTTACCTTCATGAGATTTTGGAAGTGTAATGGTTACAAAAGGAAGAAATCGTTAGAAGTTTTTGTATCTTGTCATATTTTCGAATCGTATTATTAATTTTACGTATTGTAATATGATCGTATGATATTATCATGTATCATGGCTCAAGATATATATATAGTACTAATAAACGAATACATATGTTACCATGATCACATTGAGGAAATTTTAAATGCTTATGAAGGAGGGGGGATGCTTAGCTATCTAAATAAAAGACTCAAAATTTTTTTTTTTCTACTAGGAAGATAAATTGATAGAGAGCTACATGGCTACTAAAGATTTTGGAGGAAGTCTCCATCAAAACAATTTTGATGTTGATTTACAAAATTTTCTACTTATGATCGGAACCGTATATATTATAAATTATTAATTTTTTATTAGCGGTTTGTGTGGTTGGATGGATTGTTGAAGACTTGAAGTATAATCTTTTATGAAATCCCAGTCAATGATATAACATGACACTTCCGACATATTCTTCAGATTAAATTAAAGGATCTATAAACGTATGTAGTATATATGACTATTTTTTTCCCATAAATTATTCAGAACATGTGTTACCCATTTTACTAATAGTAATGCAAACTAATCAATAAAAGAACCACTACAGGGTGATCCAGTAGTCGGGGATGAATTCTAGGCCCGATCTCAACACATTCTAAGTTTGATTCTTGGTACTAGTGAATCACACGATGGTAACTAGGAGGAAGTTGAAATACCCCTGTAAGTGTTCCTGGCCCCAAAAGGGTGGAATGCCGTAGCAAAGTTACCAAATGATCCCCTATTGAAAAAAAAAAAAAAAAAAACAAAAACAAAACAAATCAATAAAAGGGAAAGATTAATAGTACATTAAGTTTCATCAACTAGACAGTGTGGATTTAAGGTTAAGAATACAATGGTAGTGTGGCTAGAACGATTCAAGTTTGACTCGTGTTTTGCTTGTTCAAACTCAGTTCATAAGTAAAATGAGCTGAGCTTGAACAAAATATTTGGCTCTTAACGCTTGTGAGCAGCTCGTATCTATTTGTGTTGAACATGCAATCATTTCAAGACATTTACCTTATCTTTTTGGCATTTGCTCTTTAGGGTTGGCCATGAGGATAGTTCATGTAGGCGCCTAGGCCCCCCACTTTGGAGAGGCTCCCAAAATTTTTATATATCCTGTAATTAACATACAAATGCAGAAAAAGTAGGAAATATCATAATCCATTTGTTGGTGTAGTGGAAATGTTCGGCTTCCTTTTTCTTTTGTGTTTTGAGTTTGAAACTTGGAGCTGCCTTTTTAATCACTAGTTTTTTCTTGTTTTTCAAATTTAATCCCAATCCATTTTGTCCAAATGCATATAAAGTTATAAAACTCAAGTCTCTTTGAAATTTATTTTTCTTTCAACTTCCCAATCTCTCCATTTCAATTGAATGTTTAAATTAACTATGACATGGTCTTGAATATTGTACTTTAAGGTAATTAAAACTTTGAATTTATATTTTTCTTTTCAATAATTTATTATTCAATGGATTATTTTAATATTTGATTTGTTAGTGTGATATTGATTCAAGAAAAGAAAAAAAAACCAATTGCCGCTATTAAATTTATTATACTCGTCAATCAAGTTTTATTGTTCTTTACTCTCTTGATCATCAAGTTTGATTGTTCTTCACTCTCAATCTTAGACTCTTGACTACAAATATTTAGTACATTTGCGTCTAAAACGTGAGACGTATAATATTTAAGTAATGTTTGTCTATCTATCTTCTTTTGATATTCATTTTTAGTGATGTTCAATGTGAAATAATTTTTTTATGTATTTAACGATTTTTTTTTTTTATACATATCAATGTACAAAGAACCGAAAATCAGAAAACTTTAAATTTCCATGCAAAAACTTGTCTAGTACCGCAAACTGCTACTTTTTTTTAACTCAATGCATCTCAATTTCAACTCTTCCATTTTTTTTAGTCCAACTTATTAGTACTAGGGCCGCAAACCTGTGCTACTACTTTTTTAACTGAATGCATCTCAATTTCAACTCTTTCATTTTTTTTTAGTCTAACTTATTAGTGAGGGTAATAATACGAAATCTGAAAAAAAAATGAGAAGAGGAGATGAAGTCAGAGTTGTCAAAGAAAATTAGAATCGGGAAGGGACAGATTGGAGGGAGGGAATTCAACTGCTAAGCAAACAAGTGTTGGTTACAGCTGTATTCACGACCACCGCTATCCCTCTCATCTGCTCATCTCTTACTTTTATTTCTTTAATTCTTTAGATAATAATCCATGTATTAATAATGATAACACAATAATCATCTCCGTTCTCGTGGTCACTGTTCACCAGAAAATAAAGTTATCTTTTTTGGCAAAAAAATAAAAAATAAAATATGCGGCATTGGATTTGATATTAAACGTCAAAATTAAAGTGCATTTTTAAATTACTAAATAATTTAGAGAACGTTTAATTTTATATATTTATTTTCACAGGATGTCAGCCCATTTTTATTTATGAATTTTTGTTGAGAGATTGTTACTTTTTTTTAAGCAATATTTTATATTAAGAAAAAAAATGTATGAACTCAAAATACAATTAATTGAAATGAAATGTTTTAACTACCAAAACAATCACCACTTGCACTATTTATCTTCATTGTGCGTTAAGTATATTTTTGCTTTGGAATATCTTATAAGATAATGGTTGCCGGGGTCACAATTTACGTTCAACGAGTGGTTTCCACCCATTTCAATTCACTATATCGATTATTTTCTAAATTATTCAATCTAAACTGCTAAGATAAATAAGAAAATGCAGGAGGTGAAAAGATGAGTGCAAAAATGACTCTCGGTTAAACTGATGTGGCCCTTTTACTGTTGTGACAACTTTTGTTATTTTTTGGTTGAACGTTATTTCTTGGTTCCACGCATATGACAATATAAGCGTGACAAAATATTGCCATATGGACAAAAAAAATTTTAGTGCATCAGAAATAAGGCACAGTAAAACAAGTGTAATATTAAAGTGGGTTGGAAACTTGAAAAAACAATTACAATCAATTGTATTATGACACTTTGTGTAACAAGTCGTGTTATCGGCATACTATAATTTTATTTTTCATATATACAAAGAGGAGATTATTTTCATTTAATTTGGTTATGAATTAAATAAAGAAAACACAGTGGGAATTAAAATGAAAGTAAAATACGTTATATAGTGATGACTGATGCAGGTGGAGCTGAGCCAGAGTGAGAAAGGAAGAGAAGAAAATGATGATGGTATTTTTGGTTTGTTTACGGTGAGAAGGCAGAGGGGAGGGGAGGGAAAAGAGTGGTGCTCTGGTGTGCTGTGTGTCCTTTTGATCCCCCACAGCCTACTACGTGAAATCCAAAGCCGACTCACAGTACAGAAAGACACCCAACAGCAGCAGTTCCCACTTCCCATCTGTTTCTCTCTCTCTCTCTCTCTCTCTCTCTAGAGTTGCTACTGAAGTTCACATCAATCATTTACTCATATATTTATTGCACCCACATTCGGTTCCTTCCCTTTCCCTAAAAGAAGGTAAGAGATTTGTCCTATTGGATAATCCAGTTTTTGGCGTTTCTTTCTCTCTCTCTATCTCTCTATCTTGTCCTTGTTCTTGTTCTTGTTTTCTTGGGATTTCTGGTTCTCTGCTGCTCAATCAGTGGTTTTATTTCAGCTGCGCAATATTTAGGTACTCCCGCAATTCTCATCTCTTTTTCTCTTTTGTTTTTGTTCTGTCGTGATGCTTGCAAATTAACTTTGTTTTTGTGACTCTTGACTCTGCTTTTTTATCTGTACTCTCAATGTTTCTGATATTTTGGGGGTTCTATCGTGCTGAATTGTGTACTTTGTATGGAAAAATTTTGTGGGTTGAGCTTAGTTTGATGAAATTTGAATTTGGCTGAGCTTAGTGTGTTGACATTTGAACTGTGTTGGTTGGCTTGTTTTAGCTTCAATGGTCTGTTGGATGCAAGAGTTTTGTTGTTTAGTATGTTGGTTACTAATTAGTAATCATCCTCTTCCCCACTAATTCAACTTCTGATTAAGGGAGGGTTCTGAAATTTATTGGTTTGATTAGTCTTGGATTTCTAACTGATTCTTAGAAGCCTAATCTTTGCTGTTCTGCTGGGAAACTGCACAAGACGATACGAGTAATGGAAATTTTTAAATTCAGGTCAATCCGCACAAAAAGCTTCATAATTTGAACACAGCCAAGACAATCTGCTTAGGTGAAGCATTGTTGACCTCATTGATTTGTTACTTTCTTAGATTTTGTAAGTGCATCTTCTTTTCCCTGTTTATCTGTATAGAGTGGACTGTGGTTGGCTTGAATTTAAAGGAATGCGAAGTTGGTTTTAGGTTAATGTAATTTGACCAGAGATTATTAAATTAGTGTGAAATTGAGTCGAAGACTTGTCACATGAGGTAAAGAGTGCAAGTCAATTGCGTCCTATGAACAACCCTTACAAATGACACGAGATGTTTTACCTTGAATGGAAACTTATCTGTTATTAAGTTGGCTTGAATGTTCATTTATTTAAATGGAAACCCTGCTTCACTTACTGGCTGAGGTTTGATAAAACGCCAAATGGGCCTTATATTCATTACTTCTTCTCCAATAACATCGCTCTTTGTATAAATGCATAACTAATTGTATGTATGAGATACAACGCGTGTTATGCTGCTGTGGTGTATATTGAATCCACCCGTATAATAACACATGTACAATCATTAATACAGTATGATGGGTTAAAGTTCAACATTTAGGACTTATGTATTAATGATTCTACACTCATTATTATATGGGTGGATTTGATGCACTGCGTCAGCATGCTACATGGTGCATTCGATAGCACAGTAACTTCTTGTATAAATGAACTGAAACACTGTGAAAGTACCTTATATTAAGAACATATAGATGCACTGCGCCAGCTTTCTTTCTCTTGGTAGTTTTATGTTTATTCTAAGAAGAAAGTATGATCCTATCTTTTGTTAGTATCTTTCTTATATATGGGAAATCTATCAGAAAACTAATCATGTTATAACAACTATTTTGAGCTACAATTCTCAAGGCCTGAAGCCGAATTCCGTGATTTGTAAATTTGGGTTTGTGATACATAATCCAAGTCCACTGAGGTAATTGTATGTTATTCTTTCTGTGTAACATCATTGAATAATTGGTTAGAAAGTCGTTAACTTCATTAGGAACATTACATTACGTTAGTTGATTTGTAGCGGGACTGTTTGATAATGAATGCTCTGCGATATTGCGTGAATTGTCAGATAAAATCCTGAATATGATTTGGCATTAGTTCAACATTAAATTGATCAATTAGAGCTCTGCAGCTGTGCAAGTTAAAGACTTTGTGTAGCTTTGAAGTTAAAGACTTTGTGTAGCTTTGAAGCCGGGTTCTTGCATACAATCAAAGCTTCTTCTTGCTGAAACCGACCATGGGTTGTTATTTGGTGTTCTCCTTTGATTTATTCCACCCAATTGATTTATCTGCTTCTATGACTTGTAATGAAATATTGAGGAATCTCTTCTTGGCGTGCAAAGCTTTGATATTTTTCTCACTGTAGCCCCCTTATATGGCAGGTAGTTGGTTCTGAGAATTCGCTAAAAACTGAAAAGCAAAAATCAGATAATGTTTTTTTCTTATGTTTCAATTTTGGAGGTGAGCTATGCCAAAATTGTAATGTTACCTGCTTTGGTGAGGTTTAGAGCTATCTTAGAGGTTTCAGATCTTCCTGTCATGGTCTTATAGTGTTGTTTCTCGACGTTGTTGTCTAAATACTTGTGGTTCTCCACTGAATGTTCATACCGGCTCTGTTGTCACACCATATCAGTTCAGTTTATTAAAGTTGAGAAAATTGGATAGAAATGGTGAAAGTCACAGATCCTGTTTAGATATTCATAACACTACTCGTTTTTACTTGTTTATTCTTCAAATATTAAATAGTTATTGCCATGTGTATTGTTAGGCGTTTACTTGGGCGCAAATGATCAAGGGATTTGAAATTTTCAACAATTGTTAAGACCTCTGAGTACATAAGGAACGGTCACTGTGGGTGAGTATACCTAAAACCTTCTGTTTCTCATCTTGCCAAAAGCCTTCGGCGGCCTTTCAGATAGTGTTTACGTTTTTCTAATGCTGTAATTTTGAGCACTATAACAGCGTTTTTTTAAGATAATAATAGAAGTAATATTTATTATTCAATTTTGTCTACTTACTATGTGATGCTATTGTCTTTATGCTTTCCTTTTATCTTAGAAATAGGACCCTAGAAAGAGAAACTCTTAGTCCCCCACATAACACTTTAACACCCTCTGACATTGATATGCCATCGAATTTCATTACTTAATTTTTTGTGATCTAATTGTCGCTATTCTGTTGATGCACAGGCCGTCCAAGATCGTGGCTTTAGATATAATGGGGAAATTTTTGTGACCGGAATGGATCCTCAGGCTTTTATTAGGTTGTCAATAGGCTCACTTGGACTAAGGATTCCTGGAACACCTTTAAAGTCTGAAAAATCTGGTGTTCGTGCATTCTCTTCCCCATATTCATGTGAAATTCGCCTTCGAGGATTCCCTATGCAGACAGCATCAATTCCCTTAGTATCTTCTCCTGAAGCTGCTGCACCTGATTCTCATAGCACTGCCTCCAGTTTTTATCTTGAAGAATCTGATATTAAAGCACTGCTGGAACCCGGCTGTTTCTACAATCCTCATTCATGTCTGGAGATCGCTATTTTCACTGGGAAGAAGGGATCCCACTGTGGTGTAGGGACCAAAAGGCAGCAAATTGGGACATATAAGCTTGAGGTTGGTCCTGAATGGGGGGAAAGAAAGTCAGTGGTTCTTTTCAGTGGGTGGATAGCAATCAGCAAAAACAAGCAGGAGAATGGAAAATTGAGTGCGGAGCTTCATTTGAGAGTAAGACTAGATCCTGATCCGAGATATGTTTTCCAGTTTGATGATGCAACAAAACTTAGTCCTCAGATAGTTCAGCTTCAAGGCTCCATTAAACAGCCTATTTTCAGCTGCAAGTTCATCCGAGACAGGTGATGTGACTTATTTTAACTTTATAATTTACAATACTAAGATTTTTGAGGATGCTACAGTTTTAAGATTTCAGAACTTTTGTTTGTCAAATGTTTATACTGGTTCTAGATTCTTGTTCGATGAACAAGGATTGCTGAGTTGTATGGTTTTGACTGCTTTAGTTTCAAGAGGCAATTTGTTGTTTTAAATTTGCAGATTGCAGTGTAAGATACAACTTGGGGGTGCCTAAAAAAAGTTTGTTGATTATCTTGCCACATCATTGTCATACGGTCTTTTGTATTAAAAAACTCACTGTACTTGTCTTGTGTCATTTTCCCGAGTCCCCTTGTTTGCCTCATCACAAAACAGCTTCTTTCTTATTTTCTATTTGATTTTCAAGAACCAACGTGACCTACAATGTTACATATAAATTTCGGATTAATCAGAACATTTTAGTTTTATTAATGAATATCCAGGAAGTGTTTGATACAGTATCCAACGCTCCAAATTTCCTCTCTTGCTATGAACAGTTTGGTTTTCTAATTTGAATTCACAATTGTGTCGATGTAGTTTTGATAGTTTAATGAATTTACAGGGTTCCCCAGGTGGATCCATTGAGCACATACTGGTCAGGTGCTGCTAACAATCCTGATCTGGATACAGAGAGAAGAGAGAGAAAGGGATGGAAGGTGACAATACATGATCTCTCTGGCTCGGCTATTGCAGCAGCCTTTATAACAACCCCATTTGTTCCAGCAACAGGTTGTGATTGGGTTGCAAGGTCCAACCCAGGAGCTTGGTTGATTGTTAGTCCTGATGCTTACAGGCCTGATAGCTGGCAGCCATGGGGAAAGCTTGAGGCATGGCGTGAGCGTGGCATCAGAGACTCCGTTTGCTGTCGATTTCGCCTTCTGTCAGAATGCCAGGAGGCTGTGGATCTCTTCATGTCTGAAATCCGCATCAATGCTGAAAAGGGTGGAGACTTTTCCATAGACACAGACAAACAGATGCAGGCAGCAGCGGCAACAGCAGCCGCCAGTCCGATACCAAGCCCACAAACCAGTGGAGACTTTGCAGGTTTGTATCCAGATGTTGGTGGTTTCGTCATGAGCTGTAGTGTGCAAGGGGAAGGAAAAGCCAGCAAGCCATTGGTACAACTAGCAATGAGGCATGTGACTTGTGTGGAGGATGCCGCCATCTTCATGGCTCTTGCAGCTGCAGTTGATCTCAGCATTGATGCATGTAGGCCCTTCCGGAAGTTCAGGAAACCCTCCTGCCCTTCTATATGATTCCGTGCACATAAAACAGCTATAGTTTTTATTGATTGATGTAACATCTGGCTTGTGTACAGGAAAACTCTTATTTAGAACTCTTAAAGATTGTTTAAGTACTCATTCATGGTAGCAGTAAGCCAACACGGCGTCGTTATACATCTAGTTGGTGGCAGTATACTCTTTTATCATGGGAGGATAGGCTTTGGGAAAACATATAACTTTTTTCTTGTAAATCGAACTGAAAACTTGGTGAATTTCTTCATTTCCTCGGAGAAAAACCCTAGAAGCCTAGGAAATTCTAGAGTCGTTGGCCCTTACGCGGAATTAGGTGCCCGAAATTCGTTTAGGCCAATACAGTTGGATGCCTTGATAAGCAAGAAAACTTATGTATCACCGGTTGTGGGTTGTATGCAACCGGATACACGCACAATTTTCTGTTGTTAAGCAAATATTCAACGAGTACACCGTAAAACCAAGATGTCACTTAAAAGAAAGGGAAGAAGAAATAATTAGGTTGGTTATTTTGATTCCATGTTGTTCTCACACGTTATGGACTTATTCGGGAACAGATGGATCCAGCAGGAAGGAAAGGGAAAGAATAGAAGAATAACTAGTATCAAATCTTTCGTTTCTTCATTCAATAGCATAGTTGCAAACAAACTGAAATTCAAAGATTGTCGAGGGAACGGAAAATATCAATACATGCAAGAGAATAAGGATCCATAGAAAACCATCGTATGAAACAGAACAAAAGACGATGGAGATCCAAAACCACGCGATGTTAGCAATGTTACAACAACCATGACATTAGGCTTCTGTTGTCTGAAACAGTGTATCAACTTCTCCAATAATGGTTCGAGCTTCTTCAATTTCAGGACCTTCCTTCTGGTTCAACTCTTCTTCTACTTCAGCCTGAAAGTAATTATGTTGCTTAACAAATTGGGGTTATCGGAGTCGTTAATTGAAATTAAGGTTAACCAAGACTGTACATACCAAAATTCCTTTCAGGTCAGCTAATGAGGCCTCCAAGCGTTTCCGGCAATCGGGAATCATCATCCTAGATTCAGCCAGCACATTTTCCTGTAAGGAAACCAAGAAGACATGAATTTTATTTGGAAGGGATATGCATCTATCCATTTAACTTTTCATTTCTTCAGTTTACTTCTCAATGAAGTAGCTTAACAAAGGAAATAGGAGAACTTCAAGCAATCAGAAGTAAGATTGATTCAATGGCCTTCAGTTTGAACATTAGGTGATGGGAAAAACTACTATAACCTATTTAGAACTAATGGGTCTCCAAAAAATAAAAAAAACATAGAACAGTCAATCAACTAATTTATGCATTTTAAACCTTCATTCTTCTGTCAAAAGCTTGTAAATTACCACAATTTTTACACACAAGCAAGCAAACAAATAAGTTATCAGCCAACAGGAATTTGGTTTGAAAAGTTTACTACTAGAATTAGTGAAAAATAAGAAACAAAAATTTAGGAATTATTTTTCTACTACTGCGGTACAGGCTTGGCAAGTGACTTTCCACATTTATTCATGGGTGCAAAGTACATCTTACCCATTTCTGAACATTATTAGGTTACAATAACGATATAATGTTAACCAAACAAGTAGAACAAGTTGATTGATGCCGAAAATATTCAAAAGAAAAACGGCAACCTAATTTGAGAAATCTTAACAAAGCTGTATACTTAGCAATCCAGTAATATATACCCACTACAAGGAATGAAATATACCTAAAAGGCTAGAACACATAAAATCCAAAAACAGTTGATAACTGACTCGCATATGACAAACAGAATATATGACAGGTTGCCGCAATCAAAACAGCTAAGCAACATAGAGAGAAGTTCAGGAACTTATAAGTTTAGAAAACCCAGAAACCATGTTATTCCTAATTGTACAA
The DNA here is from genome assembly GCF_041283825.1 of Pyrus communis. Classification (NCBI taxonomy): domain Eukaryota; kingdom Viridiplantae; phylum Streptophyta; class Magnoliopsida; order Rosales; family Rosaceae; genus Pyrus; species Pyrus communis. The sequence continues at coordinate 5,594,125 of NC_142571.1, read as the reverse complement.
GGGTGGTGCTATCCACACACCCATTTTTACCTCTCACACACCCCTTTCAATTTCCAGCCATCGGATCGAATGAATTGAAGAAGATCAATGGACAAATTAACAAGGGTGTGTGAGAGGTAAAATGGGATGTGTGAAAAGCACTATCCATTGTACAAATTTTGACTGAACAAATAAAAATCTTGAATTACCACATAACAAATTTGTGGGTTTCAACTAATCAAATGTCTGCGACAACAATAGTTTTATGAGGAGAAGAACTGCAAGATTATATTTATTAAAAGAAGATGACAACTTAATGATTCTACATGGTGTCTGATGCATGTCATGACTCGTGATTCATGACCAAACCTGTTGCTTCAGGTCATAAGGATCAGCTCCTTTCTCTTTCATGTCTGCTGTTTTTGCAGCTTCTCTCTCAACCTCTGTCTCATATGAATGAAGCTCCTTAACGATGCGTTTGCAAGTACCAGTCTTGATTTTCAGATTTCTTAGGGTTGCCATGGTAACCTATCAAAAGAATCACTTTCTTGAGCATGTACAAAATATGGGACCATAATAAATATTCAATCTGAGCTTTCTTTTCATCAACACATGCTATTTCAATGGATTTAAACGAAAGATATGATTCACGTTGTCCTCATTCACGTCAACAACTGGCGGAGTGGCGAAGCCAAGAATTTATCGTAATGGGTGCAAAAATAATAATAACAATAGCAGTATCAAACAGAAAAAAGACTTAGATTAACAATATTTCATTCCTACTAGAGCATATATTACTACACAAACGTGCACCCGTTGCCGCGCTACACTGGAGTTGTACAATGGATAGAACAGATCATGGTATAGTGTTTCAAGAAGAAAACCCCATCAATGGTAAACATCTCAAAAGGGAAAATACAATCTACCCAATGTCTGATTGTTAACTTTAGCACATAAACAAGCATAAAATAAGCAAAATGCAGACTCAGAGGCACAAAATTTTGAGTTTTAAAAGGGTAAAGTAAACAGATCCATCAGTGGCCGAAAGACTCAGGATTAAGATAGCATTTGGGGAATTTCTTTCAGGCATTTGGTCGAACACATAAGAGGGTTGGGGGCAAAGTCCAAAACCCTTGAAAGAAATATATGAAAAACGTGCCCAGTGAGGGCAGTGATCTAACATTCAACAATCTAGATGAGAGAGAGAGAGAGAGAGAGAGAGAGTACCTGTTGTAAATATAGGAGCTTTTGGGTGGGATGCTGCTCTTACAAGTGAGGGAGAGCAGTACAATGATGGCAGCAGACTGGAGACGCAGATGAAGTGGACAAAACCCGATTCCGTATTCTTTCGCCTCTTCCTCTCTTTCGGGTTTGTTCTGCTGTGTCCAATCCTCTGTGCCAACCCTGTGACTAGTCTAGTTGTTTGACATCTGTCCCTTGAATTAACACCCACATAACAGAGGATAATATCACAAACACCCCGAGGATTTTCTTGTTTTCATTTTCACAAAACTCCTTTAGGTTCTAGAAATTACACTAAGGATTGGTTTGGGATTGTTGTGTTTAAAAACTGTTTCTGCTGTACTTTTTAAAAAAATGCTTCTACTGTATTTTTTTTTGGTTATACTGTGTTTTAAGAATAATCAATTGTAAAGTAAAGCAGATAAGCGTTTAATTGATTGTGTTTTAAACGTGTTGTGATTTTGAAAAGTAATATAAAATTGTTTGGTAAATTTTAATAAAAAATTAATATGATTGTATATAATGACAAAATGGACATAGTAGTAGGAGCGGGGGCAACGACAGCAGTGGCGGGTTGGTGGTGGTGATTGCAGTGGTGGTGATGGTAGTAGCAATGATGGAGGTATGGTGGTGGTGCTAATAGTGGGATGTGATGGTTCAGTTGTAGAGGTAACAATGGTGGTAGGGAGGTTGTAGCATCGGTGGCAGCGTTGTGGTGATGGTTGTGGTGCTAATAGTGGGATGTGATGGTTCAGTTGTAGAGGTAACAATGGTGGTAGGGAGGTTGTAGCACCGGTGGCAGCGTTGTGGTGATGGTGGTGGTGCTGGCGGCAATGGTGGCGATGATGGTGGTGACTATGTCGGTAGTGACGGTTCTGATTGTGGTGGCGGTTGTGGTTATGGTGATGGTGTTGGCGATGGTGGTTGCAACAGTGGTGGTAATGATGGTGGTGACAATGGTGGTGGAGGCGGTTGTGGTTGTGGACACAGTGACAGAGGTTGTGGTTATGGTGGTGGTAGGAAATAACAGTCACTTTATTCTCTAAGAGATAAAATGTGTGTGGAATGCTAAAAATGTCATTTTCAAAAAATTAATGAAGTTATTACAGCAATTGAAAATGTTCATTAAAGGCTCAAGTCAGCCTTTTATTAAAGTAGCTTCTAAAAGTTGCTGTTTTGGCCACTTAGCATTACCATCTAATCATATTCCTCTTCACTTGTAAGTGAGAGGTCTTAGATTAATTCTTGCTAAAGACGAATTTGAATCACATTATTGCTAGCCCATTATGAGGCTTAGCCCACTTCCTCATCCCTTAGTGTAGATAATATCGTTTATTCAAAAAAAAAAAAAAAAAAAAACATATATATATATATATATATTATCCAACTATTTGCCCTATTTTGCAATATGCTCTCAAAACTGGGGTTACAGCTTTTGATATTTGCTCCTTCAATTGTTCCTCTTTTTTACTAGTTCTATTATATATACATACGTTCACTCATACGCTCTGCATATTTCTTGTATAACTTATTAAGTTGTGGCTGCTGCTTTCTTTCAGATTTTTAATGTTAAAATCATCCATCTTGTTTCAGGATGTAGCAAGATTGATGAGCAAGATAAGCTTATTTAGGTCACTTAGTAAGTTAATAAAACTAAAATGAAAATAAAAAATACATACATACATTCCATTCAAAAATTCATAAGAGCTCTGAAATCCTAACTGGTCAATTAGTAAGTTAATACAACAATGTATTTGAATTCACTCCACTAGTTGCTACAAATATTTTATAGCTAGCATCGCGTGCAATACTAGTTTTCTCCATTATGACTGGAGACTTTGTTAGAGAAGCACTTCCTTACAAACTGCAGCTTTTCTCGAACCAGATTCCGACATTTGCATTTCTCCAGGACATGCCATTTTTCATTGAGTGAGAAAATAGTGAATAAGGAAAGAGCAAAAGCTGAAGCAACCCCACTAACGAGGAATAAACCGCGAAAGGTGCTGAAGTTCAGAGCATTCGGACCATTAGTATTCGAGTCGTCAAATGTAAGAGGTGTTTTACTAAACCAAGTTTGTTCCATCTCTAGTAGCTTTCCTTCTTCTCTTAGAATTTCAATTTGCCTTGACATGTCATGGGCCAATTGCGAACCTTTCGGGAAAACCTGATACAAAACATGAACACGAATTAATCAGCTTATAATAAATTTCTGCTATTTATTGAAAGTTTATTGTATAGTTTATTAAAATTCTGATTACACGTTAATTATCGAGTAGAAATACATCTTCAAGCTAAAAAATATATCATGCTTCTTCGCTAATTTTAGTGCGTATTAAATTAATGCATGTCAATTAGGGAGCGAGGTTACTAACAAAGCCGAAACCATTGGTTATAGACTCGGTCTTAATCATTGAGTAGTCAGCGGAATACTTTGCGAGGAAGGCCTTGATGTATGGAACCTCGTCAACGATAGCAGAAACACCACCATGCTTACTTCCTCTTGATAAAGCATCAACATATTCTTCAATTGTACCATATATTTTAATGCTTTTGAACCTCGAGGAGTTCTCTATAACTTGGGTGAATGATTGGTAACCTATATAGTTCCCCGAGTTTAACTGTATTTGTTTGACAGTCATCATTGATGCTAATGTTGCAGTGTAACTGGAAGTCAGTATAAGCACAACAAACACCCATATGATCACTACAAACTTTGCCAAGTTGCTTAGTATCTTCTCCCCTGTATGAATTAACAAATAAAGATCTTAAAATATATATTTTTGAGTTGAGCATTTCTTCATTAGCTGAAGTAAAAGTTGTATAACATTAACTGGATAAGTGATGAGATTATAGAGCACTTACTATGAGCAAACACAAGGGTTGAGAAGGAGAACCAAAATATTGTTCCAATTTGCTGCAATGGCGTGCCTTGGAATTCTTGGTTGACTGGACGCTCGATTACCCACACAACCAAACCGGTTAAGATAAAAAAACAGGCACTTGCTATCCAAAGGTCTCCTGAAAGCGGTTTCAAAAAAATCCACATGTTTGTCTTTCCCTTTTTTATTAGCATTCCCACTCCTAAGTCAGTGTACGGTATTGTAAAATCAACATACTGAGATCTGTTCGCTTTGATTGTCGTATCTCCCACAACAGCATCGTAATTCTGGTGTACCAGTCCACACAGCCCCCAACCACAAAGACAAAATAATTTAATTAGAAATTTCATAAGTAATCAAAAGTAACTCACAATGAAAGACTAAATAGTTCTCGACCAAAAGAAGAAAAGAAATACCAAATAATTAATAAATTAAACATAGATCTTTTCCGTTACCAACCACACAGATTTTGAAGAAAGTGTTTTGAATAATGTTATTTGCATCACGTTTACTCGTCACTTTGCACGTGGAATCCAAATAGCAACACTCATCCAAAAATTGAATAGATTTTTTAGATTATGTTTTTCCAAGTAAGCATATACCTGAAGATAAACCTGGTAGACAAGATCATTGTATGTCCAGTATCCACTGGCATTTGGAAATGAAATAAACTCATAGTGTACTTTATATGGCAATCCTCTAACTGCAGCTTCAAATACGTCTATACAGAACCCTGAGAAATATGTTCTATTGGTTTGAAAATCATGGTCCACACGCACAAACTCCTTGAACCCAGTTTTTAGTGGAACACCAACTCTTAGTTTTATTTCAGTACTCAATTGCAGCTTGGTACCATTCACGAAAGTTGATGACCCTCCAGGCCATATGATTGTCTTCATATCGTTAGCAGAAAGTAAATTTCTTCTGTTATTAATTTGGTGGAATGTCTTGTAACAAGGCCAAAATCCAACCCTTCTCTCCCCTTTTCCTATCACATTTACAATCTCAAATGCACTTGAAATTAGCTTCCCATTTGGATATTGAATTTCTCCACCTAAACCTGTAAACCTAGTATGCAATATCTCCCGAAGAAGAATAAGGCCCTGTTTGGTAATATTATTCGAATCCATTAGGTTCAATAGTCTTGTGGAATATTTTGTCCCCGTCCTCTCTACTGCTTCTGCTAGAGCCCAAGTTGCATCATATGCCCATATTTTGATCTTCCGTGTAAAACTTCCTCCTCAATCTTGAAGTAAGATTGTGGAGGCGGGTTGATGCTGGAATATAAGACTTTAAACCCAATACCCCTTCCATTGACTGAACCACAGATGAGTCCGTGGAGGAATGCAAGAAACTAAGGCTAGTTGATGTCATAATCCAAGCATACCCTTCACTCATCATTCCTAACTCTTTCACAGTTAGGAGAAAGCGAGGAACGAGCAAGTGTGACAAATGCACCACAAATACCGTAGTCCTCAACTTCATGATGTTGCGGAGCTCCTCGCTGATCTGTTCGTTTGTCGAGGAGGCAGAAATGCAACTTTTATATGCAACATTAACATTTGCCTCTTGTAAGGAATGGATCAAAGATGGAATGATGTCCCTCCCATAATTTAAGTTCTCATATAAAAGGATAACATCCCTCCATCTGAAAGCTTCAATAAGGGCACTTATTCCCGCAGCTTGAAATGTTTCATCCTGTGTGATCTCGACGAAGAAGGGATATTTTCTAGGTGGAGAATGACTCGGTCCAGAAAGAGACATTATGGGGACTTTAACTTCTTCTGCTAATTCTGCCAGTAGGCTTGCTTCGATTCTTGTTTGTGCACCAATTATTGCTTCCACTTTGATGTTATCCAAAAGATTAAGAGCTGCAATTGTTGAGGATCGTGAGCAGAGTTAAATAATAAAAAATAAAAAAAAAATTATTTAATGATAAATAATTGTACCTACTGCGTACTAATTCAAGTACCTGGCAAGATAACCTGTTAAGATAGCTGTTTGTTAGCTCATGTAATTACTGTAATTGGTTGTCTTAGGTTATTTGTTCTATACGCAAATGAAGATTTTTTTCTGTGTACACCTGAACACCGCCTGTGGTGGTACTAAAGTTCTAAATTTAGATTGGTAATTTCCTAGACAATTATGTTAAAACTACAATACCAGCCCAAAGATTAAGGTCCAGCCCATTATGAAGGTCTTGGTATTCTAGAAGAATCATGCATGGGATTTTGCTAGAGAACTCTAGCAAGCATGTCGGTGGGCAGCTACAAATGAACTAGATTTTTCTAGTTCAAATCTGCATGTTAAGTAGGTGATTAAGCTAGAAAGTTCTAGCAGCTTGTAATATTGTGTGGCTATTATGCAAAACCTAGGTCGTCAAGTTCACCTATAAACTTGTGAAGTGCTATGCTAAACAATACAACAAGCAAGAAGTAAGAATTTTTGAGAGCTAAGTGAGAGTGAGAAGTAAGAGTAGTCTTGTGAGGAGTGTGAGTGGTTTAGAGGGTGTCTTTAGAAAGAGTGAGTGTCATAGCTTCTAAAAAGTGTCCTTGAGAGTTTGTGTGTTGTAATCTTTTGTGAGTTAATACAAGTAATTTTGTTTTGTTTTGTCTCTCCAACACTTGTGTTAGAATTGTGTACTCTAGTTTTTCCTCAACAATTGGTATCAACGCAGTATGATCAGGGACCATCTCTAGTGAAGCTTTCAAGAATCGTGAGAAGTTTACTACTTTGCAAGACTGTTGGTTAATTTTGTACGGCTTATCAAAGTTCTGTCGACAGGATGTTTAATCTTCAGGTTGTTAGAGCAATCAAGAAGTTGAACAACAAAAATTACAACACATGGGTGACATGTATGGAGTCTTACCTACAAGGCCAAGATCTTTGGGATGTCGTCGACGGTAATGAAGTTACACAGCCGAAAGAAGACACTAGCGGCACTTTGCGTAAATGGAAGATCAAGGCAGGTAAAGCCATGTTTGCCTTAAAAACCACAGTTGAAGAGGACTTGTTAGAGCACATAAGGAAAGTTAAAACACTGAAAGAAACGTGGGACACCTTCGCCACACTCTTTTCAAAGAGGAATGATACAAGACTGCAGCTTCTCGAGAATGAGTTATTATCGGTGGCCCAACGAGACATGACGATTACCGAATATTTCCACAAGGTAAAGTCTATTTGTCGTGAAATTTCTAAGTTAGATCCTAGTGCTGCCATTGTAGAATCAAGGATAAAAAAATAAAAAAATAAATATCCATGGGTTGATACCTAAATATCGAGGCTTCGTTGCTACTGTACAAGGATGACTGACCCAACCATCATTTGTTGAGTTTGAGAATTTGTTTGCCAATCAACAAGCTTTGGCAAAGCAAATGGGAGGGGTCTCATTAAAAGGTAAGGAAGAAACGCTCTACACCAATAGATATAAGGGCAGCTTTAAGTAGCATGTTGGTGAAGGATTGAAAAGAAATGGTGACAAGGAGAAAGGTCATTAGAATGAGGGGAGTTCTCGGCAAGGGGGAGCTCCAACATATCACAACAACTATGGTCAATCCCAAAATAATAAAAGATTTGAGGAAAATGTTACAATTGTGGAAAGAAAGGGCCACATGGCAAATGATTGCTGGTTCAAAAAGCCCACATAGAGTAAAGTCACCAACTCGGAGAAGAAAAGTGAAGATAACTGGGACGCCGTAGTGTCTCTAGCCTTGGAAGAAGAATGAGACTCAAAAGCATCATCTTGTTGGTGCTCAGAAAATGAGGTGTTGCCTGACTTGAAAGAGATTGAAGATACATTGCAGGAGAAAATGGGAGACCAAGCTACCCATGTCCAATCAAGTCCAGTTGAGCTCGAGGAATTGCTTGATGGTGACAATGTCAAGCAAGAAGTACCTAAGAGTCCTTGGCAAACTGGTGTGTATCAACAACCAGGAGAAGTTAGACCTAGTGAAGTGGAAGTACCAACTCCATAATCACAACTAAGGAAGTCAACAAGAATACGAAAGCCAAATCCTAAATATGCCAATGCTGTCATAGCTGATGGAGCAGCAAAAGAACCTGAGATGTTTGAAGAGGCATCACATAGTTCTGAATAGGTAAGAGTTATGGAAGAAGAAATCACTGCGCTTAAGGAAAATCAAAACTTGGGATTTGGTGCCAAAGGCAAGGGATGTGAAACCCATATCCTGCAAATGGGTGTACAAGATAAAGCATCGTCTTGATGGTTCAGTTGAAATGTCCAAGGCTCGGTTGGTGGCTCGAGGCTTCTCTCAGTAGTATGGACCAAACTATGATGAAACGTTTAGTCCAGTAGCAAAGCTTACGACCGTACGAGTCCTACTTGCACTTGCAACTAATAAAGATTGGAATTTATAGTGAATAATGCTTTCTTACATGGAGAGTTAGATCGGGAGATCTACATGATGCATGCAATGGGCTTTTGAAAGCAAAGCTCATCTTGAGTACATGTGCAAGTTAAGGAAAACACTTTACGGTTCGAAACAAGCACCAAGGGCGTGGTACGGTAAGATTCCAGAATTTCTAACACAAAGTGGTTACTCAGTGGGCATGCAGATTCTTACCTATTCATTAAAGCTAATGGAGGAAAGTTACTTGTCGTGCTGGTGTACGTGGATGACCTAATCATCATTGGCGATGATGAGGCAGAAATTCGTTGAACAAAGGAGAATTTGTCAGTTCGGTTCAAGATGAAAGAACTTGGACAACTCAAGCACTTTCTTGGATTATAGGTTGATCGCACACAAGAAGGGGTATTTTGTGTCAACAAAAGTATGCAAATGATTTGTTGCAGAAGTTTGGAATGCTTGAATGCAAACCAATCTCGACACCAATGGAACCTAATGCCAAGATGTGTGCACATAAAGGCAGGGACTTGGAAGATGCAACAATGTATCGACAATTGGTAGGTAGTCTGATCTACTTGACTCTAACTCAACCTGACATTCCTTATGCAATTGGTGTGATGAGTCGATACATGCAAAATCCAAATAAGGCTTATCTAGAAGCGGTTCGACGAATATTGAGATATGTAAAAAGTATATTGACTATGGTTTCTTGTACAAGAAAGGTGAATACTGTAAGTTGGTTGGCTATTGTGACGCAGATTTTGCAGGAGATCATGACACCAGGAGATTAACCACTGGGTATGTCTTTAGAATTGGCTCTGGAGTAGTTTCGTAGTGCAGCAAGAAACAACCAACAGTGTCCTTGTCAACCACGAAAGCAGAGTATAGAGTAGCAACAATGGTAGCTCAAGAGAATGCATGGCTGGTATAGTTGATAAGTGATCTACATCAATTAGTAGATTATGATGTACCATGGTACTGTGACAACTAATCGGCAATTCGCTTGGCGGAAAATCCAGTCTTTCATGCAAGAACTAAACATGTGGAGGTACAATATCATTTCATTAAAGAGAAGGTCTTGCAAGAAGAGATTGAGATGAGGCAAATCAATATAGATGAACAAGTTGCGGACTTGTTCACTAAAGGTTTGAGTACCAGCAAGTTTGAAAAGTTTCATTATCAACTCGGTATGGAGAAAAGAATAAGCTGGTATTAAGGGGGAGTGTTAAAAGTACAACACCATCCCAAATATTAAGGTCCAGCCCATTATGAAGGTCTTGGTATTCTAGAAGAATCATGCATGGGATTTTACTAGAGAACTCTAGCAAGCATATTGGTGGGCAGCTGCAAATGAACTAGATTTTTCTAGTTCAAATATGCATGTTAAGTAGGTGATTAAGCTAGAAAGTTCTAGTAGCTTGTAATATTGTGTGGCTATTATGCAAAGTCTAGGTCGTTAAGCTCACCTATAAATAGGTGAAGTGCTATGCTAAACAATACAACAAGCAAGAAGTAAGAATCAAGAGAGAGCTAAGTGAGAGTGAGAAGTAAGAGTAATCTTGTGAGGAGTGTGTGTGGTTTAGAGTGTGTCTCTAGAAAGAGTGAGTGATAGCTTCTAAAGAGTGTCCCTGAGAATTTGTGTATTGTAATCTTTTGTGAGTTAATACAAGTAATTTGTTTACTTGTTTTGTCTCTCCAACACTTATGTTAGAATTGTGTACTCCAAGTTTTCCTCAACAAATTAGACAAGAGTTGAGTTGTAATGTTCGTTTATTAGACTAATTGGATTTTAGAAATCGGAAGTAAAGACTTTATTGATCTCTTGCTCTGCAAGTTGGAAAGGTTTGGACTTGTGTTGGTCATAAAAATTATATAGCCTACATGGCTCGGAGGTCGAAGTACTAAGAGCTAATTATGTCTTTTGGTGCTTTGAATATACTAATGCAAGTGTGCCAATTCCCTACCCAGCTCGACGGGGCAAATAATCTTGATTGGTGATGCGATGAAATGTGTTGTTGAATTCTGAATTAAGAGACTTCGACCGAGGAAAGAGCATTTTCAGCTTTGTGTTCTAGAACCTCAACACAATGCAAATCGCTATGAAGTTTTTAAACTTTTGCATTAGGTTCGGCAGCCTCAACTATATTTGTTAAATATAAGTCCGTCAAATTGGTATCAAACTATACGGACAAAGATACTCGAAAAAGATGAGTGTCTTAATCGTAAAAGTGGTTTCGCCGTCAATGTGCCGTACTCTAAATGTAACGTAGGAGTAACCAATTATAGGACATTTCACTTCGTCAAAAAGGCTTGAGACATACCTCTTTCGACGAAAGAATCAAAGACCCTTCGCTACCTGAGACTTGAGATAATAGTCAGTCATAGACTTGGGAGAATCCCTGTCTATTTAGTCGGTTGAGACTCATCAGGAAAATGGACTCTACGACTTCAGCCTTGTCTATTTAGTCGGTGGTCTTCATTAGTTACTTTAGGAAAATCCCATCTATTTGGTCTGTCATCGTCCGTCAACTGCCAACCTAAACTCGTTTATCCACTCAAAATCTGAGCAAACGGTTAGTGAAACAGTTAGTTTTTACAAAAGGGTGTGAAAAAGGCTTTACGTACTCCGTCACTATCAAGTCTCACCCTCTTCAACTCGATCTAGAATTCTAAACCTAGTCTTAGTATGTGGTCAATTCATACTTTATCTAGAAATTCATCTTGATCCTCAAACAATTAATTCAAATCTTATTAGAAACCAATCATGATCCTCAAATAATCCTACTTCATCTAGGACTCGACTACTCTATCAATACTATACTACCATGCCGAAATTCAAAGCCTTCTTTCTCGGCCACACCACCAACAATGTTTTACCGGGCCGAGACTGATAGCCCCATTTCTAGGCTGTCAACCAACTTGGTAATTCATTCAACGATCTGGATTACACGAGGGCTATGGTGTAATATTAGGTCTAAACAATTTGATAAGGTAAGTACATGATTGCATTTTCATATATGAATCTAAAACACTTTGCATATCAAATTCCCTATCACGTAGCTTTCCATGCCAAACTCAACATTTATGCAACATTTCATCGATTCAACATGCACTTCCTACTATGTTTCCATGTATGTATAAGTCTCCATGTGAGGCCAATCCTTTTCTAGCCCAACATTTCCATGGTCTAATAATCAGCTTGTCACTTCCTCTGAAATCTTGTTATCCTTTACGAGCCCACAAACCAACCCATGCCAAATGTGGCAGGCCATATGCCTTCTCTAGCTTCGGCCAGTTCATGCCCTTTTCTGCATGCCTCACATAGTTGAACCTAACCAAATTTCCTCAAGTTGCACATGCACCTGTTTATTATATCCAATATGTGCCTTCCACCTCAGCATCTTTTACCTAGCGTATTGCCTTATGCTCATGCCAGTCAGCCTTCTGCATAATCTACCACGGCCTCCATTCATCTAATGGTCACCAGGCCTCAAGATTGCATCTCCAAACCAAGGACATGCACTAATGGAACATTACAGTATCCTCTCCCCCATGCTCTTTAAGTTTCTCTTGCGATTGATGAACCTATCTTTTTTTTCTCATGCTTTTAAGAATCCTCTATGGCATTTATATGGGCTGTGAACGAGGATATTAATGCTCTTCTCCGCAATAATATATATGGTCCATTGTTCCTTCTCACCCTAATCAAAACGCAGGTTCTTGCAAATAGGTTTTTTGCATCAAGCACAAACCTGATGGCTTTGTTGAATGTTAAAAAGCATACTTGATGGCAAAGGGTTTCTTCAGCCTTTGGCAACAACTGCACTGAAAGCTTGAGCCATGTGGCAAATTGACGGCAATTCACATTGTTTTGAGCTTAGCAATTTGTTGTGGCTAGCCTCTTTGTCAACTAAAAGTCAAAAAATGCCTTATACATGAGTTCCTCCAAACATATACATGGCTCAACCTCTAGTGTTCTTTAATCCCGTACACCCAAACTATGTATGTCGCCTCTATATGTGAAATCTCACCCTCAGATTTTCACAATTTAAATTTTTGTATTTTGTATTTACGCGAATTTATTTTTCTTTCAATAAATTTTAGAATTTTTGTTAGTAATAAAGTTCGATTTTTCGTAATTAGCCATAAAAGAAATTCATAGACCTTTTGGGATCATTTGTGGACTTTACTGATAGGGCTTATGCACATGTATGATAAAATCGTTCGTGGAACTGAGTTTTAACGAAGGAGATATAAACGACCAAAGGGAAGGGAAAAATAGTAAATTAGAGACTACAAATAGCAATCCAAAACCAGACTTACTATTTTAGGGAAAGATAACCCACAAGTTGACCAGTTGCCCCCCCGCCCCCCCCCCCCCCGACCCTACGACTGGCTCGTTTTCGTGCAAACTTTCTGAGGTCGATTTCGATGTTTTCTCGGCAAATCAACCTCGACCTCCACTTGGGTTTAACTACCCTCATCCCAAGGATCATTTGTCACCCAATATTTTCTTCGTTTAGCAACCGTTCTCGACATATCAAGGCTCGACTTTTCTGACGCAAGAGTCTACCTCCTTCGTTCACCTCAATGCCAACCACAACCACTAAGACTCATCGTGACCTCATTACAAACAGAGCTTTGGTTTGGATGTTCGAGCACCGATGAGTCCACGGTAAGGGTGCACCCATTCTCGGATCTAACAACTTCCTGGCTAATTTTGACTCATTTTGGCCAGATTCGCACTCCAACAAAGGTAAGAAAATTGATGTACTCTTCACGAGCTTCATTTAACACATTATGAGTCAACTTTGGTATTGGTTGTATTCCAACAAGTCGTTGCCACAAGCCACTATGTTTAGCAGTGCGGCGGTGGCGGCGCGTGAGCCCGATAAACCACTTTTTTCCAGTTAGCTAATTTTGATGCCCTGATTTTTTTTATTTTTTATTTTTGGCACACATCCATTTGGTGAAATTCGATCTTGTAAACCTAGTTTCGCAATTGACTGCCACTCGACTTTTGTAGGTGGCGAAGATCTGAAAGTTGGATCATTATGGAATTGAAGTATGTTATTGTGGAAGTATTATGTTGACCTTGGGAACTTGTGGATCAAAAATCGAATAGGCAGATATTTTGGGTTGGATTACGTAGGGTTGTTGACCTTACCGTTGGCCACATTAACCTAAGGTTAACTTTTGGTCAAAATGTCTTGGTTCTTAAATATTCAAATTATCATTATTACTGACCCAATAAATCCTAGTTGGCACTTTGATTAGTACACCATCCTGAGTGATATACATCTTGGTTTGCGTGTAAGTGAAACCTTATTAGGATTCACGTTTATTGGGCTTCTATATGTGGGTGACTTTAATATATGTGGTATGGTTATTATCTGAAAATTCTCATGCTATTATACTTAGCAGATATGACATGGATTATAAAACGTGTTTTCTACTAAATTGTTTCTTTTAAATTCAGTCATCAATTTATTTTATGAAATGTGTTTAGGTATGCATATTTGATATATTTGTTAAACGATAGGCTAGGTATGATCGTTAACTCATTGCTATGGGGAGTTGTGACACCAAATTCGTATCATATCCAATTCTCTTGATTTGTTTTATACTAGGATCCTAGAATTCTGTTCGGTTTCGTTGAGTATTTTGGAACCATGCATTCCGTCTGGGTTTTGTTAATTGGTTTGGAACCCCTATCTTTGTTGGATTTTGTTGTGTAGTCTGGAATCCTTTTCCTTATCATTTCCATTAAGTGGTCTGAAACCCTATCTTCATTGGATTCCGTTGAGTGGTCTTGGAATCCCTCTCTTCTCGGTTCTATTGAGTGGTCAAAATTTCTTTCCCTATGGATTTCATTGAGTGTCTGAAATCCCTTTCTTTATCAATTATGTTGAGTGTTCTAGAATCCTGTCTTCGTTAGATTCCATCAGAATCCTTCTCCCTGTCAGTTCTGTTAAGCGCATGGTTGCAGCGGCCGATGGGTGGGCCCAATTACCCACTTTTTCCATTTGGCTAATTTCGATGTCTGAATTCGTTTTTGATATCTGCTTGACGAGATTCAATCTTGTAAACCTAGTTCCATTATTAATTGCCACTCAACTTTTGGAGCTGGCAAAGATTTGACCATTGGATCATTATGGAATTGAAGTATGTTATTGTGAAGTATTGTGCTAACCTTAGGAACTTGTGGATCGAAAATCAAATTTGTGGATCTTCTTGAGGGGATTACGTAAGGTTGTTGACCCAATTGTTGACCACGTTGAACAAGGGTTGACTTTTGGTTAAATTGTCTTGAATTGTTCTTAAATACCAAAATTAGCATTACTGAAGACCTAATAGAACCTACTAGGCCTACTTTGATAAGTAAGCCATCATGGGGATGTGCACCTCAGTTTGCGTGTAAGTGACGGCTTACCAGAATTCACGTGGTTATTAGGCTTCTATATGTATATTAGTGACTTTAGTATATGTGGTATGGTTATTACCCTGAAAATTTTCATGCTAGTATACTTAGTGGACATGACATGAATTTATAAAATATGTTTTCTGCTAGATTGTTGCTTTTGAATTTAGTCATCGATCTATTTTATGAAATGTGTTTTGCTATGTATATTTAAAATGTTTGGGAAATGAGAGGGCTAGTAGAGGACCATTAACCAATTATTATGGGAAATTGTGACACCAAACTCGAATCATGTCTAATTCCCTTGAGTTGTTCTAAAACAGGTTCCTATAATTCTGTTCGGTTCCGTTGAGTGGTTTGGAAATCGTGCTCTGTCTGGGTTCCATTAAGTTGGTCCAGAATCGTATCTTCGTTGAATTTCGTTAAGTGTTCCAGAATCCCTTTCCCTATCAGTTTCGTTGAGTGGTCTTGAACCCTGCCTTCGTTGGATTTCATGGAGAGGTCCAAAATCTCTTTCCCTATCGATTTTGTTATGTCGTCTAAAACCCTATATTCCTTGGATTCCACTGAGTGGTCTGGAATCCTTATCCTTATCGATTTGGTCTGGAACCCTATCTTCATTGAATTCTGTTAAGTGGTTCAGAATCGCTTTTATCTATCAATTCCGTTCAGTGATTTGGAACCCTATCTCTATCTGGTTTCCATTGAGTTGGTCTGAAACTCTGCTCTATTTGGATTATATTTAGTTGGTCTGAAATCTCACTTTCTATTGGTTCTGTTGAGTTGGTCTGAAACCCTAGAACTCATTGTGAGGTATGTGAAGATGGAATGACATATTGGTGCATCACTTACGTCAGTTGTCTAGAACCTTATATTTTTTATGCTAGGAATGTCATGAGAATGTATTTTATTTTCGTTAAATTTTATAAATTTAGTTAGTTACAAAGTTTAATTTTTTGTAATTAGCCATTAAAAATTCGTAAACTTTTTTTTTTTGGGTCAATCGTGGACTTTCAAGATAGGCTCTATTCCATGAATGTGTTGATGAATAATGTTCACGAAATGGAATTTTAACGAAGAAGATATACGTGAGCAAAGGAACCGGCCAGAACCGGACTTACTACTATGGGGGAAGCCAAGCCACGTGCAGTCTGGAGATCACCTTGCAGATGGATCAACTTTGAAGAGTGTTAAGACTTGAATCCTTCTCCTAAGACTTATGAGAGCTGTTAATTATGTTGTGCCTTGGTTGATTATCTTCACCAACATACAAACCCACAGTTGAATAGTTTAAAATACAAGAAATAAAGACACCGAGAAATTTACGAGGTTCGGCAAAAACCTGCCTACGTCCTCGGAGAGATATTGCTCTTCACTATGAGAAAAACAGTACAAGTTACACATGAGTTAAATCGACATAACCCAATCCCATATCCCTTGTACACCCACTCACAGAATTTTCCCAAGAGCCTCACTCTACCCCAAGAGTTCTTTCACAAGAGATCTTTCACTCTAGCTCTCTTGATTTCTCTCACCCATGCCCATGGTAGAGCCAAATGCTCTCACCATCTCTTTGGATGCTTTTCTCTTCTCTCTCTTGTTTTCCTCAAAACCGAAATGAGCTCTCTCATTTGAACCAACACCCACGGGTGTTTAAGAGAACGAAACTTTTCCCACAAAACATGGCTTTGAAAAAGCCACAAAACATGGCTTTGAAAAAACCACAAAACATGGCTTTGAAAAAGCCACAAAACATGGAGCTAATTTGGCCACTATCCAACAAATTAGGCTATTTAATTGGAGTTGACTATCGTTGTAAACAATTCCTTTGGATTTTCTTTCTGTTGCATAAAAATTGGAACTCTTTTATGTAATTCGAATGTCCCAAATATAATCTTCTACATATTCTGTCCTAAATCTCCAATTACAATCCCAAGATTACTTGGTACAAATAGCATAACGTTTTGTTACCCGCAGCCCTGCTTGTATGATCCCCTTGTTGACTAAGGGGAACAAATATTCTACTGGTTTTTTCTTTTTTGGGTCAAAACCTTTTTATTGGTTGCGAATATATCAAGGGGATTAGAGAAACAACATAGATGAGATTTGATGACAGCTTCTTATAATTACTATTTTTTCATAGAACGATGATATTAGTGTGTTAAATGGTTAATTGTTGAGAAAGAAAAAAATTGGTAGAGATCAAACTTGCACCAAGTTACATAATTACTAAGTATAACTGCATGCCACTATATATAAAGCTAATTATTTAATGGTACGTAGCTGCCATAAAAACTTAAAAAGAAAAGATATATGCGACTCACCAGCTGATAGAGCATGTAGAGGTTTTCCTTTGGAATCCTTGGTTCGTAGAAGTAGCCTTGTGGTATAGTTTTTATGCAGCTGGTAAAAATCAGACAGGGCCGTAGAAATGCAACTGAGAATAATCTGCCCTTCCCTTGACCCCATGTCAAGAATCACACCTACATGAACATCTTCAACAACAATATTTTCGGCAAACAAGAGACCTGGAAGGCTAAACAAGGTTACTACGGACAGACAGATGAAGGCTATTTGCTTCTTTGATCGAAACTCCATGTGCATCACTAACTTAAATTACTCAATTAATCAATACTTCTCTTGTTTGGTTTAGCACCGCAGCATCGTTTCGCTTATTTAGGGTTAAGGTTGTTGGAAGTTCAAAGCAAAATAAATGCCGATAGTTACATATTGGTGGAATAGTCAAGGCTGCACATAAATATTACTCCCAAACAATAAAAAAAATAAAATAAAAAGAATATTTGTCTTGTAAGTATTGTATACTCCAAAATCTCTTTCCCTATCGATTTTGTTATATCGTCTGAAACCCTATATTCCTTGGATTCCACTGTGTGGTCTGGAATCCTTATCCTTATCGATTTCGTTGAGTGGTCTAGAACCCTGTCTTCATTGAATTCTGTTAAGTGGTTCAGAATCGCTTTTATCTATCAATTCCGTTCAGTGATTTGGAACCCTATCTCCATCTGGTTTCCATTGAGCTGGTCTGAAACTCTGCTTTATTTGGATTATATTTAGTTGGTCTGAAATCTCACTTTCTATTGGTTCTGTTGAGTTGGTCTGAAACCCTAGAACTCATTGTGAGGTATGTGAAGATGGAATGACGTATTGGTGCATCACTTACGTCAGTTGTCTAGAACCTTATATTTTTTATGCTAGGAATGTCATGAGAATGTATTTTATTTTCGTTAAATTTTATAAATTTAGTTAGTTACAAAGTTTAATTTTTTGTAATTAGCCATTAAAAATTCGTTAACTTTTTTTTTTGGGTCAATCGTGGACTTTCAAGATAGGCTCTATTCCATGAATGTGTAGATGAATAATGTTCACGAAATGGAATTTTAACGAAGAAGATATACGTGAGCAAAGGAACCGGCCAGAACCGGACTTACTACTATGGGGGAAGCCAAGCCACGTGCAGTCTGGAGATCACCTTGCAGATGGATCAACTTTGAAGAGTGTTAAGACTTGAATCCTTCTCCTAAGACTTATGAGAGCTGTTAATTAGGCTATTTAATTGGAGTTGACTATCGTTGTAAACAATTCCTTTGGATTTTCTTTCTGTTGCATAAAAATTGGAACTCTTTTATGTAATTCGAATGTCCCAAATATAATCTTCTACATATTCTGTCCTAAATCTCCAATTACAATCCCAAGATTACTTGGTACAAATAGCATAACGTTTTGTTACCCGCAGCCCTGCTTGTCTGATCCCCTTGTTGACTAAGGGGAACAAATATTCTACTGGTTTTTTTCTTTTTTGGGTCAAAACCTTTTTATTGGTTGCGAATATATCAAGGGGATTAGAGAAACAACATAGATGAGATTTGATGACAGCTTCTTATAATTACTATTTTTTCATAGAACGATGATATTAGTGTGTTAAATGGTTAATTGTTGAGAAAGAAAAAAATTGGTAGAGATCAAACTTGCACCAAGTTACATAATTACTAAGTATAACTGCATGCCACTATATATAAAGCTAATTATTTAATGGTACGTAGCTGCCATAAAAACTTAAAAAGAAAAGATATATGCGACTCACCAGCTGATAGAGCATGTAGAGGTTTTCCTTTGGAATCCTTGGTTCGTAGAAGTAGCCTTGTGGTATAGTTTTTATGCAGCTGGTAAAAATCAGACAGGGCCGTAGAAATGCAACTGAGAATAATCTGCCCTTCCCTTGACCCCATGTCAAGAATCACACCTACATGAACATCTTCAACAACAATATTTTCGGCAAACAAGAGACCTGGAAGGCTAAACAAGGTTACTACGGACAGACAGATGAAGGCTATTTGCTTCTTTGATCGAAACTCCATGTGCATCACTAACTTAAATTACTCAATTAATCAATACTTCTCTTGTTTGGTTTAGCACCGCAGCATCGTTTCGCTTATATAGGGTTAAGGTTTTGGAAGTTCAAAGCAAAATGAATGCCGATAGTTACATATTGGTGGAATAGTCAAGGCTGCACATAAATATTACTCCCAAACAATAAAAAAAATAAAATAAAAAGAACATTTGTCTTGTAAGTATTGTATACTCCAAAGTAAGAGCCTAATGAAAAATCATTAGTACTTTACTATAAAATATCAAATGTTCAAGAATATGCAAGATGAAAAGAGTTGTGTTTCAAGATTGAGGAACCTTGCACGTTTATATATGCTTTAATGTTTTTTTAGACTTGTACATTAATGATTATGAATTGTATTTATTTTGAACTCCCTTAAAAATACTATTTATGAGGATTTGTATGGTTTTAAAATTCACACAACGATGTACCCATACTCATAGCGTAGAGGATGTTGATCACGAGCCTTTGTATATTTTTTTTTCATTTTTCGCACTTGTAAATTAATTATTATGATTTTTAATGTGTTTGGTATTTTTAAATTACTTGATACTTTTATTTTATGTGTTTTATAATTTTTTAATCTCACTCTTTGCCTATAGTATACTATATATAAAACTTAAATTTTTTTTAATTCATATAGAATAATAATACAATAATACAATAATATATATTTAATATACAATATATACATATACACTACGGCTATTGTATTTATAGTAAGTTTTTTTAGTAGTTTAAAAAATTAAAATCATCAAAATAATTTTTTCTTAATGTGTCGGAATAGGTTACCCGTGTGTTACTTTCGTGTAAACCTGTTAAGGACCCGTTATTAACGGGTTCTTATTGTGTGACCTGATAACGACCCGATTGGTTATTGTGTTGACCTAAAACTCGTTACTTTCGTGTCATTTACATATCGTGTTAACGAGTTGTGTAAGAAATTGCCAGGTCTATGTAAATTGATCCTTTGGTAGTGCTCTAGTAATGATATCTGCCAATTGTTCTTCAATTTTGCAGTAGACTAGTTCAATCACATTTTCTTGCAGAGCTTGCCTTATGAAGTGATACCTTCAATTAATATGCTTTGTCTTTTGATGACATACAAGGTTCTTAGTGATGGCAATTGCAAACTTAAGGAGAGGAGTGGCATCAATTGAATTTCAACAAAATCTTCCAAGACAAATATGATCCATATAGTTTTTGAGCCCAAATATTTCTAGAGGGGTCTGACCATACTTCCTTTGGAGAATGAAGATGCTCTTCTCAGTTTGGATTACCCTAATATCAAGGAAATGGTGTAGTAGACCTAGATCAAACATTTCATAATTTGCCATCATATGAGTTTTGAAATCACTCAATATTTTCTCATAATTCCCAGTGTATACCACATCATCAACATATAATCAAACTATGAGTTCAAAGTCATCTTCAATTTTGATGTAGAATGTTGCCTCATTTGTGCTTCTTGAAAACCCATTTGCAGTGAAATAAAAGAAGATTTCTTGGTATCAAGCTCCAAGAGCTTGTTTTAGACCATAGAGAGCCTTTTTTCAATCGATAGACCCTATCTTCTTCTCCTTTGATAATGAATCACTCAGATTAATCCACATAAACCTCCCCCTCTATCACTAGATTAAGGAATGCATTTGACATCAAGTTGGTACTATTTCCATTCTTTATACGCCACAAGTGCAATCAATGTCCTTATGGTGACCAACTTTGCCACTGGTGCAAATGTTTCATTGAAATCCCCTAAGTTTCTTTGAATACCTTTTTGCAACAAGCCTTCCTTGTTGTTCTGAATTGAACCATCCAGGTTAAGTTTGGTCTTGTATACCCACTTAACATCTATCATTGGCTTCTTTGTGGGGTTCTCCACTAAATCCCTAGAGCCATTTTTCACAATCATGAAGAGTTCATCATCCATTGCTTTCTGCCATGCACCATCTTGTGCTGTTTTGAAATTGGTACCAGGAGGAATATCCTACAAAATAAACAACTCAATTTTGCATAGTAGACTAACCAAATAAGCTAGTCAACTAGTTACAAGTTAGTCAGTGACAAAAAGTGCAATTTCAAGTACAGATCCTGATTGACCAGTACATCTAACAAATCAAAGTCTGCCCAGATCAGTTTCACAACACCAAATCCTAAACTCACATTTACATATCAGTTCATTATACAAACAGCAATGACAAAGTAATTATGAATTAATGTATGTTGGATTGACTTGTCAAGCTTATTAGTCAACTAAGTACAGATTCGTTAGCTAACCAAACGCAAATCTACAAATCAAACTTAGTTCACAACAAGTTATTCTAGTCAATAACAATTTAGTTCATAGCTCATAACTGTAGACATGTAAATTTCGTTGCATACAAATGATGCATCACGAAGCTCCACGTGGCATATGACTCGTCACAAATGGACAAGTCATCAATGACATGTGGCACAAGTCAAGCAAAGGAAGTATAAAACTTCCCCAAAATTTGGCAATAAGGGAGAATCCCCCTTAAATTCGGCTAGGGAATCCAAATTGATCCTAAAACTGGAAAGGAAGCTAAAGTATCTTCATAAAACAAGTAAGAATTGAAGATTGCTCACAAAATGCCAAGGGAGTAAAGTGGCTGAAATTAAGACACAAAACATGCCTAAAATCATCCCAAAGGCAAGCCTTGAGAAGCCTATAAATACAAAGTCCTCCCACAAGCATTGGGGTCAAAAAATCTCTACACAGAAGAAACTCTGCCAAACCTTTGAAGAATAATACGCTGCCAAAGCTCTCTTTGAAGAATATTCAACCAAAGCCGAAGTTTTCTCTCGACCAAAGCCGAAGCACTTCCTTGAAGAATCAACAAGCGCTAGTGCTGATTCCTTCAAGACTTTGTTACAAGCTTATAAACTTGTAGCAACGTTCGTTTCAAGATCAAGTCACCAAGACCTTTGAAGCAACACAATCCCACATCCACACCATCTTTGCTGCACCTTGAGGTGAAGACCATCCCCACGTTTGTTTTAAGCTCAAAACTTGAAGCAATCGTTCAACTGTTTGTCCGAAATCAAGTCATTACAACCCTTGGATCAATGGTCAGGCATCTACATCAAATTTGAAGACTTAATCAGAGGAAAAGTTGTAAACAGAGATTGTAACCTACAAATTCATCAATACAAATTTACTTTGTACACGTGTTTTCATTTCATTCGATACAAGAATTTTCGTGTTTACAATAACATGCAATGTAAACTTAGTCACAAACACATATCAAGTAACAACTCAAGATGCATGAAACATATACCAGTAAATAAGATATGTGAACAAGTTTAAGAGAAAAAAAAACGCAATAAGTTTTTGGCCAGAAATACCCATCTCTGGGTTAAAAAGCCAGGTACTTTCCATTGAGTCAAATCCACTAGTGTAAACAAGATTCATACAAAGTATCCACACAAGCTCAATTCCTAGATCCTAATATATGGAGAAACTTATACCTTTATGCAACCTTGCCTTACATAAGATGAAGATTCATTCGGTCTTCACGAAGTAGCAACTCCTCCTGAGCTCTTCACCTTGTGGCACCGAAATGGAGTCGTCTCTAATCTTCACAAGATGGCAGCTCTTCCTTAATTCTTCATCTTGCAACATTTCTTATAACATTATTTAATCATGGCGTCAAAGATTATAAGCATACATGTGCATGCCGTAGGATTTATGATAACTTCATAATTTTCCGTTATTTCACTAATTCTTATAAACTTTAGTCAAATCTAGGCGTACGTAAGGAATTCTTTTTCAAAGGCATAAATGGAAACTATCAATCAATCACACACACATACACACACACACACTTTAAAAAGGAAAAGACCCACTAATCTGGAATCCGCGCTACAACTCCTTAGCATGAATATCGAGGCATCATGACTGATCATTGCCTAGAATAATTATCAAATCACGTGTCAGAATTCTTAACGATAGAACACGTGACTTGCATAAAACACATCCCAAAGAATGTTCTAGAATGATTTGAAACCCACTGACCAAAAATCAACCATTGGTTAAAGGTTGACGGTATGGTCCACAATCCTACATAACTCGATCCGGAAGATCTGTGCTTCGGATTTCCGATTTGTAACTTCCCAACAGTTTCAATAAGCTTCTAGAATAACATCTAAGGTTTCGAAACGATCCAACGGTCGGATATCCGCCAATCGCTAAAATTAAGTAGCGGTCAACGTTTTATTTTACGAACTTACAAATCCAATTTGGAAAAATCCGTATGTCGAATTCTCGATCCATAAGTTTCTATGGTCCATAACTATTACGTACTATTACATATTAAAAGTTTGGTGACGATCCAACGGTCGAATCGTCGATTGCTATAATGTTCAAGTGGCTGACCTTAACGAAAGTATGCTCAAATGACGGAATTTCATCAATCGGGTGTCAAATATGGAATTGGGGTACCCAAATTAGTTTAGGAAGGGCAGGTGGGGTCTTGGCCCATGCACCGCAACAACTCATCGGAAAAATTTAACTATTTCTAAACATACTCAAATTTTATTAGAATGAAGATCTCAATGAGTAGAGCAAGTTTTATACATGCGGACAAGTCCAATTTGGCCGGGAAAAGCCTTAAATCGCCACGAACCTGCCAGAACCCTAGAAATGGGTGCACTTCAATTCACCTTCTCTGGTGCTCCACCACCCCCAAGGTTATTTGGGCTTTGTTCCTGGGTTCAAGGAGAGTGTAATGGTGGTGGAGATCGAAAGAAATTGTTTCACCAATGGTGGTTCAAAGCCGAGAACCACCTGGACCCGTAAGTGGGTTTTCTCGCACATCGGGGTTAAAATTCGTCGGGTCTAGCTAGACTTAGGTGCTGGGATATTGTGATGAGGGTTGGTGGTGATGAAAGGTTGAAGGAAGCTAGAAAATTGGATGGGAAGCTGTCGAAAATCGGCACGGGGTCGGATTGCAAAATGGGTCAAGGAGGATCTGGTGTATCTCATTTCCCTCCTTTCCCCTCCTTGCTCTCTTCTATGGTTAGTCACTCTCTCCTTCTCTTCTTTCTGATTGGGCAGCAACCCTCTCCTTTTCTCTCATCTAATTGGGCAGCAGCCCCCTCATTCTTCTCGTTTCTCCCTTCTTTCCTCTGTTTCTTTCTTCTCTTTTCCCTCATTTCTCACAATGTAATTTAAAATTATAATATAATAAATAGTAACCTTTACAAAAAAAATACTTTTTGAAGTTGTAGTTCCATAAAACCTTCGTCGTAGTTCCGATCTCAGTTCTGCTTATGTCTACGCGTTTGCACCGTCGAGTACTTCTGGAATACAGTAAAGTAATAGTTCATATTCATCATGAACTAACGGTCAATGAAAGTCAATACCCTTGCCTCTAGGGCATTTTCGTAAATTCACATTTTAAAAATATATAAAATCGTAGAACTAGGGATGGGTTGTCACAAAGTCCTCAGTTCTTTAGGCATAAAAAGTATTTTACCGATCAACATTTCATTCGGTGTTCAATAGTTTGGTTAAAAAGTCAAATCTCATGCAAAATCATTATACAAATGCGATATGTTGACAGCCTCTAACTATAGCACTCATGTAATCATCATTTCTCTTGGCATTGTGCAAAATAAACATTGGGTCAAATCATGTGAGGATATAGTTTGACTCTGTATGATTTTAGCACCAATAATCTGAAACATATTCTTTTATTTCTACAACACTTATTACGTTATTAATGTTATAATACTCTTTGGGCGACTAATGTTTTAAAGATATAACTAGATGAAATGACAAATTTCCTCATGGAGTCCAATAATGCGATAGACACAACAAGATATAACTAGATGAAACGACAAATTTCCTCATGGGGTTCAATCAGAGAAAAACTTACATGAAATGAGTTTATGTAACTCATCAAAGTTCTCTTTGAGCCAAGTTTGCTTATTTGACTCATCAAATTTAAATGCTTAGGCATTTGCCTAGTTGTTTAAAGATGCTCTTAGGTAAGTGGCTCTATTATTTGCCTTATCACTAAACCAATAGCTAATTTGTAATTTAACTCATGATATCAATGTGAATTATTGCTTCTCTTTCTTTTTTTTTCTTTTTTTTTGTTTCTTTCTAGAAATTCATTAAAAATTCATCATTCCAACTCAACCAACTTGTAAGGTTACTCTCAACAAAAAAAGGAGGTCTATTCACTAAAATCAACAAGGTTAAATCCTTTGTTTTTTTTTGTTTGTTTGTTCCTAGAGTGCCATTTGAAAACATCGTAATCTCAAAATTTTATATTTATAAATTTGATTACTTCATTTATTATTGGATTTTTATTACAAATGGTTCCTGAAATTGACTCTCACCATCAAGATGGTCCATGAAATTGAAAATTAATAAATGTAGTCCCAGAAAATAGGTGTCGCAAATCAATGTGATCATTCCATCACAATTCTGTTAAAAATTCTATTAAGTGCTGATGTGACACATAAATGGGTCCACAAGATTTACGGGCTTTTATCACAAATGGTCCCTGAAATTGACCCACGCCATTAAGATGGTCCATAAAATCGCTGAATATAGTCCTTGAAAATAGTTGTTGCAAATCAATATGATTCTTCTGTCACAATTATGTAAAAAAAAATTTGTTATGTGCTGATGTGGGTTTGATAATTTAAAAAAATTATCAATTAAATTTTTGCACAATGGAATTTTTTTTTTCTTATAATAGGACCTACTCGGAAGAGAAATCTCTTCCATAAATTCTCAAAGGTACAAGGCTTAACCAATGCCTAAGAAGGGGTTTGGAAATAGTTTTCAAAAAATAATAGACACATCTTGGTTATAACCTCATTATCTCAAGGCAAACGTCGCCATTCTTCGAGTCACTAGACCACCAAGGAAGCGTCAAACAGGCTCTCTAAGATTAAGGTTGTGAGGATGTTGATTGTCTAAATGTTAACGGTGATGTCTCAGAAATCGTGGCCAATCAGCCAAGCCGTCACCAAAAGTGATCTCGATCCAGGTTCAATTCGGTGAAGGTTGTTGAAGTGTGTAAAGGTGGGTGTATTGAGATTTTTTTTATTTTATTTTATATATATACATATATATATATATATATAGAGAGAGAGAGAGAGAGAGAGAGAGAGAGAGAGAGAGAGAGAGAGAGAGAGAGAATAGATAGCGATGGAGGTAGAAGAATATGGACTAAGATCAGAGGTGATTGCAAGATTGAGTTTTTGGGTTGATAACTTTTTATTAACTATTAAATTATTAAACCTTTTTGTCGTTTTTTTTTTAATTTAATTAGACTTGTGTGATCCATTTATGTGTCATATCATCACATAATAGAATTTTTTGTAGAATTGTGATAGAATGACTACATTGATTTGAGATACTTACTTGTAGGATTACATTGATCGCTTTTCAATTTTATGGACTACTTTGATGTCTGGGTCAATTTCAGGAACCATTTTGATGTCATGAGTCAATTTCAATGACCATTTGTGAGAAAAAAATGACTTATGAGACCCATTTGTGTGCCACATCAGCACTTAATAGAATTTTCAACAGAATTGTGACGGAAAGACCAGATTGATTTGCAACACCTATTTTCAGGGACTACATTTATTAATTTTCAATTTCAAGGACTATCTTGATGATGAAGGTCAATTTCATGGACTATTTGTGATAAAAACCATTTATTATTTATTCAAGTATCGTAACAAAGCTAGTTATGAACTATCTTGTAAACACTTCGAGTAAATATTTTTGCAGAATTGCCCATCAACCGCTTAGCGATTTTTAGAACATTAAAATTGACAATTCACCTTTTATACATTTATCATCCAAACTAAAAGAATTACATTAACTACCCATACATAAAGCATTTCTACAATATATGCCATCTACATTCAGTTTCCATTCACGTTAATGTCAAGCGTGATAACGTAACATCCATAACCCAACTACAGTAGAACTTTGACAAATTAATAATCTCGGTTAAATATTATTTTTAGATAGTGTGATATAAATCTCACATAATATATAAATTAATAATTTCATGTTACTATAGTCTTTGTTTATCTAAATAGAGCTTTTGATTTTTAAATGTTTATAAAATAGAATAATGTACTTGATTGAACAATGTACAATATAGTTTTAGCAAAAATAAGTGGAGTGTGCTATCCACAAATTTTTTTTTTACTTCATACACACCTTCTTAGTTTGCAGCCGTTTGAACGATTGAACTCAACCAACGAACAAATTAGAAAGCATCCCAAAATTTCATCATCCCAACTCGACCAACTTGCAAGGTCACTCTCCACTCTCAACAAAAATGAGGTTTATTCACTAAAATCAAGAAGGTTAAATCCTTCGTTTTTTATTTTTTTTTATTTTTTATGTTTGTCTGTTCCTGGAGTGCCACTTGAAAACATCTCTTTGACAGTAATCTCAAAATTTTATATTTATAAAATCAATTACTTCATTTATTATTTATTCAAGGATCGTAACGAAGCTAGTTATGAACTTACGTAACTAGTTATGAACTATTTTGTAAACACTTCGAGTAAATATTTTTGCATAATTGATGCATATAGCCAGCCATTGGTTTCAAACTTTCGAGTGAGGCAGTCTAACATACTTCGAATACACTTACGTAATCATACAACATAAACCTCCAGCGGTCGAGCACATGATGGTAGACAGGGAAAACAAAACCACAGCCAACTTTTTTAAAGATGTGTGCTATCCACACATTTCATTTTACTTTTTATACATCTCTTGATAATTTATGTTTGTTGATATTCTTCAATTCATTCGATCCGACAGCTGAAAATTAAAACATACTTCGAATACACTTACGTAATCATACAACATAAACCTCCAGCGGTCGAGCACATGATGGTAGACAGGGAAAACAAAACCACAGCCAACTTTTTTAAAGATGTGTGCTATCCACACATTTCATTTTACTTTTTATACATCTCTTGATAATTTATGTTTGTTGATATTCTTCAATTCATCCGATTCGACAGCTGAAAATTAAAAAGGTGCGTGAGAAGTAAAATGGGATGTGTGGATACCACATCCCTTCTAAAAATGTGAAAACAAGGCCGAACAATGGTATTGATTCATAAAATATTATAAACCAATGTAAAATGCTCTAACATTTACACATGTACTTAATTAATATTAAAAAAACCACATAGGCCTTGCCAAGGCCTCTAGGCGCTAGGCGTTAGGTCTCTTCTCACTGTCCGACAACCGCTTAACAATTTTTAAAACATTAAAATTGACAATCACTCGGTAGAACAGTCTGGTAGTATTCTTCTTTACTTGGAAATGAAAGGTCTTAGGTTCGAATCTCGTGGATGACGAATTCAATATCAAATTAAGCTACATATTGTGTGACTTAGTTGAACTACCCCTCCTTCTAGTGTAAAAACATCGATTTACTTAAAAGTCAAATTGACACTTCACCCTTTATGCATTTATCCTGCATTAACTACCCATACATAAAACATTTCGACAATACATGCCACCTACATTCAGTTTCCATTCACGTTAATGTTAAGTTTGATAACCTAACATCCATAAACCAACTACAATAGAACTTCGACAAATTAATAATCTCGGTAAAATAATAATTTTAGGCAGTCATAAAAATCTTAGGTAATATATAAATTAATAAATTTCATGTTACTATAGTCTTTGTTTATTTTAAATAGAGCTTTTGATTGGTTAAATGTTTATAAAATAGAATAATTAATGTACTATGTTGAACAATGTACAATCTAGTTTTAGCAAAAAATAAGTGGAATGTGTTATCCACACATTCCTTTTTACTTCATACATACCCTCTTAATTTACGATCGTCGAATAGATTGAATTAGAGAAGATAAAAAGATAGAAATTATCAAAAGATGTGTGAGAATTTAAAAATAAATAAATAAATAAATTTGTTTGAATAACACATTTCAAAATAAGTACATAAAATTTTCACACTTAAACAAATGTTTGCAAAACGAAAAATTGAATACAATGTACAATATCTAAGACAATAAAGAATACATTAATAAATTAATAAGCCATTTTCTAAACACTATTTAATTTATGGAGGGTTTGATTGTATTTGAGGTCAATTGTTTAATTCATTGCGGCTCTAACATTTTCTTAAGCAGTCAAGCTTTGTTTTTATTATATTTGCAAATGAGAAATTTTATATTCGATTGTTCAAAAAAATTCTCAATTCATTCCAATTGCAGATTTTTGTGGCTGATCCTTTTGTTTTAATAATTTGTTTAACTAGATCATTTGTTTTCTTACAAAGTGTAGAGTATCCTTGGGAATCAGCCCGTTGCATAAACCTATGTGGCCTGTATGATGGCCTAGCGATTCTGCTTGAATAGTACAAATTGCACCACATGTCCCTTTCACTTGATGTGGTAGACTATGATATTGTTGCATCTATCACGAAATTTTAACCACAAACGCTAGAGTAGAATGCATTTTTTTTTTTAAATAGAGATGTATGCATGTAATATTATTTACGGTTACTTTTATGTATGAGCCATGCTATAATGAGTTTTCTCTGGTACATGTCCATATATGAGATAAAATTGTTATGTATGAGCTCATATAATACTGCGAATGTTAGTCATATGAAACAATATGAATCATAATCTAAACCCAATAGTTTGGGATAGTTAGACGTGCGTGGGTGTTTGGTGAATCAAGAAACTTTATGGATCTGGGATACCCAATGGTCAACACGCATACAATATAAGTTGATTTTTTGGCATCCGGAGGATTATTCGTCCATAGAAATTTCCAAAGATAAGAAAGTTGAACTAATCAAATTTCAACAAGTTTGAAAAATCAATTATTTATATATATGAGGATCCTGATTGATGTGTTACGTTGATTTGAAGAACGGTCTTCAAGTTATCAAAGGAGACATTCATTTAAAATTAGCAAAAAAAATGTAACAAAAGGGTTGTCCAAATGGTGGGGTACTCATTGACACATGACCTTAAACAGAGGAAAAATCATACAGTTTACTTTTTAAGTCTTTAAGGAACAAGAGTGGCAAGTTCTAAGTTGGAATAATGCAATTTTCACACAATTAGACAAAGGTAGAAGTCTTACTTTGTAAATGATAAGAAATTCTTGCGTATGACTTACGACACCCCACACTTTTTTCTACTAGAGTGTGGGCCTTGGCGATACAAAATTACAAGGGGGATTTGTGTAAGTGGCCGATCTAGAGGTCATACACCAGATTAAGATTTCCTCCGTTACGTAATTCCATGCGTCCCATAAATTCATATTGATTTGAACCAATTCAATGACACTTCAACGTCTAAGTGGCCGATCTAGAGGTCATACACCAGATTAAGATTTCCTCCATTACGTAATTCCATGCGTCCCATAAATTCATATTGATTTGAACCAATTCAATGACACTTCAACGTCTAACTAATGTTGTAAGAGGTTTGGGGGGACAACCTAATATCACCATAGTATGAGATAACTTAAACACAGAGGAAAGAAAATTTTCATATTTAAACAAATACAACCATTTCACACAAAAGGAATTTGTGTCGATTGAAACGACTTTTTGGCTACAAATGATATTTCATTTTTATAAAAACTGATATTTTTTAAAATTACAGGTCGATTTTTGTAAGCAAGTATTTATCAAATATAGCAAAAAATCTACCCATAAGTTTAAAAAATATCAGTTTTTATAAATAAAAATAAATAAATAAATCATATGTAGCCAAAAAGTCATTTTAATCGACACAAATGCCTTTTAGTATAAAAGCAATGTTTTGGTTATATATGAGTCTTCGGTTGTTTCATTAATATTTGGGTATTTTTACACAAATAGAATAGTTTGATTTCTCGTTGTTTTGACATACATTTCGTCACACTAGTAAAAAAGTAAAATAAAATACGAGACAAGCAAACAAAAAACAGCAAGGGAATAGCAGGTTACTTTTAATCCTATATGTTGTAAACAACTTATTAATTTAAGGAGTCATATTTCTACATGCAGTATGAATTCTACAACCAAACTATATTTGTAAGAACGTAACCCGCAACCACAATCGGGTTACTAGTGAGAAGGTCTATACTTATCATCGAGGTTTCCTGTAATCTGATCTTGAAATGTCACTATTGAGGTAAATGGCGTCCATTAGGGAAAGCTACATTTTTCTCTGCATCTAGTTGCTTATTTATGAATGGGTTCAATCACCAAAAAAAAAATAGTAAAAAGAAAGATAGATTGCAGCTCTTTCAACAAGCGCTTTCGATAACTTCAAATTGGTTGCTTCTTCTAGATGAATGAGAGAGAATTGCTGGCTCTTGGGTTCTATGTTAATCTTACAGATGACCTCAAGGGTAAAAACGGAACATAGGTTTATAGTGAAAAGTCTGCTTTTTTTTTTTTTTTTTTTTTTGAAAACTAGATCATTTGTTTTCTTACAAAGTGTAGAGTATCCTTGGGAATCAGCCCTTTGCATAAACCTATGTGGCCTATATGATGGCCTAAAGATTCTGCTTGAATACTAACAAATTGCACCACATGTCCTTTTCACTTGATGTGGTAGAATACTTTGTTGTTGCATCTATCACGAAATTTTAACTGCAAACACTAAAGTACAATGCATTTGTTTTTTTAAATAGAGATGTATGCATGTAATATTATTTACGGTTACTTTTATGTATGAGCCATGCTATAATGAGTTTTCTCTAGTATATGTCTGTATATGAGATAAAACTGTTATGTATGAGCTCATATAATACTTCGAATGTTAGTCAGATGAAACAATATGAATCATAATCAAAACACAATAGTTTGGGATGTAGTTGGACGTGCATGGGTGCTTGGTGAATCAAGAAACTTCTTGGATCTGGGATACCCAATGGTCAACACGCATACAATATAAGTTGATTTTTTGGCATCCGGAGGATTATTCTTCCATAGAAATTTCCAAAGATGAGAAAGTTGAACTAATCAAATTTCAACAAGTTTGAAAAATCAACTATTTATATTTGTGGGGATCCTGATTGATGTGTTACGTTGATTTGAAGAACGTTTTGAAGTTATGGAGTAAGACATTCATTTAAAATTAGCAAAAAAATGTAACAATTAGAAAAAGGTTTGTCTAAATGTTGGGGGTACTCATTGACACATGACCTTAAATAGAGGAAAAATCATACAATTTACTTTTTAAGTCTTTAAGGAACAAGAGTGGAAAGTTTTAAATTGGAATAATGCAATTTTCACACAATTAGGACAAAGAGAGAAGTCTTACTTTGTAAGCGATAGAGATTCTTGCGTATGACTTACGACACCTCACACTTTTTTTCTACTAGAGTGGGCCTTGGTTAAGATTTAGAGGTCATACACCAGATTAAGATTTCCTCTGTTACGTAACTCCATGCGTCCCATAAATTCATATTGGTTTGAAACAATTCAATGACACTTCAACGTCTGACTAATGTTGTAAGAGGTTTGGGGGGATAGCCAAATATCACCATAGTCTGAAATAACTTAAACACAGATGAAAGAAAATTTTCATATTTAAACAAATACAACCATTTCACACAAAAGGAATTTGTGTCGATTGAAACGACTTTTTGGCTACATATGATATTTTATTTTTATAAAAACTGATATTTATAAAATTACGGGTCGATTTGTGTACGCAAGTATTTATCAAAATAGCAAAAAATCTACCTGTAAATTAAAAAAAAATATTAGTTTTTATAAATAAAAAAAAAATCATATTGGTTTAAGATATGAAAGAAAATTTTCATATTTAAACAAATACAACCATTTCACACAAAAGGAATTTGTGTCGATTGAAACGACTTTTTGGCTACATATGATATTTTATTTTTATAAAAACTGATATTTATAAAATTACGGGTCGATTTGTGTACGCAAGTATTTATCAAAATAGCAAAAAATCTACCTGTAAATTAAAAAAAATATCAGTTTTTATAAAAAAAAAAAAAAAAAAAAATCATATTGGTTTAAAATATCAGTTCTAGAGGTCATACACCAGATTAAGATTTCCTCTGTTACGTAACTCCATGCGTCCCATAAATTCATATTGGTTTGAAACAATTCAATGACACTTCAACGTCTGACTAATGTTGTAAGAGGTTTGGGGGGATAGCCAAATATCACCATAGTCTGAAATAACTTAAACACAGATGAAAGAAAATTTTCGTATTTAAACAAATACAACCATTTCACACAAAAGGAATTTGTGTCGATTGAAACGACTTTTTGGCTACATATGATATTTTATTTTTATAAAAACTGATATTTATAAAATTACGGGTCGATTTGTGTACGCAAGTATTTATCAAAATAGCAAAAAATCTACCTGTAAATTAAAAAAAATATCAGTTTTTATAAAAAAAAAAAAAAAAAAAAAAAAAAAAATCATATGTAGCCAAAAAGTCATTTCAATCGACACAAATACCTTGTAGTATAAAAGCAATGTTTTAGTTATATATGAGTCTTCGGTTGTTTCATTGATATTTGGGTATTTTTACAGAAATAGAATAGTTTGATTTCTCGTCATTTTGACATACATTTTGTCACACTAGTAAAAAAGTAAAATAAAATACGAGACAAGCAAACAAAAAACAGTAAGTGAAAAGCAGGTTACTTTTAACCCTATATGTTGTAAACAACTGATTAATTTAAGGAATCATATTTCTACATGTGGTATGAATTCTACAACCAAACTATATTTGTAAGAACGTAACCCGCAACCACAATCGGGTTACATTTAACTCTATATACCGTCTCGTACTCTTTTGCAGAGTGAGGACTGATATTGAAAAACATTTCCTTTGTTTAGTAGTCATGAATAATGATACTGTACATAATTTTTGTTTGAATCGCTTTGCTTAGATTATTGGTGTTCTTCATGACATGTTCTTTTAGACACTGATGGATAAATTTGAATTCCATTTAGTCTGTCTGAATGTGCGTCATTTTTGGACAAGGATTGTCTGCCTTCCACTTCCAGTGTCCTCCCCATGTCCTCCTGTTTGTGTGGTCACGGTTAAACCACGTCAATATTTTTTATTACTATTCATTTTTTGTCTTATTATCTTTATAAAAAAAAACAATATAAAATATTGATGTGACTTAACAGGGATCACACAAAACAAGAGTGCACGGAAAAAGCATCGGAAGTGGAGGGTAGACAATCCTTGTCCGTCATTTTTTGCTCATATCATGTATGTGCTGCCTTTTTTCACTGATCATTAATTTCCATATTTATGATTGAAGCTTTTATAGGTAAACGTGTGAAAAACTCAAATAGGATCTCAACCAAATTGCTTCTTGTAGATCCGTTCTTGCAACGCACAGCGCGGTTCTTATTGATTTATTGCTATGGTTTTGGTTTGCTTATTTGCTACTGGGAATCATATCGACGAATGCCCTACTTGTCTTGTATACAATAAAGGATTTAGCATGATACGCAGTATTGTCTATTTCCTTTGTTCCGGGTGTTTGTGCAGCTGGTAGGAGTGACTTTGTGTGAAATTGTTGTATTTGTTTAAATATGAAAATTTTCTTTCATTTGTGTTTAATTAAGTTATCTCAGACTATGGTGATATTTGGCTGTCGCCCCAAACCTCTTACAACATTGTCAGATGTTGAAGTGTCATTGAACTGGTTCAAACCAATATGAATTTATGGGACTCATGGAGTTACATAACTGAGGAAATCTTAAACTAGTGTATGACCTCTAGATCGGCCACACACACAAATCCCCCTTGTAATTTTATATCACCAAGGCCCACTCACGTAGAAAAAGTGTGGGGTGTCGTAAGTCATATGCTAGAATCTCTATCGCTTACAAAGTAAGACTTCCTTCTTTGTTCTAATTGTGTGAAAAATTCATTATTCCAACTTGGAACCTGTCACTCTTGTTCCTTAAAGACTTAAAAAGTAAACCATATGATTTTTCCTCTATTTTAGGTCATGTGTCAATGACTACCCCACCATTTAGACAACCCTTTTTCTAGTTGTTACATTTTTTTGCTAATTTTAAATAAATGTCTCACTCCATAACTTCAAATCAAAGTAACACATCAATCAGGATCCTCTTATATATAAAAATAGTTGATTTTCCAAACTTGTTGAAATTTGATTAGTTCAACTTTTACACCTCATTCTCATCTTTGGAAATTTCAATGAAAGAATAATCCTCCAGATGCCAAAAAATCTTTTGGTATAGCCAACTGATACGACAGTCTTCATTCCTAACTTATATTGTGTGCGTGTTGACTGTTGGGTATCCCAGATCCATGAAATTTCTTGATTCATCAAGCACCCACGCACGTCCAACTACATCCCAAACTATTGTGTTTAATTTATGATTCATGTTGTTTCATCTCACTAACATTCGAAGTAAAGTTCGGCCGAATAATTAGTTTTGCTTATGAATGAATTGGCTTTGTTAGGCAAGTTTTGGTATTCCATACTAAATGCGAAGAGAAAACTTGGATGGGGATGACATGCTATACAACAAGATAAGTGATACGTATATATAGTTTCCAGGTAAAAAATAGTGTTACAGAATTCAACCTCACAAAACATGTTATAGTAAAATAGATAAAACCACTCACGCTTGCCAATAATTTCCCTTCTAGTAGTTTATTTATTTCCTCATAAAATTAATGTGTAACCAACATTTTGGTGGAAGTAGGTATTAAACTTGAGATTTATTTCAACATTAAGAGATGTGACTAGATTAATCTTTAGTTGGTAATACACACCGGATTATCTTGGACTGAACTAGTTTCAGGGACTAAGCTGGAATGACTTAGACTATACTAAACTGGACTGACTTAGTGAAACATCAGATTAAGAAACAAAATAATTAATAAATTTTAATATTATATTTGTTTAATTCGTATAAATGATATTATATTATTAATTTATCTTTTTTTTTTTTTTGAAAATCTCATCACCTCTCAAAACTTCTATCATTTTATTCTTCTTCCTTCCCACTCTCTCACTCCCCTCTCCCTCATTTTCTTCCCTTTTTTTATCCAGCTGACCATCTCCCTCCTCTCTCTTTTTCTCCCCCATGCATTTCTCCCTGTTTTCTTCCTCAAAGGAGGATCTGTGCATTTTGCTCCTGATTTGGACCAAAAGACCTTTCTTCTTGTTCCTCAAAGCAGAGAAAGCACTGCAAATTCGAAATCTCATATCAAATTTCTACTATAATTGATGTTTTACAACTCCAAATTTGATTTCGTTTTTTCCTACAAAATTCTGGAGAAGAGCACTGCAACCCAAGGTAATAGATTTCTGGGTTTATCGCAGATTTTGATATTTTCTGTAATTGGGAGTTATAAGCTTTAATCTTTGAATTGAATTGTTGTTTATGGTGGATTAAACTTATTGGAAGCTTAACTGGATGAATTCATCGCTGAAACAAGAGGGGGTTGGGTTTGTGGGACATTGATTGGCGAGTTTCTGATTTGATGACTGGAGAAGGGATTGTAGCTCATGTATGAAGGAGAAGACAAGATTTTATGACTGGGTTTGCAGGATGATGGAGATCGGCATCGCATGCTTACAGACGACGCAAGCACTAGAGACGGGACTAGCAATCCTCTAGTTTTTGGGGATCTCACTAATAACAGTTAGTGAAGCTTTTAGTCGATGCGAGTCGACTTAGTATCATTAAAGGCTATTCTTATTTGCACCAAACACGGGCTAGGACACTTATCTAAGGCAGTTCAGTCCAGTGAGATTTAGGATGTGTTTGTTGCATCGAATTATCTTGGAATGAACTAATTTTAGGGACTAAGCTAGATTGGCTTAGACTAGATTAAGTTAAACTAGCTTAGTGAAGTGTTTGATGCAATGTCGGATTAAGAAGTAGGATAACGAAAATCAATAAAAAATAAACCTATTTGAACAATCACAACAAATGAATTCGATAATACGATATCATAAACTGACCAACCTAGATTCTTTATAGAAGGAAAATTGAAATTAACTAAATCCACTTTTCTCTGCCGTTCTAATGCAAACCAAAACCAAACAATTTCTCAGAATTAAAGCATAATAATAAATTTCTCATAAAGCCACCCAATAAAAAAAAAAATTTGGGTAAAAAATTGTATTGTATTCTTTTTGTCCATCGTTGTCTGAGGTTCTAAAATGTGAGCCCAGAAATTGTATTGCGCCCCAAATTGAACGACGCCGTCGCTACAACCACAAATCAACAAATCCAATTGATGGCGCTACAGATCCATCTTCGTCACCTTCGTGCAGCCGTGGTCGACCCCAGCCTTTGGGCCGTCGGTCTTTGAACTCAGTCTTCAAACCCAGCCTTCGAAGGTCCCATCGTTCGGGCTGCCGTCCGCGACCCCAGCCCTCAATCGATCGCGATAATCAAATAAACTTTCCCTTTTCTAATTGATCCACAACCCA
This sequence comes from Pyrus communis, assembly GCF_041283825.1. Classification (NCBI taxonomy): domain Eukaryota; kingdom Viridiplantae; phylum Streptophyta; class Magnoliopsida; order Rosales; family Rosaceae; genus Pyrus; species Pyrus communis. The sequence continues at coordinate 5,556,326 of NC_142571.1, read as the reverse complement.
AGGAGTGTTCTGTCACCTCGGCGAAGAGGAGTGGGTGGTGCCGACATTGATCCGAGTCTGGGTTGTCGGTGCAAAGAGATAGAGGAAGGGAGAGAGAGGATGCGAAGTGCAGGAACAGACGCGAGAAGACGAAGGTCTTAGCATTCCGTGGTTTTGCAGGGGTCTCGCTAAGAACTTCTAGTGAGGCCCTTAGTCGACCCGTATCCGGCTAGTAACATTAAAGCTAATCCGTGTGAGTAACAAACATGGTACTGAACTAATCTTTAATCCTGTTTAGTCCAGTGAAGACTAATGAATGCAAACAAACACATTCTTAAAGAATCCAAACAATCGTGCCCATAACTCATTCTAAAGTGATTTATTGCGTAAAAAAAAATTAAAAAAAATTAATTAATTAATTAATTTAAAAAAACAAGAAAAAAAAGAAGGGATTCTTGCTGATATTTCATCATTCCAAATCCACCACATCACGCAATTATCGCTCTCTCAACATTTTAAAATGTTGAATAAAGAAAAATTTGGCAAAACAGATAGTTTGAATTGGATCTGAGAACCTAGAAACTTTCAAGGATCATAACTGATAGGAGCATTTTTATGCGACTTAATTGGCTTGTTCTCATGCATTTATGTTGTTTTTCCTTAGTTAGTTTAAGTGTTTAAAGTCATTTTCGTGCAATTTCAGGTTTTAGTGTCAAAGTATGCAAAAAGAAGCAATTTGGAGCATTCTAGAGCATTTTTGGGCCAAGATTGGATAGTGCAAGCATGGAGGCATGAGGATGGACGAATTTGAAGGCTTGAATTCAGTTAGGGAGCTGCAAGGGGGCCTAAAAAACCTTATTTCTAGAAGGCTTTATCTATTCACACATGGTGCCTAATTTCTAGCTTGTCTCCTAGCCGTCCTACCTTGTCTCCTAGCCGTCCTAGCTTGTCACTAGCCGTCCTAGCTTGTCTCCTAGCCGTCCTAGCTTGTCACTAGCCGTCCTATCTTGTCTCCTACCTTGTCCAAGCTACACACATATATCCTTTAAGTGTTTCATGTATAGAATTTCTGGTACAAAAAACCTTTTGGTTTCAACTAAGTTCAAAAACCTTTCCAAGCCTTATAAATAAGGCTTTGCATCAAGGCACTTGGGGGATCACTCATTCACCCAATTTTCGTCCATTCATCTAGCCACACCACTCTACACATCCTAAAATCCTAAAAACACAATTCCAGCCAAACACTACACCTTGCCGTGCCTATCCTCCATCCAATTCCATAATCCCTGATCCAAAAACACATCCCAACCATCCCATCCACCTTTGTGCCGTAGCAAGGAGAAAGAAGGAAAGACTCTTGGATGCTCAAGCTTCGTCGTTGGTGCATTCTAGGTGTAATTCGTTTTATGATTTCAATGTTTAATTTATTTTCCTTTCATTTTGCTATGAACATGAGTGGCTAAACCCCTATTGGTTAGGGGTGATTTCGAAGCCATAACTATGTGTGCAAGTTGATTTGATAAATTCCAGTTATGAGTTCTTGAATCGTGAATGCAATTGGCTTAACTGTGCGAGTAATAACGTATTTGTGTTTGTTAATTAGGGGTCGACACTTAATTGGCTTGCATGAATATGATGCTAGAATATAAGTTTGTTTCACATAATTGTCACACACTTATATTCACAAGTAGTGAAGGTTGCTAGTCACAATCGCGTTAAGTTCAATTCCTAGCATAAGTGTCATGATGTCATAGTCACAAGTGCTTTGTCAATGCTTATAGTTTTCATTGAACGTAATGATCTTTGATTGTATCTTTATTATGATGTCATGTAAGGAACTTTTGAAGAATGCTTTGGGTTGTCGTATGATGTCATCCAATTCAATAACACAAGGAAAACTTGAGAATTAACTAGTGATGTCATGGTTAATTTGGGGCATTGTCATTCATAATTCTATGAAGGAATAACTGGAAATCGAGTCATTTGCATACTTGTCATGTGTGGAGAAAGAACCCCTAACTAGTTCTTCATCCATTAAAAACCCCAAAAACGTTTCAAAATCAGTTTTACTTTGCAATCTGTTTTCTCAACTTTAATTTCGTCCAAATCAAATCCCCCTTTACTTTGAAGTCTCAATTTAGTTAGAAATTGTTTTGGTTCATGTTTTTAAGTGTTTTGAGTCAAGTTTTCAACCAATTTCGTCCAAATTAGTGTAGGTGCTCAAAACTGCCCAAAAAGTGGTTTTTAGGCAGTTTTGAGTCTTCTAGTTGCTGTTTTGAGTTTTTGTTTTGTTTTAGTGTTTTAACTTTGGTTTTTCATTCTTTGAGTCCAAATTAGTGTTTTTAACTTTGTTTTGGAGTTCTTAGGTCAGTTTTCAAGAGTTTAGCAATCCCTCCTAATCCCCGGTTTTGAACGATCCTTACTTACATACTTTGCTACAATTGTCAGAAGAGGGTTTAATTTGTGTGCTTAATATATTTCGCATCAATAACTAAGCAAGCATGACAACAATGTCTATGGAAGCTAGATAAGAACTGTTGTGTAAAAACTTGAGTAATGATTTTTGCATCGAAGTTTTGTAGAAAAGTGATGCATTTTGGCCAGCCATTGGTTTCAAGTGAAAAACTAAGCAATCCAACACACCTTGAATGTACTTTAATTAGGTGTACAATGGTTACACTTCTCAATAGTTCTTAGTTACATACGTAAGTGTGTGCACACATAACTATCTATATATCGAAGTAGATATGTTACTCTAATTCAGCAATAGCTTCTAACTGAATGTTTAGATTTCTCGCAGGCGTAGTTGCATTTGTTCGTGTAGGACCTGTAGAAGCAAAAGGATTGGGAGGCATGGTTAAGTTTTCTCCTCCTTCCAACATCTGAACAACCTCGTTCATGGAAGGACGACCCGCTGGGTGCCACTGGATGCACTAGAGCCCTACAATTGCAAGTTTCTTTGGAGCTTTACCATCTCCTTCCTCCCCGAGATGGATTTGTAGGTCGTCTCCTACTTCTAGAAGATTATAGATCCATTCTGGATAGTAAATTTCATTTGTGTTTTCGGAGGTTGAATCAATGTTCTTCCTTCCCTCTACCATCTCAAGTAGCAGCATCCCAAAACTGTAGACGTCCGATTTATAGGACACATTTCCAAAGTTCCTGGAGAACACTTCAGGTGCAATGTATCCCATTGTCCCTCTAGCTGTAGTCATGGAGACTATGCTTTGATCCTTAGAACACAACTTGGCCATACCGAAATCAAAAATTTTTGGAGTGAAATTATCGTCTAACAATACATTATGAGGTTTGATGTCGAAATGGAGGATTCGTTGATCACATCCCTGATGAAGATATTGAACTCCCTTGGCTACAGCTAGAGCAATATCTTGCAACTTGTCCCAACCGAGAAAACGATTGTTATTGTCTGTCGATGAAATGAAATCATGCAGTGAACCATTGGCGAAGAACTCATAAACAAGAGCTCTGTTAAATCCATCAGCACAGAAACCAACCAAGCGAACCACTTTGACATGGTGGATACGTCTAGACCTGGCAATTTCTTACACGACCCGTTAACATGACACGTAAGCGACACGTAAATAACGGGTTTAGAATCAACACGATAATTAATCGGGTCATTATTGGGTCACACAATAATAACTCGTTAATAACAGTTCCTTAATAGGTTTACACGAAAGTGACACGCGGGTAACCTGTTTCGACACGATAAGAAAAATGCTATTTTGATGATTTTAATTTTTTAAACTACTAAAAAAAACATACTATAAAATGCAATAGATATAATGAATATGTATATATTGTTTATTAATTATTATTCTATTATTATTCTATATAAATTTTAAAATTTAAGTTTTATTTATTTATTTATTTTTATAGTATATTATAGGCAAAGATTGAGGTTAAAAATCATAAAGCACATTAAAAATAAAAATATCAAGTAGTTTAAAAATACCAAACACATAAAAAAAATTATAATAATTAATTTCCCGCCTAATATTTCAAGAGTTTCATCCATTTCCCGCCTAATATTTAAACCAAAGAAACTCTTTAAGTGTTAGTTAATGTATCGTTTTGATGGGATAGGCATCTTATGAAACTAATTTCAATGATCCAACCGTCAAACTAGTTTATATATGTTTCGAGATCGCATACGCCAAAATTTGCAAAAAACAAACATTCAAAGATCAAGTAACGAGACAAAACTTTTTGACGGTCATAAACGAAAAATCACGATTTAACGGTTATTTTAACTCTGATTTTGATGATTTTTTATAGCTACACTCCTTGACCCTATATGAATACAATGAATGAATTCGATCTTCAATTTAAAATATTTACACTAGTGGATACCACAAAATCTTATGTTATACTTGATGAAAGTTTAAATAAACTCTTAAGTGTTAGTGAATCTATCGTTTTGATAGGATACGCATCCTACGAAACTAATTTCAACGATCCAACCGTCAAACTAGTTTATATATGCTTCGGAATCGCATACGCCAAATTGCAAAAAACAAACATTTAGAGATCAAGTAATGAGACAAAACTTTTCGACGGTTATAAACGAAAAATCACTATTTAACGGTTATTTTAACTCCGATTTTGATGATTTTTTACAGCTACACTCCTTGACCTTATATGAATACAATGAATGAATTTAATCTTCAATTTAAAATATTTACACCAGTGGATACCACAAAATCTTATGTTATACTTATGAAAGTATAAATAAACTATAAGTGTTAGTTAATGTATCGTTTTGATGGGATATGCATCCTATGAAACTAATTTCAATGATCCAACTGTCAAACTTGTTTATATATGCTTCGAGATCGCATACACCAAAAATTGCAAAAAACAAACATTCAGAGATCAAGTAACAAGACAAAACTTTTCGACGGTTATAAACGAAAAATCACGATTTAACAGTTATTTTAACTCTGATTTTGATGATGATTTTTTACAGCTACACTCCTTGATCCTATATGAATACAATGAACTAAATTGATCGTCAATTTAAAATATTTACAGAAGTGGATACCACAAAATCTTATGTCATGATGATCTATGAAAATTGAGGATTTTGTAAAAGGAATAACATGTAAGCTTTGAGTTCCATTGGCAAGGTTACATGGTCGTTTAGATTTTTAAAACCCTCCAAATCTCATGAACAATGTTATTTATTTGAGTGAAAAATTAATAAAATTAATAAAAATTATTGTAGAAGTGTGAAAAATATAATCACTTGTAATGAAAAGCTTTACAACTTTTATTAAGGGGTCAACTCCGAAATTTAGTATTATGTTTAACATTTTTTTGGATCAAATTATGTTTTTCATTTTCATTTTTATTAATTTAAAATATATTTTTCTTAACGGGTAACAAGTCGGGTCATACTACCTGAAAATATTAACGGGTTGATTTCGGGTTGGGTCACACTACCCGTTAACTGTAACGGGTATTACACGGCACGACCCGTTAAGCTATTGGGCATGACATGAAAACGACACGAATGCCAAGTCTAAATACGTCCCATCGTTCCAACTTCATTTACGAAATCTTCCCCATTTCCATTGGAACTATTGAGAACTTTTACAGCAACAAAGCATTCAGAAGAAAGCTTTCATTTAAAAACAGTTCCATAGGCTCCTTGGTCTAACTTCTCCTGGAATTGGTTTGTGATCCTCTTAATATCTGCGTAGGAATACCTGCTTGGTTTGTGAGCTTTATAATCTTGTAAAAATCTTCTAATCTTAATTTGATTTTCTTTTTCCTTTGTATCATAGTAATGGACCTGATAAACTGCAACGACTAGTAGGAAGAAACTTGCTAAGGCAGTAAGAACCACCCATTCAAATAAAACACCTGATCACAAAATGAATGTTATTCTAAGATAATCTGTGAGGGTTCTGATTGACGGGTACCAATTTTTGGCTAGTTATCCAATTTTACCAAATTTTTGTATACTTAAATAGGATCAATCGTAAGGCGCTGCTTCTCCATGGGACACTGAGGCTGTACCTAGGATGTGGATAAGTGGGGTGTAGGATGTGTGGGGTGTATGTAGAGAGTGTGGGGTTTTGAGGGTATTATAGGAACGTATGTAGGGTATACTAAGATATGTTGAAAAAGTAAATGTTTGGTGTATTAAGTATGTGGAGTGTATTCAACAATGTGTGGAGTGTGAATAAAACAACCCTTTTGGATTTTCTGTACATATCATACAAAAATCAGGACAATAAAAAAAGTAAAATGCACCAAACACCATTTCTTGGTGAGTATGTGTCAAAACTTGATTTTAAACGTAGACTAATGTTTTTTTTTTATCATTTAAAAATTGTAAACTTTCTCTCCAAAGAGTAAATGAAATCCTCTAACCCTATTAAAACAAAACATTTTATTGCTGCAAACAAGGTACAAAGAGACAATTGTCAAATATACAAGCAATCTGAGTAGATCAATGGTGAAAAGCTCAATCCCGTAGAAAATGTGTTAGTCAGCTAATGTGGGTTGTCTTAAATTACGTGCCCTACTAGCTGAACAGAAGTGAGAAATTATGATGAGACAAGGTTAATAGTCGAAATGCATCGTAAGTTAAACATGAAATGCATATGCATGAACAAATATTTGAGGTGATGTGCCTCAGCCTCGAACACTTATTCCTAGCAACAAAAGCCTTTAAGGAAATATTCTAAAGACTAATTGGAGCATTTGTGGTACAATTGCAATATTGACAAGGAAAGCCAAACATAAAAGTCTAGACTTCACAATCTTCCCCTTTGACTTTCCTTGACAAAATACCCCAAGCCTAAAACTAATTTCACTTGCCCACACTCAAGAAAAGAGCCAAGGAAGGAATCCTGCAGAACAACAACTCTTGACAAGAACAAGAGAAATTTATCATGGGTAAAAAGCTTGCAAAGTAAGAACACAACTAAAATTTTTCTCCCCCATTTTGTCATAGTAAGATAAAGACAATGCGGAATATCGCACGCAAGATCCAAATTTTCAACAAATACACAATGCAAGGATAGCAAAAGCACAACAGATAATAAATAGTAATAGATCATATGAGTTTGCCCAAGTAAAGTGTAGTAATAATTAATTGGCAACAAGTAAGCATAGATCATACAAATAATCTCAAGTATAGCACAAGTTATGCAACTTAGCACAAAGTCCAAAAAGAAGAACTACTGCCCCAAAAATAGTACTTTTCTAAAAACCAACACCTTCATAAGAAATACTCCGACAACTTTCAAGATAAAATGCAAGGGAAGAATGAAGCTTCGTAACTCCCCAGAATGGAACTCGTTACCAAAAGCAGCAGAGTCAGAGACATAGTCAACCAACCCACACTAATCCAAGACATCTTCTTTCAATTCATGGACAGTAGTCACAGTAATATTGGAGGTGCAGAATTTAAAGCATACAACCTACAAGGTTCTACAAAAAAGACTACATCTATAGGTAACTCAAAAGAATGGTGGATATGGAGTAGAGAATTGCAACTTGACATGAGAGAAGCACAAAAGAATGGAGTTAGGTAATGAATTTAGTACACACAGTACACAAAAAAAAATCCTACTCCCCTACAATATGAGCTCTGAACAAAATACTATACTCCCCCACAATGAGTCCTTTCATAAGGCAACATGACTCCCCCGTTATAGCCAAATGTGAAGATAGAGAATAAAGCATAATATCAACACAAAGTGGTAGAATAATACATATGTGCCCTTAGGAGATACTCAAACTTAGTGGTGTCAGCATAAGTGATGACAAGATAGTCATATGGTGAAAGCCTCAAAGATATGACTGAGATGATTCCATATCAAAAATAGATAAGAGCATTCCTTGCAAATTAACAATCCCAAATGACCTAAGTAACCCTTAAATTTTTCACTCTTTTGACAAGAACTAGTTACTCGACAGATAAGGAAACATGTCCATTTAAAAATGGTTTTGTGCAAGAGCACACAACAATGTACCCAAACAATTTGGACAACACGCAACGAAAATTTGAGATCAAGGAAGATATGCATACTCTCAGCACCAATAAATTATAGCTAACGAGACAATCCACAATGGAATTGAAACACAAAGTAGTTTGAATATCTATACTTCTAAGGTATGATTAGCAATTCAAGAACTTGAGAAATAAACGTGCAGTGCATCTCAAATGACAAATCTTCAAAGACATACATGGACAGTAAAGCATAGATTAACACAAGCTCATAATGCAACAATGATGTGTCAATGTATAGGAAGAGGTGATAGCTTTCTTGAAATCATAGCTCCATGCCACTTGGCCCAAGATTAATTCAAAGGCTAACCAAACTTTTATTAATCTATTAAGCTTAAGAAACAATACTTTCTTCATAATATGAATAAAGGACAAGACTCGCAAAAAGTAAGACACAAGTCTTGAAAGAAAGTGAACTTTGGTGTGGAACTTTGAGTGAGGCACCAATTTGAGATATGTCAAGGTCAATTGAATGAAGGTGAATATTTATGAGACACCATTTGATTTTTAGAATTTCAAATCCATGACCTGCAGAGGGGATCTTAAAGCACAATTTCATGACATTGCATGGAAAGGCCAAATTGATGAGATTTTTCCCATTTTTGATGATATGTGATTTCTTTTTTAAGACACTCCTCTCATACAACACTCTTCCATTTGAATTTTTGTTTTGATTTGGGGAGAGGACAAGAAGAAGAAGAGAAATGACACATGGTCCATATTATAGAGTAAGTAAAGTCACTACAACTTAATCAAGACCAAAGTGAATTTAACCCTCAAATCAACCCAAGCTTTTGTGAGGTAAGAAAAATGATTTTCAGAGGCTATCTAAAGTAAGAAGAAGAGCATTTGACATCACAGTGGAAAAATTATCCAAGGTTAATCAACAAAATTCTAACAATGTATGACAGTTAAGAGATGCATACAAAGAGAGAAATACAATTATCTGATGAGTCAACTGACAAGGCAGAAACATGCATAGAAGCTGGACATACTAGAAGAATTTGGAATCTTAGTTATTCAACCAATTTAATTTAAAGACAACTAACTGTTTTTCTGTTGGCACAAAGATTAAAGTAAAAATTATGTAGATCTCTAATGAAGTGATGTCGCATGTCAATATGTTTGGTTCTTGATTGTTGGACAGGGTTCTTCGAAATGTCAATAGCACACATGTTGACACAAAAACAAGAGATTGCGGGATCCCTAAAATCATAAATCTCATAGACATCGAGCACTTGGAGTCTCTTATACCATTGGAATTACCATAATCCTCAACATCATTTGGTAAATTAATTTTGACTTCTTCATTGAGGTGACCATTAGATTTTGAACATTTTGAACTTCAACTTGAATGTAATGGCACAAAAGAAACTTACATATTCAAGTTGAGCACAAAAGCGAAGCTTTCATCAGTGTCAACACCTTTAAGTTGAGAGTAATCTTGAATAACAAGTCTGGCCATATTTCTGATTACATTTCCTAACCCCAACAAATTTGTTGATGTATATTCATTTAGTGCCAGTAATATGAATGAATGATTGGCAAAGGACCAGCCAACATTTCTTTCAAGATGATTTAGCTTTTCATGCACAAATGAGATCCATTTCTTAACAGTTAACGCAACTTTGATGTACTTTAACTCAGATTGAGAAACAAACCACACATGATCAAGCTTGCTTCTGACTAGAGCAGAAGGACCAAACATAGATTCATTCAGCGAAACTTTGTACTCAATGAGAAATTTGATGTCAAGTGTTAGATTTCTCTCTCAAAACGCACACCCAGGTGAACATAAAGTAGTCATCCACAATTAGCAGACATAAATTATTCCCATTGAAAGATGGAGGCAAAATTAGACCAACGAAATTCATATGTATTACTTGAAGAGGCATGGATGTTCCAATGTTAGACAATTCCTTAATGGACACCTTAGTTTGTTTCCCCAAAAACCATGATCCACAAACATAGCCCCCTAACAACCTTTTTCTTGGATAATCTTTGTAAATCCTTGATGTTCACATCACCAAGTTGTCTATGAAACAACACACTCGTTTCATCAATTGTTTGGTCAAACATTGAAGATTTACCAATTTTAGAAGCATCAAGGATGTAGCATTTGTCTTTGGACCTTGGGAAGACAAGAAAACATCTTTGTCTCTGGTTATATGACAAGAACATTCACTGTCAAAATGCCACACATTCAGTTTGGTAACTAAAATTGCGTTGAATATCACACAACATTTATCACACAAACTTTCTTGATCCATTTAGAGCTTACTTCACATGATTCGAACTAGATGATTGAACAAGTTGTGAAATTGTGTTAGCTTCAATGACCATTCGATCAAACTGACCTTTCAAGGTGTCATTCTTTCCATTTTGAAGCAGCCAACACTTTGGTTGAATATGACCCACTTCATCACAACGATGACATATAGGAAATAATCTTCTCATTGGACTAGGATTGACTTCAGTTGCCAAAAGCTTTTATTCCTTTACACTTTGTCTTGGTAACCACGAAGGTTGAAGTACTTTAAATAGAACCAATACCATTTTTATCAACATATGGCTTCCCAACACTCATCATTTTTTTTTCAACCTTTTCAGCTCTAATAGTCAGTTGAGTGACCATGTTGTTAGCTTCATTCAATTCAATTAACTGCGTCAAGTTAGTCTCATGTTACATTACATTGTTGGTCGTTAATACATGGACTTGATTTAGCATGTTTTCTTGAGATTTCTGTAAGTCCTGAAATTGAGCTTCAATGGCAGCAACAATTTCATCATTTTCTTTTCTGTCATCATAAGCAGGGCCCCTTTCATTTAGAAACATAACTTGAGCCCCAAGAGAAAAAAACATTTTCACCTAGTTCCATTCTGACAAGTCGGAGTGACTCATTTTCTTTATGTGGCTCAGAGACTTTTCTGGACAGCTCAACATTATCCACTTTAGCAACACAAGTCTCATCAAAAAGTGAGTCATTCTTTGATACAAGTTCATCAACACTAAGTTGGCCTTCTTCCACCGAAGCAACAAGTGCAACAATCATTATCAGATGATTGTTCAGATTATTGAGAGTGATTACTCTCACAATCACTTGAAGGTTGTGTGTCAGCTTTATATCCACTGTAAACTAGTCTTTCAAAGCTATAGGCACATACATCAGCACGATGATCAACTCCACCACAAGTGAAGCACGGTCCAAGCTCACTCGAAGATGATGTCTCTAAGATTGAAAAGTTTTGCCTTCTTATTGTCAAAATACTTCTTTTCTTGTGATTGAAACTTTGGATGTTTGGAAAAGTCTCCAATCCTTTTGACATCTCTTCCTTTGTTCTCGAGAATCCTTCTAAATTTTTTGACAAGCAAAGTCAAATCCTCTTCAAGAGATAGATCTTTTAATCTCACATCAACTTTAGCTTTTCGAACCATTTGGAAAGCAACATCTTTCCCTTTTTTCCAATCTACATCTTTTATATCAAGAGTAAGATAATCAAGGGCAATCAAACCTTGAGCATCCAAGAAGATTTGAAACTTCTTACTCTAAGCAGCGTAATTCCTTACATCGAATAAGGATGAAGAGTTAGATGAACCAGTAAATCAGTCACAATCCATAATGAGATTCCACCCAATACCAATAAGTCCCAGAGATCATTATATGTATATCTAGAGCAAGGATTTGATACCAATTGAAATTGGTACCAGGCGGAATATTCTACAAATAAACAACTTAATTTTGCACAGTATACTAGCCAAATGAGCTGGTCAACTAGTTACAAGTTAGTCAATGATAGAAAGTACAATTGCAAGAATAGATCCTGGTTAACTAGTACATCTAACAAATCAAAGTTTGCCCATATCAGTTTCACAACACCAAATCCTAAACTTAAACATTTACATATCAGTTCATTATGCAAACAACAATAACAAAGCAATTATGAATTAAGGTATGCTAGATTGACTAGTCAAGCTTTTCAGTCAACTAAGTATAGATTCATCAGTTAACCAAATGCAAATCTACGAATCAAACTTAGTTCACTACAAGATATTCTATTCAATAACAATTCAGTTCATCGCTCATAATATGCAATGTAAATATAGTCACAAAAACATATTAATTAACAACTCAGGATGCATGAAACATATACCAATAAATAGATATGTGAGCAAGTTTAAGAGAAAAGAACGCCATAAGTTTTTGGCCAAAAAAATCCACCTCTGGGTTAAAAAATCGTGGACTCTCCACTGAGTCCAATCCACTAGTGTAAACAAGATTCATGCAAAGTATCCACACAAGCTCAATTCCTAGATCCTAATCTACATAGCAGCTTATACCTATGTGCAACCTTGCCTTACACGAGATGAGGATTTCTTCAGTCTTCACAAAGTGGCAGCTCTTCCTAAACTCTTCACCTTGTGGCACCGAAATGGAGTCGTTTCTAATCTTCACAAGATGGCAGCTCCTCCTGAACTCTTCATCTTGAGTCACCGAGATCGACACCAAAAAATGCACATGTTGTGATAGTGTGCAATCTGGATTCAATGACTAGTCAATTTCTTCAGTCAAGCAGTTAAAAGAAAAAACTTACGAGAATCCAAAAACTAGTCAATAAGCAGATTTGAAACTTGAAAAATTTGACCACAAATTTAATGTCAAACCATGAAGAACAATGCAACCCTATTATGCAATGATTGTGTGTATAATGCATGATCACGGTTTTGTGGCTAGAGTTTCTAATGAAGAACACAAGAGGCAACCCAAGGTTTTAAAAACACTCTTTGAAACTGTAAAATTTCCCAACCAAAACAAATGAGCATATAAGAAAATTTAAACAAGCATTTTTAAAGATAGACTAATAAATATTCCAAGAAGAATATGACCCAGAAAAAATACTTGATGCTTCTAGGGAGATCTGAGATGGAGATGAAAATCCAACCCTCTAAAAATTGTAAACTTTCTCTCTGAAGAGGAAATGAAATCTTCTAACCCTATTAAAACAAAACCATTGATTGCTACAAACAAGGTACAAAGAGACGCTTGTCAAATGTACAAGCAATTTGAGCAGATCAATGGTGAAAAACTCAATCTCGTATAAAAGGTGTCAATCAGCCCATATAGGCTGTCTTAAATTGTGTGCCCAACTAGCTGGACAGCAGCGAGAAATTCTGACGAGATAAGCTCACTAGTCGAAATGCATCAATAAGTTAAATATGAAATGCATGTGCATGAATAAAATTTTGAGGTGATGTGCCATAGCCTTGAACACTTATTCGGTTATTCCCAACAGCAAAAGCCCTTAAGAAAATATTCTAAAAACTAATTGAAGCATGTGTGGAATTACAATATTAACAAGGAAAACCAAACATAAAAGTCTAGACTTCACATGCTTCCTCATAACTCTCGGGTTCAATAATGCAAGGATTGCAGTGTGCATATATGTTAGTCAGGCTTCTCAGTTTTACAAGAGCTGAGCTTGATATTAAGTTCTGTGATTTTGTTACATCTTCTAGGGGTCGGGCATTTTTACATCCCAAATTAAGTCCATTATTTTAAATTTTAGTTACATGTCAAATTGTAAATATTTTTAAAAAAGCAAGTGGGGGAGATTGGGAGAATAAGAAATTGTTAGGTACAACAAGCGTTTTTCATTGCAATAATTCACTTTTAATGTGCTCGTTGTTTGTCTACAACTTTTATGAAAACATGAATTATAGAGTTGCCTGATTTTGTTTAAGAGAAATGTTAAGGAGACTCTTTCAAAATATGACTTTCTATTAACTTTCTGACACGGTAACACCTCATAGTTAACATTATAAAACATTGTGTCAAAACTATGAAATGGCAGAGAGTCCATAAAGATTTCCACTTTTAAGAGTCTCCTTAATATTTTTCTTTGTTTAAATCATGTTAGCCTAAACAAGTTGCAACGAACGAAGAGTTGGGGATTTTATTGGCCTCGCATTTCCTTGTTGATAAAACTGCAACATATACTGCCCTTTATTTTGACTGACATATTAATTCTCCCAAATGGCTTAACATCGCGAGTCCATTCCATATACCACCATGTCGAATTCCGGTTATCACCTTAAAATTTCTCCAACATGAAACTCTCTTTCTTTCTGATTATATTGAGGAGGAGGAGGAGAGCAACGGCATATACCGTGTAGGCATTTGCCATCACCTTCACATAAACCTTCAAAATGCATCTTAGCTGCATTTTCTCCTCTTGGCATCTACGCGGCTGGGGGATATATATGCCATGTACTCAGGAACATCGCTGTCGACTCCTCAAGTCTCAGGCATTGTGGCTCTACTCAAAGCAATGCATCCTGATTGGTCCCCAGCAGCCATTAGATCAACATTAGTGGCGACTGCCAACTGGTATTCATAATTTGATTTAGTCCAATTTCATTATCACGATATATGTGAAACTTAACAGTGTTAGGAAATGTTGTCAATAATGCAGCATGGAGGAATGCTTCATCTGGTTTGCCAATGCTAACTAATGGCATTTGATCCTTAAACACCGTGGAGTGATCTCTTCCCAACGTTTGTGTGAGATTCAATTGTTTCTTAGTCCTCATGTAGCCATAACCTTATGATCAACCTCCGAGTCGATATGTACAACTTTCCTTTGAATAAAAACACACTTTTTATTGCAAAATCTTGGAGCAACGTCAGGAGTGGTGGACGGCTTTCCTGCACGGAGCTTCGGCATGCGGTAGTACAGGCTTCTACTGGGGAGGAATTGGATTTATCTGCATGTGTGTTGGGCTCTCTGACAGAGAGGAATGACTCTTTTTTTCAATAACGCAAATTCGAAGGTGATGACTGTTGGCTAAGGCAGAGAGACTGCTGGGAGATTTCAAGGTGATGAATGAAACGCACCCTACAATTCCTGTTCCTATTATGTCAGCTACCAAATGGTTGCCTCCTCCTCCGAGTGTATACAAAGTTAACGTCGGTGGGGTGGTTCAAGGAGGGTGGAGCGACGAGGGCAGTGCGAGCTGTTACAAGAAATGAGAGAGGGGAGTGTATGGTTGGATGTCCCAAACAAATTCAAGGCTTTCCGGCAGCAAAAGAGGGCTTACCGTTTGCATTTGAACTTGTATTTCGCCATGTCCTTTTGAAAATGGTTGCGAAAGGGGTAAGTGACAGACATCAACGCCGAAGAGGACTGCTTCGAATCAAATTGGATAGCCGTCTGTAGGGGATATTACAACCCTAAGTGAGCTTTTCAGGTCTTTCTCGTGTTCATGGGAGCAAACGATCGCTCGTTAATTCATGGATTGAGGAGCCACTGCTAAAGTGGCAGGGATGTGTGTGAAATCGAACTCAAGTGCATACGAGAGAGCACATCCAAGTAGCCATCTGCGTCTCTAAATTATAAAAAGGAAATATTTTGCCATATTCTGAGCTGAGATGATTTCTGTCGAAGTATGCAAGACACTAAACACAAAATACATGTCTTCAAATTAAGGTACAAGAATGTTACACAAGGCATCATCAGAATTTTACCGTTTTACCACCACATCAAGCAACCATGTCGGGACTCCGATCGAGAGCATCCCTTCAAAATCTGTGTTCAGAATCTCTTTATAATGGTTTTTCCCTGAGGGAGATCACAGGTACGACCTAGTACACTGCACGTCTTTCTGTACATAAGCTCAAGCATCGTAGCCTAGAACCCAATTTTACTCATTCTGAAACCGTTAGTCATAAATGTTTCCTTTCCCATTTTCCTTCTCGTCTACCATCGCGTTCCCTCCGCTCCACTACCTGCCTGGATTTGCTCCCCCTAGAACCATGCCTCTGACCTGACCCATATCCACCAGGTTGTCCGTCAAATGCTGATACCGAGTCCGGATCTCCAACACTACCCGTGTCACCAGAGTCCTTGCTTCCATCCAGATTTTCTTCATAACCACTGCCGCCATCATCCAGACGATCACGTGATTGTAAAATCGTAGGCTGGCTTGAAAATTGCCGGGACCCAGACAGAACCACAGTTGGCATGGTCCCCATGGAAGAACTGGTAGTTGAAGTTTCGAGCTGCAAGTTTCCGGTACTTGATCTTGTGCTACCGTCACTACCCGCTCTTCCATTTTCTCTTTCACGATACCTATCTCGGGGCCGACTGCAAATGAATAATACCAAACTGAGTCTAAATTGAAAGTAAATGCAGAATATAAAAAAGATGCAGCAAAACATGCGTGCACAACAATAAACCAAGGAAAACAGCACAAATGAACACATGCCAGTTCAAAAACTAATTGCAGGTAATTATAGAAATTAAAGAAAGTAACCATGTCCGATATTCACCACACAGATGCAACTTAGGATAGCTACACAGAAAATACAAAGAAAATTCATATTTTATTCAAACTTTCAGTGGCATGCCCTCCACCTTTATATTGGCTAAATAAATATTTTAACATACACTAGCTATTCATGGATGAAAGTTTAGGATCATAAACCAGTCCCACAAATGGCATAGAAGTCTCACCTGCTGTAAGTAGAGGAGAAGTCGCGTCGTGATGGTCGTACTCCTGCTTCAGCCTGTTCTAGTTCACGCTGAAGCTCTCTCTGCCAAATGGAAAGTGTCGAGATATTAGCATGTAACCTTTTTTAGCCAAAGTACTATATGTAAACATATCTAAAGCCCACAAACAAGAGGCTATAGATACTGCTTCAGTAAAAGGCCTATTACTTTCAAATATTGTGCTTCCACCTTTTAATCAATATAATAAACTTGAATCATAAGACCGTTCCCTCACCATGTTAACGAATTTATCAAAAAATGATGTTTATCAGAGGACTTGCAAATGGCAGAAAACTGGAATGACCAGATACTTCCAGTGATGCCAAATTATCAGCTCTCTAAAAATAGAATTTGAAACCTAAGAGAAAAAACAGAGTGGATGGATTCTCATTTGAGTCATTTATTTCCAAGGGATGCTTTCGAAAGATCTTACTCAATTCATTCTCGAGTTTGTTCATGCCTACATACACAGCTATATACATATGCACAAATAGGTCCAAAGATTCTCCCTGCAGGGCGTCTATTCTTTCTTGAATGACAGATGTGGAGAGAATCATACGTAATACTCAATTTCATTCAACGATGATTTCATTTATTGACAGGATTAGGATGGCGCTTTAAAGCTTCAGCATTACGTTTAAGTATCAGACTCGGCCGAACCCAAAGTTTGAGACTTAAAACCCAAAAAACGTCCTGTCCAAAGGACTCTAAGTAGACACATCTAACATGTAAAGATAGGTAAAGGTGGGAAAAAATGGAGGAATGCAAGCACTAATAGAAAACTCCAGTGTATAGATCAGTAAATATATGGAGTGGAGGGGAAAGCATGATCACCCAATGTATATCAGTTAATAATTTAATCGGGTATAGGTATAGCAGAAAAAGTTATAGGTCTAAGTCCTGGCCCTCATGGTCCTTTGGTCAAATTAATGAGACAAGTAATAAGAATACAAAGGATACTTTCAAGCCAACATAAAACTAAGAGTCAAGGACCACCATGAACAATGGTCTAACAAATTTTTCACATGAATTTACCGGTCTGCCAATTATCCAACACACAGCCCAAAGAGTAACAGCATTTCTGATGCCAATTTTACTGAAAGGATTTTTATCACATATCAAAAGAGCCAAAAAAATGTTGACTGAAATTTCACAGATCAAGATAGTAATGAAAGGGTTTTTATCACATGTCAACATAGTACTGAATAGTGCTAGGGCATTACCTGTGTTTGCCTTTCTTTCTCCATCTCGAGGTTTTGTCGCAGCTCCCTCGTTTTTGCACGCTCAATTTCTAGCAATCTCTGCCTCTCGATATCCTTTTCAACTTCAGCTGCTCTCTCCCTGGTACATTTAGTCCATATGTTAGTTGTAGTACCAGCGAATATGCAATAACTACAACATAACACAAGATGACAGGAAGCAACACCTGTCAAGTTCTTGAAGTAGCTCAGCTTCTCGTAAAGCTGCCTCCTCCAAATACTTCTGCCGGTCACGTCTCATGAGAAGTTTTTTCTGCCTGCGGGCGACTATGTCTTCACGTAGCTTGGACTTTTCTCTGATAGCAAAGTAAGACCATAAAAAATGAATTTGAAGTCTAACAAGCACCCAGCCAAAGAAACTGAAAACCTTCCCAAAACCAAGGGACGATAGTTGAAGAATCGGTATAAGATTATTTCTGATTTCCTAGCTGTTATGTGTAACAGATTTGATTGTTCTAAAATTTGGTGCTCATCGTCCATCAAAGTTGGGTGCCTCAAAGATTAGGTCAAATGGCACCTGTTGAAGAATTTCAAAAACTGACTCAGAATATCTTGACAACCAAACTTTGAGCTAGTGGATCCTTTGTTAGGAGAAGAGCCTCATTTGTTTCGGCAAAAAGGCCTTGTAGAAGTACTTGACAGTTAGTTTTACTAAAGGTTAATAACAAGAAAAAGAAGGCACTGAAAATCTGAGCATAAAAGGTAAACTCGAAGACTCCTGAATGAGCAAACTAGTCTGTTACCAGCCAATAGCAACTCAAAAGTAACCATTTTCTGTACACTTCATAGTGCTTCTATAGAGGTTAAAGAGGATCTCAGCAGTGCACGAGTTGTAAGTGGTAACTAGACTTGGGTATGTCATATGCTCATTTGTTGGTGCATGTTTGTTGGCTGGTAGTTGGGTTTCTCAAGAAAAGGGAAAAAAAAGATGAGGAAAAACAAATCTAAGATGAAACATAATATCACGGATCTGGCCCAAATTCAGATTTTGGAATCCTTCCATTTCTGTGCTGGTATGCCTCAAATCTAGATATATCGCTGATGTTTTGGACAAAAATAAAAGTTGTGACGCTTGCTCATTCCGGTGAGTTTTACTAATAACTAACATACCAAGAATATTCGTATCACTTACAAGGAATGAATGCAATCCTTGATTTGCTGAAGCCGTGCATCATCTTTCAGAGGAGCTGAAAAACAGAAAGTTAACTATTTCCAAAGAAAAAAAATTGAGCTTGACAGTTCTCAAACAGGCAATAAAAAGTAACGGAAAATCTAGGGAATGAAAGGATTACAGCTTAAAGAAGGAATCCGGTGTGCATCTTTAGAATCGTTAGGTGATTCTTGTAATGCATGCTCTTTCTGAAGAATATCCAATTCCAATTCAGCCTCCTCTAGTTCCTACGACATATACAGATAATGTAACCACATCTATAAGTTTGCAACATAACAAGGGCATCTATTCTAATAAAGGCTCACCATGACCTCTTGGTCAATTTTGTTTGAGAAAATGTCGAAGTACGATGTTGCTGAAGTTAAACTGGCAAGGACCTGTGATAAATTACAATTATTATTAGCTTTCACAAGATGGAAAGGCTGTAGGTCAACTGAGCCTCTTATTCCAAGCCCTATTTTTCTTAATTTGAGGACAAAAATAACCCATATGTGTTTCAAGTGCTCCAGCATTATCAAAGTAAAGAGATAATTATTATTAGCTTGCACAAGATGGAAAGGCTGTAGGTCAACTGAGCCTCTTATTCTAAGCTCTATTTTTCTTAATTTGAGGACAGAAATAACCCATATGTGTTTCAAGTGCTCCAGCATTACCAAATATGTTTAGTAAATATCAGATGGATGCCTATCAGATAGCATTTGAGATGTATGGATAGGTAGATACCCATAACAGATACAACTGCTGTTTGAAAGTATATGCTTAGGATTTTAAAGCTCAAAGTGGTTGCAAGAACAAAGATAGTCAGACCTAAAATTGATAAAAAAAGCAAAACATTTATAGTAAAAATCAGTAAAACAACACATCCTACAAGATCAAGTATACCACCAACACATATAAATATGAAATACTATGCATTTGTATTGAAACCAGAATACAACCCCATTGCAGCTCTGTTTGATAAGAAAGACAAGGACCTCTAACAAGCAATCCTAGCTTTATTAAATTCCAACAACCATAAATGAATAGTACAGCATTTTGGTTATGATGTAAAATTTCTGGATGTACTTGAAACATTAAATATTTATGACTATTCAAGAAGAACCTTTACAGGATCCTTTATGCGTCTTATTAGATTAAGTATGTGTCCTATTAGATTAAGCTTTTCTGGAGGACGGGATCAAACAAAGATTTTTCAATACAAACAAAATTACAATAACATCAAACAATCACCATGCGCAAGTCAATTATATTTTACCATATCATCTCTAAAATGTTCCTTACCTGAAGAACAGACTCACGAGTACTTTCAAAATCTGGGTCAAATTGTTTTGAAGAGCTTGAAGATAACACTTCTCTCAGGACCTTACATGTAAAATGAGGTTCAATCAATAAATGAATATAATTTTAAATCACTGATAAAACAAAACCATGTCCAAGGAAAATGTTGGTCAGGTAGTCCAAGTTTTTGAGATGTTTCTGTGACAACAATAAACAAGACTTTCCTATTACCTACCTCTTTAGCTGCATCCCCTTCATTTCTTAATCTACACAAGACTTGGCAAGCCCTTTTCTCGACACCCCCAGACCTGCCATCTAATGAAGGAGCAATAGGAAATTAAAGATAAAAATTAAATAAAATACATAATATAAAAACGAAAGACAAAAAAATCACTCCAAACACCTCCGGGATGATATTAAAAAAAGTAGAGAGATTATGGCACGTGGATACCAGTTTTTGACAATGCTAGAGTCTCAATATTCTTCCAAACATTTTGAGGAATCAGAGAGATATCTTCATCTGGACAGTATAGACAAGCACCAGCAATCAGTGCTAATGAAAGCCTCAGCGATGGGCCCTCACAACTAGAACGGGAAAGCTCTCCCAAACCATGAATACTATCAGTTGCCGCGAGAAATGACTGTAATAGACGTCGCTCAGCAAATGGGATATAATCTACAAGAAGTGCCATCGCACGAGTCCTTACAAGTAATGATGCATCAGATGATGCCAGCACAACCACCAGATCCCACGTACTTGAAACCAAATGAGAGATTATTGACTCGGGAACAGATGTAACTAAACCAGGTGAAACTAAATTTTTGTAGAGCATGGAAGACTGAAGGTCACTTGCCCCACTCAAATCTTGGCCAGCAAGCTTTCCCAAGAGCTTAAGCGCTATAGATCGTTGCTCAGGTTCAGGATGACCCAGCATTGTACAGAACAAATCAACAAGAGGAACCTCACATTCCTTAAGGGAATGGACACCTCTAGTAAGCATAATCAATAACCATTTATCACTTTGCAATCGCCAAGCAATTTTCGGTGCATCGCAAGAACTGTTCTTTATTGCAGAACAGATGGAGCCAATCTCACTATTAAGGGCAAACTTATGGGGCACAGCAAGTAGGCAATCAAGCATGACAGATGCAACTTCCCAGCAGCTGTTTTTCTGAAGGGTCAGGATGGTCTCAGAAATTACTTCTAAGCCATACCTCCAATGATCAAGGAACTGGTCAGCTGAAGTAGATGGGAAAGAAATTTCAGAGTCATTTTCTTGAGCGTTGTTGACTCTTTTTGCAATTGATGCCAAGCATCTTGAGTACATAAGACACTCTGTTGATATAATAGTAATCTTCTTAGATAGTTGATGATGAAGATTCCAACACAGCTCAGTCGTTGAGTAAAGCTTAACAATGAGAACCTCCAAGTGTTTTGAGAATTCTTCTATCTCCGTGGGAAATAAATGATAGACCCTTTTGTTCACAATATCAGCATCAACATTATTACCATTCAACTTCTCGGAAACCTTCTCTTGACCAGCGCTCGGGTAGACATCATTGACGAACCACGAATGTGACTCCAAACTACTACCATTTGATACATCAGTGGGCAGCTCCAGTGGGATGACACCAAAGAATCGTAAAGTCTGAACTAACAGAAGTTTGCAACTCTCCAGAACACTCTGGAATGCACAAAGGTAATTGTGGAAAGAAGAAGTTGGCTCAAAGGCAGTAAAATCGGCCCAAAAAATCAGGGACTGCAGCATTTCCCTCCTACTCTGACCTGATAAATCAGGAAAGACAGACGCCAAAATGAAAATTGTCAATCCTCTGTTGTACACTTTTTCCGTAGAATTATCTTCATTTGCTGCCTGCTTGATGTCATTGAAAAGCTCATCAAAGCATAATGACTCAAAATTAACACATGAATCGTCAACCAATGACCTTTCCTCATCGCACACCTTACATAAAGAATACGAGATAATTGGTTTCAACAAACGCAATACAGAATCCAGAAATGATACTTCGCAGTAAGATGCCCTACAAAGGGATGCCAGCACTTGCACCACTCTAGGTATCTCAGGCACCATTGCCTCCATGTGCTCAGTTATGATGGCTTCAAGTGTATAAAGGATGATTGCTTTGGCATTCTTTGAAACATAACCTTTCAAATTGTCATAACTGTTTCGTGCAGAAAGCTGCTCTGTATAAAGAAATGGCCATGAACACAACTCAGAGAACCAACACAAAATATCAGGCACCATACTCGAAGAAAGGGACCTCAACTGCAGTGCAACAGCCTCCAAAATGGTTTCTCCAAAAGCTTCAAATTGCTTTTTCATATTGGGAAAGAACTTAGAGAGGTCAGGATAGATGACACGAAAAGATTGGTCCCGATGTTGCTGATCATCAATTTTAAATCCTTTAATGGATGCAGAAACAATGTTGCCTCCTGATTCTTCATATTTTCGATTGACAACATTATCCACTAAAGAAAGTTCATCTGAAAATACAGATAATAAGTACGTCAGCTGTGGTAGATCCGAAGCAAGAAAAAGCTGATCATTCATGTACTGTCTTGCATTACGAGATACTGCCATCCAACCAAGAAATCGAACAAGAGGGGATGTGGATCTGGAAAACGTAGATATCCTCTGCATCCAGGCTGAAGGTGGAATCAGATTTCCATAACGAAAACAACTTTTATTGATTGCAAAGTCTGCTTCCTCATCACCACCACTTGAAGAAATTACCAATCTTTGAAGAAGTATCCACCGTCGTTGTATCCCATGTATTGTTTCCGGCTCCAACTGCAGATTGCCATCTTTGAACTGGTAATACAGGGATCTGAGCATCCCATTTAAGTGCTCAGCAGATCCTAATGCAATGTCAATCACATGTTCTGGAGCACAGCATAGCTTGGTAGCAGAATTCAACAAAAATATCATGCACTGCATAAGAATTTCATGCATTGAGTGCTGCTCCCTTTGCAATCGTTGGACCAGAAAGCAGCACAACAAAGCTTGATTTTGTCGAACCAAGGTGATGGCATCTGCAGATTGTACATCAAGGGCAGACACCATAATGACTTGTTCATCAAATCCTGCAGTGCAGTACGGACTAATTCCTGCATCTGAAACTTGTTCTCGATATTTCCTGTCTAACTCTGCAGCCTCAAGCAGAATTTGAAGAACAGTTTTGTCTCTTTTCCTTTCAAGAAGAGCTATGGTTTCTAATTCACTCTTAGACTTTTCAGCGAGCATTTGCATCCCCGTTTCATGATTTTGTGGAGTCCTAGTCCCATTAGTGTTTATTTCCTTCATTAACTTTGGACTGCCTCTGAAAGACATCATAAAAAATGGATTGACATAGCACTCTGCTGCCAAGAGCAAAGCATCTATAGCAGCATCATGACTCTCAACAGTAATCTCGTTCTGTGAATGCAAGTCTAAGGCCAAACGACGGAATTCAGAAGCCCTGAGCTCGCAGTCTTGATAGCTTATAAGTTGAAAATAATCGGCCTGCAAGTTGAAATATTCCGCTGAGAAACCAGAATCTAGTTTTAAGTCAGTTTGAAACTGGTGTGGAAAATTTTTCCCAACATGTTTTGGTTCAGATCCACCATCCCCATGCTTAGAGACAGAGCTGTTGTCATTGGGACCACTGGATATATTTGTCAGTACAATGTTGTGCAGTTCTGGAGGAGAAAAAAGAAGATTGACGTCTTCTGAAATGTCAATTTTTACGGCTGTATCAGAAACATCTGTCTTCCCATCAAATTCATCGTGGCTGTTTGATTTTGAAGATGCTACCCCATGGTGAGAAACTGAAGAATGGGATAAACTAGATGAAAATTCAGGTTGCAGTGGTTTGGAGGCAGGAGATGTACGAAGATCGATTTCAGGAGGTAACTGCATGTGAGGTTCCAATACCGAGAGTAACACACTGCATCAAGAATTGTATGTCGATCACCAAATCCAATATATCGCAATAAAATTTGTTTGCAGGGGAAAAAACAATAATGTTAATTTGAGACACTACAGATTTCACTAAATGAAAAGTGATATGCATGAAACAACAGGATAACATTAACTTGTATATTCGAGGTCTGATAACAGTAAATAGAAGCTTGAACTGTGATAACCATAAATAGAAGATCCGTTATTTTTTTTCCTCAGAGCCATATGGAAATTCATATACATTTGGGCAAGCTGAATTCGAATTAAAATGAGAGTTCAGTAGGTAAAGCCAACAAGTCATAATAGCGTTAAAAATTAAAAATATCCCCCAGTCCCATTTAACCCAAGTAATTATAAAAAGTTAAAAATAAAAAAATAAAATAAAATAAAAAGTAAAAACCTTATGACAGACACATGTATTATTACCTAGGAGCAACTGTTCCACGCCTCCATTCAGATTCCAATGAAGGGAGAACTGCTGGTTTCTGCACTGCCGTACGAATAACATTGAGGGCAATAACACAATTCTCTTCCTGCTTTTCTGGATATGCAGAAGATAGATCTCCAAAGGCTATTTTCCCCTTCAATCTGCCTACAGCAGGATCAAGGAAAGGCTCTAGCATCTCCACAAGAAAGAGTATCCTGTGCTTGACTTCCTGAAAACATTGAAAGTACAGCATAAAGAAGCTATTAGAAATATTCTTTTAACTCCACAAACAGATCAAATTTAAACCACCAATCATGATGAAAAGAAAACAAAAACACATTGCTATACCTTATACTTTCCTAGCATATCATCCAAATGACCAGAGAGAGCCAGAACAAAGTATTTTAAGGCAGCACGAGCACAAGGCAGGGAATGGCGAGCACCCTAAAACAAAAGCAACAGCAGTGTTTAACATTCATAGTTATGTAAACCTAGTACTCTATCATGGATGAAGTTCTATTATATATTTGAATTTTGAACCCAGGAACCATTTAATCCCAACTATGTACAAAAACAAGGAGACTTTAACAGCTGCCCAGTTGGCACTGGCAGTTATACAAAGTTTGATTTATAAGAACATTATACCATTAACATTTCTAGCTCACATAACTGACAAGGATACCTGAATTACACCCAAAAGGTCTTCTAGAAGCTCTACAGCCAGATCAACCTGTATTGAAGTGAAAATTGGATGCTTAGAATTCACACCAAAGAGAAAAAGTTTGAAAAGAAGGGAAAATTCAACCACACTATAGAAAGTTACACAAAAGAAATCTGCCTCTCACAAACCTTTGCAACAACTTGACCTAGCCAAGGTGCTAGCACACCACAACACAGATCAATTAAAACACATGCAGCCTTAGCCTGCAAAACAAAATAGGTCAACACAGATTGTTCCCAGATGAGAACAATAGATTTGTTGACAAATAATGCTTCAAACTATATTGTATTAGTTTGTGCATATTAGAACTTATATTTATGGGTTATGTACTAATATGAGAGTAAGTATCAATGAAATATCTGACACTCTCACATGTAACTTCAAATTTTTACATCGATACAATTTGAGCAAAACAATATCATCTTTTTGCGCATCAAAAGACTGTCATTCAATCAACGAAATTGTAGTTGATGAAATCATCTAAACGGTCATTTCTTAAATGTATAGAAAAATTATCTCATTCTTATTTCTTACATATCATATAAAGAGAGGATAGTATTCTGAGCAGGATAATAAGAATGAACAGAGTGACTAACATGTGATGGTGAATATGAAGATAAATAGCCGGCACAGGCATGAAGAAGTGGACGGTATAATGATGAGGACGATGTTGCTACGATCTGCAATAATAACGCCATGATCAGATTTATTATGATCACACAGACAAAAAACCAAAATCATAAATACCAGCTGAAATGAATAATTTGCATTAACATTAATGCTAACCTGAGAGAGGGCTTGTTGCACAATTGGTTGTTTCCATGGAGAGAAACTGTCATCAACAATGTCAGAAGGACGGCTAACAGAGGGACGAAGTGCTGTTAAATGCAAAGAACATGTGAAACAAGTTGATCAAACGCTCCAAGATAATTGAGTAAATAATGGATACGACATTTTACATATGCTGAACTATTGGCTATACGAAAAACAACAAATATACTGTTAGGAATCACATCATGTTCATAACTTCATATACAGCTCAACTTTTCAATTGACTACTGTTTCTATTTGGTCCCATACCTCTTACATTCTCAATTTAAGTCTGAATTAACTTTTCAAACTATAAAGTTAAAACAGCCAAGTACAAAAAAGAAATTACAATTAAACTTTTTGCCCAAAAAACATTACAACCAAACTTAAACCACCATCAACCAAATTTTAAGGATGAGAGTGGAACAATAAATTTTAAGAACTTCTGTATGACAGCAATGTATTAAAAGCTGAGGTGTGGGTGAGGCATCCGAGGGATAGCCCAGCCTAGGCGTCACGGGACCTAAATTTTTTCATATATACACTGTGCGTACACATATTATATTAAAAAAAAAAAAGAAGATTATTAATCAATAATCACCCTAGGCACACACATATTATAAATATATATACACACATATATATACATATATTATATTATATATTATATATATATATATAAATAGAGGATGAAAAGCACAATGAGCACACATATAACAATGCACACAGACAGCGCACACATCCATTATATAAAAAAATAAAAAATAGAAAAAAAGGCAGAGAGACAATAGTGCAAGGAAGAGGTATGAGGCAGATAAAACCTACCCAAAATTTAGGTTTGGGAGTAAAAAAAACATTAAAAAATAAAAAAAAAGCCCTGAAGCGCGCCTAGGCGGCTCCGGCGACACCTTCCACCCACTCCCTCAAAACAGAGGCGGCAACCCTCACGCCAAGCCTCAGAGGACGCCTAGGCACGCCCTAAGGTGAGCCTTTTAAAACATTTGACATGACATGACAATGCAAGGAAGAGCGATTAGGTGTGATAATCAACCTGGAAGTAACGCTTGAACTAGGGGTAACGCAGACCAGAAGTCAGAAGTTCTATCAGCTAATTTGCTGCAGAGAAGAGGCTGAAAAATACCACAGATTAAATTGTAAGCAGATGGATCCAAATAGCAGCAAAACAAATCAGACATCAGAATAGCGGAATATGCGTATTGAGTATTATGTTCCAATTGCTGTAATCAACCTGTGACGCACACGCATAAAGAACATGTAAAATCCCTTCCTCCACTGCTCCTATATCCAAGATGTTAAGAGAGCTTGAGTCCCAATGATCATCCGGCAACTGGAATTCTTCCCCAAACAAGTTTGAGTAATCAACTAAAGGAGCAGGATTAGTTATTTCAGACTTTGCTGCTTCATCTTCAGATGTCACTTCACGAGGAGATGCCGATCCTTCATGTGCTGGAACAGGCTCTATAAGCTTATGTAAAATTCTTGCAGCCTGAGATGAAAAGCAGATGTAGTAAAATCGAAAGCTTGTCAATGACCGCCAAAAGGCAAAAGTGCAGAGACCGATGCATTACCATTCTGCAAACGATTCCTAGATCAGAATCTTTATATGCCTTTCTCAACAGCAGAAAAATTGCATCTGCCCTGAATACTATAGAACTGGATGTCGATAGGACAAAAGGTAAAGTGCTGCGTGATCTCCGTGGCTGCATACGATAAAAGGGGCAAGAGGGCTTATACAGTTATCTAAGAAAACAAATAATGAGAAGTTCCAGAATATAATGCAGCAGGCAATGGCAAGAAACAGAAAGAAAAAAAGGATCAAGAACAACAAGAAATTCGGTGATAAATATAAGTAAAAATATAACACTGTAAAAGAGATTAAGATATTAAAAACCTATTTAACATAATTTATGAAACAAAAGTAAAAGCATATTATTGAGTTACTTTATGTATAATTTACATGAAGGAACACATAAAATCACAAGATATTGTTTTTTCTTGTCCGCTGTATTTGGACAGTACAAAACTCAAGAGTCCAAAAAATTTTACTCAATATTACCTATACATATGAATATATATATATATATATATGAAATGATTCCAATAAAGTTGTAAGTCAAACAAATCGAATATGTAGAGGCATGCCACCCCTTCCCACAGTCCAGAGGGGGAACATTTGAGGATAGTTATGCATGTCTAAAACAACAACAAAAAAGCCTTATCCCACTAAGTTATGCATGTCTAGTCAAACAAAAAAGGAAATGAGAAAAATGATATAAGAAAAAAAACAAAAGCAACCTCAAAATTAGAAGACACGGTTAGGGATGATGACGGCTGGCTATTTTTAGAAACTTCAGAATCTGAGATATTGCCCAAAGACTTTGCAGCTGTCCTACATTATCAATACAAACAACTTTTAGTACATTGGCATAGCTAAGAGACCAAAATGTGAAAGCGTGCAAAAATGAGAGATCTACAGGAGCAATGATGACTGAAAGGCCAACTTTATAGAACAAAATCAAATTCATGGCTAACCGAAAACTTAATGGCATGTTTCACATGCGTAGTTCCGAAAACTGGTCTTTGTCGATATAGGCAACTGATGTGCAATGGTTTAGTGCAGCTTTTAGATCACTCATATAGTAAGACAAGACTTGTTGCACCATTGTAAATCAATTATGATGAGCATATGCCTTACTAGGTATTGGAACAGAAAAAAGGGGTAAAGTGCTTAGTTATTGCACCTTATGAGGTCTGCTAATTCTTAGGATTAAAGAAATGCATTATTGGAGGGATTAAAGTAATGCATGATTTCCAATAATGTTAGCTCACTTTAAGAGTTAAGTTAATAACTTAACATAGAAAAGGTTTAGACCACTACATGAACTAAGGGACCAAACTCAAGGTAGTCCCAGCATATGAAGGGCTGGTTTGGTATTGCTGTGCTTTGAAAAAAAACCGTTTCTGCTGTGCTGTGAGAATAAGCAGCTGTGAAATAAAGCAGCAGAGTGTTTGGTAAACTTTTTTGTAAAAGTGCTTTTGAAAAAAAAAAGCAGTATTAGAGTGTTTGGTAAACTTTTATGTAAAACAGATGTGAAAAAAAGCCGGTTTTTCAAAGCTAGGTTTTGCAGCTTCTTGTTTTTGGCTTTTTTTTCATCCAAAACTATGAAAAAAAGCTGAAGCTAAGTGTTTACCAAACACAAAAACAGCTCCCAGCTTTTTTTGATAGCAGCTTTTTTCAGAATCACCTCAGTACCAAACCAGGTCGAAGATAGATTGGCATTTCACCAGCAAAACAATCTCCACTCTGGTAATGCTAGAGCAGCATTTAACCTTCCGAACTAATACATGCATAGCAAATTCAAGAAGCCGTCAACACGCACTTATTTGGGGAACTCTTTCAAATTCAGTGCTAGACCTTCAAAACCATTTTCTAAGACTTATCATAATTAACAAACCCCAATCCTCTCATTCACGGTATCAACCCAAAAATCTCAAACAAAAGCTCTTGGACTACACTAGTGGACTACTACTGGCAGGCTTAATTTTAGCACAATAACAGCACCCCATAAATTCCTTTGGTTACCTGTTAAACCTCCAAACAATAATCCTCTAATGACATCATTTGATATCCTTACACTTACAAACCTAAACTTCTTACACTTCTTGCCCATAAAATCCCAGCCTATCTTCCCTAAACAACCTTCACACAGAATGCCCACTTGGAAGCCTACTTCCAATAACCAATTTTCAAACATGTAATCAATTGTCCCTTATGAACCTTTTCTTATCAAACATAAATTATCCCTTAAGAACCTTTCTACACATTAATTTCTGAAAAGTGAATGCTCTAGATAGAGCATACCCAAGGAATTTTTTTAAGTTAAAACATTCTAAATAATCATTTTGTGCTCAGAAAAATTCAAGCAATTGAATTGAAAAAACAATAACAGCTAGAGTATACACATCATCTATAATGACTATGCAAACTTTGAAATAGCATGCGTGAAAGATGTTAAGGAGGTACATGCCTTTCATTCCCAAGATTAAGTATTGGATAGAAAGGACCAGCAAGCATAGCAAGAAAGCGTAAGTTAGACTCAGCAGAATCCACAAAACTGCTAAGGTCTGCCTGCACAATTTGCAAAAAAAAAAATTATTGCATTAAAAAAGGCCATCAATGCAATAAAAAAAAAGAGAATAAAAAAAACAAAGAAGATAAGGGGAAAAACAGTAAGAAAGATAGGGACTAACATAGAAGGAAAATAAAATA
This sequence comes from Pyrus communis, assembly GCF_041283825.1. Taxonomy (NCBI): domain Eukaryota; kingdom Viridiplantae; phylum Streptophyta; class Magnoliopsida; order Rosales; family Rosaceae; genus Pyrus; species Pyrus communis. The sequence continues at coordinate 5,525,834 of NC_142571.1, read as the reverse complement.
TATACTAATTTGAGACAAACGTGTATATACCTCAAGTTGGGGAAGGAACACAACCAACCGACTTGTCATGTCTTTAAGCAACTACAAACTAGTGGGCATCAGAAGACAGAAAGATTTGAAAATACAAGAACATGGTAGACAGTAAGCATTATAGATAGCACAGTTGGATCCACCTGAAGATGCATATCCTGAGCATCTTGTTTGTGAGATATAATAGATGGCAACAGGTGGTTAACCACATGTTGAAACTCTGGCTCCAGGCCAGCCACTGAAACCCCAATAAGCTGAAAAGGTAGAAATATTAGAAATTTCAGTGCCAAAAAGTCTGAGGCAAGATGTGATTGATATCAAATTATGGGATCGTTTTACGCAGGAAATAAATCCACAAATATATATATATATATATATTCAAAACCGTGGAAAAGATAGGACTTTTAAGAGATTGAGGTGAAATTTCTCCATGTACAAAGCCTTTTTATTAAGAGAAGACTCATATTTTACTAAAGAATCATGTTGAATCACAATAGCATTGAACAAAAACAACAAGAAGAACAACAAAGAAGCCTTATCCCACTAAGTGGGGTCGGCTGCACAATAGTATTGAACAAAAACAACAAAAAAAAACAACAACAAAGAAGCCTTATCCCACTAAGGGGTCGGCTGCACAATAGCATTGAACAAGGAGTCAAATTTTAAAAAGAAACTAACCACGAGAGAAATTCTCTATGTTCTGAGTACGCAAGCAAAAGAAATTTATGTGCAGGAGCTATCGAATTTTGATGTATTATTGTTCAGAACCATATGACCCTTGTTCTTAAGGGTGAAAAGTGGTCGGTACCAAGGTTGGGTATGGACATTATTTTGTAGAAGAGGTGTTGTGGCATTGGGGGCAATAACTCAGAGCTTGATAAAATGAAATTTATCGCAAAACAAATTCATTGGGATTATTAATCTTCTAAGGGAGATTTAACCAATAGTGTAGCAGAAATAATTCCCATATCATACCTGTATGAAGAAAATAGATATAGGATTTCCCCTCAAACAAGAAATTCGCACGTAGCGGCAGGGAGTATAGTTCATTGGATATATCATGTCGCGTCGCGGTGCTTCACAACGTGGGCGAACTTTTACAAACGTTTCTGGCTGTTCAAAAATGAAACAGAATAAGAGCAACAGAAGTGAACAACTTGGCACCGAATGCACCAAAAACACGCTAACTGATTATGACTGCTCTATCAGTAGTTCACACTTCCCAGTATTCCTAAATCATATCAATCAAACGATGCGAAGTTCATGTGCAATTACTCACTGCTTACATTAGACATCACATAGCTAAAGCGGATATCAATGAAACAAAATTTGAGCCCCAAACAATGTCACAGGTCAAATTAGACAAAGAAGGGAACTTTCCCATGCCATAAAACCAAAAAACCAAAAACAAACCAAGCAGCACACTGACCTTGTAGCGTAAGCCAACAGAAATCTCCCATTCCAGCACAGACTTGTTGTAAATTCGTATGTGCGATAGCAAGCAAGGTTCCTACCAAAACCCAGAAGACAAAACTTAAACTAAATCAAAATTAACTTAAACTAAATCAAAATTAAGTGAACAACAAAATATATTAAATAATTTAAATTAGGGTTAGGGTTAGAATTGAAGGGGAGGGAGAAGTAGAGGAGGTACGTTGAGTTCGAGAAGAATCCACTCCTTGGTGTTGGTGGCGGTGGACCAGTGGGAGCGGAGGTCGGCGTCGAGCACGTGACCGGCCTTCTGGGACGGCGACTCACGTGACATTGCCTTGACTTTGTATTCCAGAGGTTTCACCCTCGGCTCCAACTCTATCTCCATCTTCTCTTTTTCCTGTCTTTCGAGCTTTCCAGTGAAGAGGGGCTGCTGAGACTGACTGACGGCGGAGAGAAGAAGAAGAAGAATATTGTTATTCAGTACAATTGTGCGGTTGCGGAAGCGCCGGCGGCTGCGGCTGGTCGTCGTCTCCGTGAAGGACAAATGGTTATACTGAGGTAGTGTTTGATTCTTTTGTCCTGATTTCTCTTTTTTTTTATTATTTTTTTATTTTATTTTTTAATATAATTTCTGTAATCAACGCCAAAGAACGAAGGGCGAAGGGATGGATGTTAACATTTCTTTCAACGTTGCAATTAAAGCATAACACAAACCGATTTTACTTCTCACACTATTCTTAATTTTCGATTGTCGGATCGAACGAATATAAGAATTTCAATTGATAAAAATTATCAAAGGCATATAAAATGTAAAAATGTGTATATGAATAGCACTACTCTTTTGCGAAAAAAAAAAAAATTATGAAAAATAAGTTCATATCTAGAGTCGGTTAACCTTGTTTGTTTTTCTTGTCTTAAATTTAAACCAATGATGATTAACGGTTAAGTGGTACTTCTTTTCAAATGTTGGAATAGAGAAATGATTATGACTAGATAAATCATTATTGGTTCACTCACACTTTATTTTTTGCTCTTTTCTACAGAGTGGGGTTATTTACTTTTATCTTTCTCTAGTTGTAATAACTTGTAAGTTTTGTTGTAGTTGAACTTTTCCTTGCAGGATAATCGTAAGTTTTTTTAATAAATTGAACTTGTTGGTTCTTATTGTCACACATAAATTTTTAAGGCTTAGTTGTAGCAGTGATCCCTAAACTTTACCTCTAGTTTAATTTTAGTCCCTCAACTCTTATACTAGTTTTTCTAGTCTTCGAACTTAATAATGTGTTATACTATTGGTTATTTTTGCTAATGCCGCCTATTTTTCCGTTAAATTTAGGGTTATATTAGGAACTTCATCTCACATCATTAAAAATGAGAGAGGAAAAGGACCATAAAAATTAAAAAATAAATAAATAAATTGTGTATGAAAATTCATTGGATTTTTTTTTTTCGAAGTTTATTATGTGATTTGTTAGTTGCTTAAGTCTAGCCATAGTTTAATCTCCTACCAACTTTGAAATCACATTGCCTAATATTTACAAATTGTTTAAGTCCAACCATTTCTATTTTGTATTTTTATAGTTCAAAATGCACTTTGTTTTAAGTTTTAGATATTATTTATAAATTTTCATTTGTTTTTTAGCTTCTATTATTGTTTTTAATTTTTAAATTGAAGTCCCTAATATACCGCTAGATTTAACGGGAAAAAAGGCGTTAGTGAAAATGATCAATGATACAACACAATGTTAAGTTCGAGAACTAAAGAAACTAATATGAGAGTTCATTGACTAAAATTAAACAAGGGGTAAAGTTCATGAACCAATAGTACAAATAAGCCAATTTTTAATTATCACACATGGCTCTATCACCTCTTTAGTGACGCACATCTCTACACTTAGTTTCATGGCTATTCGGTCGGTATATGTCACATAATTAGACTTGTAGAACCTTATATGTGCCACATCAATAAATAATAGAAAATTCGACGAAATACAACTAAATCTTGCCATTTTGCTTCTTGGTATTATTCCTCCAAGTGTTCAATGCAGTGGCTCATCGGATACCACCATTTGAACTTCGAAACCGGGCTTTTCGTCTTGGATGGCAGATGCGTTAAGAGTATCATACATTGGAGATCAAATTCTTGCATCAAAATACTTGAAAATCTTGAGTCCAACGATCCAGGTCATAAGCTTCCCTTTATAAATTCAAAAGGAAAAGGAGTAATTCAACCATAAGATCCTTTATAAATCATTTTAGAATATATTGATGTCCATAACCAATAAAACAGAGGAGTTTAAGATCCCTAAGCAAATTTGGAAGACAGGTATTGGGTCCTTGCATGATGACGTGAGTTCGAACCCATCAATGACTAATCTAACACCTAATCTAACAAAACATATCGTTTGACAAGATATATTGGTAAATATTCTTTCGGGGGATTTCAACACGGTCTAAGAAAAAACTCCCCGAGCAAAAGTCAAAGACTTTTTGAGCAAAAATCATATTAAATTAACTAATAAATATCCCAGGCTCCCAGTCCCAGTCCCAGCAATAATATGCTTGCAAGTTTGAACTACTAACCACCTTTTACATATAATATAAACTCCTCAAAACAAGGCTCAACAAATCAATATCTTAACGCACAAGCAATTTTCACCCACCAGCACGTAACAAATATCCAAATAACCCTTTCCTTTCACAGAAATATTACTGCGTTATCTGATTCTTTACATATATACACACACATGCACATATACATATATATATAGATATATTGTACAAAGAGAAATATATATAGATATATTGTACAAAGAGAAACTGATGCATATAAAAGAGGGCGCCAACAAACACCACCAACATGTACAAACATAGCAGTTGCCAAATATAGTTACACCACCATAACAAAACATCAAACCAATCCAATCCTAACCCAGAACAAAACCTACCTCCAAAACCCCTTCTTTCTCCCTCAAACCCCACAAACCCATTTTGTTTTTTCTACATCTTACGCGGATTTGGTTTCTGATTCAAAGAACAATTTGAATTAGAAATCAAAGATTTCGGGGTCCGAGAAAGAATGGTTGGGCAATCGAGAAAATGGATGATACTCGTGGCGGCGACATGGATACAGGCGTTCACAGGGACGAACTTTGATTTCGCATCCTATTCTTCTGACCTGAAATCTGTGCTGGGGATTTCTCAGGTGCAGCTCAACTATCTATCGGTGGCCTCGGATATGGGGAAGGCATTGGGTTGGTGTTCTGGGGTTTCTCTCATGTATTTTCCCTTGTGGGTTGTTATGTTCATGGCTGCCTTCATGGGTTTGTTTGGTTATGGCCTCCAATGGTTTGTCATTCAAAGACTCATCTCTCTGCCTTATGTCATGGTTAGTCACTTCTCATCTTTCTTTCTTTTAATTCTTTTATCGAAATTCTGTAATTCTCGCATTTTCATTTTCTTTGTTTAAATCAACAAAGAATCTATAGATATAAACATAAAAACGAGTTCAAGAAGAGAAAACGGGAGTGAAAATCGCTACCCTTGTTTAATATTTCATTTCTAATTTTGTTGGAGTAGGTTTTCTTTTTCTTGTTTTTCTTTTCTTGTTTAGTTGTTGTATTTTCTTGGCAAAGTCAAGGGGAAGTTTGCCCTTAAATTGGTGAACTCCTAACCTCCACGGCTCCACACAATAACTACCACAACCACAAAAGCATCAGGCTGATGTGTAGGTTAGGACTCCATCTACCACTTTTCAAAAGAAAAATCCAAAACATTTAATGTTGCATAAACTAGAAACCCTAAGCCCCCAAAAAAACTAGAAACCAGGAGATGATGAATTTTTTCCCTCTCTTTTTTGTTTTGGTTTTGTTTCAGCACAGAGAAAAAAAATACCATCAAAATAAAAGTTGTAGATCATCTAGTACTTCGATTTAGTAATATTTTTCGCTACTTAAAAGTGAGATGTTCTAAATTTAATTCTCGTTAATGACGTGTATAACACCACATTATTCTTGTTGATGCATTATGTAGCTATGCCAAAATTTCCGCCCCTTGATAATTATATAATCATAATTCAAAAAACGAAAATAAAAAGGTTGTGGACCTAAATATGTCAGTTCTCAAAAGGACAAATTTAATGTTATAGTAAAGCTAATATTATATTAACACCAGAAACATACAAGTCAGTGACGAAGATCCAAAAATAGACAGAAAAAAGGATAATGTAGAGTAAATCCATTTTCTTTTCCCGAGATTTATAATTTTATATCAAATATCCCCTTCGTTTATGAGGTCATGGGAGTCATCCATCTTTACCTAGACAATACTGAGCTCTGTAAAAAAATTAATTTACTGTGGTAAAAAATAAAAAACAGAATAAAAAAATGACCATACACTAATTTAACCTTTCATAAATAAACTATTTGTTTTCTTAAACTTAGGTAGGTTTGTTTATGTTTCTTTTTCTAAATACCCAATCACGAAGTATTAGTGCATGTGACGTCAGGTGCGGGAATAAACGCTCTTAACCTTCCATAGATCAACTTCTTACTCTGTTAAACTAAGGTAGGTTGGTTTGTGTTTTTTTATCATTCCAAAGAACTAATATTGATTTGAATAGTACACATGGCTTCAAATGCAAGAATAAACGCTCTTAACTACTTATGCTGCAAATCTCTAGCAAGGTTTATTTCTTTGAATAAATAAGACAAAAAGCTTCAAAGAATTAAGAATAAGGACACAATACATGTTAGGCCAAGTGATCATCACTTCATAAGAACCTATTAATGAAAAAGTAGCAAAAAACAATTGAGAACAAAATAAAAACCAAGGGAAGATTGAGGATCGAAAAACAACTAACCAGATGATTAATGTTAAGTATTTTGGCTTGGCAGGTATTCCTTCTATGCTTGTTGGCTGGATGCAGCATCTGCTGGTTCAACACAGTCTGCTATGTTCTATGCATCAGACACTTCCAAGCCAACCGGGCACTTGCGTTGTCTCTCACAGTCAGTTTCAATGGGGTAAGTGCCGCCCTCTACACCCTCACTGCCAATGCAATAAACCCGAGCGACGATACCATCTACCTCTTCCTTAATGCTCTAGTTCCTCTCTTCACATCCGGCTTAGCACTCATCCCTGTGCTCCGTCAGCCCAAAGTTCAATCACTTCCTGCTGAGGCCACTCGTCATGACTCCATGATTTTTCTTTGCCTAAACATCCTAGCTGTGGTCACAGGCCTATATCTCCTCCTCCTTAATTCACTATCCTCTGATGTGTCAAGAGCTCGGATACTCTTAGTTGGTGCGATTTGTCTCCTAATCCTACCTCTGTGTCTGCCTGGCACGGCATACGCGCGTGAGTGGGCTCGTAGGAACTTCCCCTCAAGCCTCCGTTCTGAAAACTCGTCAACCTTCAATCTGGTTGACACTGATGATTTTGAGCTTCATAAGGAACTCATTGATGTAAGTGAAAATGCTAATGCCACGAAGGCCACAAATGCCACAAATTCCACGAACTCCAATTCGTATGGGCTGGTAGACAAGGAACGCTTTTTTGGGTGTTTCGCATGTTTTGGGAAGGTGATGGAAAAAGATAGGTTGACAGTGCTAGGTGAAGAGCACTCAGCTAGGCTGCTTGTACGTCGGTGGGATTTTTGGCTATACTATGCTGCATACTTTTGTGGGGGAACTATTGGGTTGGTCTACAGCAACAATCTTGGCCAGATTTCACAATCACTTGGATACAGTTCCCTGACTAGTTCTCTTGTCACACTGTATTCTTCATGCTCCTTCTTCGGCCGTTTGCTCTCAGCTGCACCAGATTTCCTGCGCCAGTATGTATCTAAAAAACTAATGCTTTTATCAATTGGAGAATGAGAAAAAAAACCAGATGCATTAAAATCTAACCTGCATCTTGCTAATGCAGCAAGGTTTATTTTGCAAGGACTGGATGGCTACTAGTTGCTCTGATGCCAACACCAATTGCCTTCATTCTGCTTGCCACATCAGGCAGTGAGGCAATGCTGCGTGCTGGAACAGGCTTGATTGGGATAAGCTCCGGCTTTGTGTTCTCCGCAGCTGTGTCTGTTACATCAGAGCTTTTCGGTCCAAACAGTGCTGGCGTAAACCACAACATCCTCATCACCAATATCCCAATTGGCTCACTCCTATACGGCCTTCTTGCAGCTTTGGTGTATGATTCCAATGATGGAAGCTCAACAACCCCGGTGAGCTTGTTTAAGGAAGCAACATTGTGCATGGGAAGCTCATGCTATAGGCAGACATTCATATGGTGGGGCTGTATTTCAATAGTAGGGTTAGCTTCAAGCTTATTACTATTCCTACGAACAAGGACTGCTTATAATCAGTTTGAGAGGAACAGGACTAAGACGCAAGTCACACAATCCTCCTTACAAACCTCCTCTTAGCTTCAAATTCGCCTGTTTTTTTATAAATGGTAAGTTCAGGAAAAGCTCATAGATGTGTGGCATTTCATATCATGTTAACTTTGGGAAGAGCTTAAAGATGTGTAGGATTTCAAAGAGAGTCAAGGATATGAAAACATAGATTTAAGCAATGAGTATATGCTTGTTACTCAGACTGGGAAGATAAAGAGATTACCTGTAACATAGTAGAAGGTAAGACGTCAGGAAGAACGTTAGAAATTTTTGTAGATGGGTTCTAACCATCTTTCAGCCTTCTGTTTTTGTTGTGTTCTTTTTATCTTTATGTATTCTTTCACACATGCTTCAAAGTTCAAATTACAGAAGCATATAAACAACAAAAACATAACTGTAAGAACCGGGTTATTTTTGTCCAGGTCGAATTCATCATCTATCCTAATCCCAAGTTCCTAATCATTTTTCCTATCCCCTCATCGCTTGAGCTAGCCCCAAACATTATAAACTGGTTTTATGCCATAAACTACCGCAATTTACAGGAGTTCAACTACTGTTCAACAGATTGAGATTTTCTTTTTCTTTTTGACATCCTACTCAATATATTTAACCAAGGTTTGAAAGCCTGAACATTCTTGTCTACTGTTGGCTGGAGAAGCAATCAAATAGCTAATGAGCGGTAATAGCTCTTTCTTTTTTTCCCAGCAACTGCTCAACATCTGAGAGAAAGAAGAAATGAAAAAATAGAATGAAAAGATACAATCTTAAATCAAATGACGGAACTACAGAGTCTCCTAAATTATTAAACATAAGTAAGGACTAAACAAAGACAACTTAGAGGTTTAATAAATCGGTGTCATCCTCTTTCAGTTACGTCAGATTCAAGAATCCCTTGGGGACAACGTAGTCCTTCAAACCAAGAATTGTGATAGGAACGGTATGAACTTGTTAAAGTGGACAGTTATCGAAACCTAGTTTACTAAATAACATTCTTTCAAACGTATCCAAATGTGCATAAAATAGATTCTTAAATATAAAATATCATGTCAGATTACACCATAACGCCTAGACTGAAACAACATAAGGGACTCAATAGCATACAGATCTAGCATCCTTAACAGGATCTGCTGGAGTTAGACAAATTCAAATCATACTAGCTCCTGACGATAATGTATTTGGGAAACTGAGTGCATTGATGAAAGAGGCAGGGAATATTGAATATACTAATCAATAATAATCGGTGCATCTACAGTATCACCCTTGAGATTGCCTAGAAGTTCAGATGGGATGTCACCTCTGAGAATCTGGACTCTGAATACCAGTTTTGTGCTGCAGCACTACAGAAGTTCAAATACACATGCATCTCCAACCTTCAAATTCCAGATTCCAGATTTAGCAACTGGAACTTAACAAAAAGGAACTTATGAACGAAACAGATCACGCTCTTAATGAAAAGATACCTAACAGCGCAAAACACAAAAAACATCTTGCGCTGAAAACTAAGTCAGAAATTTTGAAGGTTATGACAAGTTGCTAACAGCTTCAAAAATAACTTCACAAAACATGCATTGGCTCAAGAAACAAAATTCTATTGCAAAGGATGAGCAAAAGGAGAACTTTTTTACCTAGTAGGTAAAATAAAACTGTTTAGAAGTATCCGAAAGGGTGAAAGTGAAACACAAGTAAACCAGTTACAAAACATACGATGAACTAACGAGACATATAAAAAATTTGCCAATAGACTAATAACTTCAGGATTATAAGAAAAAGTATTCCGAACAGCGAGTGGCCAAACTAGAATATATACGTGTTTACAAAGACAGTATTTTTATAATATTATTGTCAACCAACTTCTGCAACTGAAGCCCCCAAATCCCAGGGGTGTGGAACGGAAGTAAATTGTATGGAATGTTGGCCATGAATCACCAGAGTCATCTAAAGCTTGTCTGTAAACTCCAAAAACATGAGGAGAATAGATTGAAAATATTCAGACTGACCAGCGACCACAAGTGAAGCTAAAAACATATGAATATCAAGAGTCATTTTAACCTCAACCACATCCACATCCCTAACCATATCGAAAAAATGCGGAGGCATTAGTCCATCGGAGAACAACAATGGATCGTCATCAGAAGCCAGTAATTGAGGAGCATTCATAATCTGAAGCTATCATAAAAAATAAGGGTGTGTAGGGCAAACAATTAAAGGCGAAAAGTTGGAATGGGGCTGCAATCTCAAATATTTCCGCAAGCAATGGCCATTGAAGTTGATGAGCAAAACAATGAAGAACAATGGTGAACAGGTTTTCTTCAACTATGAGATTTTAAGACCATTTTGAGCTCCAACATAACGTTGCCAACAAATGGAAAATATATTCAAACTCTTGAGAGTCCAAGGAAAGATATATCTAACAAAAAGATAAACAAGCAAACAAAAACATCAAACATAAACCTAGTATTTTCCAAACTAACCACCTCTTGTGCTCTATGAACAACGTAATTCATTCAAAAGCCATAAGTCATAAGGCATACCACATTAAGGATTAAGGATAAAAGCCTAAGACCAAGAAATTTGAAACCAATTTTAATAGGAAAAATTATACCTTGGAGAACCTGGTTGAAGTGGGTTGGTCGCTGAGGTGAGGGTAGTCGATGACAGAGAACGAGCAAGGGAGAAGGGCAGAGAGAATCAATCAACCTTTTTTTTTTTTTTTTTTTTTTGTAAGAAACAATATTATCTACACAAATCGGAGGGTGGACTAAACTTCAAAATTGATTAGTAATAATCTGATTCTGTTTTTTTACGAGAATTAATCGTAAACTCTTTCACTTATAATTAAATAATAATACCACTATACTGTAGTAGTAAGTGGTCAATCAATCCATTTTAATTTAAGGGAAAATTAAGAAAAAAACCTATAAATTTCTATCTAGGAATCTGGAATCTGAATTGTACCCAGAAGGCAAGAACCGCGGGATATTGGAATGACATCTTAAATTTTGAAATTGGCATACTTGTACTTTTAAGTTCGAATTGTGATCGATGTTCCATATTCATCACATAACGCAAAAATTATTCATAATGTTACCAATAAGCAAGAGTGATAGAGAAATTTGCTAGAGATTGAAATGAAAGAAAAGTAATGTATCATATTTTTTATTTTCGTAATTCTATCACACAAGGAAAGCAAGTAAACAGAAGAGAGAGAATAGTATTCATTTTCTACTTTTGATCTTATGATGTGCAAGTTACTAACACATCTCTATATATAGAGGCTTCGATTTGGCACCTTTTTAAATGTATGAAGAAAATGTACGTTCGAAAATAATGAAAACCAAACTTTTACTACTAAGCCTACAATGTTGACATTTCATTCTTTCATCTTCTGTCAAATTATGTGAGCATTCACACAGTTTTACGACATATAAGTTTTAAACACAAATCATTAGGTATTGTCATAAGTGAATGTGGAGAAAATTTTCAATTTACTTAGAACACAAGTCGATACACCACGTGTTATAATACAAGTTGATAAACATTGAAAAATAATCTCTCCAATTATAGTATGACATTTGATGTAACAACTCGTGTTCCTAGTAAATAAAAAAATATCTACTCACTTGATGTTCATTATGCTTAATACCACCAAGAGTAACAGGCCTAGGTTTTAGATCATCACCAATAAAGAGCTAAAACCCAAAATTTGCCCCCTTTTTTTTTTTTTTCTTTCCGAAATTCAATTCCAATGGAGGGCAAAAAAATCTACACATAAAAATTCAGGCCCATGAAGTGATATGGCAGCAATCATGTGGTGCGGTTTGCATGTTTTATCATGCAGTCGTGGCTTTTTGTCCGCATGATGACATGGCTGTTTAAATCCAAAGGCCAAGATTTTTTTCTACTTTGAAAACGTAAAAACAGATTTTTAAACCAAAAGTATTTTGCTATAGTTCTCAATTTTACACCTGTCATATTCGAAATATTTATCTCTAAAGATAGATATTTTTGATATACTTTTTCTTTATAAAATAAATATGTTCCAAAAATTATATTTAAATAGGTATAAATTAGTAATTTAAACAACAAATAATAGTTGATGTGTGAGTGTTGTAACATAATATTTATGCTAAAAAGCAATAAAACATTAAGGAGAACAAAATGTAATCCCGAAACCATTGAAGTTGAAAAATTATAGCTTTGCACTATTCCTTAAAGTATGGGCAAACCATTGGAGATGGCCTTAGGGGACAATATCGTTGTTGCATGACCACTTTAGTAGTGGAGCATAAGAATCTTGTGACACGTCACTAAAACCAAGTTCGTAAATTTGACTTTTGCATCTCAAATTTGCACCTCTTAATTGTACGCTCTCATTAAGCCAAGTCAATACATTCCCACTTAAACAGTAGAAATTTTGGTTTTATTAGCACCTATTGTCTCAGCTTGTAATTTGCATATTAATGTACATATTTTTTGTAACGTAATTGAGACGAAATGACATACGAATTGAAAAGTGACAAAAACAAAAAAGTGAAAACATGCAAATAATAGAGTAAAACACGAAACATATATATATCCCCATGTTTTGAAGTGAATTTCTTGTCTTTGCTAAGGCAGCAATAAGACCCCGCCGCTGGTTTTTATTAAGTTTTGTCGTCCCTACAGTACCGGCACCGTGGTCGTGCCGTTCCGGTTTGACACCTCTACTTCAACGGGAGCCAAGTTCCATATCTCAGTCGGTGCTCGGTGGCGCAAAAACAGTTTTTTGAGTTGAAAAAACTTTGGTACTCAAATACCAAACAGGTCCGTATAAGATATTTCGATCTATCTGGCGTATCTTTTGGCAGTCAAATTCCCAACTAGGTTGGAAACCTTACACGGTTGCAATATCTTGACCTCGACATGAACAACTATACCAATGCTATTAATCGATGCATTTTAATTGTTGACCATTTTAGGTTTTATGAGATTACTTTGGTAAAAGTTGCTAGTTTCTCCTCCGGTGTGACGAATAAGTTCTTCATACATAAACAATCGCATCATGGCAATTGATGAATTATACTTTGGGGAGGTTAACCTGAATGTATTGTTGCTCCTTCAATATTATGCTGGAGATTTTGAGGTTTATTTTGAATGCAAGTTATTTAAAATGTGCCTTTGTTCCTGATTTCTGTTGCAGAAGAAAAAAAAATGAATGGTACACACCCGCCACACGCCAAGAACAACATCACAGATTTAGACATTAATTTTTCTTGGTCCTGCAGGGGTAGGAACTACATAGTTGAAGCAATAAACATTGTGCCTAAACGGTCTGAAGTTATTCCGGTCAGCTTATTTGCTTTCAAGGTTGTCAATCCCCATACCTGACCAAACTATGGTTTTTAACTTGTGAACCTGATAAAAGAGGATGCCGCAGGCAAGCATGTTCAAGAGTTGCAAGAGATCAAGGAAGTGGTATCGATACACCTCTACGAAGATCAGAAGTGGAACGTAACAAAATAGTATGGTCATTGCATATGACAAAACAATGGACATACAAGTTTAAACGTAGCAACTGAAATGATGAAGCAGCGCTTACAATCTCAGAACTAGAAGCAAAAGAAAAAGAAGTGAAGTAAAGTTCATCGAGCATGAAAATGACAAACAGAGATTAACGTGACAGAAACTCGATAACATGTGAATTTGGTCTACTCGAAGTGAAAGATAAATTTGGGGCTAGCCAGCCTTGTTTCTTTGCTTTACTTAGTATTTTACTAAAGTGTAGGATTTCATCGTGTCGCTACAAAATAAAATATCAGCTTTTAGATGAATCAGGGTGTACATACAACTCATCGGTTGCCAATATTCTACACGTTGTAGCTTCTTACAAGGTAATTAAGGAAGCTCAAGAAGGATAAGAACGGTAAACCCCTACGGTACCAGTAATCCATGTTCTCCCAAACCTTCATAGTCGCAGACTCTCAAGCGCTGTGTAACTATGAAATGACCTTCTCCATATGTGAAAGGTTAAAACCAAAAGGAAAAATCTGCACTCAACTTCCTAGGTCTCTCTAGGCTTAAACAAATATCAAAACTAAATCATTCGAATTTCGAACAAAACTTCACACCCAACAAGCAGGTAACAAGTGAACAGGTAGAATAAAGGCCTCAGCAATCCTGGCATACATTCACCAATATCACACACGGACGCAAGCGGATCCAAGTGCATAAAGAGGTTTAACTGGATTTCTGAACACTAACACAGTCGATACGATTACCACCACCCTCTTCATTGTATTCCCAACTGAAAAGGTCAAGGGGCTAATTTCGTCAAGTGCTTGATACAACGATTGGTTATAGGAATGGTAGAAGTAATAATATATTGATAGGAACAAAATATAATCCCCGCACCATTGAAGATGAAAAATTATAGCTTTGCGCTGTTCCTTAAAATGTGGCCAAACCTTGGAGATGGCCTTAGGGGACAATATCGTTGCATGATCACTTTAGTAGTGGAACTTATGAAGCTTGTGACACAACATTAAAAATAAGTCCGTAAATTGGACTTTTGCATCTCAAATTTGCACCTCATCATTGTACGCTCTCACTAAGTCAAGTCAATACATTTCCACTTAAACAATAGAAAGTTTGGTTTTATTGGCACCAATTGTCTCAGCTTGTAATTTGCTTATTAGTGTACATTTTTTTGTAGCGTGATTGAGACGAAATGACATGAATTTACAAAGTGACGAAAACAAAAAGTTGAAAACATACAAATAATAGACTAACACATTTTGATTTGGTTTATTCAACAACCAGATGTGTGTACGTGAGAGAGAGAGAGAGAGAGAGAGGGAATAGTGGGGAGCCATTCATCACCAGTCAGACATGAATTGAGTTTGTAGACGAAACGTACGTATCCCCATTTTTTGTTGAAGTGAATTTCTTGTGTTTGCTAAGGCAGCAATAAGACCCCGCTGCTGGTTTTTGTTTAGTTTTGTCGTCCCTACAGTACCGCAATACAGTACCGGCACCGTGCTCGTGCCGTGCCGGTTTGATACCTCTACTTCAATGGGAGCCAAGTTCCATATCTCAGTTGGTGCTCGGTGGCTCAAAAACAATTTTTTGAGTTGAAAAAAACTTGGTAAATAAAATACCAAACAGGCCCGTATAAGATATCTCGATCTATCTAGTGTATCTTTTGGTAGCCAAATTCCCAACTAGGTTGGAAACCTTACACTTTTGCAATATCCTGATATCAACATGAACAACTGACCAATGCTATTAATCAAGGCCTTTTGATTGTTGACCATTTAGGTTTTATGAGATTACTTTGGTAAAAGTTGCTAGTTTCTCCTCCTCTAGTGAGACGAATAAGTGCTTCATACATAAACAATCGCATCCTGGCAATCAACGAATTATACTTGGGGAGGTTAACGTAAGCATAATCAAGAGGCGAATATTTTCGACTTTCAGCAAATCTTTCTACATTATTTTGAATGCAGATGAAACTCTATGCAAATCTTTCTACTCTTGAATCAAGAGTAGCAAGAGATCAAGGTAGCAGTATCAACATACCTCTACAACGATCAGCGGTGGAACGTAACAAAATAGTGTGGTCGTTGCATTGCATATGACAGAAAAATGGACAAACAAGTTTAAACGTTGCAACTAAAAAGATGAAGCAGCGCTTACGGTCTCAGAACTAGAAGCAAAAGAACAAGAAGAAAAGTAAAGTTCATCGAACATGCAAATGACAACATGTGAATTTGGTCTACCCAATGTGAAAGATGAATTTGGGGCTCCATATCTTCCTTGGAATTTTGGGTTCATCTATAGCCAGCCTTGTTTCTTTGCTTTACTTAAAATTTTACTAAAGCGTAGGTTTTCATCGTGCCACTATAAACTACTATCTTACAAGTAATCCATGTTCCCCAAACCTTCATAGTCTCAGGTGCCGCGTAACTATAAAACCAGACAACATGCACCTGAAACTTCACTATAAAACGGCCTTCTCCATACGTGTAAGCTTAACCAAAAGGCAAAGCTCTGCAATCAACTTCCTAGGTCTCTCTAGGCTCAAATAAACACCAAAACTAAATCATTCGAATTTCGAACAAAAACCTCAAGCCCAACAAGCAGGTAGAATAAAGGCCTCATCAATCCTAGCATACATTCAACAATAACACACATGGATGCAAGTATGAAATCAAGGGGAAGGAATGATGATATCAAAACCTGAGCCATAATTAAAACTTGATAGCTGTATAATAAACCAAAGCAAAATCACAAATTTTACCAGACCAAGTAAAATTATATTCAATCCTTCTTTTCACCTCCCTTTTTCTTTTTAGCTGTTGCCTGCGAATACAAGAAAGTCCCAAATATTGCAACGGCGGAGCCAAGTGCATTAAGAGGTCTGACTGGATTTCTGAACACTAACACAGTCGATACGATTACCACCACCCTCTTCATTGTGTTCCCAACTGAAAAGGTCAAGGGACTAATTTCGTCAAGTGCTTGATACGACGATTGGTTATAGAGATGGTAAAACACTCCGGATAACAACACCCATATGTACAATGTGGATGGTTTTCCCACAGCTGCAAGAGCATTGTGATATCCTTGAACCCATTGAGACCCTTCAACGAAAATAGCGGTGGGAAACAGATAGAAGAACGAAATTATACTGATCCAACCATACAAATTCAACCCATCTACTTCCTTGAAGTTCTGTAAACTACGTTTCGAGTAAATGTTCCTCAACACAAACCCGACATTGCTAATCAAAGCACCCCAAAGGCCTTGCACATTGAATGACACCTCAGTGATAGCAGCTAGAGCACAACCCATTACAATAGGGAGAATTGAGAGCCAGACCTGTAACGGGTACGAATCTCCGAGGAACGATGAAAACACTACTGAGAAAACAGGCTCCGAGGATTTGATTACATGGGTGAAAGAAACAGCCACCTTAGAGAACGAGACACATGCTGAAATGTGACCTATAGTGTGGAACAATGCAGGTCCAAGGAGTGCAACGATGAAAGGTTTTGAAATTTTCGGGCGGGGTTGGAGCTTCAAAGACCAGAGAATGAACATCCAAACAGACCCAGCAAAGAGCTGAAAAGATGCGAGAAGCCATGGAAATGGAAAGACATTCAGTACCTTCTTGTTGTAGATGTTGAAGACAATGTTTTGGAAGTACCAGAGCCCAAAAATAAGCGCGAGCTGGACGGTGGTGACCTTGGGCTTTGAGACTGCGGCTTCCGTTTCTCCTCCTGTATTAGATTCAGAAGCAGCTTTGGGGATTTGGGATTTGGGTTTCGTTCCAAACCCAGATGGGAATCCACAGGTTTTGCTCAAATGGCTGATCTTTGAGCTCAAATCTCGAATCTGGCACATGGGTTTTGTTTCTTTTGAAGAAATTCCAAATGGGTAGCCATGGATTCTGGTAAAGCTTGAGAATTTGGAGAAATTGGAGGATGTTTGGGGTTTCAAAGAGGTGGGTTCTTGGGGCAGAGCATATGAGTGCGTTTGGATTCTGGTGAGAAGTGACGAGGATGGGGAGGAGGAGGCATTAATAGGGGGGAGTTGATGAAGGGATTTGGAGAAAATGACAGGGGAAGAAGGACAACTGAGATTCAAGGTAAGCATTTGGTGTTGTGGCAATTGGTTGTGGTTGTGCCGTTGTGGAGAGAGAGAGAGAGAGAGAGAGAAGGACAGTGATTCCGCAAGTACATATAAATACGCAGGGTTTGGAGATTTGAGGAGGACACGAGATTTTTCTAATCCTCTGGTTGTAGATTTTGTAATTCCCTTTCAGTTTGGTATATGCGTAAGATATTTTGTTGGATGTAAGAGGCGGCGTTTAACTCTTGACCGACCAGTGGAATGTAAATGTCAAATAATTAAAAGCAAAATAAGAGAGACATTCGAGAAACCCAGCACGGAAGGTCGGTTACAAAGAGTGGGCGTTTGAGATAGAGATAGATGTACTCCGATGTTCCACTGCTACCCAAGAAACCTAACAACAAATTTAAGATCAACACAAAAAGTACCAGCAATTCTGCGTTTTACACTTGGTTCAATTGCATCTGAGTAAAGAGAAGTGTGGTGGTAGTGTTTCAACAATAGGAATAGAGATGAAGAGTAAAGAAACAAACACCCGAGGTAGGAGAAGAAGAGAGACTTTTGACATACGGGTAATTAAGTCTTTTTAACTTCAATTTTGGTTAGGTTTGTAAGAATTAAAAAATATAGGCCATATTTCATTAAATGGTTCTCAAAATGGTTATATTCTCAAATTTCCCCTCCCTTTTCACTTGCCTTTTCTTATTTGCATTCCTCGTTCATCAACTGTCATATGTACTCTACTATCAGTTTTAAACACAATATTTAATGTGTCGTAAAACTAATTATTTACTTTCACATATGGCCTTAGACTTGTCAATTTATTACACGATCTGTTAACAAGACACATAAACGATACGAAAATAATAGGTTTCGGATCAACACGATAACTAATCAAGTCGTTATCGGATCAAACGATAAGAACCCATTAATAACGGGTCCTTAATAGGTTTACACGAGTGACATGCGGGTAACACGTTTCGACACGTTAAGAGAAAATTTATTTTGATGATTTTAATTTTTTAAACTACTAAAAACACTTACTATAAAATACAAGAGTCATAGTGTACTCGTATATATTGTTTATTAAATATATATTATTGTATTATTATGTATAAATTTAAAAGATTTAAGTTTTATTTATTTATCTATGTGGTATACTATAGGTAAAGAGTGGGATTAAAAAACTATAAAGCACATTAAAATTAAAAATATCAAGTAATTTAAAAATATCAAACACATTGAAAAAAATTCTAATAATTAATTTACTTGTGCAAAAAATGTGAAGAAAATTTGCAAACACTCGTGATGCATCCTCTACGTTTTTAGGATGCGTACATCGTCATTTGAATGTTTAAAACCATACAAACCATCATGAATAGTATTTTTTAAAGGAGTTCAAAATAAATAAAATTTGTAATCATTGATGTACAAGTCTGAAAAATGTGAAATAATATATAAATGCTCGTCATTGGATCCTTTACTCTTAGACGATAATTACATATTGTTTAGATTTTTGAAACTCTCCAAATCTCATGAATAGTATATTTTATTTGAGTGCCAAATTTAATAATAATTATTGTAGGAAAATGTGTTAAACAAAAAAAAAAAAAAAAACAACAACAACAACACAATCACTCGTGTAATGACAAGTTTTACAACTTTAGTGAAGGGGTTAACTCCGAAATCCGACGCCATAATCCATAAACCTCATATTTTAATTTAACCGTAAATTGTCGTTTACACTTTATTCTACTTACCGAATTCATTTTTTAGATTTTCATTATTTATTGATTTAAAGTATATTTTCTTTAATTGGTAACGGGTCAGGTCATATTACCTGATAATATTAACTAGTCAATTTCGAGTCAGGTCATATTACCGGTTTACTTTAATAAGTGTTACGCAACATGACCTGTTAAACTATCGGGTATGTCACAAAAACGACACAAACGCGAAAAACACGACACGAATGCCAAGTTTATATAGCCTCCTTAATTTACCATCTAAGACCCAACAAAGATTTGAAATCATGATTAAACTTAAGTGCCCCACTGCCCCACCCACCTCGATGGTGACTCCACTAGGCTCTAACTTAAACACAATATTTAAATGTTCAACTGCAACTACTTAATACTACGATCTAGTAATATGCCTCTTCACTTGTAAGTGAAAGATCTTACGTTCGATTTTCGCCAAAGACGAATTTGAACCACATTGTTGCTAGCCCATTATGAGGGTTAGCCCACTCCCTCACCCCTTAGTATAGATAATATCGTTTATTCAAAAAAAAAAATATTCAACTGCACAATCAATATCCAACGATTCAAATTAAAAAAAAAAAAAAATGGTTACTTCTTCCATTTGTGCAATGACATCCAAACTATAAACTCCCTTCGTACTGAAGCTTCTATGGCTTGCCTCTCTTTGCTGGTGATTTGTACCTTTTGTTGGTAGATTGTGATTGTGGTGGCACTACTTGTGAAGTGCCCCAGTGCATCCTTGCACTTGTTGAAAACCAAATGGCAACAGCTTATAATTAGTCACCCTATAAAATCCAATTGATACTCTTTTTATCAAATTTACACAAATTATTATTGAAAAAAAAAAGGGTAAAAAATAAAGCCAAATTTCATAGAAGAAAGAGAGATTACTATTGAGCCAATAAAAGATATTGATATGGAGCAACATCAGCTTGAAATATTTAGAATTAGCACAATACAACAACTGTGACATCCCGTCCCGAAATTATCTAAAACGTACGTGCGAAATGACCCTTTTGCCCCTAGTTTGTTTTCGTTATGTTGTTTGGTTGTTTATGTGGTGTTGGCATGTGTTGGGCCACACACACACACACTGTCACTCTCCCTCTCCCTCTGTCTTTTCCCTGTCTCTCCCCGTGCTCCTATTCCTTCTTCTTCTTCCTTCGAACGTACGGACACCACACCAAACCCATCAAACCTTAGCGGATCGAGGGAACTAAACCCATATTCGAGCTCGTGAGGGTGAGAGGAGCACGATCGTACCATTTTCAGGTAAGAACTCCGACGTTTTCACGTCGATTTCACAAGCTCCGATTTGAGTACTATTCATGCAAATTTAATCTAGCACATTTTTGGGATTTTGAAGCTCATAGGTGACTTGGTGAGGTCCCAAGGAGCCTCAGAGTGCTTCGTTGGAAGAATTTGGACGTCGGAATCGCCTGGTTCGAAGTTGGCCGGTTTTGGTTAGTTTGTGCAGGTAAGATCGCGTGGTTTTTAGCCTTTAAAAGTAGTATATCGTTGTTCTACTAGTTCTAGGCTTCAATTTGGTGTAAGAATCGTGGAAAATGGTTGAGAAACGAGTGAGAAAACGAAGTTAGAAAAATTTTCCAGTTTCCGGCGCCGGCGACGTCGCCGGAGAAGGTGACGGAATATTCCTGACGCCGTTGACGGAATCCGTTAGAACTAACGAAATATTCCTCACGGCGTCAGTTGACGCCGTCAGCGTGTCAGGCACGTGCATGCGCGTGGCCGGCCCGTGGGGGCGCGTGCGGCGGAGGAAAATTTTTCTAAAAATATGGGTGTGATCCTGAGGTTGTGTAGAGCACGTTGGTATATTTATTTGTCCAATTTGAGCAATGTATGAGAAGTTATTACGAGAAGTTGATTATGTGCTTTAAAATTGACGTTTTTATAGTTGTTTCGCATATAGGTGGTACGTAACCCGAGGACGAGCGTGGTCACTCGAGGCAGGGGGGCTACGACCCTTCCACATACCAGTGAGTGGGTTTTTGTTTTCCGTATATACCTATATACAATTATTTTCCCAGAAATTGAGTAAAAAAGGTTATTTGTCTTATGCCATGCATATTATTATTATTGATTTTGCACCCTTAGCCGCGTTATTAGTTGCATACACGTACATATACATATTGGGTGCTGTGGACGCACAGGTAAGTGCCAGGTAAGTGTTATTCATGTTTATATTTCAGTAGTGGTTTGAGATGCTTAGAGAGCTCATAACCTGCACCCCCGGTGTTAGTGCTCCCGCCCAGAGTAGGGCGCAATCCTTCACGTGATGTTCACCTCCCGCACCACACGCTCAGCTTGGATCCAAATTAGGTGCACAGTCCTGTCGTACAGACCACTTTAGGTGGTTCCAACTCGTAGGTGACCCGCGATTATTCGCACAGCCTTCACGTGATCGTAGCACTAGAGCGTATATATATGTTACACCCAGGCCTGTCGTACAGACCACTTTAGGTGGTTCCGACTCGTGGGCAGGTTCAGTTATTGAGTTTGAGATTTGAGCTTTATATGCAGCCGTACAGGTCACGTTAGGTGACTCCGGCTGCCAGATTATATGTTATGATTACGATCTATACCCGAGCACTTGCATTTCATTATGAGGTTCCGACATGGCATATTCTTGAGCATGATTGGCATACCTTTGACCATGTTTGGCTTATCTATACATACGTATATATGTTATTTTCTGGGAAGTATACAGGTTTTACGGCGAGGGGTTAGAATGTATGTTTACTAAATGGTTTTCGAAAAGCTTTGTTTTTGCCCACTCACGCTTTTGTTTTGCGCCCTTCCAGGTTCTAGTTGATTAGCAATTTCAGTGGTTTCCCAGAGGGCTTTTCCGGCATTTCTGACAGACACTCACCAGCGTAGGGTCACCTTCGGGTGTACTATTGTCGCATCTTTTCTTTTGGACTGCTGTAGACTTGCTCTAAATTTGTGTTTCACTTACGCTAGCACTTTTTTTAATACTTTGTATGCTAGTTTTTAATTATTCGTACTTTTCATATTACTACTCTTTTAGCTTTCGCACGTGCACATGGTTACGTCACCTTCGTGTGACGGCCAGCACTCCCTGATCTCGGTCGGGGTGTGTCAACAACAATATAAAATTTGTCTTAGAATTGTAACAATTGATATGTAACTAATGAAATCCTGAGAGAAGAGATCCTAAATACCAAATGAAGACTAATTTCCACTGACATGCATTATGAGTTTGAACCTCAAACAAAACAAAATGTAAACATCATTATAGAACCCACTATGATGAGGAAATAATGGTAGAAGAGTTCAAAGAAAAATCTTTGTTCCTTATAGTCATTTTGCATAAAAAAAATATCCTTAGAGGCAATTGACCAAAGTTTTGGTCCTTATGGGGAATCCTCCCTATTAACTAGTGCATACATGAATTGTTTTTTATTCCTTTTATTTTTTCACTCAGTTTCTTGTTTTTTGCCTGTTAAGTTTGTTTTAATTTATTCAATTCAAAAGTTCAAAAATATAAATAAATGAGTGCATGCATGAAAAAGAAGTGCAAAAATTACTTTCATTTCTTCATATTAAATGAAAAGTGATATTCACACATTTATTTTCTAACCACGCATACTTCCATTTATTTTGAACTTTTGTGTTGAACAAATCAATAGTAATGCTATCGTCACACTTATTTTTAATTCATACATACATGTCTCAATTCTCAGCTTTCAAATCGAATAAATTGAAGAAGATCAGTGACAAAAAAAATTAATAAGGGCATATGGGGAAATAAAAGATAGGTGTGTGAATAGCACTTGATTTAAGGTTGGTTTGGGATTGTAGTGCTTTAAAAAACAAGTAGCTTATTAGAAAATTTGGAATATTAAATGTGTTTGGTAAAATATAAAAAAAGTGTTTTTGTTTTTTTAAATTGCTGTCAATGAAAGTAGATAAATATAAATAAAAAAGCAGAAACAAAGTCTACCATGTTTCTAAATTTTTTTTTTCTTTTCAAAACTTAGTAATTAGTGCTCATTTAATGAACTTTTAAAATGACAAAGTATACCGCCACATGTTTTACAAAATTACAATCTTTACCGCTACATTATTATTTTTGACAATTATTATATTACATTAAATACTATATCATTTTTAGTCATTTAACATATTCAAAGCAATTTATATGAAAGTTTACCAAACACTCAGAAATTGCTTCTTTTTTTTTTTTTTTTTTTTTTTTTTTTTTTTTTTACTAAAAGCACTTTTACGAAAAAAGATTTACCAAACATTTAACAACTTTAGCTGTTTATTCTCACAGTACGCCAGAAACATTGTTTTAAAAGTACGTACAACATTATCAAATTAGCCCTTAAAGAACCGAGACACATAAATTAAGAGTTCGTTTGGATGTGCTTTTGAAATGACTGAAAACGTGTAACATCCCACATCGCCCAGGGGGTGATCCTTATATGTATATTCTCATCTCTACCTAGCACGAGGCCTTTTGGGAGCTCACTGGCTTCGGGTTCCGTTGGAACTCCGAAGTTAAGCGAGAAGGGGGCTAGAGCAATCCCATGATGGGTGACCCACTGAGAAGTTGTTCGTGAGTTCCCAAAAACAAAACCGTGAGGGAATGGTAAGCCCAAAGCGGACAATATCGTGCTACGATAGTGGAGTGGGCCCGGGAAATGGTCCGCCCCGGACCGGGATGTGACAATTTGGTATCAGAGCCTAACCCTGGTAGTGTGTGTGCCGACGAGGACATCGGGCCCCTAAGGGGGGTGGATTGTAACATCCCACATCTCCCAGGGGGTGATTCTTATATGTATATTCTCATCTCTACCTAGCACGATGCCTTTTGGGAGCTCACTGGCTTCGGGTTCCGTAGGAATTCCGAAGTTAAGCGAGAAGGGGGCTAGAGCAACTTCCCATCGCCCAGGGGTGATCCTTATATATATATTCTCATCTCTACCTAGCACGAGGCCTTTTGGGAGCTCACTGGCTTTGGGTTCCGTAGGAACTCCGAAGTTAAGCGAGAAGGGGGCTAGAGCAATCCCATGATGGGTGACCCACTGGGAAGTTGCTCGTGAATTCCCAAAAAGCCTCGTGCTAGGTAGAGATGGGAATATACATATAAGGATCACCCCCTGGGCGATGTGGGATGTTACAATTTGGTATCAGAGCCTAACCCTGGTCGCGTGTGTGCCGACGAGGACGTCGGTCCCCTAAGGGGGGTGGATTGTAACATCCCACATCGCCCAGGGGGTGATCCTTATATGTATATTCTCATCTCTACCTAGCACGAGGCCTTTTGGGAGCTCACTGGCTTCGGGTTCCGTAGGAACTTCGAAGTTAAGCGAGAAGGGGGCTAGAGCAATTTCCCATCACCCAGGGGGTGATCCTTATATATATATTTTCATCTCTACCTAGCACGAGGCCTTTTGGGAGCTCACTGGCTTCGGGTTCCGTAGGAACTCCGAAGTTAAGCGAGAAGGGGGCTAGAGCAATCCCATGATGGGTGACCCACTGGGAAGTTGCTCGTGAGTTCCCAAAAAGCCTCGTGCTAGGTAGAGATGGGAATATACATATAAGGATCACCCCTGGGCGATGTGGGATGTTACAATTTGGTATCAGAGCCTAACCCTGGTCGCGTGTGTGCCGACGAGGACGTCGGTCCCCTAAGGGGGGTGGATTGTAACATCCCACATCACCTAGGGGGTGATCCTTATATGTATATTCCTATCTCTACCTAGCACGAGGCCTTTTGGGAGTTCACTGGCTTCGGGTTTCGTAGGAACTCTGAAGTTAAGCGAGAAGGGGGCTAGAGCAATCCCTGATGGGTGACCCACTGGGAAGTTGCTCGTGAGTTCCCAAAAACAAAACCGTGAGGGAATGGTAAGCCCAAAGCGGACAATATCGTGCTACGGTAGTGGAGTGGGCCCGGGAAGTGGTCCGCCTCGGGCGGGGATGTGACAAAACGTCTTTGGTGAAAATATTTTTTGGAACCAATTTTTAGTAAAAATGCAATGGTAAGCCCAAAGCGGACAATATCGTGCTACGGTAGTGGAGTAGGCTCGGGAAGTGGTCCACCCCGGGCGGGGATGTGACAAAACGTCTTTGGTGAAAATATTTTTTGGAACCAATTTTTAGTAAAAATGCAAGTAAATTCTGAAAAAACACTTAAAGTGCTTCTTGAAAGAAGCACAAGTTATATGCTTCTTCAAGGAAGCACTTTAAGTGCTTTTGAGACCAAAAAACATTTTTTTTAAAAGCGCTTTCAGTAATTTTAAAAGTACATCCAAACGAGCCTTAACAAAGTATGTAAAACTTGAGTGTCTAGAAATCGTTCCCCATGTGGATTTAGTAGATTGGGCTTTGGGCCTCATGATTATGTTTTCAGTTTGTTTATCTTGGCCCAATCATTTTGGTTTTGAGAATTCCGTGGCAAAAGAAGAGTCCCATCATTCGCTAATTAAACAAACAAAGGAAAAATTTGATACAAGTTCAATTTTTTTAGTCAATAGTAAGAATAGTCCAATTAATTAAAATAAGTCCAATTCCTTAAATTTAATTATTTAATTATCAATAATTATCTATTCAATGATAAGATTTATTATAAAAATCAAATTTCTTCCTAATTATCTCTTTGATTTTTTTTTTAATTTCTTGTTCTTCCTCCTGCTTTAAACCCCATTTATAAATTTTATTTTTAATTTTTATAATCAACCTATATCACAGGTTAATTATTTTTATGTATCTATATGACATATTCTTTTTTATAATCAACGTGTCACAAATTCATGTGTCTTGCTTGTAGGTGTATTATGTTTTTTCCTACCTTTTAGTTAGGTTTCGTATCTCGCTTACAGGTATAATATATATTCATATATTTGTTACTTGAGTTAAGGTACAATGGTTTGTAGATAATTTATGTTAGTATATTAGTTTTTTTTTTGTTGTAAGATATTAATTAGATTTTTTGGAGTTGAAAAATACATAATATTAGAAGATTTTAATTGATTTTCAATATTTTAAAAAAATATTAAATGAGTATAAAAGAAATAAAAATATGTAATTAGATAATTGGACTCACTCTTAAAAACTTTTTGGACCTAGATCTAAAAGCCCCTTAAACAAAATTCAAAAGTAATTTATCAAATCAAAAGCCAACATCTCAAATTGTTGATTGATTCAAACGCCCCAACTAAAACCTCAAAATTCACCAAAACATTTTTCAGTTTTTGTGACGATTTCGGATCTCAGTCCAAGTGTTTGATTTAGTGTTCGAGTTCGAAAATGGCAGCAAGACAAATGGAAGAGATACAGAGGAAGCTGGCGCTGCTGAATTATCCTAGAGCCACTGCGGCTGCTCAGTCCCTCCTCTTCGCCGGCATGGAGCGCTACGCCCTTCTCGAGTGGCTCTTCTTCCGGTACACCACACATGTCGTTACCTCTACTTCTTTGACCTTTTCTGGTTCTCACTGTGTAACAATTTTGATTGCCTGATTGTGTGGTGTGATTTCAGCTTGCTGGGGGACAAGTCGCCATTCTCTCAACAAAATCTTCAAGGGGACGCCAACGAAGAGACCGCTCGAATCCAGTGTAAGTCGTCTTTTGTAGAATGTAGAATTGGGTCGTGCTGAATTTGTTGAGAATTTGATGAAAATGTAGACTTTTATTGGTTTTGAATTTTATCTTATGGTTGATCTAAAGTTTATTAATGTGTTGTAATGTTAATTATAAACGAAAATGTGGGCCGCGATTTTTGTTTAACTCGTCTGCAGACTTCTTAAATTTTTGTGATGATAATGAAAATTGACAAAAATTAGACTTCAAAGAACTTCTGCAGTAGTTTCCGAACACTAACAGAAAACAACCTTTTGGTATCAGCACTACATATATGTTCTACATGGCCATGCCAAACTGATATGGCAAAATCGCCAATCTCTCAAATCTAGAATAAGACTATTTAGTGTACGAAGATAAGAATACATATCAATCCTACTATATAAAAGATGGATGCTTGCTGCAGCTATTATTGCACAATCTCAACTCAGTGTCACCTTAACGAAGCAAGCACGGGTAGGATATCGCTTGTGCTTGGGAGTTTATTAATTATCCAACTTGGTAATGTATGCACCCAAATTCTCTCCTTATGGACTTTTTAAGATAACTTTGGGGATCATCCTTCTCTTGGTGCTTCCTTTTTGTTTAATCCTTCTTCTAAAGCTATCTGGCGTTGATTGTTTTTTCCTTTCCAAATTCCAAGTTTCTGAGTATGTGATATTATATATGATGCACCTGCTATGTTTCCCTGGTTTCGGTCATTGATGCAACAATATTCTCTTTTATTGTTTCTCATAACACATATTCTTTTGTTTTGCAGATTTGGCAGAGATTGCAAAGTTTTTGGGTATTACTACCACTATCGACACCGAAGCCATCCAAGTTAGTTGTGGATTTGTGTTGATTTAGGAGTATTTTTTCTGCCAATATGGGAAATTTCTTTTTTTCTTTAGCAAGCTTTACAAATTGAGTGCACTTTTACTTGTGTTGTCCTTTTATTTCATATCCCATTTGGAAGTCATTGTTTAGTTGGTTTCTCAGGCAACCAATCTTTATGACGGTTGCATCACGAGTCGAATCAATATATTCATATTTCTCTTGAGTTTCCATTAAGTAAAATTTAGTAATTGATACGCCTTAAATATTGTCGATCTTTTTTCATTGCTGTTTATTTGAAGTGCTTTGGTTAGCAACTCTTTACTATGTGAGTTTTCTCCACTTTTGTTGAATGCAAAGAAATTTTGTTGTAGGGGCGAGGAAGCTATGAAGATCGCACTGAAATGCTTCATCTAATTGTAGATCTTGTGGAGGCGAGTATTTATGCTGATAATCAAGAATGGAGGTAGGATGATACTAAGTATTACATGGCTTGGCAAGGTGTTATTGTTTGATACAATAACTTTTACATCTTCTACAACATGTGATTTTTTTTCTGATTTCGAAAATCATTTTAGGCTGAGACCTGTAATTTCTGCAGTACCGACGAGCAGGTAGCAAAGGACATACAACTAATTGATTCCATAGCTGAAAAACAAGCTCAAATATTCTCCGAGGAGTGCAAATTGTTCCCTGCAGATGTTCAGATTCAGTCCATATATCCATTGTAAGGCTATCTATTTTTCAACACCGCCCATGAAGTAACACAATGAAACATAATTGCTTCATTGAAAATCTATCCTTGTACTGTTTAACAAAAAAAGAAAAGCCCTCATTTTTGTTTATACTCCCCTGAATTAAAAAGAATAACCGGTTCCCTGAAATTTTATTGTCAAAAAGAAGAAACCTCTTTGAAAACCAACCCAATTAATTAGGATAAAATGCTTAATTGAGATGATCGCATCATGTAAATTTGAACCACTTATTCCATTAGATACAATAATATCCTGTTGTTTAATCAAAGTTCATTTGCAGGCCTGATGTTTCCGAACTGGAGAAAAAACTTTCAGAACAATCAAAGATATTCTTAAGTCTTCAACAGAAGGTTGACGATTTGGCTTCAAAGGTTCTATTCCTTTACTTAGACCTTCTTGCCTTTTACAAAAGTTGCTTATATTTTCTTATGATTTGTATCCTGGAACTATTCAGCTATTTGATCAGCTTCACCTAGCTCTCTTTGTGCTATATAATTATGCCAATTGTTTATTTCAGCATAATAACTAAATCTTCCAACTTAAACCAGAAAATAACCTCTTCTTTAAAATAAAATAAAAATAGTATACCACTGCTTCTCTTTTACAGCCATTCTACTGTCATTACCCTCTATCATTGTGTTTATGAAAGTTCTCAGTTTCTCTGACTGCCTCTGACACCTAAAGACACCACCTCCTTACTTTTCCATTTCTCTTTGAGCTTCACCTATCCTATGCTGATATGCAGAGAACAGATGCATAGTAATACCCTCTCTAGTGCCAAAGATTGCTGAAAGATTCATTTATATGTTCGTAGGGTTGTTCTTAAATATATATATATATATATATATATATATATATATAATTTAGTACGGTATATTAACATTCCTTTATTGTTGTATGCATTTTGGATTTTTTCTTTCTGTTTTTTTATAATCTTTCCAATGCGTATAAGTAAACTATATTTCTTCTGGCAATGAGTTCTCCCTCGAATTTGGGTTGTCAATCTACATCTTATGTATTTATAAAGTTCCCCTCGTCCCGGTTAATTTCTTCTTTTTCTCACTCTATGTGCTATTGCATGTAGCATGCTTACAACCCAGATGAGGATTATGCAGAGGTGGAATCAAGATTGCGTGCACATTTGGAGTCTTTTCTGGAAACTGCAAAATCATTCAATACGATTTACACTAAGGTTGGAGCTGTTCTGTCCTTTTATACTCCGCCTTCTGACAATCTGATGTCCCTTTTCTTCTTTTCTTTTCCTGTTTGTTGTACCACTTTTAAGTATTTTGGCATGTTACTTCGAATTTTATATCTGCTATAAAGTGAGGCGCGGGTGGTAAATGTGCACCATGATGAACTATATGCTTTTTGTGGATTCCATATTCACATATCTGGCTTGGTTGGCGTGGGAGAAATTTATGCTTCCGTTCCAGCTCCTTGCTTATATTGAAGTTCACTTTTTAGCTACTACTCCGGTTTGAATGTTGACATTTATTGATGTGCCTGAATCCAAAATACCTTTCTGTTATTTGATTTGCTTTGTGTGCATGTGTATGAGGTATCTATGCTTATCTGCAACCTTGAAATGTTGCGCCTTTTGTAGGAAATACGTCCATGGACACATATGATGGAGGTACCCCAGCTCCATGGATTTGGGCCGGCTGCCAATCGATTGTTGGAGGCATACAAGATGCTTTTGAAGGTATCTCTTTTGCTAGTCCGTACATTTTTTCCTAGCACATTAGTCTGAATGCTAATTCACTAGTTCATATACCGCTAGTGTAGTGATGGTTTTTATATCGTATTAAGACCTCATGGAGAACTCATTTTCCACTTATTCAACAGGTGTTACTACCTGTCTAGAAAGTGACATATTTCCTTGTTATATGTAATTATGTACCGGTGAAGTATCTCTCTACTGTAGTTCATCAATATTCAACCTATACTAAATTTCGTTTACTATTGAATGTCACAAGGACAGGTGTTTTCATTTATTTAAGGTGATGAACATATGTATCTGGGGTTGGTTGGAAGGGGTCTGGATTGAAATTGTTCAAAGCTACATGCCACATTTGGCTTGTTCTCTACAGAGGTTTCATGGGGATGCACAGTGGGGCACGCAAGATGGGCCTTAGTTGAAGCTGGCCGGAGTGAACAATTGGACGTTCTTTTGCATATTCCCACATTTTTCATTGGCCTTTTTATTCTGAAACCTTGATCTTCTAAATTTAATGTTGTCCCTTCTCTTCTCTCCCTTCACATTTGTGCCTGGTGTTTGCTGTCCATATGGAAATGCTGTGATGGCTAATCCCCCACTTGTTTACACAGACTATCCCTGGTTCAAACGTCCATAGTGCCCCGTTAAGTTAGCATGGAAAATTAAGTAAAAAGTAGCAGTTTTCTTGTAGCATGTACTCAGTGCTCGCTTGGTCAACTTCACCTTTTATGTTCTGTTTTGGAGGAGAAAAATGTGAAGGAAAGAAGTGGGAAAGGCAGTTTATCCTTGAGCTAGGAAAGCATTCTTCTTGAGCTCGATAAAGCATTACCCTCCAACATAGGGAAAAAAATGGGAAGACTGAATGTCTGGTTATTTATTTTTACCTTGTGATCTTAAAAAAACTTACAAAATTAGTGCCAAAATGTTTGTACATTATGCAAAGGGAAATATTCCTGGATTTCTCTGCTTCCCTTCTCCTTTCCTCAGACAAGGAAAATCCATGTTCTTCAACCGAACAGTAGGTGAAAACCATAACTAAAATAGTCTGGTAGAATTCTCTCCTCCCATTCTCTCTTGCTCCCAAACATGGTATTACTTCCCCCCATTCCTTTTGTGTTGCTGACATGCTGTAGGTATAATTTGGAGCGTAGATCAGATTAATTGGGCAGTGAGCATTGTAGATCAAATTACTATTCGTATGACCATGAATTTTGTAACAAGGCGTTTTCTTCTTATAATTCTTTCATTTATTGCAGTTCCTGGGGAACTTGAGGAATCTTAGAGACTCATATGCAGCTCTTGCTGTTGGATCATCTGACTCAGTTGCTGGCGAGCCCTCATCTGTCACAAGAATAATCTCTGAGTGTGAATCTGCATTGACATTCCTAAATCGCGATCTCGGGATTCTCTCAGCTTCCATTGCTCGCGAGCAAGGTGAGGAGGTGAGTTTATGATGAAATTGTTGTAATTGTTGTGGGGAGGGCTATGAATTCAGTGTCTTCCCCTTCTTTCGGGACTGCAGATGTATGTTTGGAAAATGTTGTTTCTTCATGGCGAATGAAAGCGAAGTACTATGTAATATTGATTCTGTGTTCATATCACCCATCCTTGTTCGTTTGGCTTGCAGACTGACTACATGACTAGACCTTTCTTTTTAAGTTCCTAGGATTTAACCCTAGGTTTAGTTTTAGAAGGTTCGACATAAAATTATGGAATCAATTGATGCTAACGCGGATCTAGTTTTCAAAATAGTCATCTTGCACTTCTTCCTCTTGCGGTTATATCCTTATAGTGTACATCACGACCAACTTGTCTGTGAAGGCTGGGTCGGGACTCGTAGTATATTCAACCTACACATTTACTCAATCCAAAACAAAATAAAAAATGCATCAACATATTCAATTTTATACTTGATTTTACGACAAAATTTAGTTTCCCTATCATTTTCCGAAAAATTATTACGAAAGTAACTTATGTACTAGAAACCTTCATTAATCCGCTTCCTATAAACAAATATAATAGCAAGTTTTGAAAACGATTACTTTAAACTTGATTAGCTAAGGCATGGTAAAAAAAGAGAAGTTAATTGAGAAAGTTCTCCTTGATGACCAAGACTTCATATGGTTATTGAAAGCATTTTTGTTCGCCATCATAAACTATGTTGTATATTCACAATACACCTAATTATCTGACTTGTGTTATTTTACTTAACTTTGGTTAATTTTTTACAAAATTGAAAAAAAAACATTTAATGTGAAAGTTAATTAGAATTAGGTGAAATGATACGTGGCAGATGATTAAGTGTATGGTGAGCAAAAATACTTCCTACGAGTAATTGTCTTCCTACTAGTAATTGTGAAAGTTATGATACCTGTTGGCAAAGCTAATTTTCCTTCATAAACAACTTTTCCCAGGTAGCATTTGGTCGAGACTCCAGATTATGACAACCTTACCAAACCGATCATAAACTAATAATCTGGTCAGTCTGACTAAATAATAATCAACTTTGTAATTAAATTATATTTTATCAAATTAACTTTAGCCCACATAACAAATTCATACCTCATATTTTGAACATTATGATGTCATACATAAATAAGGAAATTGTAGCAATGGTCTCTCAACTTTATCCCAACTGTATTAAAGGTCCTCAACTAAAAATCTGTGACCATTGGTCCCTTTAACTCATTAACATGTGCAATTATGGTCTTTTTTGTCAATTCCGTTAGAACTTCAGTTAAAATGAGTCACGTGTCACGCACATGAGGCTCAATCAAGGGACAAATATGGAAAACCAAATGAGAAAAATAGTAGCAATGGACCCTCAATTTTAATTGAATTGGAGCAATGACCCTTAACTTGAATCCAATTGGAGTAATTATCCCTCAACTTTAATCCAATTAGAGCAATGGTCCTATAACTCATCAAAACGTACTTCTATGGTCTCTTTTGTCAACTTCGTCATATCCGTCAAAACGAGTCATGTTGAAAGGAATTCTGAAGAAGTTGACAAAATGGACCATAACTATATGTTTTCATGGGTTAAAGGACATTTGCTTCAATTGGGTTAAAGTTAAGATGCTACAATTTTCTCTACATAAACTCACAAACTTGTTACAATGTCATAGCTCCATTAGCTAATCTGTTAATTTGACTATTAAATGAAATGATGGGTTGCCCACTATAGGTCCCCATATTTACTGATATGATGTCAAATTTGTGCCACGTGTACAAACAACCAAAAAATTCTACGAAATTACGAAAATGGTACGGAACTCGTGGCGGTAAACCGAGTTTGGCATCAGGTTGTGCTGCTGCTATTTCATGAAGATAGGATCCTGGTCTGGGGGTGCAGCGGCGACTTCCGTGACTTTCAAGCGGGTTACAGATGGTGATAGTCTAGTGATTGGTGGTGGGTCAAATCGCGGTGGTGGTGGGGAATGGGCAAGTGGGTTTGAGTCAAGCAGATTGTGGGTTGGGATCTCGTGGGTCTTGCGAATGGTGCAGATGTGCAGTGGAAGAACAATGGTGGTGTAGTGTGGATGATTCGATGGTACGAGTAGGCTAGTGCGGCTGCAGGTTGATGCTTCATAATATATTTTTATTTTTTATTAACAAATACCTTAACAAAATTGATACATCAAATGAATATAGCCCCAAAAATGTGATTTAATCTACTTGGATGGAGGAAGATAAAGGGACGTGGAGATATAGAAGAGGGGAAGGGTTATCATCGCCAGGGTTGGGGCGGCTGCTAATATTAGGTCTATTGAATTTAATTTAAAGACTGTTGGAACCAAATTCTCACATCACCATTGACAGAGGAACTACGCAAGTCTAACCACCTAGAAGAAACCAAACAACCATAATCGGACCTTGGGCATCGATGTGATACTGGCCAAATGGCCTCCAAAGGTTAAGTTAGTAAGCAATATTAAGACCTAAGTAGTGGGCAAGATAAAAAGCAAAGAGTATGTGTAGATTGTGTTACTAAAGTTATGCCCTAGATGAGGGTGTTTATACTAGTCGAGTGAGAGACCCTTCAGAATATGGAATTTGTATCAAATTGGGAGAATCTAAGAGAATATATAGGATTAGATATTGTTTCCTCTTAGAAGGGTGATTACTTACGGAATGGTCGATCTCAGCGAAGTTTGCAGACTTTGCCTACCTTACTGGGTACAACAGTATGTGGTAGCACTGGTTTGTTTAAGCAGCTCAATTTGATTGGAGTTATTGAGTTCATGGTTGGATTTTTGACGGACGCATATTTCGATCTGCCTTACTCCACCTCTGGAAACTTGGGAGTAAGATTCTCTCCCTTCCTGTCCCCTCTTATTTAATCGGTCATAATTAAGCCACGTCAACATCTTGTGTTGACTTCTTTATAAAGAGAGAAAGACAAAATGGAAAGTGAGAATGGAAGGGAGCAGAGGATAAAGGATTTATTAAGGCCAGTTAGGCATTGCTGTGCTTTTTCAAAAAAATTACTTTTGCTGTGCTTTAAGAATAATCAGCTATAAAATAAAACAGATGAGTGTTTGGTTAACTGTATTTTAAAAGTGTTGTGAATAAGAAAAACAGTGTAGAAGCATTTGGTAAATTTTAATATATAAAAGTAATATAATTGTATACAATGACAATAGTAGTAGGAGAGAGGAGATGATAACAATTGTGGGAAAAATGGTGGTAATGGTGGTGTTGGTTGCGGTGGTGGTGATGGTAGTAGCAATGTGGAGGTATGGTGGTGGTGTTAATAGTGGGATGTGGTGGTTGGGGTGTAAAGGTAACAATGGTGTTAGGGGCGATGGTAGCGTCAATAGTGGCAGTTGTGGTTGTGGTCGAGGTATGGTGGTGGTGCTAATAGTAGATATGGTGGTTGGGGTGTAGAAGTAACAATGGTGGTAGGGGCGATGGTAATGCTACTGGTCGCGGTGGTGGCAATGGTGGCGGTTGCAGTTATGGTGGTGATGGTGGCGGTGACGGCAACAATGGTGGTGACAATGGTGGTAGTGGCAGTTGTGATGGCACTGATGGTAGTTGCGGTGGTGGCA
The DNA here is from genome assembly GCF_041283825.1 of Pyrus communis. NCBI lineage: Eukaryota > Viridiplantae > Streptophyta > Magnoliopsida > Rosales > Rosaceae > Pyrus > Pyrus communis. The sequence goes on along the minus strand of NC_142571.1, from coordinate 5,490,624 downwards.
ACAATGGTGGTGGTAATGGCATAGGTGTTATAAGGTTAGTATTTGTAGTGCTCGGTCGTAGCAATAACTTTATTTTCTAAGGGATAAAATGTATGTGGAAGGCAAATTATGTCATTTTAAAAAAATTAATGAAGGTATCACAACAATTAAAAATATTAAGTAAAGGCTCAATTATGTTTTTTATCAAAGAAGCTTTTAAAAGCAACATACAATTTTAAAAGTTGTATGTACGTCATTGTTTTTAAAATAAGTAGGATATTTTACTTCTACCAAACACTTTTTTACTTCTTAAAGTGAAGCAATTTTGAGTGAAAAAAAACAATACCAAATGAGATCTTAAAGGAGAGAGAATCCTACTTCATAAATTTAGTAAAGCAGTTTTTATTTCTTTTTTTTTAAATTATAAGGAACACATTGATCAGAAATATAATTAGGGAAGTGTTATTGACACTCCAAAAATCTCATTCTATACTCCTGTATTTTTCTTTCCTAATATAGAAATTTTAGAATGTAGAATGAGATTTTTGAAATACTAATAACAATTTTCTATAATTATTCATGCAGAATCCCATACGCGTTGACTATTGCATTGGGCCGATCGATTGATCCATTCATAATTTATGACTAATCCACGCAAAATTATCTTTTCCTATATAAAGGTGAAAAAAATAAAATAAGGATATTTAATCATTTCCCCTAATCTTCAAAATCAGGCTAATTACCAGTAATATAATAAAGAGAAACTTACACACGCATTGACTCATCACGAAGCAAACAGTAATCTTGGGACAAATCCATGCAAAATCCCCTACTCGTTAATTAATCATTTGATAAGTCAACTTGAATATTTATATAGGATTAGAATTCCATTCCCTCTATATCTTCGGGTCTTGATTCTCCTACTCTTTCACTTTTCCCTTTTTTCTTTCTTTCTACAAAGAAAGTCAACACATTCAAATAAGAAAGGATCGGAGCAGAAGGAGATTTGAAGTAGAGAGAATCTTGCTATATTCATATGTTGATGGAAGAATCACTGAGAATCCAAGAAAAAGGAAACAAACGTCAATCTAGGCAACAAATGATCGTACAATTGGATATCAAATTCATGGTTGTCGTAAGAGCAAATCCCGGATTTCCTCTTTGAATCACATAGTTTAGGCTCCTCTCTACCTATAAATACACACCATAATCCCAATGTCTTCCTCACATACTAATCTTTTCTAGCCATGGCAGCTTATCATTCTCTCGCCTTCGTTTCATTGTCAACAACAACATGGCTTTTTATTCTTTGTGCCTCTAGTTTCTCTTTCGTCTCAGCTCTCAATGGTGGCTTCAGTGTGGACCTCATTCACCGTGACTCACCAAAATCTCCCTTCTACAACCATTCACTAACCCCAGCTGAGCGCCTGCGCAACGCCTTTCGGCGTTCCATTAACCGAATCAATCACTTTAACCCAACAGCTTCTTCACTCTCTCAGCAGGCTAGTCTTAACCAAGCTGAGGCCACTATCATCAGCGACAATGGCGAGTACCTCTTGGAGTTATCTATCGGAACACCGCCTTTTCCAATCAAAGGAATTGTTGACACAGGTAGTGATCTAATTTGGACCCAATGCAACCCTTGCGTAAGTTGTTACAAACAAAAAGATCCTCTTTTTGAACCCAAAAAATCCTCAACCTACAAAGCCCTTTCTTGCTCTTCAAGCCAATGTAACTCTCTAAATGGTACTTGCTCTAGTGAGAGTTCTAGTAACTGCCAATACGAAGTCACCTATGGAGACCAATCATACAGCTATGGAGATTTTGCCAGAGAAACCCTAACCCTAGAATCTACCACTGGCAGAAATATAGCATTCCCAGAAACCCTAATTGGATGTGGGTTTGACAATAAATTTACCGCTGGTAGAGGTAGCGCGTCCGGCATAGTAGGCCTTGGAGGTGGCTCAGAGTCCCTAATTACCCAATTGGGTTCTTCTATTGGTGGAAAATTCTCCCATTGCTTGGTCCCATTGGGTTCCGAAACCACAAGCAAGTTAAATTTTGGTAGTAACGCTGTCGTTACAGGCGCTGGAGTTGTGTCCACTCCTATAGTCCAGGGCCAAGATCCTAAAACCTTCTACTTCTTGACCTTGGAAGGTATAAGTGTGGGTAACACAAGAATTCCTTCTTCGTCATCAGCTTTCTCCTCAGGTGAAGGCAACATTATTATCGATTCTGGCACCACATTGACCTTACTTCCACCATCGGTGTACTCGGATTTGGAAGCAGAAGTTGATAAAGCCGTTGGTAGTTTGGAACATGTGCGACTCCCCGGCGTTCCTTTGAATCTTTGCTACAAGATTAGTGAATCCAGTTCTGATGATTTCAATCCACCAACCATCACTGTCCATTTCAGCGGTGGCGATTTGAAGTTGCCTCCGACTAACACCTTTATTAGGGTCAGTGAGGAGGCTGTGTGCTTTGCTTTCGGTTCTTCTCCAAGTGTTTCAATCTTTGGGAACCTGTCACAGATGAACTTCTTGGTCGGATATGATACTAAGGAGGGGACTGTTTCCTTCAAGCCAACTGACTGCACCAAGCAGCAGTAAAAGTCCCTATTGCTTGTAATCTGTGTTTTATATTTGGTGATTTTCTATTTAATGTACTTTAGGCTTCTCATTGTTATTGGTTTGTGATAAATAATTAATCGAATAATAATTTGTTTTTTCATATTCTACTTTCCATTTTTAATTCTCTTCGCTAACTCACCATTTTCATTTAAATTCAAAAGTTGAAGATTAGCTAACTGCAGTTTCACTAGAACTATTTTATTTTCCAGTTAATGATAAGGATTTATTTGATTAGAGACGTTTTTAGGGTTTCTAATCAACTAATTAAATCTTCATCATTTGCAAATAGTATTAAAATTTAAAAATCTTGCCTACAAGAAACTTACACAGTTGCACTTTTTACGAAAGCATTGACTTTTACCATTACTCATTAATCCGATCATTCGTTTTTTGGTTCAATTCATCAGCTGAGGATTTCAGTAAAAATGGCTTAATCACTAAACCCCAAACCCTAAAGCCTAATAAAATTCATGATTTGTTTTGCGTATATCTCTTGTTTTTTGTCTTGTTTTGTTTTGTTTTTTTTTTGTTTGTTTTTGTTTTTATTATTATTTTTTATTTATTATATTTTTTATATTTGGTCTTAGTATTGAACTCAATCACCAAAATCTTCCTTCTACAACCTTGATCTCTAACTCAATCACAGCGGTTGACCAATGCTCTTCGTAGTTCCTTTCGTTGGTTTGAACCAAACGTTTCGACCCGACAGCCACAAGTACTCTCTGTAGTTCCTTTGGTTGTATTTCTTAGCTGCTTCTCGTGCTTGTCATGCCACAGATCCATCAATATAATGGCTATATTAGATTAGCTAAGTTGACCTTGTTTTAGCACGAGAATCCAATACATAATGTCCTTTTATTAAGTTTATATTTTTCTAACACTGCTATCGTTTAACTTAAAACATTTCGACAAAGAAAAACCTTTTCCAAAGCGCAATTAACTTAGAACATATATATATATATATATATATATATATATATATATATGTCAATTGAGCTGTCCTTGAGACAGACCAACCAAGAAACTAGAAGGTTTGCTGGATCTTATCTTTTGTGCAAAGAAAGAAGGTTTGTTGGAATTTTGTGCCAACAAATAGAAGGGGACACCAGCACGTACGTCATTTGCACGTACGTTTAAAACTCAAACGTGATGTGTCTATCGTGTTTTAAGTTTGTTGCGTTTATCTTGTTTTTGTACTAAATTTGTATTGATGACGTTTTGTAGGGGCATGACAATGTTTCTGGTAGCTGTATAAGGGTTTATTATAGTTTGTTTTATTGTGCAAATTTACTCTAGATCAATTTCTTGACCACTAAAACTTATGTACCTAATTAACAACCTCTAATTATTTGTGAAATTCAATAAAATACCACCCCATAATTTCTGGTAGAAATAACTCAAACCGAGGAATTAGACAAAAGAGGAAACAAACTATAAATCCAAATAATAATTCCCACAAAGCATTAAATTTGATGCTTTGTCAAACTTACTCAATAGAAAATATAGTCAAACCATTCCACTTTCTAGAAACAGTTTTGAATCTCTCAGGTCCAACCATGATTTAATTAATAACCAAATCCTACCAGATGTGCTCTGATATTTTTAGTCTTTTGAGACTCTCATTTGGAAAAGAATCATTCTGGTTCCGCCACTAATTATATAAAATACCATTGCAGAGACTCTTTTGTTATATGTTCAAAGTGTTGTCTTCATCTTTCTCATGGAAGCTATTCACTCACTTTTCACCATTGCATTTGCCATTATTTTCCTCCCATTTCTCTCGCTCACAGAAGATGATGACCATCACCACGGAATCGGCTTCAGCCTCGAACTGATCCACCGCGATTCGCCATCATCTCCGTTGTACAATCCGGCGGAGTCTCATTGGCAACGCTTAAGCAATGCCTTGCAACGCTCGCATTACCGTGTGACCAACCATTTCGGCAGAAAAGGTTCAGGACTACGCGCTACGAGTCCTACAGGGGAAGCCCATTTAATCTATGTTGCAGGAGAGTATTTGGTGAACATATCGATTGGGACACCGCCCAAAACTTTGATTGGCATTGTGGACACCGGCAGCGATCTTACATGGACGCAATGCAAGCCGTGTAAGGATTGTTTCAAGCAAAAAATCCCCATCTTTGATCCCAATTCTTCTTCAACATATGAGCCCCTTTCTTGTTTGTCCAAACAATGCCATTTGCTAAGTGAAGGCACTTGCTCAAACGATAAGTTTTGCTATTACAATTATACGTATGGGGACAATTCCTACACCTCTGGAAATCTGTCCGTGGACACTGTTACATTGGCTTCCAGAACTGCAGGCAAGGCCGCCGTATCAATCCCCAACACCATATTTGGATGTGGACACCACAACGGAGGAATCTTCAGCGGGACTGAGACAGGCATAGTCGGACTTGGAAGCGGAGCTGTGTCGCTTATATCCCAAATCGGAAAAGTGGTTGGTAGGAAATCTTTCTCCTACTGCTTGGTGCCGAGTTACGAACTACAATTTCGTTCAAACTTGCACTCCAAGCAAAGTAGTCAAAGTGAAATCCCAAGCAAGATGTACTTTGGTGGTAAAGTTTCAGGCCGTGATGTGGTCTCAACTCCTGTCCTGTCGAACGGTTCGCAAACCTATTACTACCTTGAGCTTCAAGGCATCAGCGTCGGAGACGACTATATTAAGCTTGAAGTTTCCAGTCCTCAAAGTTTTAAGGGCAACATGATCATAGACTCCGGGACTACTATAACAGCTTTGCCTACACAGCTTTATGAAAGTTTCGAATCGGCAATTAGAAAGGCAATTCATCTGGAGGTGACGAGAGATCCAACCGGCATTCTACTGCTCTGTTACAAGACTAAACCGGAAATCGACGCTCCCATTGTTACAGTCCATTTCCGTGGTGCAGACGTGAAGTTAAAATCCGTCAACACTTTCGTTAGGGTTAGGGAAGATGTTGTGTGTCTTGCATTTTCCCCGACCAACGATGTGGGGACCTATGGGAATGTGGCACAAATGAACTTCTTGGTAGGATTTGACCTGCAAGAAAGGACATTATCCTTCAAGGCAACCGATTGCGGTACCGGGTAAAGAATTGCCATGGATTTTGTTTTCCATATTTATTTGCCAATGTACCTGATGCCAAAGAATAATAATAATAAGAGTGATCATATATAATGGATTTTTTTGAGCATTGCTCTAATTTACAAGAGATTTGATGAAAATAAATAGTAGAAAACTTGAAGATTCACAATTTTTGTTCTCAATGGATTTGTAAAACCGATCGATATTACTTGGAATTTTTCACAACCCGTCACATCAAATTCCGAAAACAGCTGCCGATACCAACATTACAAAAGCCTGTAGATGGCACCCCCCGGCCTTTCCTCCCAAATTATTGCAGGGTGCCATTTTTGCAGCACACTGTGATGACTGATGACTGATGAGGGCACATTCGTACTGGCTTCGGCAGGCCAGTCACACCTTATTTTTCAGATGTGCAATTTTTCTTTTGCTTTTGGTATTCCTCAAAAATCATCACTCAGTGTAATTAGTCTCTGTTTTTTTGAGATGGCTCGTTAGTCATCCAAAAGAGCGAGATGAGGTTGGAGTTCACGAATTATAACCTTACAGCACTGGGCAGTGAGTCCAGCCTCTCCAGTCTTCCCTGCAACAGAGGTTCTCGAATATGCTAGAGTGGTCATCCAACCTGCTTCAACTCTCTGATCTCACTGGACTGAATCTGGCTCCATTCCTGGAATCTGTGGGAAAGCCATTCATACTGTTTATGACACAAAAGGAGAGCATAAAAAAGAAACTGAAATCGCAGAAAGCGAATATTGATCTAGGAAAATCATGTAAACCCTGCAACCAATTTTATTTGAACCCATGTCATCTCACTCTACAGTCTACACCCAACTTAAACCATATATGTGAATCGTCTTTTCTGTCCTATTGTACAATTACCGTTAGAGACAGGATTTTATTAAAACTAAAACCAAATTTATCTATAAACCCATATCCAATAATCAAACCCTCCACTTTGTGCCTCCATTCCTGGAGAGCAATGGGCTCGTCAAACGCTTGAAAAAGTTTCTTTCAGAAGCACAAAAGGACTCTTTATGGATTTAGAAGAAATGTACTGCAAGTATTTTGAGATGAGTAGTGGAGGTACAAATGTCCACCGTGAAGAAAGTATTTAATGCCTTAGAATAGCTGTAATGACTGACAAGTATTACAAGGAGGCAAAGAATTCCAAGAAAGCTTCTAGTGCAATTGAAGAAATTTTAAAGACAACAGAATTAAACATTTAGTTACTTGTTTCTTCATCACAAAATCTTGTGATTGAAATTCTTGCCAATGAGAATAGAGTTGTCCTAGACAACCAAAAAAAGGGTATGCCCTGAAAAAAGGACTAGACCCCGTGAGCTAGTATGACCTTTGCCATTCATAGATAACAGTCACTCCTCAATCTCCACATATTTTAAATTGGGTGTAAAGATAAATTTACATATTGGATTTGGTTTGTAAAGGTAGTTTAAGTAGTTAATTTGGGTTTAAATAAACAATTCATATCAAAATGCCTGTATATGAGTAAAGCAAATGTAATTCTGGGTACATGCAAGAGTCACATATACTACCTGCTGAAGTTCGAAAATTCACTATAGACACTAAAAGATAGGATGAAGAATATAACATGCTACAGATGTAAATTCATGACTTTCCGCCCTTTTCATTTCCACGAAATCTAAAGATTGAAGGCTATATTTTGCTTCCAACTACACTTGATTATAAGCAATTAACTCTATTACGGGCCAAGTTGGCACCTTTCATAAAGCAATTGCAGCTGTAGCAGATAAGGGGACACTTTTGCTCTAGCTCAATACCAAAATATGTGGGTGATAAGTTTACAAACTCTATCACACCTCTTTCACTTTGCACTCTCAAATAAAATTGGACAAAGAAAGAAATAGAGAAAGGAGGGAAGCAACAAGCTTTGGCAAAACACTTGGACTTTGATATATGAAAAGGTTTACAAATTGTTGGAATAAGAAAGCTTACAAGCTTCTTCACAATTGGAAGTGGGATTTGGATGGGATGATTTACAATGCTTGAGAACTTGGGTATTTATAGCAAACCAAATAATTAAACTAAGATTATTTATTACCACACAAAACACATTAATTGCACCTAATAATTTTATTCAACCATACCTAACATTGCCTAACTTTGACATTGATTTTCAACAATAGCAACCTGTTTTGATTTGAATTTCCAACACACCTCCTCAAATCAAAACGCCTTCATTCCTAGCATTTCACGCAGTAGCCGGAATGTTTCAATTGGCAATGGCTTTGTGAAGATGTCTGCCACTTGTTCCTTGGTGTGACAGTAGACAAGTTCAATTGTCTTTTGCTTCACATGGTCCCTTAGAAAATGGAACCTGGTATCAATGTGCTTGCTCCTTCCATGTTGAACAGGATTCTTTGCAAGTTTGATTGCAGACACGTTATCTACGTGAATCACAGTCGATTCCACTTGTGGATGACACACTGACTTCAACAGATTTCTTAACCAAATTGCCTCATACACGGTTGAGGCTACAGCAACATACTCGGCTTCACATGATGACAAAGCAACAATTGATTGCTTCTTTGAAGTCCATGAGAAAGCTGTTGATCCTAGAAAAAACACATAGCCAGTTGTGCTTTTCCTTTCATCTTGGTCACCTCCCCAATCATTATCTGAATAACCAAATAATTTTGCATCTTCACCAAAATTATAAAATAGACCATAGTTTAGAGTACCTCTTATGTACCTCAAAATTCTCTTGGCGGCCAGCCAATGAGACTCCCTTGGTGTTTCCATGTATCGACTCACGAGTCCAACACCATAAACTATATCAGGTCTTGTGATTGTAAGGTACCTTAGGCTTCCAACGAGGCTTTTGTACACTGTTGAGTTTACAAACTCACCCTCTCCTCCTTTGGACAGCTTCAATCCAGTTGCGACTGGGGTATTGACAGTGTTGCACTTGTCCATATTGAACTTCTTCAATATGTCTCTCATGTACCTTTGTTGAGAGATGTAGATACCATCACTTTCTTGCTTCACTTCTATGCCAAGAAAGTATGACATTAATCCATTGTCAGTTATCTCGAATTCACTGAACATGGATTGCTTGAACTCATGGAACATTGCCTCATTGTTTCCTGTAAACAATAAATCATCTACATAGAGACAAATAATTAAGAACTCCCCTTTTTCACCATTCTTCATGTAAACTGAATGCTCGTATGAACATTTCTGAAATCCATTTTGGTGAAGGTAGTTGTCGATCCTTGAGTTCCAAGCTCGTGGTGCTTGCTTGAGGCCGTACAAAGCCTTCTTCAAACGATACACCTTATCTTCTTCTCCTTGTACTTGGAAGCCTTCCGGTTGTTCCACGTACACTTCTTCCTCAAGTACTCCATTAAGGAAGGCTGACTTGACATCTAGTTGATAAATTTTCCATTTATGATGTGCGGCAAGAGAGATTAGCAATCTTACCGTGTCAAGTCTCGCAACTGGAGCATAGACTTCATCATAGTCCACTCCATACTTCTGTTTGTAGCCCTTTGCTACAAGTCTTGATTTGTATCGATCCACACTCCCATCTGCAGTGCGTTTGATCTTGTAAACCCACTTGACACCAATAGCCTTCTGATTTGGTGGGAGCTTTGTCAGCTCCCAAGTGTCATTCTTCTCGATGGCATGGATCTCTTCTTCCATGGCTTTCTTCCAACAATCTTCTTCCACAACTTCATTGAATGAGAAAGGCTCGTGGTCTGCATACAAGCAGAAAAGGTTGGTTTCTTCTTCTTGTCCATAAATCTCTGTGAGATTCCTTAACCTCACTGGAGTTGAGGAGCTGCTTTCCTCACTAGATGTAGGACCACTCCTTGCAATTCTGTGCACTGGAGTTGTTGTGATTGTTTGAGCCGGCTGTTGCTCAATCGGTGGTACAACTTCTGGTTCTTCAAAATCAGTGGAGACGATCTTCTCTTTACTGACTTCTTTGTTGTTCCACGTCCATGTCTCTTCCTCACTAAAGATGACATCTCTACTAACCACTAGTTTGCCAGTTAGTGGGTTGTAGAGCTTGTATGCCTTGGACTCTTCACTATAGCCCACAAACACACACTACTCACCTCTATCATCAAGTTTCCTCCTCTTGGCTTCTGGAACTTGAGCATATGCAACACACCCAAAAATTCTTAGGTGTGTAACATTCGGCTTGTATCCACTCCAAGCCTCTTGTGGTGTCATCCTCTTGACATTCTTTGTTGGACATCGATTCAACAAATAAATCGAACAAGCTACAGCTTCTGCCCATAACTCTTTTGGCAAATTCTTCTCCTTAAGCATGAACCTTGTCATGTCAAGGATGATTCGATTCTTTCTTTCGGCTATCCCATTTTGCTGTGGGGTATAGGCAGCAGTAAGTTGATGCCTAATTCCTTGCTCCTTGCAGTATGCTTGGAAAGCATTGGAGGTGTACTCTCCACCTCTATCTGATCTCACAGCCACAAGCTTGTGGTTACTTTCTGCCTCTGTGAGTGCCTTGAACTCCTTGAAAATTTTTAGGGCAGCTGACTTCTCCTTGAGAAAATAGACCCAAGTCTTTCTACTGAAATCATCAATGAAGGTAATAAAATACCTATTACCTCCATAAGACATGGGATCCAATGGACCACATATATCTGTGTGCACCAACTGCAGTGGTGCCTTTGCTCTCCATGTATCACCAACAGGGAACGATAGTCGTGCTTGCTTGCCAAGCACACAACCTTTACATACTTGGCGTGTGGCTTCAATCTGGGGTAGACCACGAACCATTCCTCCACTTGACAGCAACTTTAGGCCATTGAAATTAAGATGGCCAAATCGAAGATGCCATTTCCATGACTCATCTTCCATTACACCGATGTTGCAGCTTCCAATCTTTGTGTTCAAATTCAACGGAAACATCCGGTTCTTTGACATTCGAACACGTGCAATAAGCTTTCTCCTTGCATTCCTGAGAGTGAGAAGCATGTTCTCCATATGTATAATGTACCCTTTCTGGAGCAGTTGACCAATGCTCAGAATGTTGCTCTTCATACCTGGTATGTAGTAGGTATCGGAGATGTATTCTTCTTTTCCATCCTTCTGGATGATCTTGATCTTCCCTTTGCCTTCAACTGGCAATTTTGAGGAGTCACCAAGACTTACAGTTCCATAGGTCCCTTCTTTGAGTTCGGCAAAAAACTCCTTCTTTCCACACATGTGATTGCTTGCACCAGAGTCCAAATACCAAACATCTTGTTGGCTACTGGAATCATGGTGTGCTAGTAAGACTGTAAGTTCTTCATCAGTATTTCCACTTGATTCTGCCATGTTGACATGCTCACCATTTTTATGTGAACATTCATTGGCATAATGTCCATATTGCTTACAGTTGTGACACTGGATATGCGCCTTTCCTCGAGTAGATCTCCACTCCTGAGACTGACCTTGATTTTGTGCATAGCCTCGACCTCTTCCTCGGGCTCGTCCTCGGCTACGGTTGGATGAGCTCCCACGACGTGAGTTCCATTGCCCACGACCTTTATTTGGTTTGTCAATATTCAACTTTGACTCCAAAGCTTGCTCTAGCGTTGTGGGGCTTGCATTCTTCTGAATGCGTTGCTCGTGAACTAGGAGGGATCCTAGTAGCTCTTCTGCGCTCATCACCTCCAAATCCTTGGATTCCTCAATGGCAGTCACCACATGCTCAAACTTAGATGTGAGTGACCGGAGTATCTTCTCCACAACTCGTACTTCATCGAGTCTCTCGCCATTTCTCCTCATCTGATTTACTATCACAATGAGCCTTGAGTGATAGTCGGAGATGCTCTCCCCTTCATTCATATGAGCAGTTTCAAAATCTGCTCGAAGTGATTGTAACCTCACTTTCTTGACTCGATCTACTCCTTTGTAGATTGTACTGAGTGTATCCCATACTTGCTTGCTCGTTTTTGCTTCTGCAACCTTCTCGAACGTTGAATCTTCCAAACCCTGGTATAGAAGATACTGTTGGAAATTCAAATCAAAACAGGTTGCTATTGTTGAAAATCAATGTCAAAGTTAGGCATTGAAAGTTAGGCAATGTTAGGTATGGTTGAATAAAATTATTAGGTGCAATTAATGTGTTTTGTGTGGTAATAAATAATCTTAGTTTAATTATTTGGTTTGCTATAAATACCCAAGTTCTCAAGCATTGTAAATGATCCCATCCAAATCCCACTTCCAATTGTGAAGAAGCTTGTAAGCTTTCTTATTCCAACAATTTGTAAACCTTTTCATATATCAAAGTCCAAGTGTTTTGCCAAAGCTTGTTGCTTCCCTGCTTTCTCTATTTCTTTCTTTGTCCAATTTTATTTGAGAGTGCAAAGTGAAAGAGGTGTGATAGAGTTTGTAAACTTATCACCCACATATTTTGGTATTGAGTTAGTAAACTGTCAAATACCAACAATTGATATCAGAGCCAGAATACCATTCTGGCAGGTGCCGCAGTTATGGCGTCCAACTTAGTGCAACTCCAAGTTCCCACATTGAAGAAAGAAAATTATGAAAGATGGTGCATCCAATTCAAAGCATTGTTTGGATCACAGGAGCTATGGGAAGTTGTCAGTAGTGGGTATGTTGTACCCACTGCCGAGCAAGAAGCCTTATATACTGCGGATCAAAGGAACACTCTCAAGGACTTACGAAAGAAGGACCAAAAGGCGCTGTATCTTCTATACCAGGGTTTGGAAGATTCAACGTTCGAGAAGGTTGCAGAAGCAAAAACGAGCAAGCAAGTATGGGATACACTCAGTACAATCTACAAAGGAGTAGATCGAGTCAAGAAAGTGAGGTTACAATCACTTCGAGCAGATTTTGAAACTGCTCATATGAATGAAGGAGAGAGCATCTCCGACTATCACTCAAGGCTCATTGTGATAGTAAATCAGATGAGGAGAAATTGCGAGAGACTCGATGAAGTACGAGTTGTGGAGAAGATACTCCGGTCACTCACATCTAAGTTTGAGCATGTGGTGACTGCCATTGAGGAATCCAAGGATTTGGAGGTGATGAGCGCAGAAGAGCTACTAGGATCCCTCCTAGTTCACGAGCAACGCATTCAGAAGAATGCAAGCCCCACAACGCTAGAGCAAGCTTTGGAGTCAAAGTTGAATATTGACAAACCAAATAAAGGTCGTGGGCAGTGGAACTCACGTCGTGGGAGCTCATCCAACCGTAGCCGAGGACGAGCCCGAGGAAGAGGTCGAGGCTATGCACAAAATCAAGGTCAGTCTCAGGAGTGGAGATCTACTCGAGGAAAGGCGCATATCCAGTGTCACAACTGTAAGCAATATGGACATTATGCCAATGAATGTTCACATAAAAATGGTGAGCATGTCAACATGGCAGAATCAAGTGGAAATACTGATAAAGAACTTACAGTCTTACTAGCACACCATGATTCCAGTAGCCAACAAGATGTTTGGTATTTGGACTCTGGTGCAAGCAATCACATGTGTGGAAAGAAGGAGTTTTTTGTCGAACTCAAAGAAGGGGCCTATGGATCTGTAAGTCTTGGTGACTCCTCAAAGTTGCCAGTTGAAGGCAAAGGGAAAATCAAGATCATCCAGAAGGATGGAAGAGAAGAATACATCTCCGATACCTACTACATACCAGGTATGAAGAGCAACATTCTGAGCATTGGTCAACTGCTCCAGAAAGGGTACATTATACATATGGAGAACATGCTTCTCACTCTCAGGAATGTAAGGAGAAAGCTTATTGCACGTGTTCGAATGTCAAAGAACCGGATGTTTCCGTTGAATTTGAACACAAAGATTGGAAGCTGCAACATCGGTGTAATGGAAGATGAGTCATGGAAATGGCATCTTCGATTTGGCCATCTTAATTTCAATGGCCTAAAGTTGCTGTCAAGTGGAGGAATGGTTCGTGGTCTACCCCAGATTGAAGCCACACGCCAAGTATGTGAAGGTTGTGTGCTTGGCAAGCAAGCACGACTATCGTTCCCTGTTGGTGATACATGGAGAGCAAAGGCACCACTGCAGTTTGTGCACACAGATATATGTGGTCCATTGGATCCCATGTCTTATGGAGGTAATAGGTATTTTATTACCTTCATTGATGATTTCAGTAGAAAGACTTGGGTCTATTTTCTCAAGGAGAAGTTAGCTGCCCTAAAAATTTTCAAGGAGTTCAAGGCACTCACAGAGGCAGAAAGTAACCACAAGCTTGTGGCTGTGAGATCAGATAGAGGTGGAGAGTACACCTCCAATGCTTTCCAAGCATACTGCAAGGAGCAAGGAATTAGGCATCAACTTACTGCTGCCTATACCCCACAGCAAAATGGGATAGCCGAAAGAAAGAATCGAACCATCCTTGACATGACAAGGTCCATGCTTAAGGAGAAGAATTTGCCAAAAGAGTTATGGGCAGAAGCTGTAGCTTGTTCGATTTATTTGTTGAATCGATGTCCAACAAAGAGTGTCAAGAGGATGACACCACAAGAGGCTTGGAGTGGATACAAGCCGAATGTTACACACCTAAGAATTTTTGGGTGTGTTGCATATGCTCATGTTCCAGAAGCCAAGAGGAGGAAACTTGATGATAGAGGTGATAAGTGTGTTTGTGGGCTATAGTGAAGAGTCCAAGGCATACAAGCTCTACAACCCACTAACTGGCAAACTAGTGGTTAGTAGAGATGTCATCTTCAGTGAGGAAGAGACATGGACGTGGAACAACAAAGAAGTCAGTAAAGAGAAGATCGTCTCCACTGATTTTGAAGAACCAGAAGTTGTACCACCGATTGAGCAACAGCCTGCTCAAACAATCACAACTCCAGTGCACAGAATTGCAAGGAGTGGTCCTACATCTAGTGAGGAAAGCAGCTCCTCAACTCCAGTGAGGTTAAGGAGTCTCACAGAGATTTATGGACAAGAAGAAGAAGAAGAAACCAACCTTTTCTGCTTGTATGCAGACCACGAGCCTTTCTCATTCAATGAAGCTGTGGAAGAAGATTGTTGGAAGAAAGCCATGGAAGAAGAGATCCATGCCATCGAGAAGAATGACACTTGGGAGCTGACAAAGCTCCCACCAAATCAGAAGGCTATTGGTGTCAAGTGGGTTTACAAGATCAAACGCACTGCAGATGGGAGTGTGGATCGATACAAATCAAGGCTTGTAGCAAAGGGCTACAAACAGAAGTATGGAGTGGACTATGATGAAGTCTATGCTCCAGTTGCGAGACTTGACACGGTAAGATTGCTAATCTCTCTTGCCGCACATCATAAATGGAAAATTTATCAACTAGATGTCAAGTCAGCCTTCCTTAATGGAGTACTTGAGGAAGAAGTGTACGTGGAACAACCGGAAGACTTCCAAGTACAAGGAGAAGAAGATAAGGTGTATCGTTTGAAGAAGGCTTTGTACGGCCTCAAGCAAGCACCACGAGCTTGGAACTCAAGGATCGACAACTACCTTCACCAAAATGGATTTCAGAAATGTCCATACGAGCATTCAGTTTACATGAAGAATGGTGAAAAAGGGGAGTTCTTAATTATTTGTCTCTATGTAGATGATTTATTGTTTACAGGAAACAATGAGGCAATGTTCCATGAGTTCAAGCAATCCATGTTCAGTGAATTCGAGATGACTGACAATGGATTAATGTCATACTTTCTTGGCATAGAAGTGAAGCAAGAAAGTGATGGTATCTACATCTCACAACAAAGGTACATGAGAGACATATTGAAGAAGTTCAATATGGACAAGTGCAACACTGTCAATACTCCAGTCGTAACTGGATTAAAGCTGTCCAAAGGAGGAGAGGGTGAGTTTGTAAACTCAACAGTGTACAAAAGCCTCGTTGGAAGCCTAAGGTACCTTACAATCACAAGACCTGATATAGTTTATGGTGTTGGACTCGTGAGTCGATACATGGAAACACCAAGGGAGTCTCATTGGCTGGCCGCCAAGAGAATTTTGAGGTACATAAGAGGTACTCTAAACTATGGTCTATTTTATAATTTTGGTGAAGATGCAAAATTATTTGGTTATTCAGATAGTGATTGGGGAGATGACCAAGATGAAAGGAAAAACACAACTGGCTATGTGTTTTTTCTAGGATCAACAGCTTTCTCATGGACTTCAAAGAAGCAATCAATTGTTGCTTTGTCATCATGTGAAACCGAGTATGTTGTTGTAGCCTCAACCGTGTGTGAGGCAATTTGGTTAAGAAATCTGTTGAAGTCAGTGTGTCATCCACAAGTGGAATCGACTGTGATTCACGTAGATAACGTGTCTGCAATCAAACTTGCAAAGAATCCTGTTCAACATGGAAGGAGCAAGCACATTGATACCAGGTTCCATTTTCTAAGGGACCATGTGAAGCAAAAGACAATTGAACTTGTCTACTGTCACACCAAGGAACAAGTGGCAGACATCTTCACAAAGCCATTGCCAATTGAAACATTCCGGCTACTGCGTGAAATGCTAGGAATGAAGGCGTTTTGATTTGAGGAGGTGTGTTGGAAATTCAAATCAAAACAGGTTGCTATTGTTGAAAATCAATGTCAAAGTTAGGCATTGAAAGTTAGGCAATGTTAGGTATGGTTGAATAAAATTATTAGGTGCAATTAATGTGTTTTGTGTGGTAATAAATAATCTTAGTTTAATCATTTGGTTTGCTATAAATACCCAAGTTCTCAAGCATTGTAAATCATCCCATCCAAATCCCACTTCCAATTGTGAAGAAGCTTGTAAGCTTTCTTATTCCAACAATTTGTAAACCTTTTCATATATCAAAGTCCAAGTGTTTTGCCAAAGCTTGTTGCTTCCCTCCTTTCTCTATTTCTTTCTTTGTCCAATTTTATTTGAGAGTGCAAAGTGAAAGAGGTGTGATAGAGTTTGTAAACTTATCACCCACATATTTTGGTATTGAGTTAGTAAACTGTCAAATACCAACATATGGATTTAGAAGAAATGTACTGCAAGTATTTTGAGATGAGTAGTGGAGGTACAAATGTCCACCGTGAAGAAAGTATTTAATGCCTTAGAATAGCTGTAATGACTGACAAGTATTACAAGGAGGCAAAGAATTCCAAGAAAGCTTCTAGTGCAATTGAAGAAATTTTAAAGACAACAGAATTAAACATTTAGTTACTTGTTTCTTCATCACAAAATCTTGTGATTGAAATTCTTGCCAATGAGAATAGAGTTGTCCTAGACAACCAAAAAAAGGGTATGCCCTGAAAAAAGGACTAGACCCCGTGAGCTAGTATGACCTTTGCCATTCATAGATAACAGTCACTCCTCAATCTCCACATATTTTAAATTGGGTGTAAAGATAAATTTACATATTGGATTTGGTTTGTAAAGGTAGTTTAAGTAGTTAATTTGGGTTTAAATAAACAGTTCATATCAAAATGCCTGTATATGAGTAAAGCAAATGTAATTCTGGGTACATGCAAGAGTCACATATACTACCTGCTGAAGTTCGAAAATTCACTATAGACACTAAAAGATAGGATGAAGAATATAACATGCTACAGATGTAAATTCATGACTTTCCGCCCTTTTCATTTCCACGAAATCTAAAGATTGAAGGCTATATTTTGCTTCCAACTACACTTGATTATAAGCAATTAACTCTATTACGGGCCAAGTTGGCACCTTTCATAAAGCAATTGCAGCTGTAGCAGATAAGGGGACACTTTTGCTCTACTTTTTCTTTCTTTTATGGTGATGGGAAATTTTCCCTCCACTTCGAACTTTTCACCAAGGGGAAGTGAAAGACGACTGGACCAAGCCTAATTGATGACAACAAATCAAATTTTCGAACTTCAGAGACCAACGATATTTATGCTTTGCGAACTAAAAAGCACAAAATGCTCACAATTTTTAACTAAATAAGTGAGAACAGAAAGCTCCAACAACAGCTAATGTAAATACAGCAGAAGAAGAAAAGGAACTTACAATATGTCTTCTAGCCATCACTGTACGTACTACGGAAAGATGGACTTACATTTGAAGGAAGAAGGTTTCTTCATCTCCTCAAGTAAATATCTACAAGGAAACGAATAGAATTAATCTTCTTTATAATAGCATGAAAAACATGTGATTAAGTTCTTCGAAAGAAGTATGTTGATATTAATTATCCAAATCTGCCACTGATACTAAGTAATTTTCTTTTCCTGTTCATTAATTAATTAATAAAAACATTAAAAACTGTCTGAACAAACTCCAAAAATGTAAAATTGAGAAGTAAAAAAAAAAAACAAAACATAGTTATGAATCAGTCATAGATTCATAGCTATATTCAATGAGGTTAAAGCAGGAGAGTAGGATACATAATTAATCGATAGGAACTTCAAATCATAGTGACTAGAATTGCTTGGTATTTCAATTTTGATTATTTCCTATTGATTTACGACAAAGTAATATATGATGATGACTCACAGGATATATTCACTATAAATCCCATCCAAAAGTGAAATCCTCTCATAAATAAATTCCCTCATGTAACTGCAGCTGAAGTACTAAACGTAGAAAAGCATAAAAATCCTATAATGGCTATTTAAAAGATGATGAAAACAAATATAAGATGAGTAAGCATCATCTCACTACATTCAATATGGTGTATGACAGAATAGATCTGTATATGCATTATTTAAGAAATTGTAATCTCACATTATAATAACAAAATACAAGACAAGGTATGTAAAGTAATGAATTCAAGTCCCTGTATGTAAAATATAAACATAAGATCATTAGGTCACAACATTTTGGAGGTAGCTAATTAAAATGAAGAGCGCAATGAGATTTAAGAGAATATCCAACCTTCAGCTGGAAGAGCAAACTAGAATTCATCATCTGGCACAAATCCCCTTTGAAGCATCTCATCATGGAACCGAAATGCCTCCTTCAAATTGTCCTGGGTCACATGTCCATTTATCAATGACGTATAAGTGGATCTATCAGGTTTTACACCTCTCTCAATCATCTTCCGCAATACTAGCTCGGCTTCGTGCATTCTACCTTGCCTACAGAACCCATTTAGAATTATATTGTATGTAAACTGATCCGACAGTATCCCTTGCTTTTCCATCTCCTGAACTGAGGAAAATGCTTTGTTCAGATTCTCTTCTTTTACATATCCGTTAATCAAAGTGTTGTAAGTAATACTGTCAGGAACAACTCCTTTTGAAATCATTTTGCCTAAGAACTCATCCGCCTTTGTTGTGCCACCAGAGCGGCAATAACCTTTAATGACAGTGTTACAAGTAACTAGAGTGGGTTTGATGCCTTCTTCAATCATCTGGTCCCACAACCTAAACGCCTCATGCACGTTCCCCATGCTACAAAATCCATTGATTAGGATGCCATATGAAATGTGATTGGGTAATATCCTTCTTGAAACCATGTCATCCCATAACTCCTTAGCTTTATCCATTTCACCTAGTTTGCAGAAGCCATCAAACAATGTGTTGTATGTGACAATATCAGGCTTAATATTTCCATTAGTCATTGCATCAAACAGATTGAGAGATTTAGTCATATTCCCGTGCTTGCAATAGCCATGAATGAGCGTTGTGAAAGTATAAAAATCAGGAATGACACCCCTTTCCAACATTTCATTGAAAAGCTCATCTGCATCAGAAAGCATTTTCTCTCGACACAGTCCATTTAAAATTGTATTGAACGTTACCACATCAATAGTGCAACCTTGCTCAAGCATTTCATCACGCAGCTTCAAAGCCTCTAACATCATTCCCTTTCTAGAATATCCATCTATAAGAATAGTGTAGATCACATTATCTGGAACCAAGCCTGCCCTTTTCATATCTCTAAAATATAGCAACGCACGATCAATATTTTTGTTCCTCGAAAAAACCCCAATAAGTGAACTGAAACTAACTATATCAGGAACAACACCTCTCTGTGACATTTCATGGAAAATTTCCTCAGCCTCTAAAAAATCACCTTTTCTACAGCTCTCAAAAAGCATTGTATTATAAGTAGTAGTATCAGGATTCAATCCACCTTGCAACATTTCATACAACATTTCCTTTGCTCTTGCATAATTTCCTACTTTACACAAACCATTCATGATAGCATTGTACGTGAAAAGCTCAGGTTTCAACCCCTTAGAAGACATAGAGTTTTTTAACTGAAAAGCTTCTTCTAGAAGCCCTTCGCGACAATATGCATTGATTAGTGTATTATACGTCACAATATCTGAAAACACCCCCTTCTCTTCCATATCTGATAAGAAGAATTTAACGCTCTCAATTTTGTGAGCTTTGCATAAGGCATTAACCATTATATTTAGTGTATAAACGTTTAACTGAACCCCACTGCTAACAACTTCCCCATATACCACCCATGCCAAATCAATCCACCCGACCTTCACAAGCCCACCAAGAAGACTATTGCAAGCATTTATCGAAACACAAAATCCTTTTCTTCTAAACACCTGAAACGCCTCAAATCCTTCTCTCAACTTCTTAGCCTGCACATACGTTCTAACAAACAGATCAAAGACCAAAGAACTTGAGCCGCAACTGCTATAAGTTGAAACCAAAGAGTCTGCCACTCCAACACGCGAAATGCCACTCTTTCTAACCATTCTAAGAATCAGAGGTTGTGCATCTGACACCCTTCGACCACGCACCAACATGTGAATCATTGCACTCAAAGACTCTGATGAATGTTTAAAATTAGGGCTATTTAACAGAATCAAATCAACAAACTTCAGACCCAGTTGCAAATTTTCGCGGCAGCGAGAAAGAACTTCAGCAATAAGAAATGGGTTTAACTGAAAACCGCGCAAGGAAGTGAGGGTGCCTTGCTTCAAACCTAATAAAATCTTTTCCACCAAAAGAGAATCTGATAGAGACGCTGACGAAAACGGTTCTTGGCTTGTACTACTACAGAGTTCTTGGGATTGCATACTTTTAAGACCAAGTTCCAGGTCATTTGACGGACAATAAGCAAAAGAATGAGGTCTATGAGAGTGAAAGAGTGAGTACTTAGTTGGTTTTGTGAAGGTTGTGAGGGTTCTGGGAGCTACGTTTCTCAAAATTAGCCGTTGGGTTTGCATATTTGAAACTATAGTTATAGCCATTGAAGAATGAACTTAGAATTCAAAAGGATGAGGGATGCTTGGGGGTTGAAAGGGCCTGTCTACCGATTAAAAGTTCATTCCAGTTTGACTGGGTTAGGTCCCAAACCAAGAACCAGTACCAAACAGTTTGTAGGCCATAAAGATGAACCGGAAACTGAAAACTTGGACCTTAAATAGACTGACCGTATACCGAAACTTTAAGTACGGTCTGGTCTCATTGAATTATATCCTCATTTCTAGCAGGTTGATCCTGAAAAAAGCAAAAAGCAGTCATCAATATCGAAACAAAACAAGAGAATGAAAATATTTATTCGCGAAATAACAAAGGAAAAATGAGAATAGCAGTTATAAGAATATCGAAATTGCATCTAAATGTAATAGAAGACAATCCAACAGGCATTGGATTGCAACGAGAATCTCCGAATATGGGCAGAAAGAATTCGAACAGACGATTAATTCAACAAAAATGATAATCCAGATTAACAAAAGGCTAAGGGTACAATTATTGAATCAAAATTTCCATGCTTGTTCCTAAAATTTTAAGATATTTCAGCAAAATTTACAGTAATGGCACATAGTCAGTTGCAAGATATTCCGGCAAAATCTTGTTCCTAAAATTTTAAGAATCACGGAAAGTAGAAGAAAAATAGCCATGAAGTCTGAAGATTGCCTCAGTGATCGGACGGACCAAGTCCAACAGCGGCGACAGGAAGTGAGAGCAGCGAGCGATGGGTTTGAGTTCGAGCTTCGATACAAACTTTCAGTGGAAGAAGAAGAGGATGAGTTCAGATGAGAGGTTGAGAGGAATGGGAGGATTCTGGTGGCTGTGAATGGCGGATTCCGGTGGTTACGACGTTGAGAGAGAGAGGCGGGAGAGAATTCCAGAGAGAGAGAGAGGCCGACGGATGGAGAGTGCAGGGTTTTTACTTAAACCGACACAGGGTAGGTGTAGGCCCAGGGTACTACGTATCACTTGTAAGCAGTCAGAAGTGTTATGAACTTATGATTCTCAACAAAAGTAAATTTAAACTAAATTTTTGTTAACTTATTGTGAGATTAAGTCCATCATCTCTTTATTAGTCTAGATAATATCGGTTGAATTGGAGTCGTATTGTTAACTTAGGTTGAGTTGTGTTGATGAAAGCTTGTTGGAATTTATGAATGGACTACATTTTTCTTATTCATGAAGCCTTGTTCAAGGTTGATATATGTTTATGATACTTGGATGGCTAAGATTTTAACATGATGAATTCCGTTATTTCCAGAGTTCCAGCAACTCGACAAAATTATATTGGAAATCAAACAAAATACAATATAAGAATGCTAACAACCTTCTCATTCGAATCTTCTTTTTCTACCTTTCATTTTTTTTTTTTTTCCTGATCTAAATTACAACATTGCTTGATAATCGAAACTGTCTATTCTCCATGCCAACCTCGAAAGATCAACCTTGCCAAAAGCCCTTTCATGGAAGGAGACTTTTCATTTTAGCAACCGAGGTCATGCGTTCGATTCTCTCTACCTCGATATCACTTGCATAAGACGAATGCATATTTTATTCAAATTTTCCTATGTACAGCCAATAGAATCCATTGGAATATTATCCTTAAACATAACATCACATGTTGTACAGTCATAAACCTTGTAAAACCTACCATTTTCTATTCCGAATTGGTCACAGTTCCCTACATAAAGTTCTGAACAAAGCTACCAATACCAACATTACAAAAAGTCTGCTAGACAGATGGTCTCGGACACCAATATACATTTCGTTTTCACATTATGGGACATGAAGCTTTTAGTTCGTCCAATACGCTACAAGGGTGTCAACTCATCTCCAAACAGGGCAGCAAATTGAGCCTATCGCGCTATGCATGGGCATGAGAACGACAAGCATGTTCAGTTTCGCAGGACTGGTAAAGCTCTAATTCCCTTACTTAGTGAGCATGTTTAACTCGAGAAACTAGCATCCATGAACAGAAATTAAGGCGAACCAGACACCCCAGGGAAGAGTTCTGATATCTTATTGAAAACATCCATAACCTGAGACAACAGAACACAGCAAACTGTCATATTATATTAAATACGTAATATACTCATAACAGCAATCAATGCCACATCCCAACCTGGTAAAGCCACATAATGCCCCTTCAAGTACATTGTGTATCCCAAAACAAGATCAATCAAACTTAATTAAACTTGAGGCATGCTGGGAGAAAACCATTTCCAACGATCCTCAACAAAAACAGATACAAACCAATAATATCGCTTGATCCAAGTCAAAATATCCCATTGTAATATTAAGTAATTGTACTGTTCTGCGTCAGCTGTTAGGTCACTGTATGCATACTTTGGCGGGTTTTGCTAATGTTTTATATGAGTTACTGAAATATTGCCTATTGAATTTGGATCTCACAAATTAACCAACAGTATGTGCTCGTTGATGTCTCTTGGAAGGAATTTATTCATCTAAATAAAGGCCTTAATAAAGTACTTCCACGAGTTATCCAAAAGCTCTTAATTACATTCCATTAGATAGATATTATCCAGTTAAAGTTATGAGAACGAAGCAAGAATACAAATCAGAACTTTACAAGCAGTAGCCATCATCTCCAATACAATAAAGTAATTTATTGTTACTCTCATGCCAGCTAAATAAGAAACAGATGAATTAGAGTGTTAAAACAATCATTTTGAAGAAGAGAAGGAAAAACTCAATAATAATCATATAGTGAGTTACCGATAGGATAAATTATACGTTAAAAAGGTAATAAATAAACACAACTAGAAACCACATAATTAGGCAAATCAGAAATCATTATTGAAAGTAAAAAAAGTTCTAACGTACCTCATTATCGTTTTGATATTTTGCAATGCTCAGTGGGTTCTGTGAACACTGCAAAAGAAACATAAAATTTAAGAGAATCGGTATGTGTCATATAAGAGTGATGCTATTATCTCCCATCATTCCCAGTTGCCCACCCACCAGGTTTCTCCACCTCTACCAACTTTAGAAGTATTAATTTACTCTTCCCACCCTTATCATTCCCATAATGTCTATTTCTTAACTTTGACCATGATACCGGTTAGGACTCCACCCCATAGTGGGAGGCCAGTCGGACTGACCTTCCCCAGAGTGAGGCTACCAGCGGCCAGTAACACTATAATTCTATTATCTTTTATCTTCATATTTTGCAAAAAACAGTATTGTCGTTAAACATCGTTCTTGAACATAGTTTTACAAAAGAACAAAGTACGTGGGTAAACAGAAATGTGGGGTGAAAAGAGACATTCTAAATCAAATCCAAGTACATTGGAAATACATACATCCATGATTGCTGCTTGAACTCTTGGGTTTTGAAATGCCATAGCAACTTCAGGATTGGCCATTATTTTTGAAATTACTTCCTCAGGTGAAAGCCCAATTTGGTCTGCAAAATATAAACAGAGAAGAATTAAAGAAAATACATGCCGCATGAATTTATCTATTCTCCTTGAGCTTTTATACCTAGACTCCCCACACCATGGGAGAAAAAAAAGTCTACCTTCATGTTTTTTTTAGCCAGATAGTTTCTTGTTAAATGAGAAGGAAATTGTTTTGAATTTTATAAATATCAACTTATCAAGGAAAGAATAGTGTTGAAAGTGAAGAACAGCTTGAAAAACGAACAAATAAGTTTTACAACAATCGAAAGCCAAATAAAGCATACACAATTGACAACTGAGAACGTTTCAAACGGAAAAATAAAATAATAATAATGGAACAAACAATAAAAGATCAAGAATGATGTAAATTACTCAATCTTAAACTTGGTCTATACTAAAATTATCCAATCAACCTAGTCACTAGCACATCCTTCTGCCATGATGGAACTGATCTAACTTCCAGATTTATGGAATTATCAAATTTAATCAGGAAAATGAAGTAGCCGGAAGATAAAAATTGTAAATGAATGCCATTCGCTAGAGCAATTGGAATTTAATCAGAAAAGACTGAAATCCAACAAGACTTGGTACTTCACACTTACCAAACTGCTGCTTAACCTCAGGACTGCTAAGATCAAAATTTTTCAACGAATCCATCATACGATTGTCCCATTCACTGCTTCCGCCCATATTATTTCTAAAACAAACATCAAGCATAAAAAAGATAAGAGAAATTAAATTGGATAAAGATTAGAAAATCTTGTTTAGCATAAGCATCACACTGCTCCAGCCTTCTCTGGTAACAAAATGTTTGTCGTAAAGTTTAGTGGACACTATTTCTCAAGTATTAATTCCACAGACACAAGGGTTCAAAATTCTGATGAACAATACATCCTTTAACATGACCAACTAACAAGCATGGTCGTTCAGATATACATGCAATTGAGATCACTGACTAAATCAGGTTTTTTTATATTGAAGCAATGGTATGTCAACTATGGTCAAAGTTTGTTACAGGAATGCCGACTTGATTCAGTTTCTGCTTCATGAGAACTTAAAGTATTACAGGATGTCAGAACAGGCAATGCACATGCAACCTATGGCTTTAATTAGATGACTTATGACTTTATTTCAGGCAAGTTAGTACAGCTGTAGCAGATGGGAGAACGATTTTGTTCCATAAATTTTGTATTCTGTTAGAGAAAACATTAATCCACCTTTTTAACAAAATGCCGGGATTGAGAAAATGAGAAGAAAATCAAAATTTGGGTCAAACTTCAGAGACCAAAAATATTGTTTTGCCACATCAATTTATGAAGCAAAAATGCTCAGAATCTAAGTACAAACACAAGAATAAAAAGCTACCAGCAATATCAAACGTAGATAGAGCCAAGAAAAAGAACTTACAGCATGTCCTCTAGCTGTTGGCGATACTCTGGATTTTGTAGCATCCCTATCAAATGATGACCATCAGAATAAGACTAATGATCAAAAGCTACAGATTAAGAGACACAAAATGAACTCTAGGCCAACAAAAAACGAAATGGAATGGAGAAAACAACCCTCCACCATGAAAGAACACATGGTCACAACAAAAAAGAGTATTAAAAAATAAAAATAAGGAAAAGGTTCTACGTAATATGAAAAAAAACCAGATATTATGCAGTAAGATCAGCTATGACAAAGAGCAACATAGACATTGCTTCAAACAGGCGGATGACCGCAATTAGCCTTATCAGGTGTGAACAAATAACTATCAAATTGAAAACATTATTTATGGTTATAAGCCATATCAAGGCTATAACTGATAACCCAGGATCTTAAGGAAAAGCTGTGTTACTGAAAGATGGACTTACATTTGAAAGTGGTAGGATTCCTCATCTCCTCTGGTAAATAGCTACAAGGGTATAAATAAAATTAATCTTCATTCCAATAGCAAGAAAAACATGTTATAGTTCCTCTAGAGGAGTAAGTTGATGTTAAGTCACATTCATGAGACAGAATAAAATTAAAAAATGTTAAACAAAGAGTACGACAACTGGAAGCTTATTACAACATATGATATAGACTTAGAAGGAAACTCTGAGATCAACTTTTATAATCACATAAACATTCCAATAAATGAATGAAAGGAATGAACAAGATATTTGATAATGGAACTAAACAAGGTGAGGGATTTGCCAAAGGATAACCATCTTCCTATAAAATGTCAAATTTTTGACTGAAAATTGGTATTCCTGAACAACAGACCAAACACTTTCAGCTTGAAATAGTCAATAAGTTATCCTCATCCAAATGACGAGGTTACCTTTAACAAGCTTGAAAAATTATCCTTGTCCAAATGAATTTAATACCCCAAAAGTAAACAGTTCAAGCTGGATTTAAATTGCATACGCTGAGAATTTGATAAAATCTTATTCCAACCCAATCAAAATACCATTGACATTCCAGAAATTCACAAAGGTATGCAAGTGATATGTAGCTAATTAGCTAGATTCAACCATGATAAGACACTAGAACAAAATCATTTTACACAACTAGTAAGCACACAAGATAAGAAGGTATATTACGGATAAACCATCTTCTGCACTGTGGGATCTTCCAACATTTTCTCCAAGGCTTCCACTGATATTGCAGGATTTTCTTTTCCTATCCATTAATAAATAAAAACATACTTAAACTGTCTGATTAGATTCCAAAAATGAAAATCATAGCCACTTAAAGACATACTGATTAGGATTACACAGTAATGCAATCAGGATTATTTCATATCCATTTACAGCATAGTCGTGTAATCCTCTCAGCTGGCATAAACTATTTAAGTAAGCACTACCTTAACAGACCTATGCGACTAATTAATTCAAATGGCACATTTTCAAGCAGTAGTTTCGGAGAGAGGTGATTTATTAGCAATTTATTTTTCAATTTATCCATATACAACAAGTTTTGGTGTCAACATAAGTCAATTAAATGTATAAAAGTAGTGCCTCATTCTAGGTCTTTTCTTTTTTAAGGGGCTGCCCTAATTTCCCAGGGTTGGGCCTTGCTTTTAGGGCAGGCCAGCCCAATCCTTGATCAGATCCATGCACGAATCTTTACATAACTAGAACTCTAGAACCATTATCCCAAGTGGAGCAGGCGAAATTTAGCATAAGCAGTTCAAAAGTCTTTAGATAAAGATGGCTTTTGTCACAACTAAGCTACCAAAAATATTTGATATTAAATCTAAAGCAAAGCATTCGCTGGAATCCTTAGAGACTGCAAAAGTCTCACATGACTCCTTACATACCAGTAGATTGGGAACCGGTGAAAGAACCTGCCCCCTGCTTAAAAGTAGCTCCATTTTGAGAAACCTTCATGGAGTTTGGAAATAGTTAAATTTGAAGATTAACTAAAAACACAACATCTTGAGGAACAGTGACAGTAGATACTCACTTCCACATCATTCTGGGTACCCTTAGATGAACTTGCTTCAGAAACATCTTTTAAGCCACTTTCGAAAGGACTCTTTTGCTCTGTTTCTTCTGGAGTAACATCTACAAAAGCTGTGAGTAGAACATAAATTTAGAATATCTAACAAGAAACCTTCATAAGAAAATATTTCAATGTCCAAACAAGAGTATCTTGTAAAAAATCAGACGAAGAATTGATGGCCTTCATTTGTTATAGAAATTTTCAATCCATTCACTACAGTAAACGATTAAGGTATTGACAATATTCCTACGTGTCAATATAAGATAGGTCATATGACCAGCCCCCACAGCTGTATGCAGGTAACTGCCTCTGACAGATCTAAGGCTTCCGTTGCAATTCAAGCCCACAAGATCATTTTCAAAAAGATTTTGAGAGTTCAAACATCACGGCAATCACATATTTAGCCTTGATAGTTTGTCAATCATACTTTTTGACATTAAACCAACCATAAACAGCAATCTGCCTTGAAATCAGATCAGCTCCGTTAGAATCAAATGGCCTCCATTTATTACTCCAAGCTGTGTGAGAGAACCATCATAGCATGGATTCATACAAACGAAAAATAACACAACTACTAACATATTACAATGATAAGCCTTGCACGCCTTAGATTGGTAGAAGAAATATAACTATTCATCTAAGTTATCTATGTATCTTTTTTTACACATAAATTAATATATATACATATATATGTAGTCCCCTTATTATAATGATCGCTTGTGAGGAGAATATATAGATTGAATTCCTTTATTAATAGGGATAGGGATCGGACTCAATAGGAATCCCTTGTGAGGAGAATCAAAAGGGGATCCCACTGGGCCACCATGCAATGCAGTTCAGTGATCCAAACGTCCACTACAAGAGCCCCAACAATGAAAACCGAGCCTTTAACAGATGGACCAAGTGTTGTGTTGCCCATACCATTAGCAACTTACCTTTCTTTCCAAATTTGACTACTTTGTTTTTTTGGTCAAACGATAGATTTAGTTAGATTAAATGCTAGATTAAGAGCCGACGGGATTCGAACTCACGCCGTAATGCAAGAGCACAACAACCTTTCCACCACTGTGGTAAAGGGCCCCAGGCATATATCTTTATAAGTACGATAATTCCTCAGGAATGATTTAATGTATTGCCCAAAACAAAAGATTTCAACGTTCCTAACAAGATGTCTAACAAAAATCAGTATATTACATGATACCTCAGATATAGATAGCCCACACAGATCTTCACTCGTTCTTGCAGCCATCAATAAATGATACTTTAGAGTGCCCACATATATTTAGAAAAAAAATTATAAAGTCCCAGCCACTATAGAAGTGAATTCCCTGTTTTACTTTCATGGCTATTTGAGCAACTTAAATTTACCATAACCAATATATTGGAAAATTGAAAAGGGAATTTAGATCATGTATTAGGATCCCAAGATAAAGTTAAAGAAAAAGAAGCAACGGAAAAACAAGATACATGCATTGAAGGCCATAAGGATTATTAATAACATAAAATATTCTAGGTCAGAGACAATTTTCTTTGTAGATTAAAAATAAATTTCAGATTGAGAAAATTGAACCATATAAATTCTCTGTGCAATATAAATGAGAGTATCGTATGGGCTTACCAAATCTTGACTTTTTATTTAGTTCTGAGTCACTTTTGACATCAGTGGCGGGGGTGGCCGATGTGGTCGGCGTGGCTGATGAGGCTGGTGCTGCTGAGGTAGGTGCTGCTGAGGTAGGTGTGGCCGATGTGGTCGGCGTGGTAGGTGTGGCTTGTGTGGCTGATGAGGCTGGTACTGCTGTTGCGGATGGTGCTGCATCTACTCTGGTTGCAGATACATCTACTGTCGAATGTTGGGAAGTAGGTGGAAAAGGTGAGCCAAAAGGCCCTGATCCTGGAGCTGATGGAAACGGAAAAGGTGACCCCGGAGAAAATCCAGCATTGTTGAACTGGCTATCTTGTGGATTCATTTGACCCATCAACGTCTTAAAAGCTTGTTGCATTGCATAATTCTGAAAGAATATTGAAGACAAGTTAAAATTAAAACAAAACTCACATATCAAAAGAGTGTGAGGCTAGATTTTGTGTCAGACAATAAACAAACACTTATCCTTTTTAACATATGTATTCGCATACACATTTGAGGATGGCAATTTGAAAAAAGTTCTTTCACAAATATTAAACATGTTAAGGGCACTCAACTCAAATATTGTCTTTTTATACACACCCTGCGATATTAAAATCCAGTAATTGAAAAAGAAAAAAAAATAAGACCCATAAATTATAGAATGAAAAGACGCACCTTTAATCTCGTAGCTACCTGTCATTAAATATAACTTGTCAAACACGCAGCAAAGGTGAAATGGTCTAATAAAAGTTCATTTTATCAAGCAAAAAGCATGCAATAATCCATGTTCTCACCCATGAAAATAGTGCTGAAAGCCCAACACCAACTCCAATCCAAAACAGAGGCGACCCTCTAGAACATAAAAGGTAAACAGGTGTAAAGATGAAATGGTCATGAACGTTTGGGCACATGGACGAAAGAAGAAACAGCCCAAAAAGCTCATAAAATACATGATTAGTTATAAAATAAATTAATAACTGAGAAAGTGAAGAAAACAAATCCTTACACATTTGAGGGAGGGGGAGGTACTGAGATTTGTGGGTTGACACCAATTGAAGATGTTTCTTGGGTACTCGAAGAAGAAATGCTCGCAAAATGTTCCACTTCTAACTTTGCTGCAATGGTATCATAAAAATAACCCATGTCAGTACAACTAAATTGAAAACTTGCACAACCGAGAGACCATAGGAAATATGGCATCATAGAATCAGTAAGATACAATAGCACTTTAGAAGAAAAATAAAACAACATCCTTAAAAGCTAGCTTTTTTGTTTTTCCCACCCTCAAGAGCTATCATTATTATAGTCTTATAGATACACAATGTAGGGTAAGAATAGTAGTGTTCCAGAAGGGCTACAAGCACTTTTGACTGTGTTTGTAACAGTCAAAAGTGCGTTTTCACAAATCACTTTCAAGTGTATTTCCTGGAATCGCCTGGATGTGCAGTAAATTCTGACATGCTTCTAAGAGAAACACTTATGATCAGAATTGTTTTTAATATAAGCACTCCTAACGCCTATTCTTTTCTCCAGAAGTGCTCAATTCCTGAAGTTGTGATTCCATTATAACTGCTTTAAGAACACACATAAGTCAACTAGCATGTTTTGTCTGTATTCAAGCGTCAGTATGCAGCAATGCAGACAGGATGTGAAGGTTATCTTTTCCCGAATACGGCCACTTTCAACAAACCAACTCATCCGCTCTCTTCAACCCGCTAGAAGTAGAAATTTCAACCGCTGCGACTGCCTTTCTTATAGCCACTATGCATGGTTTTGAAGACCCTTCACTACCCAATTCACTAAAGCTTGAAAAATTAAGAAATTTAAAAAAGTTAACAGTCATGCATTTCAAACTTGGAAATCCAATTCATACAACACCAAGGAACATATTTCCTGTCCCGGACGCATCATTTCAGACTCACAATTCAACATAGAGCAAAACAGGTAAACAAATTTCTAAAAATTTCTTACTTGAGTCAGTCAACAGTAAATGGAATCAGTAAAAACCTGGGAGGCGAGGGGCAGTGAAGCGACCAGGGGCTCTGGAATTTTTGTGATTTTTGGAGTTTCTGAGATTGGCGGAGCATCGAAAGAGAGGGAATCGATTGAATGAGGGAGCGAGAATTCTTGGTTGGTTTGAATGGAGGAGCGGCGGCGAGCGAGGAAGCGAGTGAGGAAGAGACAGAGACGTCATGATTTGCTACGAAACAATCAAGCAAAAGGGCACTGCAATTGTACCAACCCAGAACCAGTATAAAGCATAAAACGCAAAGCTTTGGTAGGGTTTCCTTGTGTAACTGAAGAAGAAGAAGAACCTGAGCCCAAGAGTCTCTCTCCCTTTTTTTTTCAATTTAAAAAAAAAATAAATAAATAAAATGAATATGACCTTATATTTTTTTAAATTTTGATCAAAGTTTCTAGCATTAATATATTAATGAATTATATGTAAGTTACATAATTTTTATAATAAAAATTAGTAACTGATTTAGAGTTTTTTCATCTTATATGCATATGGGCATATACAAAGTGTGTGACAAAATTTTTTATTTTTGTTTTTGAAATATAAGGAGAGAGTAATAGAGTCATAGAGAACGTAGGAGTTGGAAGTTTTTTTTTTGTTGTTTTATTTTTTTTAATTTTTTAATTAAAGATATGTTAAGATTACATGTAGGTGAGGCTTTGAAAGAAAAAAAAAACAAAATTTGGTTGTGTGAAATTACATTTCTACCCCATATTTTTTATTCATGTTATGTTTTAATTAGATGGTTAAACTGATAATTTTATAGGGATTTGGTTAACAATGAGTGTTTTATTAATTAATAGAAATATGTACTCATTCTTAAATATACCAATTTGTTATATGAAAATGTACCCTTTTTTTTTAATATAAAATGCACCCATTTTTTATATAAAATTCATTCAATCTTTTCTCATATCCATTTTTTAAACTTATATAGATACATTCTATTTCGTTAAATTGAGAATGTATCAATGTCTAGTTTAATAGAAGGAATTTAATAATGTTATTAAGTCTCATATCTTTTTTTTTATTTTTTATTATTATTTTTTTTTTTATGTCTTTGAATAACGTACTCATGTTTTGGTACAATAATTTTTTGGTTAATTTTTATGAACGTACCCGTGTGTACACACACACACACATACACACACAATATATTAGAGAGTATAATTCATCTTTAATATTTTTAATCCCATAAATTTTAGGTTTATTTAAATTTCATTAATATAAATAACTACAAATTTCCTTTTTAATATAAAAATATAATAACTTATATAGAAATACATTATTACATTAATGTCAGGAACTTCGATAAAAAAACCAAAAAACACAAAGGTTTCAGTCAAAGAACATTGGTAGTTAGGGACGACATTCAAAGTGTCCCTTTTTTTTTTTTCTTTTTTTTTTTTTTAAATTCATGTCAGACTTAACAAAGTTGCTCTTCTAAAGTTAGGCTTGGCAAACGGGTCGTGTTTGTCGTGTTTCGTATTATTTTCGTGTAACACATGTTATCTTATCGGTCAGTGTCGTGTCACACCATTTATCTTAACGAGTCCTTAACAGGTCGGATCACTTTACCCAACAGGTAAAATGACCTAACTCAGTATGACCCTTTAAGAAAAACACTTTTTTTTCCTTAAATTTGCACATACCACATTGCCACGCAAATATTACTTCAAAACATAAAAACATATTTGTCGTTAAGTACTACATTTACACTCCAAAATAAGAGCCTAATAAAATAGCACGAACACACTACTAGTCTACCACAAAATATCAAATGTGCAAGGATATGCAAAATGAATGAGTTTTTCTTTCAAGGTAGCGAAGCCTATCTTAGAAGTTAAAACCTTACCAATGAAATTCAAAGCTTGCATGTTATTTCTTTTATAAATTCCTTCAATTTTCATCGATCATTATGGGGAAATTGTATTGGAACTTTGGCTTGATTTATTGCCTTCAAGAGTTATGCTAATGATGTTTTCAGTAAGGTTATCCACATCAGAACTCTCTTATGTATAAACTAAGTATAGAAAAACCAAACATTATAAACCATTCAAATTATGAGAAGTTTACCAAAATAATTATGAAAATAAACAAAACAATAGTACTATATCATATAAAAATATATTACCTCCTTTTCCAAATTTTCTAAATTTAGTTTAATATATATATATATATATATATATTATAATTATATATATGATTATTATAGTATTTTAGTGGTATAAAATTATTAAATTAATATTTTGCTTATAGTGTATCGGGTTACCTGATAATGAACTGATTCGTTATCATGTTGACCCGGTAACCTGTTCATTTCTTGTCGTTTCGTGTCAGGTTAACAAGTCGTGTCAGAAATTGCCAAGCCTATCTAAAGTCATCGTCTTAAGATTTGTGAGGTCTTTCTTATATGAGCTTAATACTAATTTTACAATAGATTTAAATAATTCTTGTTACATAGAAACAAAATACTAATTGATAAAACAAAAATATAAGAAGAGAGAAGAAGGTTTCACGTCATATCGAATCCCTTATATTTGCAAAATCCAATTGTATAAAACTCTAATAACTTTAAACATTCAATTTCATCCTATCTCTTATCAATAATATTCAAACCTAGTTAATTACAAAGCACCAAAAATTTGAGATTGTGGGGTCTCGATCATTAAGGATTCCCTTCTTCTTGAACACATGAACTTTTTTTCCATACCGAATTTTGAATTTTTTTTATTTCAATGAATTCGCAGAATTATTGTGTTTAGGTGCAATAATAATTATTTAAATCGATAACTTAATCTTCCATAAGACTAATACGAATGTTCATATGAAAATGACCTCACAGATCCTCAAAATGAGGACCTTATGAGAGCAATTATCTGTATCAAGTGCAGTTTTAATCTGGATTAATGCTCACCTAAGGACCTCATTTTGAGAACTTATGAGGTCCTCTTTCATTTAAAACCCTTAGATTAATTTGATGGTGAATTAATTAATAACCATATATTATCTTTGCTACACCCTAATAAAATAATAATATCGATTAAAAATAAAAGAAACAACATTTGCGCGTGAAACGGTTTCGCCTTCTTCTCATACCGTCTCTCTCCCCTATATCCCTTCTCTCGCCTCCCTCTCCATCTAAATTTTCTACCCAGAGAAAATATATAACATGCCATTCAATGTCATACATGCATTTCACTTTCCTGATGATTGGATCCTTAACAGTAGGCAGAACATTTCTGTCAATCGACGTTTTGTTCTCATAATTATCCTTAGCAGAGGTTACATAGCTAGAACCACTTGTTTGCACCTAAAATGTGCACAATTTTACTTATTTGGGCCTAAAGTCAAAATATGGCATTTGGAGGATTATTGTGCAAGAGGGCAAACCTGGAAGATAATTGGCTACATCAAGAGGGATGATTTGACATTAAGATATTGCTTTTCCCGGTGGTGGAGGTGTGCCAAGAGCTTTATTTAATCAAGACAACTACATGCGTTCCCATTGCAAGTGGATTGGAAGGCAACATGCGGGCATTTGGGTAGAGGACATGTGGTGAAAGAAGCTAGCTTGCTTCTTTTAATTATTAATCTATTGCATGTGGTGGAAATGTGAGTTGGCCTCTTTTAATATTATTTCATATGCACGCTGGTAGTGGAGTTCTATTGGGCAAGTTCAATGTTCTCAACAAAGGGGTCATCTCAGATCTCTATATAAAGAAGCAGAGGCACAAGGATTATGGACACTCAACCAATCAATTAAGCAACTCTACTTAAATCAGCTCCTCAATTTCCTTGTAGACATATACTTTTAGCCAAGCACCCTTTACTTTCCTTGTTTTTAGCTCTACTGCTCACTCGGTATTGATCTCCTTTGCATTTTTATTTACAACCTTTTTAGCTCTACTTGCCCAATCCGTCTGGAACAAGCTCAAACCTTGTATGTGGCATCCCTTTGTACTTATAATGCTTTATACTTTAAATAATTACATTTCTGTACAACTTATTTCCAGTCATTTAATTTACAAGCAATCTACAATACCAGTCATTTACTTTCCTCTGTCATTCACACTTCCATCAACCTTGTCATTTAGATGTTGTTATATTTCTCCACATAAGTAAAGTCCTTATCTTTAAGGCAAAGAAATAACCTTGATTTGAGCCATTCCCACTCAATGGTGCAATCTCTTGATTAGAAGTCAAACTCAGGCGCAATCTTAATCATTTAGATCCCGTCTACTAACGGCATCTAGTAGTGGCACGCCCATACCCACCAGTTTTTTGTTTGAGTAAATTCCCATCTTGCTCGTGAAGCCCATGGAAAATTTTGGGGGCGAACAAATTGACACGCCCAGTGGGACACTTATATGGAGTTAGATCATGAAAAATCCTTATGTTCATTGTTTTTCTCAACATGCTTTCGACCACTACATTCCAGAGTATGAAAAGGATGACAGTGTTGAAAATTGCCCAAACTATGGCTATGACAAAAATCACATCAAGCTAACCTATGAGCTGCCAACTTATGGGTACATGGGTGGAGAGTACTCAAGTCCTATGGAATATGATTGTTGGCCAACTAATGATTACCAACTATACAATAATAATCCTGAAGATTGGCTAACTTATGGTCATGGTGAAAGTTATTATTCTTTTGATGACTCATGAAAACTACGATAGGTCAACAAATGACTTTGAGTATCAAAGTGCTACCAATGAGTACATAGAGCCAATATATGAGATGCCAACTAATGAACATCCGGATGAAGAGCTTTACAATAAGGATGTGGGCAAATTAGAGGAGAAATTGTCTAAACTCCATGTGGTAGGCATCAAATACAATGAAGAGGTGACCAAGTGTTTTGAAAGGATGATGGAAAGCTACACAACTTTCGGAGAAACTATGAGAAAGTTGATAGATCAAATGTGTCAAATCCCCTATACAAAACAAACTCATCCTACTACAATCAAGGAAGAACAAAGCATACACATTGATGAAAGCCAAAAAATGGCCCTAATCAATGAAACATCCATGAAAATGGATTTGGTTGTAGGAGAACAAACCAACTTGTCGAAACCGATAACAGCTAAAATGGAGCTTATGGCTAGTAAAGGCAAAACACCAACACTCGGGGGGCTTAAACTTGCATCTCATGTGAAGCCCGAAGAAGAAGAGAGCTCTTACACTCTCCCCCGCCAACACAAGTATGTCGTCCATGCCGAGACTTCAAAAATGACAGGGCTTGGGGTGACACATGAATGGCCTCCTCCTACAACTCCCAAGCTACCTGGTATGGTATGGCTAATTTAAATGTTGGATTTGATTTTTCTGCACTCAACTTTAAAAAGAGAAAAAGGCTTAAGTGTTAAGAGAAATAAAATCTGGACAATCAAGGGTCTTCACCCAGTGTGCCCGAATAGGGCTTTTATTGTTGTTTCCTCGTTTGCCCGAAGTGCTCCCTCTTTCTTTTCCTTGATTTTTCTCCTTTCTCCTTTCTTCTTTCTCTCTTTTTTCTTTTTCTTTCTCTTTTTGCCTTTTTGCTTGAGTGGGCTTTCTTTTGCTTGCTTTTTGATTTAAAAAAAGTCATTCAAAAAAAAAAAAAAAAAAAAAAAAACCAGGTTGTTTTTTCTAGTTGCCTGATGGGGCTTTTTGTGTTAGACCATCTCCAACCGAATGGTCCAAAGGGCCAGAGGGCCGAAAATAACCTAAAAATCGTCTCCAACAAAGAGCCAGGCCAAAGGGCTTGTGGGCCCCACTGGACAAAAAAGGGACAAAAGGCCAACCGGCCAGCCCAAATGAACCAGCCAGCCGGCCCCAGGCCGGGCCACAATTCAAATTGCAAAGGCTAGCTAGTTGATGTCAACTAGCCAATTTTTTTACATTTTTGTTTTTACAAAAATTTTAATTTTTTTTTAAATTCTATTTTTTTTTTCCTATAACTTCCTAAGTCATTAAACAACATTAAATTAAATTAAGTAAATGAAACAACATTAAACAATATGAAACAACATTAAATAATATTAAACAACATAAAAAATAACATTTAACAACATGAAACTTAAACAACATTTTTAAAAACATTTAACAACATAAAACTTAAATGCCTACTCCATGCTTGTTTTGGCCCAAAGATGTGCAACAAGCTTCTGTTGTAGGTATTTGTTTGTGGCGCGGAAATGTATCATCCTATAGCTGACGTCACCTAACCGTTGGATTTGAATTTGAATTTTTTTCGGCCAAAATTTAAAAAAAAAATAGTTAAAAATTCTCATTTTTTCCCTATAAATTTAAGTTGTTGTAGTTTTTAAATTTAATTTGTAGTTTTTAAATAATAAATTATGTTTAGCCATTTGGCCCACGGTTGGAGATCCTTTTTTGTGACAGGGCTAAAATGAGCTTTATGGCCCTTGGGCCCTCGGTTGGAGATGGTAAGAAATATGGTCATGCACTGTTCATTAAAATATTAATTTTTTGGAGAGCCAGAGGGCTCACCGTCCTTCGGTTGGAGATGGTCTTAAATGCCCAACCAGGCTATTCAGTTTGCTTCTTTTAATTTTTTTTTTTTTTTAATTTTTGTTCTTTTTCTTCCTCTATCTCTCCCTTTCCTTTCTCCATCTTTCTTCCTTTCCCCCTCTATCTTGCTTTATTTCTTGCCTGACTTGGGCATATGTTGTGTTGCCCAAATGGGCTGTGTAAAAATTTATAATAATAATAATAATAGAAAACACAAAAATCTAGGCAGTCGCCCAAAGGTCTTTTACCTTTCTTGCATTTTCCTTCTGTCTGAATGGATGTATTTAGCCCGAACCCAAAAGTTGAAATTAGAAAACCATCAACAACTGCAACAAGATATTCTGATTTTTCTGCCATTAATTGTCGATGACCTGTCAGCCACCATTTTTAATGGGTGAGAGGTAGAAAAGTGAAGCCACGTTTGGATTTGGGTTCTCAAAACAGATTAAACCACGGAGGTTGGATGGTGAGTGTAGAAAAATGTTTTTACAATTTGCCTGAATGCTTGACTAGGCTTTTCTTGCATTTGCCCAATGTAAATTTTCTTCCCTCTATCTCTTTTTCCCTTCTCCCATTCTTTTTCTCTTTCTATCTCTCTCTTGGCTGTTTGCTTCTCTCCCTCTTTCTCCTTCTTTCTTTTTTTCTCTCAATGTCTGTTTTATAGTTTGCCCGAATGGGTTGTGTGTGTGTGTGTATATCACTGTTCTAAAAATTCTCGTCTAAGTCCCGCCTAGGCGATAGGTGGCTGGCCACCGCTCCGATTAATGTCTAGTCATTTGAAAATTAAGAAAGGGCGCCTAGATTTGTTGAGGCATCCGCCTAGCACACCCATACCCGACTAGGTACAACAATAATTATTTAAATTGATAACATAATCTTCCATAAGACTAATATGAGTGTTCATATAAAAATGACCTCACAGATCCTCAAAATAAGGACCTTATGAGAGCAATTATCTATATCAAGTGCAGTTTTAATCTGGATTAATGCTCACCTAAGGACCTCATTTTGAGGACCTGTGAGGTATTCTTTCATTTAAAACCCTTAGATTAATCTGATGGTGAATTAATTAATAACCATATATTATCATTGCTACACCCTAATAAAATAATAATGTCGATTAAAATAAAAGAAAAAACATTTGCACATGAAACGGTTTCGCCTTCTTCCCATACCATCTCTCTCCCATCCATCCCTTCTCTTGCCTTCCCTCTCCATCTAAATTTTCTACCCAAAGAAAATATATAACATAACATTCAATGTCATACATGCATTTCACTTTCCAGATGATTGGATCCTTAATAGTAGGTAGAACATTTCCGTCAATTGACCTTTTGTTCTCATAATTATCCTTAGCATAGGTTACATAGCTAGAACCACTTGTTTGCACCTAAAATGTGCACATTTTTACTTCTTTGGGCCTAAGGTCAAAATATGGCATTTGGAGGATTATTGTGCAAGGGGGCTAACTTGGAAGATATTTGGCTACATCTAGTGAGATGGTTTGACATTAAAATATTATTTTTCCCTTTTGTTTGGGTGGTGGAGATGTGCCAAGAGCTTTATTTAATCAAGATAATTGCATGCTTTCCTATTGCAAGTGGATTGGAAGGCAACATACGGGCATTTGGCTAGAAGACATGTGGTGAAAGAAGCCAGCTTTCTTCTTTTAATTATTAATTTATTGCATATGGTGGAAACATGTGGTGGAAATGTGAGTTGGCCTCTTTTAATATTATTTCATATGCAAGATGGCAATGGAGTTCTATCATGCAAGTTCAATGTTCTAAACAGAGGGGCTATCTCAGATCTCTATATAAAGAAGCAAAGGCACAAGGATTATGGACACTCAACCAATCAATCAAGCAACTCTACTCAAATCAGCTCCTCAATTTCCTTGTAAACATTTACTTTTAGCCAAGCACCCTTTACTTTCCTTGTTTTTAGCTCTAATGCTCACTCGGTAGTATCGATCTCCTTTGTATTTTTATTTACAACCTTCAAAACCATTCCCCAAACCACCAGAAATTGCCACAAAACTAGAGCAACTTGCCCGATCAGTCAGGAACAAGCTCGAACCTTGTATTTGGCATCCTTTTGTACTTATAATATTTTGTACTTTAAATAATTACATTTTTGTACAACTCATTTCCAGTTATTTAATTTACAAGCAATCTACAATACCAATCATGTACTTTCCTCTGTCATTCACACTTCCATCAACCTTATCATTTACATGTTGTTATATTTCTCCACATAAGTAAAGTCCTTATCTTTAAGGCAAAGAAAGAACCTTGATTTGAGTCACTCCTACTCAATGGCGCAATCTCTTGATTAGAAGTCGAACTCAGGCGCAATCTCAATCATTTAGATCTCGT
The DNA here is from genome assembly GCF_041283825.1 of Pyrus communis. Taxonomy (NCBI): domain Eukaryota; kingdom Viridiplantae; phylum Streptophyta; class Magnoliopsida; order Rosales; family Rosaceae; genus Pyrus; species Pyrus communis. Next base: position 5,450,364 of record NC_142571.1, on the reverse strand, counting down.
GTACTAGCGACATCTAGTAGTGGCACGCCCACACCCACCAGTTTCTTGTTCGATTAAATTCCTGGCATGCCCGCAAGGCCCATGGGGAATTTAGGGGTCGAACACCACTCATGTATCGTTCTTCCATCATTTTTTTTCAAACTCTTCAACATCTAGATGCTCCTCTTTAGAAACGAATTGAAGGTTAAGTGCTTTCCCTGGATCATTATGGGCTACAAGTTCTGTTTCAAATTCTTTTTCTATAAAATCTACAATTAATAATTTCTAAATAAACTCCCATTGTAAACACAAATTCCATTTGCATTGCTGCTACTGCAAAAAGTTCAAACTGGAAGGGAAAATGAGGGAGAAAAGGGATGAAAGGGGGGGAGGGAGAGAGAGAGAAGGGTAAGGGAAAAAAGGTGGAACGGTTTCAGTGTACACCCTTTTTTCTTTTATTTGTAATTGAGATTATTATTTTGTTAGGATGTAACAGGGATATATAAGGATATTGATTAATCTACCATCAGATTAATTTAAGGTTATGAAGTAAGGAGAATGACAAAGAAAAGAAAGCAACAAAAAATGTTATAGGGATGTGCATTGATAATCATCAGTGGTCAATTTAATGTAATCACATAATTGATTGCTACATTTGTGGATAATTACAAATGAGTATAATATATAAAGCCGAGTTACTAAATAGAGTCTAAAGCTAATACTTCATCCCTAAAACATAAGAGCCGGTTGGAAGTGCTTTTAAAATAACCGAAAGTGCTTTTGGTGAAATTAATTTTAGGTTCCAAAAAGTGGTTTTGAGAAGAAACACCAAATATTTAGTTCTTGCAGGAAACACGCGGTATGCGGGGGCAACTGTAACATCCCACATTGTCCAGGGGAGTGGATCATGTAAGCCTTATATGTATATTCTCATCTCTACCTAGCACGAGGCCTTTTGGGAGCTCATTGGCTTCGGGTTCTATCCGAACTCCGAAGTTAAGTGAGTAGCGCGCGAGAGCAATCCCATGATAGGTGACCCACTGGGAAGTTCTCGTGTGAGTTCCCAAAAACAAAACCGTGAGGGTGTGGTCGGGGTCCAAAGCAGACAATATCGTGCTACGGCAGAGTTGAGTCTGGGATATCGTGGGGGCCCGAGCCGGGATGTGACAATTTGGTATCATAGCCAATCCCTGGCCGGATGTGTGCTGACGAGGACGTCGGGCCCCTAAAGGGGGTGGATTGTAATATCCCACATCGCCTAGGGGAGTGAATCCTGTAAGCCTTATATGTATATTCCCATCTCTACCTAGCACAAGGTCTTTTGGGAGCTTACTGGCTTTGGGTTCCATCGGAACTCCGAAGTTAAACGAGTAGTGCGCTAGTGCAATCCCATGATGGGTGACCCACTGGGAAGTTCTCGTGTGAGTTCCCAAAAACAAAACCGTGAGGACTTGGTCGGGGCCCAAAGCGAACAATATCATGCTAGGCGGAGTTGAGCCCTAGATGTGGTGGGGGCTCGGGCTATCAGAGCCTAATTTTGGCAGTCTTGCATTATTTGTGAGTGTTTTAATTGTTTTGTTGTCTTCTGTCAGAACTATGCCACCTCGTAAAGAACTGCGTCGCTCAGCTAAGCCTAGTTACCCCGATATAGATCAGTTGGGGGAAGCTATATGTAACATCCCACATCGCCCAGGGGAATGGATCTTGTAAGCCTTATATGTATATTCTCATCTTTACCTAGCACGAGGCCTTTTGGGAGCTCACTTGCTTCGGGTTCCATCGGAACTCCGAAGTTAAACGAGTAGCGCGCGAGAGCAATCCCATGATGGGTGACCTATTGGGAATTTCTCGTGTGAGTTCCCAGAAACAAAACCGTGAGGGCATAGTTGGGGCCCAAAACGGACAATATTGTGCTACAGTGGTGGAGCGGGCCCGGGATATGGTGGAGGCCCAAGCTGGGATGTGACAGCAACGCTATCACTAGTATTATTTTAAAACCACTTCTAAATGAGCACTAATTAAACATAGATCCAGAAGATTCAACATTTCCTCCTCGGAAGTTGTCGGTCCACAGGGCCCAAGCTCAATGGGCTTACTTCAAATCATAAGTTGGCTAGAAGTGGACAAGTGGCCCATAAAGGATCCAACGGGCCAACACCACTTTGGATGAAAATTGCTAGTGTCAGACGATGCTGATAATTTCTTTATAGATAGAAAAATAAAAATTGTGCATACTTACCTTTGTGCATGTTTTTTTTTTTTTTTTTCTTTTATGATATTTCTCTTGGAATATGAATAGAGGACCAAATGATGTTGTTGATGCACAAATTCGAATGAATTTTGAGTCAACGTAAAGAGTGATGTGAGTAATTTAGAGAGGGGGCTTCGGTCAAAGGTAGGCAGACAAAGTGACTTGCGAGGAAGGTAGAGTAAGTAACGAGAGGCACCGGTGTGGTATTGGCCTAAGAGCCTATGATGTTTAAGTTAGAAAAGTATGTTAAAGTTACACATGGACGAGTTTAGTGATAATATAGTATTGAATAGTAAATGTGAATAACCTTTTGAATGGATGAGGCAAAGTTGAAAGAGATTCTTTGACTTGGCTAATGTAGGATTGAATGCATTTAATATGGTGTTGCCACTTGTCGCATTGTAATTTGCGTCCAAGTTAGAGGGAAATCTCTCATTAGTCATGGAAATAGCCACATGTGTAGCTATCACTTGTTGTGAGGTTGATTCTAGCGCCTCATCAAGGGTATTGAAGCAGGGGCCCTTCAGAAGATTATCAACGCTTCCTAGTTGATCAATACTCGATGATTTCAGGTTTAATATTAATATGCTACAACATGTGTAATATTCATAACATTTAAATCTACATCAAACTCAATAATAAATCATGCTATACAATTATAAAAAAAAAAAATACACATTCAACCAAAACAAATAATTTGCTGATTTAAACAAAATTAATGCAAATAAATGAAAAGGTGAAAAAGCCTACTTCTGGCTCTTTCTACCCATGTCTAAGGCCATCTCCAATGGGGAGGGATAAAGGTCTAAAAGCCAAAAAATGGCCTGATTTGCCAAAAAACTCATCACCAATTGATGGCTGGCTACAATTCTATGGAGCCTACCAAACCATTATTTGGCCAAAGGGGCATCAGGCTGGCCAAATGTAGCCCCTTTCTTAGCCTTTTTTTTTTTTTGGGTTAAGTTCCTTAGTTGTAATAATTGATTCAAATTCAAAGGTTAGATTTGAAAGCATCCAAATGTAGTTTAATTAAATTAACTAATAAATTTAAAGTATAAACTTAAAACTAATAAATTATTTAGGGGCTATGTTTAGCCCATTTAGTTGGAGATAATATATATGATTATGGTTGACACTGTTGATTTAATAATAACTTTTTGCAGAGCTATAATTCTAGACGGAGCTATATTTAGCCCTTTCGGTGGAGATGGCTTAATAGTTTCCATTAGGCCATGTATGAAACGGTTCAAGTAATTAATCTTGTGTTAACAATATAATAGCAGTGTCCCACAAACGACACGTGTGAGTGGTGAGGGAAGAGAAATAACAATAATTTTTTTTTGTGAAATTACTTTAATGCTCATCATTTTTTGTTTCAAATATTTTTATAGAATATAGAGGATTAAATCGTCTTTTCACATTTTTTGTTGACAAAAAAAGTTCTTTCGATAAGTAGTTTCAGAAGTAAGGAGAAAAAAAAGTAACATAAATTGTATGGGGATTAGACTTGACAATTTCTTGCATGACTCGTTAACCGATATGAAACAACACAAAAATAATGAGTTTCAAGCCAACACGTTAACTAATGGGGTCGTTATCTGGTCACCCCTTAATAACGAGTTCTTAACAGGTCTACAATAGTTACAGATCAACCATTTTTTTTTTTTTATCAAAACAAATCAACCATTTCAAACCATTAAGAAAAAGGTTAGTTTTGTGTTTTTAAACTACTAAAAAACCTTAGGACATTAGTCATACGGTTTAATGTCACATAAGTGAGATTAAATACTTACATTTGGTCAACAACTCTGTGACATCCCACATCACCCAGGGGAGTGATCCTTATATGTATATTCTCATCCCTACCTAGCACGAGACCTTTTGGGAGCTTACTAGCTTCAGCTTCCATTGGAACTCTGAAGTTAAGCGAGTAGAGCGCGAGAGCGTTCCCATGATGGGTGACCCACTGGGAAGTTCTCGTGTGAGTTCCCAGAAACAAAACCGTGAGGGTGTGCTGGGGGCCCAAAGCGGACAATATTGTGCTATGGTGGAGTCGGGCCTAGGAAGTGGTCTCGCCGGGGCCGGGATGTGTCAAACTCTCAAAGGTTAAGGGTGGTCAACTTTGACTGCTCATTATGAATTTTTAACGTAATTTAATTTTTCCTACAAAATACCAAAGCACATAAAAAAAAAATCATAGTAATAAATTTACAAGTGTGTAAAATGTGAAAAATATGCAAACGTTTAATATCGCATCCTCTACGCTTTGGCGATGGGTACATATGAATTTTTAACGTAATTTAATTTTTCCTACAAAATACCAAAGCACATAAAAAAAAAATCATAGTAATAAATTTACAAGTGTGTAAAATGTGAAAAATATGCAAACGTTTAATATCGCATCCTCTACGCTTTGGCGATGGGTACATCGTCATTATGATTTTTAAAACCTTCCAAACCCTTGCGAACAATGTTTTCATGAGGAGTTCAAAATAAATAAAATTTCATAATAATTAATGTACATGTGTGAAAAAAGTGAAAAAAAAATATATATAAACGCTTGTGATTGCATCATTTACAGTTGGACGATGGTTCTATCGTCGTTTGGATTTGTAAAACCCTCCAAACTCTCATGAATTAAGTGCAAAATTAATAAAAATTAATGTACAAGTGTGAAAAATGTAAAAAAAATAAATATAAAAGGTGAAGGGGTTAACTCCCAAATTCGACACCGTATCCATAACTCTAGATTTACATTTAATCGTTAATTGTTATTTACATTTACACTTCATTTTTCTGGCCAGATATATATATATATATATATTTTTTCAGATCTTCTTTTTTGAAAATATGATTTTTGCCATCCCACCCTAATTTCCTAACGAGTTTCAAACACCATCAAAACCTTCATCTCGTCCCTGGAAACGTGATGTCGACGTTGGTTTTGTGAAATTTAGTGCACAGACGTAATTTCAAGAACATGTTTTGGAGCTGTACTTTTCCGATGAGATTCAGGAGATCTTCGGCTGACTTTTTTTTTCTTTTATTCCAACAGGCATAGAAATGTTCTACTCTCTTTTAGCTTCATTTTCATTTAAAGATCGACGAATTTGGTTAAGAATCGAAGAAGTTATGAGCATTTGAAATCAACTCAGATATTCGACAAAAATCTGCAGAAACTGGCGACTTGGACGGCGACGGACGGTAGACGGTGGATGGCGCCTGCGACTGGAGAAAGAAAGGGGAAAGTGAATATTTTGTAGCCTCTGGAATATTCTCGAACGGTGTCAAGTTATATTCCTTAATATTCCATTTGTTTTAACGAAATATTCTTTTTGAGGATAGAATATTCCCACTGAATCCCAACTATGCGTGGGGGTACATGGCAGCGTATGCAGTGGCGCACTACGGTATGTGGCCGGAGCACGGCAGTGGTCTAGGGACGAAAAATTCAAAATGTTGTCCTAGGCTAATTTTGATGCTCTGATTCTATTTTTGGCAGTCGTTTAGCGAAATTCAGCCATTTTAACATAGTTTCATGGTGGACCGCCACTTAAATTTGCGATTGGTGGAGACCCAACTGTCGGATCAACATGAAATTTTAATATGTTGTTTTCGAACCTGATAAGATTAAAAGCACACCACAAAGTAGCACACAAATGTCCTATTAATTTTCCTTATTAAAAATAAGATTTATCAATTGTAGCACATGAAAATAAGGGTCTTTTCCGTAGAAGATTGTTTTATCTAACTACTTAGAATGTCACAAAAACTGGGTTGTTGTCCCTACTGACCAGCCACCGAAAAATAATTACTAGACCGACTTACACTTATCTAAAGTCTACGAAATTTTATATGCATATACTAGACACACAGAGCTATACTCACTCAAATTTTTGGAATTTTTGGAGTTGATTTGATATTTAAATTAAATCGAACAAAAACAAGACAGAGACAGATTTTTAAGTAGTTCACAACTTAAGAAAAACGAGTTAGGGGAATTGCTATCCACCACCAAATAATCATGCAAACATGTTATGTTTCATTCAAATTCCTTTCATTTTTGGATGAAGATGCTCAAGTTGGCTCAATGTTAGAACTCAACCTATTACTCTTTCTTATGTAGTATGTTAAGAGAATGACGTTTTCAAGTTAACTTAGTCCCTAACATGCAATCTCGAATGGTGTGTTCATAGATTTAACAAGTAGAAATCATTAAGAACGAAAAGAGTTTGAGTCATCACAAGGCATCGTAAGTACTAGCATTGTCTTACTAATCCTAGAAATTGGTTCACATGTTAATCACAATTAACAAGTACTACTCTAAAACATATGTAGGTCCTCATTCGACAAGGGCAGACACACACATATTCATAGCATTAGAATCCTAGATATGCTTACTAAGTATGCATCCGTAGAAAACACATAAAGAATTCATCAATGAGACAAGTAGTGAACCAATTTTCATTCATTCGTAAAAGTAATTCAAACGAAATGTCATAATAAACTTGCAATCATATTAGGGCAAAACAGCCCCTAACAACTAAAAATTAGTTACACATAATTCTCAAATTAAACCAAAAGAAAGACATAAGTTTGAGAAGATAAAACCGAGAGAAGAGAATGCCAAGATTTCCTCCTTCCTTTCCTTCATTCCCCAACGCAGCAGCCTTGCCTTTTTTCCTTGCTTTCCTTCTTTTTTTTCTCTCTTTTTTCCACACTTTTTCTCCCTTTTTGTTGCTGCAACCTGTAGTCTTTTCTTCTTTTCTGCTGCTACAGTTTTTTTCTCCATAACTCACCCCACTAACAGCCATTTAGTGATGACAATAAGTGAGAGGAAATGCTAAAACAATTGTAACTCTTTGGGCAGCCTTTATGTCCATTACTCTCACTTAATTTTTCATTTCCTCTGATATTTGAATAAGTGTTAGCTGGCTTGTTCTTGGCTGCATCAGTTTTGCTGTTAGTTTTATGAGATTTATTGCTTTCAATGCTTTCTTGTCAGTTACAAACTGCTCAGTCTCTTGGGAACCTTTCAGTGTTAGAACGGCCATAACTTTTTCTAGAAACATGATATTAACAATCTGCGAAATGCTCCAGAAAATAGATATCCATAGCTTTCCAAGCATATAAGGCTCATTCCTAATTCATTCTGAGCTGTCCGCAACTTGCTTCCAAAGTCAGCTGACCTGCACAGGCAGTTTTGACGAATTTATTACTTAAAATTCCACTTGTGTTATTTTTCTTTTCTTTACTTGACAAATCCTACAAAACACAAAAACAAAGTAAATAACTCAAAAATATAAGGAACTAACTAAGAAAAGACAAGTGAATTTGATATAAAATATATATAAATATAAGCTTATCAGAACCATATTGAAATTTTAGTATCTTTCAGATCGAGTTACGTAGGGTTATTGACCCTACCGTTGACGGTTGACAGACATTCAATTTTTTGTCAACGCATCCCGAATCCATCTAGAATGTCCTAGAGGACGTGTACAACGTAAAATTATGTGCTAGAATTCTGAGATGGGACTTGTGATTCATTATAGGCGACAAACGTACGTAGACGCCTCGTTCTCTATGCGAAATCCAGGTGAGTGATTTTAATATTTGTGGTAATGGTTATTACCTTGAGAATTCCCCTGTTAGTATCCTTGGTGGAAACATCATGAATTTATAAATGTGTTTTTTTTATTAAATAGTTATTTTAAATTATGTCATCGATGTATTTTATGACATGTGATTTGACTTGCATATTCGAAATGTTTGTGAATTGTGATTTGTTATACATATTTGAATTGTTTGAGAAACATGAGGGCTAGTAAAGGATCATTAAGCCATTGGCATAGGGAGTTGTTGAGGCAAAATTGTCAAGTCTCATTTTGTTTAGCCGTTTGAAACTGAGTTCCTTGGATTCTGGTCGGTTCCATTGAGTGTTCTGGAACCGGGTTCTGTTGGGGTTCCATTGAGTCGTCCATTTCCTTGCTCTATCTGTCTACGTTCAGATTTCGTTGAGTGGTTTGGAACACGTTTTTTGTTGGATTTCATTGAGTGGTCCAAAATCGCAACCTTTATTTAGTTGGTTCGTTGATTCTTCAGATTCAGTCTAAAATGTGAAAGCTTAGAAGATGTAGGCTCCAGCCAAACTAAGTCACTTTAATCCTAGTTTTCAGTGCATTTATGACTGATATGCCTGAGAACCTTTGTGGTTGATTAGAAAGGTCGATGGATGTCTGTGTGATTCCTTTGGAATTTTCAGTGGTTTATTTTTTTATTTTGATTATGTTTTTATAAAGAATTGATTTATATTTGTCGTTAATAAACTATGATCGATGGACTGGTTTTATGATTATCACATATGTCGGATTATTATCACTCGCATGAGCTTCACAGCTTATCCGGGTTGTTGCTTTGCCCAGTGCACCATTCCCACGGTGTATGGGTGATTGTATAGGACATAGGTCTGAGTAGATACAAGGATTGGGGTAGCAGTCAAATTTCATCAATTGGAGCGATTAGGTTACCTTTGTACCTTTCCTCGTATTTCTTTGCGACTTTCTTTTGGGAGCATATAGGCGTTAGCTTTGTTGTACAGTTGTATTTTGTGACTGAGATCCTGCCACCTTGTAAATGTTGTTAATTTCAGTTTTAGTATGCCATTGTGTATATTATTTGTATTACTTTGCACCCTCTTACAGTCACTGTCGCACGTCGATACTGGACATATGTCGGGATCGGGGCGTGACCCGCCCACACTTACAAGGTGGCTCAGCCACAAAATATACTTGGTTCCACGTAAATCAGTCTAATTAATCCATTATATCACATAACTAATCATGCGTATATTGTTTGTATTCACGTGGATTACAGTTATTTCATGTGATCTTCCAGAACTGGCTCTGTCAATACTATGAACAAAGACCAAATCGGGTATCCGACTGACTAGGTTTCAAAGAGCTTTATCAAGTCAAAAATATTAAATTTGTAAAGGTGGATTTTGTTGGAGTGGTTGTTGCTTTTAGTGGCAATAAATTGTATTGTATGGATTCGGGAGGCGAACATCGTTTTTGATCACTTTACAGGCCTTTGTCAAATTTATTGCAGACAAAGAAAGAGATGCCTTTAGACCTTTACACCTCACTACCTTTCATGCATTTGACCTTTTCCTGAATGTGGTCTCATCTCCTCTCTTATTGATTTTGTCTTCATGTTGACTATTTTGTCAATAAATTTGTTGATTGATGATTTCTTCTTCACATGCACGATGCACCTTTCTAAAACCATCTTCAATGGTTGGGCTAAAAGCCAAATATTTTAATCCGAAAAATTTAGCTTTTAGCTCAGAAACAACTTTTCTGCTCCAACCGTTCTAGCCTAAAATTTTAGCTCGGTATTATTAAAGAATGAACTTAGGCTTTTTTTTTTGTTAAATTAAATTTAAAAAAAAAAATTAATATGTAGACTATCGTAAATTAATTTTATAAACATTTTAATCTAAAAAAATTTAAATTCCGATAAATATTGGATGGAGTCCACTCCGATTTCTGGGCTAAATTTTGGGGGGAATTTGGCCTTGGTTTAGCATTTAGCATTTAGCTCAAATTTTCCCCTTGGGTTGGAGTGGATTTAGGGGGAAATTTTGGGGGGTAATTTGGCTTTAATATCATAATTTCTTTAAACAATTCTACTCTTTAAATCATTATTTTTTTTTATAAAGAAATTTGAAGTTTTGGTCAAATAGGAAGATAACTTAACAAGTTAGATACAACAATGTGTTTTCTTCTCGCACTCAATTTCAAATGTCACTCCATGCCATTCAGATTGTATTAAATTATCCCTCTGACAAACAAACTTAAAAAAAATAAGAGAATAAAGTTGTTAGTAAGCAGAAGCTGAAAATGGTTTCGTAGGGGCCAAGGCGGAGTGCACGCTGCCTGATTGCTAGTTGAGTAGCTGCTTGTTGGGACACCTTGGGAGAGAGAGCTTCATGCGCTCATGTCCTACTTCAAAACACCTCGTCGTGATTGCATTGTGTTTCGATGTGCTCGAGGAGTTGTATCACCAAGTGGTCTGCTATGTGAGCATGGGTGAATCTTCACTAGAGCAAAGAGGGGCCTTTGATCATCTGAAATTCCTAGGAAATTTGAGGAATCCGCCTCTCTAAACTTACATGGAAAAGTGTTTGAAAATATGCTTGAATGAAGGATGTTGTCCCTGCTACTCAGATGCGCGCGCCATATTTATTTTTTCAATCCGATTTTATAATTCGAAATTAAAGTTTTATTTCTATTTTTGAAATCAGAGAATACAGACTTGACCATTTTTTTTTTATTTGAAACCAGGGAAATCAAAGTTTTATTGTATAATTCGAAAACTAGGAGGAGATCAGGAAGAAAAAGAGAGAGTTCCTCACTCATTCCCACCCACATGATTTCTTAACTTTCACCATTTTTTAGTTGTTTTTTCAATTGATGTCTAATCAAATTACACCACTTGTTCTTGTAGTTATTGTCCAATTAAGTTGCGCTCTTCTATGTGTCCTTCTTCGGCAATGTTTTATTAAATCACATGCTTGATACCGTTATTCCTCTTAAAAATCACTATAAATTTATATGAGTTTCAAAAAAAAAAAAAACATTATGTAAAGTCTTACGATCTCGTAGTCACTCGAACTTTTATCCCATAATATAATTGACCAAAATATTAAAGGAAATTTGACACACCCCGACCTAAATCAGGACATGCTGGCCGTCACGTAAAGGTGATGTAGCCATGTGCACAGTGCAGAAACAATATTAATATAAGAAATGCGAATAAATAAAAACCCAACTAACTAGAGCACTAGATAAGATGAGGTGCAAGACAAAAGAAAGTGTGAATTCACAACCAGAGCATAAATAGCCTAAGTGCAGTCCAGCATGACGAATACTAATTATACAACACCAAAGGTAATCCTACAATGGTGATAATCTGTTAGAGCTTCCGTGCATTCCTCGCAAGCCATCAAAAGCGCTCGTAACTAGAACCTGGAGGGGCGCAAAATAGAAAGTGTGAGTGGGCAAAAACAAAGATTTTCAAAACCATTTCAATTATCAAAGATAGTAACCCCTCGCCGTAAAATCTGTATAATTTCCCAGAAAATAGAATACATATCTATACCACAACCATGCCCAGAATAGCAAAATTCACAAAATATGCATGTCAAATATCTCAGCATGAAAATATGTAAGACAAGTGATATAAATCAATGCAAATGATATGTCAGCCGGAGTCACCTAACGTGACCTGTACGGTTGAATCTAGAGCTCATCCATCTAGCCGGAGTCACCTAACGTGACCTACATGGCTTAAATCCACATCCCAACAAATATACTGCACACGAGTCGGAACCACCTAAAGTGGTCTGTACGACAGGATTGGGTGTAAATAAATACGCTTAAGTGCTACCATCACGTGAAGACTATGCGAATAATCACGGGTCACTTACGAGTCAGAACCACCTATAGTGGTCTGTATGACAGGACTGTGCACCTAACTTGGATCCAAGGTGAGCATATGGTCTGGGAGGTGAACATCACGTGAAGAACTGTACCCTAACTCTGGGCTGGAGCACTAACATCGGGGTGCAGGTTTATGAGCTCTCAACACATCTCACATAATCATCAAGTAACATAAACAATCTACAACTCATCTGGGTACTTACCTAAGCGTCCACCACGTCAAATCACAATATGCACACTATATTAATTCAATGATCTACGTATAAATCAATATGCATGGCATTTCTAAATATAATTTCGTTTAAATCGATTTTCTGGGAAAAATCTCAAGTATATAGGTATATACGGAAAACCAAAAGCCCTCTCATTGGTATGTGGAAGGGTCGTAGCCCCCAAGCCTCGATTGACTGCGCTCGTCCTGAGGATAGGTCTCACCTATATGCGAAACAACTATATAAACGTTAATTTAAAGCACATAAGCGAAAATAACTTCTCATATATTGCTCAAATGGGGTGTTTGAATATACCAACGTGATCTACTCAACACCACGAACATCCCCATATTTTTAGAAAAATTTCCGACCACCCACGCACCTTCACGTGCCTGGCACACGTACGGAAACCCTAACGGCGTTAGGGAATATTCCGTCCAAAAATGGAATATACCATTAAATGTACATGATGCCATTAGTAATGCCGTTAGTATATTCCGTCAAAGTTGATGGAATATTCTCCTTTCTTCTCTAGTGGATCGCCGGACTCCGCCGCCAGCCGCCGCCTATGTCACCGGAAACTGGAAAAATTTCAAAACTTGATATCTTAGCCATTTCTCAACCAAATTTCATGAAATTTGTACCAAAATGAAGCTTAGGATGAGATGAACACAATCTTACCACTTTGGGTCCTAAAACCAACGGAGTCTTACCGAAAAAATTCGAGGAAACCGACCAAACCCTGCAAGTAAATAAACTCGAGTGTTCTTATGTCAAAACCACTCCAAGATTGAACCCACGTGCTAGAAAAGCAAGAGTATTACCATCTTAAGTCTCAAAACCACTTAAAACCCTCGCGATCACGTCAGAGGAAAATCACCCCTCACCGGAATTCGGGTAACTCGAGTTCCTGTGAACCGTTTGTCGTCCTAAAGGTACCACTCAACTCGTGAAGTCACAAGGAGTACGATGGTGGTCTTAAACAACTCGATCTGTGAGAGATGACGAGACTTGAGGAGATGACTGTACGAGTGTACGGACAAATGGAAAAATCCGAGAGGGAGGAGAGAGAGAGTCAACGGGATTAGATGTGTGTGTGTGAGTGTGGTCTTGTTGGCAACCAAACAAAATCAACAAAATCTTACTTCCAATTAGGTCCAAAAAGTTAGGAAGAAAAATAGATTGGTCCAAAAGCTTAGCCTATTTACCCACACAACCACACAACGTTCAAGGGCAAAATCGTCATACCACGCTATCGATAAAAATAATTTGCGACAGGTTGTCACAAAAATCTATCAATTCTTATATATTATATGTTATATAATAAATATTTTATACAATTATATATACTATATATAATAAATTACTTAAATTCACCTATTCTGCCTAGGCTCTGCTTAGGTGCTAGGCATTAAGGCACATCATCACAAGACTAGCGCGTGACATTTTTTAGAACCGTGCTCATTATACAATTACATAATGGGACAATACTATAAGAAACGATGCTTAAATCCTCATTCAAATATTATGGTTAGTCCAAATCTTCCTTTGAAAATTTCAGGTAATCTAAATCCTCATTCAATATTCCGATTAGCACAAATACTCGAATATTCTGCATAGTTCTCAATAAAGTGATGTCACTTAGTTGACTGAAGTATTATCTAATCTTCTTGCAGACCATGAACATAGACCTCGAATGGTTGTTACACTTTTCTGGAACCTCTTACCCTTTCAAATTTCACCCATCTCCTCAACAATTCATGGGGCCACTGTATACGAGGGCGCTTGTTAAGTTTGTGATATGTTGGGATAAGTTTAGATCACCATTCAGAGTGGATGAGCTCGGTTGATAGGCATCTCATCGAGTAGTGGACAACGGGCCCCAAAATTTGAGCTGGGACAAGTTAGAATCGTCAGGAAACAGATCAGATTTGCTAAAATATGGTTGGATTTGCCAGAAATCTGGTCAGATTCTCTAAGAATTGCTCAGATTCATCATTGGTTTAATTTTTGGTTCGTTAGTGGACCGGTTGATACAGCCTGAACCAAGATTGGTTAGCTGAAGCTGATCGAGTCGAGCGCACTAGTGCGAGCATTGGAACAAGTCGGCCTGCTAAGAGTTAATAGAGTAGGTTTACGCGATTGGGCCTACGTTGAAGGCAGCGCGCCTTAGGCTGCTGCAACACATTGGGTAGCACAAGATGGGTCTCTAGATTTGGTTCTCGGCTCATGCAACTTGGCATGGGCTTACTCTTAGGTTTGCGCATGTTGGGCTGCATTGCTTTTGCGAGTTGGCTTGCACGCATTAGGGTGTGCTGCTACTACGAGTCGGGTTTGTGTGTTATGGGCTTGTGTTATTACTACGAGCTAGGCCTACGTGTCGAGGGCTTGGTTGTTGCTCTGAGCTGGGCCTCAACAAGGCTACTGTTACTGCATTGATTTGGACAACGTATAGTTCTCGATCAGAGGAACAATTTTCGTGAAAAGATCGTTTCGAATCGAACTACGAAAAATGGGATTTTGGCACCCTAAACATGGCTTTCTGTATTTATACTAAATTGCACACCAGGTCAGAACTTTAAACATCTGGAATAATCACACTGTTGGATCTTCCACGGAAGAAGGAGATTTGGTGCATTGATCAAGTATTCTTTGTGTTCCGTCATGAGAAACGGGGTGACTTTTGTCGTTACGTGCAAACCCAGACACGTAGGAAATGCCATTTGTCATGGTTTCAGAACTTCCAACTATGTTTTCATTTCTCTAAAGGACACAAATCAAGAAATTAAAAAGTTCGGATGAGCACTAGAAAAATTCAAAGAGGGGGAAATTCCCGAAAGAAATTGCTAAAGCTTTTTTGAGAGTTAAATGAAGCTCTCAATAAAAGCACCAATTTGTGGAACAACTGGACATACAAAGCAATTAAGCACCTTTGAACAAAGTCCAAAGCCATACACCCAAGGAAGCGAGGCGTTCGGCCAACGGATCTCCAATGCCTAAATCAGTTTCTCTGAAAAGAGAAAGTTTATGGCTTAATTGCGTAGCAAAAACTTACTAAAAATTCATGAAGAATGAGTATTTGTAGGAGTTAGGGCAGTCATGGGAGGAGGGATCTCACACCATGTGTAGGCATCTAGTTAGCTAAGGTGTGTCATCCGTTGGATGGAGGAGAGAATTATCCCAAAGATATTACTTAATTAATAATATCTCGGAATTTTCTCGTAGAATCCTTGTTTGGATTTGATTGTGATTCGTTGGTCAATTGAGTTGGTCTTCAATAATGAAAGCTTAAAGATAGGAATTAGTTATTAACTATGGGGTGTGATATCCACACACCATTTTTTACTTCTCACACACCCTTCTAATTCCAAGCCGTCGGATAAGATGAATTAAAGAAGATCAACGAACAGAAATTAACAATAGGTGTGTGAGAAGTAAAAAGGAGTGTGTGGATATCACACCCCTTAATTATATATTCAATTCCCTTGATTTATCTCGCTGTTATGGGTAGTGGAGCTTAGAAAAGTCGTAGATAGTAGCTCAAGTTTTCTTGGTGGTTGTACCGCACATGGAACAAATGTGTGCCTCGCCAATTTAATGAATGCATTCTCGTTACTTATGGATAAAAGTTCATGAGTCAGCTTTAGAATTTTTCGAATGATTTTTTACTCCACAAATATAGTGACATTTGAACCTCAAACTAAAATACCATAATTTCTTTAAAGACAAATCTACTCTTTAAATCACAATTTTTTTTTAAAAGAAATTTGAAGTTTTGACCAAATAAGAAGAAATTTGAAGTTAAAATAGTCAAGTTAAACACAACAATGTGTTTTCTTTTTTCTTTGGACACTCAATTTCTTTTTTTCTTTGGACACTCAATTTTAAATGTTACTCTGTGCAGTTTAGATTATATTAAAATATTCCTTAGATAAACAAACTCGAGAAAAGAAGAGAATAAAGTTGTTAGTAAGCAGCCGCTGAAATTCTTTGTTCTTTTCAAACAATCAAAGTCTCTGACATTAATGTAATAAATTAAGTTACTATAGTTTTTAAATTAAAAATTAAAAATTGAAATTTGTATTTGTTTATATTCATGAGATTTTAAATAAAATCCATAATTTGTGGGAATAAAAATAATAAAATATAAAATATACTCTCTATTATATTGTGTGTACATATATACATACATACATACATACATATATATATATATATATATAGGTACATTCATCAAAATTAACAAAAAAAAAAAAAAAAATTATTGTACCAAAACAAAACATGGGTACATTCTTCAAAACCACATGAAAAAAAAAAGAAGATATTAGGCTTAATAACATTAGTAAATTTCTTCGATTAAACTTGAAATTGATACATTCTCAAAATTTATGAAAAAGAATTTACCCATATATGTTTAAAAATGGATTAAAATTTTTTGAATGGATTTTATATTGAAAAATTGGGTTCATTTTATATTTAAAAATGATACATTTTAATATAACAAATTAGTACATTTAAGAATGGATACATTTAAGATTAAAAAAATTGAAAATTATATGAATGGGTACATTTAAGATTAAAAAAAATTGAGAATCTTTTTATAAAAAAAAAAAAACTAATGGGTACGAACTTATTCTAATTTATTTTGATTTTTTATTTTAGAAATGTTTGAATTGAAAATTAATTAGGAGTTTAATAGAGGTTTGAGTACTAAAACCCTAAACCAATTACTAATTTTTATTTTAAAAAATTATGTAATAAATATGGAAATTCATTATCACATTAATGCTAGGAACATCAATCAAAATTTGAAAACTAATGAAGTCTTAGTCAATGAACAATATTAACTAGGGATCAGATACTAATTTTTCCTTTTGCAAAATATGATTTAAGGCATCACTCTTGTCCAAGCCACATTAAACTATTTCAGAAGACCAAACACTTACTCCGACCTACACATCCTAGGCAAAATGTGTACCGCCACAACTTGCAGCATCGGCGGCGGCTCCACCACCCAAATCCTCGGCTGCGGCGCCACCACATCCACCACCGCAATCCTTTTCTCGTTAGCACAAACCACACAAACTCTCCCTCTCCCAGCACAAACTTGCTCAGCCTCTCTCAACACATCCGACTCCACCACCATTTCCCAGCAGTCGTTCTCATCATCATACTTGCTCAGCACGCCTCTACTCTCATCCACAACATACATCACATCATGATCATGATCATTGTCGTCGTCGTCATTGATGGATGCAGCAGCAGGCCCATTCCAACCACCAATCATGCCTCGAGGCATGTCTTGCCATGTGTCATTTTCCACGTCATAAACAGCTCCTTCTTTTCTTGCATTGCCCTTCACATTCACCATCCAAAGCTTCCCTCTATACCCAATTGCCTCCACAGCGTCCCTACTAAACCTCCCATCTTTCAACCCCGCCTTCTTAACCCATGATGAAGATGCCTCCTTCTTCTTCTTCATGTCCCACTCCTCCATAGACCTCGCCAAGTCGCCCCTGTAATTTGATCCAATGCCACTTGCAACGTAGACTTTTCCCCCTACTGTCCCTGTCGCACACCACCGGCGAGGCTCTGCTAGCGGAGGGCCAAATGACCAATTGTTGGACAATGGTCGGAAGACGAGAGGACGAGGCAGTGCTGGAGTGAAATTGTAATTAGTGGCTGCGACGAGGACAAGACTGCCAGAGACGGATAGTGATTGGATGGGGATTTTTCGGGAGAGGAAGGAAGGGTGGCGGCGGAGGAGGTGGAGAGGAGGGTCTGAAGGAGGTGGAGGGAGAGATGTCCAATTGTTTGATAGGGGATCTAGTGAGTAGAACTCAATTGATGAATTGCAGTTGTAGTGGGGAGGTGGAGGGGAGAGAATGGCATAGAGAGCGAAGAAAGGAGGGAATGAAGGAGAGTAAATGAGGCGCCGCCATGAACGGCAAACAAAGTAGAGAGTTGAAGGTTGGATCCTTGTAAGGCAGAGCTGTGCAAGGTGGTTGGGTAAGCCTGGCAACAACGAACACTCGTTGGAAGAGTTCTGTGTGTTTTTGTTGCGTTTTGGTTTTGGTATATCTTGATCCATGGCTTTATTGTTTGGTGTGAGATGAGAGATGCGAGAAGCACCTTTTCTCTCTCTAGTATGGATAGTATGGTGGTTTTTAGACGGGCTTGGGTGTCTGGAAAGCTTGTGCCTTTTTATACTCACGTGGGTTCATTTCAGCTTCTGTGTTATGTATAAAGTGGCTCCATGTGTGCAAATTGATATGTGGGGTTTTGGTGCTTTGGATTGCATCGATAGCCAACATAAAGACAGCAATTAATATGCATTTATTTTTGGGAAGTGTTATTGACACTTCAAAAATCTCATTCTACACTCCTCACAAGTATATTTTTCTTTCTAAATATAGAAAGTTTAGAGTGTAGAATGAAAATTTTGGAGTACCAATAACAATTTTCTTATTTTATTGTATTTCAAATTTGAGTACTGTCTGGGAGACCACATATTTATACCATCTTGATGTATTATATAACATGGCAAATGATTCAAACAATCATTAGCTAATAAGATGGATTCATTTGATTAATTTATCATGTCCACATCACTTATCATATCATGAATGAATACGGTACAAAAATATGATCTCCTTAACATTTTTCTTTAGATTTATAAGCTAAGAAAATTGTGACACCAAATGAAAATATCTATAATGAATGTGCGAGTTTTCTAAATAATAATAATGATAATAATGAATCTATGACTTATCTCAACTTGTTTGCTCATTTAAAATCTTTTTTTATGGTTTGTTAGTATTCATTTTCATTTATAAGTTAGTTTTGCGTCAACTCTTATTAATGACGAGTTTGATGTCCAATTATGATTAACATGTACCAACACAATTTATTCTCAAATTCAGAAAATTATAATTCTAGCGTTATTTTAACACAATTCACGTTATCACTAGTACACGGCTATACTAGTGAGTTGTATCATGAAGCTAGAATTCACGTTATCACTAGTATAGTTTTTGAATTTTTTTTATGTTTTTTCATTAGTTCAATGTAACATCCCACATCGCCCAGGGGAGCGATCCTTAAATGTATATTCTCATCCTTACCTAGCAAGAGGCCTTTTGGGAGCTCACTGGCTTCGGGTTCCGTAGGAACTCCGAAGTTAAGCGAGAGTGAGGCTTGAGCAATCCCATGATGGGTGACCCACTGGGAAGTTGCTCGTGAGTTCCCAAAAACAAAACCGTGAGGGAATGGTAAGCCCAAAGCGGACAATATCGTGCTACGGTGGTGGAGCGGGCCCGGGAAGTGATCTGCCCCGGGCCGGGATGTGACATTCAAACTATTCAATAATATAAAAAATGAACGGTCAGAATTGAATTTAAAATTTTTTTTCTCCTTACTTGCCAATTTAATTGATAAAAAGCCGGATTATCCAGTGTCACGGATTTTGAAGACAAACCACTTTTAGTGAGTTGTTAACTTGTTATGCGAAGTATATTTTCTTTGCTGATCGTTAGATACAACTTCATTGTTAATGTTGAAATTTTGTTTTGCCAAAACTCTCATGTAATTTTTTTGGACAAATCACTAACTTCAATAAATATTGAATAAAAATATTGATGTCAACTTACGTATTTCCTTCAAATCCCTACGCAAAAATAGTAGGATTGAGAAAGACGAATTTTCTTTGTAACTTCTTCATCTTCTAATGTATTGTCCAAGCTAAACTAATCCTAGGCTTCAACCGAGGCATATAATTATTAAACACGAAGTAGATTCATGAACCTAAAGCCCTTACCTAAATTCCAAACCGCCAAGTTGCTGAAGCAACTTGTAAAATAAAACGAAGATTGGTCATCTTGTTGTCTCTTGTGAGACAAAAGGGCCAAAGTCCGACTTTTGCTGAGCGAAGCCGAATAGTAAATACGACAAGATTTTCCGAGTTTTTTACAATAAACAATTGCGTCACCCAGTGTGCTAAGTCAGGGGCTTTCAGTAGTTTCCGGGGATTTTTGGAAAGTTTCGAATGGATTTTAGTTAAAAAGAGAGAAGAATGATGCCGACTAAAAATCGGACTGCAAAACTACAAAGCATGATAAATGAACAAAGTTAAAATAAGGCCTTAAAATAATGTAAAATAAATATACAAAGTTGTGTGCAGAGTAGTGTAACGGTGGTGTCCTGTGCCAACAATAAAAATCATATTAACTCTAAAAACTACAAAATTTATGTGGCAGGTAAGCCGAGTAATTATAAGTTACTTATATCATTCTTGTGAATGCGGGCATGCCAACTCGTGACTGAGCTTGGTCGAACAAGTAGAATAATTGTGGCAATTGTATTGAATGCGCTATTAGACTACAACTGAGGAATGAATACCTCTCCTGTAAGAATTTAAAGCAACCAAACACCAAGACCAAAACATGAACTCCAAACACAAAAAGACTAACCTGGATATATGCACACAAGAAACCAGAAAGGAAAACATACCTGCAGCAACAACAGAACTCGAAGCCATTGTCGCAAACTCTCAGTGAACCTTCTGTTCTCTTGCAAAAAGTTAAGAGCTCGACTCACATATAGGTTATGGTCCAATATGAGCATTGAATCTGTGAGAAGACAGGCCACTATATATATACATATAGACTTTTCCAAAATAGATCAGGATTTCCTATCAAAATCCTCATCAGAAACAAACACTTGTTTCCGCACCATGCAAACTAATCTCAATGCTAAAAAAAATCCTTTTCTATTAAGGATCATTATTCCTTTCATCAATAGGACTTTCTATCCAAATTGAATACCTATAACTATTCCCAAAACTTCTCAATCTCATACTCATATTCTTACATCTTAGCCTAGGGTTCTAGAACCTGAAAACAAAGTTGCTTAATTTATCGTGAACTTTAGGATCTTGTGCGCTGGGGTTTAACCGCTTCAACGATATTCGTGAGAATATAAGTGTGCTGAATCGGTATCAGGCTATAGGGGCTAATGACCCAAAGGAGGTGAATGTCTTTATAATGAGCGTGGTTCGACCATCCAAAAGCCGAACTATTAAGTACACTTCAGAGTAATTGATCCTAGAACACCTCACTTCACTGAGGCTAATGAAGTGACTTCTTTAGGTGAAAGAATCAAGAACTCTTCGCCGACCGAGACTTGGTTAGATAACCAACCAACCAGAAGCAGTATTGTTTACTTGTCCAAAATGAAGGTGCTTCTGAATCGTCTGGTTTTACAGCTCCACTGCCGTTTACTTATCCAAACTGAAGGTGTCGTTGATTGTCAACACAATGTTTACTTATCCAAAATGAAGATGTTTTAATGTTGGGCACTTCTAGGCCCACAAAATGGTACAAACCGAGAAAAAGGCCACAAAGAGCCCAAAGTGAGATTAAAGACCAAAGAAGGTTATAAAAAAAGCCTAAAGCCCAAAAGGTATAAAGGAAGGCATTTTTTAGCCCTAAGATCGATCGTCTACCAGCCCAATTTGACGAGGTTTCAAGAGCAGGTCTACTCAAACATTGATTGAGCCACATGGTGACTCACAATCGAAAGCAGGTGTCACGCTTTGATCCCGACATACGTTCAGGATCGACACGTGACATCACCAAGTATCTATATATCCAACAGACCCTGCCTCCGGGATATGTACAAAGCATAATTCAATATTCGAATTGCGTAGAAATTTTTGTATACTTTATGGATGCATCTAACCTCCTCATTAGACTACCTACGTACCCTAAAAAAGGATCAAGCCATTGGTAGTTCACCATTCGCTACAATTCGACATATATCACAATCCATTCAAGTGGAAAGACATAACATTTCTCAATCTATCATTAGAACTTGACAAGCATGAAATTACTAGACTCAGGGCTACAAAACAACCCACATGACAATCAAGATTTTCAATTCATCCATCATATAAATCACTATGTTTCAACTTAATACCGTAATCCATAGCATGTAACATATCAAAGAACCAGCGAAGCACAATATTATTCTCTAGCCACATTGGTCAACTAATCTGATCGTAATAATAACACTCATATCCAACATCATTCCACAATCACTCGAATTAATCAATTCCATGAATCACAGATGCACGGTATTAACATTTAACTACATTAATCAATCAACAAGATCACATATCAATTTATGAAATTTAATAAAGGAATTCAACATAATTCCCTACCTAGATTCCAAGTAATAACATGATAAATCCAATTTACAAACACAATGTCTACTGTGAACAATTCCTATTCACTTGAATCTAGGGGTTGGACTAACTTTATGGAAGTAAGCAAGAGTAGGGATTCCAGACCACTTAGTGGAATCCAACTAAACTATGGTCGCCTATTTCAAATATACCAAGTACAACTAATCCTCATCACCCCTAGAATGCATATGGTCCCCCATAGCAGATATACCAAGCAGAATTGTATGAATAATCTCATTATGTAGGCAGTGATCACCCATCGCGGATATACCAAGCATGATCACCCTTGAATACGTATGGTCCCCCATCACGAATATACCAAGCAGGACCAAACCCTAACTCTAGGTAGTGATCACTCATTGTAGATATACCAAGCATGATCAATGCGTATGGTTTCCTATTGCGGATATACCAAGCAAGACCATATGCATAGTCTAATAACGTAGGTAGTGATCACCCACCGCGGATATACCAAGCATGATAACCCCTAATAGTCCCTCATCGCGGATATACCAAGCAGGACTATATCCTATAGCTCTAGGTAGTGATCAACCATCGCAGATATACCAAGCATGAGCACTCCTAGAATATGTATGGTCCCTCATCTCGGATACACTAAGTAGAACCATAAGCATAGTCTAATCGTGCAGGCTGTGATCACCCATCGCAGATATACCAAGCAGGACCATCCATGTACCACTGCTACATGGTGCAGTAAATTCAACACACAACCTATCCATACCTTAACCTCTATGAGTGACAACGTAGTCACCTACACCATCAACTTCTCATGGCCACCAACTAATATGTCACACAAGCATATAAGTTCTATAGAATACATCTAATAGGATTCTAGGATCACATTGTCATAAAATTTATCATAATTATCATTCACATTATTAAGAAGATAAATAAACACACACACACACACACACACACACACACACACACACACACACACACACACATATCACAATTTGACGTCCCATACACGTAAACTGATGTATATATATCTGGGATAATCCACTAAGCAATATAGACCCACTAAGCCCTACACAGTGTTTGTTAATACAGATTTTAATATTTAAGATCAATTCGTAGCCTATTGACCAAAAGTTATGTCTCTGTCAAAGGTGGGGTCCACAACCCTATACAAGTCAATCTGGAACATCCACCATGGATTTCTGATCTGTAACTTCCCAAGGATCTCGTTTATCTTCTAGAATAATATTCCAAAATTTTGGAACAATCCAATGGTCGGATCTCCGCCAATTGCTAGAATTAGGTTGCTATCAACGTTTGGTTTTACAAACTTAGAAATTCAATTTATGAAGATCCGTATGTGGATTCCCAATCTGTCAGTTCCTATGGTACTCAAATATTATGTACTATAACGTATTAAGGTTTGGTGACGATCCAACGGTCGAATCGTCGAATCATAAAATGGTCAAGTGACATAATATTTCATACTAGGTTCAAACTATCGAACTATATCAAATGGTTATCAAATTTGAAATCAGAACATCGAATTTAACTTAAAAAGGCAGGGTCAGCCCACTAGCCACACGCCATTGTAGGCGCCGCCACGGGTGGCAGTTTCCAGCAAACGGAAACCTGAAATTCCAACCAACACTAAAATTCACCAAATTTTGCAGAAATGTACAACTTAAGGAGAAGAACATTTTTCATACCTGGGCCGAAGCCTAGTTCAATCGGGAAGTGGCCTGAAAATCTCTCGAAACGTCAGAAACCCCAAAAATGGTGAGCTTCGATTCGTCACCAAAACAAACTCTGACGTCTCATTCAATGCTTGGGCCTTGTTCCTGAGGTTAAGGGGAGCCTATTGGTGGTGGTAATTGGCTAAGTTAGCTTCATGATTTTCGGATCGCCGTCGTACACCCACACGCATCATCATTCGTTTTTCCCCAAAACTACCACCAAATTCCTTATAGTTTAGGGTGAAAATGGAAGAGGGAAGGCTAGGGAGCTGTTTCCAGGTGGCGATTTGCCTTGATTCGCTGTGAATGCCGTCGGGTTTGCAAGCCGCGGTCTGGCTAGGTCGGTGGCTACACGGTTTTCTCCTTTTCTTCTTCTCTCATTTCCCCTCCTTTCTCTTTTCTAATTGGTCACTTTCTTTCCTCTCCCCCTTCTGATTGGTCGAGCCATCTCCCCCTTCTGATTGGTCGAGCCCTCTCCCTTCTTCTCTTTTCCTTTCTCTTCATCACGGCCTCACACGTGGCTTCATCCCAGCCATTCCTACTCGAACAAATTTGGAGCCTTCCAAATTTAATAATTAAAGGACCATTTGCCCTTGTCTTTGTTAATAACTCATTCATTATAACTCCAATTTACGTTCTGTTTGCGCCCACGCGTTCATATCAACACATACTATCCAGATATGCTAAGAAATTTGAAAAATTATGAAAATATCAAGTTCGTCCACAAAAAACTCATTTAACATAATAAGGGCAATTTCGTCCTTTTACTTATCGAATAAAATTTTATATGCTGTAAATATAAACGTGTCAAAACTATGAATATGAATACTATATATGAGATACGTAATTTTAAACAGTGAAATCCGAGAACGGAATTTCATAGCAGGAGCCTAGGATGGGCCTTAAAGGTGGTCGGGTTTGACACGCCTTGATCCCAGCGTTGAGGCCTATTCGTATCAATAGTTTCGAATCCTCCTCTCGATGTTGGACCCCTTTTTTTATAATCCCACTTTTGTATAATATTCATTCCGCTTATAATCTTAATTAGTTGTATGCTCTAAGTATGTTCATGCATTCTCATATTTTTAATATTTACGTTTGTTTCTTTTCGACACAAATTGCATGCATCTTGTACATGATTTTAGGATAAGCATGGTGGATTGGCTTTTGTCATCCTCGAATGTCGACCAACATGTGCCTATCCTGGTGATTTGGAGGATACCGGGATCGGAGCATGTCAGGGTTGCTGCTCAAAGAGGTAAGGTTGGATAACCAAGGCCGAGCAAGTCACTCGACATGCATCACTCTGAAAAGGCATGCCAATTAAACTAAGCACTTGTCACTTTACTGCCGAATACTTAGTTAATAGGTGAAAAGGTGTTAGTACACCAGTCTACACAAGTGGTTCATTAAATGCCAGATAAAGGGAACCCAAGGCTTGAGAGTTCATTAAGAGCCTATATATAAAGAGGTGGGATCCTCTTGGTGTTTGTGGGCATCCTCCACGAGCTCCTCACACTGTTGAGATTTTGTGACATCCTCCCCTAATCAATTAGATTAAAGTTAATATTGGTGGTGCTGCTGGTGGTTATCCTGGTTTAGCGAGTTTTGGTGTATTTTTCGAAACTCAGCAGGCTTTACTTTGGGTTGTTTTGCTAGCTTTTTACTATTTAGCTTCTGCTTTAGAAGCTGAACTCTCTGGTGTGGTTGAAGTGGTAACTCAAGCTTAGTCTCAAGGCTGGTCGTGTTTAAGGATTGAATGTGACTCGTATTGGCTGTTCACTTTCTTTCTTCTTCAAGTTCTTTGGTGCCATGGCATCTTAGGGTTCGTTGGTTAGATGTATAGCTCTCTTAGCTAAAGTGCGTTCTCATTTTTCTCATAATTTTTTAGAGGGCAATCAGGTTGATGATACCTTAGCTAATTATGGCATTGATCATGTTAGCTGTCAATGGTGGGATCATGTCACTTCCTTTGCGTCTACAGCTTATTCTAGGAAAACTTTTTAGGATTTCCTAGCTATCATGACTTTGTTGGCATTGTTTCTCTTGTGGGGTTTGGCTTTTTGTGTCCCGTCTTTGTGCTACCTTTTTCTTCTTTAATAGTTTAATAAACGTAGGGGACTGATCCCCCTTGTATTAAAAAAAAAAATTATTGATGTTCTAGACAGTGATTTGTAATATCTGCTCTCGGAGGAGATTAACTCTTAGTGTTTTGTTTCTTTTTACTAATTGCCCATTATACATGTTCCTCCCAGTACACATTAGACTAACATATCATATTATTAGTTTTAGAGGAATGGCAAAGTAGATAGAACATAGTTCCATCGTCTCTCCCTTCCACGAGTCCATGATCTCTTGTTCCTCTATTTCTCTCATCTCTCTCTTTTCTCCTGGCTTTGTAAAGTCCAAACCAGACTCAGACGAAGGGCAGCCTCCAGTCTGCTGTACTCCAGCACGGTCGCCGACCTTCATTTGAATGTTTTGCCGAGGGAGAAGAGGGAGGGAGGAAACGGGGTTGCAAATACAAAGAAACAAAAAAGGCAGGAAAGCGGGAAAAAAAAATTACACAACTTACTATGTTTAAGCCAACCTCTTGTATTATCTCTAACTTCAACTTGAAAAGAACCACAAACGTCGATACCTAGATTGTATTACATATATAGGTTTTACTTTGTCACCGCTTTTTTAAGATACTTTATTATCCTGCTCTCAGCAATGTCAACCTCGTGCTTGAATAAGAAATCATCTAAAGGAAAGGAGCTAGGTGGATTCCAAGTTGAACAAGCCCATGTTTCTTATCAGATCTATGTCAACACTGCTCAACAGTTTTATCTCGAACAAGCTTTGAGCTTCAACTAATTTCTTACAATGCCAAAAACTTTTACAGAATGAGATCGTTCATGTTTACCAAAAACTTTGAGCTTCAACTAATTCCTTCATGTTTACCAAAAACTTTTCAATGATGTACTTATCTGCTTCCAATCTTGTTAAACTTAAGGGGAGCTCTGGAAGTGTTTGAAGCTTTGTGCAACCTTCTAGCAGCAGAGTTTGGAGCATAATAAGATCCTTCATGTTTTCTGGTAGGTTGAGAATTGGGTTTGCAGATAGATCCAAATGCTTCAACGCCAATAAGAAACCAAGATCACTAGGAATTTCTGATATATTGCAGTTGGCAAGACTTAAGCTTCCTAAAGAATGTGGTAAACTTTTGAATGAGAAACCGGTCAATTCAAGATTTTTCCTTGGTAATACCCACGACACGATAGATTGCCATAGTTTAGCTGATAACAGGTTGAATTTCTTTGCAGCAATAGATGTGGAGTGTTCCTCAGCTGTTTCTTTCGTATTGGAACGGAGACCAAGCTTTGAGCAACCGGAAAGAATGAGGTCCTGAAGAGATCCCAACCTACTAACACATGCTGGAATCTTCATGAGATTTTGGCAGTCTCTTAGATTCAATAAAACAAGTTTCTCTAAGTCTCCAACTGACTCATCGAGCTCGACCAAATTTATGCAATCTTCAAGAATTAGTCTCTCAAGGTTAGGGAGTCCCGACATATCAGGGATTGTTTTAAGGCTGTGCGAATGACTGAGATTGAGAATTTTCATCCATCCAAGAAACTATAAAAGCGAGATGCAAATTAAGGTTCATGAGTATAGTATTTTCCATTAGTATGTGTACAGGTAATGCGAGAGAGAGAGAGAGAGAGAGAGAGAGAGAGAGAGAGAGAGAGAGGGAGAGAGTATTGTACCCTGGTTCCCTTCCAAGCATGTTCCAGGCTTCTATTCCGCAAGTCAAGAACAACTAGATATTCCAAGAAAAAATTGGCTGGTATTGATTTTAAAGGAAATCCTCGCCAAGACAACCATGTCAAATTTTTCGAAAAATCTTCAAAGTCTCCATTGATTTGGACATTATTGAGCAGGAGAAGCTGAAGACTATTCATCCCTGTAAATGCCTCTGTTTTGAAGTCCATCTCATTTGATGCAGAACGTTGAGCTAAATTTGTTGAGGAAAAGCTAAATCCGACGACGTCTTGAAGCATTTCCTTCATAATCTTAAACATGGCACCGTTTTCTGTTACTTTTACCAAATAATGTCCTGCAAGACTCATCTTCCATCAACACGGGCAGGTTGAGCATGAGGCCCTTAACCCTGCAAACAAATCAGACCATTCCATTAGTAACATGGCACACAACACAATTGCAAATGTACCTAAAAATGAACAGTTTTTTTTTTTTTTTTTTCCTTACAGTTCTTTTTCTCAAAATGTTAAAGGCATCTTTATGCCACACTCTACTACGTTTTCCAGGATCTTGAGGCGATTCTTCCCGAATAATTCCCCTTCCCATGTCTCTAAGTGATGCATGCTTAGTGATGCATGCTTAACCTGTTGTCTTCATTATCTATTTTTACGAGGCATCTGTCAACCAGATTTTGAATTCCAATCCTCGTGTAAAAGTCAAGGCTGTCCAGTACTTTAATTGCAAAATGCTTCTCCTTTCCAATGATGAAACAGGCTATGTGGAGGAATCAATTTTTGTCATGATCATCTTGAAGAGAATCATAGCTTATTCGAAGAATTTTTTGAACTTTGCCATTAAGAATTTCGTATAACTTTTGTAATGCACTTTGCCATACATCTACTTCGTTCCCAGACAAGGTAGACCCGAGAACTTGAAGAGCCAACGGAAGCCCTCCGCAATGTTTTACAACAGGTCTCGAAAGTTCCATGTAACCTTCAATTGGATGGGATTGTCCGAAGGTATGCCAACTGAAAAGCTCAAGCGATTCATACTCATTCAATTCCTTAACCTTGAATATTGCATGATCTTCACGTGCCCTTGACAAATTTTTGTGTCTTGTTGTTATGATGAATTTACTTCCTGGATAAAACCATTCCCTGATTCCAAGAATTGCGTTAAATTGATCCAAATTGTTCACATACCTATGAATTATTGATCAGATCAAAGTACAAAAAGAACAATAAGATCATTGTTGCAATAATTTGATGAAATATCATTGTGAACACGAAAGTTTCCTTGAAACAAGAAACAAGAATAACGTGTACAAAATAATATTTTTGTGTTTATGATTTTGGGGTTACGATCTCTCTCAAATTTGGTCCTCTGATTCTATCTTCCTAGGGTGTAGGTTTGTGGATGAGTTGTTGATCCAAAGGGCCGTCGGGGCTTGATCTAAGGATGAACAGTTGATGAACGGATGAACACTTTCTTCAAGGGCCGTCGGGGCTTGATCTTGAATAATGGTTGTGTGGATTTCTTCAAGGGCTTTTGGGCTTGATCTTGAAGGTTGATGGATGAGCGGATCTTGAAGGGCTTTTGGGCTTAATCTTGAAGAACGATTGGATGTGTGGATTTGTTGAGGTTGTTGATCCAAAGGGCCGTTGGGGCTTGAGCTTAGAATGAACGGATGAACACTTTCTTCAAGGGCCGTCGGGGCTTGATCTTGAAAGAGGATTTAACAAAGAACGAAGAGAGCTTTGTTGATCCTTCGGGATTTGCTTGAAAGCTTTAGAGTTTCAAAGCTTCAAGGATTTGGGGAGTTCTCTTCCAATTTGGGAGTAGAGAAATGTATTTGTGAATTGGTTGATGCTTGATACCTTGATGGAGAAGCCTATTTATAGGCTTTGAGAATGAATCACCACCACAAAATATTTTTTTCCTTTCCAAGCACCATTGCCTAATTTTCCCACTTCATGCAATATTGAAATTGAAGTGGTGTAACTTATGGCCTAATTTCCCACTTAATACCATTTTAAACTTGAAGTGGTCTAACTTATGGCCTAATTTCCCACTTAATGCAATATTGAAATTAAAGTGGTGTAACTTATGGCCTAATTTCCCACTTAATACCATTTTAAACTTGAAGTGGTCTAACTTATGGCCTAATTTCCCACTTAACACCATTTTAAACTTGAAATGTGTATGCTTTGTCATTGCCCAAATGAGAAAAACTTGCTTTGATCCGTAATGGATTGAAGTGTGCTTGCCTTGTCATTGCCCAACATGAGAAGAAAAACTTGTTTTGATCCTCAATGGATTGAAATGTACTTGCCTTGTCATTGCCCAAAATGAGAAGAAAAACTTGTTTAATCCTTCAAGGGTATTTCTTCCTATTTTGTTGAGTCACACGCCATGTGTACAATTTGTACAACACGTGGCGTATGCCATGTATGCCTTGACACGTCAAAACTTTAATGCATTGGTGAACATTTTTTTTTTTTTTTACTGAAATTTCGATGTCTACAAATGCCCCCACTTCAAGGCGCGTCGTAGACATGTGCTTGTCACGTGTAGAAGATGCGTTTTGAAGTCCCTTAATGTAGATGTCAACCCAAGGGCCGTCGAGGCTTGATCTTGAATTGGGCTGGAAATTTCTTCAAGGGCCATTGAGGCTTGATCTTGAGTTCGACTGGAAGATTTTCTGGTTTCCTCCAATCGTTGATTTTCCACAGGCTTAGTCTTGAACTGGGCTGGAAATTTCTTTAAGGACCATTGAGGCTTGATCTTGAGTTCGACTGGAAGATTTTCTGGTTTCCTCCAATCGTTGATTTTCCACAGGCTTAGTCTTAAACTGGGCTGGAAATTTCTTCAAGGGCCATCGAGGCTTGATCTTGAGTTCGACTGGAAGATTTTCTGGTTTCCTCCAATCGTTGATTTTCCACAGGCTTAGTCTTGAACTGGGCTGGAAATTTCTTCAAGGGCCATCGAGGCTTGATCTTGAGTTCGACTGGAAGATTTTCTGGTTTCCTCCAATCGTTGATTTTCCACAGGCTTAGTCTTGAACTGGGCTGGAAATTTCTTCAAGGGCCATCGAGGCTTGATCTTGAGTTCGACTGGAAGATTTTCTGGTTTCCTCCAATCGTTGATTTTCCTTTGTGCTACTCTTGAACTGGGCAGCAGGATTCTTTTGGTCTCCCCCGAAGGTTTGAGCTTTACTCCTTTTTTCTGTTTCTTTGTTCAATCTCTCCAATTCGTATTGAAGAGGGTTAGAGGATAGCTCAGCATATGCAGTTGTTGCTTGTCTCCACATGCTTTAATGTATCATTTTCACTTGCCTTACTTGCTCCCCTTTGCAGAAGTGGTCCCTTCTCTGGAAGTGTATCAACCGTCGAAGATGACTACTCGAGAGCAACGCTAGGTAAGCAACCAGGGAATAGATTCCAGGCAGTCGGTTCCAGATCGGAAGACTGACTCCAAGTACCGGCTGATTGCTTCTTTCACTTTGCCATGCGAGTAAGAACAAGGACAAAGAAAAAAACAGGGAAAGAGCATGATATGAGATACTTTTGCTTTTGACCTTGATGATATGAGATACCTTTGCTTTTGAAGAAGCAGCGAATGAATCAGCACATATATTTGTTGTGCTTGTCTCCACATGCTTCGATGTATTGTTTCCTCCTGCCTCATCTGTATTCCAGGCATCTGGTATCTTCTTTGGGGAAGAAGAAAAAAATTGAGTATTTCGAGAGGCTTTGCTGGGAGTGCGCCCTCAGAGGTGAGGAAGAGTTGGGCATTTTTTTTTTAGGTCTGCCTTGCCATAAAAGATGAAGGTCGACATATATAGGGATTTCCCAATAGCAAGTGGTGGTACTGTTCTTTTACCCTTGTCGACAAACGTCTCTTCGATTTTTTAACAAGTGTCTCTTCGATTTCTGAGCGAGCGCCTCTTCGAAAAAGTAGTCACGGGTGCGGCTCTGTCACCACCCTTGTTGGCAAAGGCGCGTAGTTGGGATGATAACCTTCATGTGTTTTCAACTTTGTCATAGATCTTTTGACAAAGTTGAACGCGTTATCTGAAAAGCCGCGAAAGCGTCGCCGAACTTCACGCAGGAAAATCCGGTTTTTTTAATCGGTGGTCGTGTCGCCTTGGCTTTTTATAGAGGTATCGATCACCTCCAACATGCACACTTTGAAGATCGCCCGTTTGTGAAAATCGTGTTCGGCCCTTTCTGATTTTTACTCTATCCACCTTTCTCTTTTAACCTTTTGACAATGGCTGACCCGTCTAACATTTGCTTAGATTTGAGTCTCAGCAGTGATCCGAGTGCGCCGCGTCAGGTAAATGTATGGTGCCCTTCTTTCTTATCTTCTAATGGCCCTTTGACAGGTGAAGATTCTGTGATGAAGGACGCAACAACAGCTACGATAGTAGCTAGGAACTTCCTCACTCCAAAAGATAGTAGGCTGCTTTCAGAACGGTCCGATGAGTTGGCCGTTCAAGAGTCCCTAACTCTCAGTGTTCAGTGCGTAGGCTCTGTGTCCAACATGGGCCAACGCCTACTTGCTCGATCCCGCCAAGTGGAATCATTGATGGCGGAGGTGGAAACTCTTAAGCAAGAGATCAAACAGCTTAAGCACGAGAATAGAAGTTTGCATGTGCTTGCAAATAACTATTTGACGGGCATGAAGAGGAAGCTTGATGAGCTGCAAGAATCCAGTGGTCGAATTCAAAGTGACCGTCAAAGGCTTGCTGCTTTCTTCCAGAGACACCTTTTTTCTGGCTCATCTAGCGTTCCACCAAGTATTGAGGCCTCTTCTTTGATGCCTCCCGCTTCTGTAGTTTTCCCAAGTAGTGGGGCTTCACGTGAACAACCTTTATGAAAGCTCCATCTTTTTTTTTTTTTTTTTTTTTTTTTTTTTTTTGTACGCACTTGTAATTTCTCGGAGATCAATGAACATGCTTTATTTTATTTAGTGTATTGTGCTAAATACAGATAAAACATATACATCACCAAGATGTGTTATTTCCCTTTTTTTTTTTTTTTTTTTTTTTTTTAATTTTGATGATGTGACTGTACTTTAAGTTTTGAAGTTTCAAGTTGCCTACGTACCCTTGGTTGAGGAAGGATCAAGTCATGACGTAGTTCAAATGAGTGATGGTTTTTTTTTTTTTTTTTTTTTGATGATTTTGCCGTACACAGTTTATGCTCTTGCGGGCCAGGAGCGTGGTGCGTTTGCTTTAGGGGTAGTAGCGCTTCAAAAATCTGCCGTTGATGGGGCCGATCTTCAACCCGTCTTCTGCCATGATTAAGTAGGCGCCATTGGTGTAGATCTCTTGTATTACGTAGGGTCCATCCCACTTTGATGTGAACTTGCTTTTTGTCTTATGAGTTGTAATGATAGGCCTACGCAATGCCAGCACGAGATCTCCGGCTTGGAAAGACCTTGGGCGGACTTTCTTGTTGAATGCCTTGGATAACCGTGCTTGGTAGCATTCCAAGTGTTGTTGAGCTTCGAGCCTTCTCTCATCCAGCGCTTCCAACTCCTGAAGGCGCAACTTTGCATTTTCTTCATCAGTCAAGCCTTCTTGTATAGCCATCCTTAGTGAGGGAATTTGACTTTCGAGCGGTAGAACAGCTTCTACGCCATATACGAGAGAATAAGGTGTAGCTTGGGTAGGAGTCCTATGTGTAGTCCTATATGCCCAAAGTGCTTCACTTATTCTTTCATGCCAATCTCTCTTTGTTCGGCCGATTACCTTTTTCAGGAGGTTGCACAGCGTCTTGTTGAATGCTTCCGCGAGGCCGTTGGCCGGAGCATGATACATGGAAGACTTGTGCTGCTTGAACTTGTATTTGTCACAAAGCTCGTCCACGAGTCGGTTGGAGAACTGCTTTCCGTTGTCAGTGATAATGTAGTGAGGCACCCCATATTGGTGGATGATATGCTCCTTGATGAAACGAACAACAGTTTCCTTTTTTACTTCCCTTAAAGGGATGGCTTCAGCCCACTTGGAGAAGTAATCTGTTGCAGCTAGGATGTAAGCTTCCCCTGCAGATGACTTTGGCGTAATTGGTCCTACAACGTCCAATCCCCATGCGTCGAACGGCCATGAAGCAACTGTAGGGTGTAATGGTTCAGGCGGTTGATGTATGAAGTTGGCGTGGAATTGGCAGGCTTGGCACCTTTTGGCGTGTTCCAGGCTGTCCTTCACCATGCTCGGCCAGTAGTAACCCATTCTTTTAAGCCGGAAATGTAGCTTTGGTCCAGACTGATGTGCCCCACACACACCTGAATGTGCTTATTCCATGGCTAGATTAACTTCTTCCTCACCTAGGCATCTCAGGAGCACTCCTTCAAAAGAGCGTCGATAGAGTGTTCCTTTGTAGTAAAGGAAGCGAGGTGCTCGTCGACGTATTTCGGAACGGTGTCTGAGATCATCTGGAAGCTTTCCGTGCTCTAAGTAGTCGATCAGCGGCTGTCTCCACTCTTCAGCATCGACTGGAAGTACTGAGATGACATTTGTATCATCTAGTGACATTTCATTAACGAGCGGAATCACCCACCTTTGGCAAACTGGCACGTCTGCAACTTCATCTTTTCCTAGTGTCATACTCGAGGCTAGATTGGCGAGAGCGTCTGCCATTTGATTTTCCTTTCTCGGCACATGTTCTAGTGTCACAGCTTCGAACTTTTGTAACAGTTGGGTCGCTAGCCGGAAGTATGGGACGAAATCATCTTTCCTCACCTCATATTCAGTTAAGGGTTGATTGATTATGAGCTTGGAATCACCATATACCTCAAGAGCTGTGATTTCCATGTTGATCGCCATTTGGAGCCTGATGATCAATGTTTGGTACTCAGCATTGTTGGAGCATAGCTCATTCAGTTGGAAGGAGTAAGGTAGTATTTGCCTTTGTGGCGACATGAATACTATTCCTGCCCCCGCTCCGTCTGCTCGTGCGGATCCGTCGAAGAACATCGTCCATGTTGGGAAGATGTCGATGTAGAACACCTCCTCGTCAGGCAAGTCGTCTGAGATTTTCCAATCAGCCGGGATTGGATGATCAGCAAGGAAGTCTGCTAGCGCTTGTCCCTTGACGGCTTTAGCTGGGACGTAGATGATCTCATATTGATTAAGAAGCAAAGCCCATTTAGCGAGTCGCCCTGTCAAGACTGGCTTAGTCATAACGTATTTGACAGGGTCGGCTTTAGCAACCAAGTAGATGGTGTAAGCATGCATGTAATGTCTGAGTTTCTGAATGGCAAACACCAAAGCGAGGCACATCTTTTCTATTGGGGAATAGTTCAACTCAGCGCCGGTGAGAGTTCGACTAAGGTAGTAAAATGCTCCTTCTTTTTGGGATTCATTCTCTTGTGCCAAGAGTGCTCCGATTGAACTTTCCTGAGCAGTAATATACAATATGAGTGGTTTCCCGGGCACAGGTGCCCCCAGGACAGGTGGACTTGACAAATATTTCTTTATGCTTTCAAAAGCATTATGGCATGCTTTGTCCCATACGAATGGAACATCTTTCTTCATAAGGCGACTAAACGGTTGACAACGCCCTGCGAGGTTGGAGATGAAGCGTCTGATGAAGGCTAGCCGTCCTTGTAGACTTTTCAGCTCGTGCAGGTTTCTTGGCTCGGGCAGGCAATGAGCGTTTGGTGCTGTTTGCAGTTTCAGCTCGTGCAGGCAAGGAGCGTTTTGGTGCCGTTTGCAGTTTCAGCTCGTGCAGGCAAGGAGCGTTTTGGTGCCGTTTGCAGTTTCAGCTCGTGCAGGCAAGGAGCGTTTGTTGTCACCTTTTAGGCTCGTGCGAACGAGGAGCTTGTGGTGTCGTTTGCAGTTTCAACTCGTGCAGACAAGGAGCTTGTGGACAAGATGGTTGCTGCTTGTCCAATTTCTTCGAAGCGATCTTCGAAAGGCATTCCTCACAATCTTCATAGCAAGGAGCCTTGATCGAGAAATTGAATAAGTCTTCTATGAAGAAGAGATCGCGCATGAACGATCTTTGTGTTGAAATTTTCTTATCTTCAACATTTTCACATTGCTTTGGAGGTTGGCGAAAGCTGCTTTCCCTCCTTTCTGATTGGTGCACTTGTGGAGAAGACATATGTTTCTCGTGCAGTTTCTTCGGAGTGACATGAGTCCATCCTTCAATTTCACTTGACTTGGAGCATGCCCCCAACAGTCGAGGTGAAGACTTTGAGTCGAAAGAGCCAGAAGTGACATCTTTCTTAGGGATTTCATCTTCAGTGCCGTCCTCTTGGGTTTGTTGGCATGAAGATTTGCCAGTGTGGACGATGATGCGCCTCCTTACTTTCAGTGGTCCTTTTGTGTCGACCTCTAGGATTGCTTGGCGCTTCATCCTTGAAGGAATCAAGCTTCGAACGTCGCCTTTTTCTGCTAACCCATCAAACTTTTCTTCCTTTGGTGTTGTCTTCCTCTTTCCAAAAGGCTTCTCATTATCTTCAAATCTTTCCGAAGCTGATCGTCGCAGAGGAGAGATAGTTGTGTTGCTTTGTTTCTTAGGCTTTAACAACCTTTCAAAAACAGAGCTTTGGGATGTTGGCGCGTTAAGCCTCTTGAAGACAGAGGTTCGGCCTTGACTACCAATGCGATTAAGCACTGAAATTCTGGAGCTTGAATGGCTCATCCTATCGAAGATTGACGTCCGAGGGGCGGGTTTAGGCTCTTTTTGGTCTTGTTCAATGCTCACGCTGATGTGTTGAGCGCTAGCTTTCTTCACTTTGCTTGAAATCTTCACGGGTGCATTTGGTGTGAAGCCAAGTCCAGCTTTGTTGTTGTCAACTCCGTAATCATGCTCCTTCAACTTCTTTTGAATCTTGGTGAGGTCACGATCTTTGTCATTGACAGTGTTTGAAACCTTCTTTCCAAGATTTGAAGAGGAAGCAAAGTCATGCCTAGCCTTTGACATGAGTTCGTAGGCATTTGGGTTAAAGCCTTCTTCGGTCTTCTTAGTTGGAAGAGAGCTTGGTTTCATTTTGACGCCATGCTGTGCCTCCAGACGGTTGATGAGTCCGGCGGTTTGCAAGTTTTTCTCCTCTGCAGTCCGTGTGAGCTTTGCGATTGCTTCATTCATCTGAGCTAGCTGCTCCTCGATTGAAGTTACTCCAGTGGTCATGACTTGCATGGTTGTACTGCCGCTCGAATCAGCGCCGGAGAGCAGGGACTCTGAGTATTTCCTCGGGCTTTCCCCTCTTGATGCCCTTAGCGAGGCTAGGGTGATCACAGGCTCGTGCCTCAGGTGCTCTTGTTCCTTTGACAGAGTTAATGCAGGGGCGGAAGCCGCGGCAAAAAGAGCTCTTGCCTTACTTCGGGTTATGGTGCCCGAAATATCACCACTTGCGGCGATGATGTTCTTGTTCTTTGCTTTGATTGCAGGAACATCTTGATCCTTTCTTGATGCCATTTGCGTTTTTCGATGATTTGAGGATAGAGATGAGAGGTAGAGATGTCCCACTGGGCGTGCCAAATTTGTGAACACGAAAGTTTCCTTGAAACAAGAAACAAGAATAACGTGTACAAAATAATATTTTTGTGTTTATGATTTTGGGGTTACGATCTCTCTCAAATTTGGTCCTCTGATTCTATCTTCGTAGGGTGTAGGTTTGTGGATGAGTTGTTGATCCAAAGGGCCGTCGGGGCATGATCTAAGGATGAACAGTTGATGAACGGATGAACACTTTCTTCAAGGGCCGTCGGGGCTTGATCTTGAATAATGGTTGTGTGGATTTCTTCAAGGGCTTTTGGGCTTCATCTTGAAGAACGATTGGATGTGTGGATTTGTTGAGGTTGTTGATCCAAAGGGCCGTTGGGGCTTGAGCTTAGGATGAACGGATGAACACTTTCTTCAAGGGTCGTCGGGGCTTGATCTTGAAAGAGGATTTAACGAAGAACGAAGAGAGCTTTGTTGATCCTTCGGGATTTGCTTGAAAGCTTTAGAGTTTCAAAGCTTCAAGGATTTGGGGAGTTCTCTTCCAATTTGGGAGTAGAGAAATGTATTTGTGAATTGGTTGATGCTTGATACCTTGATGGAGAAGCCTATTTATAGGCTTTGAGAATGAATCACCACCACAAAATATTTTTTTCCTTTCCAAGCACCATTGCCTAATTTTCCCACTTAATGCAATATTGAAATTGAAGTGGTGTAACTTATGGCCTAATTTCCCACTTAATACCATTTTAAACTTGAAGTGGTCTAACTTATGGCCTAATTTCCCACTTAATGCAATATTGAAATTGAAGTGGTGTAACTTATGGCCTAATTTCCCACTTAATACCATTTTAAACTTGAAGTGGTCTAACTTATGGCCTAATTTCCCACTTAACACCATTTTAAACTTGAAATGTGTATGCTTTGTCATTGCCCAAATGAGAAAAACTTGCTTTGATCCGTAATGGATTGAAGTGTGCTTGCCTTGTCATTGCCCAACATGAGAAGAAAAACTTGTTTTGATCCTCAATGGATTGAAATGTACTTGCTTTGTCATTGCCCAAAATGAGAAGAAAAACTTGTTTAATCCTTCAAGGGTATTTCTTCCTATTTTGTTGAGTCACACGCCATGTGTACAATTTGTACAACACGTGGCGTATGCCATGTATGCCTTGACACGTCAAAACTTTAATGCATTGGTGAACATTTTTTTTTTTTACTGAAATTTCGATGTCTACAATCATCAGTATGAGAACCTCTTGCTAGTGTAAATTGAGTGTGCTGATAGTTATCTCATAATTATAAGACTTTAAAACATGTCAATTTAAATTCAAGAAAAGCCTAGTACTTTCGGAAAGTAGTTACCTATCTTCCAAAACCATCCCTGCCAGATCCGCAACATCTCTAAGTGCTCTTCTCCACTCCTCCACCTTATCCATATCCTCCTTGAAACGCTTTTCGTGTCTACAAAATGCTTCTCTGAAGCTCCCAGTCTGTTTCCTGACATGGGAAGGATCCACATCATAGAAAACCGGCATAACAAAATGTCCATCATCACTTCTTCTTCGTTCCATGATCCTTGCAAGTTCATCCAAGTACCACCTAGAGGTTGCATAGTTCTTGGAGAAGACGATTATTGATACTTTGGACTCGTTTATTGCTTTATGCAACTCTGCTGTAATATTTGCTCCTCTCTCAATTTCATCATCATCTCTAAAGGTAATTCCTGCCAGCTCCAAAGCTCGGTAGAGGTGATCAGAAAATCCCTTGCGGGTATCTTCACCTCTGAAACTCAAGAATGCATGGTAGCTACACCGGTAAAAGCAAGAAGAAGCATCATGCAGCCGCGTAAGGCTTATAGCAGCAGCCATTGACCTAGCAATGAATGATGAAGAGCTTACATTTTGCAGTTTTTCCCCATTGGCAACATGTATTTTGTTGTTTTTCAAGCTTCAATTGTTTCCAAAGACTAGAAGACAGGAATATATTAATTACATGTTGACATGTTGTTCATTTCGCAAGGTTGACCGCATACATATAAGTTTCCTCATGTCCACTGCATTTGTCCTTTTTTGTGTGGCTTAAACGCAAATGCTAATATATTTACAAGTAAGGTGTGGAGAATAAATTAGTATCGAACTCTTCATTCATGACATTCAAACTAATGACCTATCACTTACAAGTGAAGAAGAATACCACCGTACCTTAATACTAAGTAGAAACCCTACAATCTTTTAAGAGGCTAAAAAGAAAAACACATAGTAAGTCGCTAGATAGGTACCTCGAGGAATATATAAAACCCCATACCTGATCACTAGACTAAAACACAAGCCTTATCACTCAACTAAAACCTTGTTTGTTAACTCAAATCTGCTAACCCGTCAATCTCGTGTTAGGTTCGTGTCTGGTCATGTCATGTCAAAAACTACTGCCCCTAGTTTATTACATATATAGATCCCGTCATGTATGGACATAGGACTCGTTTGGTAAACATGATTGAATTGGAATGGAGAGCTCTCAAATTTCAATGTATATTGAACGTGAAATGAATGAATTTTCATGTGGAGGGATTAGGATAGGATTAGCTTTGAAGGAAATTCATCCCTTCTAATCCCACCACCTTTAAAAACGATTGGAACGGATAACCTTTTTTCATCGAGTAATCCATCTTTTATTCTCTATGTGGTTATAATTTTATAGTTTCTCCCTTTAACATACCTTTAGTTTAGTTGGTTATCCATTCTTTCAATCAAGAGTACCAAACGAGCCCATGAATTATTACACAGATGTATTACCAAATACGAAGATACACTATACATATGAGGAAATCGGCCAATATTTCACAACTCGACAGATGTATATATGGGAAACAGTTGTGTGTAGAAGTTCCAACATGTTACAAATAACTGGACCAAATATAAAGTTCCTACATCAATGATGTCTTATTGAAGCTAGGCACTCATGTCATACGTTAAAACCATCGTCTTTGCACTTTTGTACTCGACAGAAGCTTGTTGTATCGAAAGTGCACAAGCTAGTACCTAAACATGAAGGTAAAGAGCTACTATAGCTAACCAATAAGTTTGCAAACGATAAATTACTCTTCTGCTCTGTAATATCTGCACTTTGCAGAAATGACAATTTAAAACAAAACATGAGAGAGAGAGAGAGAGAGAGAGAGAGAGAGAGAAGCTAGTTACCTGATTATTGCTGCCGCTGCATAAAAGGCATTCTTGTATGGAAAGTCAAAAATTTGATGTCATTTTATGATCTCCATGACACGTTGAATATCAAAGATGCTGCAAACTCACAAGAATTCCATTGAACTTGATATCAGAGAATGTATATAATTTGAATCCCTTATCAACATATGCTGTTGCACTGGAAAAAGGTAAGATTATCCTGCTAGCCTGCAAACTGGCCTTAGTAATCGAATAAACTTCTGGGAAGGAAGATTAATTATTGACGAAAAGCCAAGAAAAAAATATTATAGTCCAAAAGAGACCGATGTCATTAACTTGTTTCATATAAATTTCTCTCTACATTTTATTTCATCTCAATCGTAGTAGATTCAAGGGGCGGCAATTAGAAGACAGATTATAGAGAATGAAACCTAATTACATATCAATGCCTACGTAACGTAAATTACATAAGCAACACCTAAATTGGATAGCTTAATTAGTCAATGCTCTTCTAAAATACTGCAGTTGGTACTTAGCAATGTCAACCTCGTGCTTGAATAAGAAACCATTCAAATAAAAGGAGTCCCCTGGCTTGTATGAAAAATCAGCAAAAGCTGGGTTCTCTTGTCTCCTTCTGAATTGAGCTTGATGGGTTCGAAGCCTATGATTACAAAGAAAGTACTTGCCTCTCCACATTTCGTACATTGAATCCGACACTGTGACATTTCCTGCAACAACATTACTTTGTGTTGTATCTTCATTATTTGATCGAACACCCTCACCCTTACTTTCGTCCTCGTACACAAGTTCGATTCCAAACTCTTTTACACACAAACCGCACTTCACAGAAACCCGTATTTCGTCCCCACTCTCCAGTTCATCATTTCCAAACACCCAATGACTTAGCCATAACATGTCTTCGTTCTCTTTTGGAAGACCCATTGCGACAGGGGAATAGGTCCACATACGACCCTTGGTCTCATTACTCACTTTGAGAAAGTGTTCACTGGCAACATGTACACCACCGCTTCGATCAGGGAGTCGTGTGTATATAACGCATGCATTTAAGCCTCGGACCTTGATATTAACATGTAAAGGTACGAAAATCGACAACAACGAGTTACCCATGCTCCTGCAGCTGAACCAATCTGGAATCTTGCTCCCATGAATGAAAATGCTAAATATGCCGCATTCTTTCAGTACCTGTTTCACGGAGATGACAGATTCAAATAACTACAAGCTAGCAGTTAGATTTTCAGACTTGGATAAAATCGCTCAATCATTACACCCCAGAGTCGGATTCGAATTTTGTTTTTCTTACGTGATCGATATATCTACTTATTTACTC
Organism: Pyrus communis; assembly: GCF_041283825.1. Classification (NCBI taxonomy): domain Eukaryota; kingdom Viridiplantae; phylum Streptophyta; class Magnoliopsida; order Rosales; family Rosaceae; genus Pyrus; species Pyrus communis. Next base: position 5,408,720 of record NC_142571.1, on the reverse strand, counting down.
AAAATAACGTATTTTATCTAAGGTTGATAATCTCTCCTACCATAATCATTTGAACAACTAGCCTCTGAGCCATAGAAATTATAACCATAACAACAATATATGATAGAGAGAGAGAGAGAGAGAGAGAGAGAGAGAGAGAGAACCTGAAGGCAACACTTCTTGGTTGTACATGTCAGGTAGTTGATCATTTCCACTTCGGTGCTTTCAGTGGATTCCAAGTTAAACAGGCCCACATCTTTGATCATTTCTATGTCAACGTTTCTCAACGGTTTTATTTCGAACAAGCTTTGAATTTCAACTAACTTCTCACATTCATCAAAATTTTTACTCAATGATTCAAAGGCGTTTGGTAAATTTGTTACTGTTTTCAATGATTTACACCGACCTGCTTCCAATGTCTTTAATTTTGGTGGAAGTTCCGGAAGTGTTTGGAGCTTTGTGCAATCCTCTACTAGCAGTTCTTGGAGCATGTGAAGACCGTTCATGTTTTCTGGTAGGTTTGGAATTGGGTTTGCAGATAGATCCAAATGCTTCAACACCGATAGGGCACCAAGATCACTAGAAATCTCTGATAGATTGCAGTTGGCAAGACTTAATCTTCCCAAAGAATGTGGTAAACTTTTGAATGAGAAACTGGTCAATGCAAGATTTTTTCTTGGTAATACCCACGACGTTAATGATTGCCATAAGTTAGCTGATAACATATTGAATTTCTTCATAACATTAGCTCCTGAGTAGACCTGCTCTGTTGCATTACCCAGCTTGGAGCAACCAGAAAGAATGAGAACTTGAAGAGATCCCGACCTATTAAAACTTGTTGGAATCCTACTGAGATTTTTGCAGTCTCTTAGATTCAAAACAACAAGTTTCTCCAAGTCTCCAATAGACTCATCAACCTCAACCAAACTTATACAATCTTTAAGAATTAATCTCTCAAGGTTAGGAAGTCCCGAGATGTCAGGGGTTGTCAAAAGGCTGTGTGAATGACTGAGATTAAGAACTTTCATTCTACCAACAAACTGTAAAGGAGAGATGCAATTAGTTTCCATGAATATAATTGATTTCATTAATTAGCATGTGTGTGTGTGTGAGTGAGAGAGTAGTAGTATAGTACCCTGGTTCCCTTCCAAACATGTTGCAGGCTGCTATTCCGCAAGTCAAGAATAACTAGATTTTCCATACAAAAAATGGCTGGTATCGATTTTAAAGGAAACCCTCTCCAAGACAACCATGTCAAATGTTTTGGAAAATCTTCGAAGCCTCCACAGATGCTTACATTATTGAGCACGAGCAGTTCAAGATTGTTCATCATTGTAAATGCGTCAGTTCTGAACTTCAAATCATTTGATGCAGGAGTTGAGTATGTTGAAGAAAAGTTACTTGCAATTGATTTCCAAGAAAAGAAATCAAGCCGACGACGTCTTGAAAAATTTCCTTCATAATCTTCAACATTGCATCGTTTTTTGTTACTTTTACCAAATAATGGCTTCAAAGACTCATCTTCCATCAACACAGGCAGGTTGAGCATGAGGCCTTTAACAGTTGCCGTACCCTGCAAACAAATCGCAACATTCTATAAGTAACCAGACACGCAACATAACTCTTAATACACATACAAGCGAAAGTCATGTTTTTCTTACCGTTCTTTTTCTCAAAATATTAAAGGAATCTTTATGCCACACTATACAACGCTGTCCGGGATCTTGAGGTGATTGTTCCCGAATAATTCCCCTTCCCATGTCTCTAAGTAAGTGATGCATAGCCAGCCTGTTGTCTTCATTATCGATTTTTACTAGACATCTGTCCACCAGATTTTGAATTCCAATCCTCGTGCAAAAGTCAAGGTTGTCCAGTACTGTAATTGCAAAATCCTTCTCCTTTCCAATGAAGAAACAGGCTACATAGAGGAATATATTTTTGTCATGATCATCTTGTAGAGAATCGAAGCTTACTCGAAGAACTTTGTGAACTTTGTCATCGGGAATTTCGCATAACTTCTGTAAAGCACTTTTCCATACATCTACTAGTTTCCCAGATAGAGAGGATCCCAAAACTTGAAGAGCTAATGGTAGCCCTTCACAGTGTTGCGCTGCTGGTCTCGAAAGTTCCATGTAACCTTCAACAGGTTGGGCTTGTCCGAATGCATGCCAACTGAAAAGCTCAAGCGATTCATTCTCATTCAATTCTTCAACCTCGAACATTGTATAATCTTCATGTGCCTTCAACAAATGCTCGTGCCTGGTTGTTATGATGATTTTACTTCCTGGATAAAACCATTCCCGCATTCCAAGAATTGCGTTAAATTGATCCAAGTCATTCACATCGTCAAGAACAATAAGAACTCTCTTGTTACAGACAGCATGTTTGATCTTCATTATCCCTTCATTTATGTCGTATATTTTATTTGCTTTCCCTTTTTGGATGTCCGAAAGAAGTTTCCTTTGCAAGCGAACGAGACCATATGGCTGTTCTGAACTTGCTCTAATATCTGCAAGAAAGCTGCTACCTTGGAATCTTGCACAGTTGAGGTTATAGGCAGCTCTGGCAATGGTGGACTTGCCAATTCCACCCATTCCACATATCACAGCTACACCAACATCATTTGATCCGTCTTGTAACCACATGTTTATGCCTCGCACACGATCTTCTATGCCAACAGGATACGGTGCAACGTTCAATGCTTTGGGATCCAATTTATTTCCAACCTCTTTAACAATATCTTGGATAAACTGCGACTCGTACCTTTGAATTATAAATCAGATCAAAGTATAGAAAGCACAATTAGATTGTTTTTTTTTTCATTTTTCCTGATGGATCAGAGTGAATTAATTTGATGATGTATCATCCGTTGGAAAGAAAATATATGGTAAACTCCTGCTAATGCAAATTGAATATAGGGTATTAAACAAATGAATCTTTTTAACAAAAATTTTGGCTAATTAATTATATAATACTTTTAAGCATCCATGTCAAAATTAATCAAAAGCTAAAACTTTCAAATTGAAATTTTTCAGGAAAAAAATTAATTACCTATTTCCCAAAACCATCCCTGCCAGATCTGCAACATCTCTAAGTGCTCTTCTCCACCCGTCCACCTTGTCCATCTCCTCCTTGAAGCGCTCTTTATGTCTATGAAACGATTCTTCAAAACTTCCAGTCTGCTTCCGTACATGGGATGGATCCACATCATAGAAAACCGGCAAAACAAAATGCTCATCATCACTTCTTCTACGTTCCATGATCTTAACAAGTTCGTCCAAGCACCACCGCGAGGAAGCATAGTTCTTGGAGAAGACAATTATCGATACTTTTGACTCATTTATAGCTTTATGTAACTCTTCTGCTATCTCTTCTCCTCTCTCGATTTCATCATCGTCTCTAAAGGTGTGGATTCCTGCCAACTCCAAAGCCCGGTAGAGGTGATCAGTAAAGCTCTTACGCGTATCTTCGCCTCTGAAACTCAAGAACACATGATAAGTACATCGGTAAGAGCTTGAAGTGTCGAGCAGCTGCATGGAGCTTATAGCACCAGCCATTGATACTACGTGGAAATGAAGAGATGAACTTTATGCAGGTGTTCTGAGAGGGAAGATATTATGCGCAAATGGAGATGTCCCAACAGAAAAAAAGATAAGAAAGAGTGGATGCTTGGACAATGACCAAAGTGGCAGTAAAGTCCACTGTCCGCACCAGCTACCAAACGCAGCTACCAAACGCTGTCATGATTCCAATTTCCACACTGAGATGTGATGCACGTTGAAGAGGAATATAAAAAGAGGAATTTTATATTCCTATTATATTTTATCTTATTATCTTAATAAAAAAAATTAATATAAAATATTAACGTGATTTAATCGTTACCGTACAAAATAGAAGGGCATAGAGTGGGCATCATATTAGAAGGACAAACAATCTGCCTACGTACAAAGGTCTAATTTTCCTCGAACTTTTTTTTACTGTTTAATTTGGCTTTTTTTTATTTTTTAGAGCAATTCCAATTCCTAAAAAAAAAAAAGTTGGCCCAAAGTTCATTTATTCCACCCAAATAAATAGTAATTGACTTCAATGAACAGTAATTGATCAACTGTATTTCTACACCTAAAAAATGAGCTCAGCAAGAGTCTAGTCAATTTGTATTAAAATATTATTTTATTTATTTATAAAATAATACAAATTTATATTATTTTTAATTTCAGATATGATTTTTAACCAATCTTGTCACGTCATATGTCACATCCCGTTCTGAGAATTATGGTATTTTATTCTCAGTAGTAGTGAAATTATTAAAATGCCCCTGAGATGCCACATATGCCTTCCATGTGGACTCAATTTTTCCTTCACTTTTCCACTCTTATTTCACTATTTTCGAATAGTACTCATTTTTACAGACACGTGACCATAGACGGAACTCAATTCGAAACTATAATGAACAAGTTATGTTCGAAACAATGTAAATTTACCTGAAATAAATTTTAATTTTCTCGTGTAGTGTGCACCACTGCCTTGGTCTGGCGTGAGAAAGCTTAAATTAGCCTCAAAGCCTTAAAGAGGCTTTGTTCAGACGAACTTCCACCAAATCCACAAATTCGGGGCCTTGAAATTTGATTCAACTGCTAAAGTTATTATAACTTTTAAAAAGGGTCTTGTTTTTAGCTATTAGATCAAATTTCAAGAGTCTGGATTGGTGAATTTGATAAAAGGGATCCGGAGATGATCCCTTTCCTGTTCAAACCATGTAATAGGAATTTTTACGACTTGTAAAAGTAAGAATAAAAACACTTAAAAAGACTTGCAAGAGTACAAGGTTATCGTAGTATAACAGCTTAAGTAAGGTTGTTTTCCACAGGGATTCAATGAATAATTTATGTAAATATCAAATCTTAATTAATTATTTAAAAACAAAGTTTGGAAGAGGTTGATTTTATGACCTAAAATATTAAAAACGAATTTAATTAAAAACAATTAAATAAATTGGCAAAGTAAAGAAAACAAAAGAAAATAGTTTGAAAATAAATTTGAGCACTGGGGTTTCACTGTCACCTTAACAATCCTACGTAGTTCTTTCAATTACTTGTGAATTACACATGCATATTTTGAAGGTTAGGTTTTCTTAATATATATATGTTGACCCTAAAAACTATCAAACCTACGTGGCGCGCAGGCCGAGTAACTAATGAGCTAACTACGTCTTTCAGTTGATGCAAGATGTGCCAACTCGTCGGACGAGCTCGGCTGAGAAGTAAAATGTGTTGATGTTGCTTTGAGTGCGCTACTGACTTCTTGGTTTTGCAATTGCGGCCGAGAAAGGAACACATCTCGGCCTTTGGGTTCTAGAGCCTGAAGACAAGGCTGCTAATCTTGCAAAGTTCACAGATCGTCGACGCCGAGTTCAGTCAGAGTGATTATATTTGTAAGAGTATAAGCATACCAAACTGAACCGACACCAAACTATACGGACACAAGTACTCAAAAGAGATGTATGTCTTGATAGTGAATGTCGTTCGACCATCAGAATGCCGAACACTAAAACCTACTTGTGAATATCCAATCACAAACAACTCCGCGTTCAATGTGCCAAGCCCAATAATCTGTAACATCTCACTTCACCGAGAAGGCTAATAAGATGACCTATGCCAATAAGGATTTGAAAATCCTTCTCGACTGAGACTTGAATAAATAATCAGTCGGCCTCAACGTAATGATGTTTATCCAAACTGAATGTGCTTCGCGGTTGGCTAATTCTACGACAATAGTGTTGTTTATCCAAACTGAAGGTGTCACCGGTTGCCTTCACAATGTTGTTTGTCCAAACTGAAAATGTGTTGGCGAAATAGAAAATAAAAATCTCAAGGTGTTTGAGAGGTTTCTCGTAAAGCAAGAGTTTGCGCAGGGCCTTTTGTATGTTAAATTGGAGGGGTTTTAGAATGATGCACCCCCTTCTTATTTATAGCAGCCAATCTCGTCATGGCCGAACCAGAACTATACTCAGATTATGATTTTTTATCCTAATCTAGCCAAGTCTCGCCCAATCCTATCTCCATTAGGACTTTGAACCAAACACTTTATCTAGCCACATTCACTTCTCAAATCTCAGCATTCTCATCCCATTGAGACTCCTTGTTATGCTAGGATTCAACTTTCCCATCAATCCGTCTCATACTAGGGCTCGGCCAATCTTAATCGAGCGGTTCATAATAACTAGAATTCGCGATGATTCTAGAATCATACTGCCGGGCTGAGAACTCGGCCCACACCAATATTTTGGGCCCAAACAATATTCTACTTGGAACCTCCAACATAGAACTTATATCTAACATGCAACCCGTCTATGACATCTAGATCGAACGTGAACATGCAACACTCATTAAGTTTTGTGAAATCCTTTTGAAAAACCATATAACCCTTAAGACGTGACATCCATCATAAGAAGTTACACATATTAACCACAAGAAGTTAGCGCCAATTTCAAGGATAGTCCTTCACCAAAATTGCATCAAATTACTTTTCTAAATATCATAATGGTGGCCAATCATCAAGACAATTAGATAGTTTCAAACCCGGTGATTAATAATTCAAGACTTGCATGCATAATATCATAAGAAAATTGAAAAAAGATTACATATTTTTGTTAAGACTCATGGCCTCGTCCTAGCAAACGAAACTAGTTACTAACAATCATAAGACAAAATATTATTAAAAATCTAAATAGAAAATACCTTAGAAATAAACTTAAATCTTCCAAAGTAATGCGTCCCTAAATTTTATGCATTCTCTCTTCCTTGTCTTATGCCTAAAAAGCTTTATTTATGTTACTACAAAACAAAATCCTACCTATAAAAGATCTTCTAAAAACTATGAAACATAATAGAATAAAATAAGTAGGAAATAAAGGGTGTCCTATTTAAATTGAATTTCGGACTTTTCAGAAAATTAGACTTTTGACCAACCAAATTAACTCTGATTTGGTCCCAAAATGTCTCTTTTGAAAGCTAAAGACGTTCCCTACAAATCCTCAGAATGAATCTTCCTCAAAATGTGTCATCTGGACCTTCAAAATACCTAAAATGTTGAGAAACGTCAATTTGAGAAAGCTGTGCGCTGGATCTTTATTTCATTGCCACGGTCAAACGGCTTGGTAGAAAAATCTGAAACTTTGACATAATCTTCTTGAAAGACTCACAAATATCCTCCAATTGGAATCACTCCAAAATTCATCCGTTTGATCTATTTTTACTCCAAAGAAAATTAAATGTCTTACATTAAAAATATATAACAATATATCAAAAAGTTACTAAAATAATTAATAAATTATAACTAAAAATAAGATAAAATATATGGTATAATATGAATTCATCAGCATGCGTGATATTTGATTATAATAGCGTGCAAGTGGACTATTAAATAATTTTTTTTTTGGTTTGAAAATCCCACTCCACCCATCCAATCCACCAGATTCCATCATTACACCCCCATTATTGCATCTTTCCCTCTCTTTCACGCCTCAGTCCCTCCCTTGAAAATTTTCCCTTCATTTCAGCTAACCATTTCCTCTCACACGTCACTCTCTCTTCCACTCATTTCTCCTTCTTTCTTTTCTTTTCATTTGACTCTCTCGTCCCCTTTCCCTCTTCTGAGCAGTTCCAGCGTGGTGGAGGTCCCTAAGGCTACCTACCATGTTATCTATTCAATAAATAGTAACTGCTTTTAATAAACAGTAATTATCTTTTATATTTTTATCCTTATATTTGAATAGTCCCGATAATTTGTAATAAAATATTAATATATTTTTTTTATAAAATAATACAAAAGAATTTTTTTTTGTAATTTCGGATAATATTTATAATCGTTCTTGTTGCGCCATGTGTCATCATCCGAAAAGACAATTATTGGTGATGGATTTCTGATAAGATTTTTAATCGTTTTTGTTGAGCCACGTGTCATTATCCGAAAATACAATTATTGGTGATGGATTTCTGATAAGATTATTAACCAATCACATCGCGCCACATGTCATAATATGTTTACAGTCTTTGAGGATAGATTTCCATCAGATTTTTAACGAATGATGGCATGCCACGTGACATTATCTACAACCTAATCATTTCTGAATTCTCTATATAATCCACTATCAATCCTCACAAATCTCACACCAATTTTCTCAAGATTTCTATCATTATTCATAGTTTTTGTTTCCTTCTTCACCAAAATCTTTATCATTATTTTCTGCTTCCTTCTTACAATGTCTTCTTCTTCAAGGATGATGTGGGAAATCGATCAGTAAGAGGAAGAATTGTTTAACCAATCAGAAGGAATGTTCAATCTCTAGGTGGCCCAAAATGAGATGGAAGATGATGAGGAGTGTAGAAGGTGAGATGACGAAGCAAGAATGACCAGAACCTCACATTCCTGTCGAGTACACAAGGCAGCTAGTACACAACGCAACATCTTCAATAAAGGTGAATAACGTGGATTGTTGGATCTAAATAAGGTTTTAAAATTATTATTACCGTTGGAAATCCAACAGTAGAAAACAAATGACCGTTGAAATCCAATGGACGCCGAGGCGCCACGTGGCCTCTAACAATTACTAATGCAGATGCGCACGCAGGCTCCACCGACTCACGCAAAACAAAAGAAAAAACGTGGTTGACGTCAGCCTTGCGTCAAACCCACTTCGGGCTGGCAACTCTCCACGGGCCTGCTCGTGCTCCCTCGCCAGCACATGCTGGACTTGAATGCTCGGGCTCTCAGCCACTGTTCGCAAGCCTGTCCCTCGGGCTTCAGCACACGCTGGAGTTGCTCCCATGGCACAACAAATGCAGACAGCAACTCGCCGCTGTCCTACAACAGACCGCGACATCACCACCATCTCCGCAACCCTTTCATAACTACGAATCCTTTTCTAACTTCTGTTATTTGAAACTTGGACGAAAAACCTTCGAACCAAGGAGCTCCGGCGACTCCTCGGTTTCCCCGAACAAGGTAAGGCTTGAAATCACTCCTTACATTCCATTCATCATTTTGTTTAACTTTATAACCTTGCATGTGAGCTTTGGTTTCACACTTGTGAGTATTTGTGTCTTTAATTGACTATTAGATTTAACCACTCTTTCCTCACTGTTATATTGGCATTAAAATATGACGACATTAGTACAGACACAATAATAAGTTCTTATAATTTCTAACAAGCAAAATTTGATGCCAATCTTACCCAAGCGTTATCATGAACTTCTTGGGTTTGATATGGAATCCTGCACCCCTTACTCTTTTAATATCATATAGGTATGTTCATTGGTTATTATGAATGAGGTGTTAACTTTACTTTCTTGTGTGAGATCTGAACTCCTACTTGCACGGTTATTTATAATTATTATTTTTATATCACTCGATGCACAATAGGGGGTTGATTATGAAGAGATTAGGTTGTCCATCAGCAGCTAATTTTAGGATTTTTTTTTTTTTTTTTACCTTTCTAAAGGGGTTGTTTGAAGGATCAAAATGCAAGATTTGTTGAAGCTTTAGGGCTGTTTGGTATTTTAAAGAAATTAGGGCAGTTTTGCAATTACCTCTAGTTTTAGGGGCAATTTTGTAAAATGGGAATTTTGGACAGATAAACTATAATCTGCCCATTTTGTGTACGATTTGTGTGTTAAGTATTTTGTTAAGTCAATGTGACTTGGTATAGGTACAAGCTTATTCGGTTTGACAAATGACAAGGCTTATCGAGAGCAAGCAAGCTATGGTTATGTGAATAAATCTTTTCGTTTTTTTGAAGTATATATGTCTATATGTGATTTTTTCAACAACTGTTTTTATATATTATGATGTGACATGCCATGTTTAGTTTTACAAATAAATTTTTCATACACTTTATGTTTTTAATATTATTTGTGAGTATAAACTTGTGGCATGATATCTTTGCGTTTTATTTGCTCATTATTAGATGTTTGCACGTTGTCTCTTAGTTATTTGTATTGTCCTGGGCTAAGGATCAGCTTCACGTGTAGTTCACATGCACCGTTACATTCGCTTTGGATCTAGAGTTAGGTGCCAGCCTATCTTTTAATGTGATGTTTTGGACTCGTATGTGATGCGACTAGTGCAGCTCATGTGATGCAGTACTAGAATGTAAAACTACGCTCAACTTGTTTCATTGTCTTAATATCTCTGCAATGAACTTGTGTGGCTACGTAAATTAATGAGCACTGGTTTCTTGTATGTACGTGTCTTATTTGCGAGAGAGATGTTGGCAAACCCAACGTTTTGCATCATATATTTTTAAGGTTTCACAAACTAAAGCAATGCAGCCACAGGTTTTACAAACTACACACTTGGCATTAAACCGATCAATTATAAACCTGTGAGCTGGTTTTTGGCCTAATGAAATCCACAAAATCATCCAATGCGGCCGCGGAGCTGGCCGGAAATCCGTCCTCAAACTTCCGCCCTATCTCCAAGGCCCGCCTCTTCACATCTTCATCGCCCATCAGCCTCTCAATCCCTTTCACTATATCTTCTTTCTTAACCAATTCTTCAAAACTTTCACAAACTCCATAACCAACCTTGAGATGCTTTTGCACCAGCTTGGCATTCCAATACTGGTCCCCCCTCATGGGCCACCCCAAAATGGGGACCCCACGGCAGACGGCTTCCACGGTGGAGTTCCACCCGCAGTGCGACAAGAACCCGCCTGTTGACCGGTGGCTCAGAATCAGCAGCTGCGGTGCCCATCCGCATATGATCAGACCCCTCTCCCCCACTCTGCTCTCCAGCCCGTCTGGGTTGTACCCGCCACCCACCCCAGTTTGGATGACCCAGATGAATGGCCGGGTCGACTCTTCCAGCGCACTCGCCAGTTGGGGATACTCCTCCGCATTGGGACACACTTCGCTGCCGAAGGCCACGTACAAGACAGACCCGCGTGGCTTTGAGTCCAGCCACTGAACGATGTCGTCTTCGGTGTAGTTCGATTGGCGCTGGTTTGCTTCGACCGGACGGTTCGGGTTCCGGTTCCAGTACGTTTCCGGCAATAGTGGGCCCACACCCCATACGGGCATCCCCATCTGATCTTTCATGTAGTCGATGAACGCACGGTCGATGAAGTCACACGTGTTGAACATCAGAGCTATGGAGCCTTCTATTTCTGGGACCCAGGGAGGTCGGTCTCCAGGATTAGGCGGACCACCACCACCACTACTTCTTCCTTTTCCTCCTCCACCTCCCGGAGGCCGGTTCGGAACGCCACGTGGAGGACCTGCTGGCCTTCGTTTAAGATCGGCAATCGAGAGAGCCATGTGGTTGGGCAGGCCGGGAATTGGTCGGAGCTCGTCGGGTCGGATGTCACCAACACCGACCTTCCACGAGCCCCACTCGATGGAGGCGGCGGACGCGCCAAAGGTGAAGAATCCGATGACCGGCACGTGGAATCTCCAGAAGACCTCCTTGGTCCAACCCATTTGAAAGTCGACGATGGCGCAGAGAGGGAGGGGAGCGTCGGGAATATCGGAAAGGCTGGCGAGGTGGTTGTGGAGGTCTTGTGTCGCTTGGTAGCGGAGCGGGTCGGGTCCTGGATTGGGTGGGCCCGGGGAGGCTGTGAGTTGGAGGATTTTGGCGAGGGGGTTTTGGGTGAAAGAGGAGGAGGAGGAGGAGGGAATGACGAGGGTAGTATGGTAATTTCGGGAGATAAGGTGGTTGCAGAGCTCCGCGCAGGGTTGGAGATGGCCACGCCCAGCTGCTGAAACCACAAAAATCTCACCGCCATCCGCCATCGCCATGTATAATAGAAGAAGAATGGTGAGGATTTGTTAGTTATACAAGAACTAGACAGTTTTCAAAGCGATATGTAGATGGTTGACTTTCAGCTTTAGACTACCAGTTTTCAAGGTTGAAAGGCTTTACCATGATGGGTGCTAAAACATTCTTTCCAACCTTCAAAGAAGGTGATCCGCAAAGAGAGGCCCAACGGACCATATTTGAAGAAACAAGCAACTTGACTGCTGGAAAGAGGGATGCGCTTGTCCCACATCGGCGGTGAATGTTGGTTATCAGTTCTTTATATAGAGAAGCTAGGCAACAAGGCTTGTCCCTTCGGGGACATCCGATAAAATTGGAACGATACAGAGAAGATTAGCATGGCCCCTGCGCAAGGATGACACGCATAAATCGAGAAATGGTCCAAATTTTTTTTGCACTTTTTCCATGAAATTGAATTGGATTCAGAAGAGTCTTTTCTTTGTTTTCTCACCATTTTGGCGTCAAATAGAATGCAGACTTGAGTTTTAGAGGTTGGGAAGTAAGCAAGCATCTTTGACGGCTCATATTCCAGGTTTGCCTACTAACTGTTTGAGTTACTGTGTTCCGCTAAAGATTATTAAGCATATATATAGTTTACTGTGCCCCTTAGTATTTCTCAACGCATATGGTAACGAAGATAGCGTATACATTACAATTGCAGATAATGTATGTATAACAGTTACACATATTTTAAGGAAATTAATCTCAACGGACAATAATATCTCTGCATTTTTCATTAACATGCATTGAAGGAAGAAACAGAAATCTGGCCATAACTGAGCACAAACCAAGAAAGAAGGAACTTGCTTCAACTTTGAAGTGTAGCTATGTAAAAAGAAAAACAAGCACTTTCAGTTATATTTTAACCAGACATTACTTATTTTGTCCAAAATCCATGATCATCTCTGTTTAATACTTAACTTTGACAGGAGTTATTTAACCAATTCATGAAATGATCACAAACCAGATCATTTAATCAACTTGGTACATTTTCGAAAGATGACTTTTGATGCTAGCCTGAAACTTGGCAATAAATTTGCCTATAGACGGCCAATTATCTTTGATTATAGGAACATCTGCAAACGTTGCCGCCCATGCTGATAACAATGGAAACTCTTCTTCGGTCACCATTTTCATTTCTGCTACGTCTTCAAAGACACTCACATGGTGTGCGAGCCATCCAAGTGCAATATCCGCAAATCCAAGTTTCTCTCCGCCAAAGAATTTCTTTCCGTTTAGCTCTTCTTCCAGGTACTTCAAGTTTTCCTTGGCTTTTACAATAGCTTCCTCTTGCTCTTTCCCTTCCTTCATAAAGGATTCCCCAATAGCTGGCAAAACCTTTATAGAAATCACAACCAAACCGAATAATCAAATATCAATACTAAGAATGCGGTTTTCTTTCCTTATTTTTCAGTTAAGTAATGATGGTTTGGTTTAGGTACCTGATATACTTTCACTCGATGTTTTATTTATTGTGCAAGAAACTATCCGATTATGAAAGGATAGTTTAGATTACCTTCTCATCACCATATCTGGCCCAAAAGCGTTCAGTCGCTCGCTCAAGAGGATCTTCCGGCGGTAAGGGATTCTCCTTCCAAGTTTCGTCGACATATTCAAGAACTATGAATGATTCAACAACTGCATTTCCATTGTGCAGGAGCACTGGAACTTTCTTATGAATAGGGTTAGACTGAAGAAGTAAAGGGCTTTTGTTTGAAAGATCTTCGTGGATTGTTTCATACGGGACGCCTTTGAGTTGTAGTGCCCAAACTATTCTCAGAGAAAAAGGGCTGGACCATATCATAAAGAGCTTCACTTTTGCCATTTTTGTTGGTACTTTGAGCTATCTTGTGCTAGGCAAGCAGGCCTTTTATGCTTAACTTTCAGTGTGGAATTTTGCTATGGTCTCCCTAGAGTTTATTGTATTTATTATTGAAGCCTTCTATATTGTCAAATATGAATTGCTTTCTGAATCTGTTACATGTTTTGCATGTAATTGACATGATGATGATTGGGTTTGTGTGAAATTAGTAAAAATATGGGGGAGAAAGTGAGTGGAGAGAAAAAGAGAGAGGGTTTTTTTGTGAAATGAAATGAGATTGAGTTCTGTGATGTAACCAAAGGACATAGGGTTCTGTTCGTTTTCTTCGGAGTGTGGGACGTTTGTTTTGGTCCAACCCTCCAAGGTACCGGCTACGTAGAGATGCCCCTTTGAAATATCGGCAATCAAGTCAGACCTTGAGTTGAAACAATCCAATACAATAGGTTCATTAAGTGTCCTTCGTAAAAAATGGCTAGGTGGATATATATGTTGGATTAGGATTTGGAGACACATTTTTTTACACTAATTTGTATGGTCCATCTCGTAATGTATTTCAACGATCCAACTCTTTCCAAAACCGTCTTCGTCCATTTTCTTTACGACAAATAAATGTGTTAATAATTTTGGGTTTGCTAATTTTTGGCAAGTATGATTTATGAATGATAAATTAAAATATAAATGATATCGGATTATTGAAATAAGTTATCGAGTAGACCCTAAGAATGTGTGTCAAAAAATTGTGTCCCCAACCTATATTGGGAGTAGCCCAACATTTTATGAGATCTTGCATGGTTTCTTCTTTCACCAATGTCAGACTCTTTTACCTTCACATTCTCGCATGTGTGACGAATTTTCAAGTCAAACATATAGACAACACGGATTGGGTGACATGGGGCATATGTTGCTGTTGGGCTTCACATATGGATCAACCTACTTTGATACCATGAAGAAATTGGGGTTTCCACCATACAACCAATTGACTATATGAAGAGTAGTCCAACCTCTTATAAATCCCTTACAATGTTTCTCTTTTCACAAATGTAGAATTCTTTTACCTTCACATTCTCACAATTCCAACCCACCCACGCACACATATATATAATTTCTGTTTTTCATAATTCTTTTAATGAGTCAGTTTAAAATTGACCACAATTATACGTACGGAGGTGATTTTCAAATATCCTTATTATCTTCTCACATATATATTTTTTTATTCTGATAATCGAATTGAATAAATCAAACGAAATGAACACACGGGATAAAACAAGAATGCATTTAGAGACTGATGGGTGAATATTTTCATATGTATTTATCATATATTTCCTTTGGATTTTGTATATATGAATGGGTTAAATGCACTAATTTATATTGTTTTATTTTCTAGGCATTCAATACGGGAGTTAAGAGAAAAAGAAGTGAAAATTGGAGTTTCAGGTGTCTATAGTAATTCCAGTGGAGTACGAGGCTAACTAGTTGCGCAAAGACATGTGCATTACAATAAGAAGATGAAACTGAGCGGTTTTGGAGATCAAATGGACATGGGAATGCTATTCAATGGACTTTAGGAGAGAACTTAATTATTAGTTTTATTATTTCCGTTAATTTTTCTTTTCTTTGATGAGGACTTGAAAGTCCATTATGCTAGGATTAATGGTCATTTTAATTGGCCTTTGGTAACCTTCGCCGTAGGTTTTATATGTGGAGATTGATTCTTCATTGTGAAGTAAGGATTCAGCCACCAAAACAAAACCAAAAATCATATATTCTACATGGGGGGCTGCGGCAAGGAAGGGCAAAGAGGAAGTACATTGGAGTTTTTCTTTGATAAGGCTACGATGTAGCCTGGTCATGAATACTTAATTGCCTTGTGGCATTATTATTATCAAGTTTTTCATCTTTATTGAGTATCTTTTGCTATTTGTAATGCGTTTGATTTTTATTTAGATGCTTGATCACCATCTAAGTTTAAATTAGGTTGACTTCATGCAAGTTAGAGTAGATGTCATATTTAACTTGGGTTTAGCTTCTTGCAATTGATACCATAACCACGTATTTGTAGATGCCATACAATTAGGGTTTTGTGTGATTTTCCAACGATTTCTATAGAGCTTAATGGGTTCTTACTTGTTTAAATCCATCGAGATGCCATAGAGGGTTAACATGTAAGGATACTTTTGATTTTAATTTTTTCCCATTATGTCTGATATAGATTGGGGGTTGGGTTATTTGAGAGAGGTTGGGAACTGTGGGATGAATCTTTTGGTGTGGTTCCACGGATTGGAACCTTGGATGATGTGGAGAAGGTTAGGTGGAGGGATTTAAAAAAACATTAAATACTAATTTTATTCAAAATATCTTATTTTATTATTTTATTCTAAAAATTAA
This sequence comes from Pyrus communis, assembly GCF_041283825.1. Classification (NCBI taxonomy): domain Eukaryota; kingdom Viridiplantae; phylum Streptophyta; class Magnoliopsida; order Rosales; family Rosaceae; genus Pyrus; species Pyrus communis. Next base: position 5,392,720 of record NC_142571.1, on the reverse strand, counting down.
ATTGTTTTGTTTTGGAAATCCTAAACAGGGAGGGGGATTTTTTGAGACTTTCCTCTCTTTAAGACCACACCATACCATGCTTAAAACTCTAACATCACATATACCATTCTTTTTTTAAAAAAAAAAAAAAAAAAAAAAAAAAAGAAATATAACATTTTTTTCATGTTTGTTTTTATATCATATGGTAAATTTAATTAATTTATAATAAATATACTTAAATCCGCCTAACCCGCCTAAGCGCTAGACCCCAGCTCACTGCCTGATTAGCGCCTAACGTTTTGTAGAAACTTGGGCAAGAGGAAAGATTTTTCCTTTTTTTTTTCAATAAAAAAATTATATGAAAATCTACCACAATCCACCAAAATCTACAAACTAAATCCATTCAAATTCTTTAAAATCACTATGAATTTTTTAGGAGTCTTAAACCCTCCTAAATCCTATCAAATCTATCACTTTTAAAATCCTTTAAAATCTTAGTTTGACTACACCTTAGTTAGTAAGATTTTAGAATCAATTTGATCTCTGTGGGATGATATTTGTGCTTATATGCTATATTGTCATTTAATTTGTATAATTGCAAGTACTAAAATTCAAGACTTAATGAGTTTAATTTTTGTTATCTAACTTACGTAACAGAGACTGAAAAAGGTCTCTGTCAATTTATCATTTCCTGTACACTTATGAACCCCTCTAGTTTAGGGTACGTAACCCAATTCACCCTTCTCTCAGTTGATTAAAAGCTATGTTAAGGGCCATTGAGTGGGCCTTTTTAAAGGCCATAAATAAACGATCCAAACTACAGTCGAATCTTTGAGCCCAAACCAAACTTCTTGGCCCAAATCTATGCGAACCGAAGAGCAAGAAACTTTCTGAGCTATTATTCTCCCAGCTTTTCTAATTTTTATTTTGCAGACCAGTGGCGGAGAAGACTGAAGAAACACAAAAGAGACTCAGAGATGGCAGCTGTTCCGCCGTCATCGTTTAAGGCAAATTCTAGCTCTTCCGCGGCGGCGGACCCCAAACTCGGTCTCTTGAAGCAGATACGGAGCCACGAGGTTGCAATTGCAGAGCTCAGTGCTCTTTCATCTTCCCGGGTAATATATATATATATATATATATATATATATATATATGATTTATTTCGAAACGAAAAACCAAAATTTATCGTTTATTTTATTTATTTGGTCAATTAATTTTTGTAATTTGATATGCAATAACAGAGTTTTGTCGATTTCTATGCCCTGCCTATCATCCGTGCTAAAAATTTCTATCCTTTCTGAGCATGTGTTTGTTTTTTCTTCTTCGAAAAGATGATATTTTTTTCTAAACTACTCTTATTTACGGAGAAGAAGATTCGAAACCGGGTGCAAATGGCCAATTGGCCTAACTCATATCTGCGTAAATGTTAAATTTTGCGAAATTGGTACTTACATTTTAAAGTTTTATGATTTTGTTCATGGGAAACTCTAGCTACAAGTAACAGATAATAGTAATTAGGCTTGCATTGATCTTCGCTAATAGCAATTTAAGTACAAGCTCAACTGCCAAATGCGCTTCTCGTCATCTTGTTTGGTTGGAGTGCCTTGATAGTTTACAGAGATGTAAATATACTTCTTTCTTGATCACAGGGTGTCTATCAGAAGAATGGCAACTTGTTTTTTCGTACAACAATCGAGAAAGCATCGGCATCTGAACAAAGTAACAAGTTTTGCATCAAATCTATGGTATTTCTCTATTCGTTTAAACTTTAAGCAGCCGAAATGATTTTCTTCTTGATTGTTTATTGTGCAGAACAAATTGATTTGGCTAAAGCAAGACTAGGAAATCTGAATTCTTCTTGATATGACTTCGTTTGCGATGGTTATAGTTCGACAGCCTCTTAAGGTAAAATGCCTACCAAGTGTTGTATTTGAACGATAAAGATAGATGATTCCTTTCTATCATTACCTTTCATCGGGCTAATGATGGCTTGAGTGCTTACCATGATCCTGTCAACAAAAGAGTCCTTTTTCTATTACCTTTGACTGACTTCTGCCTCTGTTTGCAATATGCTTTTCCATGCATTTTATTTTCTCTCTTATCCGTATACAAAGTAGTCTTTACATGTTAAGTGTCAATTCTTGTCAATTTTTAAAAATAAAACAAGCACACTGTTGGTGGGTAAAATGCCAACCCAGAAACACGTTAGTAAAGAAAAAGATTGGTATATACTCTACCTCAACGAATATAAACCAAGACATATGACTCAGAAAACAGCTGCTTTCCAATCAGCTAAAATACTAGAGAGAATGTTCCAAATCAGAAACACAGAAGCCCAAAGGGAAAGCTAAATTCTGAGTGAGTTATGTTCTTTTTTTATTTCCATATAGTTGAATAGGGGTAAATGATATATATATATATATATATATATATATATATTTATATATTATAAGCTGATATTAGTATCAAATCCAGTTCTGATGAGTAAAGAAGGATAATGGGAACCTAGAAAACTTGTTCCTGGCCAAAGTTTGTGGAAAATCGGTCATGTTTTTCTTTAGGCTACAAGAGATATTGGGGGTGGTGGGAATTGAACTGAGAACCATGGGTGCATGGGGTTAACGCTCTTAACTAACTGAGGAACAAGCCTCTTGCAAGAAATGGTACGTTTTCAAAAAAGAGAAATTGGTAGATTCAATAGTTACAGAACTGTCCTCAATATAACATAGAGAATCACGAGGAGTATGCTTACCAGAAGATAATGATAGGGGGTTTAAGTCTCTCAAATGGATGCCAAGGGAAGTCCTTGTAATTTGGACACACCACGGATGGTGTATCTGATATCAGCTCAGCATCGAGTAAAAATTATGATTTGAGTATGTCTTGATGTCCAACTGGTTTATTGAACTATTAAATTTTCATCTACATGCAGGTAAAATTTGGCTACGATGTTTTAAATAACAACTCAACCAATATAAAATTTGTTAGAATGAAAGCTATAACTAACCTTTATAGTTGTCCTCGTATCGGTCCAAATCTTGTATTCCTCTCATAGGTTTAAATTTAGTTAAAGTTTTCAATTTTTTTTAATGGGAAGAGATTATACTCCTTTGAGCTTTACGAATCAGAAGACTAAAACTAAGATTTAGCTCGAAAATTTGTTGTTCACAGGCTTTTGTCAGACTGACCTTTTCTGGCAAGGACACAGCCCTTTGGGAAATTATTGATGATGAATGATTTGATACTTTAATTGGTGTTATGAAACAGGATAATGAACGGGTGAACCGCTTCTTGTTGCAGACTCCTATTGGCTTTGGAGTTTACGGGACTCTTTTTCTTTGCTTTTGGTACCCCATCGACGCTACTCATTGTTTATTTCTGAAATGTCGGTTTCTACCATGGATATTTTGTAGAAGAATAGTTGTGGCAACTTTAGGAGAGGGGCGTTATGTCGTAGATTTTCCTTTCCTTTTCTTTTTCTGTAGTACATCTGTAATTTTGCTCGTACATTGTGTTCCTATTTTTTAGATAACCATAATTTATCTATTGTTTCGCCAAAAATGCATTGTTTTGTATGGTAAGAGTCCAGATTTGAATGATTGGCTTTGATAATTGGTTTTTCATAATCTGAAACCTATTCCTACTGAGACACTTTGACAACATATACTGAGCAAAAATCGAATCGGTAAAGAGTTATCTGGTCGGAACAAGATATTCCCAAACACCAATCTATCGGTTGGCTAGCACCAACTGCCAAGGGATTGCAGAGTTTGGGGTTAAGGAAAGGAAACGATTTTGGCACCAATCCAGCCCTTTAAATTGGCATTCCTCGCGGACAAATCACGCGTGCAAACATCTTTCTTTTTGTGCATTGGATTACGAGTTGCGAGTAAAGAGCAATGACTCCTTACGAGTAACAAGTCAAGCAGTGTTCTTAAACAAATTTCGTGGCAGTTACAAGGACGAACTAAAACGGTTAACTTCCAAAAAGATTACTCTTTATATATGAGAAGTTCAAACACCATTCTCCTTTTACATTATTGGAAACCACACACGCCCAGATTGTCTATATGACAGAGTCTGCCTAAATAGACCATAGAAGGATTGAACTGAGAAAAAACTTGTGGCTAATCGAACTCCTGGCGCGCTTGCTGAAACAACAGGACAGTAAGAGTTATAAGGGATGCATAAACTGAATTGGGTAACCTTTGCACGACCTTTCCGACCCCTGGTACGCCCTCGGTAGCTCTCTTTGTCGCCATTGCCACCGCTGGTGCTGCAACCAGTGTGAGGATGAGTCCCTGACTGACTACAACGAATGTCTCTGCTGTCAACTGCTTCATGAACTTCGCAAACTCTTCCCGGTCAATTTCTCCGTCAAGATTGAGATCATTTTGCTGCAAATATCAAGGGTAAACATTATTAAATGAATCAAACGAGTTTCTCTGAAGGAAAGTCGTTGATTGAACATTTTCTAAAAGAGAATAACGAGCTCAGAGTCTCCCGACAGTTTTTATAGGTTTTCTGAACGAGACACCTTAGACAGATTCTCAACATGGATTCTTACCTAACAAACAGCAGCAACAACAATCTTCCTTTGTATACAAACAGCAGAAACTTAAACAACCAAAGTCAACAAACACAGTTTCCATCAATGTCCAAACACCATCCAAAATTAATCCCATGTTTCAATCACATTTCCTGAACTAGGGAATTGCTAACGAGCCATGAACGACACTTAACTCACAAAATTTTATAGCATCCGACCTGACATGCACGCCACAAACGACAATCAACCTTCTCATCATTTCATGCCTTCAGGCAAGATACCTCGACGGAAATTTTACATATAAGTAGGCATTAGAAACAGTTTATGAAAGAGGTTCCCTTTTTCAGAGAACCAGCCAGGCGAAGACTTTCTTCAGTGCCTCGGCCAACAGGCCTACTGAAACAAGATGAATTTTGCAGCCAAACGGACTTATCTTCAAAGTTTCTAACATTTAAATGCTTAATCAGAACAAACTGAACTTCGGTAATCAGAAGATGAAGAAACTTAAAGTCTACACAGAGCAGAATAAATTGGTTGCGTATATAGAACCTCAAACAAACTGGTCACATCCTGCTAAACCAGACTACGTCAAGAAGGACTGAGAGTTGCTTCTCTCCGACCACAGCAACTTAAACGTGTTTCAGTTCATTTTCCATCGCTTGTGAGAGTAATTACTCACTGTGCTCAAAAGATTGAAAAACTTATAAGAATATGTGCAGATAACTAGCTTTCCATAACCGAAAACGAAAATTGGATCACGAATCTTATTTGCCTAATACTGGGGACTACAACTACAACTTGACTTTTGCAGCACAGCACCTTAACTCAAGAAACATAACAGATGTATATGAAATCCGCTGCTAAATTGGATACATACCATTGAAATTTCAAAAGACATTATCTTATTTGTAAATGGTTTGAGTCTAACAAATTTCATTTCAACCGTTTGATTGTATCCGACGAAAAAAACTAGAGTACCTGCATCATAGCTTTGACTAGATCTTTGGAGGGTGGATCAAAATGCGGGCCGGGTAAACGCTTATTGATATCACTAGAACAGGAAGATTAAACAACAATCAGCTAAAATTAGCAGCATGATTTAACAATCAGTTAAAAAGACAATCGGAATACGTTTAGCAGGAAAAGCTCCTCACTTGTACACAAGTAGTACACCGATGTACAGATCCTCAAAATTCAAGCTAGCCCTTCCTGTCTCATTTTTAAAATGATCAAACACCTTATCTGTAATCCTCCTTATTTGCTTTCGCCTCCATTGCTTACCTGCAATCCAGAAAAGTATCAGATACCTCATAAACATATATGTAATTAACGTTTGCTTCATGTCCGGTACTTGTAACATAACATGGCAGACCGTCTGTGCTGACGGATATCTACAAACTTACTTACGGATAATAATGCTATTTTTCGATGTCGCATAGAGAAATATCAAATTGATGATATCCATACACCATACTATAAATTGATACATAAAATCCAGTACAAGAACAAGATAAATGGAAACATGGGTATTCAAAAAGGTAACTTTCAGCTGGATCACCAAAACAACTAACACATGAATCCACAGTTCAACATCATTTGCAGATCCTACAAGTTTTCAAGGATGGAGATTGGAGAAGGCATCTAAACTAAAACTACAGATTCAGAAAAGGAAGAAAAAGAAATAAAACCCAACAGAAAACAGGGAAAACTCAGAACCGGAAAGAAAACATTAACACGATGTCGAAGGAATAGAGTTGTACCTTGTAATCTGTCGAGGATCTGTCCCATGGCGCAGTAGTGAGCTCAGTACAGAGATTTTTGCGAGTTGGTGGGATGATAAGTTGAGAATCAGAGAGTAAGAGGAGGTGGTGATCCCTTGGCATCGGAGATTTGTTTTGACTTTTTCAGGCAACGTAATCATTATGACAAGGTCCACTGTGTTTGAGACACTTGGACCGTGCCAAGGCCGCCCCCAACAAAATAATTAGGGTTAATTTCAGTTTACTACTATTAAGTTTTACAAGGTTTTTAATATTTTAGTTTTAGTTATTTAATTATTTTAAAATTTTTTAATATCCACGTGGCGCCCATTTATTATTCACGTAAGTACCATATCATCAGTTAACAGTTGATTTAACAGCAACCTTAATAGATGTATGAAAGTGTCCCTAGATTATGACTTTATGTATCACTTTCTGGGATGAAAAAAATTTCATGTACTAAATGTTGAAAACTATGAAACTTCATATAATAAACTGAGATTAACCCAAATAAATATAACAAATAAAAATGGATAACTTGCCAAGTATTTTAAGTTGGAGGTATAACACGAAGTTGATATCTAATAATTAACAGTTATTGTGCTTCGGTACTAAAGAATAATATTATGTTATGGGTGTTTTAACTATTAGATATAATTTGCATAACCATTAATTTTTTTTTAATTTCATCTATTAATTTTTTTGTATGAATAAGTGCTACGTATCGTTAAAAAAAATTGCATTTTCTCATTATTTTCTATTACATATCAATATAAATAGTTTATATGAAAACAAAAACAAGTTTACCAATGAAAAACAATAATGAAGCACAAATAAAAGTGTTTTCCGGCGCTGAGTCGAACCAAGAAGTCAAGCATACAGTAATTCCAAGTTTTGATTTGCTACAACTAATGAGTGATGTATAATGTAATATAAAAATATATTGGTCTAATCGGATAAACGGTTTTCGTGGTGATAAGTTAATCGAAAGATGGGCTCGTGGTAAAAAAAAAAAAATTAAGATTTAAACCCTCGTGGTGTAGTCTTTTAGCAACTTTAGTCCAAAAGGAATTGTTCATCAAATGTCTGTTAAATGTAGAGGTATAAATGTACTTTAACGTGTGCATCTTCTTCTTTCTCGTCTCTTTGCTCTCTGTAATTTGTTCACTTTCTTCTATTTCGGGATGCTGTATTTTGCATATCTTGCATGTCAGCAAGCAGATAGATTGCTTCAACTGGACCAGTACATGGATTCCGTAATTTGCTCCGTCCACTACCCTGCCAGTGTTCACAGGGGAAGGTCTAGTGTAAGAAGTCACCCTACAAGCAGTGTTGGACTGAAGAATTTATAAGCAAAGGAATGTTGTTAGAGTTTAGGCTTTGGTGCAGAGGCTTGGTCAGACAACAGAAGCAGCTAATGGTGTGAATCTGTGATTATCTTGATCACAATTAGTAATGTATTAGTAGATTAAATAATAAGTATTAGTTGAGCGATCAATTATATATGAGCTCATTCTCTTGGATGTAAGCAACAAATATATTTTACAAAAGAAATTATATACAAAAAAATAAATTGGAGCTATGCTTCTTCCTTCTGTCCTCGTCTTCCATTGCCATTGATTCTGCAAATTAGAGTTGATTGGATCATATTATTTATTGAGAGGCTCTTCGGACCCACTTACAAAAAGGTGAAACTTTTGGTTGATTTTTGTTTAAAGTTATAAATTTTGATTGAAAATCTGAAGCGGGTTTTGTGTTGATATTTGTGGGTTTGCAGGATGATTTTGTTTTGAGGAAAAAAGTTGGGTGAAAGTGCTTTTGGAGTAGTTTAAAGAGTTTCGTTGGCTAACAAGAAGCCTTCTTCCAAGTTAATAAAGTAAATAATCAATTCAAACTCTTTACATATTTTTTAACAATTTTTTGATTAATTTGTTTGTGCAATTTTTTGAGCTGTTATATTGAAGAATGTACATGTTATGGAATGAATGTGGTGCGCTAATGTGTTGATTTTAATTTTTACTAAAAAGAAGGCGACTTGGTGTTAGATAAGGCGATTGATTATGGTGCAGTAGAAATTTGGATGAACAATCATGTGCGAAGAGCGTGTGCAAAGAGCTATGCTAATTTATGTTTGGCTTTCTTGAGGTGTTGCTCTATAATACAAAATACAACATACCGAAATGGAAAGAAAATGAAAATACAAAATTATAGAAAGAGAGAGAGAGCTGAGAGATGAGAAAGAAGATTGTACACACGTTAAAGTACATTTTCTCCTATATTTAACAGAAAAATCACTTTTGGATCAAATTTACTAACGGATTACAACATGAAGATTTAAATCTTAATTTTTTTACCATAAAGACTGTAAAATGAAATGACACACACCAGAAGATGTTCGATTACGAAATGATACAAGGGGAGGGAATCCATAGGCAAGGGCCCATAAACATATGAAAATCTTCCACATATAAATAAAATAAAAAATAAAAAATAATGGGTTTTTTTTTTTTAATCCTTTAACGATAAAATCAACTAGTTCAGCATTTAATAAATTGTATTTAAAAGTTATGTCAGTATGAAAAATAATGTAAACACGTATAGTAAGATTTAGAGTTTTTATCACAAATGGTTCCTGGAATTGGTCCTCAACATTAAGATGGTCTATGAAATTAAAAATTAATCAATGTAGTCCCTAAAAATAGGTATTGCGAATCAATATTTTTCTTCCGTCACAATTCCATTAAAAATTTCATTAAGTGCTAATGTGGCACATAAATTGACCCCACAAGATTTACGGGTTTTAATCACAAATGATTCCTGAAATTGACTCAAACCATCAAGATGGTACCTGAATTTGAAAATCGATCAATGTAGTCCTTGAAAATAGGTGTTGCAAATCAATATAATTCTTCCACCACAATTTTGTAAAAAAAAAAATTTGTTATGTATTGATGTGGATTTAATAATTAATTAAACAATTTGTCTAAATACTTTTTTGCACAATGGAATTTTTTTTTTCTTATAGTAGGGCATATTCCGAAGAGAGATCTCTTCCATAAATTCTCAAAGGTACAAGACATAATCCAAGCCTATATGGAAATAGTTTTCAACCAACAATAGATGCACCTCGGTCATAACCTCATTATCTCAAGGCAGACATCGTCGTTCTTTGGATCACCAAACCACCAGGGACGCGCCGAACAAGCTCTTCAAGATTAAGGTTGTGAGGATGTTGATCGCCTAAATGTCAACGGTCATGTCCCATAAGTTGTTGCCAATCGGCCAAGCCATCACCAAATGTGATATCTATCCAGGTTCAATTAGGTGAAGGGTGTTGAACTGTGTAAAGATAGGTGTATTAAGAATTTTTTTTTTTGAGAATAGAGAGCGAACGAGGTAGAGAAATGTGGATTGAGATCGGAGGTGATTGCCGGATTGGGTTTTTTGGTTGACAATTTTTATTAACTATTAAATTATTAAGCATATTTGTAATTGTTTTTAATTTAATTAGACTTGTGTGACCATTTATGTGTCAAATCAGCATATAACAAAATTGTGACCGAATGACTATATTGATTTGAGACACTTACTTGCAAGACTACATTGATCAATTTTCAATTTCAGGTACCATTTTGATGTCGCAGGTCAATTTCAGGGATCATTTGGATGTCGCGGATCAATTTCAATGACCATTTGTGAGAAAAAATGACTTATGTGGCAGGGCCAATTTATGTGTCACATCACCACTTAACAGGATTTTTAACATAATTGTGACAAAATGATCACATTGATTTGCGACATCTATTTTCAAAGACTACATTGATTGATTTTCAATTTCAAGGATCATCTTAATGGTGATGATCAATTCTAAAGATCATTTGTGATAAAAAGTGGAGGCAACGATGATGCTAAATGTGGGTTGTGGTGGTTGGAGGTGTAAACACATGTACTGTTATCTCCTGAAAAGCAAACCACTCTACTCTAAAGCAGAATTAACAACATTAACAATCATTGGATTATCCACCAAAGACCTCATATACCATCAACAACAATATCCGTCATACAAAAAATGACTTTTCTTTATAATTAAATAGTTCCATAGTAATTAACAACAAACAAATGAAACATGATTTGTATCAACTTTCACACAAAATAGAGAATAAGATAGATTTTACAAATCTTATTGTTGTTAAATTAATTTGAATTTTGGTATGATATATGAATTGAGGGACCGACGGACCGTTGTGAGAAGAGAATATCAAATGTTTATTAATTTTATGTCATATAAATATAATAAATATGTTAGAGTTAATGGTGCTATGTAACTGACAGTTCCAATTTGGAACATGAAAAAATAGGTTTGAATTTGTTGAATACTGACCAATAAGAGGAAGATTGTAAATGAAAGAAGTATATAGGAGGAGGGTTGCACAAAAAAGTCAGGATTGCAAATAGTTTTTAGTAAAATTCCAAGTGCTTGAAAACCCCATTAGTTGCATCTCCAATGTATGATTCATTAAAGTTAGGCATACAAAGGACAAACATGTCTAACATAGTGAAGTGCAGGTAAATTTCCATGGCCCTGATGGAAAATGGTAGTGACTAAGAAGCCATGGTTAACCTCCCGTTGCTTGTGTTGAATTGCGGTATGTTTACTTCTTGAGGAAGAAGATGGTACTTTATGCCAAGGTTTTGGAAAATTTTCTTTAACTCGAACACAAGCTCTGATCTTCGAGCACTCTTTTCCCCATAATTTTGATGGTTCATGGTGTGTTGAACACACAGCGTCATTTTCATCTTGTCCACATTCTCTATCTCCTTCACTAGGATTGAGTGTTTTTGGTTCCAATACTTCGGCCTGCTCTCAAGGTATCTGCACAAATTCCATGCAACATTTGTAACCAAAAAATAATTCCTCAACATATGTTAAAATATGTAATGATGTTGTAGTTTAAAGTGTTTTCCTGTGACTTTTCATAGTAAAAGACTAACAATTTTACATGTTGCATGCATGTGAGAGAAAAATATGGAATATAAAATTTAGAGAGAAGTGTGGAAGAGTTGATTTTTTTTCTTCTATTATTTGAATGTGTAAAATTACTAATCTATTCTTATTATATAAATGTTGTTTATTGCAACTAATCTATCCTTATTTTCAGAAAAAGGTTTAGCATGTGACATACATATAATTCAACGGTAACGATATATTAAACTTAAACTTAAGCTTTTATAATCAGCGTGAAATATATATATTACCTTAATAATTTCGATCATGTAACCTAGTAAAAATGGAAATATATATGCAAGGTAGATGAGATGGGTTGCTTACGATTGTATGGACTTCTTGAGTGCAGAAACATCATCAACTGGAGTAGAGACATCAATTGTGAAATCAACAGTGTCAGCCATATCTGGACTCCTTCTGAAATTACTAATTGGTTTTGTAAGAAGCACAGAATTTGGGTAGTATATTTTCTCATTGTCGTATCTTAAGAAAACGGTTGATAAAATGTTCATCTCTTCTACAATCATCTGCATAAAAATAAGTATTCAACGTTAAATTTATATCATCCTAGAGGAAATAACAAGGCCAATTCCAAAACCATGCTTATGCAATGTTTAGTATTGATAGGGTTACTTTATTTTCTTCACTAAGGGTAAATTCTAATGAATTCAGCTAAGGCATAGTGATGGAGAAATACATCATAAAAAGTTAAATAGGAGGAAAGGGCACTACATGAGCTGATCATGAGGCATGCGAGGGAGATTTTGAAATGAATGAGTCATTTATAATTCTCTTTTACGTATCTTTGTAATATTCATGTAGTGCATTTTCTAATTTCTGACATCCATCTTTTTGTGGCTATTTTTTTTTAATTTTGCATAAATGCTTGAAATTTGAAAATACCTCAACTAAACATTACCCTAAATAATTTGACGTACAATACTTTTTTCATCTCCAACATTAAGACTTGTGACAACAGATTATCCTAATTTTTGCTCAATTTTAAGCCTCATTTATTTGTAGTGCTCTAAATTTTCATTCTTTCATGAGATTATTATTTATTTTATGAAATTGTATTTTCTATTTTATTTACACCTTAGAAAACATGTATTCCTTTCCATCCCCACCCAGAACACCTTTTCTTTTTGTAAGTTATTATCATATTCACAATATTATATTTACACTCTAGAAAGTCCTGGGTCACCACAAGTTTCCATCTTTTTCGGCCAAATTTTTCAGTCGGCCAAAATTTTAGAAACCAAATGATGTAGATGTTGATGATTGAATTATTAGTTAAGTGTTAATTAACATGCTTATCTCTTATTGATGACACATCATTTGATTTGCAAATTTGGTAGTTTTAACAAAACACTTTCTGTTCATTTTTAACGAAAAATCACATTTTTACCTTTTTTCAGGTACTATTCACTACACGTTTATTTATTCTCTTTCATTAAAACTAAAGTTTTTTTTTAACTTTTCGTTAGTTTTTCTTTAAAATTTTGATCTTCCTAGTATTATCTTTACAAAAAATTACTCCTCAAGACCTTCTCTATGTACGTACCTATAATTTGGGACCGCAAGATAATCGAATTTTTTTTCTAAGAGATGAATGAAGAAGAAAGGTTTGTACAATGGGTTGTTAATATAATTTCCTAAAGAAGGTATTCCAAAAAATAAAATATATAAATATATCTGACCTGCACGCCATCCACCACACATCGATCACCAACATCGAAAGGGTGCATCACAAACACAAAGATGATGGACTCGAACATAGTTTTGCACATGTTCTGGAACATGAATCCCACAAGCAGCAGTTGAGACGTAACAACAAAGATCACCTTAGTAGTGGCCAGACCCATCACCAAAAGGCTCACCACGGTTATAATTACAATTACGACTGCACTCGCCAACTTGTGAAGTTGTTGGACAGCAGTCTTGGTATCATTCAAGGAGTGAGCCAATGCTTTGCGCTCAATATAGGCATACACCTATAAAACCCGTCAAACAATTTTAAGTTATTATCAGAAAACGAGTAATGCTATTTAGACAGACAAACTGATCTTGTTACGGACACACACTGCAATTTAATTAGCTTTGTATGTCTATATAGTTCAATGTGTGCTGTTTTGATTTCATTTAGTGCCATGTTTGTTGTCTCTTTCCTTTAATTTCTGGCGACATCATTAAATATTGACCGAGGAAATTGCTATTTGTAAACTATTGAAACTCACCACCCAATTTCTGAAGGAAGACTTCGTTATTTTTCCAGTTTCAATTGCTCCTTCAAAGAGAGGAAATATGGTGTGAGTTTCATCACTCTTCAAGAACCGTAGTAAATCTTCCTCTTCTATGTATCTGTATAAGGACGCCATAAGAAAAATATAACTTTGAGAATGGTATTCATCGAGGCCTGGTCGGTCTCAATTATCTAAAGGCTACGGTGCATAAACAAAAATATCTAATTAAAACCAAAACGTTAGCTAAATTATGATATCAATGAGTTCATGCATGCTCATTGCTCAGTATGTAGATATAATCACAATTGAAAACAATCAAGCCAAAAAGACTATTGTAAGGACTTGAAACTTAGTTAATTTAGATTATTCAGATTTTTGGCATGTTTCGAGTTCCATACCTCACTGTTTTAAGATACCATCAAACTCGATACTATATCAGTATGGTTTCTCAACGTACGTCGTTGAGCATGCTTAAATTTTAACAAAAACTAAATAAATAAATAAGGATAATATTAGGAAGAAGAGTCAAATAGATAGATAAATAGACACATCTAATTTCTTTTATCTGCCACTTAGTATGACGGTGTAGTGGTATTCCACTTCACTTATAAGTGAAAGGTCTTAGGTTTGATTATCGCTAAAGGTAATTTTGAATCACATTATTGCTAGCTCATTGTGAAGTTAAGTTGACCCCCTCTGCTTTAGTGTAAATAATATTGTTTGTTAAAAAAAAAAATTCTTTTATTAAGCATAATGATGCGAATTGGACTTTAATGAGTTCAAATATGCAACTTAATTAAAATTTTAAACTAAATTTTATAAACCAAATAATATGAATTATGATGATCGAATTATTATTTAAATATTTATTAATATATTTATTTTTTATTAATATTATTCAATAAATAAATAAGGGTACAGTTTTACAGAAAAGTAGTGCATCTTTCAGTGCACCGCCCAACTCGTGTGTACAGGTGTGCCAGCTGTGTGCCATTTATACCCATAAATCGCAACGGTGCTCAAGGACGCACGTTGAATGATAAGGGTTTATACCCACAAATCGCTATTGTGCTCAAGGACGTACGTTGAATGATAAGGGTAGATGCCATGACCACTACTGACATTTGGTAGTCGTGGGTAGATGCCATAACCACCATTGACATTTGGCAGTCGTGAATTGTGAAAGGTTTTTACTAAAAAATAGTTTTTAAAATTAGTATAACTTTTAATTTTAGTTTTTTAGATTTAAAATTAATATAAATGATAATTAAGATTGTTCATCGTCAATTATTTTTATGCTTTTGTGAAAAATTTCCGTTATATTAAACAAACACCAGTTCAAGTGGAGTGTTTATTTTGACAAAACACCCTTAATTTACCAAAGATATGACCAAAATGATTGACGGTGGACAATCTCAGGAACCATTTTTATCAATTTTAAATCATAGGAACCAAAGTGAAGGATTATGTGAGTTTAAAAATCGTTTTGGCTAAAATACTGAATTATGAATACAACGAGTGCCCTTCTTATATGTACAACACTACAACTAATATATTGCAAGAAAAATCCCTTTATTTCTGTATATTGAAGTAATTGTGCTATGGCTCCAAATTAAAAGGGCATAAAATTTTAATCAAACACACTACACTTATTGATTAAATAAGTAAGAAGCTCTCAATTAGGAGGCTCTAAGATTTCTTTGTATCATCATTACAAGCAGAGAGCACACATTTTGTGTATGCGAACAATTTCTCTTAATAAGTGCATATTTTTTTTTAAATATTACATAATTACTGTTTTGTCCTCTTTATGTAAATATTGTGTATCAAAAGTGAGGATAAAATTGAAAAAATAAGTATATGATTGTCATTTTCTCAAAAAAAAAAAAAAAGGTAAAATAGGAAAAATAGGGATATGATTGTCATTTTGTTAAAAGGTACAAAATTACTATTTTGCCCTTCTTTTGTCAATAGTGTGTATCAAAAGTGAGGGCAAAATTAAAAAAAAAAAAAGGGAAAAAAGTTGACAAGGAGGGTTCTCTTAATAGAATACTAGCATATGAGCACACACAAAGTGTGTGAGAGAATTTTTTATTTTTTTTTTTGAAATAGAAGGAGAGAGGAAGAGAGTGATAGAGAATGTGGGAGTGGGAAGTTTTTTTTAATTTTAATTTTATATATTTTATTTTATTTTTTATTTTTTTATTATTTTAATTAGAGATATGTTAGGAGTAGGTGAGGCTTTGAAAAAAAAAATAGCAAAATTTGGTTATGTGAAATTACATTTCTGCCCCATATTTCTTATTCATGTTCTGTTTTAATTAGAAGGTTAAACTGATACTTTTATAGAATTTTGATTGACAATGAGTGTTTTATTAATTAGTAGAGATCATCATTATATAACAAGTGTACTCATAAACCAAGTCTAGTTAATGCATACTTTTGTAGGCTAAAAAAACTTAAAAATGAGACACCTTTTGAGCCTCAGTAAGATTTTAATGTGGCATATATACTGTGTTCTGAGGGCGCCAATATAATATCACACAATAGAGCATATTATGTCTAATAAACATTCAACATTAAAAAGAATTTGAAATCAAATTATAAAAGACAATACAACATCTCAAACCGTCTAATAAGAGAACTGTTTGTATACAAACAATAAATTTATTGTTTTTGTTGGCCAGGCATAGAAAAACTATGCATAATAATTTTATGGCATGTATACTTATAAGAAATGGAATTTGAAAGAATATGTATCATTCTTATTTATGTGTTCACTAACAATAATGTGATTGAAAAAATAAATCTGTCCCAGCATGGCATAGCATTAAAATGAAGGTGTGTATATCCCATTAATATACATGGATTGTTTATCTCATACCCATTCTTGTTCATCTCTCATTTTTTGTAAGTAAGCATGTCGTTATATATGGTAAAGCATAAAAACATTATCAATGGATGTGTTAAGTGACACTCGAGGGTTTCATATTTGAAAAGTAGTCCATTAATCAAGGAGATAACTGGTAGAAGGGACCGTATATAAAAAATTAATCAAGGAGATAACTATGGATCAAGCATGTTCATTTCATGGTCCAAAATTGAAAAAATAAGCAAAAGTAAGAAAGCGACCGTGTATATATATATATATATATATATATATAAATAATTATTTCAAATGTATGATGAACCATCAGTAGTGTCTCAAGCACTTACTATATATTAAGTGATAAAAATAATAAAGAGGGTTGGCGTGATATCTTAATCTAGTACTCATTGAGGATGCACCATATGCTATTTTAAATATGTAAATTATTAAGTGGAAGTAAAAGTATATTAGCTAGGGAAAGTGAAAAGTGAAAAACTTACTTAGCACCAGGCTTGGCAACGTTCTTGAAAATCCTTCGACCACTATTTCTGGCCTCCCATTCACTTGTAATCTCCGACTCTGCATTTCCAAAATCATTTATAGTTCTCGAAATCGTGGACAACCCCGAAGACTTAACGTAGTTTACAAGCCTCTTCACGCTCCACGCCGTTGCTCTTCTCGTCATGCTTAACCTTCTAAGCTTGTCCATGTCAATCCTCCTCGACCCTTCTCGCCTATAAGACCTTGAAACTGGATGAGACTTGTCTCTCAGCCTTGCGGGCAACGACTTCGAAGCCTGAAAACGATGATTGGGAAGCTCCCTTTCGTCCTCGTCTAGTGGAGGCCCAGATAGGGTTTCCAAAATATAGTGGTGGAAAACACTCTCTTTCATGCGATCAAAGAATGTAGCTACATGAAACGAGGATGCCAAGACTTTAACAAACAAAATCTTAAGCAGCCATATCGTGGCTCCTATTAGCACGGCGATAAGAGCACGAAAGACTTTCTTGAGGACCTTGCTGTGCTTGTCAGGGAACATGATCGTCCAAGCAACTAAAACAAGGCCTAACCAAGCACAATTTTGGAAACTCTTCCTCAAACCAAACACAAAGTAGAGTACCTTTTCTCTAAGCATGAAGTTTCTCTCTATGAGAAAGACAAGAAACCCCACAACCCAACCAGAGACTAAACGCCCACAAAACAAAACCATGACCATTAGACACCATTTCCATATCTCCAAATCCCATTTCACTTTATTTTTCAGAACATCTAGGGTTAGGGAGCATACCAAGCAAGTCATTATTATGAGAAAGAAAGTCCACTCAATTACAGCTCGCTTGTTTATCTTTCTCTTCCTTCTCTTTCGGTGCTTTCCGTGCTTGCCGTCACCATCTTCATCGTCTTCATTTTCGTACCAGTCTTCATCGTCATCTTCATCCGTGGACGAGTAATTTTCTTGGGATGGGTTTAAGTGTTGGAGTTCTTCCGATTCGAGAATTGTTCGTGGTGGCAAAGGGTACTTAATCTCCTCAAACCGTGACCGGGGCTTCGAGAAGTTTAGGCGTCTAAGGGTTTTTGCACTTGGTAAGGGTTGTGGGATTGAAATATTTGAGTCTGGTTGGGGTGACTGTTTGAGTTTAGGGTTTGCTTGGTCTATGGTGACTATCACATGCTCTGTGTTGCTCTTCTGGACCTCCATGGCTTGCCTTCAACTCTCAGAAAGAAAAAAG
This sequence comes from Pyrus communis, assembly GCF_041283825.1. Lineage (NCBI taxonomy): Eukaryota > Viridiplantae > Streptophyta > Magnoliopsida > Rosales > Rosaceae > Pyrus > Pyrus communis. The sequence continues at coordinate 5,374,585 of NC_142571.1, read as the reverse complement.
AAAAAAGAAAAAAAACAAAAGTATACTTGGATGGAAGACTGGAAATCTGTTGGGTTCCCTCTAGGATAAAAGATTCAAGAAGAAAACATCATTGATCAATGGAAGCTAGCTGTTGTTCTCTCTCTCTCTCTGACACTCTCTCTCTCTCTCTCTCTCTCCACTAAATATTCTAGATTGTAGATGAAGACTGCAATTCTCATGTTTTACTTATGAATCATTACTTTAATTTTGTGGGGAACACTTTCCCATAGCCCAACATAGACACCGCTCCTACAGAACAGAATTGGATACATGGCAGGCTAAAACCACAACAATCATATCCGCAACCTTTGATATGTACGAAGAAGTTTTAGGTCATATGTATATAATATGTACATGTATATGTGTATATACATGTATTGGATTATCAAATTACTACCAAAAAAAAATTATGGGTGCGACAAAATTTTAGCCAACGAAGACAATTTTGTTGGGAAAATACCCAATGCGACGAAATTTAGAGCCTGTCGCCTAATTGTATATGGGCTAATAACCTGATGCGCGCGGTGGAAATTAGTCGATGACGAACTCGTCCTTAGAGGAACTTCAAGGCGACTATATTTGATTGCTGTTAGAGGTTCTAAAAAAATAGGCGGTCCTATTTCCCCTCTTACGATGCTAATTGAATGAACTATTGAATGGATTACTTGAAGGGAAGCTGAAAATAGAAAAAGATTTTAGTTTACTCGGAACTCGGGGATATATAAGTAGAGGGAAATTTTATTTTTCAAGTGCCCCTCCACTTATATAATGACAGGTAATATACCACTCTGTATTCCAGACACATTTGAAATATCTTTCCTGAAAATAAACTCCTCATGCATCCCTTACGATAATTTTTTAAACAACCCTCAAGATATATATATATATATATATATATATATATATATATAATAAAAAACAAGGATTAAGTACCTAAAATCCCTTACTTTTTTTGAGTCATTCCAAATTGGTTTCATCCTTTTTTAAATATTCCAAACAAGTACCAAACCTATTGAAAATGTCACATTCGTTAAGCCCCAGTCAAAAATTTGTTGATTTTTTTTTTCAAAAATTATGTTAAATTAATTAGCTTACTTTGTCTTCCAAATCAATAGAAAGTCATAGAAGCATAGCCTTCACCAACTAACGGTTCCCACCATGCCATCAACTCCAAATCCAACGGACAACCACTAACTCAACCCTACAACTCGAGTAGCCAACATCAAGAAGAAGGTCATTGAGGTTGCTAAAATGGTATGGATTGCCATGATGCAACCACCACCATCTTCATTGCCCACAAAGAACTTTAAGTTTTATGAGCCGAGAATCGACAAATGAAAAAAATCACATGAGCACAAACAAACTCCTTGAAACCCTATCTAAATTCTTAATCATTTTCTTTGTTAAGACACCGTCCTCATGATGTAATTTCAATTGGGGTCCATTTTTAGTTCAATTCAATGCATTATCTAGTTGATCATTAGATTCCATATTATATCATCTATGTTGAAATTTGGATATTGAGGCAACTAATATTAATATTGTCCATGATATACCCAGTTGGTGGATTTTGAATATAATTCATGTTTGAAAAATTAAATGGGGCTTAACGGATGTGATCTGTTTAATAAGTTGGGCACTTGTTTGTAATGTTTAAAAATGTTGAGATCAATTTGGAATGACACAAAAAAGTTGTAGGGTTTTAGGTACTTAATCCTAAAAAACCTCATGATAATTATTTTTGGTTCTTATTTAAGGACAAATAGTAGCTCAACCGTTTATAAGTTCTTGCATGGTTTGATCTCTCACTGATGTGTGATTTTGTCCTCACATTCTCACACATCTCTCACGTGTGATGAAATTTCAAGTCAAAAACATGGAGAACACAAATGGAGTGACATGGAGCAGGTGTGGCAGTTGGACTTCACACGTGGGCCAACCTGCTCTGGTATCATAAAGAAAGTTGTGATTCTACCATAAAACGAATTAAAAATATGAGAAATAACTTAACATCTTATAAATCATTATATGATTTGGTCCCTCACCAATGTGAGACTTTATCCTCACATTCTCACACCTAACTCTTTTCACGCTGTAAGTGGATTAAAGTTAACAAATGCACGTAATAGCCTGCAGAATTTGACGGTTCCACCTCATCTCCAGTCTCCGCCCCCATCGACCACTGCAAATCGACATACAAATGTGAAGTTCAGGTATTTAGTATATACACATGTAGTACGTTTAGCATCGTTGTTTTTTGGTTTGGCGCACAAAAACTTTATTAAAAGTTAGTTACCAAAGTTAAAAAATATTTACTGAATTGAAATTCACGCTAAAGCAGCTCCCTTTTCCCTTTCATGGTTCATTCCAATGAATGAGAGTCTTTTTTGGATTTTTTTGTGAAGATTTTAAGAATTCTTTAATCATAATAATTCATCGTACATTATGAAGTTAATTTTTTTTCAAGTATTGTTTATATTCAATTTAAAAAAAAAAATTTAAATAATTTTTAACCGCATAATATACAATAAATGAATGTAATTAAAGAATCTCTAAAATCCTCGTAAAAAAGATCCAAAGATATCGTCTTCCCATCCCATTACGAACCATCTATTAGATTAGATGATTTCTAATATGCAATATTAGTCAACTAAATGATTTGTTTCCAATTGTCACCTCAAAAGAAGAGAAGCTTCTCTGTCGTCCTGTCGAAGGTTGGCAACGCTTTTTGCCACTTCTCCATTATGTTCTAGACGATGAATAAAAATAAGCATTAGTATCGACCACAGCAACTTTTTGAAAATCGAATGAAAAACAAACACTTCAAATATTTATTTACTATAACTTATTCCATCATACTACGTGATTAGTTCCAACAACATCTTTGAGGTTTCATATCTCAGTTATTATATAGGGCCAAAATTTATGTTTTCCAACTCAAAGTCTCAAAAGTGTGAATGGAGTCAGATGCGTTTGATTATGACGTACCAAATCTACCGATTGCATGTCGTATTGCTGAGGACGTCTTTGTGATGATTGATGAGGCCTATGAGTTATAATTACTTATATGCAGTAAGGTTATTTTTATTTTACATCTAATTTTATGATTTAATGATATTAATTTATTCTGTTATATATTGTATAAAAAAATTACCTTTATTTAAAAATTCTGTTCAATGAGGTTACCATTTTATCCGCCACAAAAATAAAAATTTAGAATTTATCATTGCTTTTGCTTTAATTTGTCTTGCCTTGCCCTTAACTTTACTTTTGTTTTGCTTTTTTTTTTTTTTTTTTTTTTCTTTTTTTTCCTTGTCTTTGCTTTATATTACCTTTCTCTTGCTTCTGCTTTTGCCCTAATTTTTGGGGATTTTCGTGTTTACCTTGCCATGCCGCGATCTTGCTGTGACCATGCTTTATTGTGAGTATGTGATCATGCCCTACATACTAGAAATTATTATTTGTGCGATGAAAGTTTGCTTTACGGACAATATTTTGTTGGCAAAGTAACTTTAAGCGACGAAATAAAAAGTACTGTCGCGCAGTTTTGAGTTTTTTTTAGACTTTAGGCGACGAAAAAATTCGAGGGGCAAAACACACTTCGTCAGGAAAATATTTCGCGCCAAGGGACAAAATTGACAAGTATTATGCCATCTTTTGCTCAATGAAAAGCAAGTTTGTCGGTGGAGGTAATTTGCTCAACAGAAAAGTTTGTCTATTAAAATGAAAGTATTCGTCGAACAAAGATATATTTTAGGGTTTAGGGTTTATAGTTCGTCTGGCAAAGTGAAGATTTTGTTGGGCAAAGGTGAGGGACATTTTCGCATATTCGATTTCTTTGATGCTTTTCAGTCTGTAAAATTAACTTCAACAATTCAACTGTCAATGTACTCACCCAAATGCCAAAAGTGCACCTAAATTCAACAGTTCCTTCGATTCCTTCGTTGGTATATACTCTGAAATGGCATATGCCAGAAGTCACCCAAATGCAAGTTTTCAGGATTAGGTAACGAGAACTGCTTTCCTTTTCTTTTTTTGTTCAAAGCCTTAAAATCCCAATTACTCAAGCAATCAAATAATTTGAGTAAAAAATTGGAGGCATCTCTCATATCAACTCTCAAAGATCTAAAAAAATTGCAGTTTGAGGTTACTTTATTAGGTGTAGTTGTATGATTATATTTTTTTTGTTTGGTGTTTTATTTTCTTCTTACAATATCGATTTTGTCTAAGCCATTATTTAAAAGTAGATTACATAATATGCATGATTTATGGGTCAAAGCAAGGGCCGAGCTAGATATGGTAGAAAGGTAGGGTTCTGAAAAACGCTAGACACTAGTCGGGCGGCGGGCAGAGGTTTAGTGTCTAGACAGCTAGATGAGTGCCTAGGCAGCCTAGGCGGATTTATGTAAATTTATTATATATCTTGTAAATAATTGTCTACTTACACCTAAAAAAAATTATACTTGTATGGATAATAAAAGAATGATAAAATGCAAAAGTAGAAGTAGAAGAATACACAAAGTATATGCATCAAAAAAGTTCAATATTTAAAAAACACTAAGCATATAATCACAATGAGGATGATTCTTGGATGATAGACTAAATTCTTCTTGTTCGCGATCCTTGCATTGGATTGGATATAGACTAAATTATTTAACCTTGTTGTATCTACTTTATTTCTTTTCTTTGTATGTATCCCCTCAAAAGTGTTCCAATTCGTTTCACTATTGGATGAACTTGTAGTAAATCCATAATTTACAAATTAGGTACACCATTTCCATAAGTATACCACCATGAAACCAAAAAATAAAAAAACACACAATAATAAAAAAATAAAAAAATAAAAACTGCCTAAGCGCCGCCTAGGACTGCCTAGCCCGCCTAAGACCGCCTAGCTCCAGACTGATTTTTCGAAACGATTTGCCCTAAATCGCAGAGGGTCTTCACCGCCTACTACCTAGGCTAATTTTTAGAACACTAAGAAATAGTGATCTAATATTGCATGTTATCTCTTGAGATGCGGCGTTGAGGGTGTATAAAAAGTGTAGTGGCACATGGTCCCAAATTTATGAAGACCCTAAAATTTTTTTCATCCTCCTACATATTATGTATTAATATAAATTTTCTAATAAAAATATTTTGACTGAAAAGAAAAAAAAAAAAAAACATGATCATATAATTTTGTCTATATTACAATTGATTAAGTAGAGCCAATACTTAATATTTTAATTTTTCTCTTTTCTTTAAGAAAAAAATTGTGCATTACTTTTTTTCATTTTTCTCTAGCAATAAAAAAAATTAACTTGAGTAATTTTTTTTTCTACAACCACAAGCGTATTTCCATATATCTTTTTTAGTCTTGCTCCCTTTTTAATGGATGAACCTTTTGTCATAATTTGATGGCAATTAGAAATTATCCATTTAGTAAGAGTGAGATGCTTATTTCAATTAAGTTTGAATATTGATTGTTGAATTGTGTATGAATATATTGTTCCAAAAAATATTATTACTTTTTAAATACATAGGACCTTATTTTAGGACAGAGATTCCAGCTGGATCTCCCCCACCAAGTCCTAAGGATCTGGAGATCCGGACCTTTGAAATTTGATTCAACAGCTACAATTATTATCATTTTTAGAAGGGCCTCCCTATTTATAGCCGTTGGATCAAATTTTAATAGTCCAGATCTCCGGATTCTTAGGATTTGATGAGGTGAGATCCGTCTGGGATCTCTGTCCCATATTTTATTCGCATAGGGGCCCCCAAAATGTGCCCTGGTTGTCTTACTATCACACGCCGAAAAAAAAAAAAAAGTTTCATACATGTATAAATGTTTTGAGGACATTAATTTCATTATATTAGTATTTGATGGGAAACAATTTCCTACTAATTACCAAAAAAAAAAAAAAAAAAAAAAAAGGAAAAAAGAAAGCATCACATCTGTAGCTATCAGGGCCGGCCCAGGCCTAATGTGGGCAGGGTGTGTAAGATCCCACGTCACCCAGGGGTAAAGATTTTGTAAGCCTTATATGTACATTCCCATCTCTACCTAGCACGAGGCCTTTTGGGAGCTCACTGGCTTTGGATTCCATAGGAACTCCGAAGTTAAGCGAGTTCACACGGAAGCATTCCTAGGATGGGTGACCCACTGGGAAGTTCTCATGTGAGTTCCTAGAAACAAAACCGCGAGGGTGTGGTCGGGGCCCAAAGCGGACAATATCGTGCTACGATGGAGTCGAGTCTGGGATGTGGTGAGGGCTCGGGCCAGGATGTGACAATATTTCGACATGGTAGCTTAATATCAGGAGATACATATGCAAACAAAGCCTTAATTCCCTCATGTTCAACAAAATTAAAAGGAAGATTATGCTTGATGATTGCCTCTACTAATAAGCCACGGAATACCAGAGGATCAAACTTTTGGGAACACAATTCAGATGCTGACATAAACAATTCAACATTATTCTTTGCAGGGCATGTATTCAAATGTCTTTTCATATTTCCTGTCCCATGATGACTATCATCTATTACTACTTTCTTACAATCTTTGCATTGAGCATGATATTTACCATCTTCAAAAATAGTATCCAATTTAGTGAAAGTGTTCCAAACAGGAGATTGAAGTTTTCGCTTACCTAAATTGATTGTTCTAGCCTTTTTCTTTGCAAAACTTGTATTTCTATTGTCTATACTTTCGCTTCCAAGATCTCGTTCTGTTCCCATTATAATCTCCACGGACTTCTCATTGTTTACTGAATCTGAATCTTTAGCATCCATTGCTTCTGAAACAAAATGGGTATAAATTAATTAATAGCTTTTTAAACAGGTTGGATATTATATTACTAACAGTAACAATGGATAATACTAAGCAATAACGCATTCAGCATTAGACAAGATAATGTTCTGTTCAGGAATAAAGAGGGAGAAATACTTACGTAGAGAAATAAAGAGGAAGTGGTCGTACGACTGGAGGATGAGAAGATCGTGACTGTCGAATTATAGCCTTTTGGAAGAACAGACGGTGGGAAAGAGGGGCTAGGAAGAACAGACGGCGCCGTAGCGGGTCAGGACTCAGGAGAGACAGAGAGGGTTACAGGAGGGGAGAGAGAGAGGGATTAGAATTTACTATTTAGGGCTGGGAAACCTGGGCTCAGTGGGCTGGCTCAATGTTGTTAGTGGCTTTTATTTTGTTTTATTTTTTTGAAGACTACTAGTGGCTTTTGTTTTGATTTGATCAGATCAGCGAGTTAGTGACCACTGAGTCATTGACCAGTTAGAGTCAGATGGAAATAATGGAAAATATAAGGGGTTTTTTGTCCAAAAAAGTTCTAATAATATAAGTGAAATAGAATCCAACGGTACATATTTATTCTCATTTATCTTACGACTGTTATTTAAGTAAAGTCTTTAATAGTTTTTTAATTAATGTAGAAGTATAAAAAATATAGAAATTCGAAATTCGCTACTATAATCATATAAATCATAGATCAAATTTTAACTGTTGATTGTTGTTTACATTTACGCTTCATTTTTCTCATCAAATTTTGTTTTTTTCAGATTTTCTTTTTTGAAAACATGATCTATTAGAGGATGCCAGAAGATGAACGGTTGGGATCGTTGATATTATGTTCAAAGTTTTACGGTTACTGAAAATATTGCTTGATGTTTATAAAGTTTTTACAAACTATATGACATCGACTCATATTTCAGTTAACCATAAATATCGAAACGTGATATTAAAGATATGAACTGTTCATCTTCTTACATCCGCCAGATGATCATGTTTTTAAAAAATAAAAATTTAAAAATGAAATTCAGTAACAAAAATAAGGCGTAAATGACAATCGACGGTTATATATAAATTTAAGGTTTATCGATTATAGTGTTGGATTTCGAAGCTAACACCTTCATGAAAGTTGTAAAGCTTGTTATTATGAGTGATTGTATATATTTTTTTTTACATTTTTTACACTTCTACAATAATTATTATTAATTTTCTTAATTTTGCCCTCAAATAAAAAACATTATTCATGAGGATTTGGAAGATTTTAAAAATCTAAACGATAATGTAAGTGTAACCATTATCTACTTGTAGAGGAATAATGGTGAATCACAAGTGTTTATATATTCTTTCACATTTTTCATACTTGTATGTGTGTCTTCTTAGTTTATTTTAATTTTGGACAACAACAAGTTAAGTAAAATTTATTATCCTAGGCTTCTCAGGGGTATTGAAGTGGGCCTAGCCCACGGTTTCCTTCTGGTAGGCCCGTTTGTCAAGATTGGCCCTATGCTGCTAGGGGAGTTGGCTCTTTGGCTGCTGCTGGTCTTGTGGTCATCCTTTTAAAAGTACAGCAAGTTATTACGGTGGAGTACGAGGCATTCAATATGGGAGTTAAGTGAAAAAGAAGTGGAAAATGGAGTTTTGGGTGTCTATAGTAATTCCAGAAGAGTACAAGGCAGTAATTCCAGTGAAGTACGAGGCTAACTAGTTGCGTGAAGACATGTGCATTGCAATAAGAGGATGAAACTGAGCGGTTTTGGAGATCAAATGGACATGGAAATGCTATTCAATGGACATTAGGAGAGAACTTAATTATTAGTTTTATTACTAGCAGAAGTGCCCGCGCGATGCTGCGGGTTTTAAAATTGTATAAAATATGTAGAAAGTTATAATGTGTGCATATACTATTTACATACATATGAAATCTATTTACAACCCTAAAAAAAGGTTTCAACTTCGACATAACAAAAACAGTTTGCACAAATCTTAGCAAGAACTAACTAATATATATGAAGGGATCCCCTACAAATGAATAGTTTGCACAACCCAAGATAATATAGCAAGAAATAAAGAATGAAAAACCTTTTCTTCTGTAAAAATGAAAGTAGTAATACTGTAATAGTAACATCAGTTCTAGACATATTTTAAGTGTCGAATATAGGAGCATACTTATTAGCTATTGGATTATATCTCGTCAATAACAAACAGCCAATTTCCGCACCATTTTTCTATAGCTTCATAGTTGGCATCGTCTGAGCTAATAAGAAATCTCTCCACTTCTTTGAGATAGTGTCGAGTAATCTGTGGTTCCCATGAGACACCTTTGCCTAACATCTCAATGCTAAATCATCAGGAAATCCAGGAATAAGACATTGGTGCAAAAATTCTCTATATTCCAAAAGATTGTTAAATAAAATCAACCAAATACTCGAGACCAAAAAAGAGAAACACTACATGCGTATAGAGCTATAGATAAGATAGAGGTCAGTTCTTCGCGAAACCAACATTGCATTTTACCAAAAAAAATAAAAATAAAAAAAATAAAACCCAACAAAATAAAAGATGAGTATATGCAGTGGCAGTCATATAAGAGTTCATTCATCAGCTGAAATTTGTTCCTTCAGATTGGCCCATTCATCATTTCTATAAAATTTATATTATGGCATTCCCACTTAGCAAAACTAACATGTTAGCATTAATAAACTGAAAAGCTATATCATTGTAACCCGAGGCAACTTATCCAATCAGAAAAGTAGTGTAATATCTTTAGTAGAACATAACCTGGTCTATCCAGCAAGTTTTGTATGAAACTCATTGAAATTCCTTATCATTGAGGTAAACTTGGAGCTCATTTTCTGCACATTGATGAAGCCGTTCCAACCCAGACTCAACTTCACCTGCAGAAACACAAATTAATTAGGACAAAGCAACACGATGCATTGTCTCTCTTCAAGCTTGAGAAAATGACATACCTTGCAAGTACTCAAAGAACTTGGCATGTTCATGCTCCGGCAAATAATATCAATTAGCATATGTCCATGTTAGTACTCGCCTATATTCAACTATTTGAAAATAAAGAAAATTTAATAAGAAAAAGCAATAGACTCTTGGTAGAAAAGTGTGGTCATTTGTGGTGTACCTGTAGTCAGGCCTCTGTAATGAACTTCAACTGTGACTCAGGTTGGCACTACATATCGCTCTGCTTCTCAAGCTACAATAACAACATCGATGGTATACATAACTCAAAAAAATGAAAAATAGTAGAAACTGAAGGAGAAAATTGTACATATAGAAAATACATTGCACTAAGCATAAACCCAGGAACACAAACACACAATTGACATTCACATTCATCAGCTATACCAAAATCACTAACCAAGAAAGACATGACAGTAAAATGTTTTACTTACGTGCATAGTGCATCTGCAAGTCTGCAAGTGCTTTTCACCGGGACTGCAGTGCAGTGAAGGGAAAGGAAAAAAAAATTACTCTAACATGAATTATTTAATAAATACCATAGATTGTCATGAAGAACATGTATTTTGAAATTATAGATATGATTTATACCCCCAAAAAGTAGATAATAGAAACTGCTAAAGCATCAATTGAAAAAATAAAAAGAAGATTCATGCACATCGAGCCTATGATAAATGTCAATTAATTGACATTAAGTCAAAGAAAGCATGTGCTAAAGCATAATTAACCCAACCTACTTTAATCCATGAAATCAATTCAGTTATCCCTTCCTATTCTGATAACTGTCCGAACCATGAATGAGATACAATTGGATCATCATCCAAGAACCGATACAGGTGGTTCCCATCCTCAAATAGAATTTTCCTGGTGCAACATAAAAGCACTGTTGAAAACAACGGAAGAATACATGTCAACAATGGCATAATATATGTGAAGCAAGTTGGTTTGACATGAAAACAAAAATTGTAATTGTCCACATATTTCACGCCTTCATTGTATAAGAAAAATGTCAGTCCAACCACTTGTAGATCAAATGTAATTTTGATTGAGTATTATTCTTTCCACCCAGAATTTCCTAACAATAAAACAAAGTGAATGAGAATATAAAGACACTTCCAAGGCAAACTTCAAAGGCTCACTGAAGAACATTATGCAAAATAGAGTTTGCATGCAAACTTTCTCCAAATTCAATAGCCTGCATCGTAACAGAAATCGAAAGGTAAAAGGGAAGAGTTAATAAGAATAAGATTAGCTAGCAATCTGTTTTGCATATATAGTAGATACAACATACTTGATGAAATCATTTCTTGCATATGAAATACAACATCGTCATTTAACTGCATACACAGTGCAAAAACCTCTCCATTTGCTTTTAAGACAGGCATCCCAAGAAGTTCAAGTAGTTCCTATAAAACCACCTTTAGTAAATAACTGATAAGCACTCATAATGCCTCACCAACAAACCAAAAGGTATCTATGTTGAACACATGTTGCCAAAAAAATGATTAAAGTATGTATAAGCATGGATACTCAGTCGACTACTAAATCATGAGCAAACGAAAGGTCTGCAATTAGGTACAAAAGAATCCATTGCACCAAAATGCCAAAATAATACTAAAAAAAATACAAACCACAGTTTTTAAATTGATAACAAAATCGTAACATCAGAAAGAACCGACCATGCATTCTTGAATATACTTTTTAAATGTCTTGTTCCTAGCAACTGAAACACCATTTTCAGCCACATGCAAACTCGCTGAATCAATACCAGAGAAACGAAAAAACCTTGCAATACTCACCTACGAATTCAGAGGCGACGGAGTTCCGTTAGCCACAAAGATCATAAATGCACCAAATAGAATAAAGACTCAACAATAATTAAGCTTACTCTCAATTCAAAGCCTTAATCTTTTATCTAAGCTAAGCAACAACACAAAGAACAAAAAATAAAAAAGGCATTGTAAAAAACAATAGAAAAATTACTGAGAGTAACGTAATTTATACCAATAAACTACCATTCAATTTCAATTTTGAAGTAACCCCACCACATTCCCCAAAGACTAAACCAAAACACAACAAACTCACCCCAAATTTTCCATTTTATTCCCTATCTTTCAATCAATCAAACATACCCTCAAAGATTATATAAACAAACTAAAATCCTAATTCCAAAACAAACCCCTGTTTTAAAAATTTCTCATCTTTCTTCATAAAGCAATCAGAAAATGCAAGCGCATAAACAAATTACTGAACCTTGGGGAAGAGACAAATGGTACGGAAGACGGATAACCTGAGGTGGGGACTTCGTGCACGATCCTTGGTTGTTTCGTGCTGTATGATAAAAAAAAAAAAAGGAGAGCAAAACGGAAACCAAAAACAGAAGCTCACTTCGCATCAGCTTTTTAGGAAGCAGCAGCTCTAGATTTACCCCTATTCAGCTAAACCGCAAAAACCTATGAGAATCGTTCAAAAATGAAAAAAAAACCCGATATATATATATAGAAAAAGGAAGTCAGATTTGGGGAAAAATAGAGATGAAAAAAAATACCAGGAGAAGGAGAGGATGAGACGCTGGAGGAGAAGATGACATCCAACGGAGCAGCAACTTGAACGGAGCTAAAGCGAGTGCAGATTCTGATGAGGGATGTTTTGATGATGCAGGGATTTCGAGGACACTGGATTACCTTGGAATTTCTCCGTTTGTGACTAAGAACACTCGAGAACAACGTTTTAGTTTTCTGAGAAAGAAAACTCCAGAGAAGCAGAGGAAGAGCGCTCACCTGTTCACTTCCCTTCTACGATGGCTGACAAGCGGACTGAAGAGGCAAATTAGTAAATTTACCGTGCTGTGTAGGAAAAAGACTGAAAACAGGTAACAATTGAAGGGCAAATCCGTCAAACCACTGTTAATGAACAGTGACTTCAACTGAGTTTTAGTATATATAATAATTTCCGTTAATTTTTCTTTTCTTTAATGAGGACTTGAAAGTCCATTATGCTAGGATTAATGGTCATTTTAATTGGCCTTCGGTAACCTTTGCCGTAGGTTTTATATGTGGAGATTGATTCTCCATTGTGAAGTAAGGATTCAGCCACCAAAACAAAACCAAAAATCATATATTCTACATAGGGGGCTGCGGCAAGGAAGGGCAAAGAGGAAGTACATTGGAGTTTTTCTTTGCTAGGGCTACGATGTAGCCTGATCATGAATACTTAATTCCCTTGTGGCATTGTTATTATCAAGTTTTTCATCTTTATTGAGTATCTTTTGCTATTCGTAATGCGCTTGATTTTTATTTAGATGCTTGATCACCATCTAGGTTTAAATTAGGTTGACTTCATGCAAGTTAGAGTAGATGCCATACTTAACTTGGGTTTAGCTTCTTGCAATTGATACCATAACCACGTATTTGTAGATGCCATACAATTAGGGTTTTGTGTGATTTTCCAGCGATTTTCATAGAGCTTAATGGGTTCTTACTTGTTTAAATCCATCTATATGCCATAGAGGGTTAACATGTAAGGATACTTTTGATATAACCAGATGCCATGGATGTCGAATAATTTAGGGAAAATTGATCATCAATATTGGGGAACTACTTAAGCATAACATATTAAGGGAATTAAATAGGATTGGTTACGGTGAAATCGGATGCCCTAAGTCTTCTTTTCTTATGTTTTCAATTTATAATTTACATGCATTTTATTTTAGTTTAATTTCAAAGTTTCATATCTTTTCCATTAAAGCTTCTCCACTATGATTTGTTTCAATTTAGGGGGGTGTAGTCAAACTCGGATTTGAGAGGATTTTAAAAGACTTTAAAATCTTAGTGTAGTCAATTAAAAGATTTTAAAGGATTTTAGAATCCAGTCAAATATAGGTGTATTCAAATAAAAGATTTTAAGGGATTTTAAAATCCATCCAAATCTAAATGTATTAAAAAAATGAAGATTTTGGAGGATTTCAATAAGTTGTGGATTTTGTGGGATTTGAGAGCAAGAAGTATATATAACCAAGACTAAAAAGAATCCAACCTCACCCCCTAGGATTTCAAATCCTTTTCCATCTGGGCAGTCCTCAAATCTCTACCAACCCTAGCCACACACAGGTAACCACCATATACTTTGGTGGAATCTCTTATTATGACCCTTAGACCTTAATTACGCATGTATGATCATTGAAAGGACATGATCGATCTAGGATTTTGGTTAATACTACTCTTTCGTCATTTTGATTTTTTAATGTCTGTGGTATTACAAGCACTACTGAAGTACCACATCGTACGTCTGTGGAAAAAAGGCAGTCGGTGGTGGTGGTTGTTGGTGGTGTAGTGCTCAACAACTCACCAAAGTTATGTTGATCTATCAATTGAGAAAGAGATTGAGCCATGGTTATGTGAAAGGTGACTCGAAAAGGGAGGGGATAAAGTGGATATCGAGTACAGTAGGGCAAGAGCAGTGTTCTAAAAATCGGCCTAGTCAGTGAAGTGCCGCCTCAATTTGGTCCAAATCGTCTAGCTAAATCGGGTAGGAGTTAGGCACCCGCCTAGATGCTCTCTAGGCGGTCTAGGCGGCCTAGACGACGACCTAAGCGGTGGCCAAGGCGGTAGTTTTTTTTCTTTTGGCGAATTGACTCTCTAGTCTTCGGTGGTTGTCGGCGTCTTATCTTTTGTTTCCAATCGGTGCTGTAACTTTAGCAGAAAATGAAAGATCTAAAAAGAAGAGGGATGATGGGATAGAGAGAACAGTTAAGGGTGCAAACTTGCACCATATCGGAGGAGGGAATTTACAAGGCAAAAGAAAGATAGAAGATGAAGAAGTGAAAGAAGAGGAAGAAGAAACGCTAAAAAAAAAAAAAAAACAAAATAAAGGCTTTTAGGTTTCCAATGCATCAAATGTGTTGGTGTGTGTCCCGACACTTATCATTCAATTGCTTTTAATTTTTTCACATTATGTCTGACATAGATTGAGGGTTGGGTTATGTGAAAGGGTTTGGGAATTGTGGGATGAATCTTTTGGTGTGGTTCCACGGATTGGAACCTTGGATGATGTGGAGGAGGTTGGGTGGAGGGATTTAAAAAAACATTAAATACTAATTTTATTCAAAATATCTTATTTTATTATTTTATAAAAATTAAATTATTTTGTTTTGGAAATCCTAAATAGAAAGGGGGATTTTTTGAGACTTTTCTCACTTTAGGACCACACCGTACTATGCTTAAAACTCTAACATCACATATGTCATTCTTTTATTTTATTTTATTATTTTTAAAGAAATAAGATATTTTTCATGTTTGTTTTTATATCACATGGTAAATTTAATTAATTTATAATAAATATACTTAAATCCGCCTAGGCGTTAGGGCTCAGCTCACCGCCCGACTAGTGCCTAACGTTTTTTAGAACATTGGGCAAGAGGAAATATTTTTCTTTTTTTAAAAAAAATTATATGAAAATCTACCACAATCCACCAAAATCTACAAACTAAATCCATTCAAATTCTTTAAAATCCCTAAGAATTTTGTAGGAGTCTTAAATCCTCCTAAATCCTATCAAATCTATCACTTTTAAAATCATTTAAAATCTTAGTTTGACTACACCTTAGTTAGTAAGATTTTAGAATCAAATTGATCTTTGTGGGATGATATTCGTGCTTATATGCTATATTGTCATTTGATTCGTATACTTACAAGCACTAAAATTCAAGATTTAATGAGTTTAATTTTTGTTATCTAACTTATGTAATAGAGACTGAAAGAGGTCTCTGTCAATTTATCATTTCCTGTACACTTATGAACCCCTCTACTTTAGGGTAAGTAACCCAATTCACCCTTCTATCAGTTGATTAAAAGCTATTTAAGGGCCATGAGTGGGCCTATGAAACTTGATGATAGGCTTGACTTCATCAAATCTGGAAAGCCTTTTGGAGAAGTTAAAGCAAGTGAGTACCAAAAACTCATTTTTCTCCTTATCTTAGATTTTTTTTTTTTGAACTTCATAAAACTAACCTTTTTTTTTTTTCCTTCTATTTTCAATGTTTTTACAAACAAATGACTGTTTGTACAATTGAAAACAGAGGTTTACCTCATTCTCATATGTAATATGGCTGAAATCAAATTTCAAGTGCTACATTGCATCAGATATAGATTCTATTATTTCAACTGAGTTGCTAGACAAATTTGTCAATTCTCAACTTTAAGAAATTGTTAATCAATTCATGATTCTTGATCCATGCGGTCATCTTAATCAAAATTTCTTGCATGCGGGAAAATAAGTGTTCCAAAAACTTTCCTAAAGCATATAAAACTGAGACAATTTTTGAACCCAATGGTTTTCCAGTTTATGGGTGTTGTGATGATGATACAAAATTTGTTTTAAAAAATGGAATCAAAATTGATAACAACTTTGTTGTTCCTTATAATTCTGAACTACTTTTGAGATATAATGCTCATAAATGTTGAATCCTGTTGTGAATGAATGCTTATAAAATATTTGTTCAAATATGTAAATAAAGGTTCAGATAGAGCACGATTAGTTCTTAACAAGATCCAAATGATGAATTATTAACATATCTAAATTGTAGATACGTATCACCTCACGAAGCCGTTTGGAGATTGTTTATTTTAAGTTTCCATTTCTTTTTCTTTGCGTACATTAATTTTTTTCAATTTTTGTCCCATGTTTTCAGTGATGTTGTAGCTTTGAAAAGACAAATTTATGGTTATATTTAGTGACATAAAAGAGTTTTTGTTTGGTTAAAATAGGGGGAAGAATAGAGTTGTTCATCACCCGTTTCACTATGAACTTTGGATCAACATTCAAAATCTAACATTTCACTATGAACTTTGGATCAACATTCAAAATCTAATGTAAAAAACTGGTATCTGCTTCTTTACAGTTCTCTATTTATATGTTTTTGCAATCACGATCGCATTTTCAAAATTCTTTGAACTTTGATCACATTTAGTTATGTTGAAATTCTTCTTGCCACTCGTAACCATTACATTCTGTCTCTTGACTAGATAAATTTTTACCATTACATTCTGTCTCTTGACTAGATAAATTTTTATGTCTTGTTGAAGTGCATTTGCACCCCTCCAACAGATGCAAACTGTGCACGTAAGTAAAACTTTTTACGTCAACTTGATTAGTGATTCTGGTATAGCTGATTGATGTGAATATCAATTGTATGGTTTGTTTTGCTCAGTTTATGCTTAATACAATGTCATCTACAGGATCCCTTCATATATATTAGAATTCTTAGTAAGATTTGTGCCAACTGTTTTTGTTATGTGGAAGTTGAAACTTTTTTTAGGGTTGTAAATAGTCTCATATATATGTAAATATTGTATATACACATTATAACTTTCTACGTATTTTATACAGTTTTATAACCCACAGCATCGTGCAGGCACTTTGCTAGTAATAACTAAAAGTAGGAAAAAGAAAAAGAGCTGTCGATAATGGTATAATTAGAACTCTGACGGGAGGGAATGCAATATCCACATTTGGAAACTACTTGCAACACCGTTTTCATGTATATATCAAGCATTTATTCACATTTTGACCAGATTTCAAATGGGGACGCTGCTCTGCTTATGCTTTGCAACCCTTCTCACCCCTCCCATGGTGACCAGATTTCGAATGTGGACGCTGCTCTTGTTGTTCTGCTTATGCTTTGTAGCCCTTCTCACCCCTCCCATGGTGAGCCTTCTCAAAACTTGTTTCTCTATTTGTTTTATAGAAGTATTTGGGCAGAAATGTTAATTCATCTTATTGTCGTTTCAAATGTAAAAAAATGAAAAGCTGTCCATGGCACAAGTTGATGAGGATGAAATCAAACCACCGCCAGGGAGACCAGCCGAGGATTTGAAGACACCAGAGGTAATTTGCTTTTAAATTGAAGTCATAATGTTGTTGGTTTTAAGCCCTTTTTGTTATACCGCATGAATATATAATAAAATCCCAGTTTCTTCTACTGCCTCCCTTGCCATGGGGCTTCGTGGCTGGCTTTGAGGAAAAAAAAAATCCCAAATCCCAAATTTGAGAGAGTGAAACCATCCTTTCAAAGCTAAGGGTTTGTAGTTGCCAGACAGAAGTCTTGGACCCGTGGGGGTGGTGGCTGGGCGACGGAGTGTGGAGGGCTTCGTGGTTGGCTTTGAGCAAAAAAAAAATCCCAAATCCCAAATTTGAGAGAGTGAAACCGTACTTTCAAAGCTAAGGGTTTGTAGATGCCAGACAGAAGTCTTGGACCCGTGGGATTGGAGCAAAATGAAATTTAACATTATCACATAGCCCTTCAAATTTACATTTGATATTTTTCTTTTGACATCTTCATTGAGATGCTCTGAATATACAGCCACTATTAAAGTAAAAACAGAGATTAATCGAAAGTTTAATTTAAGGCCTCAATTATCAATTGTGACTGAAGAGGAACACATTACATTGCAATTAAACTAAATTATACTATCCTCCTTAATCACCCTAATTTAACTTTTAAAAAAAATTAAATAATAATTCATAAGAAATTAAAAAACATTCCAAGTCAATAAGTCCTTGAGCATGCATTTGGGCCATTAAAGAGTTAAACTACAAACTTGTTAATCCCAATAAGTTAGGCTTTCGAGGGCCCAGATACATTGAGCAGGGGAAGAGGAATTAGGGTTCTTTAACCTTCACTTGAACATTATAGTCCAGGCAATTCGGCAAAGACGATTATTCTCCATCGTTCTCTGCCTCCCTTGTCTTCCACTCTCTCTCCCTCTCTCCTGTCTTTCTACCCCTCTCACCCATCCTTATTCCTTCCACCACCTCCACACTCTGTTGCCCACCCACCACCCCGAGAGGCCTTTCAAGAGGTAAGTCGAGATAGGAAAGGTGGCTCTTGTCAACTACGGAGAGGGCTACGGGGAGCTCCTCGTCATCGTCGTCCACCACCATGCTTCCTTCCACCAACTCCACACTTCGTCGCCCACCCACCACCCCCACGGGTCCAATACTTCTATCTGGCATCTACAAACCCTTAGCTTTGAAAGTACAGTTTCACTCTCCCAAATTTGGGATTTGGGATTTTTTTTTTTTTTTTGCTCAAAGCCAACCACGAAGCCCTCCACACTCCGTCACCCAGCCACCACCCCCACGAGTCCAAGACTTTTGTCTGACAACTACAAACCCTAAGCTTTGAAAGTACGGTTTCACTCTCTCAAATTTGGGATTTGGGTTTTTTTTTTTTTTTTTTGATTTGGGATTTTTTTTTTTGCTCAAAGCCAACCACGAAGTCCTCCACACTTCGTCGCCCAACCACCATCCCCACGGGTCCAAGACTTCTGTCTGGCAACTACAAACCCTTAGCTTTGAAAGGACGGTTTCACTCTCTCAAATTTGGGATTTGGGATTTTTTTTTTCCTCAAAGCCAGCCACGAAGCCCCATGGCAAGGGAGGCAGTAGAAGAAACTGGGATTTTATTATATATTCATGCGGTATAACAAAAAGGGCTTAAAACCAACAACATTATGACTTCAATTTAAAAGCAAATTACCTCTGGTGTCTTCAAATCCTCGGCTGGTCTCCCTGGTGGTGGTTTGATTTCATCCTCATCAACTTGTGCCATGGACAGCTTTTCATTTTTTTACATTTGAAACGACAATAAGATGAATTAACATTTCTGCCCAAATACTTCTATAAAAAAAATAGAGAAACAAGTTTTGAGAAGGGCTGCAAAGCATAAGCAGAACAACAAGAGCAGCATCCCCATTTGAAATCTGGTCAAAATGTGAATAAATGCTTGATATATACATGAAAACGGTGTTGCAAGTAGTTTCCAAATGTGGATACTGCATTCCCTCCCGTCAGAGTTCTAATTATACCATTATCAACAGCTCTTTTTCTTTTTCCTACTTTTAGTTATTACTAGCAAAGTGCCCGCACGATGCTGTGGGTTTTAAAACTGTATAAAATACGTAGAAAGTTATAATGTGTATATAAATATTTACATATATATGGGACTCTATTTACAACCCTAAAAAAAGTTTCAACTTCCACATAACAAAAACAGTTGACACAAATCTTACTAAGAATTCTAATAGATATGAAGGGATCCTGTAGATGACATTGTATTAAGCATAAACTGAGCAAAACAAACCATACAATTGATATTCACATCAATCAGCTATACCAGAATCACTAATCAAGTTGACGTAAAAAGTTTTACTTACGTGCACAGTTTGCATTTGTTGGAGGGGTGCAAGTGCATTTCAGCAAGACATAAAAATTTATCCAGTCAAGAGACAGAATGTAATGGTTGTGAGTGGCAAGAAGAATTTCAACATAACTAAATGTGGTCAAAGTTCAAAGAATTTTGAAAATGCGATCGTGATTGCAAAAACATATAAATAGAGAACTGTAAAGAAGCAGATACCAGTTTTTTACATTAGATTTTGAATGTTGATCCAAAGTTCATAGTGAAACGGATGATGAACAACTCTATTCTTCCCCCTATTTTAACCAAACAAAAACTCTTTTATGTCACTAAATATAACCATAAATTTGTCTTTTCAAAGCTACATCACTAAAAACATGGGACAAAAATTAAAAAAAATCAATCGAAAATTAATGTACGCAAAGAAAAAGAAATGGAAACTTAAAATAAACAATCTCCAAACGGCTTCGTGAGGTGATACGTATCTACAATTTAGATATGTTAATATTTCATCATTTGGATCTTGTTAAGAACTAATCGTGCTCTATCTGAACCTTTATTTACATATTTGAACAAATATTTTATAAGCATTCATTCACAACGGGATTCAACATTTATGAGCATTATATCTCAAAAGTAGTTCAGAATTATAATGAACAACAAAGTTGTTATCAATTTTGATTCCATTTTTTAAAACAAATTTTGTATCATCATCACAACACCCATAAACTGGAAAACCATTGGGTTCAAAAATTGTCTCATTTTTATATGCTTTAGGAAAGTTTTTGGAACACTTATTTTCCCGCATGCAAGAAATTTTGATTAATATGACCGCATGGATCATGAATCATGAATTGATTAACAATTTCTTAAAATTGAGGATTGACAAATTTGTTTAGCAACTCAGTTGAAATAATAGAATCTATATCTGATGCAATGTAGCACTTGAAATTTGATTTCAGCCATATTACATATGAGAATGAGGTAAACCTCTGTTTTCAAATTCAATTGTACAAACATTCATTTGTTTGTAAAAACATTGAAAATAGAAGGAAAAAAAAAAGGTTAGTTTTATGAAGTTCAAAAAACACAAAAAACACAAAAAAAAAAAAAAAAAAAATCTACGATAAGGAGAAAAATGAGTTTTTGGTACTCGCTTTAACTTCTCCAAAAGGCTTTCCAAATTTGATGAAGTCAAGCATATCATTAAGTTTCATTTTAAATATTCTAGAAATTATATCAGGTCTGTCCTCAGGTTTGAATCCTCGTTTTTTTATTTTTTGAATTCTCTTATAATTTCTGGCCACTTTACATTACAAGTAAATGTTAAGGTAAATTACACAAAACTACATCAACTATTGATGTCACAACACTTTCATATCTAATCTTTTTAAAATGATAATGTCATACCTAATTTTACGAATTTGCGCCAATGTCATACCTCCGTCAGTTTTTTTGTTAATTTTTCTATTAAGTGCGGACGTTACTACATGCGGGGATCCACTCACTAATTATTAAATATATTTTTAATAATTTTTTATTAAACCTCTCTCTCCCCTTCTCGCCTCTCTTTTTTGCATCCCCAAAATCCCTTTCCCACCCCTCCCTTCCCTCTCTCTCTCTCCTCCCCCATCTTCATCTCCTTCCCTGCAACCCATAAAAAAAATAAATAAATAAAAAACCAATTTGTCTTTTCCCCCTCCCCACACCCCATCTTCTCCCCCGCCCAAGCTGCAACTCAGAAAATATAAAATAAAACCATCTTCATCTTCTGTGAACCCCCCTTCCCTGCAACCCACCCCTTTCTTCCCCCCTCCCGTCTTCCCTAAACCCTCTGCACCCACCCTCACACTAACTACCTGCAACCCAGAAAATCGAAAGAAAAAAAACCCAGATCCCGTCTACCTCAACAAAGGCCGATTCCGCAGGTGGAGAACCTGGCCGCAGAGAAAATGGGGGGAATGGGTGTGGATTTAAGGTGGGGTGTGTAGTGGAAGGAAGAGGGTGGGTACAAGGTTGGGTGTGGATGGTGGGTGCGAGGAGAAGTCGAACTTGATGGGTCCTCAAGAGGCCTTCGATCTCCACCATAATCACTGTGTCGACAACGCTCGACCTCCTCCCCATGGTTTCGGAGTTTATCTTCGAGGATGCGTTCGATTCTGCCTCCGATTCCTAGAAGCCATCCCCTGGACCCAAGACGATGAAGCTTGAGTCCTCGCCCTAATCCCTCATGTGAGTGAAGACGAAGCCAAAGATCTCATCGCTAGGGTTTCTGGAACCCCTGATTCGAGCAAGGAGATGTTGCACGGTCTCATCCTAGCATTGTCCAAAGACCTATTCTGAATTCTGAGGTTATTTAGGGATCGAAGGGAGGGGTGGGAGAGCTCTGTGTGGACTGCAAAGGAGAGACGGAAGTGAGAAGAAGGGGAATGGGTGGGTTATGGGAAGAAAAGGGACGAAGGAGGGAGGGGGTCAAGAGGGTGAACAGCCAGATTTTTTTTTATTTTTTAATATTCATAAGGGCCCCATATTGACACGTGACGCCCAATCATTGTCCACATGAGCGCCACATCATCAGTTAACAGCCAAACTAACGAATTTATGAGACTCCCAAAATTAACACTTTACGTATTACTCTATGACGAAAAAACTTCATGTACCAAATGTTGAAAACCACGAAACTTGAAGGTAGTAAACTGAGATTTACCCAAAAAAAAAAAATCAA
Source organism: Pyrus communis (assembly GCF_041283825.1). Taxonomy (NCBI): domain Eukaryota; kingdom Viridiplantae; phylum Streptophyta; class Magnoliopsida; order Rosales; family Rosaceae; genus Pyrus; species Pyrus communis. Next base: position 5,351,881 of record NC_142571.1, on the reverse strand, counting down.
ATAAGACATGAAATATATGCAAAAACAATATAGCTCTCATCTAATATAAACAGTAAACAAAAGTTGACTTGAACTATAGAAAACTAAACGATTAAACTTTCAATTAAATAATTCCAGAAGTTTAAATTACTAACCTTGAGCAGAGAGCATTTTGGAAGCTAGAAACAAACAGCTTAGAAACCAGAATAACTAATTGTTTTTCAAATCCTGTTAAAAAAAATAAATCATCGCTTATCATTAGCTCAGAAAAGTAAATTGAGTTTAATACATATAGTTAATTTCATAAAAACAATGTAAGTCTCATTTCTTCATTGCATGTAACATTGTAACCATAAGTATTACAACCGTAGCAACGATAATAGATCGCTGCTTCACATATGTATAATTTCTTTGAGCAAATACATTAAAAAACAAATAGACGATCCAAAACCAGTAATCAACATTCCACAGTAACAAAAAAAATGGAATTAAAAAACAATCATATTATACAAATAGTTAATCAAAGTGGAAATCATACAAAATAACGAACTGGTGGGTACAAAAGATGACAGCACTGATAAAAACAATACTATTTGAATTAAACCTAATAGAATAGCAAGGGGATGCATTGGGATCGGTCGGCCCAATATGTTTATCAAATTGGCAGTCAAACTGCACAAGTGATCAAAAGCACTTGTTCCTTGAGTGCAAAGCAAAAGAAAAAAGAAAAAAAAAAAGGCAAAAGACATTAACTTTCTTGTACATTAAAGAATGAGAAAGCACGGAAAACTCCTTGTATTGACATGCCTCATATAATTATATTGTAAAAGCAATATAAGGCATTGACATGGTAAGTTTGATGGAGGATAAGCAAGATGAGGTATTCTCAATCATAAGTTTATTATTTCAACCAAGAAAAAAAATGGTTGCTATCAAACAAATGACCGTCTCCACAGAGAATTGGCTCCACATATAGAAAAGAAAGGAATAACAAAACCATTTGTTTGGTGGTGCATTTCTTATCTTAGCAACATAATTAATTAAGAGGTCATAGGATTGATATTGAAGTTCCAGTCCACACTATTTCTTATCTTTGCTCTAAAGGGTGTTGCTGGCCATTGCAAGGACACCCAATCCAAAATTTACTTTATCAATTTCTAAGAAACATCTGATCAAAGCGTATCTAAATCCCTAAACCTTTCTGAACGCGATACATACTGCTAGTTAGATAATGTACCATCTAGGAATATAGTGCTACTGGCTGCTGCATGCATTGTGGAAAACGGTTAATCAGGTAATTGCTAATTCCCGTACAGTAATATTTGGCATATGAATTATTCTCCACATGACAACTGAAAATTTTCTTATATGCTTTGAAGACTACTCTTCCATTATCTTGACAAAATAGTGCTACTACTTCATTAGTGCCTCTGTTATTCTTTGTCGCTTTGGAACACGTCCTATTTCAGATGGATTTTCTTGTCCTATTTCAGATGTTTGTATTATTGGAAAAGTGAAAAGTTGTATGTGCATGGTTTAGTGTGAGTTGTGTTGTGGAAAAGTGGCAAATGGACTTGTATTTATTTCAATCATCCTCATCTTTACTTTGTATACATTTCTGACCAACCCCCTAATCCCCTACTCTAACCCACCAATTATGAGAGAGAGACCCAATTAAAAAAAGGGAGTTTTAACGAAAAACCCGCAATACTGTTCACTTTAACGAAAAATCACATTTTTAAACTTAAAAGTCAAACCTGATACTACTCATTTTACCCTTTATTTTGTCCTTATCATTAAAACTTAAAGTTTTCAAACCCTTGTCATTAGTTTTCCTTTAAAAAAATTGGAAACAGAGAAGAACCAACATTTCTCTCCTAAAACACTCCCAAATTTGTGATCCACATTTAATATCAATTTCATCTCCCTAGGAGTGCAAGAACGCTCAAAAAATTATAGCAAAGGAAAAAGCAGGCAGAATTATTAGAAAATGAGTAGAAAAAAACCTTGAGGCATCCATTTAAATGAAATCACACAAAGCAAAGAAACATTTGAAAAAAGCACAACTGCCTTCTCAAATTTTGAGATATCCATCGGAATGAATTCACACCAAAATCAAACTCAACAAAAACACAAATTCCAATGATTTAAATAAGAAATGCATACAGAATAATGAAGAAGTGGAGGCAGGGAAACCATACCCAAAACAACGGTTCCAGCTCCTGCCAAATTTCAGATTTTTCAACAGAGGACGTCAACGGCAGAATCCGCTTTTAGCCGGCATAGCCTCGACAACACTACAACTCACCTTACAACCAAACCGTTAGGGTTATCAATAAAATTCCAAAATAAAAAAAATCACACAGCTGTTATAAAACGCACCTGGGTTCAATAGAATTTATTTGACAATAACCTCAAAACAGGCCATTCCTAAGCTGGGCTGAAAATTCGTCCGAAATTCAACGACAACTCCGGTATGACCGACGGAAAAAGAGAAAGTCTTCCCGGCGATTAAAGTTCAAGATAAAACCTTGGAAACCAATTTTATGAGTTTCCACAGAACGTCAACAAATCTACATTCACAAGGATGCATGACTTCTTTGAAAACGGAGACCACAAACGAAATCCCCAAAAAACAAAAATAAGGAACACAAGATTTTACAACAAAGAATAAAACTTTATAGGCCAACTTCGTGAATATTTTGTGAAATAAAGTACAGAGGATTTGAGAGGAACGCAAGATTTTAGAAGAACAGAACGCAAAATAAGACGGATCGAAGCATAGATCGGCAAGAGAGAAAGGCCAACAGAAAGGTAAAGGGAAGAAAAAACCTAATTGAAGGCTAAAGAAGTAGGATGATGGACACGTGCCCAACATGGGCAAAAAGGCCATTTCACTACGCCGAGAAGAGAACAGAACGGGGAAACAAGAAGAAATAGAGGGCAATTTCGCCATTTCACTGTTAATGAACAGTGTTAGGAAACTAAGTTTTAGTGTATATAACTAGAAATTGTACCCGCGCGTTGCTGCGGGATGGAAACTCGTATGCAAAATTATGCAACTTTATTATTGAACACAGGCTTGAACAAAGAAGCAATCATAACAAACTTTTTAGGTGACACCGAATAAATGTTGCTATTCCAGACGCAATAGTGTAATAATACAGAATAGAATATGATATAAAAAGGGAACTACCGTTAACCCATTGTCAGTCTTCTTTTCGAGTATTCCTTCCCAAAGTTCTTAAAACTATGTTCTCAAACTGCTGCTTTTTCCAATTTCTATAACATCTTTAAAATTCATTTTAAAAAATAGATACATAAATAAAGATGCTTAAAAGCAGGTAAGTAAACATTTTAATGAAGAGGAAATGCAGAAGTAGAACCAATTAAGCCACAGTCCAACTTTCACAATTTAATATTAGACCTCCTGAGGTTTGCAGAGACTAAATCTGAAATAATTTACAAAATTCATAAGCCATCAGTTGGACTATGGTGTAATTATAGCACATATTATCACCACATTAAACCGAACATTTGTTAACAAAATATGCAATGTGAATAAGCTCACACAAACCCCTACCAAAAACAGCAAGATGTCATTTATTTGTGAAATAAAACTGTAATATTATAAAAATAACTTATTGAAGACCCATATCTATTTAGGGGTGTGATATCCACACACCCCATTTTACTTCTCACGCACCCTTTTAATTTTCGGCCGTTGGATCGGATGAAATGAAGAAGATCAATGGATAGAAATTATCAATGGGTGTGTGAGAAGTAAAATAGGGTGTGTGGATAGCACATCCCTCTATTTATTTCACCCAAAATGATTAGAAATCAAATTTATGTGCGAAAAAATCACTATCCTAAAAAATTCAGCCCCTAACATTACTGGAATTAATTGATGTGAAAAAAAGAAAAAAAAGAAAAAAAGGAAAAAAGAAACTGAAAATTGAGAATTGGGTTTGAGGATTTTACCGAGGCGTAGTAACAAACTCCTATGCTTCCTCTTCCTCTTCCTCTTTCTCTAATTAAAGTTTAGTTTTCTATTTAAGTGGAGTTATGTTTAAATAAATGTCAAAAAAGAAGATTGCTTGTTCAATGTTGTGGCTTGTTTTCCATTCGGATCCTTCCCTTTCTCCTTGGAGACTCTGATTCGAGTAAAATAAAACATGTTTTGTACAGTTTGAAAACCCGCAGCTTGAATGTCTAAAAGAATGTCCATATCCATTACTTATAAAATAATTTTCAAAGTAAAAAAAAATCTTTTGTATGCCTATTACCTTTTGCTGGACCCAACGTAGATTGAAGATTCATAATATTTCTTCGCTCCCTTCTGGACGGGCACCCAACGCCTTCTCAATTAAAAACACACAGAGCTTCTCGTTCTCAGCAGGATCATGCACCTGTGGCACTTTTTGTTCAGTAACCAAAGTCCCATACAAAACTTGATCTAAGGCAAGCGTAGCAAAAAATTGATCAGAATTTTTGAAAGACGTAAAAACTAACACTATTTTATTGATAAAAATTTGTATGTAACACCTCAAGAATATTAAGATTATATGGTATGGAGTCAGGCATGGCGAAAAATATAAAACTTACAGTAGAAAGATGCTTAGAACATCCACTATGAGAACTGGTCTGCCGTTAACATAAGGAAAGTCGTGTACATAAGCTTTTCCAGTTTCGGCTATACCCTGCACTCAATCACAGGATTAGGGAAGTACCAAAAATGAAACTTTAATCATAATTACATTCTCTTTCTGCTTTATAGGGGTAAAAAAAATCTAAAATGAAAGAAATTTCCCAGACATAAAATGTAAGTGACAGAACATGTTCAAGCAACAACTAATGCAAATTATGCAATTGAGCGAGCTAGTGAAGGATAAGTATTAACACACATAAATTATCTAATTTGAAGCTCATATCATGCGCAGCAAACCAAAACAAACAATTCAACTGGAAATTTGAAATTCAGATCAACCAAAACAAACCAAAGTCACTTACTTTGGAAGATTATCACAAAATCGATCAGATTTTTAAGCTCTTCTCTGTTCTTGCTATCCTTCTCTCTCGTGCTCATTGGTAGTAGTGGTTGACATGTAGATCGATCAGGCAGTTCTGCGGAGGATTAGAATTGAGTCAGCAGAGTTGGTTACTAAAAGTTCCGCTTTGTTCTAAATATATACCAGAAAAAAAATCTTTTTCTTTCGGTCAATAACTATACAAAACTGATTCAACTATAGACATCATAACGATGTAACTGAAAGATGGAATCAAGAACAAATTTTCACCCAGTTTTAAGAGGAGATAAGATTATAGGAATTGCATTTTGTTAACCTCGCAATTTTTGGTCTATAAAGAACACTACCAAATTCACGGTATACCTGCAGGGCAACAAAAGACTTATACTCAGACCAGTATATTATACAATATTCGAGTAGAAAGAGCATAACAGAATCCGTGTTGCCAGGCAACAACAACGTCGACTGTGTAATGTTTGCAAGAAGCTAGAATCAGGAGGCTCTGAACCACAGCAACTGACCAAGCAAGCTGCTTAAAGCACCTGTATTGATAAGCAACAGTAGTGTCAACAAATTAAGAATATCAGTTTATCCATAGAACATGCACCCACACACCAACAATGACAAAAGAAAGTATATACGATCCTCCCATCAATATAGATTAGTTACCTCCTTGTTCCATATTTCTGATATGTGCGCACAAATACTAAGGTAAAAATCATGTGCGATGAAAAAATCAAATCACCACAACCATAGACAATGCCTTGGGGAACTGCACATGCATGTACATCATATTAGCATGAAGGCCATTACACCTATGGAGTTACTGAAGAATTAAACCTAAAAGATGAATAACTCAAACCCACAGTTGATTAAGAGCACTTCAAGTGTACTCTCTGGAGGGGGCAGCCTGGCAAGATTAGAGCCCTGACAGGGACAGTTGTACCTGATTGTAAATCATCGTTCAATTACAACAATTTAATGATTCAAGATTACATCCAGCTAGCCACAACTTGCAGTCTTCTATAAATTTACCTCACGACAATAGTAGCTTAGACCAGGACGTAGAGTGGAGTAGAAGGTGATGATCCAGAGCATTTGACACACCTAAAAAAAATGCAAAATATAGGCAACGATAGTAAAATACTGGCAGAAAATATAGCAGGAAAACATAAGATACTGTCAAGTCCATTGATCCATACAGTGGAAAGTTAACGGTGTAATTGGGCTTGCAACAGTGAGAGACCCATGCCTACAATCCGCCTCTACTCATCGCTAGCTCCGCCCAACAGCCGCCGTCCCACTTCTCTGCTCCCTTCAATCGCATCCTTACTCAAAGGCTGCAAACCCCAATTCCATCTCGAACAAATACATGCCCACATTGTCCGTAAAGGTTTGGAGCAAGATTGCTTCCTCATGAGCCAGTTCATCTGCCTCTCCAACGCTCTCGCTTCCCTCTCTTACTCCACCGCCGTATTCGACCGCGTCCTCAGCCCCAGCACCTTTCTCTGGAACTGTCTGATCAAAGAGTACTGCGAAAGGTCTGGTTTTTTGGGCATTGTTTCTCTGTTTGTTCGGATGAAGAGGGAGGAGGGCCTTCCGGATAGGTATACGTACCCGTCTCTCTTTAAGGCGTGTACGAGTGAGGGGAGGGTCTGGGAAGGAGGGGCGATACATGGGTCGGCGGTGAGGTGTGGAGTTGACGGGGATGTGTTTGTAGGCACCAGTTTGATTGATTTGTACGGGAAATGCAGGGAGATTGTTTGCGCTCGCAAGGTGTTTGATGGAATGTCTGAGAGAAGTGTGGTTTCTTGGACGACTATGGTTGTTGGGTATGCTAGTGTTGGGGATTTGGTGGAGGCCAACAAGCTGTTTGATCAGATGCCCCAGAGAAATGCAGTGTCGTGGAATGCGATTATTAGTGGGTTTGTAAAGATGGGGGATTTGGTCAATGCTAGGAGGATCTTTGATCAAATTCCTGAGAAGAATGTGGTTTCTTATACTACTATGATCGATGGATATGCCAAGTGTGGAGATATGGCGTCTGCGAGATTTTTGTTTGAGCAATGCTCGGATAAAGATATCATTGCGTGGTCAGCATTGATATCAGGGTATGCTCAAAATGGTCAACCTAACGAGGCTGTAAAGATATTTCAAGAAATGAGTACGAAGAATGTTAAGCCTGACGAGTTTATAATGGTGAGCTTGATGTCAGCTTGTTCCCAAGTGGGTTGCTTGCAGGTGGCTAAATGGGTTGATTCTTACCTGAGCCAGAGCTCCATTGATGTTCGTCAGGCTCATGTTCTCGCAGCTCTGATTAACATGAATGCAATGTGTGGGAATAAGGAAAGAGCAACACGTTTGTTTGAAGAGATGCCTAAGCGGGATTTGATTTCGTACTGTTCTATGATACAAGGGGTTGTCGATTAATGGTCAAGGGGATCAGGCTGTTTCCCTCTTCAATAAGATGCTAACTGAAGGTTTAGCTCCGGATGAGGTTGCTTTTACAGTCATCCTGACAGTTTGTAGTCGCTCTGGGCTTGTAGAGGAGGGTTGGCACTTATTTGAATCAATGAGACATAAGTACCATTTAAATCCCTCTCCTGATCATTATGCATGTATAGTTAGTCTTCTTAGCCGGTCAGGACGGTTAAAAAAGGGTGTTGAGAGCAAAATCAGAACCCGGTCCAGAATTCCCAAACTCCCCATAAAAAAGGGTGTTGAGAGCAAAATCCCCACTCCAAGGCTTCCACCCTTGGGGTGTAATAAGAGCTTCCATACTACAAGCAACATTGCCTTCAATGTGAACTTATTCTACAAGCAACATTGCCTTCAATGTTTAATAATTAAATGAACCCTTAATACCCTCAAGGCTCTCCCCCAAAGATAACCTGCAAGGCAACATGAGTTGAGAGTTACAAAACAACGTAAACTAATTCGACAATTGCCATGATGCGATTATTTATGCAGGTAAACTGCCTCTAAAAAGTCAATGGGGAAAAAGATTAACATGAAAAAAAGAAAAGGTTGGAGGAGATGCTAGCAACTTTTATGAAAGCACCAAAATGATTAAAATGCCCTGATTAACCTGGCTAAGCAGGCAGAAACTTAAAGAATAGGGCAGCGGTAAGCAATCTGCCAATAAGGCTTGAAACATCTGCATAAAACATTCCTATGCTAAACCAGGCTGCTTAGGACGACATGCAGCTCATCCTATTTATTGCCAAGCACAAGAATAGGCACGTTGTTTTAGGATACTATATAATAAACTACACTACTTACATGAGTACCCTAAAAATTGACTTGTGCATATTGTTTTGTTAAGAGAAAAATATAAGTGTTGCTCATAATTTTTTGGGCACGAGGGAGAAACTGAGAGAACCAAACTAAAGAACAACTAATTTAGCTCTGGCAACACCAGAGCAATCAACATTTGGACTAAATCAAGATAGGCTCCGCACACTCAGAATATTCATCCAAGAAAGGAGAAGCGGCAATCCAAAGTTTTTTGTTGAAAAATCACCCCGTAAGTCATTGTCCTTTTTTAGCAACCTCCAACCAGATTTAGCAAGAAGAGCCTTGTTCATCTGATATGACTTCTTAATGCCTAGCCCTCGTTTATTCATAGGGCAACAAACTTTATTCCAGCTTACCAAATGAGGTTTAGCTCTATCATCCCCAATAGTACCCTATAGACAATTTCTATTAACTTTATCAAGAGAATCACAAATACTGATAAGGAGACTTGCAGTTTACAGCATATACAGGAAGAGCAGAGGCAAAACACTTAATTAAAGTGAGTCTACCTGCCTTAGAAAGCATTATATTTTCCCCCAAGGACAACTTTATCCGAACCTTCTCCACTACGTAAAGATAAGTTGATTTATGAACCTTTTTACGCAATAAAGCAACGGCAAGGTAAGTTCCGAGAGAGCAAGCTAAAGTTGAACCAAATTTTTTGCTAATTTTCCAAGCCATTCATTTGCTTGAAGTGTTGCTCGTCAATTACCACATAAAAGCACAAGGAAGTAACCAGGTTTAAGTATTTTCTTAGCTTCTTAGACACAGGGATTAGTACTTTATCTGACTACTCATATCTGCGCTTTCAGTTAAGGGAAACCCACAACTTTTTACTTAATCCTTCAAAGGTCCAAATTCCACTAAAAGATGGCAGGGTCGCATTTATATCAACAATATGAGAACCTACTATGCCAATATACCTTTTTTATAGCATCAATCTTAGGAAGTATACAGCATGCATAGATGCCATACTCCTCAGCCAACACATCGCCTCTAGTCCTTAACCTATTGTTAATTTGTTACTAACACCTCAGGATGCAGAGATAACACATGTAACCCCCTTAATATGAGTGCATTCCATCCAGCCTTCAGAAAACACCACTGTCCTAAAGCAAAGAATTCTTCACCAAGTTTTCAAAGCCACTTCCAGAAAGGCCTTTGTATAATATGAATAATGTGTAGACCAAATACGCATGACCGACATCACTATCCTACTATTACAAGTGACAGCACGGTTCTCTCAACACACTAAATAAAAATACTCTCCATAACTTGTTCAACCTAAGTTTATTCTTTGTCAACAACTCAACATCTGTTATTTATTTTTTGTAGAAATTTATTTAAAAAGCCATCGCACAAAATCAAGTTGCAATGGAAATTTAGAAGGGATCCATCTAATCCACTTAAAAAAACATCATGCTAAATTAATGCACTCTTCTCCCTTTATCCGATTCATCAAAAAGCTTTGTGCTAATAAGTACAGACAGTGGTTGTTGGCATAACCTGATAAGCACCGCCAGCACTGAATTACTGGGAAAATATAATAACACTTTACAATGGTGAAAAAGGTTTGATATCCAGAATGTCACTTGACTGACCCCAGCTTGTCATCCTCAATTTGGTAGGGGATCTTTATGAAGGCCAACTATTTCCTAGTCAGTACAGATCTGAGAAAATCGATGATTCAAAATAACATATTATATCTCATTATAATTCCGGCAATTTTGCTCTTCAAGGGGTATTAGACTGATCCAACCATTGCCCTTGACTATTACTACCTTAAACCCATTACAACACAAACTGAGTATCTAAGAACAGATAAAAATTAGCCACTAAGACCGTTAATACCAGCAAATAAGAAACCCAACCGACAATTAAGCCCCTAAATTGCCCCAACACTCAACTACAAAATGCACACCAAAAACAAACTTTTCCTTCAATCAACCTTTGTAATGTTGTTTAAAAGTATTGCAAGAAATTTCGAACAAAGACCAAGTTTTTCACCTTCACAGTGAACCAGTTGGCAGAAGGAAAATAGATAAAAGCCATTTGGAAGGAAATAAGAAACTCAGTGATTTGATGTTCCTAGTAATATTTTGCAATTAACATATTTTTCCACTGTTAATAAATTCTATTTTATGGTTATGGTGATTCTTGTATCCGTAATTGAACCCTAACAGAAATCCGGCTATGTAATGTAAAACTAACAGTTTGTAATTGTGGTCTTATGTTATCCTAAAAAAAAAATATAATCATCATCAGTCTGCATAAACCAAATCATATAGCAATAACATTTCATATCCATAAAGACATGGAACTTACTTATGCATACAGTATTTGAACTCTTGGCCCCTAAGCATATCTTTTTCACCTTCTTCAAGCTACAATAAGAACACAAACCATGTAAAATAACAAATGTAACATGTCGAATCCAATAACGGAGAATCTAATATGGTACATCTTACCGGATCGCTCTCATAGATAAGCTCATAGCAAGTTGGAGAAAGGCATCGCAAAGCGCAATTTTCTTTGGCTATCAAAGAGGATTTGCATTGCCAACCCCACAATCCGCTATTCCAATCATGAAAAACAAAAAGGAGCAGTCAGAGACCAACGGTTTTCAAAAAAAAAAAAAAAAAACTGCGTGCCAATCCATCATCACATACTTTAAAGCAACGAGTTCTAAATGCATTGAAAGAATTTTTCTCAAACAGTTTTAATTCAATACAGTTTGCAGGTAGACCATGTCAATCATACAACGAGTTCTTGTTGCATTAAGTCAAAAAAAAATAAAGTGGCTTTCTTTAAAACTAATAACTCAAATATTTTGGTGGGGTTAAATCAAATCCCACTCTAATCACACATCCATAGCTCAAAAAGAAATTAAACTGTTTCTAATTTTCTTGCCACTAATTTTTTAATTTCCATGCAAGAATTAGTAAAGATAGAAAATGGGAAATCAAAAAAGAGAGAGAAGGAAGTGGATATACCTCTCAATGTCAGCATAACACTGGCTCTTCTTCTGCCTTGTCTCAATATCCTGTCAAATATACCACACAAAAAAAAGAACCCATCATAAATTCAGAATTAGTATTCAAAAATAAAGACCCACAAACACTGAAACATATAAGAAATTAACAGAAGAAGAAGAAGAAGAGGAATTTGGAATACAGAGATTGGGCGACGAGACTTGGCATTTGTATTGATGGGAGAGAAGAGCAAGAATACTAGTAGAAGAATTAGAATTCTGAGCAGGGAAGAAGATGAAAAATTCTGCTTTGCCATTTGCGTTCTATTCCTTCTGCTTCTGGGAATTCGGTTGAATTTGGGACTACGATCGAATCAAATTCTAACGTGCCTCTTCTTTTCGTCATCCTTGAATTGAAGCAGTGAGATTGTGAACTGTACGAAACGGACACCCAAAGTGATTTGGGCTCAAAGGGGACGGTGCTGCGTAAGTTAATAGCCCAATATTGAGGAAAAATAATATCCAATATCATCCTTTATTGGGTCAATAGTTACGTGGGCTTGTAATAACACTTTTCATCCGTTTTGCCATTCACCAGGTGATGGGAAGGGAATGACAATTCGCAACTTGTGGAACGGAAATTCGAGGTTTGGATTTTTCGGATTGAAGAATTTATTGTTGTTGACTAGAGTGGGGATACTTTGACCAACCGTTGATTTTTGAGTCAACGTGCCCTGAATTATTCTGATGTTTTGGACACTGAAGTATGATCGACGGATTTTTGAAACTGACGATTGAAATGCATGTGTGGATTCAATCGATATTTGTGAGTAAGGATTATTTTATATATGCAAAGGATTGTAAAATGCTTTTAAATGAGATCGATGGACTTTTTAATTACAAATGGCGTACTACTGTCGCTCGCACGAGCTTTATAGTTTATCTAGAAAGGCGAAGCGGGAAAAACAAATTCTAAATAAGCTATAAAGCTCGTGTGAGTGACGATAGTATGTGTTTAATTTGTTACCCTTTATTGTATTTTTGTTTCCATTAAATATTTAACGTATATTATGTATGAACCCCAGTTGACTCTATATATTCTTGTAGCATTATTATTTTTTGTCATGAGTCGATTTTGAACGTATCTCAAAATCGAAGCTTGACAACTATCGAAACCAAGAATTTGGACTTACGTTGCCCAGAGTGAGAGGCTAGTGAATCCAGTCTATGGGAATAACTTAAGATTTTACGTAAGCGGTTGTCTCGTCTTATATTGTCTGCATGTGATGATTGCTTTCGTCATCTTCTTGTTCCTTGTGTTTTCGTTAGGAAGTTGTACGCCTTTAAAGCCCGAGGCAAATAAGTTGGAAAATATATTTTGTCTGCCTTTGTCACCATTTTCTTGGTGTTTTTCTCGGCAACCAAGCAAGTTTTCCCTCCAATTTTTATCTCTCAGCTGTTACATGGCCATTGAATTGTACCATAACGTCTTTAGAGAAACTGAGAATGTGTTCCTTGTAGCAGATTCCAGTCGTGGAAAGTTAACGGTGTAATTGGATTTGCAATAGAGAGAGACCCATGCCTACAATCCGCCTCTACTCATCGCTAGCTCCGCCCAACAGCCGCCGTCCCACTTCTCTGTTGCCTTCAATCGCATCCTTACTCAAAGGCTGCAAAACCCAATTCCATCTCGAACAAATCCACGCCCACATTGTCCGTAAAGGTTTGGAGCAAGATTGCTTCCTCGTAAGCCAGTTCATCTGCCTCTCCAACGCTCTCGCTTCCCTCTCTTACTCCACCGCTGTATTTGACCGCGTCCTCAGCCCCAACACCTTTCTCTGGAACTGTCTGATCAAAGGGTACTGCGAAAGGTCTGGTTTTTTGGGCATTGTTTCTCTGTTTGTTCGGATGAAGAGGGAGGAGGGCCTTCCGGATAGGTATACGTACCCGTCTCTCTTTAAGGCGTGTGCGAGTGAGGGGAGGGTCTGGGAAGGAAGGGCGATACATGGGTCGGCGGTGAGGTGTGGAGTTGACGGGGATGTGTTTGTAGGCACCAGTTTGATTGATTTGTACGGGAAATGCAGGGAGATTGTTTGCGCTCGCAAGGTGTTTGATGGAATGTCTGAGAGAAGTGTGGTTTCTTGGACGACTATGGTTGTTGGGTATGCTAGTGTTGGGGATTTGGTGGAGGCCAACAAGCTGTTTGATCAGATGCCCCAGAGAAATGCAGTTTCGTGGAATGCGATTATTAGTGGGTTTGTAAAGATGGGGGATTTGGTCAATGCTAGGAGGATCTTTGATCAAATGCCTGAGAAGAATGTGGTTTCTTATACTACTATGATCGATGGATATGCCAAGTGTGGAGATATGGCGTCTGCGAGATTTTTGTTTGAGCAATGCTCGGATAAAGATATTGTTACGTGGTCAGCATTGATATCAGGGTATGCTCAAAATGGTCAACCTAACGAGGCTGTAAAGATATTTCAAGAAATGAGTACGAAGAATGTTAAGCCTGACGAGTTTATAATGGTGAGCTTGATGTCAGCTTGTTCCCAAGTGGGTTGCTTGCAGGTGGCTAAATGGGTTGATTCTTACCTGAGCCAGAGCTCCATTGATGTTCGTCAGGCTCATGTTCTCGCAGCTCTGATTAACATGAATGCAATGTGTGGGAATATGGAAAGAGCAACACGTTTGTTTGAAGAGATGCCTAAGCGGGATTTGATTTCGTACTGTTCTATGATACAAGGGTTGTCAATTAATGGTCAAGGGGATCAGGCTGTTTCCCTCTTCAATAAGATGCTAACTGAAGGTTTAGCTCCGGATGAGGTTGCTTTTACAGTCATCCTGACAGTTTGTAGTCGCTCTGGGCTTGTAGAGGAGGGTTGGCACTTCTTTGAATCAATGAGACATAAGTACCATTTAAATCCCTCTCCTGATCATTATGCATGTATAGTTAGTCTTCTTAGCCGGTCAGGACGGTTAAAAGCAGCTTATGATCTTCTAAAATCAATGCATGAGAAGCCTCATGCTGGCGCTTGGGGTGCACTACTAGCAGCCTGTAAGCTAAACTGCAATGCTGAGCTAGGAGAGTTAGTTGCTTATCGACTTTTTGAGCTTGAACCCCAAAATCCTGGTAATTATGTGCTCTTGTCCGATATCTATGCAGCAACAGGCCGATGGTTTGATGTTTCTGCTGTGAGAACCAAAATGGAAGAGCGAGGGATTAAAAAGATACCCGGAATTAGTTATTTAGTTTAAAAGGTTGAGCTTCTTGGAAACTCTCCTTATGCAGTGCCTGGAGTGGAGTGTATATAGAGAGACGCACCATCTTCCTTGGTGTCTACATCGTGGAGTTGGAATTGATAAAAAAGATTTAGTTCTACACCTAGCTTGTAGGTGCTTAAGGAACCAGGCTGCCGAGGCTGCCTTCTACAACACTCCTTATTGCAAGCTTCAAGTGAGATTGCATGGGTGGTAGAGACAGAGACATAAACGTTTTTGTTCAAAGGAGGTAATACACCACTTATATTTCAAAACTTAAGAGTTCATTTGTGGAAGTTGATCAGTTTTGTAGCTAGTCCATTCAAACAGTCATCTCCTATGTTGCCAGTGCTGCTAATAAGGATGTATTCTAAACTTGGCTTTAAGTATGAGTAGTCCTGTGTATGAATTAAGGAGCGGTCCATTCCTCACTTCCATAAAAATGGCAAAATTTGATCCCTTTTACAGTCAATTGTAATAAGGCGACCATAAAGTTTTCAGTATCAGCTTCAACAACCTTTGTTTTTGAACCGTAAATTAAGTAGATTAATTTGTTAGCATGAAAGTGAAAATGTGTAATCTGCTTTGTTTTTCTGGATTTGGAATACTACGCTGAGGACTTTGAAATTTCAATTATGCGTTTTTATTCACTCAAAGGTTTCAAATGCAACTGTTGTGTGCTTTCTATCCACTTTGGTTGCTTATAGATTTTATTAACCCAAAGATTTCCTCTTATTTGGTTTAAGATTTTCAATATGTTTAATTAATGCATCATTGCAGTTTATTAAGACAATCTTCTTCCCTTGAGAGCTTAATCCGGGATCAACTATCAGCCAAGCAACCTGAATCTTATGAGTGGTTTCTCTCTAAGCAAGTTCCGTGGTGGTAACTTCCTTTGTTAATTATTTGAAGGGAACTGTGCTTTACTGCTGCTACTAATGTGTATGTTATCCTCCATTGTTTAATGTGTCTTATAATTTTTCTAGATGGATTTGAAGATTATACAGATTTAATCCTGCTTCAATCTGCTTCCAGGTCTAGTAAGGTAACACACTAGGGGTCTAGCAACACAAGTGACACATCTCTCCTCATGCTTGCACTGATATGAAATGCAGCAATTACAAAACTTGGTCAAGCAAAAGTTTCTTGCCCTCAATTCTTTGTTAGGTAGGCCTGGTATTTTTTTACAGATAAAACTTAAAGTTTGATATTTGCTTTTTTGGTTTGGTTGTGGATTTAGTTGTTTCCATATGTGCTGGTTCGTGCTTGATTCCTTCTAGAGTCCCCTTTCCGAACAACTGGAAACCTCTGCGTAAACCACAAAGCAAGATGTTGACTCCTACATTTTGTAAAATTATGTTGACTCCTACATTTTGTAAAATATGAGTTTTATTAGTTTTACATTTGTTCCTGTGGACTTGTTCACAGAGTCCAATTTCCTTCTCATTAATTATTTTTATTTCTTCTAAAAAATGATGAGCAGGATGTGTGGCAAGGAACTCAATTGCTAGCTATTGACGTTGTTGCCGCTATGGGGTTGCTTAAAAGGGTCTTTCATGGAGATGAACTGACAGAAAAAGAAAACAAAGGTCTACAGAGAACTCTGACCGACATAGTATCAGTTGTTCCTATTGGTGTTTTAATGCTTCTTCCTGTGAGATATCTTCCCCGTATCTTCTTCTATCCTTATATTTACACTCGAATGACTCTAGGCTTTTTTTTTTTTTATTTGAAATGATAGGATTCTCATCTTAGTTCTTCATCAGGCTGATGTGGTTTATCACTCGAGGAGGTTTACGGGCATATAACAAGGCGTGCTTTAGATACGTTGTTTATATCGCATTATTGTGCGATATTGCAAGTGAATCACTTGAGAGGCTTATCACTCGGTCCACACCGATCAAAGTCAACGATGGAGTTTTATGGGAGATGGAAATCGAATGTGGATGGCATAAGAGACCGGCAATGGCGTTGGTTGGTAGGTTTACACAGAGGTTTCCCGGTTGTTCGGAAAGGGGGCTCCACAAGGAATCAAACGAGATTTACATGTATCGAGTCAGGAAACAACTCTATCCAAGCCACACAAGGCCTCTTGGACTACAGGCTCAGCAAACTTCCACTGCAAATAATACTCTGAATACTTGTTTTTTCTTTCTTTTTTGAGGAAAATCAATCGAACATCTTTGATTTCATAAAAGCATGTGTACACTTCAATGTGTCAACCAATCAAATCCTTGTATAATTCCATTCCACTTAAGTATGTGTTGTTATCTAAGGCCTTTCACAGTGGTTCGAGCGAGTTTAACTTTTATGTGTTAGAATTTATCACCTTGAGTTTGATTCTTGTAACACAATTGTTAGGTATCAATGGTGTGAGTTTGATAAAGGTGAGTTCTACTTATTAATTGTGGAACTCATCTAATTTTTACTCTACAATTGCTCATTTTTGTATTGCAATCACTCTCATCTAATTTTTTTTTTTTTTTTTTTAACAAACAGCTTTTGAATTAAATAATTTAAACTGTTTATAAAATGTAGTGTATAAAAATTATTTCCCATTAATATTCATAATTAAAAATAGCCTATAATAATATTTCAAGTTGACATCCACTCATCTCCCTGAATAAAATTCTGCACAGAATACGCATTAACATGTTCAGATGGGATTTTGCTGGTCCAGTTCCATCTCTGGGACAAATCAGAACCCGGTCCAGAATTCCCAAACTCCCCATAAAAAAGGGTGTTGAGAGCAAAATCCCCACTCCAAGGCATCCACCCTTGGGGTGTAATAAGAGCTTCCATACTGCAGTTTATAAAAACCGTCCTCGAATACTCCTTCCACGGCCTTCCCAAGTAGTTCTTGTGCACCTCCGGCTTGCTCCGGTACAACTTCATGTACTCTTCCGTGCCGTTGATCGAGCAGTTTCGAAACACGAAACCCGTTGTCATCGCAGGGTCTGTTCTTCCGTGGGCTGTGACGGCATTGTTTTCGCCTTTCTCGGGTTGGAGTTGCCGTGGACGGAGGAGGATGGTGCAATCTTGGAAGATGGAAGCTGAGTTTCCGAAGATGAAATCGACGTTGCCTTGGATGGTGCATGATTTGTAGAACTGGCGGTTGCCTTGTGCGTAGAGGGTGTCTTGATTGCCTATGAATTCGCAGTTTTCGATCACGGAGAGGTCGCTGTCTGATCGGAAAGCAACTGCTTGGTGGGTGTCGGGACCTGCTGTGTTTTGGATTGTCAGTCCGCTTGCCATGAACCCATCACCAACAACCCCTGTCACATACATCAACAAATTAATAAAATAATGCAAGATAATTATGATTCAATGACATGAAAAATTATAGAACAAGTGATGCGAAACTAGGTATTGTTGCTTAAATGAGAAGGAAACATATTCTGATAAAGACGTTGTCCAACAAAACGCGGTAGTAATACGAAATGCGATAAGCAGTAAGGTACTAGCTATAATTCTATACGTCAAGTAACATTACTTGTATCATATTTACTGAAAACGTTAGCGATGAAAACGTATCTCATAGAGCGAGTTCCATTTACTTGTGGGTAAAGCTACTACCCATACCGCATGCGCCTAATTCCCCGTACTCTACATGACAATGGCAATGCACTCTTCACCGCCAAGTTGTGACGTAATAGTATTCCAATTATCAAACAAAAACAATATTTACGATAATTTCTGAAAAACAGAAAAATAAATAAAAATACCTACCGACGGTGGCAGTGTTGTATGTGGAAATTCCAGGCTGGCCCACGTTCAACGACCCGGTAATGACTGTTTTACCCATCCCGTCCCCCAAAAACACCACGTTCCGCTTCTCTAAGGGCACCCTCACGGTCTCTTCGTACACCCCAGCCTTTATCCCAATCACGAACCTCTCGTTTCCGGCGTTATCCGGTGCGGCATTCACCGCCTCCTGCACCGTCCTGTAATCACATAATTTCTCCTTGCACACCGTCACGTTCGCCGTTAAACCCGACGGCATCCCGGCCCGAAATCCCGGGTCGGGACCTCCGTGCTCCAGCCGCTCCCAGAACCCGTCTCGCTCCGTCTTGGGCGGGGCCCATATTTTTGTGTCGTTACCGAAGTTGTCGTACGAGGCCATCATGCCGAGCGCGTTGCTGGATTTGGCGATCAAACTGTCGAGAAACGATATCGTCTCGTTGACCATGTTGGTGTCGTTGGCGTACTTGAGCCCCGACCAGCAGCCGTACTGGTAGAGCAACGCGGAGCTCATGGAGGCACGCGCGTTTTTAATTTTACCGCGTGAGAGACTATCGGTGGCGAGAGAAATTCGGTACAGGGAGTTAGCGAGGATTTCGAGGCAGTTATTCGCGGCGGTCGTGCGGTTTAGGTTGCCCGCGGAGGAGTCCAGGATAGTCTTGACCATTCCCTGCGCCGTCTCGATGCCGTCGCCGGAGAGTTGGACGGCGAATTGGATGGTCTGGACGGGGGTGGTGCTGGGGTCAGTGACGAGGTTGGTGAGGGAGGCTTGACACGCGTCGGGGAAGCGCGTGGCTTTGCAGGCTTGCTCGATCTGAGGCAGGGGGGATGTGGGCTGCTGGTGGTGGTGAGAGGCGGAGGATAGAGAGAGGTAGAGAGTGAGGAAGAGGAGAGAGAGGAAGAGGGAAGCCATGAGGAGGAGGAATTTGGTTTTGCGGGGAGAAGAAGAAGATGCACAGCGTTGCCGTTGCCATTGCCATGGAGGTTTAAATAAGGAGGGCGGCATGGATAGGTCAAATATAGTAAAGGATTTGGAAATTCATGTGATATGTCGGGATTTTGGTTTGTTGCTGATTTTTTTGTTGGTTTTATTTATTTTTGGGATGGATAAGAAAATAATTTCAGTTGCAGATTGCAGCTTCTTTGATTGGAGGAAGGGAATGACCTGTTTCACTGTTAAGTCAACGGCTTCGGCCATGACCAGTTCTACAGTGAGTGAAGGGTCAGGCCTTGGATAGATTTTTTAGGGCGGCCAAAATACAGGATAATATATTACGTGTTATTGTATAAATGTTAGAATATATGTGCTAAAATGTTACTAACTTAAAAAATAAAATTTTCAACCACTTGTATAAAAACACGTGATGCACTAAGTGTGTTTCGATCACAATGAAAAATATCTTCGCTAATTGCTATTGAACTTATTATTATTTTTTTAAAGGGAAAGTAAACTTACAACGAGGCCACTCAAACGGATTTTAAAACCATACCTATCACAGATTAGTTTGGGATAATATTACAAGGAACATTGTTGAATCAATATAAGAATGATTACAAAGATGTTCAAAATTTGATGAAGAAATGCCAAATGACTTTGGAAATAAACATGCCAAAATCGGAAATCAACAACAGTCTATTATGTATCATTATTGTTAGGTTTAAGTGCAACATGTTACGTATAGACCATTGTCGATTTTCAATTTTAGTACGTTTATTTGATCACTACTTTTATTTCTAATATTGATACATTGATTTCCAAGTGCATGTATAGGTTATTATTGATTTCTGATTTTGGTACGTATATTTGATAGGCACGTTTATATCCAATATTGGTACATTGATTTTCAATTTTGGTACGTTTATTTTCAATTTTAGTACGTTTAATTCCATAAACATAGTTGATTGGTACGTTTATATTGTGTCAGTTTTATGAAATGTATTAATATAATCTATATATATATCTTAAATGATATGATTTTTCTTCATTAAAAGAAAAGAAAATCATTTAAGTGGAATTTAAAATCCCGCTGATATTTCATGTTTTAATCCACTCATCTCCGTCGATAAAATTCTGCAGAGAATACGTATTAACATGCTCGGGTGGGATCTTGCTGCTCCATTTCACTCTCTGGGACAAATCAGAACCCGCGCCGGAATTCCCGAATTCTCCATAGAAAAGGGTTTTCAAAGCAAAATCCCCATCCCAAGGCATCCACCCTTGCGGTGCAACAAGAGCTTCCATGCTCGAGTTTATGAAAACCGTCCTCGAGTACTCCTTCCACGGCCTCCCCAAGTAGTTCTTGTGCACCTGCGGCTTGCTCCGATACAACTTCATGTATTCTTCCGTGCCATTGATCAAGCAGTTTTCAAATACAAAGCCCGTTGACTGCCCGGGGTCTGTTCTTCCATGGGCTGTGACTGTATTGTCTTCGCCCTTCTCGGGTTCGAGCTGTCTAGGACGAACAAGGATGGTGCAGTCTTGGAAGATGGAAGCAGAGTTTCCGAAGATGAAATCCACATTGCCTTGGATGGTGCACGACTTGTAGAATTGTCGGTTGGCATGAGCATAGAGAGTGTCCTGATTGCCTACGAATTCGCAGTTTTCGATTACGGAGAGATCGCTGTCTGATCTGAAAGCAACTGCTTGGTGGGCGTCGGGACCTGCTGTGTTCTGGACCGTGAGACCACTTGCCATGAACCCATCACCATTAACTCCTGCGATACATATAAGATTGACGAACAATCAGCAATTACAGCACCCATCCTCATCCTCGACCTCAACTTCTGAGATTACGTGGGTGAGGGGTCACACCATAAGGGAGGGTTTGGTACGTAGACGGGATGAAATGGGATGAATGGGACGAAACAGAGGTTCCGTGCTATAGTTGGTATGCCATGTTCGGGACAAAACGGAATTGGACGAGCGTGTTCAGACCAATTGTGCTATGTCCCACGCCACGTACCAAACGCGTCTTATAAGTGTGATCCACCATGCATTTTTTAACTAACCAAATGTGACGTCATATTACAAAAATCTGAAAAAACTAAATACCCACGGACGGCAGGTAAAAAAAATTAAAAAGAAAATTAAAAAAACCAAAAAATGACGCGTGGTAAACGTACCGATGGTGGCAGTATTGTAGGTAGAAATTCCGGGCTGGCCCACATTCAACGACCCTGTAATGACCGTTTTGCCCATCCCATCTCCCAAGAACACCACGTTCCGCTTCTCTAAGGGCACCCCCACGGTCTCCTCGTAAACCCCAGCCTTTATCCCAATCACGAACCTCTTATCTCCCGCGTTATCCGGCGCGGCATTGACAGCCTCCTGCACCGTCTTGTAATCACACGAATTCCCCTTGCACACCGTCACGTCCGCCTTTAAACCCGACGGAATCCCGCCCCGAAATCCCTGGTCGGACCCACCGCCCGGGACCCGCTCCCAGAACCCGTCCCGCTCTGTTTTCGGCGGCCCCCACTTCTTAGTGTCATTTCCGAAGTTGTCGTACGACCAAATCATGCCGAGCGCGTTGCTGGATTTTCCGATCAGCGAGTCGAGAAACGACATCGTCTTGTTGACCATCTGGGTGTCGTTTGCGTACTTGAGAGCCGACCAGCAGTCGTATTGGTAGAGCAACGCGGCACTCATGGAGGCACGTGCGTTTTTAACGCGACCACTTGACAATCCATCGGTGGTGAGGGAAATTCGGTACCGGGAGTTGGCGAGGACGTCGAGGCAGTTTTTCGCGGCGGTGGTGCGGTTTATGTTCCCCGCGGACGAGTCCAGGATAGTGTGGACCATGCCCTGCGCGGTCTTGAGGCCGTCATCAGAGACCTTGACGGCCGAATGGATAGTCTCGAGAGGGGTGGCGTTTGGGTCAGTGACGAGCTTGCTCAGCGAGGCTTGGCACGCGTCGGGGAAGCGTGTGGCCTTGCAGGCTAGCTGGATCTGGGGTTGGGGGGAGATGGAGCGGTGGCGTGAGGCGGAGGAGAGGGAGAGGAAGAGAGTGAGGGAGAGGAGAGAGAGGAAGAGCAGGGAGGCCATGAAGGCGAGGTTTAGGGATTTGGGTTTGGAGGAGCAGCATGGTGGTGGGTTTATAAATTTGGTGGGTTTTTGTGGAAATTGGAGGTGATTGAATCATTTGGGTGCGGAATCAATGGGTCGTATTTGGAATTTAGAAAAGTGGTCGGGATTTGATTTTTAGGAGTTTTAACAAACAAAAACAAATTTGTATTACTGTTTATTTTAATAAAAAATTATATTTTTACTTTAAAAATTTTATTTTTTTACATTAAAATATTGAATATGATACTATTTATTTTATTTTATATTTTATTATTATTATTAAAATTTAAAATTTTTAAAACATTTTCATTATTTTCGTTGATTTTTCCGGAAGACGGAGAAGTAAACGATGAAAGTCTTGGGCGGGTGGGAGCAAGTGCAACAGTTTGAAAAGGACAAGGGAGATTAAATATATATACTTTTTGAAGTAGTCCAACCCCAAGAAAGAGGAAGAGGATCCTCTCCTCGGCTTAGGATTGAGGATCTTTCTGATCGAAAAATCTGGATGGTTAAAATTTAATCCAACGGTTCTAAACAAAAAATTTTTAAAAAAATTATAATAATTACAACTATTGAATTAAATTTAAACGATCTGGATTTCATGATCAGAATAATCCCCATCATGAGGTCAAGAGAGGATTCTCTTCCCAAAAAACACTCTTGATCTGCTCCTTACCGAACCTACCCAATTTGCTGACCTCCCACCACCCAATTTCCTTCCACCACTCTCGACTCTCTCGTCAATTACGACCTGCAGGGGACCAAGACATTCGCGATCCGCGCCCGAGATACCGACTCCAGGAGAGAGCAGTTGGCCACTGATTTAATTTCTCGTCGCGGGGCTTATGTGCGCTCGCTGATGTCACGCTGACGTCGCTCCATGCAGGGGGGCGCAAGGCCTGGCAACTGCCTTTCTGCTAGCCGCTGGACTTGCCCTCATGGATTCACAGATTTTTACTGTTTGTTTCAGCGTTAAATTTGGGGTGGAGAATTATTGATGGTGAGATGTGCGAGGCGGTGGTTTGAGTTTCAGTGTAAATCCGTGTCCAACTGTAAAAGTGAAGGGGGAAAACGACAGAGAGAGATATCAGGAATGTTAATCACCGTCTTATTCAAAATCATTATGTCTTAATTCCGAACGCAAACATTGATTTTTCTACCTTATAGTCTATCCGTTAATCGACGAAAGTGTCAAATTCAGCCGGCTACGCGGCTATATATTGTATAAACACAAGAAGAAGATGTTACGAAATTGAGGATATATGTGTTATAGAACATAAAGTAAACAAAATATAATGTTTACGAAATTCAGCAAGTATATCTATGTTCTCGAGATAACAGTAATACTTTCTTTTATTATTTAAAATAATAAAAGTACAAAAATAACTTTAATATTTTTCTCCCCATCTATCTAATCTAGCTCTATGGTATTTCCTCCGTATGTTTCTCTTATAATGTTTGTCAAACATTGCATATGCTCTTTATATAGAACACTTACCATGCAAACGTCCAATATTGAATGTTGAAATTCTGTACATCCAAATAGTAAATACCAAACCTCTTTTAACTTTCATTCTTCAAATTCACATGCGTATTTATGTCGGCATTCACACCTCCATTTACAATACAAGGCAATATATAAAACTTTCATCCACGTGGCAGCCCATGTAGGAGGAGGATGGAGTAGTGGATGTAGGTTTTATTTCAAAACCCTATAAGACGTATTCAAATATTATAATCTAGCTCCATGACATAAAAAAACGCGTCATTTACCCACATTGCAAGACGTTGAATGGAAACACAACCACCACGTAACTGATACGCGACTCTTAAAATTACTTGCGGACAAAGTTTGACTTGATTTTGCTTACAATACGACTCAATCATGCCCATATGAGTTTCTGACTTAGTCAAACTCATTGTCCGTTCACGACGTAGGACAAGAAACAGTCAATTTCCCCATACGAGTTGAAATATATTTTTACTAGCACCTGCATTGACAACGTTGTTACTCTGCGTTTTAAGCATCTTCTCCTGTGCATCGACGTCGCCTTCCTATTTACAATTTACAAAGAAATGAAGAAATTTGAGTGAAAAAAAAATGTTAGAACAAGGTTAAATAAGTAAACAAACAGATCAATGCTATTTGGTAATGTAATCAGACCAAACTGAAATGGAATTAAGAGAAGAAAACAAAGTATTTCTGTTTCCACCTTTAATCCCTCCGTCCCATCCGGTCATGACCCAGCAACCGTTAAAACTCTTTTATTTTTAACAAGATTACAAGAAATCTTAAAAGATTGCAAATTAATGAACGTAAAGTAGAAAATGTTTTAGGAGGGAAATGTAATGAGCAGAAAAAGGGTTGCACACCGAAGCACCAAGGGCGGCACGCTTGGTGATAGGTATTCACTATTGCATTTCAAATTCCAACCAAGGGAGTGAGGACTTACAAGCTGAGAGTAGGCACGGGCAAGAGATAAAAGCGTGGGGTACAAATCAAGAACAGCTATGGCAACTTCCTCAGTTACCTGGGGTACCTGCATTTATAATTCAAGATGAATGTAGACGTTGTTCAACACACTGTTACTAGAAATGCCCTAGTTGTCCAAACCAAGCAATTACACCAAACCGTATCATAAAATTTGGTTAAAAATGGCTCTGGAGTAATTTACCAAATTCTTTATCAAACAATTCCAGACACTAACTCGAAGTTGACAGTATATATTAGATATACATGCAAAAAGGAAAAAGCCAAACCCACAGAATTTAATTTCTTTCCATTTCACTATCCATAAATGAACCCATACATTGTTATATTAAGGGATCAGAGCCAACCAAGACATCGTTAACTGTCAAATAAGAGATGATATTCCTTTCTCTCAGAAACAGTTCATACCTGCATGAGCTGAATGGCAAATACGTCACTAACTGTCATTTTATCCAGGTCTTGGCACCTTTTGATAAAATCATCAAAAGAAGGGCAGACCCCAGCATTCATACTTTGTTCCTCCAAATACTCTGATTTGTAATACTGAGTTATCGCTTGAGTAAGATGAACATACTTCTTCAGTGTATCAGCCAAGCCACTGGTTCTTTGAACATCGAATCCCTCCAAAATTTCAGTTGTGAAACAGCTGTATGAAATGAGAACTATAACTGTTGAAGATGGATTCCAAATGATAATTGTTTCTTTTGCAATCATTAGGACATAAATAGAAGAATTATTATATGATTTACTTTCAGTCACTCACACAAAGGGTTTTGAGAAGTGCAAAATCATCATGGGTACCTAAAAACTGCACTGGCAAATTGAGAACATGACCTAAAAAACAGGATTATAGGATCCTCAGATGTGTATTAAAATTTAAAACTAATATCTCTTATCTCTTTAGTTTTTCTTAACATGCTAACTAAAAGTATATACTACAGAACCTTTAATCGAAACCAGAGATAGTAAGAATATGCCATCTTTTTCTAGTTTATCCTTCAAAATTAACCCTACTTCAATGACCATAATTATTATACGAAAGACAACTCAGACTACAGGTTTGGAGGGACTAGATTTCCTGTTTGATAATACAGATATATAAGGCAGCAAGGAGGTTTGATATTGGGCATTCTTTCCGAAGACCTTGAACAGCAGTGGCTACAAATTAGGGTTTCAAAAGTGCAGAAACTAAGGTTTGATTTAGGGACTTTTTGATATGGAAGAATTAATTTGAGCCTTTTAAAGGTCTGTGAACAGTACGAGAATATTTTGGCGGGGTTGTGGTCTTTGAAAACCAGAACTACACCGATGTAGATCATACGGAAACAGAAGGTAAAAGAAAACTCAGCAGTATTCTATTGATGACTTATAAAAATAAGAGGTTTACTTTCTTAGTTTAGAAATGATTTTCCTTAAATGGAATAGTCAAGAAGGAAGAAATGTTGCCATCTAGAATATTCACAAAAATGCTTACGCTGTTTTAATGCTTTCCGCTGCTTCAGAACAATTTGGATCACCTTCCACAAGATAGATCAGCTTCTTAAGACCACATCTCTGCCACATGCAATTGAAGGAGCAAATATGTCAGAATAAACATGAAATAATATATTTCACACTGAACACCCAACGTTCTCAGGAAAGCTAAACAATATCTTTAGAAGCAAACAAATCTCTCTAGTAGACAGTGCGAGACAAAAGAACCGAACATGAAGTGCCACAAGCAAATCAATGACAGACTAATACAAATCAACCTTTGTACGTTCTCATTAGTTTTCATATATAATGAAGATCCAAAGGAAGGCATCTGCAATCAATTTTGGTCATTCACTTCACTGCCATGGAGTGAATCATACCTTGCATAAACACAAGGTCAGGATCATTCAAGTGCTTCAAACCAAGGTTTAGGGGCTAAATATATAATCCAAATGTTTAAAATTATGGTGTGATAATTTGGGCCTTGTAAAACCTCACTATAGTGGTACTCTATAAAGGAATAACCTCCATGTAGTCATAAAAAAAATACGGTCCTAACTTGGGCCAGTTAAATGTAAGAATAAACTCCATATTGTAATATGGTTTTTCTAGGTCCTGTCTTAAGAAACTTAACTCCACATAGTAATAATTGTCAATGTAAAAACAAAAAAAAAAGCTATATTTTTACAATAAAAATTTAAGATGAAATTAAATATTTTAGAGATTAGGTGTCTTTCTTTTTCTAATGCTTTATCCTGGAAATTCATACGCTTTACTACTAATGTGCTTCTTTGTATCCATACAAGATTCATTAAGGGTAACTAAGTCAAAAAATATTTTTTTTGAACTATAACTCTATTAAGTAATAACCTCCCTAAAGTAATATAATTGGTTTGGTCCCGACATTATGACTACATAGAGGTTTTACTGTCCAAACATGTTTCCCTTTAGTATCCGAAGTATAATGCAAAACAAGGTATTAATATCACTACAACAAAGTCAGGAAAACCATAATTCAGCAAACGTGAAAACTCAAGCTCAACAAATTTACTCTGCCAAGTAACTAAATAAATCAGAAAATTCAGCATTCATAAGCACTGCTAAACCAAATAGTACTCCTTGTTAGGGGTGGGGGGAATTTGGTATGGCCCACCCCCACCACTCAACTGCCAAAAGAACCGCTGCCACCATCGGCTACGGTTCTGTTCGGTAATGCCAGAAAACAGGTGTGACAGCCTAAACAACCCAACCTGGTTGGTGTCAGTGAGTCTGGAATGAGGACTCTGGGAAGTGGCAATAAATTCATATGTAAAAGGAAACCACTGTTTCACTAAGCTATTAAACACAATGTATGAAGTCCATAACAAAAACTACCCAAGAGAATGCTACTTTATTCTTGCTCAAAACTCCCAATTGTTTTCTCTAAACTAGAGAATGCTTCAATCATTTACGTTGTTTCTTCAGACAAGTTTTTGATGCATACAAACTTTTGATTTATTTACTTTCAATTAAAAAAAAAAAATGAACGTTTATTGCCAATACCTACCAAAAAACACTGTCAATTTAGACTGGGGAAATAAGCACTAAGATGTGCAGTATGCACCCAGAATGCCACAATCACAAGTGCATCTGGCCTAAAACTGCAGCCACCAAATTCCTTGCCTGGGTAATACATTTTATAGGAGATACATGATCGTTCATCCTAGATACTTAAGCAATGAAATGAGCACGGACAAAATGTTTTAAATATTAATCCTTAGTAAGGGACAATCATGTGACGTTCAATTTATAATATCCATAGTAATGGGAGGAAAAAGGATATGAGCAACAACTGATAGGAATATGTTTCAGGTTTTTACTTAGGTATTTCATGCTGTAACATTTAAGGTCAGTAATTCAACATTTTCCAATTAAATGCAGTGAAAGCAGATATTAAAAGGCAAAGGTATATTACAGGAGAAACCAGGTTTCCACAATA
This sequence comes from Pyrus communis, assembly GCF_041283825.1. Classification (NCBI taxonomy): domain Eukaryota; kingdom Viridiplantae; phylum Streptophyta; class Magnoliopsida; order Rosales; family Rosaceae; genus Pyrus; species Pyrus communis. The sequence goes on along the minus strand of NC_142571.1, from coordinate 5,323,594 downwards.
AAATAGCTTGATACTAAGCATGTAAAGGAACAGCTTAGTTTATGCTGAAACAATTGTAAAACAGTATGTATTAACATATAATAGCAAATTTTTGTATAGTTAATAAAGATAAACCCATGAGTCTTAAGAATCAATACCAAAAGCCTCAGTTTTTGGTCCTTGTAACGGTTATCTCTGATTGAACAGCGCAAATCGTCAACTTTCTTCCTCTCAACTATAAAATCAAGTACATATTCGTTCTGAAGATGTTTATGGCGAGCTATCCAGATTCCATCTCCAACTGGTAACCTCCTAACCTATAGAAGAGTCAGATTGTTAAATACAGTTTCACAGCTAGAAGAAAATATATTGCAACAGGAACAAATATAAGGAATTAACTTTCACTACCATAAGCCACAATTATTTACATAGTAAAATAATGGCTGGAAACATTACTATTATATTCTAAAACTGTACAAATGGCAAAATTTTAGTGGACCAGACAACCACTCAGAAATGCCGGCTGCTAGTACCTACACTATAATTTCTCTTTTTGAATTTATCAAAAATAGTCTTATGATGCCGTTTAGGTCAATCGCAACAACTTGATACTTGAAATAGCAAACACATGAGGAACACTGTGACCGACCCAAAACGTTTTTAACAAGAGCAGCAAGGTTTCAGAGCCAAATAATTATTAAGAAATTTCTTAGAATCAAAACTGAAGTTTATGAGTAACATACTCAAATTCAGAAATTGGCCTTTGGATTTCGCAAGTGGAGACATACCAAAAGGTTAAAACAAAAAGTAGAATGGAATAGAAAATGCGAAATAATGTGCTTGAGTTTATCACTTTGTGTTGAAAAGTAACAAGAGAACCATGTAAAACTATTTGCAAAGCAGCAACAAATAGGGCAGTTGAGTCCTATGCTAGCTACTTAAACTACTAAGATAGTCCCAGTACGGTGAAAGTGAAACTGATGAGCTTATGCCCTATTTAACCAAGGCTGAACGGATTAAATCAGTTGAGTGCTTCATAGAGGAAAAACTGAAATCCCATGGTGGGTTTCTTGCTTTATAGAGGGTAGGGAAAAGATCAAAATGAGCCCCAGTTGCAAGAATGTCTCAGTTTGTTTTATAAAATACACTAAATTCAGGGTAACCACAGCATTGATGCGGGTAGCTGCAAACCAAAAGGTCCAGGATAAACAAACATGAATGCATTAATAATACAGTTACAATAATATTACAGGTATTTCTGAAGGTATATACTTTTCCAAAAAGGTCAACAGGGTACCTGCACAGAATCCCACTGTGCCAATTCATAAATTACTAGCTCATAAGTCATAATAAAGAGGGATACAAGAATAATTTCCATTGTATTTAACCGTTCCACCTGACTCAAACATGAAGCAGATGAATAACTATACAAACAAGGTAACAACAAGCTGTCTTAAAAGTCAACCTATTTTGAAAAACCAATAATAAAGAATCTAAAATGATAACCAATGCTACACATTCTACTTCTAGTTAATGTACGAACCCGTTAGAAGAACTAGCATACAAAAGAGTGAAAAAAAACTGACCTCTATTTTGATTTTGAATTGAGTGCGAACATTCTCAATAATTCTTCCAGGCCGCGATCTAGACACAATATATACTATCAGCCACAATTCTAAAAGCACTAGTAGAACAATGGACAAATAATAGGAGGGAACACTACCATTGAACATAGTAAAAGAATAAGAAAACAACAACAACAAAGCCTTATCCCACTAAGTGCCATATTAACAATTACTTGATTGAATCAATTTTCATCCATTTGGTGTTTTGTTTTCCGTTTGTTTGTTGTTCAGATATGGGGATACGGATACAAGGTGAAAATGGGGAAATTAATAATTAGGCAAGGTGGGAACAAGCAATCAACGCACCCTCTGTGACAAGGAGGGGGGCAAGGATGGGGATAAGTAATAGCGGTGAAGGTGGGGCATGGAGATGGAAAACTAGTTCCTGCATTATTGCCAACCCTACCCCAGAAATATGGATAGTGACTAGCTATGAGATCTAAAGAGAGCATGTATGCAAGGACCATTCATGTTGCTGACTATTTTTAACCCCAAAACTCTGTCCATGTCAAGAAAGAACAAAAAGTACCATTGACTAGCTTCATCATAAAAGGAAACAGCAGAAGAAAAAAATAATAAGCTACTGACCCCCTAGTGGCAAATTGCTCTCGATCATCCAAAACCAAGATAACATCATATGCATCTTCAAATCTCTCCCCAGAGCTTAGAGGTGGCAACAAGAAAACATTCCGACTGGCTTTGAAACCATCCAAAGTAGACTTTGGCACAGGAGAACTCTAAAAACCCAATAAGTCAATTAGCAACATATTAACAGTATATCAGCTGTGCTCAACAATACTGGAAAAAGGTGACTTTCAAATCCAAGAAAAAAGGTGCTATAAGAATTCACTACACTCTTGCAAATATATAACCAGAATTTAACTTGTGACTCCTAAATTGTGGTTGTTGTAAAACTCTGTATAGGTGCTATTTTGACACTTCCAATCTAACATGATACGTCAAAAAGACCAACTGTTCAAGTAAATATTTAGAAGCTAGTTAGACATATACCTTCCCGATGTATTCCTCTGGAATATCAAGCAAATTCTTCTTCCTACTCACATTAGTTGATAACAATATGACCTCTTCCCCTGAGTCAGAATGATCAAGCTCCTGATGTGAAGTAGTGTCCACATCCAGAACAGAAGGCACTTTGGCATTAGCAGTTTTTCTGACAGGACCTGCCATACCAGACCTGGTTAGACATTCATGTGCAGCTTCTTGACCTTCTTCAGTAAGCATGTACCTACATTTGCAACGTGCATTACACATCTGCTGTTACAAACGCAATCCAAGTGCAACTAGACAACTTGTAAATTTATAAGAATTGATTGCCAGAATACATAAGATTTTTCAGCATTTGCTTCAGGCAAGTACTAGCTCATGTCGAAACTAACCATAAAAAACAAGGTTTGCAGCTGGTAATCATATATTTTGCTTAAAATTACATTCAGCTTAAATGCCATTTACCTAGAATGCAAACATTTACCCATGTTCCTGTTCACAAGGCATTCTTCTATAAAGAACAAAGGTTCTATGAATTCCACGTCAAAGTAGATCTTTTGTACTGTATAATTTGTAAATGATGATTGTTTTATAAATAGTTCATTTTCAGTTTTCACAAAACCAGTGTGGCCTATTTTACCATTCAAATTAACAAGTTCAGAGGCAGAAAAAAATACATAATAAATATATAAATCCTCAGTAGCACAAAAACACGAGAAGCAAATGCAGAAACAAAAGCCATACTTTGCTGGGCAGCTTGATTTTGTAACTAGGCCTTTGGTTACCAATGTCTTCATGCAGGACCATCCACTATACCATTCCCTTCCAGAACCTGCAAAGTGTCCTGGACCTCCTGGTTTTCCCTTTCCCATCTCTGGCCTAACAACACACAACCCAAGTCTCAAAACATCACAAACATCCCAAAATTAAGCACAAATTACAAACAAAAAATAATTTAACTGCCAAATTAATATACATAATAGGCACACGAGAAAGTCCACTCGCTTCAGCTGCATCGATAAGCTCATGTTTACGCATAAATTCATTCCCATTTTCAAGTCCCCTGAGAAAAACTAATCATTACTAACGCCTACTTCCAAAAATATGACAAAAAATATCCACAAAAAATTAAAAAAAAAAAAAAAAAAACAGTTAAATACAAGTCCAGATTACCGGTAAAGTGTGATTAACAATGCATACGCCACGGAATTCTTCTGCGGAACATATCGTCTACTTCCTTTACTTCTCTTATCTAAAACACAAGGCAAATTGGGCAGCAAAACTGGTGAATTCAACACGGAGGTGGTAAAAACAGAGAATGTAAATCCAAAGAACGGTGAAAATTACCGGTTTTAGTCAAGTCTTCCGGTTCAGAACTGCCGGAACGGGTGGTCGGAGAAAGCCCTTGCATGAAGCCACTCTCCTTCACTGCTTTTGGAAACGGAGTTCCGTTTGAGGGAAGGAGGAGGTGGGTGGTGGAGGGAGGGAAGAATTAATGGGCCAGCAGAATCAAAATAGGCGGTCAGAGTGGGTCAGAGTGGATGTAGCGTAACGGGCCGAGTCTCTTTTCTTTTGCAAACACTATATGCGGGCTTAATATGCAAAACCATCTTGTCGAGGGTTTGGAGGGTATTAAAAATCTAAATGACGGTTTAGTCATTGTTTAACCGTAGAAGATGTAATTACGAGCATTTATATATTCTTTTCATATTTTTCATACATTTACATTAAGTATTGTGAATTTTTATTTATTTTGAACTCCCTTATGTAGGATATTAAAAATCCAAACAAGTTGTACCCATCTTCAAAGTGTAGAAGGTGCGATCACAAACATTTGCATATTTTTTTTCTTCACATTTCTACACTTGTAAATTAATTATTATGAATTTTAATGTGCTTTGGTATTTTTAATGAATTTTTTTTAACCTCACACTTATGTGAGATTAAGTACTATAACTATTGTAGCAAAGTATTTTAGTAGTTTAAAAGTATCAAACTAACTTTTTTCTTAGTGGATTGAAATGAGTTTACTCGCGGGTAAACTTATTATGTTTTTAATGTGTGACCTAATAACGATTCTATTAGTTAATGTGTCAACCTAAAACTTGTTATTTTCGTGTCGTTTCGAATTGAGTTGATAAATATGTAAGAAACTTCCAAATCTAATAGGTTCCTTGCGTCTTTTGGGCTTTCTCACTTAAGTTGTCAAGTGCAACTTGGTTTACAATCCCAATAGATCAAAGCCCAATAGGCCTAGACTCATGAAACTCACTTTTAAAGCTAAATACGACGTTAATTGATTAATTAATTTAATCAATATTAACATACTCAATCAAGTACCCATAACTTAGGTAATTGGAATTACAATGTAATACGATCACGGTCTGCATCAATACTCTTGATTTAAATTGTTTGATTAATAGTTTATTCATACCTACTATCTAATGTCATTTTATTATTAATACAACGCATGAATGTGTTATGAAATATACTTCCTAAATCATATTCCTGTGATATGAAACATACATTTTAAAATTAATTTACGGTCGTACGATTTGAATCAAGGGTCAGAATAAACAGGTCCGCACCATCGGGACAGACAGGTCCGGAGAGGAACCGGATCCGAATGGAACAAACTGCTAGAGTCGGCAAGGAATCCCACTTCTAAGGACGCCGCCGTTTCACACTGCGCCTATCCTCTTGGCCACCATAAAATTAAATACACACAAATGTGAATCTCAAATATTATTTTTAATATTTAGAAAAAAAGAGGAAAAATCCCGTTTTCAAATCCCAATCTTCCATCTGCCAACCAAGACTTCATATTTTGCAGGAATTAATGGTACGTGGGAAAAAACTTCAACCAGCTTAATCCCCCATTGACTTCGGAAGAACAAACCCATCTCTCTCTCTCTACAACTCTCTCTCTCTCTCTACAACTTTCTCTCTCTAAGACTACTAGGCAGGCAGAGTGTCAGATCTGTAGCTGGGTTTCCTTTCATAGCTCCCTCGGATATATCCCTCTGCAAAATCAACAGGTACCCAATTCATTTTCTAATCATGATTATCTGCGTTTATTACTATTACGGGACATTCCCAAGTTTTTAATTTTATTTGGGTTTTAGAATTTTGGGGTGGAGAGTTAAGATTTAGCTTCAACGCTGATCGTGGGTCACTGGGTTTCTGTTATTTTTTCTGTTTTAGGAGGGACTGTGATTCAGCGGAATTACTAAATGTGGACGAAAAAAAAAAGGAAATTGAAATCAAGACAAATATTGGTTCTTTAATGGATTAATGATTTGGGTTTGAAGGGTATTTCTCACTAATTGAAGCTCTAGTTGTAATTAATTGCATTTGTAATATGTATTTTGGATAGTTGGGTTTTCGTGGTAAACGCCGTACGAACCTAATGTTTGTTGTTTTGATATTTCTTACAGTCTGATGAATTCTTTATAGCTTATTAATTGTAGGGAGCTTCTTGCAATTTTTGGCAGTGGTTTATACAAAAGTTTTCAAACTAAATTCGGGAATGGGATAATGAAATGGAGTAAAATGCAAGATTCACTTAGTTATAATGGGAACAATCAGTTACGTTAATATCGGAGGTTATCTTGAAGAGAACCTTGAACTGCCAATTAGATGTCTTCGAGTACAAGTGCATCTCAGCAGTTGACGGATCGTGGGACGCAGAATAGGAGCACTGATGTCTTCAACAGGTAATACCCAAAACCAGCTTATTACAAATAGTATTTATTCACCAGGATTGTGTTTCTAGGTTGATTGATTCAGTATTTCTCTATTTTTAATAGTTGAGCATTGTTATAAATCCCTTTTGGTAAGGAAGGAAATAAATTGATGGAAACTTCTTTCGCACTTGTTAATTATTTCATGCTAGCCTAGAGCGCGAATTAGGTTGCGTAGCTCGTGGACTTTATTTTTTCAATGATTTTACGACCCTTACGGGCTAGAATTTAGTTATGCTCAAAATGGTGGACATGAGAGTTTCTCCGGAGATTGCTGGAGAAAAGACTTTTGGTATTAAGAACAGTAGGAACCTTTTATGCTTTGTCAACTGTTAAGATAACTTTATATTTGAAAATTGGAGCTTGAGCTGTGGTTTGTATACGTGGATTGTAGACTTAGTTATTGCTTTTCTAGTTAAGAAGTTTCTAGACAATGAAAATGGTGATAAAGAATGTAACCGACAAAACAGATATTGATTAAGAAGAGCAGCGAGATTCTTATTTGGTCCATTAAAAAGGTTGAAAACACGAAGCCTTGGAGTCACAAGACAGCCATTTAGGATTAGAAATCTTATCTGGATGATAAGTAATAAATATTTATAATATTCTTTTTAAGTTGAAAAAGAACTTATATGATGTTGAAAAGTCTCATAATTTTCAACTTCATATAAGTTCTTATGAAATTTTTCATAAGAACTTAAGAGCTTTTCTGCGCATATAAGAACTTATATGTGGTAGATAAGTCTCATCCAGTGCACTCTGCACAAAAGCTCTGAAGTTCTTATGAAATTTTTAATTATTTCCTTCATTGAGCATCTATACCATGAAATACAGATCCCCATTACTTACTTAATTTATAGTGGTTTGTAGTATCTTCCTGATGTGAAGCATCTTTTTCCCCCCTTCCATCTGTAGGCATGGCTCTGAAACACAGCTTGCTCCAAAGAATTTAAAAGATGACAATGGTGTCCATATTAAAGATCCAGAAGCTATGGTACTGGTACTTCATTAATCTACACTTAAAAAATGAAACTTTATTGATATTTTGACACTATGTAATTTAATGAACAGGAACTTTATTCCCGAGCCAGAGCTCAGGAAGAGGAGATCCAATTTCTTCGTGGGCAAGTTACTGTTGCTTGTGTGAAGGTATATCAGTTCATAGCTTGCCTTTTATTTTCCCCCCACAAATATTTGCTTTATTTTTTTTTAATTGGTGTTATTTTGCATACTCAAATGTGAGGATTACGTAGTCTTCATTGTATCAGGAATTGCGCTTGGTGAATGAGAAGTATGCATTGGAGAGGAAATTTGCTGACTTACGGATGGTTTGTCCATCGCTTGAGAATTATTATGGTTTTTTCTTGGAATTCTGCTTTTGTAAAATTGAAGATACTTGTAGTCTTTGTTTGCAACTTCTGAAGCATGAAATGATATTACCTCGTTTGATAGGCAATTGATGAGAAGCAGAACGAAGCCACTACTTCTGCGTTAAATGAGTTGGCTCGCAGAAAAGGAGATCTTGAAGAAAATCTTAAACTAACTCATGAATTGAAGGTAAAGTAATAATTGAAAATGTTACTGGCTATTTTAGATTATTATGGTAGTTTGTAACAGGAAGTCCTATTCTTTGTTGTTTATAGAAAAAATAGCAACAATGATGCCCAAGAAATCGTATTGGGAAAATGGGTTGCAATACCATTTGTTACAATTGTCTCTATTTCATGACAATAAAAGCTCTTTGACTGGGTTTCTCAGAAGACCTCCATGACAATACAAAATAGAAGTAACTTTTTGGCTTATATCCTGGGAAAGGAAAGCTTTTTTTTCCAAAAACTTGTAAGGTTGTTGATGAAAATTTAAAAGCTCAGAGGATATATCTGTTGTGTGGACGTTTCCTAAAAATAAATGGGTGGAGGTTGAGTTTGAGCTCCAGCTGGTCGGTACATGGTATTATTTAACCGGTTCGAGAGAGAGAAAGAAATGATAGTTTGTGTATAATCTATCTGATGGACAAGATTAGATGCCATTTTTTACTCATTTATTTAACAAGCTTATTCTTCCCTGCTTGAAGTATGGTGTTCCATTGGTTCACAGAACTTACATAGAAAAGTGTAGGCACTAGAGCTCTTTAATTATCATTTGACCTGGAAATTTTGTTCTTATTCGAAATTTCCTTAATTGGTTTGTTTGGTGCCTAGTGAGCTTTCACCACTTATTTATTGTTTTAGAATGGATGTAAACACAAACTTATGTCTGATTGTCGGTGTAAAGTTTCCTAATGTGAGTCGACAGCATTTGTTTTCTAATCAGGATAAAGTTTATTACATGTCCAGTGTTTCTATATGTTTGCCTGAATAACTTTGGATATGTCATCTTTATTTGTTCCTTGCATTTCTTATGTCTGTGCTTTTAAAAACTGCCAGTTTTTTATTTTTATTTTTTTTATTGTTTTCAATTTCTGTTACGGCTACTGATTGTTATGTATTTGTTAGGCTGCAGACGATGAGAAGTATATCTTCATGTCATCCATGCTAGGGTTATTGGGTGAATATGGGATTTTGCCCCATGTCATAAATGCGTCTGCCATATCGAACAGTTTAAAGGTAACAATCATATAGCATACAGATGACATATGCTACAAGAACGAGTGTCATGGCTTATGGGTGATGCCATATTCTGTTGTAACATCCTTTAAGGAGATATCTGCATTTTATTGTTCTTATTTTACGCTATATATTTTGTTTTTCTATGTCCATGATAGTCTCACAGGTTTAACTTTTACAGAATACATACCAGTTTAGAATTATTAGTCTTCAGTCTAAAAGTTTGTGGAAGGAACTTCCACTAAAAAAAAAATGTATATACTACTCTTATCATTCTGCGGGATTGATAACTAAATGTATTGTGTCATAAAAAATTGGGGATAGTTTGTCTGGTGTACATAAAATATAGTGCATTCCATTAAGCTTATAGTAATAAGTAAGATAATCTTCCCTGAAATTGAGATGTCTCAGATGATTAAAAAGAAAAGATCAAGCCAATGAACATCCAATTAATGCTGAGTTAAGGTGACCTATTTGGCACACTGATAATTGTTCAGAATAGACAAGTGGGATCAGATCTTGTGTTAGATTTATAATGAAAAAAGCAGAGCAAAACAAAATTAGTTGATAGACAGGCCCCGAATCTTAGCGCAATAAATTTTGTCTTCTTTTCCTCAGGATTTAAGAGGATTCTTTGGGTATCTAGGGATGAGTTTTCTGTCAATCGGTCTAGCGACGGGTTTTCTTAATTGATTTTTGCTTTCTTGAATCTACAGCATCTACATGATCAATTGCAGTGGAAGATTAGAACTTCCCATGTAAGTAGCACTCTTGTGACTTCATGCGGTTGTCAGTGTTTATTCATTGTTCATATACTGTAGAATGCATTGATTACTCTTCCTTATGTATAGAAACTGATTATTAAACTATGATGTCCTCATTAACTGTCACGAAGCTCCTACTGAAAAACCTAAAAAAAAAAGAAAAAAATTATGAGTAAAGGATAAATCTTCTCAAATCATATGGCTTCTTGAGTCCGTTCCTTTTTGAAATACTTGAAATGATTAAGTTGGGAGCTGGACTGTGACTTACCTGCTAAAGGAATCATGCATTGGATAAGTAAGGAGGACAAATTTTGTGCTTGAAGGCATATTTTTGTACTGTCCTGAACCATGAATAATTCCTACTTGTTATAGGCATCCCATTTCACCTTATTATTATATCAGAAACATGAGAATATGACAATCCTTGGAACGGTGATAAAGTTACACAATCAGTCAACCTAGTAATAGAATAGGTCAACGAGCACCTTAATCTGCAAATTAGTATTGTTCACCAACACCACATTGTATGGATCTCACTGGGGTTTTTCCTTCAGTTCGTACTTCATAAGGTTGACACTTGTGTGAAATTAAGTACCTTGTTTCCCGATTTTGGTGATACCTCTACTGTTTAATTTGATTTTTCACTATTCCCCAGTAATCAGCAGAAGCATCTTATCTTGACAAATGCAGTAAGGCATCTTCTTACTTTATGGCAGGATAAATTTAGACAATTAACCTCCGCAGTGGACAATCATGCTGAAACTGAATCTCATGGTAAAGATAGCCGTGGTTCTGCTATTTTGAATGGTCAATTTCCTGATAGATCCACAGTACTGATGGTATAAACCTACTCATACACTGTTTTTTTGGTCTATGAGCTATGTCATGGATTGTTTTTTTTTCTTGTTTACTGAAAACACCGTCTCTCTCTGTTTTTCCTAATTCAGGGACGGCAAGGCTTTGATCGTTATACTGATGAGCAACATTTGGAGCCAACTGACACATTGCCGAAATATGTGACTGACATCCATGGGATGAAAATGCTAGTAAATAATGAAATTCCGCCTGATTTCACAACCAATGCAGAGAGGTTGGTGTTAATTATTCATTTTGGTTGCCTTGATCTTTTATTTTCCCACCATTAGTAAGCATATATGTGTTTGGAACAAAAAATCTTTCTGATTGCATCAAAATTTTAACTTTTTATAAAGAGCTCTATATAGTTAAAGACCCCAGTATTATGCCGAACCATGTTTGATAATTGCATACAATTTCTTTATAGCAGTGAGGTCTTCTGTTGAAATTTCATATTTGCTCCGCACCTGTGTTTGTTACTTTGGTTACAGCATTTGTGGTCGGTACAATTGAATTCTAATTTAGTAATTGAAGATTGATAATTCATAATTCATTGCCTAAAATCAATTACACTGCCAGACAACCTTGGCCACTAAGCATGGTGCTATTTGAAATAAAACTGAATAATTTGGACACACATATTAATTTCTTTTGAGTAATTCTTATCAAGTTCTTGAAAGTTACAAGTAGTCGTAAATTGTTCCGTAATATAGTGTATTAGCGGTGTCTTATAGCTTCATATCAATGAAATTCGTCAATAAATTTGGATTGACTCTTACACTGAAGGAACTTCATATATATAACTAAAATGCAAGGGGTTATTTAAAAAGTAACCATAACATTATAGAATAAGTTTCTATGCACCTGGGTTTAGATGAGGAATTTTTTTATATGACCGCTCTTCCTTTTAACTGAGGCTGTGAATCATACAATTCTCAGGGATATGGCTAGATTTATTAATAGAGATGATGCAAATGTGAGAGGCGGGAGTATGAACAATGGTACCTCATTTTCTCCTTACACCACTCAAGATGAGATTGCTCCCTCTGTTTCTGAAGGTGATTGCTTTTTTCATTTTTATTAAAAACGGATTCGGTTGCTTGCCCATTCATGAAATCTAATAAGTGCTATTTCATTTAGTGGGCCCTGGAATAGAGAATTTTCAGATTATTGGCGATGCTATTCCGGGAGGCAAACTTCTTGGCTGTGGATATCCAGTACGTGGGACCTCACTTTGTGTGTTTCAGGTGAAACTCCTTGAACATTCTTCACTAGTAAACTTCCATCTCTTAAGAAGTTTGCATATGTTATGAGTTCCTTCCTTATACATCATCATTGTTTGCATATCAGTGGGTTCGTCATCTTCAGGATGGAACTAGGGAGGTCATTGAAGGTAGACGTTTAAATGATTTTTTTATTTTTTGGTAGTTTTCTTGTGATTTGGGTCCTTTCAGTGTGCTCGGTATCTACGTATGTATTGTTTTATTTTATTTTCCATTTTGGTTTTGTGTTTTCTTCAATCAGGTGCCACAAATCCAGAATATATTGTCACTGCTGATGATGTTGATAAGATAATTGCTGTTGACTGCATACCGATGGATGAACAAGGCCGTCAGGTTTTCTGTTTACCTTTTATGTGCATAATGTCATAAGTGATTCCATTCGTTTTAAACTTTTCGGTTATGACTATTTTGTTTCCTGATAAATTTGTTTTTCATTGTCAGGGGGAGCTAGTGAGGCATTTTGCTAATGATCAGAACAAAATTAGATGTGGTATGTGCATTTATGCTGTATTGATGCATTTGATGTAAACACTCTTAAGGCAACGCTTTATTTTATATTATTTTTATATTTAGGTTTTAATTCTAGTTGAAAATTCAAAGCAAATTTTTTACCAAGGCGTGGAGTATTGTCATAAAATCGAAAATATTTGTGACCTAAACTAAAGTAACCCAAGTAACTTAAGTGAAAAAATAATCGAAAATATCTGATAGCTGATAATTTAAGTTAGTTTCTTGTTTTCCAGTTTTGATTTTGTCGCCAACTCTTCTCCTCCAACTCATTGGTTTTCTTTCCCCATCTGAGTTGTAATATTTGCATTGTTTTTTTCACTGAGGTACTTTCTAGACCCAGAGATGCAAATGGAGATTGACACACATATTTCTAGAGGACAAGCCAGTTTTAGTGTTCTACTACTGGTATGGTTATTGTTTTCATCAAGTTTATATTTTTATTCTCTTTCTTGAAGCATCACTTATTCATCAGTCACCATCTTTAGTGTAGATTGGTAAACCCATCTCCTGATAATAATTTAAAATGCTAATTTATTGGAAATTTGTTGCTTGGTGAAATTTCAAATATAATGATTGAGGCTCTAGATTAGGAGGAAACTCCAGTCTAGGTATTTTCTTTAATGATGTTTACCAATTGCAGCCATCGTTGTTTAAACGCATTGTTAAAGTTTTGTTCACATTATTTTTCCTCCTCTTGCGTTACTACCTTGTATAACTTGTATGCATACTTGCATATGGAACTTAAGGCTCTCGATTGAATCACTTGTTGCATAATTAGTAAGTATTACTCCGTACTTTTATAGGGACGGAAGAAAGGAAAATATTATGTTAAGCACCCAAATTGCATTATATGTATATTTTTCAAGTTCTATGCACAGATAAACTGCCATGATGACCTGAGTTTATGGAAAATTGGTTCAAATATGTTATAAATGGGGCAATTATTTGAATTCAGAAAGTCATTTTCCTTGTTCAAATGTCTCAGAGCTTTCGTGTCTTTGAGACTTCTGATTCAAAGGATTTTGTACTTGATATTTTGTTCCTGGATTGTGAAGCAAGCTTGGGAACCTGTTCCATACTGGGGGGAATATGGCCTCATCTACTTATTAACAAACATTTACTAGCATATATGGTTACTTATCTTAGTAGTGTCTTGTTTCCAGGCTCTTCTTTTTTGGTTTTTTGTTTTTGTATTTTTGTTATGTAGGGCGAAGGACGTTGTCTGGTCAAAATGACGTCAATTTAGCTATATGGTTTAGTCATCCCTTTGAACCCATCGCAACAGATTATTTTCCTTTCTATTATCTAATTCAGTTGGCTTGTATATAGACAATATTCAAAATCTGTTGCAACCAACTTATGGCTTCTGTATCACATGAAAAAACTTTTCCCATATACTTTTGCTGAAAAACAGACGGACTCTTCTGAAGATTGGGAGCCAGCAACTCTGGTTCTGAGACGGTCAGGCTATCAAATCAGGATCAATACCACAGACTCTGTTTTATTTGACAAAACGTTCTCGAAGGAGTTATCGGTACGTTCTTTACTTGGTGATACTTCATTTTTGAGTAATTAAGTTTTTATGTCATGAGATCCTCTTGAAGTTGCTTGTTTTGAGTATTGGCTGAGTTAACGGCATTATCCTAATGAATATAATTAGTGGTATACAATGGTATCAAGTGGGTCTAGGAAAGGTTGTTGATCAAACTTTATGTTCTCACACTCTCAAAATGAGTGAAAATTCCTTATGAAAATACGTATTCCTCAGAGAAGTAAAAGCTAAAGCTAATATCCTTAAGCACATGATGGTAGTTATAGATTTCTCCACTAATCAAAACAATATATAAAATGTGTCGTTGGATATTTGTATTTTCCAAGTATACTCAACATTCTATAATTTTCTGGTTGCAGATCAAAGTTCCTTGTGGCTTCTCGACACAATTTGTGTTGACATATTCTGATGGATCTTCTCATCCTTTTACAACATACAGTATTCGGTAATACATTAATTTTATATTTACATGTTGATTTTAATTTTGTTCCATAAATTATTGTAGTTATATATATTAAAACAGAACATCTTGATAATAACTTTGTGTTATTATTATTATTTTCCCTTTATTTGAAGCATACTAAACACTCTTCTTTCTGTCAAGAATATCTCATCTAATATGATATATTCAATTTCTTTGGTAGGTTGCGTGATACTCTCGTGTTGACCATGAGAATACTCCAAAGCAAGGTATTCCTTCTTACCTAAATTTACTTCACATTTTGCCTAACCTCTGGGACCATACTTTTATGGTTAAGATGTTAATGGGGATATTTTTTAGTACTTGGGATGAGAAATTTCTTTTAATATAATTCCTTCCATGCTTCTTTGACCGAAAAATGAATGTATCTCCATGCTTCAACTTTTGCGTTTGACTGTAATCCACATATTCTGTTATACGTAAACTAACATCAAACCAATACGTTACAAAGCATCTCTTTGTACTCCAAGCTTATAAAAGGTCAATTGAATTTGCGCCACTTTCTTGACTAGGATACAAATGTTTAATTGATTCCTCCTAGTGAGCAATACAAAAGACGGGATTGTGGTAGTGTTTATGGATTGTTGATGTGACTCCATCATTAACCTACACTGTTTAAGTTCAGGGGTTTTGTCACAAATGAAAATATTGCAGCTCTATTCTGTTGTGTACACTGAATAAAATACTTGTGTCATAGTCAAGAAAGCAGTACAGATTTAGTTGACCTTTCTTGGAGTACAAAGAGATGCTTTGCATCATACTGTTCTGATGTTAGTTTACCTAAACCAGAATATCTGGATTACAATAAAACTCAACAAGTTGAAGCATGGAGATACTTTTTCTATTTTTGATTGAAGAAGCATGGAAATATTTGAAACAATCATTTTCTGATAAGGAACGATTATAACGACGGATGGATACATAAGAGAATCAATGCGTATGTATTATGCACACACGAAACAAATACACAAGAACACATGATCTGCATACAATCAAGAAGTTATATTGCTAGACTGCTAATTAAGATTCTTGATTTAGTGGAATATCGTCTAAATGTGTTGTGTGTGTATTCGATCAACAATTGTGATTGACTAACCCACAAAGGGCCCTTGTATGGTTAATTTGTATATCAGTGGATCGTTAATATGCATATATATGGTTTTTATCTGAACTTCCATCCATCGTTAAACATGTTTCTATTTGGAATGCTTAGTTTCCGATCATACGTACTCTTAATAATTTCTGACCTTCAAACGCGGAAACTTTTGTTTCTTTTGTGTTTTGGAGCAGGCACTGGATGACAGAAGGAAAGGAAGAGCATAGCCCGTATTTGAGCATAATGTTTATACCCATTATTCATTCATAGTAGAAACGAGAAATAATGAATTAGACGACGGCGATTTAAATTGTAGAATGTGTAACTAAAAGATAAAAGGAAAATCTTTTATAACTTGTATTATGATACATAGATTTCTATTTCTGAACCACAGTATCATGTTGTATGACCTCATCTTTTATTCAACCATGTATAACTTTTTGCATAGATTGAGTTTGTATCTTGTTGTAGAAGAGTGATAATGATGTTACAACTTTAAATTATGATGACTTTCCCTTCAGTGAAGGTCAATTGGTTTGTTTAAATTGTTACATCTGCATAAGGATATGACTTATTAGTCAAATTATCTTATATTTTGGAATCCTTTCTTTATCCGTATTCCTCCTCGTTCAATATTTGAACGCTGGACACAGTAGGTTGAAGAAGAAGATTAGCTATCATGGCGATCTATTGCTTGATCCATATCGAGCGCCTTGGTTTTGACCGTACATAATAAAATTAACTGTCTGGCACTTCGAAAATGTCATTTTGCACCCTTTAGGTTTAGGCTGTAATCTCTCAAGTGTGTTTTGGGACAATAAGTTGCTTTTGAATTTACTCCGGTTACAAATGAATAATATTATGCCTTGAAAGCATGATCAATGTGGTGGAGCAAATGAAAGCAAAATTGGTGGTGAGCCGTTTTGAGTATCATTTAGGAAAATGTCTGGATGTTTTGTAGATATTTCAGCTTATAGAGATACTTAGGATTAATACAAGCGCAAAATGTGATCTTTTTCACATCCTTTTTAGTTTTTCACGAACTTTCGTTTAACTATGACAGTTGATTTCGTTTAATTTATTCAATTCGATGATCATAGATAAAGAGAAATTGTGAGGAACAGAACAGGTGTGTGAAAATCACTTTCTTTATATACAAGTTTTAAATAATATTATAAATGTGCTTTGAAGTTACTGAAGGAGATATGGACACAAAGAAGTAGTGTGAAAAGGAGAAAGTGAGTATTGAAATTGCACTTTACTGGATTGTTCTCAATTTTAATACAAATATTAAAACTTACTATATAGCATAAGTAATTGAACGTTAACTTGATTTATTAAAAACATGTTACTGTGTAAGAGGCTTGTAAATCATTTAAAAGTATTCATCCTTTCATTTGATGTTTCGAGTTCGATTTCGTCTCTTTTTTATCGTTGTATCCACCACTAGCAGCTTTGTCACGGGGGATGGTGAGGCGCGTCAACTCCTCGTGTGTGGTGTTTTGTGTAGCGCCCAGTTTCTTATCCCTAGCTTAAAATGTGGAGGAAATCTAGCCCAAAATGTCATGGCTTATTTAAAGACAAGTCGAGACTAATGTTAGAAAATTAAATGGCTATCATAAATCACTTATTTCTTTGACATAATATTTGTTAATAAAATCAAATTTATCTAAGTAATTAATGGGTGATTGTAACACTTATTTTAGCCTCTCACACTTTTTTTTTTTTTTTGGTTATCGAATGGCATGTGGTGTGTTATCCTAGTGGATAGGCTGAATTTCTACTTATGCGTCTCCGATTCGAAACTCTCTCTCACCTAAGTTAATGTAATATTTTCGAACTCTTCCCCCTCCCCTTAATAATAGTGATTTAAAAAAAAATTAGTCATTGAATTGAATATCTCAAACTAAAACGTGTAAGATTAAATAGGGGTGTGTCTATGGAAAAAAAGTATGTGTATTTATCATTTTCCTTAGGATAATTCTAGGCAGGCCAATTTTTTAGACCAAATTTACAAACCATGTGATGTGTCATAAATAAAAAATAAGCACTCTAATCAATACTTAAGTAATAATCTGATTATCAACAACCACATCATATGAATTACAAAATGTAATTTAAATATATAATCTTCCTAGTATTACCCTTTCCTTTAATCAATTGGGATGAGACATACTAATTTTAGATGTATAATCCTTGTGTCCCCCAAGCTTTATCCATTTGAATATTTTTCAACATTACGAAGGAAGCACCACTAAATTAAAATTATTGCCGACTTCACTAGAATATAGTTAATAGATAATGTTATAATTAACTATCGACAAAAGAAAATTGCAGAATCAACAATATACTAAAGTAATTGGCGACTTTAACTAAATTGTCATGGTAACTAAACATAAAATATTGATTATTTTCTTCCAAATGAATAATACAAAATGATTTTTTTAACAGACGATATTATTTACACTAAGGGAGTAGGAGAATGGACTAAGTCTCATAATAGGCTAGCAATAATGTAGTTCAAATTCGTTTTTTATGAGAATAGAATCTAAGACTTACAAGTGAAGAGGAATATCACTAGATCATAGTATTAAGTGATAATCATACAAAATGGATTAGATTAAGGTTTTGAAAAGCAAGTGGCCCAGTGGTAAGGGCACGAATTCCGGCTCTCAAAATACAAAAAACAAGGAGGTCCCTCATTCGAGGCTTCAAGTTGGTGAGTCTGCTTGACTATGGTCAGGAGGAGGCTGAAATGACTCTGTGAGTCTCCCCGACCTCCGAAAGGGGTGGATAATCGTTGCTTGCCAACAATTGTCCTCCTTTTAAAAGGAAAAAAAAAATATTAAATTATGTAAGAATCTTGAGCCCTCTTTTTTAAAGGAGGCAAGAAGGCCGAGGGTTGGCTTAGTTGGAAGTGTGGTGTTGCTTTGCATATTTTTAAAATGCAAAGAGTACACTCCCACCTATATTCACCGACTGCAGAGACTTGGATTTGATGCTTTCTTAAGCTTTTAGGTTAATCATGGATCCAAACTCAACCACCAATCATCTACTTCCAAATATACAAGATAACAAAGCATCACCTCCCACAAATAATTCCAAAGAAAAAGAAAACAAATTAAAGAAAAAGTTGTAGAATATAAGGGAGTCACACGTCAATAATCCACCCTCCTTTCTCCTTTACTACTTTGCTTCCCTTTCTCTCCAACCCCCTCATTTTTCTCCTTCTTTCTTTAACCCTACTCTCTCTCTCTCTCTCTCTAACATTAGCATATATCAAGCAAAGTAAAAGGGAGTGACCAAATTAAGAAAGAAAAAAAAAAAAAGACTTGCAAGATCTGGCAGGAGCTAGGGTTATTGAGTTTTTTTTGGTCATATGGGCTCTGCAGGAAACCAAAATCCATGGGCAACATATGATACATACAAAGATTGTTCCCAAGGGATTTGCAGCATCTACTGCCCTCAGTGGTGCTATATCGTTGGTCCTCCTCCTGCATTTGATTTCGCCGAAGCCGATGATCAAAACCAACAAGACTCCCCAACAGATCTCTCTCCTCTCATTATAGCAATCATTGGCATCTTTGCTAGTGCCTTCATTCTAGTCACTTACTACACCATCATATCCAGATACTGCCGGCGAAGAGGCGGTGATGGCGCTCGAGACATGGACATGGACAGCTCGAATCCAAACCTAGTTAGTGAATCGATGCAAGGCTCTAATAACGGTCTGGATGAGTCCCTGATCAAGTCCATCACGGTTCACAAGTACAAGAAAGGTGAAAAGCTTGTGGAAGGCACAGATTGCTCGGTTTGCTTAAGCGAGTTTGAAGAAAATGAGAGCCTGAGGCTGTTGCCAAAATGTAACCATGCTTTCCATGTTCGTTGCATTGATACTTGGCTCAAATCTCATTCTAGTTGTCCGCTGTGCCGGTCGAACATCGCTGCTCCTGCCATTGCTTTGGTGCCTCATCAACAACAAGCGGTGCCTCCGGTCGATGGAAATCAACAGGAGGAGGTGAACGCGTCCGCTTCGGAATACCAACACAGGACTAATGTAAGTATTTTGGTGGTTCAAGATAATGCGGAAGAGGTTGTTGGTCGGTTGGAAAGTAGAGTGAGCAGTTGTGAGATTGGACAAGATCATCATGGGATCCAGCAGCAATTGAGGAGATCAGTTTCCATTGCTGATGTGTTGCATTTGCATGATGGTGAAGATGATGACGAGGACTTGGAAAATCAGATGGGAAGTGCCCAATTTTCTAGGGAAAATCTTCAATTTTCCATGGAAATTGGATCATCAAAAGGAGTTGATCAAGAACAGAATTCCAAATCCAGTAACAACCCTAGAAGTAGTGGAGTTTTCAGCTTGGTAAAGGGTCCTCTGGTACTGAAGAGATCAACTTCAACAGGGAGATTAGTGTTGTCAAGGTATGGAAAGGAAAAGAATTCTATAATTCCTAATTGAAACCATTAATTGTTGAAACCATTAATTGTTTCCCCCTTTCCAAAATTAGTGTGAAAACCCCACAATTTCTTCTTTTGCTTTTGTACCATATTACATACACAAAAGGAGAGATCATGCATACAAATATGATACTAACTGATTTGATCTAGTGGTATAAATTCTCTGTTTTGTCCGAAAATGTTTAGTTCAAATCTTATGAATGACAGTTGTTTAATAAATAAAAAATTACTACATTGTTATTATTCTTGAAAAAAAAACATAAACTAAGTACTCTCGAACTCATTTGTTTTATAGTTCTTTATATTATGGCACAATAAGTATAAATGCTTGTGAAAATAAGAATTGTCCCCATATATATGATTATTTGCCTTTGGTCTGGAATCTTCATCATTTACTCTTTGGTTAGGTCCACTGAAAATATGAAAAAATAAAGCGTAAACGAGAAGTCTAGGAAATCAGTCCAAATTGGTTCCATTAGGTCTAGAGGCTGACTTTTGGTGCAAGCTCCTTAGAAATAAAGGCTTGGAAGGTTACCTAATTTTGCCCCATCCATCTTTGAGTGGTGCCATAAGCATGAAGGTTTGTGCGGAACGCATTCAACAATTAAATTCTGTTAAATTCTTGAACGCACATTTAATCGTTAAATTTATGAATGTATGTCATCATCAATATACATACCCTAGAATTCTCGTTGAGGAAGAGCATAAAGAGGAATCGCATACCCTAGAATTGAATTTAAGGAATAAACATCAAGACTCTAAAATATCATGATATTCAAGTAAGAAAAGTAGAAGAATTATATTGGGACCAATATAACACAGTAGAGTCTCAAGGCACTCAACTACTGATATGGACAGGGCATCTGCAAATACTTCTATTCTCAAATAATTTCACATCCTTTTGAAAACTAGTTTTTTCTCCATATACTTTTGATTTGAAAAAACAAATGGTGTTAGTAATGTGGATTAAAAAGTTAGATGTAACAATCTCAGCCGCTAACTAGAAATGAAAAAACTGTAAGACTTGTGTCACAAAATAACATGATAAAGAAATTGAGTATACATCGATGAATAATTTTATATTTCGACATAGGTCATTAGTACTGATTTTTCTTCGTGAATGCAAATTGACACTAAAATTGGTCCTGTTCAAGAACTTCAAGAATCCACTTTCAAAAAGCACTACCGATGGTAGAGTACTTGCTCTCGTATTCACGATATGAGTTCTGTTTTCATAGCTACGTTTTTGCATAACATCTTCAATGGGAAGCCAATTGTATTTATAAAGGAAAATTAGAACTTTCCTCGAACAGTGAAGCACTACTTAAAATGAGATTATCTCAATCTAGATCTCGTGCAGGAGTTAAGAAATAACATTGTCTCAAACCGAACCTTATAGTGTGGGCTTGTAACTAAGCAAGACATTAAAGTGATTAACTTGTACTAAATATAAGTCATAATGAGAAATTCATTACCACCTCTATTGATGTCCCGTTAAACATGCTCTAAGACCTTGGATAAGTAAAGCACACCCAACCTCTTAAGAGGTGGGTAGTAATTAATTTTATTGAATAAATGATATTATCTACACTAAAGGGGTTTGGAAGTGGGCTAAGTCTCACAATGAGCCGGTAATTATCTGATTCAAATTCACCATTGGCTAGAATCAAACTTAAAGTCTCTTATTCACAAATGAAGAAGAATACTATTAGACCATAACACTAAATAACGGGTAGTAATTAGTAAACAATCACAACTTATTTTTCGGGTTTGATTTGCAAAAACAAAGGGAAAAAAAAAAGTCAAATTACGTGATAGGACATTCCGATTGAGTTGGTAAGCCCAACATGATCAGCAAATAGAGCTTTGTAAAAGCTTAGGTGAAGCCCAATATATGGGCTTCTAAGATAGATCTCAGCAGCCCACAAATACTGTCACACCACACTAGGGTTTCAGGAAGACAAACAAACTATAAATAGTCGTACGCCGCTCCCTTTCTTCCACCGTCACAAAGTCCCCTCGCCCCCGCAGCCTTAGAGGCCAAAACTATGGCGACGAAGAATCATGATTCTCCGGAATACTTCTCCTGCTTACAGTCTCATCATCTTCGCCATGGGGTTCAAGCCTATATTCTCAATTTGTTCGACCGTGATTTCTCCGTATAAGCAAATGACTTAATTGCTTTTGTCATATGCACGAGGGTGGACTTGGGTTTCATCCTTTGTATAATTAGATGAGATAATTGTTTTTCCCATCTCAGGAGGAAAAATTAGAGATAAATCCTGAAATGTTTAGCAATGTATTTAATTTTATAGAATTCTCCGAATGAGGTGGACTTGGGTTTCTTTTTATAAGAATTTCTTCATCGAGAAAATCTTATAATGTAATTTTTGTGTATCAAATATTGATTTAATTGCCTATGCCATTCAAATGTTTGTATATAGTTTTCTGGAAATATTTCAATATCCTAGTAAGTTCTTTCTATATTCTAAATAATTTTTGTTTAGCATTACTAATTTAATGATTGCAATCCTTAATTTCTAATAAATTGCTATAAGTTCGTCTAAAAAATAAATTATCTTGAAGCATCCTTGCCAACTCTTGGAATTATTATTTTTTTGTTATGCTTATCAGCTTCAAAACCTATATATGTTAAAAATTTTCAATGCCCGCCTCATGGTATCCAGATTAGATGAAAGTTAAATTTCTTGATTTGAATTAACCAACAAGCTTTCTCATGTTATCAAAGCATAATTTTCTTGGTTTGAATCTGTGCAATCTCCCAGCATAAGTTAAATTTTGTATGCTCATCTCTACTGGCATTGATAAATCTATAATTTGCAAAGAGCAATCTACTTTCCTTCTCTCCTAAAGATTTTCATTTATGTATTTTTACATAAAATAAAAAAACAAACAAACAAACAAATTTTCTTTCATAATACGTGCCGCACATAGAGTGATCCAAAAATTTAATGATTCAAATCTTATGAATGACAGTTGTTTAATAAAAAAAATTACTACATGGTTATTATTCTTGAAAAAAACATAAACTAAATACTCTTGAACTCATTTGTTTTATAGTTCTTTATATTATGGCACAATAAGTACAAATGCTTGTGAAAATAAGAATTGTCCCCATATATATGATTATTCGCCTTTGGTCAGGAATCTTCATCATTTACTCTTTTGTTAGGTCGACTAAAAATATGAAAAAATAAAGCGTAAACGAGAAATCTAGGAAATCAGTCCAAATTGGTTCCATTAGGTCTAGAGGCTGACTTTTGGGGCAAGCTCCTTAGAAATAAAGGCTTGGAAGGTTGCCTAATTTTGCCCCATCCATCTTTGAGTGGTGCCATAAGCATGAAGGTTTGAAGGGACCGCATTCAACAATTAAATTATGTTAAATTCATGAATGTACGTCATCGTCAATATACATACCCTAGAATTTTCGTTGAGGAAGAGCATAAAGAGGAATCACAAACCACCACGAAATCAATCATGACTTGGTTGAGTTGAAACCATAGAATTGAAACATCTGGACTCTAAAATATCATCATATTCAAGCGAGAAAGAGTAGAATTAGATTGGAACCAATACAACACATTAGAGTCTCAAGGCACTCAACTACTGATATGGACAGGGCATCAGCAAATACCGCTATTCTCAAATAATTTCACATCCTTTTGAAAATTAGTTTTTTCTCCATATACTTTTGATTTAAAAAAAACAAACGGTGTTAGTAATGTGGATTAAAAAGTCAGATGTAACAATCTCAGCCGCTAACTAGAAATGAAAAAAATGTAAAACCAGTGTCATAAAATAACATGATAAAGAAATTTAATGTACATCGATGAATAATTTTATTTTTGGAGAAATTAGGTTCTCATCCTTCCTTTTGCTACTCATTTGATTAAAACCTTATTCATTTTCATTTTTTGATCAAGGTCCTAGGTATTAATAACATCATTAATTATTTCAATAATAAAATATTTTTTATTTCTAATATATTCATTTAATGTTAAAAATGTTACAATTAGTATATTTATATTTATGGCTAAATTTTTTATCGTATATTTTTATTTTTAGTTTGTACCCATTTTTAATTTGCAACCCTTTTTTAATTTGTTCCAATTTTCTTTCAGTTTTAATTTGTACCCATATATTAATTTCTTTTTGTGCCCATATTTTATAAAGTTTTATTTGTATTTGTACCCATATATTTTTTTATTTATTTGTACCCATTTTTAATTTTGCTAAATGTACCCATGCTAATTATATGTACCATTCATGTAATTTTTTTTCAAATTTTTAATCTTAAAATGTACTCATTCTTAAATATACCAATTTGTTATAGGTAAAATGTACCATTTTTTTTATATAAAATCTATTCAATTTTTTTCTAATCCATTTTTAAACTTATATGAGTACATTTTTTTTTTTTGGTTGATTTAAGAATGTATCCATGTTAAGTTTAATCGAAGAAATTTACTAATATTAATAAGCCTAATATATTTTTTTTTTTTGGTGATTTTGAAGAATGTACCCATGTTTACACACACACACACACACACACACAAATATATTTAAATTTTAATATTTTTAATCCCACAAATTATGGTTTTTTTATTTAAAATCTCATTAATATAAACAACTATAAATTTCAATTTTTAATTTAAAAAAATATAGTAACGTACATAGAAATAAATTATCACATTAATTTCAGGGACTTGAATCAAAAATTGAAAGCCAACAAGGTTTTAGTCAAAGAATTTTCATAGCTAAGGACCGCATCCAAAGTCTCCCTTTATTTTTCGACATAGGTCATTAGTACTAATTTTTCTTCGTGAATACAAATTGACACTAAAACTTGGTCATGTTCAAGAAATTCAAGAAATTCACTTTCAAAACGTTCATAGCACAATGACTATAACTTCTAAATTTCTAACAATGGTAGAATACTTTCTCTCGTATTCACGATATGAGTTCTACTTTCATAGTGTGGCTAGCTACATTTTAGCATAATTGCAACATCTTCAATGGGACGACAATTCTATTTATAAAGCAAAATTACAACTTTCCTCAAACAGTGAAGTACTACTTAAAATGAGATTATCTCAATCTTGATCTCGTGCAGGAGTTAAGAAATAACATTATCTCAAACTAGTGCTAAAATAAAAATGGTGCATTGCCGAACAACAAAATAACAAATTTGGTGCATTGAATAAAAAAAAAATAAACAAACAAGCCGAACCTTATAGCGTGGACTTATAATTAAGTAAGACATTAAAGTGATTAACTTGTACTAAAAATAAGTCATAATTACAAGTTTGTTACCACCTCTATTGATGTTCCGTTAAACACGCTCTAAGACCTTGGATAAGTAAAAGCGCACCCCAACCTCTTAAGAGGTGGGTAGTAATTAATTTTATTGAATAAATGATACTATCTACAGTAAGGAAGTTTGGGAGTGGGTTAAGCTTCAAAATGAGCTAGCAATAATGTGCTTCAAATTCATCATTGGTTAGAATCGAACCTAAAGCCTCTCATTTACAAATGAAATGAATACCACTAGACCGTAATACTAAGTAGCGGGTAGTAATTAGTAAACAATCACAACTCATTTTTCAGATTTGACTTGCAAAAACGAGGGGAAAAAAAGGTCAAATTATATGATAGGACATCCCGATTGAGTTGGTTAGCCCAATATGATCAACAAATAAAGCTTTGTAAAAGCTTAGGTAAAGCCCAATATATGGGCCCTTAAGATAGACCTCAGCAGCCCACAAATACTCACACCACACTAGGGCTTCAAAACCTATATATGTTGGATTTCATTATGAAAAAAAGAAGAAAAGTGATGTCTCATTTTACAAAGAAAAGGGAGACGAGGGAGCCATAAAAATTACAATTTCAACTTCTTTTTTCTTTTTTTTTTCTTTTTCCCCGAAACAATTTCAACTTCTTATAGATCCGTCAAGAACGCAGCTTCTCTTAGATTAATTAAATCATAATTCGAAAATAAAAAATATTGAATCATATTCGTTTGGGGATATTGCCGTTTTACTTCTTAAACTATTATTCCAGTAGAAATTGACATTCTGAACTATTTTTTTGGTAAATTAACTTCCTGAACTATTTGTTAATAAGTCAATTAACCCTTTGTCAATAAATTCCGTCAACTATTCTGTCAAATTCAAGGGCAAATTAATAATTTTATGATCATTTCTTACATGTCACTTATAACAACCAATAGAATTATAACATGTGGGCACATAATAATGTGTATGACAACATGAAATGGTCCGTTATGTAAACGTGTGGTTTCTTTATGTTTTTTATCATGCTATAAGTTTTTGAATTAGTTTGTGTCCATGTGTCAATATTTTATTTGTGGTTATAACTGACAAGTAAGATTTGATGATGAAAAGACTAATTTGCCCTTGAATTTGACGGAATAGTGGACGGAATCTAACGGCAAGGGGTTAATTGACTAATTTTTAATAGTTCAGGAGATTAATTTACCAAAACAATAGTTCAGGAGGTCAATTTCAACTAGGATAATAGTTTAGGAGGTCAAACAGTAATTTACCCTATTCGTTTTCCTGGAGGGAGGAAGACCTGAATGTCCTTTATCTTTTTCATGGAATTCTTAAGGAGATAAGTTTATAATTTAATTGTTTATTTTACCTATGTAAAAATAGCTATTAGGTATTTTTTATTTATTCTTTTAATATAATTTATAAATAAAAAATAATATTTAAAATTTTAAATACGTAGTGGCAAATTAAGCCCTACACAATGGTAAACCTAGCACTTCACTTGTGAAAGGGCCTCATACTAGCATAGGAGAAAAATAGTTGGAATTCAAACTTTACAAACGCACTAATTGAAAGCATATATCCATTACAACCATAGTTATTCTCAATTTTCGTAAAATGACAAAAATAAAATCCCATTATCAAGGTACGCATCTAAAAATGAGAGAGAGATTCGCAAAAACTTTTGTTAATCTTCATTCCTTTTCGGTACACTTATACTATTTAAGCCTACAAACTTGACTATCATTCTTCTATTCTTAGTCAAATTAAGTGGTCATTTACACAATTTTACAACAAGCTCTCATTTGTTGTTTTTTTTTTTTTTCATTCATTTTCAAAGATTAGACTATATGGACTAAGCGACCCTAAACAAATTATCTATCCAAAAAAAAAATATAAATTGCTTTTATAGTGTTGGAATTATTGCACGAATCCCTCCTGCTTATGTTAAAACTTTTCAGGACCCGCCTCATGGTATTTAGATGTAGATAAAAACTAAATTTCTTGGTTTGAATTAACCCACAAGCTTTTTCATGTTATCATAGCATAATTTTCTTGGTTTGAATCTGTGCAATCTCCCAGCATAAGTTAAATTTTGCATGCTCATCTCTACTGGCATTTCTCTCGGTCGTATTAAAAAGAAAAGAGCAATCCACTTTCATAAGCATTGATAAATCTTTAATTTACAAAGAGCAATCTACTTTCCTTCTCTCCTCTCGCCAAAGCACAAAAGATTTTCATTCATGTATTTTTTACAGAATTAAAAATTAAAATAAAATAAATAATTTTTCTTTCATAATACGTACCACGCATAGAGTGGTCCAAAAATTTAACGGTTAAATCTTGTAAATAAAATCTAATGAATCTTTACAAGAGTAAAATTATTTTTTTTGAACAAATGATATGATCTACACGAGGAAGGAGGTGTGCTTAGCTCCACAATGAGTTAGCAATAATATGGTTTAAATTCACATTTGACAAGAATCAAATCTAAAACATTTCACTTATAAATAATAAAAAATAACAATTAACCGTAGTACCTAAGTGGCTTCCAGAGTTAAATTTTATAAAAACATACCACCGTATGAAAGTAGAAATGTAGCACAACCCAAAAGAAAATTTAAAAAAAAAAAAAAATTTCTACCACCATCATGGTTATTTGAAAGAGTCAATTAGATTTAAACGCTCAAAATTTGAGTTTCTTTTATTAAACATCCATGTCTTTTAGAATTTTGATCAAGGTGTTTTGGTACATTAGGCCACATCAGTATTTCTTATGTTTTAAATTAAAAATAATAATTGTATTTTTTAAATTAAAATTTTACATATTGATTTCTAAATTTGTCCTTTTAATTAGTTGAGAGAATTTTTTTTTTTTATCCGGCTATTTTTTATTCATGTATTTTAGGAGTTGTGGACTCTTTTTTAGGAGAAAATTTTGGTTTTTCGCTCAACATATTTATCCAATTATATCTTTTAATTTTTGTTTTCGTTCAAAATATTTTTTTTGTGACATCCCACATCGCCCAGGGGAGTGATCCTTAAATGTATATTCCAATCCCTACCTAGCACGAGGCCTTTTGAGAGCTCACTGGCTTCGGGTTCCGTAGGAACTCCGAAGTTAAGCGAGAAGGAGGTTAGAGCAATCCCATGATGGGTGACCCACTAGAAAGTTGCTCGTGAGTTCCCAAAAACAAAACCGTGAGGGAATGGTAAGCCCAAAGCGGACAATATCGTGCTACGGTGGTGGAATCATGAGGGAATGGTAAGCCCAAAGCAAACAATATCGTGCTACGGTGGTGGAGCGGGCCCGGGAAGTGATCCGCCCCGGACCAGGATGTGACATTTTTTGTCCTAAAATTGAAAAAATAATTGAAATGATGGACGCTTAGATTTTTTTTGTTTGTTTATTATTTAGTACATACCTTTTGTTAGATAATTATTTTGTATACATTTGAATTTGTACATATTGTTGATTAGTGATAATGGTACGTTTATTGTTGGTTATCATATATTGGTTTTGTATTGATTGGTACGTTTATTTTTAATTTTTGGGCGTACATATCGTTGATTGGTACGTTCAGTTTCAGCTTTTGGTACGTTTAGTTTTAGCTTCCGGAACGTTTAGTTTTGTTCTCGTTGATTGATAGGTTTTTTTCAAGATTTTGTTACGATTTTTTTTGTATATATTATGGATTGTACCATTTAATTAGTATCATATGGGTGCGATTAATATTATACATATTGTTGATCGGTACATTTACTTTTGTTATTCAATGTTGTTTATTTCCGGTTTTAGTAGGTTTGTTTTCATACATATATTTTTATTGGTACGTTTGTATTATTCTCGATGTTATTTTCTTATATGAATTACTACAAAAAATTATATATGGAGTACTACAAATATCTTAAGTGGTATTTTATTTCTTCATTGAAAGGAAAAAAAAAAAAAAATCAAACGGCAGGGTATTTTATTCCTTAATAAATTGTATATAATCATTTTTTTTTTGTATAATTATCTTTAGAGGCAATCAAGGGAGCTAGATTGTAGGAAATTTGTTTCAATATCTTTGCATTTTTTTCCTAACTTGAAGAATTTAGGCAGTGGTAAGATCTGTACTTTTGGTACAAATAAATGATAGTTATGATAGATGAGACTCTAAATTTGTAGGAAAAATGTTTAAATAAATCTCTAAAACCAACAAATGTTTAGTTTATAAAGTTGAAAACTCAGGCACTTATATCAAAATGCCCCTATGGATGGTTTATTAGTTCGACCTTCTTTGTATAAACAAATGAGTTAATTGCTTTCTCATCTCAACGACGAGAGTGAATTTGAGTTTCCTTCGTTTAAATACCCTCGTTCGATGGATTAGAAACTTTATTATTGTCCAAGAGTACCATACTAATTTTTTTTGCATAAATTAGTTGGCAAGTTTTTCAAGGATCCGAATCATCAGTTGCTGATAGTGGTGGTGGAATATAATAGAGGCATATTCAAGTGTTCCTGTCCATTTCAGATCCAAGAGTGTGAGAAAGTTGTAGTTGTAAGCTCGATTTGGTTGCCCAGTTAATGTTTGAATGTTTGCAAGATCGGAAAGCTATGGTTTTTTTTTTTTTTTATTATTTTTTTGTCAAAGGTAAACTTTATTAAATTCTAACTGAAATGTTTACATCTTGAGCTAAAATATTAAATAAAAACTTCAGACCAAAAGCATTCCAACGGAAAACACCTCCATGTGAGGCAACATATGAGGCGACAGCATGAGTAGCGGCATTTCCATTCCGCTTAACAAACACAAACCTCACCCTTCCTAATTGAGATACCAAACAACCAATATCATGAATAAAGCATTCCAAAGTAGCATCAATCACATATTCTCCAGTAAGCATTCGAATAAGCACCTAAGAATCCGATTCAACCTCCACATCCTCACATCCCAACTCAATACAGATCAATAATGCTGCACGGATCGCAGCGGCTTCTGCCATTGCCGCAGTATTGAAGAGCAATCATCCTTCCCCACCACCCGCTTGCAACAACCCAGCAAAATCCCTCAGCACCCACCCATAGCCACCTTTGCAAGTCCTCCCACACCACGCCCCGTCACAATTGATCTTCAGCACCCCATAAGGTGGTCTCTTCCATCTAACCCGTTGACCCGCAAAGCTTGCTGCATTCCCAGTCTCACCGCAGCCAGCTTTTATCCTCTTCTTATATTGGCCTGCTCTAAATTCAAGAATTTGTTGCCTAACCAAATTCACCATCTCCATGGGATTAACCAGCAGTCCATTGAAGACCATTTCATTCCGACTCTTCCAGATTCTCCACATGACAAAAACACACTCTTGCATCAGCTCCTCTTATCTATTGTTGTCACGAAAACGAGCACATAGCCTCTGCCAATACTCTCGGAAGTCCCTTCCTGCCATGGACACCATGCCCAGTTGCAAGGAGCAACAGTACCATAGCACACGACTAAACGCGCATTCAAAGAACAAGTGTTGCTCCGTCTCCTCCGCCGCTCCACACATTGTTAGAACCAATCAAATGTTAAGTATATATTATACAACAATTGCACAGTTTATTTTGAATAGAAATTTCACAAGGATACAATATCTTACAATATAAACAATTAATAAAACTGAATTAATAAACCACAAAACACTGACTTGGTTAGAAAGATAGAGGCTTGCAATAGCAATCTCCTAAGACAGAAATATGCCCCTACACTAGTGCCGTAGTTCAAATGGACGTCTATCTTGCAGGATACAACTATCTAATCCAAGTTCTTGCACACGAACTTGGATTCTTGGCGAATTGATTGAGCGTTTCTCTGTGAAATATGGAGAAAGGTAAAAATGAAATTGATGATGAGTTTCTGATTTTATTGCCATATATATAATGGAAAAAACTGAATCCAAAAAATCAAAAACGTAACTTGTGTTTTTCGTCCAACCGAGCTTCGAGCCCAAGAGACAACCCAAGGCCCATCTTTAACATTTAATACATACACCCAAACTCTCCAAGTCTAAGGCCCAAGGTCTATGGCTTTGACCCAATTCAATTCAAACTATAAGTGAATGAACTCACTTATAAAGATGTAGTGTTAAAGGTGTTTGGGCGATGTGGGACTGGCAATCCCACATAACACAAGTTCCAACACACATAACACATGTACTATCCACTTGCATTCGGCACCGAGAGAGATTAATCCGCACTGCTAAGGAATTGTTGCAGCATCGCTAGATAAAAAAACTTCAATTTATTTGGAACAACTAACCTCTAAATATCCATCCAGCAATGGTCACCCTCATCCCTCCGACTCCATCCCCCCTCCCTTTCCTACCAAGCTCCCCATTTTCCTCATTCTCCATAGCAACTCCATATCCCGTACGAACCG
Organism: Pyrus communis; assembly: GCF_041283825.1. NCBI lineage: Eukaryota > Viridiplantae > Streptophyta > Magnoliopsida > Rosales > Rosaceae > Pyrus > Pyrus communis. Next base: position 5,291,906 of record NC_142571.1, on the reverse strand, counting down.
TATAAGCGCCATTATTAGAATAGTGCCATATAACTCTGTCCGGACACCCCATTAAACTTACTGGCAGCCCCAAGATAATATTACCTTCTTCCTCATCAAAACACTTCCGAATAAGGTCTTTCTTCCAAGCTCCCCGCGCCACGTCAATCAGTGCATCCACCATCACCGACATTTCAATATGTTTCGAACGAACTTTATATGTATGAGGCTGTGGAAAACAAGGGTCATTACTAATACGCATACTCTGACCAAAACCAACCCGCCTTCTTATACATCTCTCCAGAATCCGGCTTCCCTGAATGATACCTTTCCACCCCCAGGAGGATCTTCTCCCCAACTTAGCCTCCATAAACGACCGATCTGGAAAATATTTTGCTTTAAGAATTTGATCCAACAGCATATCCGGATTATGCAAAAGGCGCCAACAATCGTTGCTAAATAAGCTAGGTTAAAAGACAATAAATCCCTAAACCCTAGCCTGCCTATCTTCTTCCTTCGTTTCACTTTTTGCCAAGAAATCCAATGCATGTCGCCTTTATCCTTATTCCCCCTCCACTAGAACTTGGCTATAGCTGATTCCAATTCCTTACAAAGGCCCACCGGAAGCTTAAAACAAGACATCTCATAGTTTGGCAACCATAGCCACCACTTTAATAAGAACCTCTTTTCCAGTTGGGGACAAAAATTGATCGGCCCACCCATTGATTCTCCCTACCAAAGCCTCACGAACCCCTTTAAACATCGCCTTTTTCGATGAGCCAAAATCAGCATTTATCCCCAAACACTTACCAAAGTCCTCTCGACCCTCAATATTAGTACAAATAGCAAGTCTCTTCCGTTGTTTTCTCGAGCAATTAGCCCCACAACACAAAGAGCTCTTCTCCCTATTAATAACTTACCCAGAAGCATCCGCGTAACACTTTAACAATCCATAACCTCTTGAACCTCTTCCTCCTCGGCCTTATAGAAAATTACAGGATCATCCACAGAGAATAAGTGAGATAATGAAATCCCACCATGAACCACTCGCACACCATGGAGAGCCCCCCGCTCCTCCCTCCGTCATAGCAATGTCGAGAAATCCTCAGCACAAAGTAGAAACAGAAACGGCCACATAGGATCCCCTTGCTGCAACTCTCTTTGTGGTTGGATAAAAAACCAATGGACGCTCTATTAATTAGTACACTATACGTGACTGTAATGATACGCTATGCAATTCGATGACAAAATTCAGTCGGAAACCCCAAGGCTTCCATCATTGCCAATAAAACTATTCAACTCGGTCATAAGCCTTCGCCATATCCAACTTCACTACCACGAAAACCTCATCCCCATCACATTGGTGATTAAGAGAATGCAATATCTCATGCACCACCAAGATATTATCCTGAATCTGTCTCCCAGCCACAAAGGCCGATTGATTTGCATTAATAAGGTGCAGCATAGCCATGTTCATACGATTGGTCAAAAGCTTAGCAATCACCTTATAAGCCACATTACATAAGGATATCTAATGCAATTGAGACATATTCTGAGGACTAGCAATTTTCGGAATTAGAACAAGATTAGTGTGATTCAATTTCAATAGGAGTTTCCCCGAGAACCAAAACGCCTTTACCATATCCACGATATCCTTACCAACCACATCCCAGTATTCATGATAGAAACTACCAGTAAACCCATCCGGTCCAAGTGACTTATCAGCAGGGATTTGGAACATAGTGTACCTCACCTCTTGCTCCGTTACTGGTTGCATCAGTCTTTTCGTGTCCTCATCCGAAACCCTAGCCGCCACACAATCTGTTATCTCCAGAACCTTTCTCGGACTACATGTAAGAAAAAGATTTGAAAATGGCTTACTGCAATCGCATCCACCTGACTCAGCTCAGTGCACCAAACCCCTTGAGCATTCTCCAAACCCAATATCTTATTACAGTGACGCCGTTTCACTATATGTGCATGGAAGAACTTAGTATTTTTATCCCCCTCCTAAATCCACTGAATTCGTGATTTTTGCTTCCAATACACCTCTTCCTCCTTAAGCATGCATTTTAACTCACCCTCTTTACGTCGAACTTCTTCAGTTGGCATAATAGAATGGTGCAAAGTATTATTGTTACTAGTTTGTCTTTGTAATATAAGGATGTTTGGATAATGGAGTGTGTAATGTTGAATTTACGTTATGTAGAAAATTAAAAAATTTGGTTTAAATCAATGAATAATTTCATATTTCGACATAGATCGTTAGTACTGTTTTTTATTCTTGAATGCAAATTGAGTGTAAAACTTGGTCATGTTCAAGAACTTCAAGATTCCACTTTCAAATTGACTATTTTTTAGCATAATTGGAACGTTTTCAATTGGAAGTCAATTATATTTACTGAAAATATGAGTACACCCCTTGAAATTCAATTTTCTTTAATTAAAACTCATCATGATAAATTTCTTTAACAAAAACCCAATGACTAGGCTCCAACTAAGTAATATCCATAATTAAGTTTGACTTAGCAAAATTTGTATTTTTGGATGTCTAAATTACCCCTAATGACACACTTATTTTGTGTCTCTCACTTATTATCTACATTTATTTTACATTATTTCATTCAATTAAATGTTCAAATACCTTATGGGGATTTGGAAAAAAATTTTTAAATGTCATGATTCCTATGCATTTAATAGCAAAAATTTATATGATACCAATGTTCCTTATATAGTTGTTTTCACATGATGCTAACGGGTAAATTAATATATCCTACAAATATAAAAAAGTTATTTTATTCAAAATTATCAATATTTTAGATGTAACATAGGTAAATTATTTTGCACAACATATATAACAATATAAGTTCCTAGTAAATTATGTAATGATACATGCAAAATAATTTACCTACAAAATAATAAATATTTTTTATTCAAAATTAATTAAATACTAATATTTTACAAAAAAAAAATACAATACAATTTAGCTGCATGCAAAATAATTTACCTACAAAATAAAAGAAGGTCGATTGATTGCACACTCTATATAATAATAACAAACTGTGGCTAGTATATATGTAATATCACATGAAAAATAATTTACCTACAAAATAAATAAATGTTTTTAGCCAATTGATTCAAATTAATTAATTACACATTATTTTACATAAAAATATAGATAAATTATTTGTACGCATATATATAATTTTAACAAAATGTGTCTAATACATGCATGCAAAATAATTTATCTACAATGATTGTCAAACAAATAAAAGAAATGAAACATATAATGGTAAGAGAAGTATAAAGTGGATAATTTTATAATAATAAGGCACTCTCACAATTATGATGGATAATTAAATTCATAAACATAATTAGAGTGTTGTGGAACAATTGTAAATAGTTTGAAAATAATAGGTATTTATTTGTTTACATGGCAGTCTACTTCAAATTTGGGTTTTATTTAGATGTTTAAAATGAGATTGGTTTTTGTCAAGAAAATAAGTATTGCGTGGACTTATATCTAAAGAACCCTTATATTTATAAAGCAAAATTAGAACTTTGCTCAAACAGAGTACTACTTAAAATGAGATAATCTCAATCTTGATCTTGTACGTGAGATAAGAAATAAGATTATCTTAAACTAGTACTAAAGTAAAAATGGTGCATTGCTGAAAAACAAAATTCTAAATTTCTATGTTTATGAATTCATATAAGACATTTGAAATTTCTATATTTATGTATTCAAATAAGGAAATTAGTGCATAGTAATTTCAAAATTCTGAAGTTTATCAAAATTCTAAATTTATTTTCCTCATTGAAACATAATGTTAAACATAATTTATAATTTCTACACTTCACAAGTTGTTGCACTTCTCTCTATATCTATACTATTATTTTGGTCCTCACTCTTGAAATAAAAGGTTTGGGGTGACAAGGACACGATGTATGAATATTTTGAAAAAGGAAACGTCGATGGAAGGGAATGAAGTTTATGGCGTAAGACGATATTGACGTCGGCGAAATATAGTTAAATCTTCCATAAAACATACCACGAAATGAAACATAGCATTGGCAAAAGTTTTCTACAACCTTTGTGGGTGATTCGAAGTACAATACAACCAAAAGAGCCTAGCCCCTCCAAAAAAAGGTCTGCCGACGTCAGTAAGCCAGAGATACCCCAATATAACAGTCCAGAGTGCAAGTAGGGTTCGGGAGGAACCATATAGACACATGGTTTATACCCACAGCCTCTTCACCTGCCCACAGAAACGTACAAGCTACAACGATGGTGGTGACGAATCATGATTTCATCTCAGTTTGGTTTCATTGGGTAAATATATCATTATTAATTTGTGGATGTGATGGCCTACGCCATATTTTCTAATTTAAAAACAACTTGGTTAAGATTAACTGTCAGATCACGGGAGTAGATCCCTTTTGGATCTATGCATTCAGAGTTCAAAGATTAAATAATCATTGCTTTTAAAATTTGATCGTTCAAAAATTATTATATCTTTCAAAAGTTTTTAGTAAGTTCTCTGCTTTTGATTGTATGATCAAATTTTAAAGATCATGATTGTTGGGCTCCAGATGTTATCCAGAGAGGATCTGCTTCCTTCCACGTTAGTGTTCTGTTTCTTATATCATATGCTAATGCTAGGGTTGGTTTGTTAATTTCAACCATGATTTCTTAGTATAAACTGTAAACTAAATGAAAAGAAAGTTGATGATTGAATTATTGCTTAAGCGTTGATAGACCTGCTTATTAATATTGGTGACATATCATTTAGTTTGTAAATTTTATCTACAAATTTAGTTTTCCTAATATTACCCTAAAAATATATATATAATTAGTGAGTTCTATGCTGTTTTTTTTTTATAAATTAGCTGACATGCTTTACAATGATCGTAACTAATATGTTGACGTTCAGATGTATTAGATCTTGACTAGAGAATTAGATGTGATTTGAAACATGTTTTGTTTAGTGAAAGTTGTTCGATTCGTTACATTTATAGTGCTTTATTGTACTATACGCACCAAAAAAAGAAAAAGGCCTTTCAAAAGTACCAGCCTTATCTTGTTCTGTTCAACTATGTTGTTTCATGGGAGGAGAAAAGGACCTAATGGACTAATCCACCCGCAGCAACAAGATGTTCAGCGGTTATTATCTACGGCAAATATGTTTCTTTTTTTTTTCTTTCTAAAATCCAATATCATTGTTTTTTCTTGTGCCGTAGCTCTATTATTCATAGATAGATAAATATGATTTCACAAAGAAATACTAAGACAATAAGACATTCATTTGCAAGGATCGTCGTTCATACATCATCTTAGCAAAATAATAGACAAATTTTGAAACATTAAAACATTAATGTGTAGTAAAAAAAAAAGAGACAAACACGGTTTCACAAAGAAATACTAAAACGACTCATTTAATTCAATGGTTATATAGTTTTGGATTTAGGTGATTTTTAATAGACATGATCTTTGAAATAAAATTTAAAAGATAGACGGCTTGATTGTTGGAATATAAATGGCCTTACAAAATAGTGTCAAAATATATGTTAAAAAGTGTCATTCAGTACTGTTTGGACCCAAAATAATATTATTGGGCTGAACTTAGGTTTATGTTCTGCCCAATGCTCTTCCACTAATGCTATGGGATGTCCAGTGGTCGCAAGCCGTCCAATTAGGTCGGTCAAGTCCTATTGCAAGAAGGATTGATCTAGATAAGAGTGAATAAGTTGAGTCCTGATACAACAAGGATATTTAAGAGTTGAAGACGTTGAGGAGACGGGAGTGAACCTGGTTCATTATGGAGCTTGGTTCAGAAACCTATTGGAACTCGGGTTGGCCGAATCTTAATCAGATTAGGCTTAGGAGTTTTAGTCCGAATACAACTCTGGTTCAGCCAGGAGTAGGTACGTTGCTATATATATATAGGGGAGTGCATTATTGAAGCTTCTTCAATTCAACACACAAACTGCCCTGCGCAAACTCTCGCTCAACGCGAAACCTCTTAACAACCTTGTGATTTTTATTTTCCTTTTTCATCGACACATCTTCAGTTTGGATAAACATCACTGTGAAGGCAACCGGCGAACATCTTCAGTTTGGATAAACAACATTGTTGTTGTAGAATCAGTCGATCGCAGAGCACCTTCAGTTTGGATAAACAGCATTGCGTCGAAGGTCGACTGATCACATATCCAAGTCTCGGCTGACAAGGATTTTCGAGTCTTTGTTGGTAGAGGTCATCTCACTAGCCTTCTCGGCGAAGTGAGGTGTTACAAGTTATTGGGCTCGGCACATTGAACGCCGAGTTGTTTATGATTGGATATTCACAAGTAAGTTTTAGAGTTCGGCATTCTGACGGCTGAACGACATTCACCATCAAGACACACATCTCTTTTGAGTACTTGTGTCCGTATAGTTTGGTACTAGTTAGACGTGCTTATACTCTTACGAATATAATCACCGTGACCGAACCTGGCACCGACGATTCGTGAACTTCACAAGACTAGCAGCCTTGTCTTCAGGCTCTAGAACCCGAAGGCTGAGATGTGTTCCTTCCTCGACCGCAGTCACAAGATCAAGAAGTCAGTAACGCCCTCAACGCAACATCAACACATTTTACTCCTCGGTCGAGCTCGGCCGATGAGTTGGCACGCCCCGTAGGCTTGGTAGTTTTTAAGGTCAACATATAAACTTTTTGACGCACTTTGGGAGATGTACGCTTTTTGACACACTATATGAGCCTATTGTATAATCAATGATTCAACCATCTAATCTCTTATGTCTTCCCTCAAACATTCTCTATTCGTATGACTTGAGGTCTATAGTTGACCGATATTACACTCCATCATTTAACTACTGCAATTCTTTTTTTGATAGCGGGTCACATGTATAGGACCAACTGGGGCATTAGTCATCGTATAAAAGATATATTAGAGGCTCGTAAAGGCCCATTTAAGTTTTTTCTTTCTGTTTGGGTCTAAATTCACATTTTCTCAAAGTTAAAGTTTAATCTTTTTGTGAATGACAAACTCTGTATAAACATATTCTTTGATCTCTTAGTGTACATTATTCTTTTAATTCATGATAATCTCAATAGAATTGGTTTCTTGTTGATCTTTAAGGTTAGCTACTTTGGCCAATACAACTCCTTGTGCCAATTTAGTAATATTACACGCATAGCATATTCTCTGTTCGTTAGCATAACTTGTACACCTAAATTTCATAACTTATATTATCATGCAATACACATTTGACCACACAAAATGTAGAAAAGAATATCCTACACTATATCGCATTTCTGTACGTGTTTAACATGCTAATCACGTACTTTAGAATTAATCTGATTAATGCAAGTAATCACTTCAACCAATCGACTTGCATTCCTAATGTTTGGACCATCAATTTCAACTTCTTATTACTCTCACGCTCATATGAATTCTTGTGAAACGCAAGTTTACGTACCCCCCAAGCCTGTCTTATCCAAATAAAACCATATATTTTTTCTCACACTTTCCAAGTTTCCTCTCCGTATGGTCCAACCAGAAACTTGTCCAACATCATCTCTCTTCATTTCTCTCTCCTATATAACCATATATATTGTCACATACAAAGCGTAACCCCAACAAAATATTTCCCACAATACTAGAATTCCCAACCACCGAAACACACCACCAAACAACAATGGTTTCCGAATCGAGCAGCGGCAGCGCTGCAACTCCTCCACCCAGCAGTCCCATCAAAACGGTGGTCGTTTTGGTCCAAGAGAACCGCTCCTTCGACCACATGCTGGGATGGATGAAGTCCCTAAACCCCGAGATCAACGGGGTCACCGGCTCCGAATCAAACCCCATTTCCACCTCTGACGCCAACTCAACCCAAGTCTTCTTCCGCGACAACTCTGCCTACGTCGACCCTGACCCCGGCCACTCCATCCAAGCCATCTACGAGCAAGTCTTTGGCGAGCCGTGGACGGAGGCCTCCACTTCCAAAACCCTACCTCCGAAAATGAACGGTTTCGCCCAAAACGCTGAGAAGACACAAACCGGTTTAGCTGAGACGGTGATGAGTGGTTTTAAGCCAGAAAACGTCGCAGTTTACAGGGAACTAGTGAAGGAGTTTGCGGTGTGCGACCGGTGGTTTGCGTCCGTTCCGGCTTCGACGCAGCCGAACCGGCAGTACGTGCACTCTGCGACGTCGCATGGGCTGACGAGCAACGATACAAAGAAGCTGATTGAAGGGATGCCTCAGAAGACTATATTTGAGTCGTTGGACGAAGAAGGCTTTTCTTTCGGAATTTACTATCAGTACCCTCCTGCTACCCTTTTGTATAGGTACCAATTTCTTCTTTCCTTTTTTATTTCAGGTTCAGAACTTAGTTTATTACCTAGTTCTTAATTACAAGAATTGTTATTTTTGTTTTGTTTTCTGTTCCAACGAACCGCATGCTAGAATATTCGCACTTCATTTTTTTTATTTTTTTTATTCCGAGATACCCTAAGAAGAAAACAGGATTTCTTGTTGTGATTTCTCCAATTTTTTTATTTTTTTTATTCCGAGATACCCTAAGAAGAAAACAGGATTTCTTGTTGTGATTTCTCCAACAAAATTTATTTTGTCCTATTACATAAGTTGGGTTGTCTCTTCTCTTCATGTACATTAATTTATCTGTCACTCCAAAAGGAAATTTCTACCGTGCACGTGTACTGGTGCACAATGATTTATTACTCTTAAAAAATTGGTTTTGCATAGACTTGCACGAGAACGGTGGTGTATTAGTACACGTGTACCGTAAAAAGTTCTCTTTAAAAATGATTGCCTTACACTTCTTATTATTTTATAGTATAAGCGGTGAGTGCAAGACGATATTTTTTTTAGATTGCAATAACAACCTTCATAATTTAATTTTGATCTTTTTGTTAGAAAAGAAATGCATAGTGTTTTGCGTCTCAATCTTTAATTAGAAAAATTGAAAAATTGAAAATTGCCAAAGAGGAAAGAGCCACTCAGTTTTTCTAGCTAAAGAAGTACACGCCACTCATACCGCGTTTTGAATGTTGCTTAACATTGCAGAAACCTTAGAAAGTTGAAGTACATTAAAAACTTCCATCAGTTTGATCTAACATTCAAGAAGCACTGCAAGGGGGGAAAGTTACCAAACTATGTGGTGGTGGAGCAAAGGTTCTTTGATCTGCTATCAATACCTGGGAACGATGATCATCCATCTCACGACGTCTCTGAAGGCCAGAAGTTTATAAAAGAAGTGTATGAAGCACTAAGAGCAAGTCCCCAATGGCCTGAAATGCTGTTCGTTATAATATATGACGAGCATGGTGGTTTCTACGATCACGTTCCAACACCTGTTACAGATGTTCCTAGTCCGGATGATATCGTTGGTCCCGAGCCATACAACTTTAAATTTGATCGTCTTGGTGTTCGGGTTCCAGCCATTTTAATTTCTCCGTGGATTGAACGCGGAACAGGTAATAACTCAAACAATAATAGTTATATATGCTATAACAGTTACTTCATATTCACTACAACTTTAAAAGTACGACCAACTTACACGGATCCCCTCCATCAAGGATCTGATTAACATCCTATAGTTAGTCACCAAAAGTGAGACATGCTATATAACATGTATTGATTGTTTATTGTTGCAGTGTTGCATGCGCCTTCAGGGCCATATCCCTCGTCACAGTTCGAGCACTCCTCAATCTCAGCAACTGTTAAGAAGATTTTCAATCTGAAAGAGTTTCTGACAAAGCGTGATGCATGGGCGGGAACCTTTGACGTTGTCCTCAATAGAACAAGTCCAAGAACTGATTGTCCAGGTGAGTTTTGATAATTTTAAGCTTTGATAACAACCGTCATACCTAATTATAAAAATGCCAAGTAAATGCACTACTCTCTCTTTCTAGTTCTTATCTACCTTTCCAGAATATATATGCCTCGCATGTACATACATAGCACGTGGGATATTTCTTGTTAATACCACATTTGACAAGTGATTCATATATACAATTGACATTTATTAGGAATTATTAAATGACACATTCACATCATAAAGTATGTGACGTTCACAGGCAAAAATGTGGTCTCTAAAACATTATATATCATAATACATTGACTCCTGCCACATTTTTATTTTAAAATTTTGTTTATCAATTGCAGCTACTTTGCCTGATCCTATGAAACTACGAGAGGCTGTATCTAAAGACGGCGCAAAAGTAAGTGATTTTCAAGAAGAATTAGTACAATTAGCTGCGGCATTAAATGGAGACCATAGAAAAGATATATATCCCCACAAATTGGTGGAGAACATGACTGTTTCAGAGGCTGTCAAATATTGTGAAGAAGCATTTAACAAATTCTTACATGAATGTGAGAAAGCCAGGGAGAGTGGAACAGATGAATCTGAGATTGTCGTCTGTGCAACCTCACCTACACCGCCCTCCACCAAGTCGTTTGCTCAAAAAATATTTTCTTGTTTGGTTTGTGATCACTGATGTCCCGATTGTTAGGGTTTATCTCGACACATGTTTCTGTTGGAAAACATAAAATAAAAGAAAAGTATTTTATAGATTTAATCTAATTAGTGATTTGATTTGATTTAATTTGGTATAGGTTCCTTGTCTTGTGAACAAAGGTTTGATTTTATTTATTTTCTATTATTGCTCCATTGTATTCTTATTAATAACTCCTTATGGAGAAGAATAAAATATAGAAGTTGGATTCCGAAGTTTGTGAGATTATTAGAGAATTCTGAATTTTACTTAAACCCTTTATTTTTAACTTGGTATCACAGCAGAGTTTGATTGTTGGTTGAACTTTGCTGTGAGCGCTTCCCTGTGGGTGCACGAAGCTAATTTTCTTCGTGCACTGCACCCACATGCCATGAACCTGAGGGTGAATATTTTCTTCTATTGTTTGATGAAGAAGAAGAATGGTTTTCGCTGTCATGAAGAAAAAAATTGTGGTTTCGCTTGCCATGGAGAAGAGATTAGGGGAAGAAAATTCATGGTAGGATCTGTTTCCTGTCATGTAGTTTTTTGAGTTTTATTGCAAACCGAATATACTACTGCAGGATCTTCTGCAACTTCTATTGTTATTACTCCCACCTGTCACCACACCACCTCTATTTGTTCTTGTGTGTTTGGTTTGTTTTTGAGTTTGAGGAAGAAGCAAAATTGTAAGGAAAAAAAAGCTTAGGTGACTGGGTTTCTAGAAAGAGGCGTTAGTTTTAATTGGGTTTTCAAAAATATTACCACTAGTTCCAATTGAACTTTTGAAAAAAAGTGTTAGTTCCAACACATTAAGAGCTTTATTAATCGGGCTTTTGATAAAAGACATTAGTACTAATTAGGTTTTCGAAAAGATTAGTGTTAGTTCCAAACGTCCAGTTGGATTTTCGAAAAGAGGCGTTTCTAGTTGGGCTTTCCAAAAGATTGACGTTAGTTCTAGTTGGGCATTCGGAAAGAGGCATTAGTTTTGGTGGATTGTGATTTATTACGCTTTTGAAAAGATTGCCGTTAATTTTAGTATATTAGTGAAGATTTCCTGCACTTGTGGCTCCCTTAATGCGTGGTCCCACGTGAGGGGGTGTCAAATTTACAAAGTTTCAAAATAATTTTATTTCCTTCTTGGCAAACTCATGATTCCAGAGGCATGTGAGTGTAAAATTAGAGTTCCGTAACCTTAAACCATTGAAAGAGAATACTCTATGATATGATTCAAGAGTCTTTACCCATAGCACATGAATATGATTTAGGAAGTACCTTCCAAATCACATTCACAAAAATTATATAGATAAGGAGAATCACATTAGATAGTAGATATGAATAAAATATCAACTAAACAATGTGATCAAAAATATTGATTTAGAGAAGAACCGTATTGCATTATAATTTCAACTGAATAGGTTATCCATCTATTGCTTAGCTTAAGTAGCCATGACATACTGCTAGATGTCAGCCATGACGTGTGGAAACCCTAAGGCTTACTACTTGTTCATCTTCATTAAGGGGAGAATTGAAAAGTAGTTTCAATTCACAATTGATTAGTAAGAGTTCTAATCACTAACTACCTCGCTAATTAGAACCTAATGGCTCGTACACCGATAAGCTTAAGTTTTGGAAAACTTATGAAGAATATGAGATTAATTAAATTAGTTAATCAATTATACGATTGTTAGACGCTGTATTGGGCCTTAAAAGTGAGTTTCGATTTCCTAGGTCTATTGGGCCTTGACCCATTATTGGGCTTGTACTCAAGTTGTGCATGACAACTTATGTGTGAAAGCCCAAAAGGCCCACCTATATATGGCCGGTTTGGGGAGCAAAATGGTTGGGGTTCCACACATGTGACTCACCTATATAAGCCATTTTATAGCTCCATCCTAGGGGTTTTGGAGAGCAAAGAGAAGGATGGAGAGCCACCATTTTATATCCTTCTCTCTACAAAACTTGGCCACCATGGAGAGATTAGTAGCACTCCTCTCTTTCCATGGTTATCTCACTTTTTTCCCAAACCAAGCTTGGTGAAGAGACTTAGAGGCCACCTACCTTGGTGGCTCATGGAGATTCTTATTCTAACACAAATCTAAGGAGCAAAGAAGCTACGAATGAAGGTCATATCTTAGGAGACTATCCTTTGCTCAAGAAAGAGATATCTACAAAGGTAAATGAATTCTCACCTCTTTCTTGTAAAATTGAGTTGAGTTTTGGTTCACCACCTTCTAGGCATTGAATTTCATGGTTAAAGATTGGTTTTTGAGTGCATATAAGTTAACAAGCTTCCATTGTATAGTTAATTGCTCTATATATGTTGCTCAAATGATCTTTAAATAAACAAATTTTTCCTTCATTTACTCTAGTTTTGTCGCTTCCACTGTTACTATGTGCATGCTGTTCATAGTCTTGCTTATTATGTATATGCATGGCTAATTAGTTTTGTAAAAATTTAAATCTCCAAACCATACAAACCCTTTCATTTCTCAGGGAGAATGAAGTATACATGGCCTTGTACTTTTTTTCACTTAGATTAGGAGTATTTTTTCTGCTGAATTTTTGCTAACTTGATGAGGTTTTGATGATGCATCTACTCTGGGTTGGTCACACACTTGTGTACATCCTGAAGATGTCAAGCATCAACATACGCGCATTATCTCACATTTTTCTCCTTAGACTACAAGTTTGTCCCACTAGGTTTATTGTAGCTAGTCTTTGTGAGATTATTTTTTTATATGCACCCCTATCAAGAGACTTGTGAATGCAACTATTGTGTCTGCCGAGAAGGCAAAAACAGACAACAACAACCGCCATCTCCTAATTATGAAGACCTGATGCGACTACTTAAATTGTACACACTCAAGGAGGGGTGTTGTAACTAATAAGTGTAAACTTAATGTAGGAATCCCAATAGGATTTGAAGATACTTAACCTTGTATTTCTTGTAAGGCAAAAAAAAACTCATCATAATTATTATAAATAAAAGCCAGAAGATGAAATACATTTCTCACAAACACCTAAGCCCTTGTCTCTTTCTACCATCCCCCTCTCACCCACTCTTAAATTTTAGATATACATATTTCTGTTTGTTCTAATTATAAGGAAGTAGCTTTAGTAACTTTTCATTACAATTGAAACTCATTAGTGGTTATAAGAACTCGAAAGTTTGTACTTTATTTTATACAATCAACTTTACCCTTCTTTTAAGCCCAACCGAAGCTTCTTCAATGTTTCTCCAAAATCCAACCTAAGCTTCTTCAATATCATAAATCCATGACCATCTCTCCTCTCTCTATATATAACAACTATCACATGATCATAACGTAAGCTTAACAACATTTACACAATATATATTTGTATTCCCAAGTAACCCAAAGCACAAACCACCACATTCGATCGGACCACCACCACCACCACCACCACCACAATGGTTTCAGAGTCAAGCAGCAGCAGCAGCCCCATCAAAACGGTGGTCGTTTTGGTCCAAGAGAACCGCTCCTTCGACCACATACTGGGATGGATGAAGTCCATAAACCCCGAAATCAACGGAGTCACTGGCTCCGAATCCAACCCCATTTCCACCTCGGACCCAAACTCCACCCAAATCTTCTTCCGCGACAACTCTGCTTACGTTGACCCGGACCCCGGCCACTCCATCCAAGCTGTGTACGAGCAAGTCTTCGGCGAGCCGTGGACCGAGGCCTCCGCTTCCAAAACCCTACCTCCTACCATGAACGGCTTCGCTCAAAACGCTGAAACAACACAAACCGGTTTAGCTGAGACCGTGATGAATGGTTTTAGGCCCGAAAACGTCCCCGTTCACAGGGAGCTGGTGAAGGAGTTTGCGGTATGTGACCGGTGGTTTGCGTCGGTGCCCGCTGCGACGCAGCCGAACCGGCAGTACATCCACTCAGCGACGTCGCATGGGTTGACGGGGAATGATAATCAGAAGCTAATTGAAGGGTTGCCTCAGAAGACCATATTTCAGTCGTTGGACGAGGAGGGCTTTTCTTTTGGGATTTACTTTCAGTCCTTTCCGTCCACTCTTTTGTACAGGTAAAAACTTTCAAATTGTCTTGCCCTTGCTCTTGAAAATAATGAATTAATTTTCGTTTAGATTCATCCATTAACTAAAATTATCCATTCAATTTATCTGAAAATCCATAATAATTATTCACTTATCGTTTAAAAATAGATTACACCATCAACACATTTATTGTCTTAGTTCATGAAACCCTCTTGAAACTTCTGAAATCATAATGGGTCACGGCAATGTAGTGCTTACCAATCGATCGAAAATGTCGAGAATTTTTACTTGAAACCGGCCAAATATATTTAGATTTTTTGGTTGCTCCTTCTATGTTAAGTTTGACACATGGGGAAGGTGTTAAAACCTCCTCGAATAGTACTTGTCTGTTAACTCATCCACAAGTGATTAAAATATTTAATTAATGCCTTTAACATATTCAAGGTTACAAACTAAAATCTAACATTTAAATATAATTCAAGTTTCTTGAGGAATAACGATTTGTAGCATAAATCTTATCCTGTATTATTTGATTGTTTTTGGTTCTTTAAGAGTCAAAGAAAAAAGTAGTAATGGATTTCCTAAGGCGTATGCCAAGTTGGAGTTTTGGAGTTAACAACAGTACAGATTGTGAAGACAATATGAACAGTTAATTATTTCGATTTTCTTTTAGAAAGATTTTTCAATTTTGTACATAAGAAATCAAAGGGAAGAAGGAAGATCGAGATTGGAATTTTATATTTTCATGAAGTAAGCTATATTTTTATGATAATTTAGAGAAGTGGCCAACCATTCCAACAACTACAATTTTCTTAATATAAAGGACACTCAATTAGTGGACCTACTACAATTTCTTATCGATATGATTGCCTTACCATGTTATTCAAATAATAGCTAGGTCCACTTTGTCAACTCTCTCAGCAAATTTTTATTTAATATAATTAGCGGGTTTCATGTTAAGAACATGCAAGCCAATTTGCATATCTCCACCTAAATGGTCCCCCACCCTGTCTGATTATTTGTCCCTTAATTATTTATTACATAACTTGACCTTATCTCTTCTATTCACTAGTTGGAAAGGCTAATTAATCAATACAAATTCAAGGTTTTAACACATGCATATTAATATTTCTTTGTCCTTATTTGGCCGGTAAAATATTCCCAAAATGAGTGGTTAGTGGAGGGGAAAAGTTAAATTGTTTTTGGTTGAGAAAAAAACAATCATCTATAATTTTGCCCCACCATCGATAAATTTAAAAATATCTAGTTCATTGTGAGATGATGTTCGATTTAATAATTTAATAATTTAATATTAAGATAACATGTGAAAACAAAACTATAAATAACATTATACTATTGACTTGAAATAGCAGAGTAACGGATTGGAACTCTGCATCGTTTATGTTACATTGGACTATATTATAACATTTTTTGTCGCACAACTCACATGGATTATTATCATATTGCCTTTATACTTTTGATGTGTCTTTTGTTTTTTTATTTTGTGACACACATATTGTGCATATTGCATGGTTGAAGTTTCTTAGTAAGCAGCCCTCACATGTACATTTATAAAATGATTATATATTATCATACAGGTGGGGAAGTGATGTTAAAGTATTAAGAATTGAGTAATGCTACACTTATAACATATTTGTACATTATTTATATCTTCTCTTTAATAGAGATAGGGTCCACCAATATACGTGAGTTCATCTCTATTTGAAAAAATAGTACAAATATGTGATAAGAGTAACATTTTTGTTAGGAATTCTCGCACTGAAAAGTTTGGCTACTTCTCTATTTGCCAACTCATGGTGAAATCATATGGAGATAAGGGAAACATCTATGTACGTTATTACCACCGTCACTAGCACACTTAAGAATAAACACCATGCAACATCATCATATCTATTTGAATGATGTAACAAGATTTCGATTGAGCTGAAATTATATGTCATTTAACAAAACAAACAAACTGCCTACCTACTTTTTGTTGGCAAAACGATGTCATCTCAATTTTAGAGGACTGAAAAATCAAAAGGTCACCAATATAAGCTTTGCATTTTTTCTAACTACGAGAGAAAGTACACAGTAGTTGAGCAATGTTCTGAATTTTAATTTACAAATGGCAGGAATCTAAGAAAATTGAAGTACATCGACAATTTCCATCAGTTTGATCTACAATTCAAGAAGCATTGTAAGGAGGGAAAACTACCGAATTATGTGGTGGTGGAGCAAAGATTCTTCGATGTGTTATCAATGCCTGCAAACGATGATCACCCATCTCATGATGTCTCTGAAGGCCAGAAGTTTATAAAAGAAGTGTACGAAGCTCTAAGAGCAAGTCCCCAATGGAATGAAATGTTGTTCATTATAATATATGACGAGCATGGAGGTTTCTATGATCATGTTCCAACACCTGTGACAGATGTTCCTAGTCCGGATGATGTCGTTGGTCCTGAGCCATACAACTTTAAATTCGATCGTCTTGGTGTTCGTGTTCCAGCCATTTTAATTTCTCCATGGATTGAACCTGGAACAGGTAAGTTGAAGAATGTAACTATTTGTATCATAATTAATAACCATATTGCTACGATTATTACTGAACTGAGACGTGTAAGATCTAACATTGTTGTTTATTAACTGAAAAGAAGAATGTAACGTTACTCATACACTTTCATACTTATTGAAAATGCAGTGTTGCATGGGCCTTCAGGGCCATATCCTTCATCAGAGTTTGAGCACTCCTCAATTCCTGCAACTGTTAAGAAAATTTTCAATCTGAAAGAGTTTCTGACTAAGCGTGACGCTTGGGCGGGAACCTTTGAGGGTGTCCTGAGTAGAACAAGCCCAAGAACTGATTGTCCAGGTGAAACTTTAATTAAAAGATTCGATGTCTAGTGTTTTAATTACCTATGATTATTGTATGAGTTGCTCATATATAACATTCCTCTTCCTGTATGTATGTGAGTTCCACTGTAATGTGGGATCGAACATATGTATCTGATTTATTGCAACCATACATTTTAATTTGTTCATTGCAGTTACTTTGCCTGACCCGGTGAAACTACGCGAGGCTGCATCTAAAGATGGGACAAAAATGAGTGATTTTCAAGAAGAACTAATTCAATTGGCCGCGGCAATAAATGGAGACCATAGAAAGGATACATATCCTGACAAGCTGGTGGAGGACATAACTGTTTCAGAGGCTCTCAAATATGTGGAAGGAGCGTTTAAGACATTTTCAGATGAATGTGAGAAAGCCAGAAAAACTGGAACGGATGAATCTGAGATTATCGTCTGTGCAACATCACCTACACTACCAACATCCAAGTCGTTTGCTCAAAAGATATTTTCTTGTTTGGTTTGTGATAACTGATGATATTTCAAGTTGTTTGGAGCAGTTTCTTGGGGTTTTCCTTTCTAATCATTCGTGAGGTTTTTTTATGCCAAAAAAATTGTTAGAGACGATTCACAACAGAATTTATTTGCATGTCTTTTAATAATGAAATCTTTTTAGTTCGTGCTTGAATCTCTATCTATATTTTATATAGACTGCTAGTGGATGTGCTCTAAAAGTCAATCGTAATATGAAATCTTTTAGGATAACTAGATTAGTCAAACTGATCTCACCAAAGGGCAAGTTCACTTGTTAAGACTGTCTCATTAATTGTTATACGTCCGAACAATGAGTCCGTGGAGAATGTATAGAGGAAGAAGCAATCCAAGTAAGCTGGATTGGTGAAATCTTTGTCGCTCTATTTTATACTAAATTGTTATCAAATGGACCCTAATTATCTAGAAAGACTGGTACACACTATTTTTGCTCAATTGGGAAGATGGCTTATCTCAAGCTATTCATGTGGAGACACTGAGACAGGTGTATAGGTAACTGATCAAATGAGAATACTTGCATAGAGTTCTACTTGCATGTCAAGCAAGTAAACTCTAAGAGTTGCAATAATGCAAGTAATCCTCTATCCTGAGACACCATGGTTGTCTTGTGTATAAGTTGTTGGCTAATTGATGATGCAACATGACCATATCCCACCAAGAATGTGTTCTGTGCATTTTCAGAGTCATTAACGTATTTATAGAGGCATGTGAGCATACAATAAGGTATCTCTAACCTTGAGAAAGAGAAGGAGAATACTCTACGATATGATTCCAAATTATTTGGCCAAAGTATCAAGTGTGATTTAGGAAGATTTTCCATACACTTCTCCTTTGAATCATATACATGATAATTACAATAGGGGTTTGACATAAACTTCCGCACCCTAATTATGTGATATAATTATTGACTTGGAGATGATGAAATTATTTTGTAATTGCAACTGAATAGGTTGTCCAAACTATTCTATATTGGCTTGGGTATGTAGCCATGACACTGTTGGGTTTCTAAGCAAATTGTTGGTACAAATTTAGTTCGATGAAATAAATATGCAACAAATAATAATAAATAACCTACAATATGGTATACCAGTATATATTTGGTTGGTTGTAATCGATAAAGCAACAAAGAAAGATGGCGAAGAGATTCCTATATGAATCCTTAGCCACGTGTGCTTTGCTTTGTAGGATCATCTTTGTGCTTGCATTCTTCTTCATCATGATTAATCACTAGAAGCTCCTTAATTGTTGAGCCTCTAGGAGTATCGTCACTGATACACCAATAATAGATGATGTAGTAGGGATTCAATTGTGCTAGCAAAATCACTCACTTGGAAGAATACTATTGGACGGCACATTGCAGAGAATTTTGGGCTAGGGTTTCTCTCTTTTCTTTGAAGGACAAGACTGATTAAACTTGCATTAAGAACATATAAAAAAACTTTATGGGGTTATGTAGAATAACCCCTAGCCACACCCTACTATTGGGCTTGATGCTAAGGCCATCTCCAACCAACCCGGTCAAAAATTGGAGAACTGGCCAGCGAGTTGGCCAAGAGCAACCAGCTAGCCAACCTTATAGCCCAGCCTAAACACATGCTACCTGACATCATGCTGACATCAGGTTACTGTAGGATTTGATTTTTTTTTTAGACGAAATTAAAAAAAAAAATTCTCATTTTTTTTTCCTATAAATACCCAAGTCATTTCTACCCCATTTTTCACATTCTTTTCACGATTCTCTACTATCTTACCTCATTTTATTTCAATTCTTCACCAATTTTTCACATCCTTTTCATTATATAAAGATAAGAAATTTAGAGGCTTATTAATTTAGCGACAAGTGACACTCAAAATATGTCCGAAAATCCTATTTTAATATGGTAGTTTAATTCAATTAATCATATTAATTCAATTAAATAAATTATTAAGGGGACTAAAAAATAGTCCCCTTTGGTTGGAGATGAGTTTTTTTTGTCAAACCGGTTATGTTTTAGCCTATGACCCTTTGGCTCCCTCGATTGGAAATGATATAAAATATGGTTTAACACTGTTCATTAAAAAATAATAGTCTGACCGTTTAGCCCGTTTGACAAAAAACCTATCTCCAACCGAATGAGGCTATTTTTTATTATGTTCTATAATGAAAAGAACCTCCAAACAATAACCAACCAATAATAAAAAAAGGTTGTACCTAAATCGACGTCCCTAAATAGTTTAATGTTAGGTTTATCAGATAAGTTAAATTTGGGTAAATTACATTTTACTCTCTCAAGTTTGGAGTCAATTGCAACCTCATACATCGTCTTTAAAACATTTTAATCTTATACATTTATTTATATTTTTTTCAATTTTATATATATTTGTGCTGACGTGGCTGTCAACTTTGAACCTTTTGAATAGAAAATAAAATAAAAAAGAATTAGTCAATAGAAAATCAATAATTTTTTAACAATTAAAAACTTAAAGAATAGAAAGTAGATATGGGTAGATTTTTCTTGGGTCTTCGTCCCCAATAACCTATCTCCTCTCTGCGCTTGTCTGCAACCAGAATTAATTGATTGTTGGTTTGGGAAACTTCTTCCACCGCCCCCCTCTTCGACTTCATCCCCATATGCTTATCTGTCTCCAACAAATCCATCAGCAATATCCTCACTGGCACCGCCGTCCTCGACATCCGCATCGGCACTGCCGTCATTGACATCCTCACCGGCACCGCCACCCCTAACTGATTATAAACGGAAGATGATGCAGCTACACAAACATGATCAAGAAATACCAAACCCATGGCGCTGGCTAGGCTGGCTCATTTCGGCCAGCTCGCTGGCCTGGTGTTTGATTTTTGGCCGGGTTGGCCCACAAATCCTTTGATTTAGTCCTTAGTTGAAGACGATTTTCATGTCAAAACAAACTATATTTTAGCCTATGGCGCTTTTGCTGGGTTGATTGGAGATGGCCTAAGGGCTTTACTCCTTCCATTTTGTCCATTCCACTAGCCGACTTGAGCTTGTGAGTTGGATCCTTTTTAATTAAATAAAGTACAATGCTTATTTTAACAAAAACATGTCCAATTACCCTAAATAATCAATCCAATGTAATTAACAATTAATTATATCTTATCATCATCATCTGTGTAACATTGTTATTACTATCGTAGGTGTGTGATCTCTTAAGTTTTAACAAAAGCCATCAGTAAAATTAGTTAATAAGTTAATTTAATTCCACAAATCAGAAGTGACAACAAGTGATTAGTGAACGTATGTTAAGCTGGAAGCAGACCCAAATTAATGCACAAGAGTCATTGCTGCAATTCCAATACTTTTAGCGCCCGCTCTCTCTTTCTGGACTGTAATCTTTTGTTCTAGGTTTACAAGAACATCAATGGAGTTTCTCTGGAATACTAATTAATTACTTCTCCATATGTAACAGTAAAATTCGGCCTCAAAAGAAAGATTACTAGTCTAAATCTCTCTTCTAGGCTCCATCATCCACCTCACTGCTCTACTCTACAGGTGTGGTGAATTTGGAGGTTGCCTATTCTGGATACTATATACGGAGGGATATCCAAGGAGATTCAAGGAGGGCGATCAAGGTTCTAAGGCGCATAGTAGCTATTTTGGAGAGGCCAGAACATTGGCTCCAAATGGTATAATCTCACTCTCTTCCGTTTAAAAAAAAAAATGTGATGTAAGGTAAATACATTAACCACTAAGCCTATGCATTTTGAAAGGAATTTAATTTGATCAGTAATTTGCAATTGATTCTGTTGTCATGGTTTAATTTTAAAGTATATGCATGCTAATCTTTAGTTTTTTCCCCCCTTCAACTGCTAACACATTGCAATTCCATTGTTACTACATTGTTAACATCACTGTATGAAAAAATTATGTAAATGGGTTATTTAGTATAAAAAATTGGTTTACTTAGCATTACTTTTTTTTTTTTTTTCCAAATAAAAATGGTTAAGTACGTTTGGCTTGATACAAGACAAAATATCTATAATATATGTAATTAAAAGTAATTTATCTATAATATAACTATATAAGTAGATTATTGAAAGAAAAAAAAAAGAGATATAAATTGATAATAAGTAACATACATCCCAAGCACCACACCCCGAGCCCCCGCGCTTGCACTCTTCACCGATGACTCGCTGCCCAACGGGCCACCCCACCCAACCCAACCAGTTGCAGTATTGCGCCATTACACTCCCCACCTTGCAATGCAGCAATGAGAATAACTAAATCCGTCAATTCCTGCTTGTTGGAAAATTTAATAGTAATATTATTATATTAAATTTATTAATTGAATGGAAATTAGAAGTGGAGTTTTGTGGTAGAAAGATATGTCTACTTAAATGAAGTGTTGTAATTTTTTACTCTTCATGAATAGTCACATGTTTTCCAAAGGAGTATCTCACATTTTATAAATAGGGAAGCCCCTATAATCACTAAATAAATTTTCATTGTTTACATAATCATACATAGAATGCACTAAATATTAGAGAGTCTTATTGAGTTCATATGAGAGGGTTTTCAACACAATCGTGGTTCATGGAGTCTTGTGATTTGGAGTGCTACTATTACAATGACTTAATCGTTGTATCTTGGGAGATATGCGTCGATCAACCATGAGCACCGTAGTGGGGCGTAAACTTGTCTTAAGGACAAAGTGTCCAACACTTGCCTCGACCGTATTTTCTAGGTTTTTCTAATCCATTATATCATGTTCATTTAACATTGGTTACTCATGTGCATGCATTATTGTGATACATAATTACATGAATTATTTCTTGATTTTCTGAGTGATTTATTATAGCAATTAGACCCAATGTTTCCAACACTGCTAACTATGAAAATAGGGTTTGGAGTGATTGTCAAGTGTTGATGAGATATATTATGTTCTTTTTGGTTATTATACATAATCACAAATTTCTACATAAAATTTTATTTAACACTAATATTAATTTTTCATGTTCACAACACTTTTACAAACAAAGTTTATCAAACATTACAACTGATTATTGTAGAAGTAGTTTTAGTTTAAAACTATCTAGAGTGAGGTGCATCGGAGTAAGTACACCTTTATAGTTCGGTGATAGACTAAATAGCTCCCATCTCGGAGTTGCACAAACGGATCAGTTATGCCACCATCATTCTGTTCCAAAGCCTTGCTGAGATTGACCATGCACATTTAGCAAGATACGAAAACCTGATGGTATGGAATCAGCCAGGTTTCTGTATTCATGAAGATTCCTAACACCCAGGGATTTGGCATGTGCCACAAGTAATCACACTTCTAAGAGGATGAAATATCTACTCTCACATATCCTCTAGGATTCTCGAATGCTTTATCGAAAACGAACGAGGAAGGCAACTTGAAGACTCATCTGACGGGTAAACAACATTAGTCCAAAGGTAGTACTTCAAGAGATAAGTACTTTTGATTATTTAATTGTATACATGATTAAATGCATATTTAGAACAGAAGACTCAAAAGTTGGGAATGATCTTTCCATCCTCGCGCATATTTTTCTTTGTTCTTTCTCACACAATTCCTTGCGGTACATGGAATACCCTAAATTTCCAAATATCACACAGTTTTGAAACTTCGCATATTGAAAAGTCTAAAAATTTAAAATGATACTATTAAATGAGTCTCCTAGAGCTCATTCTGTGGTGTTTCAGTTAGTAGCTTAGGAGGCTTAAGTCGTATTAAGTACGGTTACAATGTGTAGGTTACATACACAGGACATGGCCCTATAATTTGGAAATCCAACGCACCATTTGAGAGGTTTTCATACTCGAATGTCTATCCAGAAATCATTTGAGTGATTCTTCCGCTGTTTGGGTTTGAAAAATCCCTTGTTATCTTTCTTTTTATTTTCTTATTCACACATATTCAATCACCAATTATAACAGCAACAATAACAATATAATTGCGAACCATAATTAAAGCAGAATATGTAATTCGTAAAGCGTAAATTATGGCTAAAAAAATCCAACTTAATTATGTGTTTTAGAAGTTACTTGGATTGTGTGACGAGGATTATGAGCGAGGTTGTATCATACTTAATAATGTAGAGTCGAGAACCTACTTAATAACGTGTTGTGGCCTAAATTTAATTGAAGGAGAGAAAAAAAAGTGTAGGGATAGAAAGTGAAAAGAGAGATTTGAAAAATTTTGTATTTACATTTCCCATCGCATTAAACCTGTCAATTGTGTCATGTTTGTCGTGTTCGTATCGTTTTGTGACATAATATCTTAAAGGATTGTGTCTTGCCTAACCCGTTAAACTGAATGGGTAATATGACCCAACCCAAATTTAACCTATTAAAATAACGAATAATATGACCCGACCCGTTAGTCGTTAAAGAAAATAGGATAAAATACAAAAAACTACCTCAACTATTGGTGTCACGACACTTTCATACCTCATATTTTAAAATTGACAATGTCATACCTCATCTTACGAATTTGTGCCAATGTCAGACCTCCATTAGTTTTTCTGTTAAATCTTGACGTGGCCAGAACGAGACCTATTTTTATTAAAAAAAATAATTAAATATTAAAAACTTAAAAAATTAAAATAAAAAAAACAATAAACAATAAACCAAAAAAAACCCATTAACCCGTCCCCCTCCCTAAAAACCCAGATCCCCTTCTCTGAGTTATCCCCCACCCAACCCTCTCTCTTTCTTTCTCTTTCTCTTGCCTCTCTCTCTTCTCTTTCCCTGTAACCTGCATCCCTAAAATCCCAAAACCCAAAAACCATTCCCACCCGAGTCATCATCGCCGGCGAGCTCTCAATCCTCTAAGTTGACGATCGTCGATTAACCCCAGACCCTTCCCCGCCACTATCGCTGGCATCATAGCTCTTCTTCTGGCACCACAAGTGCTTCTAGTTCCCCCACTTTAAATACCATGGCAAGTTGAAATTGTGTAGAGGCTTCGCCTTCTCAGAACCCATCGCCATGGACTTCACCTCCACTCTCTCCTCCTCATCCGACCCGCCTATATACACCATTTATCGGAAACTCAGATCAAAGAGAGCCACTCTCAGATCATAACTTTCTCTCTCTGTTTCTCACGCCTCCTTTGATTTTCTCAGAAAATCTCAGAATTTTTTGGGAAAAACAGAGAGTTTCTCTATTGGAATTGTTGTTGTTGTTGTTGTTATTTTTTTTTTTATCTCGCAAATTGCCGGAGGGGCAGACTCCGGGGGCGTGGAGGAGAAGGGAATGTTGTTGTGGAGGTTGTGGCTAGAGTTAGGGTTTGGGGGCAATTGGGGGCAATTGGGGGTCGTGGCTGTCATCGCTGGAGTCAACGACAGAGGTAGGGTTGTCGTCGGTGGGATCGGAGAGGAAGGTTGGGGGGGGGGACGGGTGGGAAGGATTTCTGGGTTTTGGGATTTTAGGGATGCAGGTTGCAGGGAGATAGAAGAGAGATGCGAGAGAGAGAGAGAGAGGAGAGAGAGAAGGTTGGGTGGGAGAGAACTCAGATAAGGGGATCTGGGTTTTGGGGAGAGGAGACACGGGTTGATGGGTTTTTTTTGGTTTTTTTTTTTTGTTTTTTTTTAATTTTTAATATTTAATTAATTTTTTAATAAAAAATGGGTCCCGTCTCTGGCCACGTCAGCATTTAACAGAAAAATTAACAGAAAAACTGACGGAGGTCTGACATTGACACAAATTCGTAAGATGAGGTATGACATTGTCAATTTTAAAATATGAGGTATGAAAGTGTCGTGACACCAATAGTTGAGGTATTTTTTGTAGTTTACCCAAGAAAATATATGTTACTTCAACAAATAATCAAATGAAAAATATCATTAGCATCTACATATTCTAAGCCCTAAAACCCTAACACCTAAAAGTCCAAACGACGATGTAACCATTTCCAAATCGTAGAGGGTTCAATAACGAGCGTTGGCATAATTTTTTTCTTCGCACTTGTAAATTAGTTAGTATGAATTATTACACATTTTCAACTCCACCTAAAACACTGTTCCTGAAGGTTGGGAGAGTTTTAAAAAATGAAAACTAACGAAAAATCTAAAAAAAATTTAGTTTTAATGAAAAAGAACAAATAAATGTGTAGTAAATAGTACCATGAAAAGATAAAAATGTGGTTTTTCATTAAAAACGAATAGTACCGGGAGTGTTTCGTTAAAACTCCATTTTAAAAATCTAAACGATGATGTACCAATTGTTAAAGCGTAGATGATGTGAGCACGGACGTTTGTATATTTTTTTCACATTTTTTGCACTTGTAAATTAATGATTGTTTATTTTTAATTTGCTTTGGTATTTTGTAGGAGAAATCAAATTACATTAAAATGTTCATAATGAGCAGTCAAAGTTGACCACCCTTGACCTTGGGCGAACGTTGACTGTTGCTGACAGGAGTTGACAAACGGTAATGATTTGATCTCACTTATGTGAGGTTAAATCCTGACTATTGTAGTAAGGTTTTTTAGTTGTTGAAAAATACCAAACTAAACTTTTTAAATAGGTTGAAATGGGTTACCTGCAAGTAGACATATTGCTAGTTAAAAAAATCAAACTTTAAAGTTTCATTTGTTTTTTAGAGTGTTGTTATTGGCACTTCAAATATCTCATTTTGTACTTCAATTTTTTTTTTATTTAGAAAGAAAAAATTACACTTATAAAAAGTGCACAAGTGCTAATAAAAATAATTTTTAAATATACAACATTATTACATAATACTAAATGAAAACACTTTGAATATAAACAAGGTTCAAACTTGCCCTTCGTACATAGGACATATCATTAAACCATTTTAGGATTATAATTAAGGAAGTTTTAACGAAACACTCATGGTACTGTTCACTTTTAGAGTAAAAATGTCACTTTTGGTACCATTCACTTATAACACCATTTTGTCATTTTAATTAAAACTTAAAGTTTTGAAATCATTTTCATTAGTTTTCCTTATAATTAATTGATAAAGGACCAAACATAGGCTCTTAACACCCTAATACATGCATTTTTAAAGAAGCCAAAAAACCACTCATCCTGCCAAGTAGTACTACGATTTAGTGGTATTTCATTTCACTTGTAAGTGAGAGGTTTTAGGTATGATTCTCGCCAAATGCGAATTTGAACCACAAATGCCCATTGTGAGGTTTAGCCTAACCCCCCCTCTCCCTTAGTGTAGATAATATCGTTTGTTCCAAACAAAAAAACAAAAAAAAGCCACTCATTCTGCCACTTAATACTACGGTCTAGTGGTATTCTGTACTTCTCTTCACTTGTTGTAAGTGAGAGGTTTTAGGTTCGGTTCTCGCCAAAGACGAATTTGAACCACGTTATTGCTAATCCATTGTGAGGCTAAGCCGTAGTTTGGTATTGAGGTGATTCTGAAAAAAATGGCTATAAAAAAAAGTCACGTCAACATTTTATATTCCTATTGCTTTTTATTTTATTATTTCTATTAAAAAAATCAATATAAAATATTGACATGGCTTAACCGTGATCACAGAAATAAGAGGAGATGAGAAGGATATGAGATGGGAAAGGTAGACAATCCAGGTCTTATTGGCATTGCCAAATTGTAAAAACATAAGTTTTAAATTGCACAAAACTAGAAAAAACAAATCAGGTGTTATTAATTACCCCATTAATAGAATCTATAATTTTAAAATATATTTTACGAAACATTTTTGCTCATCCTCTCAAGTGATAGTAATGTTTATCCCTCTATTTACTATTATTGAATGAGTTAAAATTTTAAGAATTGTGAAAGTAAATCAACTTTTTTTTCATTGGTTCAACACTTTTGTTGCTTTGCTGGGAGAAATGTCAAATCCATTAGAAAAGTATAATACATCCCCACAGACATGGATCCTCTCCAGATCCATGTATCATAATTCATCAAATCCATGTATCCAAATTGTTGAAATTTGATTCAATGGTTACAAATAAGGCTTACTTTTAAAAAAATTAATAACTTTAATCGTTGTATCAAATTTCAACAACCTGGATACATGGATTTGGTGGATTAGTATACATACATCCGGAGAGGACCCATGTCCCATCCCCACGCTATCCATGGAATAAGATATAAATTTAAATATCCAGCCATTAATTAGAAATTAAGGGTGCATTTGTTGCATAGATTATCTCAGATTGGACTAGCTTAAGGGATTAAGTTGGACTGACTTGACTTGGACCAAGCAGGATAATAATAGTGAAGTGTTTGGTGCAGTGCCGGACTAATTTATGGACTAAAATTATTTTAAAGCCCAAAATATTTTTTTATCATTTTTAATTTACTTTTACTTTAAAAAATCAAAAACAGTCAAATATTATATTATAAAATATTAATTTTAATTTACTTTCATTTCTCTTATCTTCATTGTTTCTACCAAACTCTGCATACCCTACCTCTTTGCTGCTGCTCTCTTTTCTCCCAATTAGTCAAATCTCCCTCCTCTTTGCCCTTCCACTTCTTGCCTTCTCAACATATTTGGGGTTTTTGCAATTCCCAAATTCCCCCTTCTTCGTATTTTTGGCCGAATCATGTGTTGAGACATCGCGTTGTTCGTCGTTGAATCTTCAAACAGCTTCTAGGGAGCGGTGAAACCAGCCTGCAACGAAGCACAACGAGTTAACCGGAGGGGAGTGGGGGATTGTGGAGTCAAGGGAGTGAGAGACTAAGTTGACTTGGGGTTGGAACGCTTGGATTTCTCGAGACGCTGCAAAACCCAGAAACGGTCTTAGTAGTCCGACGCTTTTCGGGGTCTCTCGCTAAGAACCCCTAGCGAGCTCTTTAGTCCATGCGAGTCCACCTAATCTCTTTAAAGTTAGTCCCTTCTGTTAACAAACACTGGACTACACTAACTCTTAATCTAGTCCAGTCCAATAAAACTTAGTGAGGGCAAACAAACACACCCTAAAAGCAAAGGGCAAGGCTTTTTTATCCCTAATTTGCTAAAATACCGAAATTCAACAACAAACCCCATGCCAAAGTGGCAGTGCATCAAACCTATCCCTCGACCATCATCATCATTTGTTCCAACTTTCTCACATGACACAACGTGATTAATTTAAAACATACACTTGCCATCCCCTTACTTCTCCCATAGAAAGAGTGAATTCTACCAGTTACCCCACCAAGAGAAACTTCCCATTGGTAAATCGAGTTTAAGAAAGAGTAGACGAGAACTTAGCGCTGTTAATTTTTCGACTGGGATAAAACACTTGTTTAACCTAAACAATAACTGTACAAACAACGGCATTCACTATCTGAAGATGATACAAAGGAATTTACACTTTTCTTCGGTGATGGTGCTCATATGAAGCAGACCGTCCAGTTATTTCCTACCGCCAAAAACTTCACATGAGATTCACAACAGCCGGAAACCGGTCCTGAACAAAAGACTTGCACCTGCGCAACCATGATATTGCCCGATCCTTGAATTACGGCCCAACCGTATAAGTTCTTTCATCACCTTTCTAATAAAAATGGGGGAGGAAAAAAGGATTGCGTAAATAGATTGAACTCAGAGAGAGAGAGAGATGATACAGACTAAACAGAATATGCATATACATGATTTTAGAGTTTCTCCTACTCAAGGAAACGACGACGAATGATGCAAGTATTTAAATGTAACTTAATGTGTTGGATCTACACTGTACACAGGAATACATCATATGCATGCCCAAAGCCTTGAACACCTTGGAATTGAACTTTCATGAGTCACTTCCGCACAAGTAGATTAATAAAAAACAAAGATCATTCACGAATGTCTATTATAAAAATGGCAGATCCTGTTAATTTGACAATTTCATAAAGCTCCAAAAGAGGAGAAAAGCTTCTTTTGAATCACAATGCATAGAGCCGATTAAAATCACAGTTTTTGTATCAATAAAAAAATATCACACAGTTTATTCAATAAATTGGGGATGTGAATGAATGATTATGCTTTTGTTATGACTGATTTACTCTGTTGTTTCTCTGGTAATTACATAAATATTTATTCAAGGAACAAGTCATCTAGTTATGTAACCAATTATCATATTATATATGTACCAAAACTAAAAGATTTATTTAAGTTTGCGTGCATCTATAAACAATGTAAAAAAAATTATAAATCGAGTGACTTGACATATACATGATTAATTAGAGGATGCGTGCATGTTTGATCAAATTCATTAACGCTCAACGATTTACTTTTGAAAATTGAAATTTTGAGACGACTTTGTCGACTTTGATAACATTAAAGTAGTAGTTGATAGATTTATATCAAAGAAGACACTCTACAATGATGAAGAACCCTAACCCCTAAGCCAGTCTCACAATGTTCATGTCTGACATGCTACTTGTCAAACACTTCACAATAAAATAATTAAGCAAACTTTTAAATTAATTATTCGGTATAAATAGATTTAAGTTGTTGGGGATGGAAAGGGTGCAAGAAAGATCACGAAGACAGCATAAGGGTGAGATAATATTGTTCCCAAAAGGGATGCAAATTTTCAAAAGAGTAGTTGCATGTAAAGATTTCATGAAGCTATCTAGCCAATGTTTTATATGCAGATTAAGGGGGAATCCCGATTAATGACTCATTTGAAAGTGCTTATAAAATAACTGAAATGCTTTTGGTGAAATTATTTTTGCAACCAATCCTTAGTAAAAAATTCATGCGAACCCTAAAACAGTACTTCAAGTGCTTTTAGAACTAAAAAACATTCTTTCTAAAAACACTACTTTCAATTATTTTAAAAGGATTTCCAAATGAGAGCTAAGTCTATAATTATGATCCTTGTTACAGTTAATAGATAGTTTTGTGAAACGACAAGAACACATACGATGGGATGTAAAAATACTTACATTAAATTTCAGGTTATCTTTTCCATTAATACGTGTGAGGGGGACGGGCGGTAAATTGCTTCTGCCTGCATATACACAGGTGTCGAGAGGCTGACTAATTAGTTATATACACTTAGCTATATATGTAGAGATCTAATTAATATCTTGAAAAAGAAATACGAGGAAAACTCAGATCAAAGTTTGTTCAAGGCACGAGTCGATCATTAGATATCGTCATTCTGTGATCTTGATATACTAGACTCTTATTAGCATGCGTCAACGCATTAAATTACACTAAGGTAAAGAGAGATTAAATTTGTAGATAAAATTTGCAAACTAAATAATATGTAATCAACAAGAAATGAGCACGTTTATCAATACTTAAATAATAAGCAAATCATGAGATTCCATGCCATTTAATTTGCAAATTTTGTCTACAAATCTAGTTTCTCTAGCATTGCCCATTACACTAAATTTTGTTGAATCAGATCTTTGTAATGTAGTGGATTTTTTTCTAGAACAACTTCATAGTTGAAGTTTGAATTTGGTGTACCAGATGGTTTCGGCAATTTTAGAGCTAAGAATTTGGGGGTTGAATTTTTATTTAAGGACTAAAATCTTTCTTAAATAAATAGTTTTACATAAAAGTTTATCAAACATTATAATACTGTTTATTTTTTCAAAAGCACTTTTACAAAAAAGTTTACCAAACATTCTGCTACTTTATTTCACAGTTGCTTATTCTCATAACACAGCATAAGCAGTTTTTTTTCAAAGCACATCAATACCAAACCAGCCCTAAGCCCACTCCTCTCTCTTTAGTGTAGATAATACTGTTTGTTAAAAATAATAATAAAAAGAAATACACCCTCATCCTTGTTTGAGTCAAGAGAGAAAAGGAAAGAGAGAAAGCAAAAAGTTTTATAAGCTGAAACAATCCTTCGCATTTGAGTTTCAAGTGAGTACTACGAACTCCATGTCAAACCTAACCTCAACCGCCACATCACTAATCATCATTCTTGGGTCAGCACAAACAGCTTTCGCCATACTGGGCTATTTCGTCCTTCGAAAAACCAAAAGCTTTTCTCAGGCCCAAATCGTGCCTTGAACCCAACTCACCAAATCACAAGTCGAAATGAAGAAAAATATTACTAAATCATAATATTAAGTGTTATCCTAATAGTGTTAAACCCTCACTTCCCTTAATAATAAAATCTAAAAAAAAATAATTAATTTGTGCTTTTAAACCCAAAAACATTTTTTCAAAATACATTTTCTATCAGGATTCTCTTTTGAGCAAAGAGGGAGGATTCTGACCAAATACATTAAGCCGTTGAAATTTTATCTAACCGCTACAAATAAAAAACTCCTTAAAAATTATAATAATTGTAACATGGAATAAAATTTGGTCAGCAGAATCCTTGTCCTTTGCTTGGGAGAGGATCCTGATACGTTCAAATGTACCTTCCCAAACCAACTCTAATCACATTCTCGAACACGCACGGGTTCTAATCTGCACCCTCCAGCGAGAGATGCCGAGAAATGATGCCCCGAAATCCCAAGCGACAAGATCAAATACCCATTGCTGCCTTTCCCGCGAGTTCTCCACGGCAGCCTCCACCAACACCGACAAAATCGCCGTCATACACGCCTCCGGCGTTGCCCTCCTCTCCCGCCAACCCCGTCCCCGCTTCTCCATTTCCGACGATGCTGCTCCCGCTCCCGTCCGACAACAACTCCTCTACGACGGCGACCACTCCTTCACGTACTCCCGCCTCTCCTCAGCCGTCAATTCCCTCACCTCCCAGCTCCTCTCCGCCCCTCAACCTCCCAGCAGTTACAAGAAGCTCGGCCCAAGAATCTTCGGCATATACATGCCGCCGTCGGCGGAATACATAGTGTCCGTACTGTCAGTTTTGCGATGCGGCGAGGCGTTTCTGCCTCTGGACCCTTCCTGGCCCAAACAGAGGTTACTTTCGGTAATTTCCTCGGCCGACGTCGACCTTATCGTCGCCTGTAAGACGCAGTTTGGATTCGAATCGGACTTGAATTGGCTACCGGAGACCTGCAAACGCAGTGTTTTGTGGTTTTCAATGGAAGAGGTTGAGGAGTGTAGAAATGGAGTAATCGATTGGGCGTGCAAATGTGAGAGTGGTGGGAAAGAGAGGTTGTGGTGTTATTTGATGTACACTTCCGGTTCGACCGGGAAGCCGAAAGGCGTGTGTGGAACTGAGGAGGGACTTTTGAACCGGTTCCGGTGGATGCAGGAGCTGTATCCACTGTTTGGTGATGAGGTTTTGTTATTCAAGACCGGAATAAGCTTTGTTGATCACCTGCAGGAATTTCTCAGCGCAATTCTCACTGGTTGTACTTTGGTCATACCTCCTTTCGATCACCTTAAGCGAAATGTGATTTCGATTCTGGATTTCATACAGGTACATTGCCTTTCTTTCGTTCGTGCTTCGTTACTGTGTTTAGCTCAGATTAAAATCTTGATCTAGGAATGCGACATTGTGAAAATACAGCATTATTAATTTGATAGAATTAAGTAACCTTAACGATCAATTGTTTTTTGACCTCTAATGCCGTAATCGTCATGCGTTGTGCTCAACTTATCCAAAAAATCCTCAGGCTGGAAAAAGATAACGGAATAAAAACTCGATACGTCTTGGTCTCCGTTTATGCAGTGTGGGACGAACTATTTGATCTACGATTTCTAATATGTGTACTGATTATGCAAACCAAAAAGAAATTTCATAAGCTGAACAGTTAGTGTTACTATAAGTTGATTATTATCATTGTTTTTTCTAAACGTGGAGTTTTCTTGTAGGCTTACTCTGTCAGTAGGCTTACTGCTGTGCCATCACTTATGCGAACTATCCTTCCTTCTTTGCAAGGTCGAGAGGAGGAGCGGCTTCCAACTTCTTTGGATTTGTTAGTGCTCAGCGGTGAAGTTCTGCCTTTATCATTATGGGAGATGCTCTCCAAGATATTACCCAGGACCTCTATCTTGAATTTATATGGGAGTACTGAGGTTAGAGTTTAGAACTTCCCTTGAATTGATCTCTATTTGTTCGATTAGGTCTCCAACATATCAGATCAAATAATATTGCCTGTTTGGATGAATATGAAATGATTTTCAAGCCATTCAGATTTTTACTGATAAATCTTGTGTTATTTGCAATATATGACCATCATACAGTTTGGATGTTGCCAGGTTTATTATATTAAGTACTGTGACAACTCTGAAGTGGGCTCATTAATCAAGAGAGCTAAATAAAGATCTCTCTCTTTTTTCATTTATTTTGAAGAAACAGCATATCTTCTCTTTAATAAATGCACCATGATCGATTCTGGCCTTCTGTCGAGCTTGTCGTAGCGTAGGAGTGACAAAGCTGTTATTAGTCATTTCATAGTATCACTTATAGTGATGTACTTCATCATGAGATATCGGCTACTTTGAGTTTCACTCCCAAAGGATAATTCATCAATTTTTTAAAAAGTGCTAACATGTAAATTGTTAAATTTTAGGTTTCTGGTGATTGTACATATTTTGATTGCAAGAGGTTGCCAATGATTTTTCCTTTGGAGACAGACACACTAACAAGTGTTCCAATTGGCATGCCTATTGTTAATTGTGATATTGTGCTTGTTGATGGCGATGGTGTATCCAGTGCGGGGGAAATTTGTGTTGCTGGTGTATGCAATTCTTCTGGATATTATTCTGACTCTACATTTACACCTTTGGACACCGTAAACATGCTTCAAGATTCTGTTTGTTGCAGTTCTGTAAATGGATACAGAAGTCAATCTTATTTTCGGACTGGTGATTTTGCCAAACAGCTTCCTAGTGGTGACTTGGTGTTCTTGGGTAGAACAGACCGTACTATTAAGTACAATGGGCAGCGTATTGCTTTAGAGGAAATTGAAGATACATTGAGGGGACATCCAGATGTAAAGGACGCTGCTGTGATTTTTCATAAAGTTCAAGGGGAACTCATGTCACTCGTAGCTTTTGTAATATTAAGAGAGGGAAAACCCAGTGAGATACTTAAATCTTCCATCAAAAGTTGGATGACTGACATACTTCCATCAGTAATGATTCCTGGCCACATTGTTATCAGTGAATCATTTCCTGTGTCTTCTAGTGGAAAAATTGACTATGAGTTGTTGGCAGAATCAGTATTTCTTGCAAATCATGTCCAAGATGGGATTGGTGATGTTGGGAGCCACAATCTACTGCAAGTAATTAAAAGGGTTAGCTCTGTACCCTCATAAAATGACCAACTCATTCTTTTCCAGTCATTTGCTAAATTACACTTGTGTTTACTCAGATTTGTTTTTTTTTTTTATTTACCATTGATCTCTGCATCCAGTAGTGGAAGTTATTCGTATGGGGAGGGTCTCATATCATGGGCTTGAGTCTGGAATCTTGGCTTAAGTTTTCAAATTAGGGATAAATCTCCATGGTGTTTCAATTTTCTATCAATGTTTGCTGTCGTTTTTATTGATTAAATTTTCACTTTGGTCAGCACTATTATTACTAACATTCATGATGTTCTTAATTTTTAATGAATATCATTATGGGAGATAATAAATGCTAACTTGAGCTGAGCATGATTCTTAGCCACATTAATATATTTTCCTAAGCTGGAATGGGACTTCGTTTGTTCCTCCCTCCCACTTGCCCTTTTACCTGGGCTGAGTTTTTTGTTGAGGTTTTTGAAACTTAAATCTAGCCCATTATGTAGTGGTGTGTCACCGAGTTCTGGAAAACTGATGTATGTTCTGAAATGCAAAAATGTTAACAAATAAAAAGATCATTTATCATCCTACAAGTTTCCCACAATTGCTTTCGAGTAACAATTTATTTGTTATCTCAATCACTTGTAGGATGACAATTAATCTCTTACTTTGAATTTTTATTATGTAAAAATTCGCACTGACTATTTGTTTCCTCAACTCAGGTTAATTTTTTATTATCTATAAATTCATAGTAATTTGTTTCCTTCTTGACAGGCCTTTAGTGATGTTTTAAGGGCTGATGAGGTTTCTGATGATGATGATTTCTTTATGATGGGTGGAGATTCAATTGCTGCTGCTCATCTTTCTAATAATATAGGAGTTGATATGCGACTGATATATTCCTTCACAACTCCATCTAAGCTTTGTACTGCTCTTCTAGAGAGAAAAGGATCGTTCAATATGAATGTTAGCAGAGATTCTAAATCGAAGATGAATCTGGAAGGGGATAAACAGAGCATTTATCATGTCCACTCTGAGACTCCCAATGCAGTAAATGTTGACGGGCAGAGGAGATTTCTAAGAACTCTTTCTGAAAGAAATGAAGATGATGCAATTATCTCCAAACGCTGGAAAGTTGATTCAAATGTTGCTTCAGGTGCTACTGGTCCATCAGATGGGTATCCATGGAATTCTGGGGCAATACATGTGTCATGTTCTTTCAGCCGGTGCAACAAAGTTGTCTATGGAGGTGTGTCCAGGGTGAAAGATACATATCAAGCATCCTGTTCTGTGATGGTCCCAAGAAGAAAAGTTAATATGCAAGAATCGTGGAAAGTTTACATGGGATCCTGTGTTGATGCATCACCACTTATTGTTCATAAAGATCAGGATATATTCTTATTTATTGGATCATCACACTCACAAAAATTTCTGTGTGTTAATGCCAGAAGGTAAGGCACATATCATTGTTTCTGAATGCAAAATATAATTGGCATAGTTCTTAGAGAATTCCGGAGGCATTTTCTTGTTTTATTCACCACATGATAGATTTGATATTTGCTCATCTTTAGTAGTGCATTGGAATCTTTCTATTCTTCGTCAGTATTAACAGGCATATCCTTCATTTGAGACGGGATGTTTACATAATATTCTATGAGTATATTATTCCTTAGTGGTTTAATTGAATACAGAAGAAACCTTTAACAGTTTAGGCGTTCCTCTAGAACAGCTTGAAATATTTTTCTTTCTGGTTTTGTATTGTTACATAATTTTCTCTAGTGGTTCTGTGCAGTGGGAGGCACAACTAGAAGGACACGTGGAATGTTCAGCAGCAACTCTTGATGACTTTACACAGGTTTAATTTGACATAACTTTGTGTGCTTTTAACTTCATAAATCATCTGTAGATTAGCTCCATGGGACATGTTGATGATTCTCAAATGGGGTATTTCATTAGGTTGTAGTTGGATGCTACAGAGGGAAAATATATTTCCTTGATTCTTTGACTGGTAACATCTGCTGGACTTTCCAAACATCTGGTGAGGTAGGGTTGTTTTGTTGTTTTATATTTATTTCTAATCCCCATTTCATTTGCATTTTGATCCATTTTCATTCTTTATCTTCTCTCACGGTTGATGTATTTTCATTATGAAGGTAAAGTCACAGCCCGTCATGGACAGTCAGAGACAATTGATCTGGTAATATTTCTGACTCCTCTTGCTTTTTAATTCCAATAAACTGAACATTGTATCTCTTGGATCAATTGTCCATAGACTAACTATTCCATTTATAATGCATGGAATCAGAAGACAATTTTTTTCATGTTCTGTTTTATTCATGCTTGGAAATCCTTTTTATAAAAGCATCACTATATACGTTGGACTCACAAAGTGAACTGTTCATGTAAACAACCAGTCTGATGTAGAAGAACTGAGGAACTGTGAATTTTTGTCTGGTCTTCAACATTTTGGGTAGAATAAATATTTGGTTGCATATAGAGTTCTCCCTGCAAGCTCTGTTTGTGAAGCAACCAAAAGAAAAGAGATGATTGTGATTTTAAGATTTGTTTTGAGTGGTGAAAAGTTTCTGTTTACTACATTATTTACAGAACGTACTCTGACTTTGTGTTTGTTTCTATTATGTTGGAAGAGGGAAAACAAAACAGAGATTGATCTATAACAAAATTTCTGCAGGTGTGGATCATATGACCATAACTTATATGCTCTTGATTACAAAAATCATTGCTGTGTATATCAACTTCCATGTGGTGGGAGCATCTGTGGGTCACCCGTAATTGATGAGGTGAATTTTGGAATTTATTATTCATAAGTAAATCGTTAATTCTTCTCCAGGGAAATTTTACCACAGTTTGCTTGTTTTATTTGCAGATGTTTAAATATGTTTTTGAAATTTTAAATGATCTCTCTCTCTCTCTCTCTCTCTCTCTCTCTCTCTTACTGCAGTTTACTTGGTTTATTTGCAGATGTTTAAATATGTTGAAATTTTAAGCGACCTCTCTCTCTCTCTCTCGTTTCCTTCAATTCAGTTTTGTTTCATGAATCTTGGTCAGTTTGATGAACAATTATGTCCTAGTCTTGCTTTTGGACTTATTTATTTATTTTTCATATTTGATAAGTAATCGTTTTGATCAAGTTTTTTCATATGAAAGTGAAAGTCAGCGCTTGATTGGTGGCCCATGGGATAGTAAATCTTGTAACATGCTCCAGAAAAAAATAACTGGATGCATGCATGTCCATGTCCACATTTGTATGTTTTGTGTAAATGGGAGGGTAGAGTGCTGATCATATTTTGTTTTAGTTGATTCTATTTTATTCTTTTCTTTCTGAATTGCCCCTTCAGAACAGAAATCTGGCTTGATTGTTGAATTTACTTGGATTAGTGGGATTTGTGCTTGGAATTGTTATTTCTTGCTGGTGGAGACTTTTCAGGGGTTGTTTGGTTGGAAAGAAATAAGAGGTTTTCAGATGATCAGGTGGAAAAACTGGACTTGTGGGAATTTTTATTTTTCTTTTGGGTGTCTGTTCGAATATCGGCTGTATAGACGTATGATGAATATAACTGGCCACTCCCAGTAAATAGTTGTACTCTTGTCAGACAGTAAACTGTGATATTTCGTGTACATGTCAGTAAATTTGATTTTCTTGTACTAATCTTTCTTTCAGACCAATAACATACTTTATGTGGCTTCTACGAGTGGCCGAATGACAGCTGTATCAATAATGGTATGCAAAATTTCTTGGCTTATCTTATAGTTATTGTTATACCTTTTAAAGGGTGAATGTTGTGTTTGTGAGCGGACTTGAACATGCTGAATCAGAGAATTGAAATATCTTCAAAGAAAACTATGAGGTTGAAAACTTGTTTGTATACCTAAACACAGCTTCAGAACGTAGAATATTGCTTGAAATGCATGACTATTAGCTTCAATGTTACCTTTACTCCTCATATTAAATAGCCCTATATGACAATTACCTACATCAATTGTAATTGGTGCCACTGCCTTCAGGGCTATGATTGTTTCTATGTCATTTTGCTTCTCAAAGTAAATGGACACTATAAAGTGTTCAACATAATGGGAATAAAATAAGTAGGATTAGAAGAAAAAGAAAACCAATAGGAGGAAAAGGTGGCCCCAATGTCTTCCCCTTTGGGGACAACTGGTCGACCTAGTGGTCTACCATGCCAGTTCCTTCAATTGGCCCAATTAATACCTAGAGTTAGAACTTATCTAATGGTGTGCTTGTATCATATCATGTATTGTGATTACTAATACATGGTGACAGGATTTCAATGTCTTAGTCTCCGAGCCCAAAAGTTCATCCATTTTTAGAACAAATTTTATGTTCAACTATTATTGGTTCTCATATTTATGCTATTGTGCTTGTTTCATCCCAACTAACCTTCTTTGGTAAAAGAAGTAAACGTGTTCTGATTTATTCAAGTGGCATATTTTTTGGCCTGCAACCTGATTATTGTTTTGGGTAATCTACTCACATTTCAGGCACTCCCATTTTCTAGTATGTGGCGGCATGAGTTAGAAGCTCCAGTGTTTGGGTCTCTTGCCATCAATTCTCTGAACGGAAATAGTATGTGCAGTTCATTTGACATTTGGTTATATGTATTCATCCTTTTTCATTTATGAAAGTTGATCTCATTTTATCGTTGGAATTGGTTGTTATTATGTTTTTCATTTCTTTTGTTTTTTTCTTAACTACAGTTATATGTTGCTTGGTGGACGGTCAGGTGCTTGCCTTGGATACTAGTGGATCTTTTATTTGGAGGGTACAATTTTATTACGCTTTTAATACCCATATGGAATTTTTTTTTCATAATATTATAGGGTAGTGCTGTTCACACACCCTTGTTACCTCGCACACACCTTTGTTAATTTTTGTCCATAGTTCTTCAATTCATTTGATCTAATAGCCAGAAATTGAGAGTGGTTGTGAGAGGTAAAAATGGGTGTGTGGATAGTAGTACTACCCATGTTATATTGCATGACAGAAACCTTTTCTCTGATCCCAAGACATTCTATCCTTTTTGCTTGGTTATTTTTTTTAAATTTATTTTTTTTTAATGTGAAATTGACTTGGAATAAAAAAAATATATCTCGCTTTATACCTGTATTTTTTCTTATGTTATATTATACCTGTACATACTGAAATTTTTAAACTTCCAATTTTCATATTTTTTTGGTTGAACTCTACATTCCATCCCATGCATTACTATGACTCATTAGAAATAGCACACTCATGAATATCTGAAATAGCGTGTTTTAATTCTGTGTTTGGTCGTCTCCAAACATTTGCACCCGATTGAAGTTCTCTGTTAGATAAGGACAGGGATGTACAGTGATGCAGTTCTTTGTCAATGTGTTCTAGACTTATAGTCCTCTAACATGTATGTTTTGCTTGAGTTGCAATTCTTGATCCTGTTTCTTTTTTTTTTTTTTTTTTAATATTTTTTTACAGTACCGAACTGCTGGGCCTATATTTGCTGGAGCCTGCATATCTTCTGATCTTCCTTTGCAGGTATAAATACCTGTATACATATATGTATATAATGTATGTGTGGTATGCATATTATTATATGCATATACTATGGAGTTAATGTTCTGTTGCGAAATCATAAAGTATCTATCATTTCTTGAATCTGCTAAACATTCTCATATGGCACAAAAATTATACTCTTCGACTTTGGTTGTCAGAAGATTACGTTACACCTTGTGATTGTAATTTTGTAACTACCAAATAGATATCAACCTTCTTTTTAATTTCATTGCAGCAAAAGAGATCTTAACAGAGAGATTAAAACCCTAGGGTTGAGGTCCTGTTCAAATAAGCTAATTATCATTATAATTTGCCCCATCTGGATAGTGTAAGAATGTTCGCTTAATTCTTAAGTGAATGTAAGTAACATAGGAGTGAGGGTAAATATTAACCGCATGTTTATGTTTTATTGTTGCTGTAGTGTTTGGGTATGCTGTGTAGGGCTCGACCTTTTTATTCAAAATCTGATTAACAATTTCAGTCATTTTCTGTCTTTTGTTGTTTTTACATGTTAATTCATGATGTCCCTGCCCTCACTGCATATGGAATTAGCCTAGTTCGTATTGAATAACCTATTGTTCATTTAAAGATTGTTTTGTCTTGGTTATTCTGTAGGTACTCGTATGTTCTAGAGACGGAAGCATCTACTCACTTAAACTGGTAAGGTGCAGTATATGTTTGGATGAAAATCTGCATGCTTTTAGTAATTTTGGCATAACTACTGATAGCTTTTCTGTTCTGTAATGATTGAATTTCCAATATCGAATCTTATGCTGTGGCTTAACCATAAAAGTTGCACCAAACACATACTCGGATAGGGTCGCGAAGTGCAAAGCCCCGGTCTTTGACAACCTTTGTAAGGACAACAAAACCTATACTTATGTGTGTTCAACACTATAACTATAGGCGGGGCCAGTTGTAGGATGAGCACCGAGTGGCGTTCTGCTTGATTAGGCAAATGCGAGTGTAATATTTTATTGCTCCTAAAGAATGGAAGAATTTTATCTGTTCTAAGCAACCTTTTTGTAATAAATAATTTCTGGTAATACTACTCGTTTACGACAATCTAGTTACATTACTTTGTCTCAGTTTGAGTCTGGTACTGTTCCTAATACACAGTTTTAATTGGATTTCAAATTTAATGGCTCGCATGAACTACAAGCTGTTTTTACTGTTTGGCATAAAAACACGAGCAAATTGGAATTTGTCCATTTTGTTCTTTTAATAGAATCTGGTAGGGCTGATAGGCAGTTTGCATTCACTCCTCTGAATTTGCAAAACTTGCTGGTTTTAATTTTATTCAGAAAGATAGTTTGGAAAACAGATCGGTACTGATTGCTTAATTATACTGGATTCACCCTATTTCCTAACATCCTGTAAAAGAAAGAGCATAGTTTGTTCATATTCAGTATATTGTACTGTACGTTCATCACTGCTTTGTTTGCTGTAGGAAACTGGAGATTTACTATGGGAATACAATGTTAAGGATCCGATTACTTCGTCCGCTTATGTGGATGAGCACTTGAGCTTGACATCTGATCCGCCTAACTTGCCGGACAGGTAAATAACTGCAGAAGACTTTAAATAACTTGAACATTCAAGTGATCATTTTCATATATATCCACAACCTTTTCCAGGTTGGTTTGTGTCTGTTCCAGCTCAGGAAGCGTGTTCTTGCTCCGGGTTAACTCGGGTGCTGCCAAAGTTGCAAATCAACGAATGGATGTTGAGGAATTTGCAAGGCTGGACCTCGGAGGAGACGTATTCTCTTCACCTGTGATGATTGGAGGCAGAATTTTCGTTGGTTGTAGGGATGATTTTGTGCACTGCATTACTGTTAAGCCCTAGGTCCGCAGGAACAGTAAGTTCCTTAAACATGAATTTTGTTGTTAAATATGTAAAGTCCTTTTGAGGTCAAATTATGTTCTCAAATTTTTATAGGACAAATTGCAATTTAGTCCTTGTAGTTCGGCCCGATTTAACATTAAGTCCCTATCGTTCCATTTTTCACCATTTTCCACCATTTTCCCCCAGTAATTCAGCAATGCTTTCAGTAGGAGAATTTGTCTAACCAACTGAGAGTTGGACTAAAGAAACAATGGATAGAACTTGGCTGCTGAAAGAATTAGCAGCATTCCCTGCTAATCACCAATCACGGTTGAACATGTGTTCAAGTTATGATTAAAAAATCCATAACTTGGACACGTGTCCAACCGTGATTGGTTATCAGTAGGA
The DNA here is from genome assembly GCF_041283825.1 of Pyrus communis. Taxonomy (NCBI): domain Eukaryota; kingdom Viridiplantae; phylum Streptophyta; class Magnoliopsida; order Rosales; family Rosaceae; genus Pyrus; species Pyrus communis. Next base: position 5,249,091 of record NC_142571.1, on the reverse strand, counting down.
GTTGTTGCTAAATCTTCAGCACCCTAGTCCCGTTCAGAAACAATAGGGGAGAATATATTATGACACAAATTAACAAGTGAATACATCAAATTTCGACACATCGGTTAACAAAAAGAATGAGATAACCAACCAGATCAATAAGTCTTCGTTAGATCCATATCATTGTCGTCGATAGTCGGGCATGGAGGGGCGGCACGACGGGCAGAACCTGCTCGTCTCCAGCCATTCAACGATGCAGCTCTCGTGGTAAAGATGCAAACACGGCATGCGAAGTCCTTCAGTACCCACCCCAAGCTCCGCAATACAAATAGATCAGCAAACCCCTGGTGGCGATGAAGTTTCCACTCTCACCCTCTCCAACTTGTCAATGGAAGATTTTGTTGCAGGTGCAAACGCTGGCTCTACGGTCATACCATCATCATCCGACTCCTCAACCACTTCAACTTTGATGAGTGCCTCCATGTGCACAAGACTGGTACCCCTTGCCCTAGGACGTAGGGCCTCACACAAGATTGTATTGGCCGCGGACAAAAGAGTCCGCAAGGGGACGTTGATCAGGCCAGAAAGCACGCGAGAGACGGCTTTGGAAGCAGCCGGCGACATGGCAGTCTTGTCTAGGTCAATCTCAAGTTTGTCCTCAAAATCAATGCTGTCGATGCTCTGCCCCATTTGATCAATATCTTCTAAAAGCATGGCTTTGTAGTGGTTCTCCAAATCCTCTTCGTCCTCTAAGATCCTCGGCAGCACCATCACCGTAACATTGGCCTTAACGGTCAACCACAACTTGGATTTCAAGTCGTCCTCCATTTTCGGGATTTCGGAAAAGCCAAGCAGCCGCGTGCTGCATTAAACGTCGCCCCGAACCTCCCAGGTCTCCTCCGCAGTGACCACCATCAGCAGAAAGAATGTGCAGTATAATGTGTGGGATATCTGTGGAATTCAAAGGGTCTTAGTTGGGGTTGGGGTTGGGGTTGGGGTAGGAAAAAGGAATAGGATGGAGAGAGTCATGGGGTAGGAAAAAGGAAGACTCGAAGACGTTGGGATTTTTATTTATTTATTTTTATCACAAAAATTCTAGTTTCTTACATAATTAATTGATTAACACTGTTCTTAAATATATAGCCTCCAAATATTATGATTCACTGTTAAATTTACAATTTACAAGAGTAGGTCAAGTCCACGGTTTAAAACCCTTCAACATGAGAAATTTTTTAGTGTACTTGAAACACAAGATTACTCACATATCAAAATCAGGTGAAAAAAACTGAAAACTATATCATTTATGCACTTATATCATGATACATGTTGTACCGACTTATGTTCTGGGTATATGAAAAGAGCTACGCCAATACCAAACTAGCCAATACTGGTTGTGTTTGGGTTTAGTTTTTTTAGTACATCGATATTTTTACATTAAGGGGAAGTGGAGTTCGAACCTAGGGGAGGTGAAGTTCGAACCTAAGGCATCTCACTTCCAAGTAAAAATGAATACCACCAGACCGTAGTACTGAGAGATGAGTTTAGTTAATTGCAGACTTTTCATTTCTCAATTTACCCATACAAATGTTGGAGTTAAATCACGTACAATTTATGATGCATACATATATTTTGTTCCTAAAGTAATAATCTCTCTAAACATAAATGTTTCCTTAATGGTGGAGTTGCGGATCTTAATCTAAACTTCCATCTATGATAGAGTTCTTTTTTATTTAAAAAAAAAAAAAAAAAAAAAGTACAACTGGTGGCATACCACGATTATCCATTATTTTTGGAACCAGAGAGATTATGAGGAATTTCACTCGTCCGTGGCCACAGTCAAGCAGACTGATAGCTCGAAGCTTATATGATAGAGTACTAAAGGAATAACACAAAATCTAAAATAAGGAACAAAACCTAAATCAGTCACATAAACGTATTTGTTGAGCGACATGACACTGTTCCATGTTTGATTTTTGTTTTTGTCGGCTTGATTTCTTTTTATCTTTTTGGATCATATCCTATCTTCCTTTTCTTGAATCAGATTGGACAAAGAACATATAGCCACCATTCCAAAAAAGATAAGAGAAAGAATTTTAATTCCATATATGTAGACTCAAGAAACAAGTAACTGATCAAACTTTTACATTAATTACACAAACTAACAAATGGATTAATACATATCATCAAAACAAAACAATTAATGTTGAGCGAATCGTGAAGCAAAAGCCCTCGTTGGCCAAATTAATCACTTAGTTTTGTGTTGTTATTTCGGGAGGCATGGCGAAGCGGCACAGTGGGCAAACCCTACTTTTCTTCAACCACTCGATAATGCAATCGTCGTGGTAAAGATGCGAGCGCGAGCACGGCATGGGGATTGCTTCCGAACCAACCTCCATCTCCTCCATGCAAATTGAACAATCCGCTGATACTTCCACTCTCACCCTTTCCAGCTTCTCGATCGATGACTTACTTGCAGGCACAAATTTAGGGTCATCCGTGTCCAGGCCCCCAAATTCATCGACAAGAACAACGATGGACACTGGCATATGAACAAGCATGCGATCACTGAAAGGTCGAGAATCAGTTTCTGCGACTCGGAAATCTTGTACTATTTTATCCACCACGGAGTCGCAAATCTGAGGAGGGACATGCAGGCTAGAAACCAGGGCCTCAGCTAGGGCAGCCCTTGACTTGTCTTCATCCATCAACAAATCGAGTTCGAGTTCGTCGAAGTAGGTTTCTTCTACTGGAAGTGAATCGTAGTCGTCGTCGTCCTCGGAATGCAAGGCAGGCTGACTTGTCAATATTCTGGCATCGACACCCAGCAAGAATTGGGTCCATGGCAATTCGTTGTCAGGTTCAAAAACCTCTGCCTGCTTCGATTCGCAATGGTATCCCACCACTTGCCGATCACTTACAGTTTCCATAGGTGGATCACGAAGAGAAATAAAGAAAATTAAGCAGAAACTAATTAACACACGATCGAATTAGTAGTGTTTGAGCTACTGTAGTTCTTCCGAAGGCAAATGAAGCAATAGATAAATCTGAAATACTTGAGGCAGGCATATAGCGTTTATATAGACCACTTATATGCGCGTGTTTCCTTGTTAGGTTAGGATCATATTTCCAAATGAAACCAGGATTCAGAAATAATAATAAATGGAAACATATTAACGTGAACAAGTAGGATTACGAATCCTTATTTCCTTGGGATTTCTAGACTCTTAGAGCATCCCCAGTGAGGGGCTATATATGGAGCTGAAAAAGTGATGGATATAGCTCATTTTAGAGCTCCAAAGAATCTTTGGGGCTTTATAATAGAATCTCTCCTAATGAGAGGCTATGTACCTTTCGGGCTCTATATGAAGCTATATATTTATTTATGTAGTAATTTGATTATGCAATGAAATTATTTTTATCTTAATTTTTCTAAATTTATTTTTAGACATGTTATCTTAAATTTTTTTTAATGAACATTCGAACCTAAAAAAAATCAAATTCTAACAAAGTTAGATTTCTTCACTTATGTACCGTCGGATTAGGTTCTCTTATCTTAATCTCATCCGTTTGTTTGCTCTATGCAATCAAATAAGATAAGATTTACTTCATGACAACCATTGGATTGAATTATCTTATCTCAATCTCATCAGTTGGTTTATTTCTCTAATTGGCACATTCTCCGAAATCAAAGACAACATGTTTAGAGTCTTGCAAGAAGTTCTGTCATGCCATCAATGTCGTCTATGGGCCAGAATATCTTCGTAAACCGACGAAAGGTAACTTGCAAAGACTTTTGATAAAAACTAAGAAACGAGGGTTTCCCAGTATGCTTGGGAGCCTAGATTGCATGCATTGGGATTGGATCAAATGTCCAGTAGCATACCATGGTGCTTATATTGGACACAAAGGACACCCAACCATTGTCCTCGAAGCTGTTGCATCATATGATACATGGTGGGCTCCATTTTTGAATTAAAAATAACAAAAAAAAAATAAGTATAGGCTCCGTTTTTTATGTGGGTCCCACTAATTTTTGGGGCTAGATGTAGCCTAACTTTTTGCTATCCAAGAAAGGAAGTTGATAGCCCTTGTGGTGGATATAACCCCATTTTCCTGCCCATTGGAGATGAAATTTCTCATTAGGGCTTCAAATATGGTAGCATCATGGAGGATAGAGTTCCCATTGGAATGCTCTTACTACAATCTAGTAGTATTGCTCACTCCCCCACTTCCTTAACTCATACCACATGCTCATGATAGGGTAAAAACATTGAGTTCTAATTCAAATTGACTCAATGTTTTGAATGTGTTACTGGAGAATGGTTGAATAATTTAACTTTCTTTTTTTCTTCTTTTCAAGTTTTGTTAATGTTTTTTTTTATTATTTTTGGTGTGGATGTTTGATTGTGCTAATGTCCATGTTCAAATTATGGAAGCTAATGAAATTGGCTCAATAGGATTTTTTTTTTATTCTGATTTTTCCTTTCTTTTTTAATTAAGTTTGTTCTTTCAAGGAAAAACCCTTATAAAAATAAAAAATTTATTTTAAGCCAGAAAAATATGGACCGTTGGTCAAAATATCTCACAGCCCAGAATTTGCCATGTGTACTAGCCATTATTTTTTAAATTCAAAATTTTTTAACCATTAGAAATAAAACGGCCTAGAAATATAGCCTTTGGAAATCCAAGGGCCCAAACAAAGCCATGTCGCCTCTACCCATAATCAGCTGAGTACACCTGCAGCGCAGTCCCCATCTTTGTATTTGTGTTGGCTCAATTGCCAAAATTTGCGCGTATAACGCACACGCCTTGCCGAAAAAAAAAATTTCATGTGGTTGACACTAGGCAAACGTCAAATCCACTCAGTGAGTAGACTAGGTGATTTGAGCCCGTGTGTGGAGACGAGACCCCTTGAAGCCTAGTTGATTGGGTAAGGCTGGAGGGGTTTTGGGGAGGTAGGGAAATTTGATTGCCTAATAGTCCAAGTTATTTTCTTGATGATATAGAATAGTGATACGAATATAGTAAAAATTGTTGTAGGCCTAATTTACGAAACTGTATTTAGGACTAGAGAGGGAAATGGTTGGTGGCAAGTGAGAGATGTAATTCTAAGGTGTGTGTTGTATCACCCCATTGTGCCTTTATTTATAGTAGTAAGATAGGTTAAATCCTTACCTTTTTAGGATTACAACTCTAATATGATATTAACTACTAAAAGGAATATTCCAAGATATCCCTACATACACTAGAATTTACATAATCACATTTCTAAACTAATAGGACTGCAACACTCCCCCTTGAATGTGTAAATACTCAAACAAAACATCGCATCAGATCTTCAGCATATAAGGTAAACAAGTTGATGAAGTCAACACAACAGATGAATACGAGTCTCAAATTTAAAAGAAAGTATGTCTGGGTAGTAAAACTCACAAAATCTCGCTATGGTAAAACCTAAGGTAGGTAAAAACCCATAGACTAAGGAAAAAAGTGAGAAGTATGCATAATGTCTAAAACAAACATCAAACATAACGAAAGTAGTGAACTCAACGGAGCCCAAGATGGGTGCTACATTAAAACCTCGTTAGGTAGCAAAAATCCAGTGGAAAAAATGCTCCTAATTGTGGGGAAAAAAGTACATTAAGATCAGATGAATATGCTTCTGGATATTCCTCCTGAGTTAGACATAACTCCAAATAAGAGAACTGCAAGCAATTCAACTCAGATAATTAACGTATACTGATTCCTTGGACGAGCTTCTGAAAAGTAAACTTGGGCAATAACTTGGTGAAGAGATCGGCCAGGTTGTCCTGGGAACAGATTTGCTTGACTTTAATGTTCTAATGCTGTTGTTGCTGGTGAGAATAAAAGAATTTCAGCGCTATGTGTTTGGTGTTGTCTCTCTTGATGTATCTCTTCTTTAACTGTTCGATACATGCTACATTGTCTTCAAAAATCATCGTATAAAGCTCAACGATGGAGGTAAGACCACTAGCGCTTTGAATATGTTCCATGACTATTCTCAAGCAAAGGCACTCACACGATGCTTCATGCAGGGCGAGAATCTCAGCATGGTTCGAAGAAGTCGCAACTAGTATTTTCTTGGTAGTCCTCCAAGATATAGCAGTGTCTCCAATGGTAAAGGCATAGCCCGTTTAAGAACGTGCCCTATGTGGGTCAAATAAATAACCAGTATCTGCCTAACTAATGAGGCAGGAATTAAACCAATGACCGAGGGGGCGGCAGCTCCTCTCGAGGATTCATGGGTTTAGAACAAGCCCAAATTTGTCATACCCTTGAGGTAGCGAAAAATGCCTTTAACACCATTCCAGTATCTGCATGTACGCACGTTATTGTATGTAGCCAAAAGATTAACAGCAAAGGAGATGTCGAGTCTAGTGCATTGAGCCAAATATAATAAAGCACCAATTGCACTTAGGTGTGGAACTTCATGCTCCAAAATCTCTTCCTCATCCTCCTTGGGATGGAAAGGATCTCGTTTAGCATTTAGAGTCCGAACGACCATAGGAGTACTCAAAAGCTTCGCTTTATCCTCATTAAAACGTCGCAACACATCTGAACAATGCTTGATCTCCAGGCAGAGACAGTATCAAGTTTTCCCAAGATCTTTCATCTCAAATTCCGATTTCAAGTGAACGGCAATTTCCTCAAGCTCTGCGGGAGTTCTAATGAGGTTCATGTCGTCGACATAAACTGCAACGATTGCAAATCCAGAATATGACTTCTTTATGAACACGCATGGACATAGTTCGTTGTTCACATAACCCTGACTTGTAAAATATTCACTCAAACGGTTATGCCATATTGGATTATTTCAATTCGTAGAGTGATCTCCTCAATCTAATTGAGAGAGTGTTCCGTGGTTTAGAATTATTTGAACCAGTCAATGCAAGTCATTCTGGAACTTTCATATAGATTTCTGTATCTAGATCCCTATAGAGATACGCGGTTACCACGTCCATAAGCTGCATATTCAGTTTTTCGAAAACTACCAAACCGATAAGGTAGCGGAATGTTATGACGTCCATTATAGGGGAATATGTCTCCTCGTAATCAATCTCAGGGAGTTAAGAGAAGCTTTGTGCTACGAGGCGTGCTTTTTATCGCACTATCACATTCTTCTCATTATGCTTCCTCACGAAGACCCACTTGTAGCCCACAGGCTTCACATGTGGTGGAGTAGGAGCTACAGGCCCAAACACCTTGCGTTTTGCAAGCAAATTGAGTTCAACCTGGATTGTTTGTTTCCAGTTTAACCAACCCGTTCTACGTCAACATTCATCAATTGCATACTCGAATACATCATCGACAATCATCTTATATCGATTCCAAACCTCATCCAATACTATGCAATGGACCGAAATCTCACGATTCTCGAAAGCCGTCATCTAAGACATCACCGTAATCTAGAATAACCTCATGCGTTGGAACAAATTAGTAAGCAATGGTCGGATTCAGACTATGGTTACTAGTTTGTGCCGTTTTCCTCTTCCAAGGTTGTGAATTTTTTGAACTAGAATGTCTACTACGCTTCAGGGTATGAGCAAATGATTGGCTAGCTGCCAGTGTATTGGGCCTAATGGGTGGCGTGGTTGCCCTACCCTTGGGGACGGTTTGGCCTTCCAAGATGGTGATACGACGTACGTTGAGTACATTTATCCTTGTAGGTGCATTTGCAGCAGGTATATGTGGTCTTGTTACCTTTGTTAGATTAGTAAAAGCATCCGGCATGCTTTAAGCGATGCTCTGAAGATCTAGAAATTGAGGGGTGCGGGGATCTAAATGAGACATAGTGGGAGTAATCCACGACAATTCGTGGTGTTCTACATGAACGTTAATGATCTTATCTCCCCATAACGACGGGAAGACTATCTCATTGAAGTGACAATCCGCAAAACGTGCAGTAAAGAGATCTCTTATCAAGGGCTTTAAGTAGAAAATAATTGATGGCGAATCATAACCAACATAGATTCCCATTTTTCTCTGAGGACCCGTTTTGGTACGTAGTGGCGGTGCTATTGGCACATAGACTGTGCACCGAAACACACGTCAATGCAAGACATCAGGCTTGTATCCAGTAACCAACTGTAACGGTGAATGAGGTTGGGTAGCAGTTGACATCAGGCGGGCCACCATAGCTGCATGCAATATTGCATGGCCCTAGGCAGATACCAGCTAGTTGATTTGCATAACCAAAGTCCGAGCTATTGTTTAAAGGCGCTTTATGAAAACTTCTACCAAGCCGTTTTGGGTGTGAACATAGGGTACAAGATGTTTAACTTCAATCTCAACAAACATGCAATAATCGTCAAAAGTCTGTGATGTAAACTTTCCAGTATTATCCAATTGAATTGACTTGATCAGATAATCAGGGTGGTGAGCCTTTAGCTTAATAATTTGTGCTAGGAGTTTTTGCCAAATACAGCATTGCGTGTGGACAATAAGTAGACATGTGACCATCACGTCGATGCATCAACCAACACCATTAAGTTTTTAAATGGTCCGCATGTTGGTTGGATAGGTTCATAAATATCCCCTTGAATCCTTTAAAGAAATTTAGGGGGGTCGTGAATAATCTTTGTAAGTGAGGGTTGAATGTTCAACTTCCCTAGGAAGCATGCTTTGCAAAGCGGATGGCCGGGATAAGATTTTAAGTGATGCCCATGTGATACTTTGAGGATACGATGCATCATATCTCGTCCGGGATATCCCATTCGATCATGCCAAAGCAGGAGAGTGCTATAGAACCCAGCCATAGGGCCAGCCACGTGATGGTTCTCCACGGATCGAATGGTTGTTATGTACAACCCAATCGGGAGACATTTCAGCTTCTTGTGAATATGCTTCTGACCATATTCGTAAGAAGTCTTACAAAGAAATTCATAACCATTCTCTTCAATGGTTTCAACATGATATTGATTATCTCAAATATTTCTAAAACTCATAAATGTTCTATTGGAACGTGGAGAATATAGTGTCTCTTTAATGGTTAATTCATTACCATTGGACAACATAATAAGGGCTTTTCCATATCTTTCTATCAGATTGGATGAGCCTAAGAGAGTTGTCAAATCTGCATTTTTAGGTACGA